>NC_135573.1:233783805-235033805 GCF_965152235.1 Eretmochelys imbricata | reverse complement strand
CCGCTTGAGGTAAATGCTGCCCACAGCCTGCATCCCTGAGCTTCTCCCCATGCCCTAACCCCGTGCCCCAGCCCTGATCCCCTTCCCGCCCTCTGAACCCCTCAATCCCAGTTTGCAGCATCCTCCTGCACCCCAAACCCCTCATCCTCAGCCCCACCCCAGAGCCTGCACCCCTTCCCACACCCCAACTCCAATGTTGTGAGCATTCATGGCCCGCTATACAATTTCCATTCCCAGATGTGGCCCTCGGGCCAAAAAGTTTGCCCACTCCTGTGCTAGAAGGAAGTGTGGTAAGAATCTTACCTTGAACCAACACTATAGTTTTGTTAAGTCTTAGTCTCTAGAAATTGTTTTTCACTTTTATTTGCTTGTAGACATTTCTAACTCCATCCTTTATGCCTGAACTCAAAATCCTATCTCCATTTGTTACTAAACTCATTTTACTTTAAATTTAAACCAACCCTGTGCTGTGTTTGAATTGAATTGAGTGTTATCTCCAGTTAAAATAAGAAGCTGTTCATTTTGTCTTTTTAGAGGCATAACAAACTAACCTTATCATTCCTCTGAATGGTCCAGGAAAGGGTAGGACATTGAAGAGCGCATGGTTTGGGGAAAATTTGGGACTGGAGACTGATGGGGTCATCTTCCCAGATGTAACCGAGGTTGGTGGATACCAGACTGTGGCTGGGGTGTAACAAGCAGGCTGCTGGAATCAGAGCTGCTGAATCAGAGCTGCTTAGCACACAGACACTCAGTGCGTGCTTGTTTGCTGGCTGCCAATGTCCAGGCTGTGAGCCACATCCGAGCATTTAAGGCACTTGGGGTTACAGGGCAAGTGGTGATGTAACCCCTTACCAGTCTGGTAATGTAACCCCAGAACGTGATACTCACCCTAGCTTCAATCGAGCTAGCATACTAAAAACAGAAGTACAGCTGCAGCAGCACAAACAGCGAGACAGGGTAACCACCCTGAGTACAATCATGCTTGTCTGGTCTCACCTTTTAAAAGAAAAAAAATCCAAACCCCACCAGAAACAATCCCTGACAGCTCCATTGCTTGTAAAATTAATCAAGTCATCTCTAACTAGCACAGTAATCAGGTGTTTTAGGATAAAGCCCAGTGGAATTTTCTTCCACTTGCATGCAATGTTAGTTGAGCTCCCCCCACCCTCCCCGATCAGCTGATTGTTTTGTTACATCTGCTTTTGCTGTTAGCATTTGTTTAGACTTTTGCTTATTTATTTCTCCAGTGAGATACTGTTGGTCTTGTGTACTGTTTGTTCATTTGCTGCTTTGTCTGTGTGCTCACTTGCTTTCAGAGTTTTATTTCTCTGTTCCCTTGTTTGTGCCAGTGAAAGTGTCCTGTCTTGTTTTCTTTTTCTCCCTCCCCAGTTATATGCTGCTGCCACCACAACAGATTTGACATCTGGTTAACATTTACATTTTCCCCTCTCTCATTAGGGTTTTTTTGGATTGTTTGAAATGAATTTACTTCTTGTTTAAAACGTAATAATTCTGAGTAAAATGTTCACTAAGATGAAGAGTGAATGGGAGTGACCAGAGGACTCCTGGTTTACAGCTTCAATCCAGCAATACTGGGCTCAATCCAGGAGTAACTGGATTAAATTCTATGGCCTGTGTTACACAGGAGGTCAGTCTAGATGACCTAATGGTCCCTTATGGTCTTAAGCGATATGAACCTCTGAATGCCCCTCCTACACTCTGCCCTGGAAGATGTTTGAGAAGGGACTGCCACCTCAGTCAAACTACGTAGTGTGGAACATTGTTCACTTGGGAGAATTCCATCAAAGCCATTGCCACTTGTCAACCAAGAGAGTAAATGCAATCTAATTACAGGTTTCAGAGTAACAGCCGTGTTAGTCTGTATTCGCAAAAAGAAAAGGAGTACTTGTGGCACCTTAGAGACTAACCAATTTATTTGAGCATGAGCTTTCGTGAGCTACATCATCCGATGAAGTGAGCTGTTGGTTAGTCTCTAAGGTGCCACAAGTACTCCTTTTCTTTTTGCGAATACAGACTAACACGGCTGTTACTCTGAAACCTCCTGACTAGGGTATTTTCAGGCTGCTCAGTTCCTTGACTACATTGTGAATTCTCTGTTTAACCAGGCCTGCTTTGCCTTCTCCTCTGAGGCTAGGAACTAGTATAATTGCCCGTTATGTTACCACACAGCTCTTTCTAAGTAAGCACATTTATTCTTCAGGTGAAAGCATTACCAAAAAAACCATTAAAAGCAAGAAAATAACCTATACGCATGCTAATAAGCTTACCAGAGATCACCCCAACTCCAACAAAGGGTCCGATAAATGACTAGTCCTTCAAACCCCACAGGGGATTTTCTGTGGTTACAAGTTCATAGCATCTCTTTGCTCAGAACAAGCACACCCATGAATAGGTCAAATTCTCCCAACCCTTCCCATGAAGGATTGGGGCTTTCCTTAGACAGAAGATCCTGTCTCTTTGCTGGATCAGAAAGAAGATACTGAGTTAGTTTAAGCTTCAGGGTATTTATCCACAAGTCCTTTCTTTGTCTGCTGGTTTCTAGAGAAGCTAGTTTGAACTAGTATATGGAAATATGTCTAGGCAGTAGTACCTCTTGGAAGGTGTTACAACCTAAGTGAATTTGCCTAATCACCCCTGATTGTTCTTAGTGGGCTGTGGTCCTGCTCTCCTATGGAATTACTTGCAATCCCTGGCCCACAGTGATACATAAACTTAATATGGTATGATTCCCACAAAGATATTGCAGCAAATTGCTATATCTGTCACAAGTTCCCTTTAAAGTATATATGTAGATAAACTGAGATGTCACGTGCCTATCACCACCTTGATCACTTTACCACCTTTCCCCTCTGATTGCTGAGATCTACTTTTACCAATCTATAAATGTGTGTACCCTAGTGGAAGTTACAGCAGACTCTATTAGAATCTCTCCTCTTCTGTTTGTTTCTACTCAAGAATGAATAGTCCCCAAAATCAGTACACAAATAGACCCGTCGCTCTATTCTCAAACCTAGCTGCAAACTGAAACCAGTTGAAAAGTAAACTGTGATTTCCATGAGCACGTTCTTTTAAATTATTTTATTAAAGATATTTTAAAATACTGACATATTACATTAATGACTACATTAATATGCAGAGAAACAACACAAACTAGTAAGAAAATGCATAATAAATCCAGTTCATTACTTCACCCCTCCTATGAAGCAATTTCAGGTGTCTCCATGTACAAATTCTTTAGAACAGGGGTACAACCATTTTCTCACCTCCTCACAATTAGCCTTTTGTCACAAAATACCACCCAACCCCAGAAAACCATTTATCAAATGTTTGTTGTTGTCCCATCGAGTAACTTGGTCTCCAATATGAAGTAGAGAGTGTCCCCAGTACTAGTGTTTGAACTCTTATTCATAAAATTAATCAGTATAAGACTGAACCATGAACTGACACCTGGGATGAGAAACTGGTTGATATCAGATTGGCAAAGATCCTGGGGGGTTTTCGCCTTCGTCTGCAGCATGGGTCACTTGCAGGTTTAAACCAGTGTAAATGATGAATTCTCTGTAACTTGAAGTCTTTAAACCATGATTTGAGGACTTCAGTAAGTCAGCCAGAGGTTAGGGGTCTATTTCATGAGGGTGAGGTTCTGTGGCCTGCAATGTGCAGGAGGTCAGGCTAGATGATCATGATGATGCCTTCTGACCTTACAGTCGAGGAGACTATATGGCTCATAGGACATGTCTACATGTCAAGCTGGGGAGGGTTGATTCCCAGCTCAAGGAGACATACCTGAGCTAACTCTGGGTAAGTTAATGCACTAAGAATAGAGTATAGCCATGGCAGCGTGAGTGGTGGGAGGGGCTAGCCAGCCAAGTATATGCCTAGGGTCTTGGATGGGCACATGTTTGGGGCACCTGGCCCCTCCCTCGGCTCACACTGCCACAGCTGCATTCTATTTTTAGCAAGCTGGCTTGATCAGCTCTAGAGCGAGTACATCTCCTGAAGCTGAGAATGACACCTCCACCTGGAAGTCTAGACATACCAATGCTATGTGGCTCTATAGAAAACTCACAGCTTATGCAGGATATAGCTGTACCACATTTCAACTGAGCAAAGGTTGCTTTCAGTGAAACTTGGCCTTGTCCACTCAAATAACTTGAGCCCAGTGAGGGTTTGTAGACAAAAACTGAAACCTTACATTTGACCCTATATTTTGATCCTAAATTTACCCTAATTGTGAGCTCAAGTATGGAAGTGCGTGAAAATTCATGAAGTGTCACAATAACCTATAACAATACACCTTGATGGGAAAAGGTGCAAAAGGGAGACAGAATGATTAAATTACTACAAATAAAAAAGTCTGGTGACATAATTCAAGAACTGTGTCAAAATCATGTCTGATAAACAAGAGAAATACAGGACCAGAAATCAGTGAACCAAAACTGGTGTGTCAGAAATTAGAACAGAAGAACATAAGAATGGCCATACTGGGTCAGACAAATAGTCCATCTAGCCCAGTATCTTGTCTTCCAAAAGTGACCACTGCCTGGTGCTTCAGAGGGAATGAACAGAACAGGGCAATTATTGAGTGATCCATTCCATTATCCACTCTCAGCTTCTGGCAGTCAGAGGCTTAGGGACACCCAGAGCATGGGGTTGCATCCCTGACCGTATTGGCTAATAGCCATTGATAGACCTATCCTCCATGAATTTATCAAATTCTTTTTTGAAACCACTTATAATTTTGGCCTTCACAACATCCTCTGGGAACAAATTCCTGATCACCTTCCTCTCCTCCAAGTGCTTCAAAATGGATTCCTTGAGGACCCGCTCCATGATTTTTCCAGGGACTGAGGTGAGGCTGACCGGTCTGTAGTTCCCCAGATCCTCCTTCTTCCCTTTTTAAAAGACGGGCACTATATTTGCCTTTTTCCAATCATACGGAACCTCCCCCAAATCGCCACGAGTTTTCAAAGATATTGGCCAATGGCTGCGCTATCACATCAGCCAACTCCCTCAGCACCCTCGGATGCATTGCATCCAGCCCCATGGACTTATGCATGTCCAGCTTTTCTAAATAGTCCTTAACCTGTTCTTTCACCACTGAGGGCTGCTCACCTCCTCCCCAAACTGTGCTGCCCAGCTCCTGGACTCCTTTCCTGCTCATATTAGCCTCACAAGGGATCCTGCCCATCTGTTCCCTAATGCCGTCAAAGCCTGCTTTTCTGAAATCCAGGGTCCGTATTTTGCTGCTCTCCTTTCTTCCTTGTGTCAAGATCCTGAACTCGACCATCTCATGGTCACTGCAGCCAAGGTTGCCAGCCACTTCTACTTCCCTGACCAATTCTTCCCCATCCATCATATCTTTGAGGCAGGACGTCACTATTACACAGTTGACTGTACTAGCTGCTGTGGGGAGGTCCAGGCCCTTGTCCATGGCAAGCTTCAAATGATTTCTCTGTTCCATGTCCCAGGTTGACTGGGAGGGTGTCCAGAACATTGGCAGTATCTTGGTGGAGATGGAAAATTCTCAGTTAGCCCACTCCAGAATGAGAGGCTAGATAATGGATGGTCGACGGACAGGCCAGTTGTTTCAAGTGATGGGCAAATTATGGCATGCTGTAGGGTGGAAGGTTGATTTTACTCCTCAAGGAAGTGTTGCTGATCTCCATTAGCATGGGTTCCACATGCTCTCAATTCTCTTTCCTTAGCCAAGAAAGCAAGAGTCAAAGTCACAACTGATGGTCACTGAGCTGTCCCTCTAGGATATAGTTTGCAGAAAACTTCCCGGTGACTCCATGTTCAGCCCCAACACCTGAATCATCAACTTGTTGATTCATTAAGGTGTCTAATACATCTTAAGGCATCAGTGATGGCACTACACTGATAAGTATGTTTCACTGTGTAACTCTGATCCACACACAGGCATGCTCTTCTTCAGAGAATTTGAATCTGAGCTTCTGCTCCCCATACATGCACTACTCCTGTTCTAAATAAGGGTTAGGTCTCCAGAAAATCAGATTTTCCAGTCCACTAAAAGTTCTGGCATGGCTGCTTCCTACACAGGCTGCCCTATTCCCATCCCCATTGTGAGAGAGAGGATGGAGGATGTAGGAGTCGGTGCAGAGGCAGAAAGGGGGCATAGTAGAGTCAAGCTCCTCCTACTCTGCCCACCCCATTGGCATCGTCAAGGCTGAATCCCCACTCTGGCACTTTGAATGCGGAAGATGGCGGCCCGCAAGGATTTTAAAAATTAATACTTGCCACTCCAGGCTTTTTTCTGACCTTGGCTTGGTAAATGCAGCCACCACCAAAATACAAAAAAAACCCCTGAGATCCAGGAAGGAGCACTTGGGAATTCCTCCCTGTGGGGTACCCTTAAGCCCTTTCACCCCTCACACACACACACCCTCCCACCCGGGGAAGAGCAGAGAAAGAAAACAAAGGAAATTAGGAAATTAGCTGTTGCTACCAGCTAATCAAACAACATGCACAAACCTCTTGGGATGCCAAAAATTCAATCCTGTTCTTTAAAAAGGTAAATTTTATTAAAACAAAAAAGAAAGAAAATACATCTGGAACATAGGCTTCTGCTAGATTTTAAAAGAGTAATTGCAAAAATTAAGCACCAAAATAGCTTTCTTGGGATTTCAGCTTAAAGGTTACAAGCAAACAAAAGCATCTGGGGTTAGCACAGAGGAGTCCATTAGCCACAAGAAATCAACAGAAATAACCCTAATCGCGTCTTTCTAAACATTCCTGATCTACTTACACATTTGGGAGTTCCAGATAAGTAGTTCTAGGTATGATCTAAAGATTTATGATCATACCTGGCTTAAAGCTGCTTACAGCATTGCTGCTCTGTACCTCTGCTCTCTGGGGAACAACCACAGACAAAGGGAAGTTTTTTTTTCCAAATTTTAAAAAGTTCTAGCCCTCCCATTGGCTCTTTTGGTCAGGTGCCCACTCCTTTTCTTTTACTTGTGGGCTTGTTAACCCTTTACAGGTAAAGCAAGTAGAGAACAGCTACTATGACGAATTTTATAGCTAGCTGGCTGGTTGGCTGTCCATAAAAGGGAGCTACCTCCCTCTCCCCCCGCTTCATTTATCACAAGCATAAATTCCATGAAGCAGCTTACAGCAGTGTCAGAAGTTAGAGCACACTCCCTGCTGCTCTTGATTCTGCCGGAGCAAGACAGACAGGGACCAGGGAACCACATCTCTCTCCCTCTCCCTCTGCAGTCACCATTTTCCACTAAACGTGAGTGCAGCATGCATCAAACCAAGCTACTTCGATGTTTCAGTAGTGATCTCTTTAATAACCACCTTTGGGTTTAGAAATTTACTTTCTTTTTGTTGTAAATTTTCTCCTTAAAACATCTGAGAGTCCACTTAGTGCCTGAGAAAGCTAGAAATGAACAGTGCAAACTGAAGTACTACTACAGAGTGCAGGCAAGTGTTTTGCAAGCATCTTCCCCAATAGTCTTCAGTCTGATCTTATGCCTCCTCTACCCCTAACTGTGGCCTTTGTTAATTAAGCACTTTTCTGTACTACTAATTTTAAATTTCAGTGCAGCAAAAAAATATTCGTTTGCAAATTGTGTTTAACCGTTCCATATTTTGGTATTGCTCAATATTTGTTCATAGCATTTAGAAATGTTAGTAGGCCTTAGGATAAATAACCACTCATTGTCCCCACATCTCTGAAGGCAGAGACCATATCAGCTCTTTGCTTTCAAAACACTGCAGTAAATCATATTAGAGAAGGAAAATCCCACATGCCTCCCAGGTACTGCTGGAGAGCCATAAATAAACTTAATTATTTCCACAAGGGAAATGCAAATATTTTTATATGGCTAAACTGCATCAGATAAAATGAAACAAAAAGCTAAAATGATGGATAAACAAGTGTGAAAGATATTGCATTTCAATTCTCTATGGTCCTGTGCAGTTAACAAAATACAGCTACATTAATTAGCATTGAATTTCCAAACATCCACAAACAAAGCAAAATTTTGTGCTTCAAAGTATTTGCAATGAGGAGGAAAAAAGAAAAAAATGCAAGAAGAAAATTAGAATAATTCTCTATCTGAGCTGTCACATTCTGTATCACTGGATTCAACAACTAGATCTGACAGGCATTTGGCAATACTCCAGCAAAGCTGTAGTTTTCTCTAGGGCCACATGTCACTATGAGCCATATGCAACGTGGCACCATGGAAAGCTAGTGAGGGGGAAAAAAAGAGTAACATACTTTGATTTTTCTCACTTTCACTGAGCAGCTCTGCCATTTGAAAGTCTGCCATTCCTAAGAAGGAATGAAAGAACCGGCGCACTGACTGCAAGACAATTTACATTGGCAAAGGTAACCTGCTAATAAGATGGATGCGCCTGATGCAATCTATTAGAGAAAAAAACAAGGAAGATTTGCTCACCAATCCAAAATATGAACATAACACATTACTACTTCATAAACTGAAAAGTAACCCTATGTAATTCAGTGCATATCAACAGAGCAGCGTTGGATGCATAGGACAGAATCATGGAGGTGACTCGTTTAAATCAATCCTCTGGGAGACTAAACAGATAAGAAAAATACAGAGACCAGGCAATTCACCCTGGGTATAAAACAAAGATACAGCAGATCTCACTGGGCACAAGTGCAACATAAATTACTCAGTTGGAAGGCACTGGGAAGATAACCACTACCCTCATAAACAACAAACTGTCTGAAAAAACAGGCATTTATTAAAGATTGTATATATAATGGGGTCTACGTGCCCTTTGGTGTTACAAGGGGATTTATTCTTGGATTAGTATTGCCCTGCTCCAGGTTTGGCAGGTTTCCACTTGTGTTGTGGGTGCAAGGATATGTGTTCTAGGGTTTCCAGGCACCTGGCTTTCAACCAGAATGCCCGCTTGAAAAGGGACCCTGGAGATTCCGGTCAGCACCGCTGACCAAGCCGTTAAAAGTCCAGTCGGCAGTGCAGCAGGGCTAAGGCAAGCTCTTTGTGTGCCATGGCTCCACGCAGCTCCCAAAAGCGGCCAGCATGTCCCTGCAGTCCCTAGGCGCAGGGGCAGCCAGGGAAGCTCCGCGTGCTGCCCCCTCCTTGAGCACCGGCTCTACAGCTCCCATTGGCCAGGAACCAAGGCTAATAGGAGCACTGGGGGCGAGGGCATCATGCACCATGCAGAGCCGCTGGGCTGTGCCTCCGCCTAGGGGCCGGACATGCTTGCTGCTTCCGAAAGCCACACAGAGCCAGGGCAGACAGAGAGCCCGCCTTAGCCCCACTGCGCTGCTGACTGGGGGCTATCTGCGGTAAGCACCCCCCAGCTGGAGCCCGCACCCCAACCCCTCTCCCACACCCCAGGTTGAAACCCCCTCCAGCACCCTAACTCCCTCCCAGAGTGCACACCCCATACCCCCTCCCACACGCCCAGCCCTGAGCCCCCTCCCGCACCCAAACTCCCTTCTGGAGCCCGCACTCCCTCCTGCACCCCTGCCCCAGCCCTGAGCCTCCTCCCACACTCCATACCCCTTGACCCCAGCCCAGACCCCCTCCCGCACCCCAAACCCCTCATCCCCAGCCATGCCCCAGAGCGTGCACCCCCACAACCAGAGCCCTCACCCACTCCCACACCGCAACCCCCTGCCCCAGTCATGAGCCCCCTCCCACACCCTGAAGCCCTCATTTCTGGCCCCAACCCCATAGCCCACACCCCCAGCTGGAGCCCCAGCCCAGTGACAGTGAGTGAGGGTGGATGAGATGGAGGGGGGGTTGGAGTGCATGGGCAGTGGGGCCTCATAAGGGGTAGGGCAGGGTTTTATGCAACTAGAAAGTTGGCAACCCTAAGGTATTCCGATTCATTAAAAGTAGCAGAAAGCCAGAGTGGAAGGTATACAAGTAGCAGTTCCAGGCATACAGAAGCTCTGCAGTGAAGCAGAGAGAGAGAGAGAGAGAAGGAGTTTTAGGAATAAAACTCTTATTTGAATAAATTCCACTTCCCCATCCATTCTCCCGCTCCCAGCCTGGATTATCATTTTTTTAAACTATGTCTTTATTTAGAAAGGTTTAACAGGTTCACAGGTCCTAGCCATGTAAATATCAGAGACAACACAATAATCTTTAAAACAATGAGCTTTTGCTTAGAAAAACATTATAGAATAATATAATCTTTGGATCACTCTATTTACCATGTTACAGACTGAGCATTTTACCCCACCCGTGACATGTCATTTCTCGTGATTTTATTAATTTGAGTGAATTCTCTGATTACACACATTTAACAAACCAGGAATGTCTATCAAATGTTAATATTGAAAAAATTGGACAGTTGTGATGTTTAGGTTTGTTTATTTTTTGGCCGGCAAACATAGTTTTGAGTACTGAATAAACGGTGACTAAATATCTAAGTATCTATAACAACCACCTCCCATATATTTTTGAACCATTCCTCTAAAGATGGACTATTTTTCTTTTTCCAGTGGGAGGCTATCAGTAGCCTAGCAGCAATAAGCAGAGAAGAGATTAGTGAATAAAGGTTTTTGTCAATGTTAGGAGAAATTGACCCTTTGTGTGATTCCTTACTATGGTCACATGACAGAAAGGAAGGAAGTCTCTATCACCTAGAGAAAGTAATTGGTCTTAAGTAGAGAGAGCTCGTTGACTTTAAAAAAAAATCCTGCCAAAATGAGATTTAGCTGCAAGTAAAAATTTTCAATAGGAAATTTTGAAATTAAACAATTTTTGTTTTGCACTGCATGTTTTGTTTTGGTTTTCAATTTTTGGTATTTGGATTTTCAGTGTGTGTGGTATTTTCCCCCCTTTGTTCCCCCTCAGCCCCTTTTTCCCCACGGTTAAATGTATTTTTTTTTAATTGAAAAAGTACAAAATGTGCAAGGAAGCACTACTATTTAAAAACTTCATTTCTTTTGAAAATTTCCCACAAAAAATAGAAAAAAGTCAATGTAGCCAGGATAGAGTTTAAACAAGTAGAGAGTATTTCACTGACCCTTGCTGTATGACCTTCAAGCTGGAATTCAATGAGCAGACTGGGCTGAATCTTCTCTTAGCCTTTTGTATTTAAAGCAAAGGCTGAGACTTGCTAGTTCCCAGCCAGCCTCGCCTGTGACTCCAGGAGAGAAGGACAGCCTAGAAACCAGCAGCCCTTTGTGTCACTTATATTCCTAGCATTTGACAAGGTCTAATGGAATCAGTGTATATAAATACTGGCATCCCCTCGCAGCCAGAAAGAGTCCTATAGGGCCTGAATCAAAGCCCATTGAAGTAGGGTTGGCTGAAAAACATTTTCTTTTCACAAAACAGTTTTGAGGTTTCAACACTTGTTTTCATTCTAATGTGGAAGGAAAATGACACCTTTTGAAATTTTTTTGTGAAGCAGGGAGACCATAAATTCTATAGCCCAGTGGGTAGGGTACCAGCCTGGGATATAGGAACCCCAGGGTCAAGTCCCTACTCCAAGTTAGGCAGGGCAGGGACTTACCCCACATCCCAAATTGGTACCCTAACCCCACTGGACTATAGAAAAAGAGTACCCCTCTCTTAACATTTCTGTTTCAACAGAAAAAAGACTGTCAAAAATACTTCAATCAGCTCTATACTGAAGTCAATGAGTGTGTTTCCATTTACTGCTAGACTTTTCCAAAGTTGACTACAATTAATTAAGCTGTTGAGATGATCTCTCATGGAAGCAGTGCAAGAAGTAAATTCATTGTTTATATGTATTATTTTTTCAATTATTTCCTTTGTAATTAATTTGGAGACAAACTAAGACAGTTACCCAGAAAAAGTGAACTTCCTGTTAATACATTCAAAGGACTTACTAGGGGTTTTCTGTTTGTTTGTTTTTGGTTGGCTTACAACTGCACACAACAAACTCATTCACATACAGACTAAATTACATGTATACAGTAGTGTTGTAATGTTGGCATTCTATTTTTTATAGCTTGTAAAATGCTCCATTTGGGATCTTTTAGGATGAAAAGAACTGTACAAATGAAACTTATTATTGACTACTACTCAATTCAGTCTTTTACAAAATCATTCACTACTTTAAGTGTTTACTGTCCTATTTGAAAGTATTTTTCAAACAGAATGAGATACGAAAATATAGTAATTTCAAATTAAATCAAAAGCCAGATTTTTAGAGTTGGTTATACACAATTATGTGCAGATATCTAAGTTATACAGGCAAATGTATCAGGATCACTCGAATTTGGAAGCTTTTGCAGTATTTCTGAACTCAATAAATATATCCCTTTATATCTTTCATTTCTGCTTTAAAAATAAATATTTAGACAACAATCTAGTTTTCCTCTACAACTAGCTAACCTATTACTGTACCCAAACAGAATATACTTGCATTTACTTTCTACTTTTAAAAAATGAGGAGAAAACAAAGGGCAAGCAGCCGTCAGTAATAAATCAATCTCGTTAAGAGAGAAAGTGCACAAGATGTCAGAAGACCAAGAAATCCCCAGACATTTTCTTTTTAAATTCACCTGCAGCTTGATCCTTTTTGTTATACAAGTAATGAAACTTGTCATGGTCTATTCTGAAGATAAGTTGGCTTACATTTTGAAGCAGAAATCCTGTTCTATACCAGATACACCACACCTGCAATACTGAAACCTGAAACACTGTATCTCTAGGTGAAGAACTCGCATAGTGAAAACGCTCTCCCTGTGGTTAAAGTCACCAGAATGTCTCCTCTCTTTTTAATAGAAAAAGAAAATAGTCATCAGTTGCAGCTGCAGAAGATTCAAGATGACAGCTCATAAGTATCACGGTTAAAAGTTTGTAAGTTAACCAACCCTATACTCCAAGAAGCCATCTGCCCCCTGATGTTTAAGGCATGTCATCTTCTCAGGCAGGCAGAACAAGCTACCAAATATGAGACAAACCAGAACATATAACAGAGGAAAAAAACAACAAAACATTAAATATATAACATATATGCATGTATAATTGATTACCAGCAAACTAATTTGCCCAGCATAGTGAGTCACAGTTCAGTCTGCAAGCATGAGTTAGGCTAGCCACGTTCTAAGGCCCTGATTCAGGAAAACACTTCAATGTGTGCAGAAGTTCATCCCTATACATGGAAAGTAATACAAAAAGAGGCATGAGCTGAGGTGAAGCAATTCAGCCATTTCGCTGCATTCTACCAGAAGAGTTTTCTCCAGACATTCCACGGGCCTTTTTCCATCTTTCACTTATGCTATAGAAAGCTTCCAAATTTATCAGTGAACCTCAGCAAAAAGAGACAGCATGCACTGAACCCAATGTATTATATTTATATGGCACCTTCAATCCCCAAGTATTCTAAACTAAAGCACTTTACAAATCAGACAGGCTGGGAAATGGAAGAAAGATTCACAAACATTTTTTCTTTTAAAAAAATGTGTCTTCTCCTCTCTCATTGTGCAGACACTATATGGATATGCAGACACTAACACATTTTTGTTCACATCGTACAACAAGCCCCACCTACATCAAAGACTAAATTGTGATCTATGAACCCTCATGACTACTGTGTATGTCTGAGGCAATACAGATAATAAAGCCCACAATGAAGTGTGTGAGAACTAGGGAAAAAAAAACGTTGTCTGCTGAGGGGATCCAGCTATGGAACAATCACCCAGAGGAGACCAGATGAATGCAGAGTCTGACCATCTTCAGGAAATGTTGCAAACATTAATTTGAGAGAGCATTTTCACCATAAGCGACACTCAAAATTCAAACAGCCCTTTTATTCCCATCCACTCTTCCCCAAAACCGCAAGCCCTACCTCAACAGAGTTCTGACCCTGTAATGGGAGAAGTGCCAGAGACTCCATGATATCCACTAAGGACTTTGCTATTGCTAATGATTAATAGGAAAGGTGCACAGATACTAGCAACGAGAGCATAATAAATATATCACATTGCTGCTATTTTGCTGATACTACAAAAGTCACCTTCCAGAAAATCCATAGGTGTTCATTCACAAATCCAAATGGAAATTCAGTTAAGTGAAGTTATCCTGAATCCACTCTCAGCTTTACATCAAAGAATCAAAGGGAAAGACTTATTACGGTGTTGTAGGGAATAGAACTGTACCAGATGGACTACAACGGCTCAGATATAAGACAGATAGGAACTAAGATTGAAAAGAACAAGCCACTATAAATTCTAGTAGTTAACCCAGTCTAGTTTTATATTTCTGAAGAGATGATGCTTCTGAAATTGTTTCTGGAAAATTGTTCCACTGTTTAGAAATTCACCTTGAATAGCAGGAGAAAATTCCTTACTATGTTTACTTCAAGCCATTTATTAAAATATCTAAATAAGGCTATAATATACACATGAACTGAAACTTACAAGGCTGGGGCAGAGCTTAATCTCTGCTATTAATGAATTTCACAGCCAAGGATCCTCCACTGAAAATGCCCCATTACCAGCCCCTTTAAGTCTGAATTTGGGATTGATAAACAGTAGCACACTTACCAAACCTTGTTGCCATGGAGAAGAGCTTTGAACACAAAGACCAGGACCTGGGATTGGTTTGGCAGTCAATGCAGAGTGGGGAGTTTTGCATTATGTGCTCTCATTGGTTCATACCACTTAGAAGGCAGGATGCTGTATATTGAACCATCTGTAGTTTCTAGATGTCAAGACAGCGTGGGGACAAGATATAGCATGTTGCAGTAATCCAGCTCTGAGGTAATGAAAACTAAGCAGCTAGATCAACATCTAAGAGGAGAAGGATGCAGCCTTCTGGGCAGCCAAAAGGTTTAAAAAAAATTTCTTGCTATTATTGGTATTTAGGCACCCATGAAAAAGTTAAGAGTACATCAGGACCCAAAGATTTTGGACCGCCTTGTCAAACAGAGGACAGATGCCCTCTATAGAAAGTAAGGTCACATATCTTAGTAGTGCCTCCAAATACTCTGATCTTCTCACCTCTCATCTCTCACATAACTGAACTTGAGCCAATTTACATATTTTTGATCTAGACCCTTATTTCTTTCATATCCTAGACCAATGGTTCTCAACCTTTCCAGACTGTATCCCTTTCAGGAATCTGATTTGTCTTGCATACCCCAAGTTTGACCTCACTTACAAACTACTTGCTTACAGAAATCAGAAATAAAAATACAAAAGTGTCACCACACACTATTACTGAAAAATTGCTTACTTTCTCACTTTTACCTTAGAATTATAAATCAATTGGAATATAAATATTGTACTTGCATTTCAGTATGATACTTAAGCCTGTTTTTCACTTGTGAGCCTTGTCTGATGCCCAAGCCCTGGGTGGCAGGGCTGAAGCCCAAGCCTCGCTGCCCAGGGCTGATGCATGTAACTTAGCTTAGCAGGGCCCCCTGTGGCATGGGGCACCAGGCAATTGCTCTGCTTTCCAACCCTAACATCAGCCCTGCACTTGCGACCCCCCTAAGCCCCCACTTGGGAGTCTCAACCCCCAGGTTGAGAAAAACTGATCTAGATGAGTTGAGTACCCCCTGCAAGACCTTTGCATACCCCCAGGTATATGTTTACCCCTGGCTGAGAACCACTGTCCTAGTTCGTCAGGGCAACTACATTGTCCATACTAGAGCTGGGTTTGTTTTCCTGATTAAATTCTGAACACTAGATTCCCCTAGATCATTTATATATCTCGTGTAAACACTGTGCTTTGAAGAGTGAATGACACTATATCCAGTAAATGTAGGATATTCACGTTGTTGCACTCATGGCTGTGAAAGGATTTTCTTTTGGAACTTCAGTAACCATTACTGCAGCTCTAACTTCTATCAGCAAATATAGGCATTTTAAGTCCACATACATCTTTTTTAATAGGGCATCCTGCAATTACTTATATGAGAGCTTAAAATGAAGAGCCTACCTAAAGGCATATTGTGACTATACAGAAATTGGGAAAAGGACACTGTTGTGAGCTCCGTTTATAAACAAAGGAAATGGGCAATTGACTAAAATGAATAAGAACATAAGAACAGCCATAGGTCCATCTAGCCCAGTATCCTGTCTTCCAACAGTGGTCAATGCAAAGTGCTCCAGAGAGAATGAACAGAACATGTAATCGTCAAGTGATCCATCCCCTGTTGCCCATTCCCAGCCTCTGGCAAACAGAGCCTAGGGACACCATCCCTGTCTACCCTGTTCTGTAGACAACAAGCTCAGTGTTTTTAAAGATATCCACCCACACTACAATGCAACTCTTCTAACGTACACTTTGAATCTCAGTTCATGCTCATAATTCAGTGCTGAAGAAAATTTATGCAAAGTAAACTAACCCTGCACATAATCAATATATAATTTAGGAATTGTCGAGTGTATACCACCAGTGCAGCATGCAAAAGCAGCTGTTCCATCTATGCAAAAGCTCTTCCCCTCTTCCAAGTTTCCACCTCAACTGAAATGTTAGACTTTGGTGTACACACACACATGCAGCAGCAGAGTGTGCATGTAAGGCTGGACCTCAGTCCTGTAGCAACCCCAGCAGTCCACCACAGACCCTGCCTCTGTTTCCCTTAGTTGATTCCAGGATGGAACCTATATCCATCAGTCTTCGTCTGTAACTCCAGTCCTCCAGCTGGCTTACTTGAGTCTTTCCCCTCCCTGGGCTGAAAGGAGTCTGGCCCCTACCCAAAGTTCTACCAGCCCTGTTAGAGGAGCTTCGGTCAATGGTCCCAGGAGTTTGACTTTCATCTCTGGGCCTCCTCTAACCCCCTTTCTGATGTTGCCCCTTTGCAGGTTCCTCCCCTTCTGTCTTTGACAGGCAGAAATAAAGTAAGTTAAAGGCAAATTCCAGTATTCCTGTTATTGTCCCCATCCCTAATCTGTGTGTGTGTGTGTGTGTGGCAGGAGTAGATAAGGAGACCCAGGCCCTGCCCTGTTCTCTAGATTACACTAGCAAATAAGGAGTCGGTGAGTTAGGAAATTCATTATATTTGGATATTAATCAATATCCTAGCAGTCCTATCCCTTTAAAGCCATGGAACACAAATGGCCTTGGATTATCTTACTTTGGGAAAACTAATAATTCTTGCAATGCAATCATTGCTACTGTGAACCCCAGAGCTGTTATATGGGACAAGAAGCTCTGTGTTGCTAATATGGGAGAAAGGGGAATTGGTAGCTCTGGCAAGCTTAACTTGTATATTTTGATTCCATCTCAGTGTAGTTCTGTGCATGTTCTCTGTTGTATTGTTTGAGGGTCATTTACATCTCATGTTGGAAATAATATTAAATGGTGCATATAAATGTATTTGTAACAGGAAGAAATTATTAGAGGTATAGCCTGGGGAACATGGGTCATCCTGAGCGGATAGGTAGTTGACTCTGATTTTGTAATGAGCCCAAATTCAACCAAAAATGAAAACTCTAAGGGGACAGATTCTCAGCTGGCATAAATTGTCATAGCTCCACTGACAGAGCTATGACAGTTAACACCAGCTGAGAATCTGTCTTGGGATCTTGTTTTGTTTGGGTTTCCTGTCCAGGGATTATGATAACTGAATGGAGCTAACTTGTTGTACCAGACCTGTCAGCAGTGGGGCTGACTATATGGGACTGGACCTGGTAATACTAGAATTAATTCTGTAACACAGAACATGATCTGGTGGCAGCTGAGCGGATGGTGCTGACTTCACAGGCAGGGCCAGGCCACAGCCAAGCTGACTTTATGCAAGCATACTTGGCAGTAGCAGAGCTAGTGGACTGATTTCACTGGACCAGGATCTAGCACTAGCAGGCCTGGAGAAGATGACTTTGCAGAATCAAACTGCCAGCCACAGACTGGAGCTGGACCTGGTGGTGCAGACTTCACTGGATGGCAGTGGACAAGCTCAGGAGAACCACTTCCTGGTGCTTACTTGACCACCACAGAGTCTACCTGGATTAATGAGTAAGCAAGGTTTGGCATAGGTTAGGATTGTGTTGTGAGTAAGAGTTCTGGGCCCCCGACGAGCTGGCAATTAATTACTGAGAATGTTGAGTCAGCCACATCACTCATAAGTTGTTTGTGTCTTGCTCATTTCATTTTTCATGTAAATATAAGTTTATCTTCTTTCCTCCTCCTCCCCCAGTAAAAGGTATTTGTGGTTTCATATTCCCAAGGATTTCTGAATGCTTGTCAGTGGGGAAGAAACACCTGCAACAGTGGATTTAAAGAGGATTTAAACTATCAGTTCCTAAACCTGGGAGTGGATAAGGCTTTTAGGTGGGGGCTCAAGCCATTTTAGTTCATTTAAAAAGGACTCAGACAAAAATGCACCAGGCCTTTACCACTGTTAACACCACCTGGCTGCAGGGTTATGTGATTGCTATTTTACAATGATTAATTTTGAAAATTTTTAAATCTTCATTTTATTGTTAAGTGACAATTGTTTAAATACACTTTTAATGTGATGGTTGCTATAAAAGTTCACCTTAGTACATTGGAATTAAATGCCTCCTGGTGATCTTCGTTCCTAACTTATACGTATGCCCATCATCTCTCTGAATGGGGATGCAAATACTACACAAACAGCCTTTGCGACGATAGCCAGGCACTTCCACTTCCAGTCAGAACTTGGCAGTATAAAGAAGAATGAAAACAAAATATAACAGGAGAATAAGCTAAGCTGGTTTCTGTGGTACTACTCATAAGCCCCAATTCCCAATACAGTAAATAGAACTTCAACAAAGCACCTAAAGACATGCTAAATATGGATACTTTGGTAAATCAGGGCCATAGTGCATAACATTAAATACATGCATAAGTCTTTGCAGGATTGGGGCCTTAGCTGGCATTTCTTGACTTCTGAGTATCTAACTGTGCAACTTTAAAGGTCTTCAAATCTATATTTTCTAATGGTGACAGTACATAGTCCCTTAAAAGTTTACATGAACAAATTACTTTTTCTAAAATATCTGCCTTCATATTCACACCTTTGTGAATCACAACTGCTCTCCTTCCCACACTGATCCATCTCAATGGATTGGAGCAGTTTTACATCTCAACCATAACAAGGCACACATCTTCTAATATAATACAGTTTGTTTGCTTTTAAATACATTTTATACTCAGAGTCTAGATATTTTAAATGTTCCAATAGCTTTTATTTCATTTTAATGACTTTTCCTCTTGAGAGAAAATGTATGGCCAGTTACCAGCTCCATTCTTTCATTCCAATTTTCTGTCATTACCCAATGTAACAGACAGCTTTCTTATGCAAATTATCATTGTTCTCAGTATGTTTGCCCGGTCATAGAGCGCCTCACTTCACGTTAATTACACAAGATTCTCCCCCACCCCCCAAAAATCATGCTGTACCAACAAGATAAAGGACACAAAAGGAATCCAAGAGAAAATTCAGCTAAGTGACAGGAGAAGGAGTGGGATATAATTTTTCAATTTCTACTAGCTGAAAAACACTGCTCAAAAAGGAAAAGATTGTTCACCAATTCATTGCTGCTTTATTTAGATTTTTTTCCCTTGTAAGAAATTTATTTTGAGCAAAATCAACATTTCTTAAGCCAGTAAAACTATAACTGAATCTGTCTTCATCTAATTTAATAAAAAAGGAATGTTGCAAAGACAACTCTCTGTCTGGGGAAAATGTCTATTTTGTCCCATGTCTGACTTCTGAAACACACATTTATTCAGGCCTTAAAGGTAGCCTACAAATCTGGAAAAACTGGGCTTGTTCCCTTTTCTGCCTCCTTAGGATGTATAAAGAAAGCTGGACAGGAATTTTAGAAGTGGAAAGGACAGGATATGCTGGTTGAGTTTTTAATATTAAAAATTCAGGTCCTGTCTGGGGTTGTGTATACACTTGACTTTTTGAGAAAATGCCAATCATTTACTACACTACCATGGATGCAGCTTCACTACTACCAATGATAGTGAAAGTGGGAAATTCCCACTCCCCGCAAAAAAGTCTATAATATATGTAATAAAGTAGACGCATTTATTATTTGTTTTACAATAGTATATACACACATATATACCTGGTCAGTATTATGTGAAAAAGTTAAAAATTGCCACAATACTAAGTGTCATCCTCCTCTTTATTAGGATTATAAAACCTAATGTAGGTTTCAATGAAAGGAGAAAAAAAAAACGTCAAAGCACACTAATGTTAACTGAATGGGAAGCAAACTATTTTGTTCACTCCACTTCAGGCTTGGAATCTGATTTAAATTAACAAAGAATGCTTCTCTTGATATTTTCTCTTAATGATATTATCTATTTAACACAACCATTAGAAGACTATAAAATTACCATAAAGGGTAAAACCTCATAGAATTGGAATGGAGTTATTCTGCTAACTTTATATTAGGCAACTAAACAGATGCCTCCAACAAACTTTTTTCATTAAGAGAAACTTTATAAATTCAATCAAGTCTGTTGTCTGAATCAATCTATACAATTTCAGTAATATTTCCGTAAAAATGTAAAATTTCAGCCAAGACTCTGTCAGAGACAGAAGAAGAAAAAAAAGAGAGAGAGAGAGAAAAAAAGAGTTTTACAGCTTATTCTGAGATTTCCTGCCAGGATACTGAGGTAGTCGTCTTGAAGAACGTGACACACACTTTTCTGCCACTGTAACTGTGAGATTCAGTAGACTGGACAATTGCTGTGCAGGAAAGCCAACATGGAAACCTCTTTCTGGACAGTGGCTGAAGTTATTAATTTCAATAGTGTGGTATGCTGTATGCACATGCAGATCTTCCCAAACTAGCTAGTAAATATGTGCAAGCTTCTATTCATTTTTGAGTAAACTGGAAGCTCTCAAGAGAGTGCTGCGAACAACAGGAATATTATATGCGGAAATGTTTGCAATAAGGTGAACGTGGCAAGTTTATCGGAGCAGCATATAAGATGAAACTGTAGCAATGCCAGAGACAGCCTACAAGTTGCTGGGACATGTGCCCTTTTTTTTGTTTTTTTTTAAACCAAAACTTTACCCAAAGGCACCCAATTAAAACTTTCATTAACTATCAGCATTTTGGACACATTTCTGATTCAAGAAATCCTCAACCATGTGGGCTGTCAGCAGATTTAAAACATCTGTCCTTCCTAACAGGATTCAAATACATTCAGTCTGAGATTTTCAAACATAGGTGCCTCAAGTTAGGTGCCTAAATAAATAGCCTGATTTTCAAAACTGCTGAGCATCTGACAGCTCTCACTGAAATTAGCTGGGTACACAGCACTTCTGAAGATCAGGCCACTTATTCAGGCACCTAAAAATGGATTTGGGCATGCCTGAAAATCTTGGCCTATGTAAAATATATTAGATTTGCTTGGTTAAGAAGTTAATCATTCAAATTGAGATCATTTAATTTAAAACAAATGTGTCTGCAACATATAACAGGCATGAAGGTTAAAAGAAAACATGCCTATGATTACCTTTGCCTTGCGAAAATGGTAGACTACCAGCATGCTTATGAAGTCCAACAGCATACAGAGCGTTTGAAATGAGATGATAGCAAGCCGTAAATACTTGTCCTCCTGTGCATAGCAGGGAGTATCATCTGTGCAGTAAGAACATCCTTCCCTGCAGGGTAGGCAGGTGTAGACTTCCTCAGACATCTCGCCTCTGGAGAAGTGATTATCTGTATCTTTTCCTGAAAGTATCAAATGGGGGAAGTAAACCACCTTTAATTCCGTTGCACAGGCAGTTCACACATACAGGAGCAAAACACTTCTCTGTTGACCTTTCTCCCACTCCCCATTTTCCTCTCTCACTAATTTACAGTACAGCTAGCAGGGATTGTTCAGGTCGCTTCACCTGGGAAATGCAGTCCAGTTTAGAAATCAGAGGAGAGCAACCTCACATGCCAAATGTTTTCCCATTATTCTTAAAATGGGCTCAGATTGTAAAGTTAGTTCTGTGAAGGCAATTGGTGAATGACAGAATTTATTACATCAAAGGCCTGGAGCATGGGGAAAAGAAATTTTATATTTACTGAGACATGAAGACCAGACCCTGCTAGCTACTTAACACTCAGAGTACAGACTCTGAACTGACTTTTTATTGTTCCTTAATTCCATAAAGATGTTATCTATGGAGTTAATTACCTTCAAATTAGATAAAACCCTATTTAATTAACAATTGTTCAGCACAGTATTGGATGATTACTCAGTTCCTTACCCAAAGTGGAACTTGTTCTTGGGTACTGTACCTAGTTTTCATTTACAAACACAAACCATATGAGCAGGAAGTCTTGTAAGTATGTTAACATTTTGTCTCTCTCAGTGGTTCTCAAACTTTTGTACTGGTGACCCCTTTCACATAGTAAGCCTCTGAGTGCATCCCGCCCTTATAAATTAAAAACACTTTTTTATATATTTAACACTATTATAAATGCTGGACGCAAAGCAGGGTTTGGGATGGAGGCTGACAGCTCGCGACCCACCATGTAATAACTTTGCGACCCCGAATCCCAGTTTGAGAACCCCTGGTCTATCTAAATCAGTGAGTCTCAGTTTTTTTCCATACTGTGATCTCCCTTTCCACACCATGAAACCCTCTCAAATGTCCTTCTATTCAGCTGGATTCTTGCTGGGATACTCGCCCCCTCCACCTGAAAATTTAGCAATATAGCCAGGGTAATTAGGTCATGACCCAAAGACACCTGTTTGCAATCCCCAGGATGAGAGCTCCTGATCTATATACGATCTGTTGACATGGGCCACGAACAATATTTTTAATTTTTTTTATTTTGACACTCCTACAGGGAAAAAAATAAAATGTTCACAGAAACAATTTGCACAAATTTCAAACCTTATGTCTACATTACACATCGCTTTCAGGGGCATGTAGCATAACTATGGCTGCACGCCACAGTGAAAAACACACTGTGTCCACACCATGGACATGTGTCCGTGAAAGGCTCTGGCAGAGGGGAGGCAGCGGGGAAAGGCTCAGCCTTTTCCCTCCTGCCTCCCCCTCCCAAAGCCTTTTGCCACTGACAGAGCTCTCGCTGTGGCAGGGAAGGGTTCCAGACACAGGGAGCTGTCGGAGCCTTCCCCCACTGCCAGAGCCTTTTGCTGTGGTGGGAAGGGCTCCAGCAGCAGGAGACAGTGGGACACCACTGTGCCAAAAACAGCAGTGTAAACAGGGGGCACAGCTTGGCCAGTAGAGAAGGCGAAGTATATATACTTCAGGCACATACTCATACCCTTCAGGTGTATCTTTACTGTGCTGGCTTAATCCATGCCTCACTGTTTACACTGCTGTTTATATCCATGCTAGGGGGCTATGTGGGTATGTATACTATACACCACTGAAAGAATCCTGCAGTGAGATGCACCCTTAGTATATAACAGTTGAAGAAACCAAGTGAACTTCTGCAAAATTTGTCAGTGGCATAGTGGCAAGTTGGGAAGTGCATGAGTTAGGAGGAAGAATTTAAGGGATCTATCAGCAAACCTCTGTGTGATAGGTACAGACACAGGCAGGCGCTGGCATTGCAGATAATTCAGAATTAAATGGAGCAAAGTAGAAAGAAAAAAGAGAGATGTAAGGAAATAAAAATAGTAAACCGAACTTGCTGGAAGTGCTATATACAAACTCTAGGTAGGATTTAGGGCTTCCATAAATAACTTTTGGAAAATTTGATGCAAGCTCCAAGCAATTTAGTGTCAAAATAAATGTGACACCTTTCATCACTTTTCACAAGTGCTGGGAATTGCTCCAGTATCTTCCATCAAAATTACCCTCCTGCAGCAATGTATGCAGTACGACTTGCATCTGTTGGTTCCTGCTCTTCATCCCAGTGGGGTGAGTGTGTGTGTGTGTGGCTAGTAAAGAACTCTTGGAACCTTTGGAACGAAATTCTTTACTAGCCATATAGATTTATTTTATCTTAACTGTTGTAAGGATAATTCTCTCCTCTTGTTTTCAGGTGTGTGAGAGCGTGTGCACAAACAGGCTAAGTCTGTAGGAGGTGAGCACAGAATGCATATGTTATGGGTCTCATCCTATTGTCTTAATCAGAGTTTTACCTCTGCAACTCGATAACATTTCCATAATATTCTGGTATTTGCAATAGGGCTATCAAGTGATTAAAAAATTTAATTGCGATTAATAGCGTGATTTAAAAAATTAACCGTGCTGTTAAACAATGGAATACCATTTAAATAGTTTTGGATGTTTTCTACATTTTCAAATAAATTGATTTCAATTAAAACACAGAATACAAAGTGTACAGTGCTCACTTTATCTTATTTGATTATAAATATTTGCACTGTAAAAAACAAAAGAAATAGTATTTTTCTATTCACCTAATACAAGTATTGTAGTGCAATATCTTTATCATGGAAGTTGAACTTACAAATGTAGAATTATGTAAAAAAAATTGCACTCAAAAATAAAACAATATAAAGCTTTAGAGCTTACAAGTCCACTCAGTCCTACTTCTTGTTCAGCCAGTCACTCAAACAAGTTTGTTTACATTTTCAGGAGATAATGCTGCCGGCTTCTTGTTTACAATGTCACCTGAAAGTGAGAACCGGCATTTGCATAGCACTGTTGTAGCTGGCTTCTCAAGGTATTTATGTGCCAGATGCACTAAAGATGCATATGTCCCAACCTGCTTTACCTACCATTCCAAAGGGCTTGCGTCCATGCTGATGATGGGTTCTGCTCACCAATGATCTAAAGCAGTGCAGACAGACACATGTTCATTTTCATCATCTGAGTAAGATGCCACCAGCAAAAGGTTGATTTTCCTTTTTGGTGGTTCGGGTTTTGTAGTTTCCACATCAGAGTGTTGTTCTTTTAAGACTTCTGAAAGCATGCTCCACACCTCATCCATCTCAGATTTGAAAGGCACTTCATGAAATATATGGCAGAATGCAGGTAAAACAGAGAATGAGACATGCAATTCTCCCTCAAGGTGTTCAGTCACAAATTTAACTAATGTATTATTTTTTAACCAGCGTCATCAGCATGGAAGCATATCTTCTGAAACGGTGGTCAAATCATGAAGGGGCATACAAATGTTTAGCGTATCTGGCCAGTAAATAACTTGCTGTTACAAAATTGCCATGTGAATGTCTGTTCTCACTTTCAGGTGACAATGTAATTATCTCCTGTAAATGTGAACAAACTTGTTTGTCTAAGCAATTGGCTGAACAAGAAGTAGGACTGAGATTGTTTTGGTTTTGAGTGCAGTTATGTAATTGCAAAAAAAAAATCTACATTTGTAAATTGCATTTTCACGATAAAGAGTTTGCACTACAGTACTTGTATGAGCTGAACTGAAAAATACTATTTCTTTTGTTTATCACTTTTACAGTGCAAATATCTGTAATAAAAATAATAAGAAAGTGAGCATTGTATACTTTGTATTCTGTGTTGTAATTGAAATCAATATATTTGAAAATGTAGAAAAACATCAAAAATATTTAATAAATTTCAATTGGTATTCTATTGTTTAACAATGCAATTTAAACTGTGATTAATTTTTTTAAGCACAATTAATTTTTTTAGTTAATCACGTGAGTTAACTGTGATTAATTGATAGCCCTGATTTGCAATATTCCCTACATTTAGTGTAAGGGCTATCCTAGGTAATCTCTCACTTTTCATAGTAAGAATGTAATGGGTTGGCAGTGTCCAGGAACCCATATAGGAACATGGGACTTCTCTGTGGAGCCTCATCCTAAATGCAGGTACTAAAGCCCTGAAGAAATGCAGAGTACTAGTGACTCATGCAGACAAGTGGATTTTATTAGCTCCAACCAGGATATCAAGAGGAGCTGTAGTCTCTCTCTGACCCAGAGAGAAGAAAGAGATGGGAGGCAGAAGTTCCCATGGGATGAGAGAAGGGAAGCTAGAAACAACCAAACTTGGGTCAGCTGCAGAATCCCAAAAAAGTGATCTCACAATTATTAGCTACCCAAGAGGAATGAGAAGTCATTGCCACCAAATTCAGCATCGACTTTAATTTTGTTCCAAAGTCCATTAATCTGGCAGCCTTTCTGAACCCCAGAATTTCTCTTCTTTTCCACATGTCCCATATATGTAATTCTGCCTATCAGCATTCTAGGAGCTTTGACAGCATTAGGGTCAGAGTGAGGCAAAAGACTAAATCTCTATTTACTGAGCTTCTGATAGACCAATGAAGAACCAGCAGATCCACATCACTCCTCTCCTCTATCATTTTTCCTACATCCCATCCATCCTCACATCCGAATTAATAGTACACTATTGGTTTTCAGAGTTTGCTATGAGCTAGCTCACCCTGCCTCTGACCTCATGTCCACCTATTCTCCAAGCTCTCATCTGTTTCCTTCTTATTTTCCATACATGGGGGTCACCTTTCACTTGTTCTACCCATCTAGCTAGAAGTCTCTCCCTTCTTCTCAGTCACTTGATCATCTCTTTAATCCTCACAGTTCTGGTTTACAAGCAAGCCCTTCTTTAATGTATTCTGTATTGTGGTCACTATATAAATAACAATAAAATATTGTAATATCGTAAATGCTGAAAAAACAGCATTTACACATTTACCAGAATTAAGAAATTTACATTTTTATTTACAACAGATATTGGCTATGGATTAAAAGTTTTGCATGATGTAAAAACAAAGTATTATAATTTTTTCTTAAATTTTTAACTTTGACAAATTGTCAAAAATATATTTTAATCCATGTTCTCAAGCATTTATTTTTGTAAGTTTTTCTTGGAAGCTTTTTTTCATGTCTATGCATGTCACATGTTATAGAGATAACAGCTGATAAACAGTTGCATGTTGCAGCAAATATCCCAAGGATATGGCTTTATAGTGCAACAGCAAACCTTCGTTTAGCCATATCTGGTGAAATGGTTCCAGTTGTCTTTAAAAAAAGGTCATTAATATGCATCTAAGGCACTGCTGGCTTTGAGTAATTATGTGATGAGTATCTTTTGACTTAAGAAAGATTCTTCCTTACAGTTAATCTGCAGATGATATATATTGGGCCTGGCTGAAATTTTTCAAAAATTTGACAAAAAGTTTCCCATTATCAACAATCACAAAACATTGCCACTTTTATATGCATACACACAGTCTCTCTAACAGACGTTCCTATTTATTGTCATGGCTGCCATTGAACAAGAGATTTGTTGGGTGGGGAGTTTAAACCCAACCTATCCCCGAGGTTACGTGACCTGAAGCACTGCAAGACGGCAACATTTCCCTCTGCATATGTGCAAAAATGAAGAGTTCCACCTTCTATCCTCTGACCAATTGTTCACCCACTTGAGGGATGCAACATCCACTCAAACTGAGGGCAGCTCAAGTGATGCATGAAACAGGAACACTTCACTGCAGCACTGGCAGGAATGGGACTCCCTGTGCCACACTCTTGTGCTGTTACGGCAACATCCTGGGACCAAACATGGCTTCAGCAGGAGACTTTTCTGACCAAAAGTGGCACTGGCTGGGGACTGCTAAGAAAAGAAAACAGTTCAGTGAGTAGGCAATGACTGGGAGCCAGATCCTGCTCTATTTAAGTCAACTGCAGTTTTGCCTTTCACATCAACGTGCACAGGACCAAGAAGATAGAAAGTGCTGAAAGAGTTAGAAATAAAGAGAGAATAAGGAAGGGCCACAGAGAAGGAAAAGACTAAAGGGACAGTGGAAAGGAAGAATAAATTGAGTGAAGGGAAAAGAAAAGTTTAGCTGAAAGGAAAGGGAGAAGGCATAGAAATGAATATGAAAGATTTATTGAGAGAATGTGTGAATATTAAAAGGATAAATAAGAAGCTTAAAATGGCAGCATCAGTATAGAAGTCTTGAAGAGATGAATAAGGTTGGTCTTAGAAAGGGGGAAATAAAAATAAAGGAATTTTAAAAAATTAATCTTCAGGGGAAGAAAAATCCTAATGAAAATTGAAAGTATGAGGAAAAGGCTCCCAGTTACTGTACACAATAAAAAAAAAAGAAAAGACAAAGTAGAGTGAAGGAGGAACAAAAGTGTATTTATTTTTATTGATTTACTACCAAAATATTATTAATAATGAGTATTTTCACATACAAATAGATATCTACACAAACCAAAACACACACAGGTACCTATACATACATAGGAATATATATTTAGATACATATATTAATAAATACAGAGAGAGAGAGAGAGAATGAACAGATGCATACTTCCATGTATTCACAAATAGAAAGTGGTGTGGGAATAATGTGTCTCCCTAAGGCACAAGCTGGCCCATCAGCTGTAAGCTCTTTAGAATAAGGACCTGTCATATGTCTAAAGTACTTAGCGCACACAGACACACACACAGAGAGACATTAAAAGAACAGTAATGTTGCAACATCAAGCACATAAAAGTTAGGAAATGCCACTGTGTGTACAATCTTAATTCAGCCCCTTTGTGCATATGCCGTCTTCAGTTACATGATCTCATCGCAGTTTTTCCTCAATTCAACCTGAGGCAGACGCCCACCATAGGAAATTTCAGGCCAAGTAATTAAAGTTTGGCAAAGTTATAAACCTGAAAACACAGTCTTACAATGGGAAGTCTTGGGCAATCTTAACAACAGGCATCACTACCAGAGCTACCTTTAATAATTTTCAAAAATATTTTAAAACCTCAGAAAAGAGTACGCTCCATCCTAACGTACTGAAAAAAGAAAGATACAGCACACATTTTGGAGACCTTAGAGCAAGGTCCTAGGCACTCAGAAGTTTTTCAACCAATGTCTGGAGGACTCTTCATTATCTAGATAAACACATAAGGGAAAATAAATAGCCTCGGCAGTGATTTGCAAAGTATTTCTCTGTCAATTACTCTATTGTGAATCATTATTAGCTCACTGACAATCTAGGTTTAGTCCTGAAATCTAGGTATTACCAGGATCATCACAGAAATATTCACCAATTGCTCTACAGCAGGTCTTCAGCTAGAATTAATGATTTTTCTTCTTCTTTGTATCTCAGCATGTAAAACATTTCCTATTCTTGTTGTTATGTGAAATGTAATTATCCAATCGGTATTTGGCCAACACATCTGGAAAGTGCGAATCCTAAAATAGTTAAACTTGGTGCCTGCTCGGAATCCAGAAAAACCTCAGTAAATTACATGAAACCTGACTGGTAATCAGCACATAAATGAGTTATGACTGGCATCAAACCACTTGGGAGAACTGAAGATCCCAGCAATGAAGCCAATTCAGAGGACACAAAGAAATGGACTTTTAAAATCCCCACAGCATATAAAACAATAAAACAGATTAAGGAAATGTTTTGTAAGGTTTCTGAAGTTTTCTTTGCCTCATTGGTGATGTTTACAGCACTGAGCACGCTGCCCACATTTCAGTGTATTATAAATACTAACATTAAACAACAATGAGAATACAGTAGAAGGCTAACTAAGGCAAATGCAGAAATGAAAAGTCAGTCCTGAAATAACTCAGAACTCAGATGACAGACTACACGAAATGGCTGTATATCAGCATTTATTCTAGAATCATCTTTCTACTCTGTTTTTATTTTTGGCCTGTCAAGATTAACGCCTGAAACCAAGGACTATTGATGGTCAATGTACTTCTAATTTAAGTGAGTCCTACTTTAATTTTCTCATTTTAGCCTTCCTGTATAGTTTATTTATTGAAGATGGTCACTCACTGCCCCACTAGAGATCAAGGACCTTGTCTAAGTACCACCATCTAGAACGAACAGCATTATTTGTCCCTGCAGCAGATGAATATTGAATACTAAGAGTACCCAGGGAAGCAATAAAATGCACACATTTACATCAAATTTTGTTGCATATTACTAGATATTTTGGGGGAATTTGATTATATTTCATTCTTTGTCACACAAATGCATGTTTCCCCATGCTTATCGCTGTATGTGCACATGCGAGTGGGAGGTGCACATGTGAGTCTGCCGTCTACAGCCCTAAACCTGGAAAAGACATACACATACACTTAATTTTATGCTCACACTGACTCTCACTGAAGTTGACGAGACTCTTCACAGGTGTGAGCAGGGTCTGCCTGTGTGAAATCTATTGCAGAATTAGGACTTAAATTTAGATATAAGAGTAAGATTCTGGGATTCTCCCATCTGCTGTAGTCCTTTTCTGCTGCTGCAGTAACATAGGAGAGGCATTAGAGCTCTGGAACCAGCCGGGGAGAATTCCCTCAATGTATCTTACTCTGCTCTACAAGTCCCCTGCCAGAAGCACTAACATAAGGGACATGTCAGCATGAGGTGAATATAGGGGGTGGAGTAAGGTTGCCAACCCTCCAGGATTCTCCTAGAGTCTCCAGGAATACATCCAACCAAAATTGGCAACCCTAGGGGTAGACAGACCCCCAGCATAGAATCATAGGACTGGAAGGGACCTTAATAGGTTATCTAGTCCAGCCCCCTGCAACAAGACAGGACTAAGTATTATTTAGACCAGTGATGGGCAACCTGCGGCCCATCAAGGTAATCCACTGGCGGGCAAGACAGTTTGTTTACATTGACCATCCACAGGCACGGCTGCCCACAGCTCCCAGTGGCTACGGTTCACCGTTCCTGGCCAATGGGAGCTGTGGGAAGCAGCATGGGCCACAGGCTGCCTAACATTGATTTAGACCATCCCTGACACAGGGTTTGTCGAACTTGTTTCTAAAAACCTCCAGTGACAAAGATTCCACAATCTTCCTAGGTAATTTGTTCTAGTGCTAAACTGCCCTTATAGTTACAAAGTTTTTCCTAATGTCTAACCTAAATCTCCTTTGCTGCAATTTAAGTCCATTATTTCTTGTCCTGTCCTCAGTGGTTAAGGAGAACAATTTATCATCCTCCTCTTTATGATAACCTCTTATGTACTGGAAGACTGTTACATCCCCTTCTCAATCTTCTCTTCTCCAGACTAAACAAACCAATATTTTCAGTCTTTTCTCATAGGTCGTGTTTTCTAGACCTTTAATCATTTTTGTTGCTCTCCTCTGGACTTTCTCCAACTTGTCCACCTCTTTCCTGAAGTGTGGTATGCAAAACTGGACACAATACTCCAGTTGAGGCCTTATCAGTGTTGAGTAGAACAGAAGAATTACTTCTCATGTCTTTGCTTACAACACTCCTGATAATACATCCCTGAATGATCACTTTTTTTGCAACAGAATTACACTGTTGACTTATATTTAGTTTGTGATCCCCTATAATGCCCATATCCTTTTCTGCAGTACTCCTTCCTAGGCAGTCATTTCCCATTTTGTATTTATGCCATTGGGTATTCTTTTCTAAATGTAATACTTTGCATTCGTCCTTGTTGAACTTCATCCTATTTATTTCAGACTATTTCTCCAATTTGTCAAGATCATTTTGAATACTAATTCTGTTCTCCAAAGTGCTTGCAATTCCTCATAGTTTGGTATCATCTGCAAACTTTGTAAGTGTACTCTCTATGCCATTGTCCAAATGATTTATGAAGATCTTGAACAAAAACGGACCCAAGACAGATTCCTCAGTGACCCCACTTGATACGCCCTTCCAGCCTGATTGTGCCCTCCCAATCCTGGGGAAGGGATAGCTCAGTAGTCTGAGCAGTGGCCTGCTAAACCCAGGGTTGTGAGTTCAATCCCTGTGGGGGCCATTTAGGGATCTAAGGCAAAAATTGGGGATTGGCTCTGCTTTGAGCAGGGGGTTGGACTAGATGACTTCCTGAGGTCCCTTCTAACCCTGAGATTCTATGAACCAGTGATAATCACTCTCTGAGTATGGTTTTCCAACCAGTTGTGCACCACCTTACAGCAGGTTTGTCTATGCTATATTTCTTTAGTTTGTTTATGAGAAGGTCATGTGAGACAGTATCAAAAACCTTGCTAATGTCAAGATGTATCAAATCTACTGCTCACCCCATCCACAGGGTTTGTTACCCTGTCAAAGGAGGATATTCGTTTGACTTGACATGATTTGTTCTTGACAAATCCATATCACTTTATTTTTTTCTAGGGGCTTACAAATTGATTGTTTGATTATTTGCTCCATTATTTTCCTGGGTACCAAAGTTAAAATGACTGGTCTATAATCTCTTGGATTGTACCTATTCCCCCTTTTAGGTAGGTTCTATATTTCCCCTTTTCCAGTTCTCTGGGATCTCTCCCACCCTGCAGGAGTTCTCAAAGACAATCACTCATGGTTCAGAGATCTCTTCAACCAGTTCCTTAAGTAGTCTTGGAAGTATTTTGTCAGGCCCTGTTGACCTGAAGATACCTAACTTGTCTAAGTAATTCTTAACTTGTTAACTTAACTTGTTCTTTTCCTATTTTGGCCTCAGATCCTACCCCATTTACATAGATGTTCACTATGTTAGTCGTTCAATCACTGCTAACTTTTTTTGGTGAAAACTGAAACAAAACAGACATTTAACATTTCAGGTGTTGCTGCATTTTCTATTATTGTCTTTCCCTCCTCATTGAATAATGGGTCTATCCTATCGTCGGTTCTCCTCTTGTTTCTGATGTATTTGAAAAATGTTTTCTTCTTATCCTATATGTCCCTCGCTAGTTTAATCTTTTTTTTTTTTTGCCTTGGCCTTTGTAATTTTGTTCCTACATGTTTGTGTTGGGGGTTTTTCTATCCATTCTTCATAAATTGACCTACTTTCCTCTTTTTGTGTGGCCTCTTTTTTGAGTTTCAGGTCATTGAAGAGCCCTTGGTTAAGCCAGAGTAATCTCTTACCATCTTCCTATCTTTCCTGTGCATTGGGATAATTTGCTCTTGTGCTCTTAAAAATGTCTCTTTAAAAAACTGCCAACTCTCCTGAACTCTCTTTTCCTTTAGACTTGCTTCCCACAGGATCTTAACCTACCAATTCTCTGAGTTTGCTAACATCTGCCTTCTTGAAGTCCATTGCCTTTATTCTGCTGTTTTCCCTCCTACTATTCCTTAGAATCAAGAAATCTATCATTTCATGATCATGTTCACTCAAGCTGCCTTCCACCTTCAAATTCTCAACTAGATTCTGTCTGTCAGTATCAAATCTAGAATAGCCTCTGCCCCTAGTCACTTTCTCCACCTCTGCAGGTAGTCCTGTAAAGATTCAAGGTAGCTGGGGACATGCTGTTTTAACATAGGCAGCTCTCCAGGCCTGTCTAAGTTACTCCAGGGCCCAAACCAGCCCTCGCAGCAGCAGCCTAGATTTGGGAGGGCACAAAGCTGGCTTAAAGCCACCTTCACCCCACTCCTCCTGGGCTGCAGTGCAGCTCAAAACCTGACCAAAGTTTCAAAGTGATTACAACAGACAAAAAAGGGAAATTAGGCAGAAAAAAGAATTATATTTATAATTAAGATCGTGGCATCAGTTATCAAAAGCAGAATTTTGAAAGCTTTTAAGGGGGACCACTATATATATATATGTATATATTATTTATTTATTTATTTTCCGCAAGATTTGGAGATCAAAAGAACATTCTGAAAATAAAAGTTTTATCCCACAACAACCTTGGGGAAATGTTTAAAATTTTTGTTTTCTCTACTATAAGACTATTATACAACTAAATAAAATTTGACCATTTATTGTTAGTGTTTGCTGATTAATTCTCAGTGCTGGAAAGAGGAAATGGGGGCAGTTTCCCCTTTATCAAACTTTATATGGAAGCAGAGTTATGTGTGTGTCAGATGTGTTTGCTTTAATTTCTCTGGAATTAACCTCTCTCAGAGATCATTTAAATCCATACGGGGCTCTCGAACACAGTCTCTCAAATTAGGCTGTTTACAAATGAGCGACACCTCCTTTAAGAAAGTGAGCGAGCCAACTGCACTGGAAAAGCAGAATGGTCCCTCTCATCCTCCTAAATCCAACACTGGGTGTAGAAAACCTTTCCAACTACCAGCCTGACCCAACCTCTAATTGCTATGCAAAATCAATGAGAAAACAGTGACTACACCAAGCTCCAGCAATGCATGGAATCTGCCAACATCTCTGATCTCTTACAAATGGGCTTCACCCAGGGTCCTGGCATGGAGACAGCCCTAGTTAGCACTACTAGATGATTTCCTCCTCACAATGGTCAGTGGCTCAGTGCTTGTACGACTCAGCCCCTCTGCTGCTTTCAACACATCAACCACAAGGTATGGCTGACTGGTTGGAGTAGGCAGGTTAGTGCTATCATGGTTCAAATCAGTCCTCTCCAGTAGGACTCAGAGGTAATGGGCAGCTGTTCCCCCTTTCCCCAGAAACTCTCACTCCTAGAGTCCCGATAGGCATCTATCTTGTTTCCTGCTTCTTCACTGTCTACATGAGATCACTTGGACGGGATGTGGACTATGTTAATGATACCCACCTAAAGATCTCATTTTCTGAAAACATAAGCATCCCAATGCTTGCAAGAGATCAGCCCTTGGATGAAGAACAGTGGGCTCAATCAGACCAAAGTGACGCTGACTAGGAGAGAGAAATGTTTCAAAGAACTAGCTGAGATGCTGGTCTCCACTCCTATCAAAGGCAGCAGTCACCACTTTGTCAAAGTAGTGCAAAGCTTCAGGGTCCTGCTGGATTCATCAGTTACCATGGGTGACCAGGTAGCAACAACATTAAACACATTCTAATGTGGTGCAGAATTCCAGTAAGATCATTTGTAAATATTTCAGTCTAACATACACGCCAGTCAGGTCAATGTTTTGACTTAAGGCAGCTCAAGACTCAATGACTATGCAATTCTGTTGCTATTTATAAATTTTATCTTGGCCCTTCAGAATCTTCTCTGGTGGTTCTCAGTTTTTATGTTTTTGGTCTAGGAACATTTTCTTTTACACTTCTCCCAGATATCTCTCTTATCGTCAGACTTTAAAAGCCTATCTATGCTGGCTGACTTTCAGGTCAGACAGTTTCTGTCACAACAGCACTCAGACTCCACAGTATTCACACCTGGAATTCATCTTAAAGCTAGCACCTCTAACATTCTCCAAATGGGTGTTGTAACTCCTTGAGCCTTGTTTTATTTTTGTTGCCTTTATACTACAGGGCTAAGTTGCCTTTGAATCAATGTCTTTTGTTCTGTCACTTGATAATCTTCCCTACTTCGGGCATTATCTGCCTCTCAGTGTTCAGTTTTGACATGATTTAGCAGACAGAGCTGAGTCTAGCTGAATAAAAGTAGTTCTTACAAAGAGAACATTCCAAAACTCAAGCTCCATCATGTTAATTCAGAGCCGTTTCAGGGTAGTTCAGAGTGATCCCGGAGAACTGAATTGGTAGGCCATTAAGTTTCAGCATATGCAGGTACTAGTGATCAGTGTTGTTGATATTCTTAGATATATCATTCTTCCCTTTGGTGTGTTTTGGGGATTTGTTTTTATAAAAACAGAATTAATTTTGCATATTCACATTCAAGGAATTAAATCCTGATCTCCATAACAACTCACTCTGCACAGCAGAAATAACCAAGCATCACCCTCAATCCATTAAAAGATTAATGCAAAGCCCAGAGAGAAATAAGTATCACAAAGTTGTACTTTGTCTGCTCCTGTCTCCATCCCAATGAGAAAATCAGTTCATTACCACTTGACTCTGGCATTCAACAAAAATGAATGAAACAGTGAAACAAAAATAATCATGCAAACTTTGGAACAACATACTGAACTATTTATACCACATACATACTTACATACATGATATAATGTAATGAGGCAAGACTGAGATCTCTTTGTGGATCCATATCAGGATTGACCTATTTAATTACCCACTGATAGGCTGACCCAGTGGATACCCCTACAAAGTGCAGGATGGCTTCAAACAGACATGGGAATGTCAGCCTTTCCTACCATTAAAAAGGGCCCCTATTCTGTTGCTTCTGCAGTGCTTGTAACTTTTTACTCAAGTAAACATATACCACCATACCTGTATACCAACAGAAATACGAAGTAAGAACCTGGATGTTTTGAACCTGGCAGTCTTGCAGTCTACCATCCAGTTCACTTGAGAGTTCAAATGCAATAATGCAATCAACCCATCCATGGTGCACGTGTGCATCACTTACAAATTTGGGTGTTTTGTCCCAGTGGTTTCAGATATAATTAAAACACGAGAACGAGTTTCTCCTCTAAAGATTGTAAAAAAAGGGGGGAGGAGGGAAATATAACCAGAGGACAGGAAGTGATATAACATAAGTAACAAAGTCGGCTCATTAAGTAACTTTGTGAGGAACCACTGAGAGAGATGTATAAATGGAATGTATTAGATGGTTAAATTTATTCAGACTCCTAGGGCCATGTCTACACTAGCACTTATGTCAGCAAAATTTAAGTCACTCAGGGATGTGAAAAAAAACACCCCCCCCCCCCAAGTGACATACGTTTTTCCAGCATAAGTGCTTGTGCGCATAGTACTGTGTCAGCAGCAGACACTTCTCCCACCGACGTAGCTACTGTCGCTCATTGAGCTGTGCTACTGTAAGCTTCTAAGTGTAGGCATGGCCCTAGGGTACTACTCATGACACATTCAGGCCATGGTTCCCTTGTATCAAGCTATTTTTTTCTGGTAGCTTTAAAGAAATAAAAGCAATTAAGCATCTATGACTAAGACACTACAAGGGGAAAACTTAACCCGTTTCAGGCTTTGTCTACACACAAAAGGTCCTGTTAGTTTAACTATACCAGCTTAGCTAAAGTAGTACAATCCCTTCATGTGGACGCAGTTATACCTGGTATAAAGGTGTTTTATATCTATATAGCTATTTCTGTACAGGAAGTAGAATATGCCATGCCAGTAAAAGGCACCTATATACAATATAAATGTGTTCAAACTAGGAGTTGGACTGGTATAACTACTCTCTTAACTTAAATAGTACACCAGTACAAAATTTGTGTGTAGACCGGGCCTCAGTTAGCATCATGCAAGTGAGATGATGGGCTCACTACCATTTAAATAGTGTGCATTCTGGGAAACAGTATATAAATTGATTAGCAGCTTTCCTGATATTCATCATCAAGTCTCTCCCCCTGTGGCAAAACAGGATAATGTACCAAGCATTCACCTCATGTGTTTTCAGTAAACCTGTAGAAGTCATGTTATGCACATCACACAAATGACCAGTTTCTCAGCACCAACCACCTCTAATAACCATTTTGCACAAAATTATAGCTTGGATTTTCCTATACAGCTCAGATAATATTAAGACAATTAAAAATGCAAAGAGGCAGCAACTAAAGCATCAACTCTGCACTAATACAAGGGAAAACAAATATTTATTTATTTCTTCACAGTCTGTGCACAAATATTGATGCCAGAAATCTTCATTCCCTGGTAGCAAGATTTCTTTTCATATTTTTAAAATTAATTTACAAGTCAAACATGATTAAAGTAGGTATGTTTTACAGAATCTTCAATCGTATCACAAATGATAAACCAAAGGGCTAAAACTCCTTAAGTGATTATATAATCCTACAGTTGCAGGCCATTGGGAATTTACTGTATAACCCTGACAAGGATAAAAAGAAGTCCTGCATTATTAATGCTATTTCTCTTTTTTTCCTTCTCTTTTTTTTTAAAAACTCAAGCAAAAGCACTTACTCTGAAAGCTGTTCACTGAAAAGATGTTGGGATGATAGAATCCAGCCTTGCAAATGCATTTGTAGGCTCCAAGAACAAATCCAAGACCTTTAATTGGCGTGCACTGTGAGAAAGAAGAAAGGAAGGAAAAGAACATAATGCAGATGATCACACTCCTATAGACACACATGCATATTCAACTACAAAACAAACAAAATAAGCTATAACGATAGCCCTTCTTGCAAGAACTATGTACTGATTTCAGTTTGTCATTATGTTTATCAGTTATTTTCCCCCTGTCATATTTCACCTCTGTATTTTTTCTTGCCATTCAGATCCTGCAAACTGCAATGATGACAGTTACGCTCAAGCTCATTCAACTGATGGGCAGAAGTGACCAGCTGGCACATACGGTTTTCATCACTTTTGGAGTGTCGCTCCATACATATCCTTTTTCAATTCCCGTACCACAGCCAACAGTCACTTGTAAGAATAGATGAAGCCTTAAACCTCTCTGAGTAAAGAGAACAAAACAAACAGCTGGGTCTTTGTGTTGATCTATCAGAGATGCAGAAGCCAAATTCTCCAGTACAAAATTCATCACTCTAAACACAAGATCCACACCAATTTGAAATAATGGGGTAACAGAATGAGTGGAATTACACAAGAAAAACTGTTTAATGAAAAATATCTAAGGAGTCTTTCATCAAAAGCAAAAATATTCTACCTATTTAAGTGGGGGTCACTTAAGGGGAAGTCCTTACACTTCCTCTGAGGTCCCTCAATTCTCTGCCCTAGAAAATAAGAACAAGTGAAATGAGTTCCAATTCTAATCATACAAAGATTACCTTTCACTGAATCTGAACATCAGGACCACCTTGCCAAAATGATTGAAGCAGCATTAAATCCACTATCAGAACCTTTTCATACCATACATAACGTTTTGTCCTTTCACAAACCCTGTTTCCTATACAAATAAAATATACCTCTACTTAAAAACCAGTCAATTCCACAATATTACCTTTGGGATGAATGGTTTAAGCAAAACCTACACATCAATGGAAGCTTTCTCCAGCATTAACTGAAGAGGTGGAGGGGTGTTTAACAACTAGATCTTTAACTCAATTGCCTGAGCAAGGGTTGGGAAGAAACAGGTGTTAAAAACAAAACAAGAAACGAGGTCTTAGGCCTGGCCTACACTTAAAAAGTTTTATGAACATAATTATGTTGGTAGCAGGTGTGATTTTTTTTTTAATCGATACCCATAAGAGCCCCACTGTAGATGCAGTTAAACCAGAATTTATTCAGGCATAGTTTATTTCATTTTGCCAATTCAGAATAAGCACTTATACCACTACGAGCACTTTTCTACCGGTATAACTGTGCCTACACGTAGTGGAGTTTTGCCTCTAACTATGCCAGCATATATTAAAGCAGCAACACGTTGAAGTGTAGACAAGGCTTTGAACAGTCTAATGAAAAATCCCTGTTCTTCATCTCCTCAGGTTCCACTTTCTAGTACTAGTGCTTTCATGATCCTGCTAAATCTCTCATTTTCCAAACAGTCTTCCAGAAAAAAAAAACAGTACACACATATCAGAATTTCTCATGTAAAACACAAACAAAGAGAGGATGGGCTTATGATTAAGGCATTTGACTGGGACTCAGTATACCTGGGTTAAATTCCAGGCTCTGCCGCAGAATTCCTGCATAAATCACTCCTGGGTAAGTCACTTCATAGCTCTGTGCTTCAGGTTCCCCATAGGTAAAATGGGGATGATACTGCCTTTCTCCCACCCTTTGCCTGTCTTGGCAGACAGAAACCGTTTCTTATCATGTGTGCATCCAGAGCCTAGCATGATGGAGCCCCAGCCTCGGCTGAGTCCTCTAAGTGCTACTATAATACAAGTAATAAATAATAAACAGAAAATGGATATATAAATATATTGTGAAAAATCATCCAGCCCTTTAATAAACACAAGAGGAAAAAAGGTCACAAATCCATTGTTTCCTTTGCATTTCACCTTCACCCTACAGCTATTCAGACTGCTTGTTGATGCAGCAGAGAGAAAAATAAAGATCAAAGTGGTATGGGAATGAGAGTCCAAAGGCACCAAAAAATCAAGTTTGCTAATTAGCAGCTGCTAATTCTTTTGATAAGGAAAAGAATGTTAACAGCAATCAGTCTAGATTAATTTGTTAGTCTCTAAGGTGCCACAAGTACTCCTTTTCTTTTAGTTTAGATTAAGTGGATCTGAAGGTGCAAAAAAATCAACATTTTCAATATGAGCAGCTCTGGTAAACTATCTTCGCCCCCTTAACAATGGACAAAATAGCAATTAAAGGGGTAAGAGAGTTTATAAATGGTGACATATCATGCATCTTTCAGTGTTCATGTTCCAGGAAATACTTTGCAGGCAAGAGTTCTGTGATAGCTCTTTTTCTTCATTATAATAGGTTACATGTTGTTATAGATAATATATTTTTCCTTTGAAGTTGAACAAAATCTAGATTCTACTGGATTTTGTGAATATTGCAGTGTTCCTAATTCCACAGCCACAGAGTATCCTCATTGCATGAATATTTTATATCAAAATGTGACACAGCCTTAGATAGCTCTGTGTTACAATTTTCCTGAAAACCCCAACAAATAATTCTGACAGGGAAAAAAGATGAAATAGTCTTCTATTCATTGTATTGTTACACTTCAGTTTAAATTGCTAGAAGAGGAGAATTGGAAAATATCACAACAGTTATGTCTCCCATTTAGCTGGAATATTTAAAAATCTTGGACCAAATTCTACCTCATGTACACCCAGGCACTCCCTTTAATATTTCACAAGTATAAGAGGGCAGAATTTTGGGCTTCAATTTTTTTTTACTTTGGAAGGAGAGCTGGATCATTTTAGAATACTCAGAGACTAACACAATTTCATGGAAACTCAATTATTTACAGTATGAATTTTCTACTAAACAATTTTGGTTAGGCCAACATCAGGAGTCAATATCAGAGGTAGTAAAAATGGGAGAAATTTTTTTTTAAAGAAAATATTTCCCTTTTCTAAAATGTTGACTTTTCAAAAGTTGAAAAATATTGACCAGCTATAGTGAAACATTATAGTGGAAAAGGTGGTGAATGAATTAAACTAATACAACTGGATTAAAATAAAAGCCTTTGACATGGAAAAAGAAGAGGCTTTGTGTTTATGTCTGATCCTTGACTGGGGCTCCTAGGTGTAATGATAATAAAAAATAAACAACAACAAAAAGGTCTAACAGCTGCACCCAGGCCAGTCTCACTAAACGTGTGCAGGCAAGGAACTGGAACATTCACAGTCACTTTGTTAAACCTACTGACTTGAATAAACAGATAATTTTTAATATGTGCTGCGTAAGAATGGTCCTACTGTTTGCACGTTAGAATCTCAGACAAGTGGACTCTAGCTGTATGCTGTTTCTGGCTAGACACCTTGCTGGGGGAAATGACTAATGTCTGACACCCAAAACACAAGAGATCTTTGGCATGTTTGGGGTAAGACTAGTACCTACAGGAACAGCAACTGAAACAGGGCCTCAGAGAAAGAGCAAACTGAAAAGCAGTTTGGCTAGAGCTTTTGAAGAGTGGTGTTTTGCTGGACCTTTCCAACTCCCACTGGGAGTCCTTCCATTAACTTCAAAATGGCAGTTGAATCAGGCCTCAAGTCCACAATGCAGCAAACACTTAAAGTGCATAACATTACTCGTGTAAGTAACCCCAGTGAGTTGATTGAGGTCAATGAGGATCCACCCTGGTGTAATGGGCTGCTCACACAAATCTGACCGCAGAATCAGGTCATACAGCTTAAGTGGCGCATAGGCCTTGTACAAGCTCTCTGCAAGGGGTATATTTCACTCTTAAACAAGACCTGCATTTTTTTTTCTTTTTATGAATCAGTTCTAGCTTTAAAAAAAAAAAAAGATTTTATGCAAGTATTTGTACTATTAACTAACTCTCTCTCCACATATACAACAAATTTCAGAAAACTATCCCAAATACCTTTGCTAACTTACTCTGGATCCAATCAATCCATACAAAAGTTAGCATTGCAAAATAGAAGTGTTCGACATGTTCACACAAAAAATAAAATAAAAAGCTGAAACATGAAATCACCTGGTTTCAAGTTTTCTGATAAACTCAAAAAACAAAGCTGGATGAATACTGCAAAACATTAGGTTGTATTCTTCTTTTTCCGGTAACTGTGATCTCTCTCTCTTGGGTTCACATTCCACAAATGGTCTAGTAAATTGATGGGAAAAGTTTGCCAAACCCACACATTTTAATCAAATATTCCAGGATATTCATAAAAAGTAAATTTTGAACTCTTTGCTGTTTGCATTGGAAACCCAATTAAGAATTACATTCAACCAATCCAGGAACAGAAATATATTATGTGATCAATGTATCTAATCAAAACAGCTCAGATTTTGAATACTGGAGATGCACAATCAACTGTTCATGAAACAGTGACAGCATTATTCACGGATTATTCAGCAAACAACTTCTTAATACTAAAATTCAACAAAACACGATCAGTTCATGGACAATTTGCAAAACAGAGAAAGAGGCTAACTTTGTCAAATAAATTCTTAGATTCACAGATTTTTAAAGGCCAGAAGTGACTATGAGATCATCTAGTCTGACCTCCTTTATAACACAGACCGTAGAATTTCACCCAGTTACCTCTGTTTTGAGCCTAATAACTTGTATTTGACTAAAGCATAACTTCTAGAAAGGCATTCAGTCTTGATTTGAAGACATCAAGCTATGGAGATTCCACCACCTCCCTTGGTAATTTGTTCCAATGGTCAGTCACTCTCACTCTTAATAATGTGTGTCATATCTCTAATTTGAATTTGTCTGGCTTAACTTCCAGCCATTGGTTCTCGTAAATTACTTTCTCAAAAATCAAACTAGGTTTGTCAAAAGGTTTCCTAGGTTTGCTAATAAGGAGATACTAACTAACTGCTAACTGCATAGTTAACAAAATATGCTTATTTCAGAAATCCAAGACATGGTTTGCAAACTTTATGTTTTCAGCTTTAGATTATTTGTGCAATATGATGACTCACAAATGTATTCCATTAACCTATAAATTATGCATTCAATTCCAAAGAATGAAGCATCCAACTGTATATTTGCAATGATCTGATAGTGTTACATTTACCAACACAGTGAATATTGTATTTATCTTTAAATGATTTATGGTTGAATAACCTCTGAATCAATATAATCACAATATCAAAACCAGTAAAAAGAAGTCAAATAGATGTGAAGTTTTTTCCTGCATTTCCTGCATTTTGTCATAAATAACATAGTTGGAAAAATCTAAGGTCATAATAACTGAAGAATTGAGATGTACAGGACTAAGTTAATTCACTGGTGACAAATAATGCAGAAATTGCTCATCAGGTATGAGTGGGTCAGAAATCAAGTGTAAGTGACAAAACAGTGTAACTGTACTAATCTGGCATTCAGTGGGTATACAAAACAGGTGATACTTACACATCAAGGAAGTGAAAGGAGAGTATGGGGGAGGGGAAGCAACTAACATGATATAATATAAGGTAGGTGGTATTACATCTCACATGTAACTTAAACAATTGATTAAGGCATCAAGTAAATTTGGCCTGTACTGTTTTAAAATAAAGAGGTTAAAAATATGAATTCAGCACCACAGTAATATGACTCAAAAATGCAACCAGCCTGACTCAGGTATTTTAAATGTTTGAAGATACAGGAAAGGCTATCAAATTCTGTATTTCCACATGAATGGCTTGATGAAACAAGTCAAGCTGCTCTGCATAATAAGGTTAACTCCTTCCTTAGAGAATGAAATGAGAGAATAAGACACAATAGAAGAGTTTAACAAAGGTAGTCCACAACAGCACACATTTCTTTGCTCAGTTTAGGTGCAGCAGTTAAGGAATTTCTTGAACATATCACAAGGATAAATGTTTATCATTTACTTTTTAAAGGCAGATAAATGTCTTTTTTCTCTGCACTGTGATAGCAGAGACTAGGTATTATGTTCTCAGAGACTGAGAACTCCCTTCTAATTCTGGTGTTCTCATCTATTCAAGCATGTTCAGTCATAAAAATAAATGAAATAAAATAAAAGTCATAGAGTGAAATCCTGGCATCACTGAAGCATACAGGCATTTCGTCATTGATTTCAATGAGGCAGGATTTCACCTATCATACTTTCTTCTATTTATCCCCTAGCAGCCAAATTCTAGCCTGAAATGAGTTTCCACTGAAGTCAATGGGAACCACATGAATGCATCTATTAGAATTCTTTAAGGGGGTAAACAAACACGTAGACAAGTGTGAGCCAGTGGATATAGTGTATTTGGACTTTCAGAAAACCTTTGAAAATGTCCCTCACCAAAGACTTTTAAGCAAAGTAACCGGTCATGGGGATAAGAGGGAAGACCCTCTCAAGGATCAGTAAATGGTTAGAAGACAGGAAACAAAGGGTAGGAATAAATGGTCTGTTTTCAGAATGGACAGCGGTAAATAGTGGTGTCCCCCAAAGGTCTGTACTTGGAGTAGTTCTGTTCAATATAGTCATAAATGATCTGGAAAATGAGATAAACAGAGAGGTGACAAAGTTGGCAGACAATACTAAATTACTTGAGAGAGTTAAGTCCAAAGCAGACTGCAAAGTGTTACAAAGGGATCTCTCAAAACCGGGTGACTGGGCAACAAAATGGCAGATGAAATTCCATGTTAATAAATGCAAAGTAATGCACATTGGAACACATAATCCCAGCTATACATATAAAATGATGGGTTCTATATTATCTGTTACCACTCAAGAAAGTGATCTTGGAGTCATCGTGGATAATTCTCTGAAAAAGTCTGCTCAGTGTGCAGTGACCGTAAAAAAAGCTAACAGAATGTTAAGAGCCATTAGGAAAGGGATAGCTAATAAGACAGTAAATATCATAATGCCTCCATATAAAGCCATGGTATGCCCACACCTTGAATACTGTGTGCTGTTGTTGTTGCCCATCTCTAAAAGGATATATTAGAAATGGAAAAGGTACAGAGAAGGGCAACAAAAATGATGAGGGGTAAGGAACAGCTTGCATATGAGGAAAGATTAAAAAGACTGGGACTGTTCAGCTTGGAAAAGAGATGACTAAGGCCAAGGGAGGGATATGACAGAAGTCTGTAGTATCATGAATAGTATGGAGAAAACGTGTTATTTACCTCTTCACATAACACAAGAACCAGGAGTCACCTGGTGAAATTAATAGATAGCAGGTTTAAAACAAACAAGAGGGAGTACATTTTCACATAACACACACAGTCAACCTGTAGGACTCTTTGCCAGGGGATGCTGTGAAGGCCAAAAATATAACTGGATTCAAAAAAGAATTACATAAGTCCATGAAGGTTAGATCCATTAATGGTTATTAGCCAAGATGGGTCATAGATGCAACCCTGTGATTTAGGTGTCCCCAAGCCTCTGACTGCCAGTTGCTGGGACTGGACAACAGATCACTTGATGATTGCCCTGTTCTGTTCATTCCCTTTGAAGCACCTGGCATTGGCCACAGTTGGATGACAGGATACTAGGCTAGATTGACCATTGGTCTGACCCAGCATGGCCATTCTTATATTCATCCACAAGCTAAATGCATGCATCTGAGAGTCAACAGAATGACACTGATTCACACCGCTGAGGATATGGCACACTGATCTTGTTACTCACAGCAAATACATTTTTCCTCAAATATATTAGTTCCTGCTGAGGAAAAACTCCGTTGTGGAGCAGACTCTTTCTTTCTGCTCTTTGTGGACTCCAAGAGAATGAACTATTTATTCTTCAGCTGGCTAGCTCCAGGATGGTGAGAAGTCTTCCACCAGCAGCCTCCTTGTCAAATCTCTGCCACTGCAAATTCTGTTGGCACACACTATTTCCAGTGTATCTTGTTTTTGATTCATAGATTTTTTATGAATTTCAGAAAACTTACCATTTGGGATTTCTGTAGCCTTTCTTCCTGAGAGTGACGTAACTCATTATCCTGTATGTCATCTACACAAAATGGTAGTCACAAAAAATTACAGTTCTGTTGGATCAGACAGCTTCTTATATGGTTGAATTATGTCAGTCTTGTATTCATTAACATAAGGGTCTGTAGTGATGCTACCCTGCACAGAGTTGCAGCGCCATAATACAGACTGCTTTATAAGCAGCACTGATAATCTTATATAACCACTGTATAGTATATTAGTTTAACTGAAGAAGTTTTTAAATGATCATATCTGCCATGCTTGACATGACTGTCATTGACTTTGACCACCAGGCCTCTCAGTTTTATCATGAATTAGTTTATTGTAACAAGTAAGAGAAATGCTGCCAACCAAATGAAAGCATTACCATTCACAGTGGAAGTGATTAATATGACTTAATGTAATGACACCATCAGTGACATTTAAAACAATACCCCAGAAATAGATCAGACCTTAAAACTTCCTCAAACCACTCCAAAATTCAAACTCCAGAAAGTAGCAGTTAACCTGAAGAGTCTCCAAGCACAGAATGACTGGATTAATATGCCAGGGACACGCAAACTTTGTCCAATTGGTGGCCGCTGTGGCAACTTTCCCATGAGTAAGGGGCAACACCTAACTAACAAAGTGGAGTGGATTGCTGGTACCCTCTCCTTTAGTATGAAATTTTCCACTCACTCTGTGTGCCTTTACTCCCCTGCAGAGGCTACGCATATTATGGGCAGCAGTACAAAGGTGGAATGAGAAGTCTCTGCAGGGCTGCAACTTCCCCTCCCATACTGGTGGGCAGGAACTGTGTGGGCAGAGGTGGGAGAGTGGTAGAAGGTTTGCCTTTGTTTCCCCCACCCCAAATGCCCCAGGCAGTGCAGCTGGGAAATGCAAATGGGGGGTGGCAAAGAGTCTATGCCAAGTACAGTGTTGGTGTAGCTTACTTTCCTTGAGGCAAGGGGAGGACCTGGGACCATATTGGGTATGTCTACACACCGGTTGGGAGTCTCGCAGCCCGTGCCAACAGACTCAAGTTAGCAGGGCTCAGACTAATGTGCTGAAAATAGCTGTGTAGACATTGCTTTGACATTCGGGCTTGGGCTGTACCTTGGGCTCTGATGCCCACCCACCCCCACATCCTTGTGCTTCAGACCCCAAGATCCAGCCCAAGCCAGAACAGCCATTTTGCTATATTTAGAACACTAGTACAAGCTCTGCTAACACACTTCTGTAGACCTGGGCTGCGAGACTCACTCCCAGCAGCTGTGCAGACATATCCATTGTGACTCTGAGGCACAATGTCATCCCTGCTCTTTTTCTGCAGCAGTACAGCTACTCAGTTAGTTGCAAAACCACAATTTAGCCTTTAGGATGGAGATTCAGCAATGCAAGCCTTTGTGGGACTCACCTGTGGGCCACCAGCTGTGTACTAGCCATCCCGTAATCTGCAGAATGTTACCCTGTGGCTCATGGGAAAGAAACATGTCATTGTTAGGCATGGAGAGCTTTGCTGTTCTACACTTTACTTAGCATTTATAGCTTAAGTGGAGTTTTACACAGAATTTTAAAATACCAATTTAAAACAGTGTTTTCCAACAGCAATTTAGCTCTGTAATCATAACCAATTGTTTAAATTCTAAGTAAGACAAAGCATGCTGAACGGCCTGACAGTATTTTAGTTAGGCAAAGCTATGAACCTGAAAAATGTTCATTTCACATGAGCAACTCTTAGCTCAAACCTTCACCAAAAATTGCACACTGCTTTTTATACAATATTTTCATCTCATCATCAGGCATATTATCAGGTTAAATGCTGATGGCAAAGAACACTCAGGTTGTTCACTTGATCAAATAATTATTATTTCAAAAAGCATACAAGTGATTTTATTAAAGTTATAATCGCTGGTATTTTATTAGTTTTAACAGTAAGTCAAAACACATAAAACTCAGAAGACAAAGCAAGCAAGCAAGATCATTATTGGAACACACTGGATACTGCTGACAGATCTGGGAACAAAAAGGCTATGTCAAAACAGCTACGGTAATTCAATGCTATTCCATGAAGATGCCCACTAATGGAAGAGATCACACAAAATATTGAGTTATAACTAATCACACTGCAACTATGTGGAATCAGCACAAGTTAATACAATTACATGCATGAGGAACTTATGCTTTAAATGACCACCATTCAGTTCTAATCCCCACCACCACTGTGATCCAAAAGCAGTAACGACACAAGCATTGGCAGGAAAGAAGGCCAATGTCTGTGCCACTAATTAAGACAACAACGGCTGACGGGGATGGAAGGAAAAGAGTGAGAATTGCCAGTGAAGAACAATGCACATTCACTGCAGGTTTTGTTGGGGCATCATCTACACTGGATACAGAGCTCTCAATGCATATGTATGAGCCAGGTATTCTGTGGTCCAGAGACCTTACTGAATGGTGGAAGCATTCTGTCCATCTTCTAAATCTTGTTATTAGTGCAAGGTCACTTGCAGGAGCTCTGCCAAGCCACATCTGTGACAGACTTTTTAATACTGCTGAAGATATCTATGCAGACTACAAACACAGACTGCCTCTTGAAAAGACAGAGCCTTTTAAATACATAGATATGATTTCCCAATCATAATCTGAACATAACATTGAAAGATTTCTGTATTTGCTTCAGATTAACTGTGCAAAATAATTTCACATCTCATAAAAACTTTGCACAGCAAAACCTGTTAACAACAGGCAAAGGGACTGTTAATTTTATAGCCATTATAATCTGTGACCACATAATGCAGAATAATTAATTTGAAGGAAATTTCATAGGGACAGATTCACTGGCCATTCAGGGCATCTACCAAAGGATCCACTGCTTCCACACTGCTGCTTCTTGCACCACACTCAGCCTCCCGTGTCCCTTGGCAGCATGGCACAGCAGGTACTCTACCTGCAGGTGGGTTCACAGACTTGAGGAGGAAGCCTTCCAGGATATCACAGACAGTGTCTATAACGTGTGAGGCATTGCCAAAAGGCTTTAGTGTGGAAAATCTAATGCAGGCCACCCTAGCAGAAGCAGGAGACTTGACTGCCCTAACAATCAAAATTATTTATTAATTTGTATTCAGATTATTGGTAGATCAATCATCACTTTGCAAATTCTTTCTGACAATGCAAAGATTGCTGATTTTCATATTAGTTTATCAGAACAGGTTTTTTATAACTTGTAATCAAACATTTTTATAGTATTTCTACCTCTGAGAGCAAACACTGTATACAGGTCGAATGCCTTTGCAATATTATAATTGTTGATTGTGATGGGGCTGCTGTCCCTCACTGATAGGTACGGTGTTAACGCCACCTTGGGGAGGCTGCGCAGGAGGCAGCCAATGAGGAAAAGGCTTATAGTGCCAGCCAATCAGAAGAAGTTTTATTGGAACAGCCAATCAGAGCCAGGCTGACCCATATCAGAAGGGGCTGCTGAGCAGAGTGGAGGCGATCACTCCCTGAAGGACGTGGGAGGAGGACTGGCTGCTTAGAAGGCTGGAGCACCATGGACAGAGCAGTGCTGGCCAGGGTCAACAGAGTAAGAGAAAGCTCCAGGCTGATGGCTGTCAGACTGAGGCCTTGATACAAGGGCGGGGAAGATGCTAGGGCTGCCGGGAAGTGGCTCAGGGAAGGAAATGGCAGAGCTGGAGGAGGGGCAATACGTGGCTGCCAGCTATAGGGTCCCTGAATCAGGACCCGGAGTAGCGTGTGGGCACAGGTTCCCCCACCCGCCCCCACTTGCCACTGAGGGGAGTGGCCAGTGTATAGACTGCAGTTTGCCACTGAGATGAGCGGCTAGAATTGAGACTACAGTTTGTCAATGAGGCAAGTGGTTGGACTAAGGACTGTCGGTCCCCCGGAAGGGGGGAAAGGACCAACTGGGACACCTCCAGAGGGCTGTATCCAGAAGAAGACGACGCAGTTCAGGGAGCAACGTGGGTCCTGGAGGCGGAGACAGACGAGACAATGGGCGAGACACCTGAGAAGGGCGTACTCGCAACTCCCGAGCTAATTCCCAGGAGGGCCAGCAGGAGGCTCTGCGGTGGTAAGTCGCGTCCCGTTACATTCATGGATTCTTTTATTTGGAAAATTAAAGAACTTTAGTCAATAACTATAATTATTACAGTGCTACTTTTGTTTATATTACTAGTGTCCATTCACATTTTTTTTCAATGTTTGATTTAAAATACTTGTGTGGTAAGTCAAAGCTAGTATCTCATCAAGAGCATTGTGTATTTTAGGCAATGAAAATGAATTCTACTTTAAAAAATGAATGATCCTTGTGCTCTGTGAAGGTATTAAGAATAATGCACATACACTAGCATTGCCACATGATTTGACCATCTTCAAAAGAGTATGAACTTTAAAATGCTGCTGGTGGGAATAATTTGCCAACCTGAATATTTGGGGATGAATAATACTTCTTGTTGTTCCTTGGATACCAAAAAGTGTTTATTCCATAGCCAATTATTAATTGATATGAATAATTAAAAGGAGAAGAAAATGGTGCAAAATCTCAAATATATTACAATTTTGTTAAACGTTAAAAATTCATTGCCTAACTAGTAAGTCCTAGCCTCTCTCTGTCCCTGTCCTTCCTACTGTATTACATACATATCATTCATATCAATATCATATCACACATTTTTAACTTGTGGTCAAGTTTTTCAACGTTCGGTAGTTAATTCTTGGCACTCAAAACCATATTTAGGCAAGTAAAGAAATGGCCTGTTTTTCACAAGTGCTGAGTACTCTGAAACCAATGGCATATCTATGTGAAAGTGTGCAATCACTTCCTCTAAATATCAAGGCACTTCTTAGGAAGTTCTATATGGATGTTTTGTATGCAATACAATAGAAAGAACCGGTATGCAGAGGCTAGGAATAACTGAGTTAGCAATGAAGTTTACCTTTAACAGAATTTGAATATTTTAATGAAATTTTGCAGCATTCTGCCCTTTTATGCTAGTACCATGTCATATGTTAACTGAATGAGGATGGCCACCACTTTGGTATTTGGGCAAACAAGTAGTAGTATTCATCCCAAAACAGGGCCTGATCCAAAGCCACTAAAGTCTACTTTCCATCGATTTCAATGGTCTTTGGATCAGGCACAGAGCCAGGTTAGCAGCTTATCTCCATCAACAACTTTATTTATTTATTTTAGTGCATACTGTTTCTATATTAGAAGACATTTTAATCCAGTGGCAATCTCAATGTGTGCTCCACAAGTCAACACTCTTATTAATTTTATCCCATTCAAAATACTAGTCCCTACAGGAGTTGCTATAAAATGTATCACTTTGCACCTAAGATAGATCAGCATGCCTGAAGAATAAAACCCAGATGCTTTTTTCCCCACAGATAAACCCCACTTCCATGTACATCATTCAAAGTTTCAGTTACTAAGTTTTCCTCTCTCTTGACAGCAAGAACAAGACTGATCCGTGTTTCAAGTATAGAATTCAACTTCAAGATTTAAGTTTAATTTAAGATCTTAGATTTAATGAGCTACAAACTCTGCTCGATCCCACACCATAGCAAAACCCACTCTGTCTGGACAGAAAAGATGATTTACCTGAATGGGTTTGTATGCTTAATCCTTTCAGCACAAAGAATATGATCCTTATCCCCACTCTGGCACCTTAACACTGGCTAAAAGCACCAGGGTGCTATAAAGGTGCCTAAGAGTCCTGGATCCCACTTGTGGCAGATTCCCCCAGTGCAGGCACTGCAGTAAGGCGCACTACTTATTTTGTTATGCAAGATGTGCCAGGGCTGAAGCACTTATGTGCCGGGGCTCAAGCAATTTTTTTACATTCAATAACTGATGCAACAAGCCCAGAGATGTTGGGGCTATGAACTGCCAAGCCTAGAGGGGCCGGAGATCAGCCCTGGCACAAATTAAGCACTGGTAAGGCTGATGTGAGAATCCTCTCACAAGACCCAGGTAGGGGTGGCACTGGGGGGAGGGGGAGAACGTGTGTTAGGGTGGAGAGCGGGTTTTGTTGTTGTAGCCTGGAACTAGTCTAGATTGCAAAGTACACCTGTCACAAATAACAAGCTTTTTATTCAGGCGGCTACTTAGAATTAATTAAGAACGTGAGATTGGAAGAACATGCACAGAAATCTGATGAGCTTTAATTAATACAGACAAATGTAATTGAAATAATAGGAAATCAATATGCATAAGTACAGTAAGATGATTTCCTGCATTGTTCATACTTAGAATCTTACATTGTGCACAATGGAGACCATTCGAAACAAAGATGGAAGCAAGAGTCAGTGTAGTTCACCGCAAGAGGAAGGTGCTGGGCCAGGCTTCCTACCTGGTTTCCCCATGTCGTCATCCCAATGAGGGATGGTTTTGACAACCTCTTATACACTTTTTTCTGTTCCACCCACATACATCCAGAACCGTATCTGATTAAGTCTCAGCCCCTGTTCATATCTGGTATTCCAGGAGACCAATTTTATGGTTCTGGGTGTCCATGTGTGGCATTCCAGTTTACTATAATTACAGTTCCAACAGTTAACCCGATCATTCACATCAGTCTATTCCCCACAGTTCTGATACATCAGTATGATTAGCCCGTATTGCAAAAAGCCCCTAAGATGCTACCATATATTCATTTGTGGTTTAAATATGTATCACATGATGCATTGCTGGAATATCACTAAGTACATATTGCTAAATTTTATAACTTTAGGCCAAGCACATATCATTTCATAACCAACAGTCACAAGCACACAATAATCATGCCATCTTATACCAACTTCTACTGGGCCTCACTCTAAACACTTAACCCTATAGCCAAGCCTAATTTTAATACGTATAATTAGGTTCTTCTGTTTGCTGTTACAGCTTCAATAAATTTCATTATTATTTCTATAAGCATGCTTTGCAGACAGCGTATAATTTACCCAAAACTACAGACCCTCCAAGACCAGGTCAGGGGTCAACATCAACATTGTATTAATTTAGATGGAAAAAATGAGCCAAAAGAATCAAAGGTGTTAACATGACCCTAACTGTCCAACATTAAACGGTTTAAACAAGGTTTGGTATATAGAGACCTCAGCCTTCTTAGTACCATGATAAACACACCATTAAAAAGCCCTTGAATCTTTTATTAAAAATACAGGAAAGAAAAACAGTTAAAGCATTTGAACTGTAAATTGTTGAATAAGGCTTTCATTTTAACAACATCCCTTGTTCCCCTTCCCTTTAACTAGAGAGTTTTTAGAAAACTTAGTCTTAGATGATTGTATAGGTGGTAACAATTGTCCTTTTGGGGAAAAGAGAATTTAGTTGACATGGGCTGGAGCTGTCATTACTGTGGTTATTAAAGTCTGATCCCATTTCCTGGAAAACAAAACAATACAAACACACACAAAAGGGGAAAGAAAAGAACAGCAAAGATAGAAACTGCAGCTTCTGTCTCTAGTGTTGACTTTCACTTGCACCATTGCTGTTGGAAAAATACAGGCAAAGCACATGCTTATCAGCCACTCTAGGACCTGGCAAACTTGTACCAGCATCAGGCTGTTTAGGGGAATTGCATTTAGCTGCCTTCCTGGTCACAGGCTTATAGCAGTGGTGCAAAGTATAATATTAGCCAGCTAAGATAGACTCTTATGAGTCCAAAGGTACAAGGAGAGCATAGAAAAAATGAATAAGGTAGGGAAGGAAAAGGACACACTGCAGGTGAGGGGGTCGGGTCGGTGACAAAGTCTCTCATCCCAGATGGTGTTCAGGCTTTAGCTGAAGCTGGTGGAGGTGGTGATGTCAACTGCTCCTTTCTCTGGCCTGGTCTGGTCAGGACATCACTCGGCGTTAGGGTGAAGGTGAAGTCAAAAAGGGACCCTGGCGGCTCCAGTCAGCACCGCTAAAAGTCTGGTCGGCAGTGCAGCAAGGGTAAGGCAGACTCCCTACCTGCTCTGTGTGGCTCCCGGAAGTGGCTGGCATGTTCCTGCAGCCCCTAGACACAGGAGCAGCCATGCAGGTTTTTCTTTTCTATAGTGGGGGCCCCAAAACTGGACACAGTACTCCAGACATAGCCTCACCAGTGCCGAATAGAGGGGAATAATCACTTCCCTTGATCAGCTGGCAACGCTCCTACTAATGCAGCCCAATATGCCATTAGCCTTCTTGGCAAGAAGGGCACACTGCTGATTCATATCCAGCTTCTCCTCCACTGTAATCCCCAGGTCCTTTTCTGCAGAACTGCTGCTTAGCCAGTCGGTCCTCAGCCTGTAGCAGTGCATGGGATTCTTCCGTCCTAAGTGCAGGACTCTGCACTTTTCCTTGTTGAACCTCATCAGATTTCTTTTGGCCCAATCCTCCAATTTGTTGAGGTCACTCTGGACCCTATCCATACCCTCCAGCGTATCTACCTCTCCCCTCAAATTAGTGTCATCTGCGAACTTGCTGAGAGTGCAATCCATCACATCATCCAGATCATTAATGAGGTTGTTGAACAAAACCGACCCCAGGACCGACCCCGGGGGCACTCCGCTTGATACTGGCTGCCAACTAGACATCCAGCCATTGATCACTACCCATTGAGCCCGACAATCTAGCCAGCTTTCTATCCACCTTATAGTCCATTCATCCAAAGGGTACTTTTTTAACTTGCTGACAAGAATATGGTGGGAGACTGGACCGGATCAAAAGCTTTGCTAAAGTCAAGATATATCACATCCACTGCTTTCCCCATATCCACAGAGCCAGCTATCTCATCATAGAAGGCAATCAGGTTGGTCAGGCATGACTTGCCCTTGGTGAACCCATGTTGACGGTTCCTGATCACCTTGCTCTCCTCCAAGTGCTTCAAAATGGTTTCCTCAAGGACCTGCTCCATGATTTTTCCAGGGACTGAGGTGAGGTTGACTGGTCTGTAGTTCCCCAGGTTCTCCTTCCTTTTTTAAAAGATGGGAACTATATTTGCCTTTTTCCAGTGGTCCAGGACCTCCCCGATCACCACAAGTTTTCAGCAATAATGGCCAATGGCTCAGCAATCACATAGGCCAATTCCCTCAGCCCCCTCGGATGCATTAGATCTGGACCCATGGACTTGTGCATGTCTAAGACCTGCAGAGATACACCCACAAACTGAAGGGCAGGTTCAAACCCCAACCTGGGGAAAATGTGGAGACAAAGCTACTGAAATGAAGAGACACTTTAGCCCTGATCAGTTCAGCACTTCACCACCACCACCCTCTTCTATTCAGTGGTGCACAGTTTCCGAGCTGGGACTATGTCTCACACTGACAGACGGTTTAACTAATTCTAAAAAGAATTTCCTGCTGTACTGAATTTATTGAGCCCTCTATGCTAGTTCAAATGGCAGATGGCAACACCACAGAGACATGAAAAAGATGAAGAGGTTTTCAGTTTGCACCAGAAGGCTAAAGCATCAGCTTGAATTATCTCTAGAACCAGAAACAGTGGAACATTTTATTCCTTTTTACTCCTGACAATATAACTACTGATAATGTTACTTGAAAATACTGTAACTGCAGATCTGGAAGTGAATTCTAGATATCACTAGGCATGTCAGAAAATTCCACAACCTTATCCACAATGCAATTACTTCTTTCACAACCACTTGCAAGATTACTATGGCAAACAGGTAACTCAAAGTGGGCTCCAGTCAATCACAGGGTACACATCACCCACACATTTGATCAAATAAACTTCCAGAAAAAAAGGGAATCATGAATAACAAACTCCACAGAATATTCACTGGAGAGAAAAAGAGCTAGCATTTTGTCTCTATTATTCAGCAGCTGCCGGATGCTGGTTCACAAAGCATGATGGACTGACTGGAGCTTTCCTGACCTTGTTAAATTTAAAAAGGCAACTTTTCTATTGTTAATTGTAGAAATGTACCTCTTGTTCTCTTTAGTGTACATAGCTCTCAGAGCATACACAGCATTGGTGAAGCAGAATCTGGCAGTGGCACATTACAAGCATGCATACTTTAACTGACAAACAGCAAGATGCTTGATGGGGATGCTACTGACTCAAGAAAAGGTCAAGTTTGCTTCTCATCTGACAGAGCAAGTCCATTTTATTGGAAGCCGTTACAGAAATAGCCTGAAAGGCACGATAAGAGTAAGTTCTTAATGTGTACACACAAAAAAGGACTCATCCCTATAGTATCTCACTCTTTTACTCTCACTTTGGAATCCCTTGAAATGTTTTAGGGCCAAATCGTCTCATCACTTCCACTGGTATAAATTAGTAGTAACTCCACTGAAATCAATGGAGCTAAAGTAGTGCAAATGAGAGTAGTATCAGGCTCTAGTCCCAATTTACAAGTATTAACAGTGAACTTACATGACTTGTACAAGCAACAACAAAAAAGCAACACCAAGATTAAAAGAATTTTATTTGTATCCAGTTAATAAATTCAGTCTTGGCTTTGTATTTATAAATAATGAAGTACCATACTGCTTACCTCTCCCTGGGCTAACAGCTCTGGAAGAGCCTGACACATGCTGACTTACCCAATTAGACTGAATTAATTTTAAATATTTTGACATGGTCTATCTTATGGTACCTCCCTTCTCCTTCAAGCCAGTGCTATGTTGCAGAATACTATACCACCAGAGCGGCAACATCTCACTGAAAAGCTAAGCCTTGTGAATCACCTCATCTGAGAAGTCTCTCAAATGGCATATTGTGAATGACAAAAACTGTCCATGTGTCTGATTCCTACAGAGAAACCTCACTCAGAGCACTGGCTAGGCATAAGACCATCTTTGGATACTACCTGAATTAAACATACATCCTTCTGAAGACAGAGCATAATGAAATGTTACTGTACTGTAGGTGAATAATACTAGCCTGGTTTGATGGCGGGGGTTTTGGTATGGGGTCAGGCCCCACTGAGAGTACTTGTATACAGAAACAGAATTTCTAAGTAGGACCCAGGACAGGAAACTCTGGAGACAGGTTGCCTTGTTTATATGGATTTGTTTAAGGCTTTAAGACTGTTACATTGCATGAAAGGAATGTCATAAATATAAAGGGAAGGGTAAACCCCTTTGAAATCCCTCCTGGCCAGGGGAAAGCTCCTCTCATCTGTAAAGGGTTAAGAAGCTAAAGGTAACCTCACTGGCACCTGACCAAAATGACCAATGAGGAGACAAGATACTTTCAAAAGCTGGGAGGAGGGAGAGAAACAAAGGGTCTGTGTGTCTGTCTATATTCTGTCTCTGCCGGGGATAGACCAGGAATGGAGTCTTAGAACTCTTAGTAAGTAATCTAGCTAGGTATGTGTTAGATTATGATTTCTTTAAATGGCTGAGAAAAGAATTGTGCTGAATAGAATAACTATTTCTGTCTGTGTATCTTTTTTGTAACTTAAGGTTTTGCCTAGAGGGGTTCTCTATGTTTTGAATCTAATTACCCTGTAAGGTATCTACCATCCTGATTTTACAGGGGGGATTTCTTTATCTCTATTTACTTCTATTTTTATTAAAAGTCTTCTTGTAAGAAAACTGAATGCTTTTTCATTGTTCTCAGATCCAAGGGTTTGGGTCTGTGGTCACCTATGCAAATTGGTGAGGCTTTTTATCCAACATTTCCCAGGAAAGGGGGGGTGCAAGTGTTGGGAGGATTGTTCATTGTTCTTAAGATCCAAGGGTCTGGGTCTGTAGTCACCTAGGCAAATTGGTGAGGCTTTTTACCAAACCTTGTCCAGAAAGTGGGGTGCAAGGTTTTGGGAAGTATTTTGGGGGGAAAGACGTTTCCAAACAGCTCTTCCCCAGTAACCAGTATCTGTTTGGTGGTGGTAGCGGCCAATCCAAGGACATAGGGTGGAATATTTTGTACCTTGGGGAAGTTTTGACCTAAGCTGGTAAAGATAAGCTTAGGAGGTTATTCATGCAGGTCCCCACATCTGTACCCTAGAGTTCAGAGTGGGGAGGAACCTTGACAAGGAATATGGCCAGATATTTGAGGTGAAATCCTGGCCTCACTGAAGTCAATGATAAAATTCTCACAGACTTCAATGGGGTCAGGATTTCACCCTTGGAGAGATGGCTTTGTTTTCTATGGAAAACTTGTATAAGGAACCGAAAACCCAGAAGTAATGTTTCCTCAGAAAAGACTGAAAAGCACTTATTAACTACATGAGCATTCAGCTGACTGGATCTCCTTAGGCTTCTGCAAACATCTAGTTCACCCTGGGAAAGCTCAAAAGTTGAACGCTGGCATAAACACAGTCATGCCTATACACACATTTAATCTAATTTGCAATGTTACTCACATAGTAGTAACTTGTTATCTATCCTTACACCTGGAGAGGGGTTTTGTTTGTTTTTTGTTTAACTTGAGACTCCTGTTGAGTTTCTGTCCAGGCTCACAGACTCTTCAGGTCAGGTGTCTTCTATATTCTGTTAGAGTTAGAAATGTTCTGGTGAACCAGTATATATACTTTCATATACCTGTACACCAATAAATGTCTCCAACCACACATTCTGGACCAGGAATGAGAAAGAAAAATAATTTCAATCCCCACCCTATCAAGTAATTTCTGTATCAGCGTAACAGGTAAGGAGGCTACCTGACAACTCAGACTGTATTTAAAGTTTTGGAGTTCAGTAACTATGAACCCTTTAATACCTGTGTTACCTAACTTAAAGCTGAAGTCTTGACCTATTTGGAAGAACCCTAATACTGGCCTGAGCTGAAGTGGTATCAGTTCTATGGGTCTATGATGTGGTACCTACCCCCACACAAGGTCCAAACAGCTAAAATAGGACAATTAACCATACAGGCTGCATCTAGAGGAGAGCCAGGGACTGACAAGGCCTAATGGCTGATGAAGCCCAGCTAGTGGAAGAGTTGGGATAACCTTTTAAATAGATGAAGCTGGTGGTAGAAGAAGGGCTGCAGCGAGGAGCTTTGCAGTCAATCCCTAGAGAGGAGAAAAGTTGGCTAGGTACAAGGAGGTGTTCTAGAGGACGAGTGTGTCCTGGGATCTGCACTGGCCTACAGATTCTGGCAAGAAGCCAAGAGGGGTGAAGTAGCCCCAGGAAATGAATGACACTCCAGCAGTAAACCCAGAGGTGGGCTAGATGGTAGAGAAGAGAGGTAGGGACTACTGGCTTGTGGGAAGATAGCACGGACCTGGAAGTGGATCAGAAGATTTCCTGAGTCTGCAGATAAACAGTTTGTCCAGTGGGACTTTGATACCCTAGAAGGGAAGGACTATAGCGACCTGACCAGAAGGCCGTGTCACAAGGGGAGCACCCCAGAGAGAGAGAGAGCAACCAAAGGAAGGGAGCACCAGACTTGAAAAGAGTGGATTCCCAGACCCAGCTTGTGAGGCGTGTCCTATACTTCCTCCAGGGGGATCTGGAAGTGTAGCTGTGATCTTTCTCAGGAGGTCCTGGAACTGCCTGTCATCGGATGGTGATTGTCATCCCCTGCCTTGCCATGAGAACCCTATTGGTCCAGGTGGTTCAGTCAGTTCCAGTTTGTCCTCCTCCATCTGTTCCTGGAGGGGTAGAGGTTCTTCCCTGCAGGGGAAGGGTTGCCTTATTACAATGGGATCTAATAGATTCAAGGAGACATATGAATGGATCCCATGAACTTCAGCAAGGCCATTGACAGGAACTGTAGGGAAATTTGATTGGTCGCCATGGGGAAGGTACCACTGGTCCTACAGTGCACAGATCCTCCTAAGCGAGTGGAATGGTGCCAACGATACCCTACATCATCTGTCTGGGCTAATGGTGTGAGGCCCTCCCTCATTAGGACAGACCTGACAGTATTGGAAATTCTGGGTCCATGTAGATGATAATGTCTTCTGGATGGTGTATCTAGCCCCTGATATGAGGCAGAAAGCTGGGCTTTTGTTCCTCATTGGTGCTGGTGGGGTTGGTCTTGTTTTAATCTTTGGCACTAATGGCTTCTTCTCTGGCTGCATAGGTACAGGCAGCATCCACCACCTTCCTTCCCTCGCTGGTACCAAGGACAGCTCCTTCAATGAAGGCCAGTGTGGGAACACTTTTGGCATTTGGCTCCAGGAAACTGGTACTGTGCTCCTTGTGAGCTCCTGATACCCCGGTGCTAGGGTACAGGATCTCACCCAACTTAGAGGGTGTCAGAGAGGGTGTCCTCTTCAGATAAGGAGTTGGAGGGGGCTTTTTCACATTTCTTGTGAGTCTATTTGATCTTTCCCTCCTCCTTCCTTTGTTTGAAGGAGTCCTTAGCTCTATTCCAATTGACTCCAGAGCTGGAGGGAACAGTGTTCAGAGGGGTGATCCTGGGTTCCATTGTCCAATGGGCCAGGATCAGATGGGGGCCTTAACACATGGTCCATTAGGAATCTTCAGAGTCTGCACTTACAGGCTTGACAAGTTCAGTTTTGAAAGGGGCAGGCAGACATTGCACTTGGAAGAGGCATGAACTTCCCTGAGGCAGTAGAGGCATTTGTTGTCATCATCACTGACTGGAAAGGCCCTGAGTCAGAACACATGTTGTTGTCTGGGCATACTAGGCATCCAATAATGGGGGGGGGAGGGGAAATATGTCCAGCTAGGGGAGGAACCCGAAGTCTTAACTACTAAAAACTTTTACAACAACATTATCTAGCTATAAAAACCATCTAACAGATTTTAAAAATTACTTACAGATTAGACTAAAGTTCGACAAAGAGGGCCACCACCTAACACTGCAGACAGTGAAGGGTTCCGTCTCAGACCATGAGCTAAAGAAAAGAACTGGAGAGGTGGTCAGTTCTCATCACCCCTCACACCCTCTGTTTGGAGTGTGATGAGACAAGGAACACAGGCTAGTAAAAACCTTGCATGCGAATCCAGAGTAAAATATACTTCGGGACCATCACTTGAAGAAGAATTAAAGAAAAGAACGGAAAAGAACGGAAAAGGCTCAACTTGTTAAATAATTCCACTCAGCTGCAAAATTAATACATAGCACTTCACACACTGATTTAACCACATTTAACCACATCAGCTCCTTATCAAATTTCAACTTAAGTAACTACTGGTTTCCTACAAACCTAAGTTCCCCCTATATCTTCAACTGGATGCAATAATTTTTTCTCACTTTAAACTATTGTAGAGTGTTGATGTGAAATGATCAACAGTTTCCATGTTTTACCCTAGAAGTAGCTGTGTTTCTGTGGTACTGCTACATGAAATAATCCCTTTATTTAGTTTGAAGTCAGTAAGGCATGTTTTGAGATCTTTGAGAGATTAAAAGTGTTATATTAATGTAAAATGATGTTATTAAAATTAATGGGAATCTTTCCACTAGACACTCCTCTCATTACAGTGAAAACATACACAGTTTCGGTAGATAGTCTAAACTTAAATGATTAGGCTCAGGTACAGATTTATATCTACATTTAAAAATATATATCCAAAAATGGCCTGAAATTACCCCAAAATCAAGTTCATAATCTAACAATCTACCACATCACAAATGATTCACATACTTACAGTAAATAAATACAATTAAACAGCTATTATATGGCAGTAAATATGTCTCAGAGAAAGCAATTCAGCTTGCAAAACTTCAGATTGTCCAGTAAATATATCCTTTCCCCTTCAACAATGGAACTCACCATTCTGTTTACACTGAAACCTCTAAACACTGCATCGGGACTCTGATGATTCATTTTCTCAAGTTACGTCGAAATCTCTCTTTGATCAACATACCCTCCATAATCTCTCAGACTCTTTTCTCTTGTCTATGCTCTTTGACCTAATATAGTACCTTCCAAATTAGTTTATTAGAAGTTTCAATTCCTTCTGTCACCAAGTGCAATGTTCAGTTTAAACTGTCCTTATTTCTTTTCTTCCCCATCTGGTATTAGCTGCCAGTTTTAGAACTGTGCCTCCAAGGTCTTTATTCCTTCATTGATCTCACTATGACAAATGGAATCTCAATAGCAGTCCCTTCAGTGTTCTTCAGTATGTTCCTCTATTCAGTTTGAAAAGCTGCCAGTTAAAGCTATCTTTTTACTTGCCTTTCTTCAATCATTTCTTTATGCAAGTCTTCCATCAATTTTTACATTAAGTGTAATTGACTATATGATTTTTAAGAGCCCAAGTCAACAATAGCATTTATCAGCCACACCTTTCATTAACTGATGTTACAGTATATTCTCAAAACTGAATATCAAGTATTCTTTTCTTTGTAAAACCATGCCATTTTCAATCAAAGCATGCTGCATAAAATGTCTCCCTACTTAGTCCTTTAAAATACCTTTGCAGAACTCCAACAAAAATTAATGTTAAAATAAACTGTGATAAGATTAAAATGTATACATTTCAATTAGAGAGGTAGTTGAAGTTTATTTTATCATAATTTCTTTACCACAGTATACATACTACAATGTACACTATGTGGTATATGTTTTGAAAATAAAATTGAATTCCATCATTAGATGCCAAATTCTGCCATGCATAAATTACTTGCAGAGTAAGGTAGTACTCAGTGTGAGTAGTATGTTATTCTGCAAGTAGTCCCACTGATTTTGATGAGACTGCTGATGGAGTAAAGGATTACTCAAAAGAGCCAGACTATCAAAATATGGCCACAAAATAATATGCAGTATGAAGCTATTATATTGCTAACTGTGGAGATGTCAAGAATTCCTCAGATTTTTGAGGAACCATTTAAACAAATATTTTAAGATCTCGAAGTTGACACATTTACAAACCATTTAGACATCATCATTTTGTCACTGACACGCTTTTCAACAGCATGTCCTTAGAGGAAATCCCACAAGGTCATTAACATTGGATTGAATGACAACTGAGGAAGTGCATTCTAAGTATTTTCTTTCAACCATGAAAACAGACATGTAGTGTACCTCAACTTTCATTTCACCTGGAAGACTCAATCTTTTATTACTCTCATTGGCAAACATAGATCAATAGATTCACAGATTCTAAGGCCAGAAGGGACCACTGTGATCATCTAGTCCAGGGGTGCCAAACTACAGCCCAAGGGCTGCATCCGGCCCTCCAGGCATTTGAATCTGGTCTTCGAGCTCCCGCTAGGGAGCGGAGTCAGGGGCTTGCCCCACTCCGCACAGCTCCTGGAAGCAGCGACATGTCCCCCCACCGGCTCCTACACACAGGGGCAGCTAGGGGGCTCCACACGCTGACCCCGCCCCAAGCACAGCCCCTGAAGCTCCCATTGGCCGGGAACCATGGCCAATGGGAGCTGCAGGGTTGCACGTGTGGACGGGGCAGCGTGCAGAGCTGCCTGGCCGCACCTCTGCGTAGCAGCCTGAGGGGGGACAAGCTGCTGCTTCTGGGAGCTACTTGAGGTAAGCACCACCTGGAGCCTGCACCCCTGCCCCCCTCCCACGCCCCAACCCACTGCCCCAGCCTTGATCCCTCTCCCATGCTCCGAACCCCTCAGTCCCAGCCTGGAGCACCCTCCTGCACCCCCAACCCTTCATCCCCAGCCCCAACCCAGAGCCCACACCCCCAGCTGGAGCCCCCACACCCTCCCACACTCCAATCCCCAATTTTGTGAGCATTCATGGCCCGCCATACAATTTCCATACCCAGATGTGGCGCTTGGGCCAAAAAGTTTTCCCAACCCTGATCTAGTCTGACCTTCTGCCGAGCAAAATTCTTGTTTGAAATGAGCATACCCTTAACAAAAAATCTACTCTTGATTCTAAAATTGCCAGAGATGGAGAATCCACCGCAGCCCTTGGGGAAACAGGGAGTGGCCTGTGCTTCAGTCAGAAAGTCAGAGTCAGATAGAGAGGAATGTTCCCCACAGAGCGGGCTGGGCGGCCACGTGCTGGGCAGGCAGACTCAGTCAGGCTACGCTGCGTTGCAGTTCGTGCCACTCTGGTTGGCTGCAGCAGCCTCATGCCAGCTGTTGCTAGGGCTCTGTGAGCCACCACTCTCCACAGGAACGTGCCTGCATGGTCAGTGTCTCACTCCTAGTGGCAGTGAATCCCCAGCAGGGAGTGGCCTCCTGCACGACTAGGCCAGGGATGCCTGTAGCACGTACCACATGGGTGAGGGCTCCACGCAGGCAGCAGCAGCAAGGACCCATAGGGTGCGGGATGCATCTTGGGCATTTGTGGCCTGGATGGCAGCTGCAGTGCAAACCAGGCAGGCTGCTCCCTGTGGCATCATGCCCTGAGGGGGCGGCAGCTGGTGCTGATCCCTCTGGGGAGGTTGACGCTGCTCTTTCTGTGGGGAGCTGGGAGCAACTAGTGCTGCTCCATCTGCACTGCAGCTAAGAACTCCTGGCCCAAGGTTTGGCCCTTTCTTTCATAAAGGGCTCCCTATTTTCCCCCCATACGTCAAGCACTGGGTAATGCAACAAAACATTAGAGCAGCAGTTCAGCTCTATAAGGCACAGCAGTTTCCCTGAACGTGAAGACAGGCTGGGTTACCTGACAGAAGACTGCCCCCAAAATGTCATCTCTCTGTTGTAAATATTGTATAATACACAGCAAATTTGTATACAGTAAAACTATGTTGTGGTCATGTTCACCACTGTGGTGGCATATTTTATCCACACTGCTTGGAAAGATATACAAAAATATTATTTGTCAATGCATTGTTTTAAAATAGAAATAGAAAGACTGTTCTCTGAACAAAATAATAGATTTGAGCTCATAGTTGCAGGGTAGGTCTCACCAGCATTTCTGAATTCTGCATAAAGTGCTATTAGTGACTGATAAAATATTAATTACAAGAATGTAGTTGAACAGCATCTGACCAAGGAAATGCCATTAGTGAACCATGATTTTTCTGCCAAAAAATACCAAGCACAGCACAATTTTGCTTTCTGCCCTATTTAGTAAGGATCACAAGTTTGTAGTCTGTGGTTTGAAAGCATCTTGGAGTCATCCACAATAGGGAGACCTGCAGACAGCATGCCCGCTCCTCTTTTAAAACAAACCAAGCCAAAATGGTTACATAGTGTGCCTTGAAGGGATGAACACAGTTTTGTTGTTTCAGCAAGAACAGAATTACGGTTTTGCTAGACATACTTCATGTTAAAACCCCAATGAGATGTTCAGCCACTCTGTACTTGGGGAGTTGATGTCACCACTACTCTGAACCACTCACCTCCAACTACCTCTGACCCCTGCCTGACTGGTGTTTCCCACGGTCTCCCGTCCTCTTGTTTCTGTCCCTAGCTCTGCAGTCTGAATCCCAGGTTGTGCCTTCAGATTCAAGCATCGCTGTTCCTAGCTGACAGACAAAGATTTTCTCTAGTATGCCAGTTCACTTTAGGCTGATTTGCAGACTGACCATCCTTAGTCTATATTCCATGCCTAACTTCTACAGCCTGCTCCTCTCACTGTGGAGTCCAGAACCTCAATGGCTATGGATGGCAGGAACCTGGCTTCTGACACCTCCCAGCAGGAACTAAATGATTAGACAGAATATGTTCCATAGCATAACAATGAACCAGTCTCATTGCAACTAGTCTCAAAACCTTCCTGTCAGCTCTACTGACTAGAGACTTTTACTGTTGCTACCAAGCTGGCTCTCTGTAGAATTCAGTTTGAACTTAAAAAAAACCACAAGATATATTTCATCATTTTAAAAAACATTTTCCCCCCAATGCTTTCAGTGACCTATTAGATTAGTGAAACTGAAGCATTCCCTTACAGAAGTTTTCTGGTCTATAACACACAGGCATACATACATGCTGGGTTTGTCTACATCAGAGGTGCCCAACCTACGGCCCACCAAAGCATTTCATAAGGCCTGCGGCCTGCTTCAGCACAATGTACTAATGGCTGATTCATTAGGGTTTGTCATCATGTTCACATCACTTTAGTTACAAGTGTGTAAATAGACAGAACTGTACATAGGAACAACCTATCTAAATACATACAAAACAAGTTGAACTTAAAGTTACCTGTATTGATTTATATTTTAAATCTTATTAAAATACGTAGAATCTGTCTGGCCCACACAAGGTTGTGCTTAGGTTTACGTGGCTCTCCTATGTAAGAAGGTTAGGCACCACTAGTCTACATGGTGTGTTATCCCCACCAGAGGGGTGTAAATTCTAGTGAGCACTAGCATGTTATGCACTGTGTACCAGCGTGGACCTTGTTGGCATGCATTAAAAGTTCCCTAGAGGAAGTTAATGTAGACCCCAAAAACTAAATTTTCCATAATTTTCATTCAACCCAAAACCACTTCATTTCAATGTTGTCAAACCAAAATATTTCATTTAACCTAAAACTAAATATTTTGTTTCAATTTTGGCCATTTTAAAGGTTTTTGTTTATTTTTAAATAAAATTAAGGAAATTTTAAAACAAAAGTTGTTTCATACCAAAAATGTCAAAATGTTTTGTTTAAAAAATGTTTTCGGGAATTTATTTTGTTGTTTTTGTTGTTTTCCACCATGAACAATTTGGTGAAACCAACATGAATTCGTAAAACTTTTCAGTGTCACCAAATCTGCATTTTTCAGTAAAAAAAAGTTGACCAGTACTATTTAGAAGTCCCTATGTTAGGCTGCTTGCTGAGATGAGGGACCCCAAACCTAGTCTTTCTTTTGGTTAATGAAAGGAAGGACAAACAAGCAGAACCCTGGTCACATTTGCTTTCCAGTGGCACAGCGTAAACAAGAAACACTAGGGATTAATAGGTCAGAGAACCTGGCAGATTTATGTGAGCTAATTGTGTTCCTTGTCTAGACTTTTTAACAAGGAATCCATGATTTAGGAGCACCTATTTATTGGCTTTCATTAAAATGAACAGGTTCCTTGGAGACTTGTATTTATTCTTAGTGCTACCCATTATGGTTCCTGCAAAGTTGTTTGTATTACCAAGTTTGAAGCAACTTTCTATAACTTGAAAGTGGTTGTTGTTGGGAAACTAGAGTTATATTCAAGATGCTTACAAAAACCAAAGTGTGCAAGCTGGTGGAATACCAGTAAATTTAGAACTCCCTAGTGCACTGGGATATATGTTTCCCCATCTGGTCTCTGGAAGGAATTAGGTAAGCAAATAGTTCTCTCTGTGAAGCTGCAGAGGTTCATTCAACAACAGATTCCAGAGACCCTCTCTTATATACCCATTCTTTGCACTCAGCTTCCCCTGTTATATGTAGAATCGCTCCTTGTGTTCTTATTTGGGTATATCAGAATTTTAGCCCATATAGCACTAGGAGCTGGAAATTAACAGCTGTGAAAACCTTATGTTTTGCCCAAAGGCTAAGTAAATGATGTAGTCTGCTATGGAAGAATGCAGAAAGCAGATTTCTTCCTCTCTCCCCACAGTGTAGAATTGCCCTATTAGAATTGGAATCAGAAGGAATCTCTCATGGTAAGTTCTACATTCAGGTATTCTTTCAGCCATGGAAGCAGTATGTATTTGCCCTTATTTCTGGTTATAGCTAATTCTATATTATTATGGTAATTATTGCTGCCACTAGCTGATCTTAATCAACATAGAAGTCATAGGGCACGTGTTTTTATATATAACTGTTATAGGAATGTAGGTAAGAATCTGAGGACATAGTTATCGCATAACTTTTTTAAATGTTGTATAATACTAGTAGATTTTAAAAAATATTCATTTTCCATTAGCTAAAAAATTATCACAGAGCATAGTGGTAAATTTAAATTACTGTTATTTCCCTTTCCTTTATTGCATCAATTTTTAATGGACTGTGCATGTATATATTTAAATATACACACAAAAATTAAAAGCAATTAAAAATCTAAGCGCTACAAACACTATAGTTATTTTACATGCAGAATTACTGTCAAACTGTGATGGGATGGTCAGGCCTAGTGGTTGGAGCCAGGGAGTCAGAGCTGGAATCAGGAATCTAGAACGGGGTTGGAATGAGAGCAAGGCTAGAACAGGACTAGGAACAGTGTGGGAGCAAGAGCAGGCTAAGACTTGGGGAGTCTATTACCACTGTCAGGCAGGAGAGAGTGCTAAGCCCTGGAGTGATGCAGAGCAGACTGAGCTGCTGTTCCTCCTCTGGGGCTTATATACCTGCCATGGGAGTCGCCAGGCCAGTTCCTGGCTTGTGGATTGGCTGGAGCCCAGTACAGGAGTTACTCATCACCTTACAATTACTAAATACTTTTCAGGAGTTACAGGGGAGGGTCTTTCATTTCATATTTTCCTCTATAGTATTATCTCCTTCTTTTGTACCCTTCTTCAACTTTCCACTGAAGTAGTTAAAACGGAAGCTCACTAGGACAGTCAAGCAATCAATCCCAACACTAACAACAGTGATAAAAGCTGCTGTACTGTATTTAAAATAGGCCTAGTGCTTCACTGCTCTTGCCTTCTGAATTCAGTCATCATAAATCCCAGCTCCCCCTTTGAAATCAGAATCAGCCTGCTGAGGTAGAGAGCTCCAATTTCACTGGGAGGTAATGAGGTGAAATCATTCCACAAGGGAAGAGAAAAATACAGCCAGTTGGCTATGCACCATTTAATTCAATGGCTCCCTAGTGAGGAGCATCAATGGCTGGGGTGCAGCTGACAACAGAAATGTTGCTTTATATAACACTTTATTCTCCATTTGTGTGCTATTGTAGTAGCAAATAGTTAACAGGCCACAGAGGAATTGAACCAAGTCAAAGAAATATGCTCCAGTAAGTACTTTTGGTGGTTTGGAGTCAATTCAGTGATGCTGCAGGTTTGTGAGCTGGCATATTTTTGTCCCTGGAATATACTTTCATTATACAATATTTTTCTCAAAACCATTTATACAGCCACATAGGTGTGTACGGTGCCTTACAGGCAAGTGTGTACACAAAGTCCTTGCCCTGAGGAATTTGTGATCTACAGTGGATGGGTAACAAGATGAAAGACAACAGATTTTAACATATAAAAAGGTGCCCCCACTTTAGGGTTGCCAGCTTTCTAATTGCACAAAACTGAATACCCCTTCCCCGCCCCTTCCCCAAGGCTCCACCCCCTGACCCGCCCCTTCTACAACACCCCTCCCCTGCTCGCTCCATTCCCCCCCCCCCCTCCGTTGCTTGCTCTTCCCCTCCCTCACTCACTTTCACCCGGCTGGGGCAGAGGGTTGGGATGTGGGAGGGAGGTGAGGGCTCTGGGTGGGGGTGCAGGCTCTGGGGTGGGGCCAGAAATGAGGGGTTCATGGGTTCAGAAGCCTCCGGGCTAGGGCAGAGGGTTAGGGTGCGGGAAGGCATGCAGGGTCCCAGCGGTGCTTACTGCGGCTCCCAGGAAGCATCTGTCAGGTCCCTGTGGCCTCTATACATATGGGCAGCCAGGGAGGCTCCATGCACTGCCCTCTCACCTGCAACCACCACCCCCACTGCTCCCATTGGTCGCAGTTCCCAGCCAATGGGAACTGCGGAGCCAGCCCTCGGGGCGGGGGCAGCACATGGAGCCTCCCTGGCAGCTCATGTGTCTAGGGCAAGGGTGGGCAAACTACCGTCCGAGGGTCACATCCGGCCCTCTAGATGTTTTAATCTGGCCCTCAAGTTCTCACCAGGGAGCAGGGTCGGGGGCTGGCCCCGCTCTCTGCGGCTCCTGGAAGCTGCAACATGTCCCCCGGGAACCATGGCCAATGGGAGTTGCAAGGGCGGTATCTGCAGACAAGGCAGCGTGCAAAGCTGCATGGCAGTGCCTCTGTGTAGGAGCCGGAGTGGGGACATGCAGGCTTCTCCAAGCCTGCACCGCTGACCCCCTCCTATGCCCCAACCCCCTGCCCCAGCCCTGATCCCCCTCCCGCCCTCCGAAACCCCCAGTCCCAGCCCAGAGTACCTCATGCACCCCCAATCCCACATCCCCAGCCCCACCGCAGAGCCCGCACCCCCTCCCATGCCCCAACCCCCAATTTCGTGAGTATTCATGGCCCGCCATACAATTTCCATACCCAGATGTGGCCCTTGAGCCAAAAAGTTTGTCCATCCCTTATCTAAGGGCTGCAGGAGCCTGGTGGCCACTTCCGGGTGCCGCACAGAGCTGGGGCAGGCAGGGAGCCTGCCTTAGCCCAGGGGCTCCCCCTGCATCACCAAGCAGACTTTTAACAAACCGGTCTGCAGTGCTGACCAGAGCCGCCAGGGTCCCTTTTCAACTGGGCATTCCAGTCGAAAACCAGATGCCTGGCAACCCTACCCCATTTGCTCTTTTAGGTGCCTTTGATATTATTTAAATAACAATACAACAAACCCATCCTGTAACAAACCCCCATTCCAGCAGAACTCCATCCCCAACACAACCCAAAAGGCAGAATTTTCCCCACCAAAACTCAGTTCCTCATAAATAATCACTCCCAACGGGATCCAACTTGTTCAACCATTCAGGAAAAACAGGTAGATCTTGCAGTGTGCCCTGAAGGTCAACAATCCCTAACTATTTTAGGCCCATGGCCGGAGTTTGTTCCACAGTTAAGGATGCCTCACAGAGAACACACTACCCCCAGGCTCCTTTATATTAAATCAAAGGGACTCCATCTTACGTGCATCTGCTAACTGAAACTGCAGCAGTAGGGCACGGAGAGAGAAGGTCTTTCAAATAGATAGGTCTATAGTTATTTAGGGTTTTATGTGTCAAAACTAGAGATAGTCTAAAAGAGTATTTTTTCTGAAAAAATATTACCCTCATAATAATCTTCTAGTCATTACCTCTAACTAATCAACATCATTGCATCTTTACCTAGACTGACTGTTAGACAGCTAGCTAGCTCTCATACGTATCCCAGGCTCCAGGCCACGCCTTCAACAGTGCTTCAAAGTCAGGTGCAATAGCAATATGATCTGAGTGTTATCCGCATTCAGAAAACACTGCAGGCCATACCACCTCACTAACCTTCCTAGCCACCTAGCTACACCTTGAACAGGGGAAGAGACAAGATGGACTCCTACAAAACCCCACAAGGCAGTGACCTTTGGGAGGAGAAGCAGCTGCCCCACACCAGGCTCCAGGAATGCTCAGCAATGAAAGAATAAAGCCATTAAAGAACAGTCCCATCCCCTCCTGCTACTGTCAATCATCAATGTCTCATGATCAATGGTATCAAAGAGTTAACTATATATTAGCATGGACAGCTGATTTTAAACCATCCTGAGGGGATCATCCACTAATGCCACCAGCATGTACTTTGTACTCTTGTACTTTGGTTTGTTCCCGGGCTAATAAGGATCAAGGAGATCTCAAGCAATAGGTAACTCGGTTGTCCCACTACAACCCCTTCTGTGATCTTAACCAGAAATGGAAGATGCTGTGCAGGCTGATAATTCACCAGACTGTCAACATCAGGCATTGGGCTTTTGAGCAAAGTTTTCACAGTTGCCTCCTTGAGAGACACTAGGACCCTGTCATCCCAAAAGAAGATATTAACAAACTTCTGCAGAAGTGGACCAACGTTTCCCTACTGGCCTTCTCCAGCCAGGAAGGACATGGATCCAGAGACCAGATTGTAGGATGAAGTTCCCCAAACACCTCTTTTACTTCAGTGAGCCAGAAAACTTTGCATTTGTCTCCTCAAGAATCCCTTCTGCAGCCTTCAGAACAAGCATCTTACTCTGAATCTGCATGATTTTAACTGTAAAATAATCTGTAATTTCCTCACAGTAGGAGGGATTTGCATCAACTACCAGGTGGAGATAACCTGGGTTAACCAAGATGCTCACATCCTTAAACAAATCTACTGATTGAGATTTTACAGATGCTAATAATAGGATGGAAAAGAGAAATCTTCTTATGGGATCATTTATTTTCCAGTCTTGTCTTCCTGGTAAATTTCATTCATGAGATTATTTATATTATACCATATTTCAATACAAACAGCAGATAATCTATTTTTTCCCCATAGTCAGAGACACAGCTTTGCAGTTTTCCCTCGGCTGGTTCCAAGTATTCCAGCTGTGTCTTCAATGATTTGAACAGATTTTTAAGAGAGCTACAGTACAGAGTCAGCTGGCAGTAAGAGTTTAGAGTGTGAGGAAGGGATATTTCTTTTTCTCCCTCAGTAAGACTCCAGAGTTTGAATAGCTGATAGAAGCTTTGTCTTTCTGTCAAAGGGAGTTTCAAACAGTTGCCAGAATTCATTATAGAAAAATATAAAAAGGGGAAATAAAAAAAACTTATTTAAAGTGCAGTTCTGCTTACTGAAGTTATTTTTCCATTTAAAAAAATACACCAAGGTCAGGGTGACTAAACGGGCACTAGTATTTTATCATTATTATTATTAGACAAACTTCTATTTGCTTTGTGTGCCAGTGCTGACATGGAAATACATTTCCCTCTATCCTCCACCCTTTCTTTAAATTTGAGATTTAATCCTTAGTGTATTAGGCTATATAGAACTACAAACATTCTAATAATGTTTTACATATATATTTATAATCTTAATTATCTTAAAGAACCTTTCTTGTCTGGGAACTCTAGCATTTCTAAATGACTGGAGACTAAGAAAATGCTGAATTGGGAACTGACATTCTTAAAAAGAGAGACAGGGTAGATTAGGCAATATCTTTTATTGGACCAACTTCTTTGGTGGAAGATACACGCTTTTGAGCTACACAGAGCTCATTTACTGGACCAACTTCTGTTGGTGGAGCTCTGTGGAGCTCGAAAACTCGTGCCTTCCGCCAACAGAAGTTGGTCCAATAAAAGTTATTACCTGACCTCACCTACCTTGTCTCTCTCATATCCTGGGACCAACACGGCTACAACATCTATGGAAGGTTTATTTAAAAGGATTTAGATTCTTGTTCCCACTTCATTCCAAAATACTCATTCAAAACCTCTTTCATCTGGACACTGATGAAGCATTAGGATGGCTGTACTTATTTCATAAATAAGATATTATGCTAATTTTTATCTAGCAATCAGTGGTAGATTACCACTAGGCCCATACCCAGGGGCCCCTGGAAAGCCCAAAGCCCCAACTACCTGGGCGGGTGGGACAGGGGAAGACCTCGTGCCCCGACCCCGCTCCACAGCAGTAGTGCCAGGTGGGGGAAGGGCCCCCCAGCAGCCCACGGCCCCGGCCAAAACCACAGGAGGGAGGAAGTCTCCCCCACCCTGCAGCAGCCCCCAACGCATCCCCAGCTGAAGCTGCGGGATGGGGTGAAGCTCCCCACAGCAGCCCCCATCCCTGGCAGAAGCCCCTCAGTGGGGAAGCACCTCCCAGTGGCCCCCAACCGCATCCCCAGCAGATGCCCCTGGGGAAGGGAAGCCCCAATACCCCCACCCATCCCCCCACAGAAACTGTGGGGTGCTGGGGAAGCCCCCATGCCCAACCCTTCTCTCTGGCAGAAGCACCAGGCGGGGCGGGAGAAACCCCTGAACCTCAACCCTGGTCCTCTGCAGAAGAGCGGAGGGTGGCGGGGGAAGCCCCAGCACCCGGACCCCCACTGAGGCCCTGGGACTGGAGGAGCTCTCACTCTCCACTGTGCCCCAAGGCTGTGGTGCAGGGACAGAGCTTCTCCAGTCTTGGGGCCACACTGTGGGGGAGAGAGGCAGAAAGAAGCAAAAGGGGTTGTGGGGCTGCAGTGGGGGGGCCGAATGGAGGGAACCCTGAGTGGAACAGGGGTGGGCCCCACCCTCAGGGGGAGGGGCAGTAAGGGATGGGGCTGTGGACTGGGCCACAGGCGGAAGGGGTGGGGAGGGGCCCCGCACTTACTCTGGCACAGGGCCCAGGAAACCTTAATCCGCCTTTGCTAGCAATATAGGTAGCTGCCATTTTACACACTTGTAATTATCATCATAACTTACAGCACTAGTTTTAAATATTAAAAAATATTTTTAAAAATGGAAAGAATCCCTTGAAGTGTCTGCTCAGTGTATACTTCTCCATATGCGGAAACATTATCATGAGTGCAGCAAAAAAGTTTCTGTGAATAGTTCTTCAAATTTTAACCAAGCTCATTTGGGTTGTTTTTGCACCATTTTCATGTTGGCCTTCTCCAAATATTCTGCATAGTTTAGCAACCGAAATATTGCTAGAAATAATGAAATCTGAATTTATAAAGGAGTATTCAACAACGAATCCAGATTCTAAGAATTTGCTACATAAACAATGGAACAGAAGCATAACATGTGATGATATGTCCAAAGAAAACTTACACACACAGTTTGAATTTCATATATTGAATCCCTGTGCAGAGTGGCCAACAATCTACAAACCAAGAATTATTCACCAAAAATATTTAGTAAATAATTCTGAGAAAATCCTTCTCTGCTGGTGAAAAAATTCCAAAGAGAAAAAGAAAAAATTAAAATGTATTTGATAATTATGAATTATTTACTTAGCTCTAACTAGGATGCATACAGTAAAAAAATGAAAATTACAAAATTATACAGTAAATTAAGGGCTTGATCCAAAGACTATCAAAATCGATGGAAAACTCCCATTTATTTAAATGGGCTTTGGATCATGTCCTGAGAGACTAAACAAGCAAGGAGAAGATTTTATTCTATGCAAATAAAACAGAATTTTGAGGGAAAATAGTCCTTGTCTTTAAATTTTTACTATTGTTTAATCAGTAAATAATTTTTAGCACATTGCATTATTTTAGTGTATCAGATTTGGCTGTTGAGTATATTGTTTGTTACATATCCCCCCTCTCTATTCCCTCACTGTTTTACATCCACTACATTAATGTTATTTAAAGAGGGGAATGTAACTTAAAAAAAAAAGAGCTAAATATCTCAAATCTTTCCATCATATGAGAATAATCTTAATCTCCACTTGCTCATTGGTTATAATTCTATTCAGTTATTCAGATTAATTAACTAAACCAGAGGTGGGCAAACTACGGCCCGCGGGCCACATCCAGCCCGCGGGACCATCCTGCCCAGCCCCTGAGTTTCTGGCTGTGGAAACTAGCCTCCAGCCCCTCCCCTATTGTCCCCCCGCAGCCTCAGCTCGCCGTGCCGCCAGCACTTTGGGCAGTGTGGCTGGCTGCGGCCAGGCGGAGCAGCTGCCAGTCCTGCCGCTCTGAGCGGCATGGTAAGGGGGCGAGGAGTTGTGTTGGGGACACTGGGGCATGGCCACTAGGTAACTCGAGGGGATCGAAGACCACGAGTGTTGATGAAGCCCCCTTGCACTAGGCCCAGGTGTCCTTACCCCCCCGCCCCGCCTGGAGGTACTCGCAGAAGCTCTGCATACTAGGCCCAAGTGTCCTTGGCCCCCCAGCCTGGAGGCACACACAGCAGTTATGCTGAGAATTTGCAACAATATGCTGCAGAGTCAGACTGCCTGAAACTAAGCAAGGCCAAACAGGGCAGATATGGAAGAACAATGCTGAATAAAGCAGCTTTATGTATGGTTTAAGAAATGATACAGAGAACAAGGGCACTAGCTGGGAACTGGATTGGCTGGCTATATGGATACTTAGGGCAGCTTGCTATTGGATAAGTATGCTGGGAAAAAGGATGTATAAAAGCCTGTGTAACTTCCTGCTCTGTGTGCAGAATTTGAGATTTTATTCTCCCTGTACCTTTTTGCAGCTGCAAATAAACTTTTCTGCTTCTCCACCCCGTTGTGATTATTGGGTGTAGCACACTGGGTAGCGAACCAACTCCAGCTGTTGTTCAGCCTCTCGGCACTGGGTACCGGCAACAGATTTTGGTGTCCCTGGGTGGGCAGAGGCTGCAATTTAGCCTTGCCCGGACCCCTCCTGGAGGTCGAGGATTGCGGCGAGAACCGATGCCCAGCGCGCACCGGTGAGTTCATCGGGGGCCTCGGAGGAGACGCGATTTGATCAACCCCCGGAGGACACAACGGTGCAACGCACTCATATAGTGGAGAAGCAGTTGTGGTGGACGACGGTGAAGAACTGGTCCCTTGCAGTTGTGGGCGACAGTGAAGAACTGGTCCCTTGGATAAGCTAGGAACCTTTTGAAATCCGGATTGTATGCTCTGTTGGAACCTGGGGACGCCCAGAGTTACCCTGTAGGTATGGGACAGTGACAGAGCTCAGGGGTTAGGGCATGGTGTATGCCCCTAGAGTGCATTTTAGCAAACTGGAAGGTATTTGGTGCGGATCCGATGACTAAGAGCCAATTAAAACGATTCTGTACAGTTGACTGGCCTCAATATCAACTAGAGGACCAGGAGTGGTGGCCACCAGGAGGGTCAATTAATTACAACACGATCCTTCAGTTAGTCCTGTTCTGTCAGAGAACAAGGAAATGGAATGAACATATGTATGCGCATTTGTTTCTGACTTTATGTACTCGACCAGATATTTTACAGCACTGTAATCTGACTCCGACTGGTTCGGTAGCAGCTAATGTTAGTCCCCAGTCCCCCACCCCCACTATAATGGCAGAGCCGGTGTCCCCTTCGGCCCCCACACCCCCACCTTATAAGGGTAGGATGCCTCGGGTTACAGAGAGTGCCCCCTCTGTGGGACTCTATCCTTTGCTTACCGAGACTGTTGTGGCTTGCCCAGGGGCAGACGGACATCAGGCTACCACTATGCAAGTTTACACCCATGTGCCATTCTATCCAATAGACTTAAAAGCTTTTAAAACACAAGCTGGGGAATTCTCAACAAACCCAAGCAGGTTTATTTCAGTCTTTGAGGGGTGCTTCAGTAGTCACAAGCCGGATTGAGACTACTGTAATATCCTCCTGAGAACCCTGTTGTCTGAGATAAAGGAATCAGGTTACAGCTAAGGCAAGGGGAGCGTCAGCGTTCAAGCGAAAAAAAAAAAAAAGAAAGGAAGCTATCTGTCAAGTTCCTACTCCAAATTATCGTAAGCGGCTCAGGGCATTTCTGGGTATGGCAGGCTTTTGCAGAATCTGGATCCCAGAGTTTGGACTGTGGGCTAAACCCCTGTATGACTGTGTAAAAGGAGCAGATCATGACCCCTTCTATTGGACCCCAGAGGCTGACAGGGCATTTAAAATCCTGAAAAGAAAACTGATGGAAGCCCTGGCTCTGGGCCTGCCGGATCTCTCTAACCCATTTCAGTTGTATGTACATGAACGAAGGGGGGTGGCCCTAGGAGTGCTTACACAGCTGTTAGGAGCATGGAGACGTCCCGTGACTTATTTTTCTAAGCAATTGGATCAGGCTGCAAAGAGTTGGCCGGCATGTTTACGGGCGGTCGCAGCTACTGCCCTAGTGCTTGAGGAAGCCGAGAAGCTAACATTGGGAGGGGTTATGCAAATCTATACTCCCCATATGGTCCGAGCCTTATTGGATGCAAAGGGAGGGGTTTGGCTCACCCAGGCTCGGATTGCTCGGTACCAGGCTAAGCTGTTAGAGAACTCTGAAGTCACCTTACAGCCCTGCCCCTCCCTTAACCCAGCCACTCTCTTGCCAGAAATAGAGGAACAGAAACATGACTGTTTAGAGATCATAGATGTCCAGTACTCCAGCCGTCTGGATTTAAAGGATGTACCCCTCCCAAATGCAGATTATGAGTGGTACACTGATGGTAGCAGTACTGTAATAGATGGACAAAGGAGGGCGGGTTATGCTGTTGTGACCCTCCATGACACTGTGGAAGCTGAAGGTTTGCCTGCTGGGACCTCTGCCCAGCTTGCCGAACTAATAGCCCTGACCCGTGCACTTGAACTGTCAAAAGGAAAGCAGGTCAACATTTTTACTGATTCAAAGTATGCTTTTGGTGTGCTGCATGCTCATGCTGGCCTATGGAAGCAAAGGGGAATGCTGACAGCCCAAGGCTCCCCAGTCAGGTACGGGCCCCAAATCCTCCAGCTCCTAGAAGCCGTACAACTTCCCTCGGAAGTGGCGGTGGTACACTGTAAAGCCCATCAAAGGGAGGATCAAGATGTGGCCAGAGGTAATGCCCGGGCAGATAGAGAGGCTAAGCATGCTGCCACCCTGCCATCCCCTCAGACTGAGAACGCCCATATGCATGCCCTTATCCCATCAGTAGGGGAGCTTCCAACCCCTCAGTACTCTGGGGAGGAGAGACAGCTAACTGACAAACTCGGTCTCCGGGAAAAGGAGGGATGGCTCCATTCCCCAGAAGGGAAGGTCCTCTTACCAAAGGGCCTAATCCGGCCAGTGCTGCAGAAACTACCTCAAACCACTCATGCTGGCAGGGAAGCACTTATCCAACTAATTTATCACTTCCGGACTCCGACCCCTGGCTGCCCAGATACAAGCAGACTGCTTAGTCTGCCAAAAGAATAACCCCCGATCGGGACATCCTGTGCCACCAGCTGCCCTAGAACCCACTCCGGGCCCCGGACAAGTGTGGCAAATAGACTTTACTGAGTTTCCCCGGACCCAAGGGTTCAAATATCTCCTTGTTATAGTGGATTGGTTCAGCGGATGGCCAGAAGCCTTCCCATGCCGTAACTGCACTGCCAGAACAGTGGCCCTCAAGTTTGTTAAGGAGATCATTCCTCGCTTTGGACTCCCCCTGTGGATGGAATCTGACAACGGGACACACTTCACGTCAAAAATCATTCAAAGCATCTCACATGCCTTACAGATCCCCTGGAAACTCCATAAGCCCTGGAGACCGCAAGCCAGTGGTATAGTGGAGCGTATCAATCAGACCCTTAAACGGCATCTCTCAAAAGTGTGCCAAGAAGCCTCACTGCGATGGCCTGATGCTTTGCCCCTCGTCCTACTCCTTATCCGCGTTCTCCCAAAGGGTAGATTAGGGCTCAGTCCCTTTAAAAGTATGTTTGGAAGGGCATGGCCTATGAATGGCACCCCGGTTCTGTCAGGGGAATGGGAGTTGGGTAATGGTTTTTTGTCACAGTATATGTGTTCCCTGTCTGCTATTCTCTTGTCTCTTCACAGGTATACCAAGGATTCCCAGCCTCTCCCCTTGGACACTCCCATCCACTCCTTACAGCCCAGTGACTCTGTGCTTGTTCGTACCTGGAAAGATGAGCCTCTCCAGGAAAAGTGGAAAGGACCCTATACCGTCCTGCTGATCTCCCATACAGCGACAAAGATCGAGGGACACAAGAACTGGATCCATCACTCTCATCTGAAGGCAGTACCCACCCCCTCGTCAGCAGAACAGTGGACAGTCCAACCTGCTGACTCCTCATCTAGTGACGATCTCGGGCTAAAGCTACTGTTTAAAAGACACAAATAGCGGGCACCTTAATGCTAAAATGGGCCCACCCAGGTACTGGAGGCCCTGGGTTGGGAAGACTCTGGTGATAATTAATTGGGTAACACTGTTATTCTCTGTACTGGTATTTCCAAACTGTGCATATCAGGAGCATAACTCCTTTGTTTCGCTTGCGCGCCATGTTGCTACTTTAACAAACCAGACTGATTGCTGGGTATGTGCTCCAGCTCCACTGTCCCCCAAAACGGGAATGCCCCTTGACATGCTGCCCTTGACCCTAGCAGAATTAGCCGCCACCAAAGAGCAGGAAAGAACGTTCTAGAATAAGACCTCTTTACAGCAAGCCACCTATCAGGACCAGGAGTATTCAGTTGCAGTACTCACTGAGGGAGTGTTATGTTTTACCCGAAACCAATCTGATCACGATGGGCGTCCTGTGGGGAAAAAGCTCCTGTGTTATTACACAGTGGGCTGATGGGTATTGGATAAAGACCAACAGGGGAGGCCAGCAGTGTGGGTGTAATGGTTCCTCCCCTTTTAGGGAAACTCTTACAAATAATCTTACCACAAAAGAGGGGTTTGGAAATATAACTTGCCGTCCAGTTAATATCTCCAATGTAGCAAGCCAATGGTGGGTTTGCAGTGGTACCTATGGCGAGTGTAATTTGAACGGAACAATTAGAAACGCCCCCACTTGTACCCAATCAGGAGGATGGGATGCCCCCTTAGGGGCATATGAACTGTTTGGAAAAGCAGCCAAAGCAGCTTTAAATATCCCAGGAATCCCCTTAAGAAACAGTCCTTACTGGGCCTTACAGGGTCACTATTTTGTATGTGGCCGAAAGGCTTACAAGGTGCTGCCAGCCAACTGGACAGGTAGCTGTTATATAGCTCATGGAGTTCCTCATCTGTCAATAACTGCCACACTGCCCAAAGGAAAAATTAAAAATGCCCGAGACACCTCTGTTGAGTAACTAAAAAAGACCCTGCGGTGACTGACTACAGCATTGGAGGGCAATATGAAGAATTCCCTCACAACCGAGAAGCTTGTAGGGTGCTCTGTACTGGGAATAGGGCCACTGTTTTCCGGGCCAGCCATGGCATGCATAGGCCGCTATACTGTAAGGCTGCAAATGGTACTTGACAAAGTGGCCTTAGAGTTAGAGGACTCGGTTAGTGATTTAGGGTCGGCAGTAAAAACATTAAATAAAGAGGTACAGCAGCTCAGGACGTTTTTCCTCCAAAACAGGCTGGCTTTGGACTATCTCTTGGCATCCCAAGGAGGGGTTTGTGCCCTTGTTGGGCCCCGATGTTGTGTATATGTAAATGATAGCAGTTATGAGATCTATGAAAAGGTGGTACAGGCTGAGGCCCATGCCCGAGCCGGAGCACAGGTTGCCTATACTGCCCCCGAGAGCAATTGGTTGCAAACCTTGTTTTCAGGCTGGGGTTTGTCATCTTGGCTTGGTGGTTTATTTAGCCTGCTATTGAAACTTCTCTTTCCTGTATTGCTTGTATTACTGGTATTATGCTGTGCAGTATCATGTCTTAGGGCCCTTTTGCAGAAGTTAATAAGTCATTCTCTTCAGGGCTATCTCAAAGTGCTTATGCAAAGTCCTATTGTAAAGAAATAAGTAGCCCAAGTGAGAAAACTCAGAGCCAAGGTTGCTGAGTGTTCTCAAAGTGGGGAGTTGTTGGGGACACTGGGGCATGGCCACTAGGTAACTCGAGGGGATGGAAGACCACGAGTGTCGATGAAGCCCCCTCGCACTAGGCCCAGGTGTCCTTGGCCCCCCCACTCCTGCCTGGAGGCACTCGCAGCAGCTCTGTGTACTAGGCCCAAGTGTCCTTGGCCTCCCTGCCTGGAGGCACACACAGCAGTTATGCTGAGAATTTGCAACAATATGCTGCAGAGTCAGACTGCCTGAAACTAAGCAAGGCCAAACAGGGCAGGTATGGAAGAACAATGCTGAATAAAGCAGCTTTATGTATGGTTTAAGAAATGATACAGAGAACAAGGGAACTAGCTGGGAATTGGATTGGCTGGCTATATGGATACTTAGGGCAGCTTGCTATTGGATAAGTATGCTGGGAAAAAGGATGTATAAAAGCCTGTGTAACTTCCTGCTCTGTGTACAGGATTTGAGATTCAAATCTCCCTGTACCTTTTTGAAGCTTCAAATAAACTTTTCTGCTTCTCCACCCCGTTGTGATTATTGGGTGTAGCACACCGGGTAGCGAACCAACTCCAGCTGTTATTCAGCCTCTCGGCACTGGGTGCCGGCAACAGCTGGATAAGGGGACTCCCAGGGGGCAGTCAGGAGAGAGGGGGTGGTTGGATGGGGTGGAGGTTCTGGGGGTGAGGTGGTCAGGGGACGGGGGTTGGATAGGCATGGGAGTCCTAGGGGGCCTGTCAGGGGACAGGGAGCAGGGGGGGTTGGATAGGGGGTGGAGTCCTAGGGGGAAGGTTAGGGGCGGGGGGTCCCGGGAGGGGGCATCAGAGGACAAGGAGCCGGGGGGGGGGGTTGGATGGGTGGAGGGTTTTGAGGCGGTATAGCCAGGGGGTGGGAAGTGGGAGGGGTTGGATAGGGGGCGGGGGCCAGGCTGTTTCGGAAGGCGCAGCCTTCCCTACCCGGCCCTCCATAGAGTTTCACAACCCCGATGTGGCCCTCAGGCCAAAAAGTTTGCCCACCCCTGAACTAAACCCTACATATCTGCTAAACATGTGTTGGTGCTATAATAACCTAGCTTCTTATCTCATGGCATTTCCGCAGTGTGCCACAGCAAAAACAAAACTACTTTTCCCAAATAGTTTACAGCAGGCTCTTCTTGCTAGTAGGTCATAAACAGGATGTGCATACAAAATCAGTTCACTCACTCACGAAGAGTGTCATACCAATTGTATTATTTAAACTGTTAAGAGCTACATAATGTACACAGCACATTCTGTATTTAGCAGAAAATAATTCAGACATGAAGGGGTTAAGGCCAAACCTTGCTTCCTCAGTAGGCAAATTCCTCAGTCATACCAATAAATAATAAAACAGTTTTTTAAGTATTTCTGATTTCTGGAAATAGGCAAGTATTGAGTACAGAGTAACTACAGACTGAAAACACTTCTCAGTAACCACTTAATTCCACAGGATGGTCAGAATACTGTGTAACCACTGTAGTCCTGGAAATAGAGGCCACACAGTGGGATCAGTAGCAAGCCACTGCCTCGAGTACGGAGGAGATTCGTACCAGGGGAGGGGCCGAGTGTGGTCAGTCAGTTCCTAACAGTATGGATCCACTGGAAACAACCCCAGAGTAAGGGTAGGAATAACAACAGTTTCTTCTATGCCCTGCCTCCAAGCTGAGGAACATCCTCCCCACACATTGATCCTCCACACAACAGTACAGGAAGGTAATTAATTTCACCCATAGTGATTTATTTGCTCATCACACAGGTCACTATCTCAATACACCTTAGGGAGACTAAACTGACACGAGCAATGAGTGAGCTGACAGTTACAACAACCACATACAGAGAAAACAGCTTAGCTGACTGATTAGACAAAGGCCATAGGGTTTATGAGGTAAGATGTTTTCATGAATAAATATTTAATCCAGAATATCCATTTACTTGAAGCCCCCTTTTAGGGCATGCATCCCTGATCTCCAAGGGTGGTGGGGTCCTTTGTTCCTTCCTGATGCATCCTTAGGACCAGTGGACCCTGGGTTCCTAACGACCAGTTCCCGCACCTTCTAGCCAGGTGCACAAAGGGCTAACAGCCCCAGGACCTCTAGGTTATTTCTTAACCATGTGGTCTTTGATTTACTGTACTACAAAACAGTTTCCTGGACAGGAAAAGAGGTAAACTAAGAGTAGGGGAAAGGAAGAGGTAAAGGCCCCAAGGATGATAATTAAACAAGACCCCAACCCACACCACAACAACTGAAAGCCCAGAGCGAAAATCAGTCCAATGAAAAAAACCCCTCACCCTGCCCAGAGTCTGCCCCCAGCCTAATTAGGGCACTGAGACTGGAGCTCAGGCTGAAGGGCTGGTATCTGTCTGTGCAGCTGACAGCTCTCACATCCAGGTGAACTGAGCCCTGGCTGACACCTGACCCAGGTAAAGGGAGACATATGGGCTCTGGTGGTTTTCAGCCCCCTATGTGTGCCACAGCTTCTTGGGGCAGATTCTTTGTAGTGGAACAAGGGAGGTGTGGAGGGAGGGTTGCCACCCTGACAGGATTGTCCTGAAGTCTTCAGAAATTAAAGATTAAGCTTTAATTAAAGATTATGTCATGTGATGAAACCTCCAGGAATACATCCAACCAAAACTGGCAACCCTAGGTAGGGGAGAGACTCCAGGCCAGCCTCAGGCCCTCTGACCAAAATGGCTGCTCTTCCTCTTGCAGTGGAGAGCAACAACCAGCCTAATTCCCTAGTCACAGGTCTCTCAGACTCAGTTCACAGGGGACTGGCCAGCCCCGTGGAGGCTATTCAGGGCCTACCATTGGTCCACGACATGCCAGCCAAGATCCTGCTCCAAGCTCGGTGTGTCCCTCCAGCACAGCCACTGTAGGCTGTCTCCATCCCAATCTCTGTCTCTGTGCTGATCGCTGTGGGAGCTTCATCTTTGAAGCCCCCAAGCTAGCAGGGGCTACATATTTATTCTTCTTTTCTCTGTCATCTTACAGGCCTATGTGCAATAAATATTATACGACTATTTCCTTCTAAATCCATGTCAGTGAATTGCTCTGTTTCACAAATCCCATCCCAGCTTACCCTAGAACGTGGCTTTCCTTTATTTCTAAAGTCAACAATAGTCTTGCTATGACTCACAAGACGTTTGAAAGCTAGTAGTCAGGACAGAAACTGCTCCAAGACACCTTACAATAAACCCCTCAGAGACCTGTGTTTACTTCCTGTACCTCCAAATCCCTTGTCACCTCTTTTCCAGTACAGTCAGACGGTGCTTAATTTGTAATGAAAGAGGTGCCAGAGGTCAAGCCATTTTTTTACATTCATAACTGATGCAGCAAGCCCAGAAGTGCTGGGGCTATGAACTGCCAAGCCTAGAGGTGCCAGCCCTGGCACACGTAAGTACTGCAGTCAGCCCGAAGCCTTCAAGAATCCTGAGTTACAACCCCCAAAAACATGCAATTGCCACAAAATTAAATTTATTTATTTTTTGTTCATCTGGTGTTTGAACTCCCCCTTTTCACTCCAATGTGTGTGTGACAGTTACAGGTTGAAAATTAAAATGTCAATGCATTCAAAACACACACATACAAAAAATGCAGTTCCCACCACCACCACTGCACAGAGTACTACCAACTCCCCAGGTCTTCCTTACAAGACTCCCTAGAAGTGATACCTCCCTTCCCACCTGAGGGAGATAGGTAGTTATAGGTCTTTCAGAAGAATAGACTGTAGCCCAGGCCAGTCACCAGTGCCAGCAGAGGAGCAGATGTGAGGACATCTTGGGACCCCTTAAGGAGGAGGTGTGTCACTTGGGACCCAGTCAGGTATCAGTTAGGGCCCACCTCTTCTCTCCCAATGTATAGTACCTGGGTATTCAGGGAATGGCCTAAAAGTTCAAGTTTGAGGGGAGGAGATGCTTTCAGATACTCTGGGCTGGTATTATCAACCATGTACTCGAGCAGTTTGGAATATCTCACCCTAAAAGTAGCATGTTGGGGAGCTGCCAAAGGGAAAGTGGCCAGAGGAATTGGTAGCAGATTAAAAGAGCCTGCAGCCAAGGACCTGTAGGAAAGAGCCCACTGGCTGCTATGGAAAGCCTACAAAAAAGAGGATTAGTGGATATCTGGTCAGGCAGGGAGCAAAGAGTCAGCCAGAACTGGGGAGCCAAGCAGTGCACCTATATACTGAAGCAACCAGAGGTCAATGCAGTGAAGCAGCAAATTGAGAGGAGGAACTAACACACTTGTGTCACAGAAATTGAGATTCCTCTGTAAGGAAGGCTGCTGACCTAGGGTCAGCAGCCATAGTATCCCACTGAAACCACAGGGAATGCTTGCTATTCAGAGCAGCTGCCAAAGAAGAACCTGCAAGAGCTGCTGGCACAGTTGCTGAGCTGCAGAATCCAGGAGAAGAAGCTGAAAGCATGTGTTAGTAATAGAGGCCTCCAAGAAGCAGCCATCTGGCCATTCAAGGTATGTCTGCACAGCAATTAAAAACCCATAACTGGCCCATGCCACCTGGCTCGGGCTCGAACGGCTGTTTAATTGTGGTGTAGGAAGAGCCAGAGAGCCCCGAAGAGAAACACAGAGCACCCTTAATATCTGCGAGCAAACAATCCTCCAAGGCTGCCTTAGAGAGGACATGAAAGCTTTAAAGTTAGAAGTGCTCCAAAGTTGCTACCTGTTGAGAGCCAGGTCGTGAATGTCCCTTATACAGGGTATAGAGATATGTTTGTGGAGAACTGTGATTTAGAGACACTCCGTCATAAGGGACAGTATTATGAATATCAGAATTTAGAGATCTGCCCTGGAATCTGGGGTTGAGAACAGTGTAGCTGTGCACAGCAGTCCACCACAAGAGCTCTCTCGTTTGTTTTATTAAAAGGTTTATTCCTTTCTCATTCACTGGCTTGCTGTTTAATGAACCCCAAGATCGCTGCACAGGGGAGTGTGGGTGCAATGATGCACCACAGGGACCATGCACAATTCTCCACTCTTGTCACACAAAGACTGTTCCCCACTAACACATCAGACAGAGGACACCCCAAATTAGGTTCAGAGGAGAGGATGCCATGTCACATTTCCCCTCTTTTCCTATTCGTGGCTGGCAGCAAGCTCTGAATCTCTCACTGATACACTGAATAAATAACACCTGCATGCTACACTAACATGATGTAAGAATGGCCATATTGAGCCAGACCAATGGTCTATCTAGCCCAGTATCCTTTCTTCTGACAGTGGCCAATGCCAGGTGCTTCAGAGGGAATGAACAGAACAGCAATCATCGAGTGATCCATCCCCTGTTGTTCACTCCTAGCTTCTGGCAAATATCCATTTCTCTGTGTGTACATGATCTCTACACTACAGTTTGCTGACCTGTCAGTATGTAATAATTACTGGTCTAAATATCTGTGTTCACACACTTATATGTAACAATATCACAGCAAATACCTGTGGATGGCCGAGTGAATAACAAGTATCTTTTACTTATATATAACAACACTACACCTAAAAACTATTCACAGCAGTTTGTTTGACATGCATTTACCTAGAAATGCCCTATGAATCAAATCATTAAAAGGGGTAGAATGTTTTTGTTGTTTAAAATAAAACACACAAAAAAATGCATTTCATCTTAGAGAATATCGCTCTTCATTTTCACTTCATTTTCATTTCATAAAATGCTGTTTTCTCAGGGGACAGGTGGAAGCAGAGAATAGTATGCTATGTCTCATAACAGCGGTACTGGGAACTAATGGAAAGATGGGCACGAACTAAAATTTTGCAAAATTGTGCAAACATTTTAGCTTTCGAAACAAGAGTTGCACATAATGTGACTTGACTACACTCCAACAATCCTTACTTAAAAAAAATTCCCAGCAGCATGGAATGGTGAATAAAGAGCCCGATGATCAAAATACCTGAACTTGGGTGGCAAGAGATAAGACGGAAGGCATCATACATTGTGAAGAGCTGCTGTCTTCTTTTCCCTTCCCAGAACCAATGACCCTTGCTTTATAGCGATCATGAGTTTCAACTTTTCTCTTATCTAAAAAATCCTGTAGACAGTTATAATAGGTTACGTGATAATACTGAGGACAATATCATACTTCTGCTTTTGTGTGGCAGTTCTCTGAAACCCTCATAAAATATGCATGGCTTAAGCTTCTTTGTGGCACTTATTGTGCCTGTTCATCTCATGAAAGCTGTGCAATAGCATATTTAAAGGGATACTGCCAACTGGCTTTACGCCTCAAATGTTCCTGTATATGCCTCAAACTCTGCGTGTGCACGCAAACATGCATTTCAGGTGATGTTAACAAAACACTGCAGGTACAGAAATGTATGTTTCCATTAATATTTTAAAATTCATATGAAAACAGTTTATTGGATAATTTAAACATCTCTCCGCGGTATTGTGAATTTCCAAAAAACAATGATCCGTTTCCTTTTCTGGTTCTCTCACACAAGCACAATCTGTTTTCATTGCCCCACCAAACTGATTAGTGTATTAGTGTTGGCACAAATAGTATAAACAGTGAAAACTAAATTAGATTTTTAATTTTTTTCTCCACTGTCTTAAAAAAACCCACCCAAACATTGATCTTTGACTCTCATGTTATTGTCCTTTTAAAGGACAGACTGAAAAAGAAAAAAAAGAAAGAGATTATAGTATATACAGGGAAAACACATCTCTTTTGAATTTGGGAATTTTAGTTCAAGTAACAGAAATAGCCAACCCAATCTGCAGCCACTCTGAGTGAGTGCCTACCTAAGCATCCTGTATACAGTGGTGAGCTGGAGCCAGTTCACACCAGTTAGTTGGAACTGGTTGTTAAATTTAGAAGCCCTTTTAGAAGCGGTTGGGGACAACTGGTTCTAAAAGGGCTTCTAAATTTAACAACCGGCCAAAAGTGGCACCTTAGGTGCTGACTCTGTGGGTGCTCCGGGGCTGAAGCACCCACGGGGAAAATTTGGTGGGTGCAGCTCCCCTCCCCGCCCCAGCTCACCTCCGCTCCATCTCCGCCCCTGAGTTACGCTCCGCCCCACTCTGCTTTCCCACCCCCTGGTTCTCCACAAATCAGCTGTTCGCGCGGGAAGCCTGGGAGGGCTGAGAAGCAAGCGCCGGCTTTGCACTCAGGCGTAGTGGAGGGGAGCTGGGGTAGGAGGGTGCGAGGAGGGCCGCCCACGCCGCAGCAGGTAACCTGGGGGAGGGGGCGCGCAGGGGAACCGCTCCCCGCCCCAGCCTCTGCCTTCCTGGGCCTAAGCGCAAAGCCGCTGCTTGCTTCTCAGCCCTCCCAGGCTTCCCGCGCCGCGAACAGCTGATTCGTGGGAAGCCGGTGGGGGGGGGGTGCAGAGAACCAGAGTGGGGAGGCACGTTTAGGGGAGGAGGCAGAGCAGAAGTGAGCTGGGGCTGGGCATGGGGCGGGGAACTGCCGGTGGGTGCTCTGCACCCACCAAATTTTCCCTGTAGGTGCTCCAGCTTCGCTACCCCGCCCTAGGAGCCAGAGGGACCTGCTGGATGCTTCCAGGGAGCCGCCCCAGGTAAACACCACCAGGACTCCCCACCTCGCCCCCCAGCAGGTCCCTCTGGCTCTTAGGGGCAGGGCCCCACTATGGTAGCCCACGAGATCCTCCTGCCAGGTTCTCGGGGCACTTGGGGGGGCACAATCCCCTCATGGGGTGAGGAGGGAACCAGTTGTTAAGATTTTGGCAGCTCATCACTGTCTGTATACACGTATCACTGTAGGATCTTAGTGCCAGAGTATGGGCTCTTCTATACAGTAATTTAGTGTGTGGCAACCTGGGGTGTGAATCTAAAGTGAACCAACTTCCATGCACTAAGTCGCTGTGTGGACTCTGCTGCCATGCACCAGCAGTTCCATAGTGTGGTTTGACAGACTGTATCCAGTGGCAGCTCTAGCAAAGCTCCATGGGTACAATGAAACCCACAGAAATCAGGCTCCGATGTGCCCTCACACAGGCAGGGCTGGCTTAGGAATGGGGGGGGCACAAAAGGGGCAATTTGCCCCAGACCCCTTGTTTGAAAGGGCCCCAAAAATGACAGAGGGGTGCTGTCAAGGTTCCTTCCCCACTCTGAACTCTAGGGTACAGAAGTGGGGACCTGCATGAAAGACCCCCTAAGCTTATTCTTATCAGCTTAGGTTAAAAGCTGCCACCACCAAAGTGTTACACAAAGAACAGGGGAAGTGCCCACTTGGAAACATCTCCCCCCAGAAATATCCCCCCCGAGCACTACACCCCCTTTCCTGGGGAAGGCTTGATAAAAATCCTCACCAATTTGCATAGGTGAACGCAGACCCAAACCCTTGGATATTAAGAACAATGAAAAAGCAATCAGGTTCTTAGAAGAAGAATTTTAATTAAAGAAAAGTAAAAGAATCACCTCCGTAAAATCAGGATGGTAAATACCTTACAGGGTAATCAGATTCAAAACATAGAGAATCCCTCTAGGCAAAACCTTAAGCTACAAAAACAGGAATATACATTCCATTCAGCACAATTTATTTTATCAGCCATTTAAACAAAACAGAATCTAACGCATATCTAACAAACTCTTTGCTTACAAACTCTTTACAGGAGTTCTGACCTGCATTCCTGCTCTGGTCCCGGCAAAAGCATCACACAGATAGAGAGAACCTTTGTTTCTCCCCCGCAGCTTTGAAAGTATCTTGTCTCCTCATTGATCATTTTGGTCAGGTGCCAGCGAGGTTATCGGAGTTTCTTAACCTTTTACAGGTGAAAGGGTTTTCCTCTGGCCAGGAGGGATTTAAAGGTGTTTACCCTTCCCTTTATATTTATGACAGGTGCCATAAGGACGGCCATACTGGGTCAGACCAAAGGTCCATCTAGCCCAGCATCCTGTCTTCCAATAGTGGCCAATGCCAGGTGCCCCAGAGGGAATGAAAGGAACAGGTAATCATCAAGTGATCCATTTCCTGTCACCCATTCCCAGCTTCTGGAAAGAGAGGCTACGGACACTATCCCTCCCTATCCTGGCTAATAGCCATTGATGGATCTATCCTCCATAAATTTAGCTAGTTCTTTTTTGAACCCTGTTATAGTCTTGGCCTTCAAAACATCCTCTGGCAAGGAGTTCCACAGGTTGACTGTGCGTTGTGTGAAAAAAATACTTCATTTTCTTTGTTTTAAACCTGCTGCCTGTTAATTTCATTTGGTGGCCCCTAGTTCTTGTGTTATGAGAAGGAGGTAAATAACACTTTCTTATTTACTTTCACCACACCAGTCATGATTTTATAGACCTCTATCATATCTCCCCTTAGTCGTCTCTTTTCCAAGCTGAAAAGTCCCAGTATTATTAATCTCCCCTCATATAGCAGCTATTCCATACCCCTAATAATTTTTGTTGCCCTTTTCTGAATCTTTTCTAATTCCAATATATATTTTTGGAGATGGGACGACCATATCTGCACACAGTATTCAAGATGTGGGCATACCATGGATTTATATAGAGGCAATATGATATTTTCTGCCTTATTATCTATCCCTTCCTAGATTACCAACATTCTGTTAGCTTTTTTGACTGCCGCTGCACTTTGAATGGATGTTTTCAGAGAACTATCCACAATTACTCCAAGATCTCTTTCTTGAGTGGTAACAGCTAATTTAGACCCCATCATTTTATATGTATAGTTGGGATTATGTTTTCCAATGTTTTCTATTACTTTGCATTTATCAACACTGAATTTCATCTGCCATTTTGTTGCCCAGTCATCCAGTTTTGAGAGATCTTTTTATAGCTCTTTGCAATCTGCCTGGGACTTAACTATCTTGAGTATCATCTGCAAATTTTGCCACCTCACTGTTTACCCCTTTTTCCAGATCATTTATTAATATGTTAAATAGGATTGGGCCCCTCGGGGACACCACAATTTCTCTCTCTCCGTTCTGAAAACTGACCATTTATTTCCTACCCTTTGTTTCCCATCTTTTAACCAGTTATCAATCCATAAGAAAACCTTCCCTCTTATCCCATGACTGCTTACTTTGCTTAAGACCCTTTGGTTAGGGACCTTGTCAAAGGCTTTCTGAAAATTTAAATACACTATTTCTGCTGGATCCCTCTTGTCCACATAGATTCATAGATTCATAGATATTTAGGTCAGAAGGGACCATTATGATCATCTAGTCTGACCTCCTGCACAACGCAGGCCACAGAATTTCACCCACCACTCCTACAAAAAAAAACCTCACACCTATATCTGTGCTATTGAAGTCCTCAAATTGTAGTTTAAAGACCTCAAGGAGCAGAGAATCCTCCAGCAAGTGACCCGTGCCCCATGCTACAGAGGAAGGCGAAAAACCTCCAGGGCCTCTTCCAATCTGCCCTGGAGGAAAATTCCTTCCCGACCCCAAATATGGCGATCAGCTAAACCCTGAGCATATGGGCAAGATTCATCAGCCAGATACTACAGAAAATTCTTTCCCAGGTAACTTGGATCTTACCCCATCTAAAACCCATCACAGGCCATTGGGCCTATTTACCATGAATATTTAATTACCAAAACCATGTTATCCCATCATACCATCTCCTCCATAAACTTATCGAGTTTAATCTTAAAGCAAGATAGATCTTTTGCCCCCACTACTTCCCTCGGAAGGCTATTCCAAAACTTCACTCCTCTGATGGTTAGAAACCTTCGTCTAATTTCTAATCTAAATTTCCTAGTGGCCAGTTTATATCCATTTGTTCTTGTGTCCACATTGGTACTGAGTTTAAATAATTCCTGCTTGTTGACCCACCACAAAGAATTACAGTAGATTGGTGATGCATGATTTCCTTTTACAAAACCCATGTTGACTATTCCCCAAAATATTATGTGCATCTATTTGTCTGACAATTTTGTTCTTCACTATAGTTTCAACCAGTTTCCCCAGTACTGAAGTTAGGCTTACCCGCCAGTAATTGCCGGGGTCACCTCTGGAGCCCTTTTTAAAAATTATCATTACATTAGCTGTCCTCCAGTCATTTGGTACAGAAGCTGGTTTCAATTATAGGTTACAGACTACAGTTAGTAGTCCTGAATTTCACATTTGAGTTCCTTAAGAACTCTTGGGTGAATACCATCATGTCCTGGTGACTTATTACTGTTTAGTTTATCAATTTGTTCCAAAACCTCCTCTAATGACATCTCAATCTACGACAGTTCCTCAGATTTGTCACTTAAAAAGAATTTGGGAATTCTTGGGAAGGTTTTGGGAAGAATTTGGGAAGGTTTGGGAATCTCCCTCACGTCCTCCACCATGAAGACCGATACAAAGAATTCATTTAGTTTCTCCGCAATGGCCTTATCATCATTGAGTGCTCCTTTCGGATCTCAATCGTCCAGTGGCCCCACTGGTTGTTTAGCAGTTTTCCTGCTTCTGATATACTTAAAAAACTTTTTGCTATTACTTTCTGAGTCTTTGGCTAGCTGTTCTTCAAATTCTTTTTTGGCCTTCCTAATTATATTTTTACATTTCATTGCCAGAGTTTATGCTCCTCTCTGTTTTTCTCACTGGGATTTAACCTCCACTTTTTAAAGGACACCTTTTTGCCTCTCACGGCTTCTTTTACTTGGTTGTTTAGCCATGGTGGCTCTTTGTTTTGGTTCTCTTCCTATGTTTTTTTAATTTGGGGTATTCCTTTAAATTGAGCCTCTATTATCGTGTCTTTAAAAAGTTTCTTTGCAGCTTGCAGGGATTTTAGTTTTGGTGCTGTACCTTTTAATTTCTGTTTAACTAACCTCCTCATTTTTGTGTAGTTTCCCTTTCTGAAATTAAATGCTACAGTGTTGGGCTAATGTGGTGTTTTCCCCACCACAGGGATGTTAAATTTAATTATATTATGGTCACTTTTACCAAGCAGTCCAGCTATATTCACCTCTTGGACCAGATCCTGTGCTCCACTTAAGACTAAATCAAGAATTGCCTCTCCTCTTGTGGGTTTCAGTACTAGCTGCTCCAAGAAGCTTTCATTTAAGGTGTCAAGAAATTTTATCTTTGCATCCCATGCTGAGATGACATGTATCCAGTCAATATGGGGATAGTTGAAATCCCCCGTTATTACTGAGTTTTTTTATTTTAATAGCCTCTCTAATCTCCCTGAGCTTTTCACAATCACTGTCACCATCCTGGTCAGTTAGTTGGTAATATATCCCTACTGCTATATTCTTATTATTTGAGCATGGAATTACTATCCATAGAGATTCCATGGTACATGGGAAATCACAAGTCAGAAGGCAGGGGTAAGGAGGCAGGGGCAGGGGAGGAAGCATGGCCAGCACCTTGGTTCCAGTCCACCTGCTGGAACCCACAGGAGCTCCTCTCAGCGCCAGGGACCAGCAGGAAGTCTTGAGCCAGCAGGAAGGGGTAAGGATTTAGGAGGGGCAGTGAGGAAGTTGGACTGTTCTTCTCCAGCCTGGCAGGGAGCTGCGGTATATGGGGGAAGGAGGAGCCTGTGTTGCAATCACTGGGGTAGGAGTGCCTGGTCCACGCACTTCTGCCCATTCTTGCTGCAATGGCAACTCCCTCTTGAGGACCTTGTGGGGGTAGAATGGGGGAACAGGGCTGGATGTGGGGCAGAGAGGGGAAAATTCTAAATATGTGCACAGATCTTGGGAGACAGACCAGTCCTCGCTTACAGACAGCCCCCCAACCTGAAGCAAATACTCTCCAGCAACCACACACCACACAACAAAAACACTAACCCAGGAATCTATCCTTGCAACAAAGCCCAATGCCAACTCTGTCCACATATTTATTCAAGTGACACCATCATAGGACCTAATCACATTAGCCACACCATCAGGGGCTTGTTCACCTGCACATCTACCAATGTGATATATGCTATCATGTGCCAGCAATGCCCCTCTGCCATGTACATTGGCCAAACCGGAGAGTCTCTACGCAAAAGAATAAATGGACACAAATCTGACATCAGGAATCATAACATTCAAAAACCAGTAGGAGAACACTTCAACCTCTGTGGCCACTTAGTAAAAGATCTAAGGGTGGCAATTTTGCAACAGAAAAACTTCAAAAACAGATTCCAACAAGAAACTGCTGAGCTTGAATTAATATGCAAACTAGATACCATTAACTTGGGTTTGAATAGAGACTGGGAGTGTCTGGGTCATTGCACATATTGAATCTATTTCCCTAAATTAAGTATCCTCACACCTTCTTATCAACTGTCGAAATGGGCCATCTTGATGATCACTACAAAAGTTTTTTTCTCCTGCTGATAATAGCTCATCTTAACGAATTACCCTCTCACAGTTTGTATGGCAACTTCCAACTTATCTGTATGCATATATATCTTCTTACTATATGTTCCATTCTATCCGATGAAGTGGGCGGTAGCCCACGAAAGCTTATGCTCTAATAAATGTGTTAGACTCTAAGGTGCCACAAGTACTCCTTTTCTTTTTGTTGCCTATAGTATCTTCTATAGTGCTTTGTCCTGACTGCTTTTAGAGGACTGAAGCATTACAGCTTCCATCACTCACCCTTGGGTCTCTTGTAGAAAACAGGGATGCAGTTCACAAAAAAGTAAACGTTTTATTCTTGCAGTCTATGTGGTATTTAAGAACCAGCCACCTTCCTGAGCTATTGTTTACAGCAAGTGCTAGCATGCCAGTGAGGTGCATACTTCTAATATAAGACTATCTTTCAGCACACAGCTTCCTCTTCTGGATGTTACCCATCAGAGAGAATAATTGCTTTCAGACCTTAGTCATTTCAACCTGCATAGGATTTTCCACTACTCACAGTTCGACATGTAGAGAATTTACTCTTAACTTTCCAGTACATCCTGACCTGGCTGTTCATGAACTCTAGCACTCAGATGAATCATTATTCATTATTGTTAACAGAGCAATCTGTGTTTTATCATCATCCCCTCCTTCTTCTCTTCCCCCTGCAGCTCCCAAGAGGATAAATCAAACTTCTTATCACTCTAAAGACTTTTTTCCCACCTCTCACTATACATCTCTGCTGCCTACCTACATCTGTGTAGTTCACAGAATTCTCTCAATATACTGCAGATAAACTAGCAACAGATAGTAGGGCACTCTTATTGTCAGAAAATCTGGAGTGACTCATCTTCATTATAGCAAGCCATGTGAGTCACAGCCATGACTCAGAAACATGACAAAAAGGTACCTGTCTGGAAGAAAAGATTGAAATTGTCCTGTTGAGCCACGTATGCATTTTAGATAGGGTTTCTCCACTGGGGTTATTTTATTAAATCATTTTTTAAAAGTTAAGACATGATTGTTTGAGGAGTTTTTTGCACTATTGAAATACAAATTAAACTGTGACTCATTGTATTTCCCTCATTAGAGCTTCTGTCTGATAAACTTAAAGCCTCTATCCTTGCTCTTGTTCTAGTGAGTGAAACTGAATGAGGCTTTTTTTGTTTAACTGCTTGATTGCAGGACTGCAGTGAACATTCAGTGGTGATTTAATCCATATGATAGCAATGATCACAGAAAGGAACAAAGTCAGAAAACATCCCAAGTTTCATTAAAAAAAACCAACAACAATAGAGTGTCAATATGCATGGCTGACACGAAACTAGCACCATTCATACTCCACTGTATTAGAGACAGCAGATCAAATTGGTTGAAATGTAAATACTACAAACTAACTGAGGTCTGGTTGGTTCACTGTAACTAGTAAATAGATCTAAGCTGGCATATTTTAAAATCTCGTGGCTGAATTTATGCAAATACGTATTCTGCATATATTACCATAGTTATGATATACTTGGGATCCACCAGGCGAGATAAGAGAAACTAGACACCCTCTAGCTAAGTTCATTAAGATGTGTACTAAATCTCTCTTTCTATGGCTTATGCAGATCTACATGAGACTGGGGGTGGGAGGGGTTAAGAAGGGGAAAATGCTATGTACACACAGGAAAAAGCTTCAGAAACCACTACTTAATCATAGAATCATAGAATATCAGGGTTAGAAGGGACCTCAGGAGGTCATCTAGTCCAACCCCCTGCTCAAAGCAGGACCAATCCCCAATTTTTGCCCCAGGTCCCTAAATGGCCCCCTCAAGGATTGAACTCACAACCCTGGGTTTAGCAGGCCAATGCTCAAACCACTGAGCTATCCCTCCCCCCGTACTTGTTTGGCCCCTGGAATTTTCAGGGCTGCCTGGCTTACCCAACTGGTTTTGGAGTATTTGTAGAATTAATATTTCACCCAAGAAAGGAAAGATGATCCAGTGGTTAGGGCACTACCCTAGAACTTGGGAGACCCAGGGTTTCAGTCCCTTCTCTACCACAAATTTTCGGGTGTGACCCTGAGCAATCAGTTCCCCATCTATAAAATTGAAATACAGTGACTCCTCACCCTCACTTAACATTGTAATTATGCTCCTGAAAAATGTTACTTTAAGCGAAACGATGTTATGCAAACCCAATTTCCCCATAAGAATTCATGTAAATAGGCGGGGTTAGGTTCCTGGGAAATTTGTTTCACCAGACAAAAGACATTATATACATATACAGTATAAGTTTTAAATAATTTTAAACAATTCAATACTGTACTCAACAATTATGATTGTGAAGCTTGGTTGAGGCAGGGGCGTAGCGGGGTTGGGGCGCGGGGGCTTGCCCGGCTCTGCCCACCTGGTGCTCCTGCTGGGGAGTGGGGTCGGGGCGTAGGAGCTTGCTCCGTTCTGCCCGCTCAGTGCTCCTGCTGGGGAGCGGGGTCGGGGGATTGCCCACTCCCTAGCTGGAATGCCAGGCAGGCGGAACACGGTAAACCCCCGACCCCTATTTGGAACGCCAGGTGAGTGAAGCTGGGTGAGCCAAACAACCTTATAACAGAAAATTGCACGACTTTAAACGAGTATATTCTCTAATACATCAGCAACCTAACAACAAAACAATGTTAACTGGGACGACTTTAACTGAGGAGTTACTATAATAGTACTTCTCTACCTCACAGTTTACTATGAGGATAAACACAGAGACTATGAGGCACTCACATACCACAGTAATAGGGGCCATACAAGCACCTAAGATAGATTGTTCCCATGTTGGTCTGTCCCACTGCCCAACTGCTTTTAGTCTTAAGTCATTTCTAATATTTAGCCTATATTTTCCCTTGCTTAGACCATTGCTTCTGGTCCCGATCCTACTGACTTTAGCAAGTATAAATAACCCCTTCCTCGATTTATGTTATTGCCTTGAAAATATTTATAGACTTTGGCTATATTCAGAAGTGACCACTAATTCTGGGTGACCCAATTTCTGGATGCCCAAACTTAGATACTTGAAAGGGGCCAAGTCTTCAGAACGTGCCGAGCACTCATTCTCCGAAAAATTTGGTCATTTGAAGGAGTCTCAAGTTGGGCACCCAAAAATCACTAGTGCCTTTTGACAATATACAACTGATCTTATCTCCCTGAATCTTCACTACATCTGGCCAATATAAATGTAGCTCATTCAACCTCTACTTCAATTCTCGTATATTTTTGTTCCACTTTAATTTTCTCTACTTTTTTTATATTCTTCTCACTTTTTGGAAACAGAACTGTAGTCACACCACAGAACAGCTGACCTGAAGAAATGAGTAAAAGGCAGCCATCAAGAGCTTACAATTAGAAGTGGTCATGAATTTTTTCAGTGAATCATTTAACAGACAAAAAAGCCAATTCATCACAATTGGAACTAACCCACAATTTTGATGAACTATCCAAATTCAAAAAATTATTTTAAAAAGTTTCAAAGCTGTCAACACACCCTGTTTTGACATTTTAAATGAAAAAAGTTTCAAAATTTTTAGTTGTGACTTATAGTTTTGAAATTTTAGTGTATTTTAGACATTTTCATTGCTCACAGTTAAAAGCTTCTTGTAAAAAAGAACCTCTCTCGAGACTTCTTCTCACGACTACACTCCCAGAGCTTGTTCTAACTGTGTCCTTGGCTTTCCTACTGCTTCTCCTTCACACACACAAACACACAACTTCAATCTAAAAACAATTGCCCACCCCTGCGTTTCTTATCAGGTCCCCAGGAAACACCCTGGGCTGCATGATCCAGCCACTGCCCAAACATGCATGTGGTATAATCCTTGGGCACTGGTTTTCTATTGTTTCAGCTGCTATTGTACATGGAATCATTTAAATTATATCCTCATTTAGCCTGAATGGAAAGCAGTCACTATACGAAACAGGCTCAGTGAGGTACTGCGACTGCCTAACTCCTAGCATAAGAATCTAAATAAATAAAATTAAAGAGCCCCTGTGACACTGACAAGACTGGTCAACTTGGGTATGACCCATAAATACTTAACAAAAGGCACTGAAATGTAATCAAGACAATCTACTTGCATGTGCAAAAAGAAAAGGAGTACTTGTGGCACCTTAGAGACTAACAAATTGATTTGAGCATAAGCTTTCGTGAGCTACAGCTCACTTCATCGGATGCAACTTGTATGTGAATTTCAAATAGATGTCCTAGAGCAAATGAATGGGTTAATGATTGCTGTAGTAATAGAAATCAAGGGGAAATATTATGTGCATCTCTATCTGTGTTTACCTGTATCTTGTTAGAAGTTTAACATTGTGATCTAATTAGCTTGTAGATGCTAATCCAGTTCCTGTCTCACAATGCTTCATTACTGTATTCTGTTGATTCATAGATCAAAGGAAAATATCATCATTTAAATTGGATTTGTGATGTTATAATATTATTGTCCTAATCTCTGCTTGAAGCTTGTAATTCTACCTAGTAATCTACCTGCAAACTATCTTGATAGTTTGAATGGCTATTGCTTAAGGTTTTGTCTGAGAAAGGACTCACTGAATAGAGATCACAGAGTGTCGGCCCGCTTTCATCAAAGCCCACATGGTGGGGTTACCGGTCAACGCCTAGCTTGCTTCAACTACAAAGGAAGCTTCTGGCCTCATCCTTTTTATCTCAGGTCTGCTTAAAATTTACAGAGAAGGTCTAACCACAAGACTGAGGTCTCCAGGTTTACTCTGGATTTACCCTGGAATTTTCATGGAAAAATTTGAACAAACTCTACACCTGGACTGCCAATTGGACTACAACCTTTTAAACTGATTCCAGAAAGACTTTTACAAATCAGCAGCCTCACCACCTCTGCTATGAAACTGACCTAAGAACTTTTCACATATCTGTATGTATATTGATCTTTTAATCACTGCAACTCTCTTCCTTCTTTTTCCTTTTATTGTTAAAACCATTAGTTTTAGTTACTAAAGGATTGGCTCTGCGGGATTATTGGATAAGATCTGAGACTCATATTGACTTGGGGATCATTGTTCGGTCCTTTGGGACTGGTGGACCTAACATATGGTGAATCTGGTTTTCAGTAACCACTCACTATATTAGACTTGGCAGTCTAGATGGAAATCAAGGGCTGGGACACTTAAAAGGTACTGTAGTTGGGCTTCTTAGTGACCAGTGTGGCATTACAGAAACTGTTTTATTACTGTCTTGGTGAATCTCACTAAAGAATAAAGCACCAGTGTGTGGGACTGTCTGCCCTGTTCCCTGGAATTCCTTGCAATTTGCTCGGAGCATAGCATCCTTAGTGTGGCCCAGGCATCAGGTCACAGCCCCTTGTTCATTCTCCCTAGTGTATAAATTTACATTGATTAATGATAAATCTCACCTCATCACCAACACTATTTTAATCTCTCCGGGCAAATTTTTCATTTGATGTTGTTCTCTTCTGTGAATTTCGATTAATTTATGATTAATTAGTTTAGAATATTGTGATGCTGTGGAGTTCACCCAGGCCAGTAAGGGGTTCAGTCAAACCTGCCATGCAACTCTGGGTGCCTTAAATGCTACGATGCTGTGGCTCACAGCCCTGATACTGACAGCCAGAATATAGGCAAGAAGATCTCACCCTGCCTTCCCCCACCCTATTACTCTTTGCAAGGAGACTAAACAACGCTTCCAGCCTCGAGTGTTCCCCAAAAACATTTTTCTGCTTCACTTAGCCCCTCTCACTGTAACGCTCACAAAACCTTATCAAATTGGCTGCTCCTTTAAAGAGATAGTACACAACAGCTTGTTAGTTTAACTGGGATTAATACACCCTCCGCTTCAATGCACAGCACTGTATTGGTCTACAGTAAAAGTAAAACAAGTTTATTAACAATAGAACATAGATTTAAGTGATATCAAATAAGGGAGATAGGGATAGAAATGGCTACAAACAAACAAAAGTAAAAATACACTTCTAAGGCTAAAATCTAACTTAACAAATTAGTCTTTTGTTCAAAGTAGTTTTCTCACCACAGGCATTCTTCCTGCTTGGCGGGCCAGTCTTTGGCCAGGATCAAACACAGAACCCAAAGCACTTGGTTTCTTAGTCTCCTCAGGCAAAGAATGATGAAAGAGAAACCAAAAGCCATTTTATCTTCCCAAAGTTCATTGACCCTGTTTCAAGAGACAGGAAGGCTTCCAGGGGATGGAGTCTCCATCCCCAGTTGAGATCGTTAAGTGGTCATCTTCCCCCACTTGTTTGCCTGATGGCTTTGTTCATCTTGCATGTAAATGTGCTTTTCATTGTCTGAGGTCACACCTTGCTTAATTTACACTGGAGACACAGTCAAGGCTGCAAAACAACATTCCTTTGTCTAGGACTGGCTGGGCTGAGGCACTGTCTGCTAAACATGTTAGTCACATATTTCCAGCACATTTGTATATTTTTGCATGTTAATCACACATACATCATGCAAGAATACTAATGATCAGTGAGTTACTAGGTTCACAATGATATATTACAAAACACCTTTTAAATAAATAACCATGACAACGGCATGCAAGGTGCACTGGGCTGATCAGGCCAGCTGAGCCTCACTGCTACATATACCAGGAAGGTCTTTGCCCTCTGGCACTCGGGTGCTCTCCGGGTCACAAATATTGGTTCTAACAATGGTATTGGTTCTATCCAATAGTATCCCTGTTTAATATTGTTAGGCAGATGGAGATCTTAGCTCTGTTTCCTATTCAATACTCACTTTGTCACACTTAAAAATCTGGGGAAAAAAAGGAGTACTTGTGGCACCTTAGAGACTAACCAATTTATTTGAGCATAAGCTTTCAATGAAGTGAGCTGTAGCTCACGAAAGCTTATGCTCAAATAAATTGGTTAGTCTCTAAGGTGCCACAAGTACTCCTTTTCTTTTTGCAAATACAGACTAACACGGCTGTTACTCAAACCTTAAAAATCTGGATCCTCTTTATCTAATTTGCTTATGTTTATTATGTGTCATTACATCAGAAGTTTTACATAAATGCAAATATGCTACATATCTACAGTATTTCCTTTAGCTTCTGAAATAGTAATTTTTGCACGGATAATGATTACATTTGTTTGCTATGATTTTTTTTTTTTTACCAACATTACATTTGTCTGTTATTATACCCCTTTCTCCCAAATGTTCACATACTGATTCCATTACAACCTGCATTAATATTGTCCCTATAATGTCAGGTTAATTGGCTGGTAGTTGCCTGGTTTTGTCTTACTACCTTTATTTCATAGACTTTTAGGCCACAAGAGAGAATTATGACTATCTAGTATACCTCCTGCATAACACAAGCCACAGAATTTCACCCAGTAATTCCTGAAGAGGCAATTATTCTTCTCTATTATGGAAGAAAATACTATCAAGCCCAGTAACTTGTAGTCAAACTAGAGCATTCATCTCAGAAAGTCTCCAAGTAATGGTGAGTTTACCACTGCCCTTGGTAGCTACCCCATTAGTTATTTTCATCACTTTAAAAGTTGCATCCTATTTCTAATTTGAATTTTTCAAGCTTCCACTTCAGGTGAGTGCCACTTTTGTCTTTTTCCAGCTAAGTACTGTTGAGAAATGCTGAAATTTCCTTTGTTTGTTCTGACAAAGCTCTCACAAGCTCTGATCTATAGAGATGTGCCAGATAACTCTCTCACTATTTCTTTATCCTTTACTCACTGTTTCTCCAACTATGGTACTGAAAATAGAAAATACTAAGGGGCATGGCTGCAACATGCTGCAGTCTAGCTAGTCTCAGCCAGTGTAATGATATTTATGGAGCCTGTACAAGATGGTACACATTAAGAATGGCCGCTTAACTACTCTAAGTTGCACCTGGAGCTGGGAACTAGCAGCCACTTGAAAATAAGACACTACATGCCCATGCCACATGACTTTTCCCACTTGGCTTTGTCTACAGACCACCTCACTATACATATTCCCTGCTATTTCAGCTCTTGCTGGTCTTCCATTGTGGAGACTGCCTATCATGCTTAACTGTTGAGTGAACAAAGAGGGTGTGTGTTATCCCCTGCACTTTACCCCAGCTTTGAAATCTATTTCTGGAAGTGATTGCTAAGATCCTGAATTACATCAATAGCAAAACTGGACTTTTGTACAGCGGCATTCATTAATTCCTCTGTGAACCCAGCTACTCAAGGAAACCAGAAAAAAACAAAACCCACTGATTTCACTTTACAGGAGACTCTGGACACACTCATATCAGGACATCAAATAAGCCAGCATAGTTATATCATTCGATAAATCATTGCTATTATTTGACATACACCATTATTTCAGAATTTTAGCTGACAGAAGCTAGATAGCACTATATATTTTAATTATTATTTATAATTCAGCTAAGAGGATATACCTATGTCATTTTTGCCCATCTCTGATTGATGACCAAGTGGAAGTTAAAGATCCTATAACGCATTCTGGAATCAGTATTAGTTTCCTGTCCAACAGGCCTTCTCTCAATAAAACAAATTTCTTGTGTGTTAGTTGATTAAAATACGTTGGTAAGCACATGGCTAATAAAAGGATTAATTGCATGCTGCATTGCCAGAGCTCTGTTGGTCCCAGGATATTAGAGAAACAGGGTGGGGGAGGTAATATCTTTTATTGGACCAACTTCTGTTGGTGAGACAAACAAGTTTTTGAGCTTACACAGAGCTGAAGAACCCTGTGTAAAATAAAAAGCTGGCCTCCCTCACAAACAGAAGCTGGTCCAATAAAAGGTATTGTGTCATACATCTTGTCTCGCTAAAGGATTGTCTCAGCAGGTATGCATTTAAATTAAACTAGAAGGGCAACTCAGAACACAATGGCTAGGACATTTTTCTATATAGCCCCTGCCCTATCAGTACCTTATGTGTGTGCTCTGAGAAACTTAGAGCAAGAAAGGTGATATACTGAAAGCCAAGTTTTTATGAATATGCTATTTGTTAGAAAATTAAAAGACGTATTAATAGACTAGCTTAGTTTGTGTGTTTGATTTAATTGGCTTAGTAATCTCTTTTGTTCTGTTTGTTTCCCCTTCTACCACTTAAAATCTGCCTTTCACAGTTGTTAAAATTTGTTTTATTATTAAACCCAGTTTCTGTAATTTCTAACTGGGGGGGTAAGAAGCGTGCACACCTCTCTCCACATTGAGGGAGGGGGCGAATTTCATAATATATCTTTGGGTCTGCTCTCCCAGGGAGGCGGACATTTGAGCGTTGGAGCAAGCCCCTTAAACTGAGTCTTCCCAAAGCTGATCTGCAGCTGGGTGTGGCCCTGCCTTTGTGTATGTGTGTTAGAGGAGGTTTTAAGATCCTGGCTCAGCAAGACAGGTTAAAGGGGGCCCATGCTGGCAGAACAGGTAGACTCAGTGGTATCTCAGCACAACAGGTGGCTTCCCAAGGGGTCCAACCCATCACACACTTATGTAGTAAAAATAACTCGCTCCACAGCTGGAATTTCTGATCAACATTCTATGTGCTGTGTTATGCAGGTGGTCAGATTAGGTAATCATACCTGTCACTTCTAGCCTTAAAACCTATGTGTCATAGCTGAGCAAGAATATCTAATCTGAGATGGCCTAGTTCCTCTGAATGAAAATTCTATCAACCTAAACAAGAATTGTCAAAATGGGTCTCAGATTTTAATAAATTGTCTTGGATTATGAAATTTTCTTTCAACAACATTAACCAATTAAAATTACCTAACACTTGGGGTGAACCTAGAATTTGGAGCAGAAAATTTTTAAATGTTTTTTCATCCTGACTGCATTTTTCAGGTCTTTGCAAAACTCAAAGAATAAAAATTACGCTGGTTCAAGACTCATTATATTCACATCTGCACAGCTCCCAAAAGTATTACTGCTAGTCTGAGGCACCTGTGAAATATTAAGGTCTAACATCACATGCACCATCAATGATAGAAACACCTTAGACTAACGCAACACTGTGATTCTCAATTATCCAGTGGTATGAGGCAGTTCTTTTTATCTTTGGCAAGAGGCATAACATCAGACCTTAAAATCAAATAATTTCATTCTTATAACCTTTTAGCTTTTCTCTCCCACCTCCCCCATTTCAATCTGGGTGTGATTTTAGTGGCTGATAATTTAGGAACAGCTAGAAATAGAAACCAGTTCTTTGTACTATTTGAGAATAGATTAGAAACTCATGTTTCAAAAGGACATAAAGCATAAATCTTCTACTCAAGCGGTTTGCAATATATTGGATGTTTAAATTATATCAGAATTGAAGGGGCGGAAAAGGCAAAATGGTAATCAGAATGACATGATATTAAAAGGTCATTATCTCACAGTATAGAAGGGCTAAAACACTTGGGTAGAAAAGTTTAATTATTACAAGGTTAGAAATTTTTTTCCAAACACTAGTCCTGGATTGATATGCAATACGGTGGGAACGCTGCAATCAGTTGAGGTTGGGTTAGCCCTCCCCATCCCATTACAAAATACTGTGATGAATCTGCTCAGCAGCATACTATTTTATGCCCTGAATTTAAGGGGAATGTATACCGCAAAATGTAATCCAGTTAATTACAACCATATAATATGCATTCAGCCACCTTAAATTAATAAACTAATTAACCACATAATTAAAAATTTAAAAACAATCTTTTAAAAGCAAAATCATATCTAGCTGGAATTTCTACTACTCAAAGTAAAAAACAAACAAACTAAAAACCTTAATAATTAAAAAAACTTAACGCTAAACACCTCTAATATTAAAATTTTTAAAAAATGATTATAATCTATATATTTTATAAAAAATAATTATAAAATATGAGCTAATAAAATATACGTTAAAGCAAACCTCTAAAGCCATCTTAAAAAATGTTTTTCTTAACACCCTATCTCCCCAGTGGGTAAGCATCTGGCCACTGCAAAGCTGCTGTTAATCACTCAATACCATTCCAAATATTAAGTAAATATATAAAATGTTCTAAACCTATCGCTTATGTTTGTGTGTGCTTAAATCAAATAAACTGCCGTTTTAAATAAAGCACGCTTACTGGCATAAATCTTAGACAAAATTGCTGTATTCCTATTAATTTATTCCTAACACCACCTAAAATAAAATAGTTACGTTGCCGCTATTGGGGGTTCTAAAAAGCCCGGGTAACAGGTGAACTCACATCCTTTGGCTCACGGCGGAGCGGGGGGAGTGGAAACTCCAGGAAGTGACCACCTTCTCTGGGAAGACAGTTGGTGTGGCAAGAGCAGGTCAGGCAGGAGAGGCCACAGTGTATATTGAGGACTGTGATGGACTTGCAAGCTATCACTTTAAGTTCCTGGTCCTCCTGAAAGGCTAGAGGGTTTGTAGCAAAGCACGTGATCAGATTCAGCTTGGAAAGAGCCAGCACAAGGTATATGTGAGTTCTGCCTCACTGCCTGTTTTCTCCCACTCTGTTTTAGGGTTCTTGTGTGCAATTGTTCTGAATTCTAGGAAATAAACTAGTGTTACATTGGAATCTTCCAGCAAGGGTATTTATGTTTTTATCTAACTTGTGTGTGCGCGCATGCTGCTAAAATAACGGCCATGTGGCAACTCAAGAGCAGAGTGAGAAAGCTGGAGCTGGAAGCAGCATGGACTTGGCTGCGTGGCGTCTTGGAGCACAGTAGAAAAGCATGCTGCAGAGAAGCTAAGGAGACGTGTGTGGAGCAGGCTGTGAGTGGCACACATTGCAGCCAGTTGAAGAACTTGTAGAGAAAGGCCTGACCGGAGCCACCAGGATCCCTTTTAGACCGGGTGTTTCAGTCCAAAACTGGACACCTGGTCACCCTCCGGGGTTCACAGCCAGCGTCAGCTCAGGCTCTTAAGGGGCAGGAAGCCCAAAGAAGGCTACTGCAGAGAAAATGCCCTAGAGGCTAGAGCTTAATCCTGAAAGAGGCCACTGTGCTCTGACCCAGGGCTGGACCCAAGAAAGGGGGCCGCTGTTCCTGTAAAGGACGATGACAGACAAGCAGGACGGGCCTGTGTGGTTAGAGCAGCCTTCTACCAGGAGCTGTGCAACAAGTGCTGCCACAGCAGTGGAGCACCAATGTAGATGGATCTCCCATTAGATACGCCACAGACTGATCCTGGCCATGAAGCCAGCAAGTTATCTGCTGGCTTTAATAGAGGAACAGACTGAAGATGGCACCCCATAGCTAGGCCTGGAGCACCCTAACCCTCTACTGGATGCCAGGGGGCAAGCCAGGAACCAGTATGTTGTATCTTGAAACACAACTGCTTAAGCCACTGTATCTGGGGTGTTTGCAATCTCTCTTTCTTGCCAGCTCCGGTAAAACACCTCCTCAGTTCAGCCATATGTCCGAGTGCTTATTGGACCTACCAGAGCTAGAACCTGTAGGACCTAGCAGTTGATGAGTCCGTGGTTGCTGCCAAGTCACGGTACCCCTGGTGTTTCTGAGTACATTAAGAGGTTTGGGTTACCACAGCACTCAGCAGCTCTACTGATTACAATATCTCACATGGGGTAGCAAAGCTTTAGCTCAAGATGGCATCTGCTCCTTCCCACCAATGCTTGGGGGGCACCTCTGCGAAATGAGAGAATGAACAGCTTCCCTGCTTCAAATATTAGCTGGGCTTCTAATGCAAGACTAGTGCAGCAGACTGCTTTCTCCAGTTCTCTAGCTGCAGAAATTGACAGTAGTTCCCTCACCATCTCATCAAATCTGATATTTTATTTAAGGAGATGATGGCCTTTACACAGAAGAATATATAGTTATGACGTCTAGACTTCAGCATTATTGTAACTTAACATTGAAATCTGATCTAATAAGATCCGCCATTAGAGAAGTACTTACTGAGACTATTTAAGTATAATTTTCTATTGTCAGATTTTTAAAAACTTCTATAGCAGATAACTCTGGACATTAAAAAAAAGTTATCTTTTCTAGGGAAATGGATGGGGGGATGCTTAGGAAGTAAATCAAATAAATAAATACAGGTTCAGAGTCCCAGCTGGTATAAATTGGCATAGTTCCATTATCTTAGATAGAACTACATAAGTTTACAGTAAGTAAGGATCTAGCCCACAATTTTTAAACTCTCTCATTTAATAAATCAGGGACAAACATTTAAAGATAAGCCATTTGTTCTTGTGTCCACATTGGTACTGAGCTTAAATAATTCCTCTCCCTCTCCGGTATTTATCCCTCTGATATATTTATAGAGAGCAATCATATCTCCCCTCAGCCTTCTTTTGGTTAGGCTAAACAAGCCAAGCTCTTTGAGTCTCCTTTCATAAGACAGGTTTTCCATTCCTCGGATCATCCTAGTAGCCCTTCTTTGTACCGGTTCAAGTTTGAATTCATCCTTCTTAAACATGGGAGACCAGAACTGCACACAGTATTCCAGATGAGGTCTCACCAGTGCCTTGTATAATGGTACTAACACCTCCTTATCTCTACTGGAAATACCTCGTCTGAGGCATCCCAAGACCACATTAGCTTTTTTCACAGCCATATCACATTGGCGGCTCATAGTCATCCTGTGGTCAACCAATACTCCAAGGTCCTTCTCCTCCTCTGTTACTTCTAATTGATGCATCCCCAGCTTATAACTAAAATTCTTGTTATTAATCCCTAAATGCATGACCTTACACTTCTCACTATTAAATTTCATCCTACTGCTATTACTTCAGTTTACAAGGTCATCCAGATCCTCCTGTATGATATCCCGGTCCTTCTCTAAATTGGCAATACCTCCCAGCTTTGTATCATCCGCAAAACTTTATTAGCACACTCCCACTTTTTGTGCTGAGATTAGTAAAAAAAAGATTAAATAAGATTGGTCCCAAAACCGATCCCTGAGGAACTCCACTGGTAACCTCCCTCCAGTCTGATAGTTCACCTTTCAGTATGACCCGCTGTAGTCTCCCTTTTAACCAGTTCCTTATCCACCTTTCAATTTTCATATTGATCCCCATCTTTTCCGATTTAACGAATAATTCCCCATGTGGCACCGTATCAAATGATTTACTGAAATCTAGGTAAATTAGATCCACTGCGTTTCCTTTGTCTAAAAAATTTGTTACTGTCTCAAAGAAGGAGATCAGGTTGGTTTGGCACGATCTACCTTTTGTAAAACCATGTTGTATTTTGTCCCATTTACCATTGACCTCAATGTCCTTAACTACTTTCTCCTTCAGAATTTTTTCCAAGACCTTGCATACTACAGATGTCAAACTAACAGGCCTGTAGTTACCTGGATCACTTTTTTTCCTTTCTTAAAAACAGGAACTATGTTAGCAATTCTCCAGTCATACAGTACAACCCCTGCGTTTACAGATTCATTAAAAATTCTTGCTAATGGGCTTGCAATTTTATGTGCCTATTCCTTTACTATTCTTGGATGAAGATTATCTGGGCCCCCCGATTTAGTCCCATTAAGCTGTTCGAGTTTTGCTTCTACCTCAAATATGGTAATATCTACCTCCATATCCTGCAAGAACTTCTTTGTCCAAGCCCTTTTAAAAAATGTAAGGATACACCTCAATACCTCCTTCCAATCCTCCCCAGGCTTAACCTAACCTAGACACTAACCTGGGCCTAAATGCTCCAAATAAGAGGCCAAATCCTCAGCTGGTGTGGATTGACTTCAATGGAGCTATGCCAATTGACATGGGCTGAGAATCTGGCCCAATGTCCCCCTGTCTGAGAAAGTTTATCCAATCATACCTCACTTTTGCTGTTGTTTGGAAGATAGCAACAATACCCTGACAGTTACTACAAGGTCACTTCTCTTGAGATTACCAGAAACCGTTCTGACCAGCAGCCCTGTAGAACCGTTAAAACCTGGGAGGATAGAAACTTGGTTAGCTTCCAAGCTACGAGTATCTCAACTGCAGATAATTATTCTGCTTCATTATGTTTCTTACTGTTAGAACAGTACAGAGAAGCATTCTACAGCAATGAACTGGAGAATTGAGAGCTATGATTTAAAGAGAGTCAGGCAAGAAAATCCAAACAATATGGTTTGTTGGCTAGTGGTGGCAAAGAACATACTCAGTAATGACTACACAGAGAAATAGGAAAATGTGTTCTTTTAGTCATTTGTTTTTATGCATGCTATGGAAATATTGTATTTTGCAGGTGTGACTGCCACCATCTTGGCCAAATTGACAATTAAACAAGAGATCTCAAGAGCTAAAAGCAGGAACTTCTACAGCTTGAGCTAAAACAGCAGCCTCCATAGCTGGATCTGTAACAAACACACACCTCTGTGAATCAGACACGGACTGGGATGCATTACACGCAGCCAGTGGGTTATGGAAGCAATAGCATGAAATCCCTTACTATCCCTTGTGTACTGTACAGATCTTGTACATTACTCCACAATGAAAACCAAGAAACACCTCTCATACCATCCCGCAACCAAAAGGAAGCCATGTGTAGAGATAAAATGGGGTTGCTTTACTAAATAAATTAAAAATCAATTAATTCATGCTTTCTTCAACTGGTTCTCAGCAATTCGATATGTTGCTGCTTTTTGTTTGCTGGTTTTGTTTCTTTGAAAATGGAGATTTGGTAGATTTACCAGCTTTTTTCCAGGGGATTTTAAATACCCCAGATGTTTATGTTTAACGTAGATCTGAATTGTTCTCTGATTTCCAGAAGGCCACTGTGTGCAAGCTGCACAGCTGTGGAAAAAGCTCAGAAGAGTATTGGCTGGTGAAGCCACAAGACAAGAAGGTCAGTACAGATACAGAGGTGGGCACAAAAAGCCAGAAGAAGAATTACATAGCTAAGCAAAAAAAAAAATGTAGAAAGTCACCATAGTCGCTTAACCCTCTGCACCCTCAATAGAGCTAAGACTCTGAGGACACATGGCCCCAAGCAGCACCCCATTCTGTTCCCAAAAGTGCCACATGGTAGGAGCCCTTCATGGGATTTCCCACTGTGAATGTCCCTTTAAGAAAGCCCTAACTCCCACCAAGATGTCGTCATCATGAAAAAAGAAACCGTCTCACATAGCTAGAAGCAATTCCACACAGGACTTTGAACAATCAGGATAGAAGCCTTGACAGGAACAAAGTGTTGAGTGGAGATCCAGCAGTACAGGATAGGGTTACAATCTGGTCAGTATTTAACCAGCCTGGCCTATTTTTTCGTGGATTTGCCAGAAAAATAATTTTATGTGCCGGGTTTTTTTTTAACATGGATCTAAAGACTTACATTATTATCACAATACACTGGGATATCTAATGTTAAAAGTTTGTGTGTCCAGTTAAAGATGCTGCAATGTTCCCACTTCCGCAGTTTAAGCAATAACAGATCAAAACTGTTGAAAACTCAGCAGCTGTGGGCCCACCAACATGCAAGCGCACCATGCGTGTGTGAGAGAGAGGGTTTCAGTCATGCGAGAGTGAGGAGACGTGTGAGGCACGTTAAATAATGGAAGATCAGAGTGTTGGGGACACTGGGGCATGGCCACTAGGTAACTCGAGGAGATGGAAGACCACAAGTGTCGAGGAAGCCCCCTCGCACTAGACCCAAGTGTCCTTGGCCCCCCCTCCCGCCGGGAGGCACTCGCAGCAGCTCTGCGTACTAGGCCCAAGCGTCCTTGGCTCCCCGCCTGGAGGCACACACAGCAGTTATGCTGAGGATCTGCAACAATATGCTGCAGAATCAGACTGCCTGAAACTAAGCAAGGCCAAACAGGGCAGGTATGGAAGAACAATGCTGAATAAAGCAGCTTTATGTATGGTTTAAGAAATGATACAGAGAACAAGGAAACTAGCTGGGAATTGGATTGGCTGGCTATATAGATACTTAGGGCAGCTTGCTATTGGATAAGTATGCTGGGAAAAAGGATGTATAAAAGCCTGTGTAACTTCCTGCTCTGTGTGCAGGATTTGAGATTTTATTCTCCCTGTACCTTTTTGCAGCTGCAAATAAACTTTTCTGCTTCTCCACCCCATTGTGATTATTGGGTGTAGCACAGCGAGTAGCGAACCAACTCCAGCTGTTGTTTAGCCTCTCAGCACTGGCTGCCGGCAACAAGAGCGATGGTGCGAGTGGTACACCCCCCAAAAAAGAACTCACATCAGAAACTGCATGTTCAATGACAACTGGCTAAATGAAACAGACTACAAATACTGGCTGGCAAAATGTGCTGATAAATGAATGATGTTATCAATTTTATCTCTATGTGTGCTCTCTGCAAGCGGTTGTTGAAGAGAGGATTGTGGAGATGCCTTGTGGTTGGGGGTTGGGATTGCAGCGGGCTTGCCTTTTGTGGCGGCCTGGCTGCCAGTTTTTTTGCATTTCAAAGGTGGTAACTCTAGTACAGGATGATAAGTTCCCAGTAACTGTTTTTGGGGAGCAGCAGGCTGCTGCATTCTGATCTAAATGGAGCTCTTTCATAGATTCATAGATACTAAGGTCAGAAGGGACCATTATGATCATCTAATCCGACCCTGTGCACAACGCAGGCCACAGAATCTCATCCACCCACTCCTGCAATAAACCTCTCACCTATGTCTGAGCTATTGAAGTCCTCAAATCGTGGTTTAAAGACTTCAAGGAGCAGAGAATCCTCCAGCAAGTGACCCCTGCCCCATGCTACAGAGGAAGGCGAAAAACCTCCAGGGCCTCTTCCAATCTGCCCTGGAGGAAAATTCCTTTCCGACCCCAAATATGGCAATCAGCTAAACCCTGAGCATATGGGCAAGATTCACCAGCCAGATACCCAGGAAAGAATTTTCTTTCAGAGCTTAGAAATTCATTCTTAGTGCTAGAGACCTGCATTCCATAATACATGGAAGTACATAAAGGCTAAATAAGAATTTCAATGTTGTGACAATTATCTTTTAATTGAAAGATAATTAAATTAAGTGTACCCACTGATTAATTGAAAGCTATGGAAGCACTACCTCACCCAACTCACATGAGGCAGGAGAGCAATTACCACAAGTGTGTACTGAATATAGGCTTTTCAGCTTGTGGGGCATCTGAATTATTTCTGAACCAGGCAGCACATTTGTGGGGGGCACTGTGTTCAAGAGGAATAAGGCATTAAATGGGTTTTCATGGAATTACTCACTCTTGGAGGGATAGACAGTATATTCCACTCATTGCATTTATATCCAGTCAACATTAACAGGAGTTTTATACAGGTGTGCAGAGAATATAAACCTTGGTGAAACTGAAACTGCATGTATCTGTTTTATGCATGCAGTCCAGTTATGAACAATGCAGGCAAGTTAAATGTGCAAGTCCTAACAGAACATGTATTTGTGTAACAATAATCAATAAATGTAACGTAGACATGGGTCTATCTGTATTCTACTTATCCTTCCTAATAAGAGCAAATTGGAAGTAGTGGAGAAATCATCACACTGCAACAAGTATGATTCCAAAAGTTTTGGCTCTGCAGGCTATTGGTGTAGATGTAAAATGAAATTCACTACACACATACGGATAAGCAATAGGCTCCAAAGTAACAACTACAAACACATAACCTGCGGGACTGATCTGAATAGAGAGTTTGGGAAAGGCACCTTGTTGCCTGATGAAGTTGTGAAGAGGTAATGCAACTCCTTGAATTCAGAGCTATCTGCAGGTAGTCCACACAACATGCACACACAAACCCACTCAAGAAAATCCTGTACACTCTCACCCACATTCCGACCTCAGTTACCTTGGCGTATATCCAGAATAGCTTCCTTTACTTAAGGGAATTACTGCAAATTTAGGCTCTGAGATAAATCCATGGGATCCACCCACATAGAACTCATTGCAAGATCAGGGCATTTGATGAGTTTAACAGAAAATAGATATTGGCACTATAGCAATGCAGTCTCACTTAAGTAGGCATTCCCAACCTTCTGTCCAAGTTCTTACAACAAGGACGGATTGGTAGAAGCTGTGTTCCCAGACAGAGATCTAGGATTTTCTCCTCTTTCCCCAAGGCAAGGAGTTATGAGACCCAGGTCTTTAAATTCAAGGGTGACTCCTTATATCTTAATCACTTTTACTCTCACAATTGTCAGAAATTATAGTATACTTAATGCCTACATGCATGATTACAAAAAAGCCAGACAGCACATCTAAATTGGCTAAATTGGCTAAATTGATAAGATTAAGGGGATGGGGAAGGAGCCGATGTATTTTGCACCAATGCAAAATGCAATAACAGGAATTCTGTTACAATTACTCTTTAATTTCTGATCTGTTATTCAGGGTTTTTTGTTCCCCCTATGCAGAATCACAATTATGAATCACAATAGTTCATCCCCCCCCCAAAAAAAGCAAGCAATAAAATGCTGTTAAGGAGAAATCTCAATTGCAATAACAGAGACAATGCTTTTCTGGATTCAGTGGGTTTCGTGCATCTTGCAGAAATATCTTACTTTCTCCCTTCCAATGTTAGTGAGAATCCAAATGGATCACATTCTGTTTTGCTGAGACTTTGGAACTCATCTACCAAAATTAAATTAGCAGAGCAAAAACCATTCATACTAGAAAGCATTATCCACCAGAAAACAACAACATTTTTCAGATATAGTGGAGAGAAAGAATACAAATTAAAAATGTGTTTCGACAAAAACAGGATAAAAATAATAATTACCAAATTCCAAGTATATAATTGAACCATTTTCATAGAAAGTGTACCCATTCCCGCCAACATCTGAGGCATGTTCTATATGCGCAACTGTAACCCACACACCTTCGGGGTGTGGTGTTCTGTCACATCTAGTGGCACCAAAACCACTTAGAGAGAGATTAATGAGTCTGCTTTTAGCTATGCAGTAGAGGCTCATGCATGCACTAAGCTCCAGAGGCCCCAGGTTTGATCCTGCCCACCAACAACCGGGGTCTGTCAGTGTAACACAATGATAGCTCATTTGTGGTGAACTGTTGCTGTGTACAAACAATTTAAGCTTGGTGGAGAAAGCTCAGGGGGAGAGCTCTCAGCATTCTGGAGCTCCTTTTCTTGGAAGCTACTAGGAAGACCAGGACTGTTTGTGCTTCTTACAGGATCTGCAGGTGGTAGGCCTGATGTGAAAAAGCTTTTTATTTTCTGCTCCTAAGGGAGACAGGCAGGGAGGCAGATGACAACAATTTTAACAGGAGCCCAGGGCAACATAAGGGGTTCAACATGTTCTACATAACTGACTCAAAGATCCAGGCTTGCTGTCTTGGGGTTATGCTTATTGTTGAACACTCTCTACAGGACCTGGATCCATGAATGGCTCACATGGAACTATTCATGCTAGGATATCATCTCATATATTCTCTCTATTCTAAAATTGTAATAGTAAAAACACACCCAACATGACCATAAACATCAGTTTACTGTAGGACTATTTTACAGAGCTAATGTTTTTTTCCCCCACAGGCCCCAGAACAGAGCTCATTAGGAGGAGAGGAAAAACAAACTCACCCTTCTCTATATGCTACATATCCTTAGTTGTTTGGGGGGGGGGGGAAGGAAGGGAAGGGTAAACTTTACTGATCTGTAGTTCACCAAAAAATAAGTCTCTAACAGTCTTGTGCTGGCCATTGAACATCATTTGACAGGAAATCAATTGTACAATGTGTATCATTAGTTAATAAATAATATTTGGAAGAGATTCCAGGGTCCCACCAGATAAACTTAGATAACATTACTTAAAAGGAAAAGGTTTCCAAAATATTTGCTCTATTTCCAAATTTGAACATTTATTCTGTTTTCTAGGATTGTTTCATAAAATACTGTTCTGTATGATTGCTGCAATTATTGGGACCCTGGGGTTTCATCTGACCACTGATTGGTAAGACAAACTAAGCTACTGAAAATAATTGAACAATTAGGGAGCAAAGGCTGTTTATCAGATAAGCTATATTGCCCTTGTGCCACATGAACATCTGCAAAAATTGTACACTTATATGAGCAGATCTCCAAAGTACTAATGAAAAATGCATTAACACTTGGCAGCAAGAGATCCAGACCCACCAGTGCCAAAGGGCACTACAGTCTTTGGATATTCCAGCTGAAAACAAAGTTTGTCAGGTAATAACTTACGATATGTAGAATCTACCTAATTCTATGTCAATAATTCAGTCACTAAAGTGCTAGACCTTATTTCAAAACAAAGAAGTTGTTAGACTGATATAATGAAAGGGAAATATTAAAATATTAAAAGCTTTACAAGAACATGTGGAAAAAAATTTAAATAGTCAGCCTTACCAAGTCGAAGTAGCACTTATTAGAGGAAGGAGGATACAGACATATTCTCCCCTTGAACCATATATGAAAAGATCCCACTTATGTAAACAGAATATAGGGAATATATACTCTGGAAAAATGGACATGAGCAGAGAGCTTGGCCAAAGACAGGTTCCAGGAACAGTCCGTAACAGACTAGAATGGAGAAGAGCAAATTTGATGACAGACATCTTCTAACTACTGAGCTAGATTAATAAAACATACATTTTAACACAGCCAAGTGCAAGGTCATATGTCTAGGAACAAAGAATGTAAGGTCACACTTACAAGATGAGGGAGTGTATCCTGGAAAGCACTTACTCAGAAGAGAATTTAGGGGTCATGGCAGATAACCAATTGACTATAAGCTCCCAGTGTGATGCTCTAGCCAACAGGACAAAAGTGCCCCTTGGATATATTAGCAGGGGAGTATCAGGTAGGAATGGGGAGGTGCTATTATGTCTTACTAATGCTGTACATGTAATATTAGTGGAACACCATTTCCAATTTTGGTGTCCATATTTTTTAAAAACAGATACTAACAAACTGGAAAAGGTTCAGAAAAGAATTACATGAATGATCTAAGGGCAGGAAAACATGGTGGAAACTAAAAAGAACTCAATCCATTAGGTTTATCCAAGATGAAGTTAAGAAGTTACTTGATTATGATTTGAAAACCATAATTTGTTACAATAGACAGCTCTTTATTCCAGCAGAAAGAGGTAGAAAAAGATCCAACAATTGGAAGTGGAAAGTAGAAAACTTCAAACTAGAAATAATTTTTAAACAGCGAGGGTAACTAACCATTGGAACAACTTACCTAGGGATATAATGGATTCTTGATCACTTTTATAGGCATTAAATTAAGACTGAATATGTTTCTAAAAGGATATGCTCTAGCACGAACAGAAGTTATGGACTTGATGCAGAAGTTGTTGAGTGAGATTTTTTAGCCTGTGCTTTGTAAGAGGTCAAACTACACAATCATAATGATTTCTTCTAGCCTTAAAAAAAAATAATCCGTAGCCAACTAAGAAGAATGGCTACAGATTATTACAATGGAACATGCTGTACCATGATCATGGAGACTTCACTTTTATTTTAGATTCTTGAAAACAAGAACAAAAGTAACTTTAGCCTCAGAGCCTCTGCTCCTGGTTTAAGAAAGAATGAGAGAGTGCTTGGTTTTCTGTGTTTGAATTTAAAAGATGACTAAACTCAAAGATAGTCAGAATAAATTAGGCTAAATGGGTCTACCAAAAGTGCTAAAATCAATTATCTTAAGAGATAAAGAATGATTCAGCAACACTATTCATAAAAAATGAACAAACAATTTTAGTGGCAAAAACTTTTTTTCTTAATCTTATGAAGTGTTAATGAAAAATGTGTCATTATTCAGTGGAAAGCAACTACACAAGCCTACAGATCTTAATCAGAACACAATGTGAACTTGGAGAGTGATGGTTCTAATTTATTTTAATCACACACTAAACATTCTTCTTCCAGTTTTAGCCAAAGATTCTCTCATGATTCAGCTAATCACTATGCCTAGCAGAAAGGATTCTCAAGACTGAAGCGAAAGAAATTAACCGTATATAAAATGAATTTATTAGGGGAGGTGGAAGAAAAACAGCTTGGAAATAGAGTTGTTTTTAGAAGAATTCACCTGTTTAATTGAACTCTTATACAGAATGTTTTAATGCGAACCATAGATTGAGGGATACTAAGGAAATCCAGAGTCCTAGATTTGGATATTGTGACTCACACTGAACAGTGCCATAATCCACAAGTAGTCCCATTATGGCCCGTGGGGCTGCTTGTGAATTAAGGTGCTACTAAACCAGAGTGAGTGTCTCAGAGTCTGGCCCAGGAAATGGTCCTGTATTTTATTAAACACATAGATTCATAGATTCCAAGGCTAAAAGGGACCGCCATGATCAGCTCGTCTGACCTTCTGTATAACACAGCCATAGAACTTTCCCAAAATCATTCCTAGAGCATACATTTTAGAATCTTGATTTAGACATTGCCAATGATGGAGAATCCACCACAACCCTTGGTAAATTGTTCCCATGGTCAATTACCCTCACTGTTAAAAATGTACAATTTATTACCATTCTGAATTTGTCTAGTTTCAGCTTCCAGCCACTGGATCATGTTATACCTTTCTCTGCTAGATTGAAGTGCCCATAATCAAATATTTGTTCCCCAGGTACTTACTGTAGGTACTTACAGGCTGTGATCAAGTCATCCCTTAACCTTATTGTTAAGGTCACTATAAAGTATGTTTTCTACTCCTTCAACTAGTCATGTGGCTCTTCTCTGAACCATCTCCAATTTATCAACATCCTTCGTGAATTGTAGGCAGAACTGGACACAGCATTCCAGCAATGATCATACCAGTGCCAAGTAAAATAATCTCTCTATTGCTACTCGAGATTACCCCATTTATGCATCCAAAGGGCACAGTGTCTCTTTTTGCCAGTGTTGCACAGTGAGCTCATGTTCAGCTAATTATTCACTGCGACTTCCAAATCTTTTTCAGAGTCACTGTTTCCCAGGATAGAGTCCCCCATCTTGAAAGTATAGTCTATACTCTTAGTTTGTAGATATATACATTTATATTTAGCTATATTAAAACTACTTCTGCCCAGTTTACCAAGCCAGCCAGATTCCTCTGTATAAATAACCTGCTGTCTTCATTATTTACCAATCCCCCAACTTGCATGTCATCTGCAAACTTTATTGGTGATGATTTTATGTTTTCTTCCAGGTCATTAATAAAAATGATAAATAGCACAGGGCCCCCATTAGAGAAATACCCACTTAATGATTCTTCACTTACAATTACATTTTGAGATCTAGTTAGCCAGCTTTTAATCCATTTATTGTGTGCCAAGTTAATTTTATATCTTTCTGTTTTTTTAATCAAAATGTCATGCAATACCAAGTCAAATGCCTTACAGAAGTCTATTATCTCATCAGTATTACTTTTGTCAACCAAACTTGGGGTATGTCTACACTTACCGTGGACTGACGCTGCGGCGATCCATCGACCGCAGAGCACTCTCCCATCGACTCCAGTACTCCACAAGAACAAGAAGCATAATGTAAGTGGACAGGAGAGTTTCTCCCGTTGACCTAGTGCAGTGTACACAACGCAGTAAGTTGACTTAAGTTACGTCGACTCCACCTATGTTATTCACATAGCTGGAGTTGCGTAACTTAGGTCGCCTTAACCCTGTAGTGTAGACCTACCCTTGTAATCTCATCAGAAAAGGTATCAAGTTAGTTTGATGAGATCTATTTTCCATAAAACTGGCAACTATGTTGACTGGCATCAATTATATTACCCTCCTTTAACCCTGTTAATTGAGTCCAGTATAAGCCACTTGATTATCTTGCCTGGCATCACTGTCACACTAACAGTGTCTGGGTTATCCCATTTACCCTTTTTAAGTATCAGCACAACATTAGCTTTCTTCCAGTCTTCTGGAACTTCCCAGTGCTCCAAGACTTACTGAAAAATCAACATTAACAATCCCACCATGCTCCTTAGCCAAATCTTCTAAAACTCTTGGATGCAAGATATCTGGATTTGCTGATTTATAAATGCCTAACTTTAGTATCTGTTGTTTTAACTCCTCCTGGATACTAGTGGAACGGAAAGAATGTTGTCCTATGATATTACTACATCTTTTTTCTCCCAAAACAGGACAGAAGTATTTATTGAACACTTCTGCCTTTTTATTCATTATTGTTGATAATTCTACCATTTCCATCTAGTAATGGATCAATACCATTGTTAGGATTCTTTTTGTTACTAATATACTCTTAAAAAAACACCTCCTTTTTATTGTCCTTAACTCTGTTGGCAATAGATTTCTTCTTGTGTCCCTGCGCTTCCCCTGTCAATTTTCTTCAGTATAATTTCTGATTTATATTTATTGCTATCAACTTCCTCTTTCTTCCATTTGTTATATATGTTTTTTTTTAAGCTACCTTCACTTCCGTTTTAAACCAGGTCAGATTTTTTACCAATACAGCCTTCTTCCTCGACCATGGTATTGTGGCTTTGAGGGCATCTAGTAAAGTGTTCTCAAACAATCCCCAGTTATCATTCACTTTTTTTTAATTACATTCTTCCTCCCAGCTGATTTGGCTCATAATGGTTTTCAGCTTTGTGAAATTGGACCTACTAAAGCACCAAATGTGTGTATATATATAATCATGCCGGACTTCATGCTGTTTGCACATTATAAATGAGATCAAATCATGATCACTTGTAACTGAACTACAATTAAGTTTTATTTCTGTGAGAGGTTCCTCTTTATCTGTCAAGACAACGTCTAATATAGAATTCTCCTGTGATGTATGCAACAATTGTTTTTTTAAGTTAGGAAATTGTTATCTATAATATTTAAAAATACCAAGGATGTGTTAGTACTGGCAGCATGAGCCCTCCAGCATATGTCACTCAAATTTAAGAGCCCCATGATCACACAGCTTTTTTTTTCCCCTACACATTATAGATAGGTGGATAAGGAGCTGGTCATTGTGTTCCCTAGAGTGAGTTGGTGGTTTGTATCACATACCAACTAGTACTCCATCTTGTGCTTTATCTGTTAGGACATTGAGCCATAAGCATTCAGAATCATTTTCTTCCAGTTATCTGTGACTCAGAAATAGGTAATGCCACTTTTGACATGGAGTGCCACTCCTCCTCCCCATTTGCCCACTCAATCCTTCCTAAACAGGTTATAACTATTGATTTTTGACATTCCAAATATGTGAATCATCCCCACCAGGTTTCAGTAATACCAACAAGATCGAATTTATGCTCATAAATGAGCAATTCCATTTTCATCTTGTCTCTAATGACAAGAGGATGTGATGATAAAATTTACATGCAATTTAAAAATCATATTGACAAAATTACTGAACAGACAAACCCAAAATCTCTTCTTTCATTTAATGCTGACAGTACTGTATCTCACAAGAAAATTCCAGCACTGCATTCTGGTTTACTATTGTTTTTATATTTGTATGACAGTAACACCAAAGAGTCCCAAGAATGGATCAGTGTCTGGCTCCCTAGTTCTGAAACCCGTGCCCACGGGGTTGCCAAGTGAGAGCCTTACCCTCCACACCACCACACTGCAAGGGCATATGAGAGAACTGCAGTTAAACACACCACCACCAAAGACTACACCTGCTGATTCAAGTCAAATGACTAGCAGCGGATTCCTAATTGGATACCATCTGGCATAAAGCTTCCTAATTCCTGTGGCACTCCTTCTCTGAGCAACTAGTTGCTGCCTTCTTGCCTGCATCTTGTTCCTGCCACCTCAACTTTGTTTCTTGTCCCTGGTTGCTGCTTCCTTATCCTGACCTTCAGGTGCTGACCCTTGGCATGACTTTTGGCTCTGGTTTAACCCCTGGCATGACCATGACTCCAGATTGACCCTCTATCCATGATTCCTACACTATTTCTGACTCTGACCACGAGGTCAGACAGCCCCCACTATGGGCCCTGACAACTAGGACACCCCATTGTGTTAGATACTACACAAACACAAGAATGATGGTCCCTACTCCAAATCATTTACTGTCTAAGAAGATATATAGTAAGAAATGCTGTTGTCAAAAGGGATAAGATTTTGCGGGAGAGGAGGATCATTTGCAGGTCGACAAATGGAGTCCACGGTTTTATTCCAATACATCACCACCCCCCTCTCCCTGCACACATTCTTTTTTCACCGCCTTTGTTTCCTCTCATGGTTTTCCTCTCTCACGGCCTACAGTCTTACCAAGACTGGGGCATATGACATTCTTTCTATAAATGTATTATCTCTTAAATAAAAATAGCTTGCTCTGTGTTTTATTTGCTAAACTGAAGAGTGTTATAATGTTCAATCTCTTGCATAAATGATTAAATTTCACTTAGATCCCTATGGTCTAGATTAAGCTGCCTTTACTCATGTTAAAAAGTAACTTACTCCTCAAACAGTTCCACTGATTTCAAGGGTACTACTTGCAAAATATTAGTGACAGAGTATTGGTGGCAGAATCTGGCCCTATGAAATAATCCTGTTTTCCATTAAGAATCAACCATACTTCCCACTGTAGGGTTTGCAAGGATTTATTGGAAGGTTGGATAAATATCCTAGGAATACAACAGCTCTGAACTCGCTCTCAACATGTGCTGGGTCGTCATCCGAGACTGCTATAACATGAACTCGCATTCTGCCAATGTTAGACCAATGTAAAACTGATGCAAGTTTTACCCGCATTCTGCCATATATTTCATGTTATAGCAGTCTTGGTTGACGACCCAGCACATGTTGAGAGCTGTTGAGAGTGAGTTCATGTTATAGCAGTCTCAGATGACAGAATGTGGGTAAAACAGAGCATGGGACATACTCATACAGGGAACAATTCTCCCCCCAAGTAGTTCAGTCACAAATTTAATTAATGCATTATTTATTTAACAGGTGTCATCAGCATGGAAGTATGTCCTCTGGAATGGTGGCCGAAGCATGAAGCGTCATACGAATGTTTAGCATAGCTGGCATGTAAATACCTTGCAATGCCAGCTAAAAAAGTCCCATGCAAAGGCCTGTTCTCACTTTCTGGTGACATTGTAAATAAGAAGATGGCAGCATTATCTCCTGTAAATGTAAACAAACTTGTTTGTCTTAGTGATTAGCTGAACAAGAAGTAGGACTGAGTGGACTTGTATGCTCTGAAGTTTTACATTGTTTTGTTTTTGAGTGTAGTTATGTAACTAAAAAAAAATCTACATTTGTAAGTTACACTTCCACAAAGACATTGCACTACAGTACTTGTATGAGGTGAATTGAAAAATACAATTTCTTTTGTGTATCATTTTTACAGTGCAAATATTTGTAATAAAAAATAATTTACACTTTGATTTCAATTACAACACAGAATACTGTATATTTGAAAAAAAATCCAAAACATTTAATAAATTTCAATTGGTATTCCATTGTTTAACAGTGCAATTAAAACTGATTAATTGCGATTAATTTTTTGAATCATGGTTAATTTTTTTGAATTAATCGCGTGAGTTAACTGATTAATCAACAGCCCTATTAGAAATATTATCTGTTCCTCCCAACCATGGCAAGAATGGGGGGAGGAAGGGAAAAGCAGTTTAGGGAGCCAAAAGGTAAGAACGAAATGGAAAGGGAGATTTTGAGGGATAGTACAGAGAGCGGGTAAAATAAGCAGGCCAAGGCATTCCCTACAGTATTCAAATGGGACTTTTTTCCCCTTAAAATAATTAATCTCTAAATAATGAGGCTCTTTCTTCCCATCCAGTCACGTAAATATGCAAAATCAAACACATTTCACATTGATGCAATCTCAAAACGTGTGGTATAGATACAGGACTAATACAGTGCTATAGTTTCTAATTTTGAAAGCAGGCTTTGGCCATTCATTCTGTGTAAGTTGGCATACCTGATATATTGCAGGCAAATGCAAAGGGTTATAAGAATGATTTGGCTTTAATGGTCAAACACTTTTTCATTCCACTTATTGGAAGAAATATTTCATTTTAGGGGGAAGATTTTAGTGGCCTTAATCATCCCAGTGTGTGTCTTTGTCCCCTACCGTTATACACATTAGCCTGATAGAAAAAAACTGAATTTTAATAAAGATTTAGCACTGTGTTCTGTTTTACAAGCCAGGATAGACGCTGACTTTAACAGTATGCCAGCATATCTGAGTGCAGGATCAAGTTTTTTGCTCCTCCATTAAATCCAAGGAGAAAGCTAGCCCACAGAATGCATGAACTGTGAATAAGAGATGAGTAATGCATCCCACACTTGTTTGCATAGTACAGTTATTTGATCTACTTTGACTGTTAGAGTGTAGCACAAAGCAAAATCATTGCTTTCCTATTCTTTACAGGAAGCCCTCAGTAAGTCAGCCTCTCTAAAGACCGGAAGGGGATGTGGAACGTTTAGATTTAGAATGTTAGATAGAGTCATTACTTCGCAAGTGTTGCAACCAAGCAAAAAATATGGTAAATTTTGAAACTGTCTTGACACTTGCACAGCGCAGCAAATTGCTGATGGACAGCTGCCTAACTTAACAGAGAAGGTCAAGGACTTAAGGAGTGGGAGGAAAACAAAAACAAAAGTCCATTGATCTTGGGGTGCTGGGAAGGAGAGTTTGCAGGGGTATCAAACAGCTAAGCTATTTGGGAGGCTCATTATTTTCATGGGCTTGGGCCACATTTAGCTGTAATCAACCCATGTTCTTGTTCATTTTAAAACTCACATCTCCTCCTTTCACAATAATTATGAAGCTTCTAAAAGAAACCATGGGGGCTGATTTGTCATTGCCATTTGGTATTCTGTCCACCGAATGGGCAAATTCCAATGGAGGGCTTTTAAAGCCTTCAGAAGTTCCTTTAAAGAGACAAAACACATCACAGCTTATTAAACTAACTGGGATAAATACACCGTTCCCTTTAAACACAGAATTAATTGGTTTACAGTAAAAATAAAACAAAATCATTAACATTAGGACATAGGGTAAGTGATCCCAAGCAAAAGAAATAAAGTTAGAAAGGATTACAAGCAAATAAGTGGGGAAAAAAATCTAAACCTAAAACTTTATCTAGCATGATATACAGGCTTTGTTCAAGATGGTTTCACTCACCACTCATTCTTCTTCCCAGCAATGGCTGACTTTCCCCTAGATAAGGACCTTCCACAGAAGTACAAGATACAGGCTTCCCTTGTCTTCCTATGTGAAAGATCTTTGCCTAAGCAGGTTTCTCACCTGCATTCAGTTCCCAGAGACATCAATGCCTGCTCTTGGTTGAAGGACTCATCTTTCTCAGCTTGCAAGAGCTCTTACCTCTTGTGTCTGTCTAGAGATGGGTGTCAAAGATTGCTTCTGTCCATCCTTACATCTTCCAAAGTCCAATGACCTTGTCTGAAATGGCAGAATGACTTCATGCTGTTTTTCCTTTCCTTTGGTATTCCCATTCCCCTACTGACTTCTGTGCAAATGGAGCGTTCATTCTTCGTGGTCACACCTTGCTTAATTTCTTTGGAGAGAGGTAGATAGCTGCCTTTCCTCCTGTCTGGGGGACAGCTTGTTTCTCCCTTTGTTTGGTCACAGAGTGTAAAGCATAATATCAATGGGTATCCATAATTCCTTATATAATGTTAATACATACAACGCACAATATCACCAGTGTGTACTAGACTTTCATAAATGACCTCCTTCCATACACTTTTATAATATAATAATATTGTATAAAATCAGCTAATTCATTTGCTTGTCACTTGAGGTTCAGGCTCCCCCATCTTTATAGACTAGTAAACCTTTGCAATGTATTTTGTGAAATAGCATCTTTCTCCTGCTGGGTGTACATGCTATGTTGTTCCCTCTCCCACTTGTTAGCTTGATAGCATTGTTTACCTAATATCTAAAAATGGACCTCCATTGTCTCTGCCTGAAGACCAGGCTAGTCAGAGAAGCTAATTCACAGGTCTTTGTTTAGGGCAGACCTGTTTACCGACTCTCCCTGACAGGCCTCATTTAAAACACACTTCAGTCATCATTCCAGCATATATCCATTTCTCTTAATACACACTGTGTACATACATGACACAAGAATATTAATGATCAGTGAATTAGTTTTCAGATTAGTTCACAAGACATATTTTGTACAAAGATTACTAAAATAGTGTGTAGGGTATAAATACAGGGGTGTTTACGGTCTCAGAGCCTCCAGAGTCATCCCATCAGCACTGGATCAGGATCCGGCTTTGGCTCAGCTAAGAACCTTGTCTTCCTCTCTGGACAATTCTGCCCACATCGTGAATACTGCATGCATATGTGGTTGCCCCATCTCAAAAAAGATATACTGGAATTGGAAAAGGTTCAGAAAAGGGCAACAAAAATTATTAGGGGTATGGAACGGCTTCCATATGAAGAGAGATTAATAAGACCAGGACTTTTCACTTGGAAAATAGATGACTAAGGGGGGATATGATAGAGGTCTATAAAATCATGACTGGTGTGGAGAAAGTAAATAAGGAAGTGTATTTACTCCTTCTCATAACACAAGAACTAGGGTTCATCAAATGAAATTAATAGGCAGCAGGTTCAAAACAAACAAAAGGAAGTATTTCTTCACAAAACACACAGTCAACCTGTGGAATTCTTGCCAGAGGATGTAGCAAAGACCAAGACTATAACAGGGTTCAAAAAAGAACTAGATGAATTCATGGAGGATAGGAGTCCACCAATGGCTATTAGCCAAGATGGGCAGGGGTGGTGTCCCTAGCCTCCGTTTGCCAGAAGCTGGGAACGGGCAGCAGGGCATGATCACTTAGTGATTGCTTGCTCTGTTCATTTCCTCTGGGGCACCTGGCATTGGCTACTGTCAGCAGACAGGATACTGGGCTAGATGGACCTTTGGTCTGACCCAGTATGGCCGTTCTTATGTTCTTAATGACTGCTTTGCTACTCTAGACCTTCCAGACGCCTATTTTCCTGTGGTGATTTTGCTGAGACACAGAAAGTTCCTTAGATTCGTCATGGAAGAGCACCACTCTCAGTACAGGTTTCAGAGTGCTTCCATTCAGCCTCTCTTCTGCCCCTCTGAGTTTTTACCAAGTACATGGTTTTTGTTATGGCGTATCTCAGGAAGAAGATAATTCATCTATTATCATCTTCCCCTATCTGGATGACTGGTTATTGAGGGGCAGATCTAGAGACAAAGTTCATTCTACTGGGGTGTAAGCAACATCCATCGCATTCCTCGGTGACCTTTCCATACTGGACATTTGCAGGGCTGTTACGTGGTATGGATATATTCATTCACAAACCATTATTTCATAACCACATCTTCCAGGTGGATGTAGGTTTTGGTATAGTGGTCCTGCAGTGCTTGCTTAGGTAAACTCTGAGCTCTGCTTCCTGGGGAAGGTGCTGCTTGTGAGTCACTAAGTGAAATACATGTTTGCATGTACTCAAAAAAGAAGAAACACTTACTTACTTTAACTGTGGTTCTTTGAGATGTAATGCAGAAATGTATTCCACAACCCACCCTTCATCCCCTCTACATTGGAGTCTTGTTTCCAGGCATTCGGTGTGAAGGAACGGAGGGAGGGTCAGGGTGGCACTGCTTCATGGAGCCAGGGGATGGGCTACAGCCATGACGTGCGCGTGTCACCCCTTTACGGGTATTGCTAGGCAAATTTCTCTGGCTCCAGCGAACTGGGCGTGAACACACCTAAGCGGAATACACATCTATATCACATCTCAAAGAACCAGTTACAGTAAGTAACCATTTCTTCTGTTTCCCATTTAGCTTTTGATATCAGCTAATGAAACAACTTCAGCAGACCTCCTGCCCCATTTCTTTGGCATTTGTGTGGACTGATTCAGCTAAGCTTGGATGAATTATCTGTTATCAATAGCTGTTGCCTTGACATGCATGTGTACTTGACAAATTTCTGTGCAACGTCCAAAGACATTTCTGAATCCACATAGACCTCTTTGGCAGGGAAAGTTTTCTCTCAAATTACTATATCAGTTTCTCTACCCACGATTATTTAATTCAATATTGCTTTCTTTATGTGACTGTATAATGGACATTTTGTTGTTGAAATTCTTTTTTCATTTCTTGGGTTTTTTTTAAAGATTACTTGTTAAATCCTATGAACTTTTATTGATCAGCAAACTGCTGAGAAATAAAAATAGTTCTCAATCTTTTCTTTGCACATATTGATATAATTCAATGTTCTTTCAAGTCAAAATACTTTACAACTGAAGTATAGTAATTCCATATGATAGCTCTCAAATTCCAGGACTTCTTTTTTTGTGCTACACTCTGGACTTGTGTAGTAAATTGTTATTGTAAAAGTATAACTGGCTTCAAAAAGGAATTAGATAAGTTTATGGAGGATACATCCATCAATGGCTATTACCCAAAATGGTCAGGGACACTTCCCCATGCTTCAGGTGTCCCTAAAACTTCAGACTGCAAGAAGCTGGGATTGGATGACAGGGGATGGATCACTCAATACTTGCCCTGTACTTTTCATTCCGTCTGAAGCATCTGGCACTGGCCACTGTTAGAAGACAGGATACTGGGCTAGATGGACCACTGGTCCGACCCAGTACGACTGTTCTTACATTATGTTCTTATTATTTGTTAAGCACGCATCTTAAACTCAGATTTACAGTTGAAAGAATGCCTCAGATAAACTTCTACAGCAAACTGACACCAGATAATGAGTTTGGGAATCGTAACCTTTTAAATGCAGTGATTAGTTTTGAGCACATTTTATCATTAGTATAGAGGTTTTTGGAGGTATTGCTATCGACCAGGAATATGAAAGGCTACACAGCTGCCAAAATGCTGTGGTCCGTCAAGAGATGCTACGGGAGCATACTGAATCCCTGATAAAGGCCTTGTTTTCATCTCTTGGATCTGAACAGATTCTTGCTCCTTTTTTCATGCCTTCTTTCCTTTTAGGACAGAAATTCACTGTTACTTCTTTACCCAAAGGAAGAATGATGAAATTGAGTACTGAGATCTCTCATTGCAAGTGGTGTATTTCCTTAGTGGTTGTCTTACTTTATCTTTAGGAGCTAGAGCCATTGAGAAACAAGAGTGATAATCATTAATAATGACTTAAAAACCCTGCTTTTTATAATTTTGCCAATGAGGTGTGTTTTTGTCGTTATGATGTACAAGATGAACCTTAGTTTAAAACCCACAAAATAAATCACAAAGAACTTCTTCCAAGTTGTTCTTAAACACAGTGCTCTGCTGGAGAGAAATGGTTTGCTCCTCTGGAATAAAAGCAATTAATTTAATCATTCTATATTTTTCAAGGTTTACTTTATTTAATAAAAGGGACGTTGCACCATCTTGATTTGTTTAGTTAATATCTTCACCATGCCTTGACAAGCAATTAAATCCCTCAGGTGTGTGGGTTCTTATTTATTTTCTGTTACAGTTATTTTTGTTTCAGTTGGGAACCCTGCTGCTCTCTTCTCTTCATCTACTTCACATATCTGAAAGTACCATTTGTTTTATCAGCTAGTGTGTTTCTCCAGTGTATCTCAGTTCTCAGGTTCCAAGAGAAGAAACTAATAAAGAAGGGTCCTCACCTCATTATGGTTTAAAAGTCACTGAGCTGTGCCTTAGGAAACAATAATGAATGCAGGGTTTGCATTCATCTGTCAATATTCACATCACTTAGATGTACTAAGAAATGAGGCTTCATTAAGTATTTTCATTACATCTGAGTAGCGACTGTTCACTGACAAACATGCGAGAGAGTGTGTTACTGCACTTACACAACAGCTGCTTTAATTTAATAACATAGCATTGGATGCACGGGGTGGCATAGAAGTCAAACAAGTCAAACTAGGTCATTAGAACAGTTTCAGTACAAATATTTCATGTTGTTGATTCATCTAGCAATGTTTTATTTACCTGTACATACATGCTTGAATATAAAGGATAAGCTCAATCCAGATTTCATAGCTGTTGCTACAGACTTTTGGGTCAGTTCATTACAACAATCCACAGTGCTGTCAAATCTAGTATGTGGTAAAGACACATTATATCATCCAATCCTAACACAACCTAAGTTTCACTGTTAGGAAGTTTTTCTTGATATTCTGCCTAAATTTTCCCTCTCAGTTTTATCCCATTACTGATACTTATATCCCTATGTACTTCCCTAAATAACTTCTCCCTATTCATGGTAAATCAGTGGATAGCAAAACATGTAATCTACCACTGGAAAAAAAAACTTCAGTCAGATTTGTAGGACTACCAAAATGAATGTTCAACTTTTCTACTCGATCACTGTCCTCACTCCAACTCACGCCCTTTCCTTGCGGGCATGCTATCTATTTTGCTTGCTTCTTAGTAAGGTTAGATTATATGGTGGTAAGTTTGTCTGCATCCTGTACACCAGTGCCACTGCAGAACCAATTCCAAATTTTCCTAGTTTAGACACACACTTTCTGGAGCAAGGACTTCATCTTGACAGCTGTCTCCAAGCCTTCTAGCATACTCATGGCACTACACAGAGAATTAAAGAAAATGGCCTGCTTGCCACCCACTATAACCCCTACATAGGGTGCCAGCTGTGAAGTTCAGATCCAGGCTGCCACAAAATCCAGGATTGTTTGGATCTGAAGCATTGGTTCAGGGCAGACTGTCAAAGGAAAACGCTCCATGATTCTTCAAGATAAAGGGAACTATATATAAATGCTCTTTTTAAGTAGTTTCTTTAAAAGGATATACTTTGGTATCTAGGACTTAAATATCCTATGGCACATTGATAAAGAAAGTTCATCATGCTTCAAATCTCTCTCATGAGATCTGTATTAAGTCCTGCCTCAAATCACTTCCCCACTGGGTGAAATGGTAAACAGGAAGGGCAAACAAATATAAGTGGTCTATTTTTGGTTCATCTGACCCTGGATTTTCCCCTTTTACAGATTCTCTGCCATTCCATAGCACTTTCAGTTCAGTTTGAACTTGGCCTTAGCTTCCTGCCTAACCCTATTTCTTTAAAGTGCTGCTGTTCTCTGAAAAGTGACCCTGTAAAAATGGCATTGTGAGGTCCCACATGCATCATCTCCATAATTCTGGATCAAATGTGCTCAGTTTACCAGTAAATCTCCACTCCCTCGCCCCCAAACTGCAGCAGACTCAATATTGAGTCTGAGTCAAGCTTTTCCTGCTTACACACTGTCACCAGCAAGAGATTCTACACCTCCAATCCTGTCCTCCATTACACTTGTGCAACTGTATAGATTACAATGAAGTTGTACAACACATCTAATTATCTTCAGTGTGGTCAGTGATGCAAACCAGGGCAGAATTCAGCTCTGTAATTTGAAAATCCCCTCCCCCTAAATTTCAGTTACACAGATAAATTAAATAGGAGTTGGGTATCTAACCACACTTTGTGCCTTTGAAAATCTCCCTTTTAGTTAACAGGTCTAAGGAAGATGCAACAGAAGAAAAAGAATTAGCTCCTTCTACTATAAGCTGTATTGGGCTCTGCAGCATTAAGAGGAGATTTTGTCACTAAAGTAAGCAGACATGGTTCTGAATAGACATAGATTGAGCAAGGTGCTGCCATTCTTACACACTTGCCTTTCAGCATACAGCCACACTTTAAAGCATTGTTACACTGCAGCAGCCTTTTGAAATTAATGGAGTGTTGCTCGTTACTCTGACTGTATAGTGTTCTTTTTAAAGCCAAGCATACTTCTTATCTTGTTGAAACTCATGGAGAACCTAGCATAGTTTTAAAAGAAATGAGGTATATTTTTTAAATGTCCATTGTTCAGACAGGGCATTAATTTTGAGATAGCAAGGGAACAGAGTTTTGAAGGAGAAACATCACTAATGAGGTTATACTAAATAAAATTGCATTGAATTATTGTATAATTACCTTGGTTTGGAATGCTCTCAACCAATCAAAATGCTGCTTTTATCCAATCTACATTTACAAGTGACATGAAACAGGGAAGGCCCAATGTCTGCCCAGAAAGATATTTCAGCAACCAAACTGTCACATCACCAACAAAAAGAACAGGTGATACGTGTTTCAGCACTTCCCCATATTCATATATTTTAAGACCAGGAGAGACCATTAGACCACTTAATCTGACCTCCTGTATAACACAGGCCATAAATTCACCCAATTACCCCTGTATTAAGCTCAGTAACTTGTATTTGACTAAAACATATCTTCCAGAAAGGCACCCAGTCTTCATCTGAAGACGTCAAGAAATGGAGAAACCACCACTTGCCTTGGTAGTTTGTTCCAACATAGAGTCATAGAATATTAGGGTTGGAAGAGACCTCAGGAGATCATCTAGTCCAACCCCCCGCTCAAAGCAGGACCAATACCAACTAAATCATCCCAGTCAGGGCTTTGTCAAGCCGGGCCTTAAAAACTTTTAAGAATGAAGATTCCACCACCTCCCTAGGTAATCCATTCCAGTGCTTCACCACCCTCCTAGTGTTTCCTAATATCCAACCTAGACCTCCCCCACTGCAACTTGAGACCACTGCTTCTTGTTCTGTCATCTGCCACCTCTGAGAACAGCCTAGCTCCATTCTCTTTGGAACCCCCCTTCGGGTAGTTGAAGGCTGCTATCAAATCCCCCCTCACTCTTCTCCTTTGCAGACTAAATACCCCAGTTACCTCAGCCTGACCTTGTAAGTCATGTGCCCCAGCCCCCTAATCATTTTCATTGCCCTCCGCTGAACTCTCTCCAATTTGTCCACATCCCTTCTGTAGTGGGGGGACCAAAACTGGACACAATACTCCAGGTGTGGCCTCATCAGTGCCAAATAGAGGGGAATAATCACTTCCCTCAATCTGTTGGCAATGCTCCTCCTCATACAGCCAAATATGCCATTGGCCTTCTTGGCAACAAGGGCACACTGCTGACTCATAGCCAGCTTCTCGTCCACTGTAATCCCCAGGTCCTTTTCTGCAGAACTGCCGCTTAGCCAGTCGGTCCTCAGCCTGTAGCGATGCATGGGATTCTTCCTTCCTAAGTGCAGGACTCTGCACTTTTCCTTGTTGAACCTCATCAGATTTCTTTTGACCCAATCCTCCAATTTGTCTTGGTCACTCTGGACCCTATCCCTACCCTCCAGCATATCTACCTCTCCCCCCACATTAATGTCATCTCCGAACTTGCTGAGGGTACAATTCATCCCATCATCCAGATTATTAATGAAGATGTTGAACAAAACCAGCCCCAGGAACAACACCGGGGCACTCCGCTTGATACCAGCTGCCAACCAGACATGGAGCCATTGATCACTACCCACTGAGCCTGACAATCTATCCAGCTTTCTATCCACCTTATAGTCCATTCATCCAATCCATACTTTTTTAACTTGCTGGCAAGAATACTGTGGGAGACTGTATCAAAATCTTTGCTAAAGTCAAGATATATTACATCCACCGCTTTTCCCATATCCACAGAGCCAGTTATCTCATCATAGAAGGCAATCAGGTTGGTCAGGCATGAGTTGCCCTTCGTGAATCCATGTTGACTATTCCTGATCACCTTTCTCTCCTCCAAGTGCTTCAAAATGGATTCCTTGAGGACCTGCTCCATGATTTTGCCAGGGACTGAAGTGAGGCTGACCCGTCTGTAGTTCTCTGGGTTCTCTTTCTTCTCCTTTTTAAATATGGACACTATATTTGCCTTTTTCCAATTGTCCAGGACCTCCCACCAAACACCACCAATTTTCAAAGATAATGGCCAATGGCTCTGCAATCACATCAGCCAATTCCCTCAGCACCCTTGGATGCATTAGATCTGCACCCATGGACTCGTGCATGTCCAGCTTTTCTAAATAGTCCTTAACCTGTTCTTTCACCACTGAGGGCTGCTCACGTCCTCCCCATACTGTTGCCCAGTGCAACAGTCTGGGAGATGACCTTGTCTGTGAAGACCAAGGCAAAAAAAGCATTGTGTACTTCAGCTTTTTCCACATCATCTGTCACTAGGTTGGCCTTCCCCATTCAGTAAGAGTCCAACACTTTCCCTTCTAGCTCCTTTCTTGTTGCTAACATACCTGTAGAAACCCTTCTTGTTACCCTTCACATCCCTTGCTAGCTGCAACTCCAATTGTACCTTGGCCTTCCTGATTACACCCCTGCATGGTCTAGCAATATTTTTATACTCCTCCCTAGCCATCTGTCCAAATTTCCACTTCTTGTAAGCTTCCTTTTTGAGTTTAAGCTCACCAAAGATTTCACTGTTAAGCCAAACTGGTTGCCTGCCATATTTGCTGTTCTTTCTGCACATCGGGATGGTTTGTTCCTGCGCCAGTTAATCACCTTCACTGCTTAAAATTTTTTTTCCTTATTTCTAATTCGTATGTGTCTGGCTTCCGCTACCAGCAAGTGGTTCTTGTTAGTCCTTTCTCTCCTAGATTAAAGAGTCTTTTATTACTCAACATTTTTCCCAGGTATTTCTACACTATAATATGTAACCGAGAGAGAGAGAGAAAACAGCTACCAAAGATATAGAACCTTCCAGCTTTCCAGCCAGACTGCAGCTGGTTCTTGAATACGGGGAAGGAAGGGTGCAAGGAGCAGAGCCTCCATGCTGCCACCATAATGTGCTATCCACCAGTGCAACCACTAAGCCATAGTCCCACCCATTCTCAGCACTGGACAGCAGAACTGGGCTTGTGCTGGGAAGAGAGAGGAGAGCTATTTCTAAGGGTGTCGCAGGAGCCATCCAGCCTGTATTCCGAGAGCCCTGTGCTGATACACAAATGTGTATCCACATCCAAACTGCAAAAATTATCTGTGGATATCCACAGGCATCCACAGATGCGGACATCCGCAGATATATGCAGATTTGCAGAGCTCTACACTAGGGGCCGGGCTGAGGTTCTCCCCCCTGCCGGAGCCTGCTCAGGGAGAACAGCGTGGGCAGCTGTGGGAGGAGCCTGCGCGGAGTCGTGGACCCTCTACCTATCCTCGGCTGGGCGGGGAGTCTGGGGGGGCAGGAACACAGCCGGGGGCTGCTCTCAGCTCCCGCCCGCCCCTCCCCTCTGCACCATGGGCAGGTGGCGGGTCCGCTACAGCTCCCCAGCTAGGCTCCAGGCTGGCCTGCCCCCACCCCTGCTCAGTGTCCCTGCCGTGGTTCCTCATAGCTGCCCACCCAGCTCTTACCATCAGAGCCCTGCGCGGATACAAAATTTGTATCCACATCCGCACTGCTACCCGCAGAAATGGTCCACAGATATAAAGCAGCTACCAGCAGATTTGCAGGGCTCTATGTATTCCCTCAATGTTCCAGGAGATCTTCTGCCTGCCTGAAGTACAATAGTTCCACAAGCTCCTACTGGGGTAGTAGTCTTCCTCGCCCACTTCAACCCAGCAATAAATTGGGAGATGCTGCATATACCACTGAGAAAAAACAAGGGGAGAGATCAGAAATATGGACACAAAAAAAAACAAACAAAAAAAACACCCTAAAAGCCCCAAACAACTTAAAAAGACACAGTGTAGAGACATGTCAGGTAATGAAATATAAAATTCAGTCACTTTACAGGAAAATGCAACTTGAAAAGGAGTAATGCAGAAAGGCTTAGGGGTGATATTGGACAGCCAGCTAGATGTGGAGTTTCCTTTGCAGTATACAAAGCAAGTGTAAATTTTGTGCTGCATACATGTATTTTACATATATGCATACATCCCAGAGCTGAGAAGGTAACTTTAAAAGCAAATGTAAGAGCTGTAGACTTTCATTTAAAAATAAAACTTAGATTTTGGACCACAAATTGTAGAGCAATTTTTTTAAAAAATTGGTGAATTATACATAGGACTCTGATTATCACTAGATATGACATTATCTCATGGAAAGAGGTTGTGGTTACTGTTGTACCCAGACAGCCCAATCAATATCAGAATACTATTGTGCTAGGTGCTGTACAAACAAATAGGAACACATCAACCCTATACCAATAAGCTACCAATGTAAGAAAACAGTAAGTGATGGGTCACCGTTGTATTTAAGAAGAACTATCAATGAAACATTTGTGTGGACATTAGGAAGTAATAAAGCAGTACCAAAGTATTATCTGGAGTCATACAGAAGATTAAAGGAAACCTGATGAAAGGCTGGCTCATTTTAGAAAACATTTTCTTGCAGTAAATCCGAGAAAGGGAATAGATATGAAAGGGTCATTTTAAACTACAAAGATGCATTATTCAAATGTTAGAATGCATACCTGCCATAAACTGATTTGAACTCAGCTGTCTGGACCGCATCCATAAGGCTATACTTTATATAAGAATGAGCTGCTGGCACTGTAAGACAAATTGGGCAAGGAGATCAATAGAATCCATAAAGTTGATAAAGAAAGATTGATCTACTGAACAGTAAGCTAATTGGCCATAGCTGAGAAATAGAAGAGCACATTCCATTTGTTCCTTCTCTTCCTCAAAGATTTAAACTGCAGGATTAACAGAGGGTATTGTAAACTTGAATAAAATTATAGCACAATGCACAACAGAGGCTCTCAGGTTCAACACAACAGGTTGGCAGCTACACTCATCTTGACCAAGATCACAGACTCCGGCTTGTGCTGTACAGGATTAAGTGAGGATTAGAAATATATCAAAGGAAACTGGTTTCACAACCCAGGAGTGAAATAGTGATGAATAACTGTAGGACTGGAAAGCTATTAGTAAGATGCCATTGACCTAGAGAGACGTTGAAAGCAGAATTTTGTAACCAAATACAACTAAATATATTAAAGGTCTTTAAACCAAAACCTATTTGAGAATGAATCAGACTGAGAAATAAAAAGATGACTGAAAAACAAAATTAGGTGAGGCCATAAGTGCTGATTCCATGGGTGCTCCAGGGCTGGAGCATCCACAGAAAAAACTTAGTGGGTACTTTGCACCCACTGGCAGCCAAACTTCCCCCTACTCCCTACAGTGCCTCCTGCCTGCCCGTGGTTCACCAATCAACTCCTCGTCCTACCTCCCAGCGCCTACCACAACCAGCTGTTCCCCAGCATGCAGGAGGTGATGGGAGGGAGGGGGAAGAGCGGGGATGGAGCTTGCTTGGGGGAGGGGACAGACCTGGGCAGGAAGAGGCGGGGTGGGAGTGGAGACTTGGGGGAAAAGGTGGGATGGGGGCAGGGCCTAGGGTGGAGCGGGGGGGGGAAGGGTTTGAGCACCCCCAGGCCCTGGAGGAAGCTGGCACCTGTGATGAGGCCAGAAACTTTTATCTAGTCCACCCAGTGGCCTCGTGGCCACCCTCTTGTTTGCAAAGCAAACAGCACAGGTTTTGGAGAAAATGTGACATCCAGTTCTATAAATGGCTAAGATGAGCTGTAAAAAATATATATATATATTTGAGAGTCACATCATTCTCACAGCATCAGCTTGGACCCACAATGAAAGTCACAGCATGTCCAGTCCATTTACTGTTAGCTTCTAGGGCTGAAGAAAGTGGTCTTTAAAAAACAAACCTGGCAAACCCATTAGATGTTTTTAAATCCAAGAGTTTTAAAAGAGCTGACTGAGAAACTTAGTGGACCATTAATGTTGATTTCAATAAGTCGGGGAATACTGGGGAAGTTCCAGAAGACTGGGAAAAAAGCTATTCTTGTACCAATGTTTAAAAAGGGTAACCAGGATGACCTTGGTAATCATAGGCCTGTCAGTCTGACATCAATCCCAGGCAAGAAAATGTACCAGCCCACATAGGATTCGATTAAGAGGGAAATATAATTAATGCCAATCAACGTGAATTTATGGAAAATAGATCCTATCAAACTAACTGGGTTTTTTATGAGATTAAATGTTTGTTTCATAAAGGTCATAGTGTTGATGTAAGGCGTTTGACTTGATACTGCACATCATTTTGATTAATAAACTGGAATGATAAAAAAATTAATGGCACACATTTGATGGATTAAAAGCTGGCTAATTTATAGGTCTCTAAACATAATTGTAAATCAGTAATCATCATTCAGCAAGGTGTGTTTCTAGTGGAGCCCTGAAGGGATTGGTGCTTAGCCCAAAGCTATTTAACATTTTTTTAGTCAACGACTGAGAAGAAAACCTAAAATCATCACTGATAAATTTTGCCGATGACACAAAAATTGGAGGAATGGTAAATAATGAAGAAGACAGATTACTAATACAGAGCAATCTGGATGACTTGGTAAACTGGGTGCAAGCAAACAATAGGTGTTTTAATACAGCTAAATGTAAATGTATAATCTTGGAACAAAGATTGCAGGGAATAATTTTGGGACATGAGATTCAATCCTGGGAAGCAGTGACTCTGAAAAAGATTTGAGGGTCGTGATGCATTTGCTGACACTGTGGCCAAAAGAGCAACTACGATCCTGGGATGCATAAACAGGGGAATTTTGAGTAGTAGAGAGATTATTTTACTTCTGTATTTGGCACTGATGCAACTGCTGCCAGAATAACATGTCCAGTTCTGTTGATCACAACTCAAGAAAGATATTAATACATTGGCAAGGGCTCAGAGAAGAACCACAAGAATAATTAAAGGATTAGAAAATAGAAAATCATTATAATGATTGAGCTCCTTGAGTCTATCTGTTTAGCTTGACAAAGAGAAGGTTAAGGGATAACTTGGTCACAGTCTGTAAGTATCTACATGGGGAACAAATATTTGATAATTGGTTCTTATATCTAGCAGAGAAAGGTATCATATGATAAAAAACCTGGAAATTTAAACTAGACAAATTCAGACTGGAAATATGGTGTACATTTTTTTTTTACAGTGAGAGGTAAACAGCTAATAGAACAATTTAGAATCATAGAACCATAGGGTTAGACGGGACCACAAGAGTCATCTAGTCTAACCCCCTGCCAAGATATAGGATTTGATGTGTCTAAACCACCCAAGACAGATGGCTATCCAGCCTCCTTTTGAAAACCTCCAGTGAAGGAGCTTCCACAACCTCCTTAGGTAGTGTGTTCCATTGTCCTACTGTCCTCACAATTAGGAAGTTTTTCCTGAGATTTAAACTAAATCTGCTATGCTGTAGTTTGAACCCTCTTGTCCTGTCCTCTGTGGCAAGAGAAAACAACTTTACCTTGTCTTTTTTATGATGGGGTTTCAAGTATTTGAAGACTGCTATCGTGTCCTTCCTTCATCTCCTCTTTTCCAAACTAAACATACCCAGTTCCTTAAGCCTTTGCTCATATGGGTTGGGTTTGATCATCTTTGTCGCTCACCTCTGGATTCTTTCCAGTTTCTCTACATCCTTTTTATACAGGGTTGGCCAAAATTGGACACAGTACTCCAGCTGAGGCCTAATCAGCATAGAGTAAAGCAGTACTATCACCTCCCATGATTTTCATGCTATGCCTCCATTAATGCAGCCTAAAATTGCATTTGTTTTTTTGCAAAAGCATTGCATGTTGAGTCATATTGAGGTTGTGATCCACCAAAACTCCCAAATCCTTCTCAACAGTGCTGCTGTCAAGCCAGTTTTTCCCCTTTCTGTTTTTTGCATTTGGTATTTCTTCCCTAAGCATAGCGCATTTGTCTTTGTTGAGTTTCCTTTTGTTGTCTATAGCCCAGTTCTCCAATTTATCAAGATCCCTTTGAATTTTAGCTCTCTCCTGCAGAGTGCTGGCAAACACCCCCTCCCCACAAGCTTTGTGTCATCTGCAAATTTGACCATTATGCTCACTATTCCTATTCCCAGGTCATTAATAAAGCTGTTAAACACCGGACCCAGAACAGATTCCTGTGGAACCCCACCTGAAACCTCCTTCCAATTTGACATCATTCCATTAATAGGTACTCTTTGTTTGTGGTTGTTTAACCAATTCTGTATCCACTTAATGGTAGTTCTGCCAAGCCTGCATTTCTCCAGCTTACTTATCAGAATATCATGTGGGACTGTAACAAAAGCCTTGCTGAAGTCCAGGTATATCATGTCCATCACATTCACTCTATCCAATAACTAGTTACCCTGTCAAAGAAGGTAGAAATCTTGGCATTTTTCACAAAACAAAGTAATCCAAAGCACCTATTTTCAGTCAGATTATTATATAAAATAATATTAATGATATTCCAATCAAAACATCCTGACCTTATTGAAACCACAAGTTCTGATATTTTCCCATCAGAATTTGACAAAAATTGATAGATTCCCAAAGTTTTTTGATTTTGTCAAATCAGCTCTTTCTGTCAGAAAATTTTCAACCAACTCTACTTTAAATGTCTTGATATAGCAGTTCAGTAGTGGAGAACAATACCAGACATAGGGTCTGGACACACTAGAGAAAACAGCATGCAACCAAAACGTTTTATATTATGCATATCATGCACAGGAAGGGGCGCATCCACATGAAAGTGTAGGTTTTATTTTCAAACTACAGTGAGATAACCTAGTGAACCCAATATATACATTTATGGTGTGCTCTTTTTTAATTCATTTCTGTTAGACTTTCAAATATACGCTACCCATCAGAACAGACCCAATAAGAGTCTCGATATTATTTTTGAATGGTCAGATGAGAACTCCTCCTAAACTATTACAAGTTGAAAGACATACTACATGTAAATGTTTGCAATCATGTTTGTGTTTTCATTTGGCTTCTTGCTGCCACAGCAATATGGGCAAAAGCCCTGCTCTTCAGACACTTATTAATTTAGCAACAGAGCTAAATAGATCTTAGATACTTTACTGAATGACCTTTGGCCTCCAGATGAGAGTGTTGTGACTCTTCTTACAATTCTGGAAGATCTTCTCTCTGCCCAACTTAGAGGAGGGATTTGAAGTCACATCTTGGATACCTTCCAGGTGACTGCCTTAATCACCAGACTGCAAAGTCACACTCACTCTCTGTTTTCGGCCCAGGGAATATTTATGTGTTTAATCAAAGTAAAACAGCTTCAACAGGAGAGACTGAGTTAAATCCACCCCCAGAACAGCCTAGTGGTTAGGCTGCTCATCTGGGTATCAGGAATCCCTGCTCCAGAGTGGGAACTCAAACCTGGGTCTTCTACATCCCAGGCAAGTGCCCTAACCCCACACCCTTATGATTTGCTGACCCTGAAAAACTTTTCCCTGGCTGAAACTATCAGGTCAAATTCACAAATAGTTTCAGGTCAACTGAAACTGCATTTTTCAGCAAATCAGTTAGTCCAAAATAATTCACCCAATTCTACTTCTAACTAAACTAAACTAACTATATACCCGAAGAAGAGCTCTGTGTAAGCTTGTCTCTTTCACCAATGGTATAACCACGGTGAAGCCATGCATTGGTGTTGCAAAACAGAACTCTGATTTTTCCATTCAGTGTAAGATTTTGAGATTAATCTAGATACTCACAGTCTTAATTCAGTACTCTTCCCTTTTCCTAGTCTAACGTTATAAAGCCATACTCTACATGACGTTACCTTTGTTTTATACGTTATAACTTGCTTCAAACCTAGAAAAATCAACAAGCAGATAATGAAATTGAGATCACTTAGCAATGCCTCTTCTAATTCTATTTTAAAAGTTCTAGAGACTGAACAAGTAGATACATTTGTAGCTACAATATGAAAAATGAAAATCAGAGTATGCTTAATTTCCAGGCTTAATACATAAATGTTGATAAATGCAAAGTAATACACATTGGAAAACACAGTCCCAACTATACGCACAAAATGATGTGGTCTAAATTAGTTGATACCATTCAAGAAAGACCGCGGAGTCATCATGGATAGTTCTCTGAAAACATCCACACAATGTGCAGTGGCAGTCAAAAAAGCTTACAGAATGTTAGGAACCATAGGAAAGGGATAGATAATAAGACAGAAAATATCATAATTCCACTATATAAATCCATGGTACACCCACATCTTGAATATTGCATGGGTATGGAACAGCTTCCATGTGAGGGGAGATTTAAAAGACTGGGATTATTCAGTTTGGAAAAAAAAAAGAGGACTAAGGGAGGATATGACAGAGGTTTATAACATTGTGAATAGTGTGGAGAAAGTGAATAAGGAAGGATTATTTACTCCTTTACACAACACAAGAACCAGGGGTCACCCAATGAAATTAATAGGCAGCAGATTTTTTTTTTAAAAAGGAAGGAATTCTTCACACAAGCAAACTGTGGAACTCTTTGCCAGGGGATGTTCTGAAGGCCAAAACTATAAGCAGATTCAAAAAGAATTAGATAAGTTCATGGAGGGATAGGTCCATCAATGGCTATTAGCCAAGATGGCCAGGGATGCAATCCCAGGCTCTGGGTGTCCCTAGGATGCTGGGACTGGACAACTTGGGATGAATCACTTGATGATTGACCTGTTCGGTTCATTCTCTTTTGAAGAATCTGGTACTGCCCACTGTTGGAATACAGGATACTGGGCTAGAAAAATTCAGGGGTTCTCAAACTTCATTGCACCATAACCCATTTCTGACCAAAAAAAAAATTGCTACACGACCCTAGGAGGGGGGACAGAAGCCTGAGCATGCCCAAGCCCTGCCACCCTGGGTGGGGATGGGGGGTCAAAACCAAAGCCCCACTGCCCCGGTTGGGGAGAGGGGGAGCTGAAGCCCGAAGTCTTCAGCCCCAGGCAGGGGGCCTATAATCTGAGTCCCGCTGCCCAAGGCTGAGGCCCTCAGACTTCGGCCCCAGACAGTGGGGCTCGGGCTTTGGCTTTGACCCCTGGCCCCAGCAAGTCTAAGCCAGCCCATTAAAACTGCGTCCCATTTGGGGTCCCAACCCACAGTTTGAAAACTGCTGGGCTAGATGGACCATCAGTCTGACTCAGGATGGCCATTCTTATGTTCTTATCACTTTCTACCACTAAACTGTCAAAATGACATTGATCAAGTGTTGGACAAATTATCAGGGTGTCAGATTAAGGAGGTAAAGAAGAATAGTCAACTAACTAAACCCAAATACCAAAAATGTTAAACATAAAAACTAGTAAAATAGTAATCTGAGGGGTGAGAACCAAACAGTAGAAACTGTACGGTCAAGCTCAACAGCCACTCAGAATTCATATAAACATTCTCAAATACTGTGGGGAAGGGGGCTGTGCAATATTTAGTCAGCTCTACAAATTAGCAATGGGCAAATCTCAAACAGCGTGGTATTTGGGTTTAGTTAATTGACATATTAGAATGCTTATATGAAAATTATCTCTTGGGTCTGCAAGACTGGGTAGGACACCTGAAAAAGACTCTCACAAGATGCTTGGTAGGGCAGAGGATACCATAAGAACAGACTGTGGTGACATTTTGCAACTTGCATCTCTGCTTTCCACTGGAACTTGAAAGCACACTGATATGTAAAGGTGTCACTAGTTTTTATTTTTAAAGGCTGAATGAGTGATGGATGAAAGTTACAGAGTTCTTATTTTGTCTAAATTAGTTTGCCCTCCTACAACAGTAATCCATCCACGGGTAGCAGTTTATCACTTGGTTTTCTACCACAACCATTTTTGAAAGGGTAAAAAGAAACATCATTCAGAAAAGATAGGGAGACTGGATGGAGCTGCTAGTGCAGAAGCGCTGCAACTGCTCCATTCTGGCAGCAGCTGAATTTCAGAAGCTGCTTGGGGTTTAACTGCACAATTATTGCAACGTGCTTCAGTACTATAGGATAAAAACTTGCAAAGTTCATGAATGTAACATTTATTCATTCTACCATTCACTCCTAAAAATGACAAAGCATGGCACAGCTATGCTGAATTTATAAACAACCTCTAGAACTTACCCTTATTCTGTGTTTATACAAAATGCACGAAACACACATGTAAAGCAATAGGCACCTAAGCACATACGATTCTGAAAATAATGGGGGTTAGTGTTAGCTTTGAGGTATTTATGATAATACAATTCCAGACTCAGTTAAAAATAGTGGTTCATAATCACTTTTTATTTTAATTAGAGCTGTTTGGAATGAATAATGTGAAATTCATAGATTCCAAGACCAGAAGGCACCAATGTGATCATTTAGTCTAGTCTGACCTCTAGTATAACATAAGCCATAGAACTTTTGCAAAATAATTCCTAGAGCATATCTTTTAGAAAAACATTGAATCTTCATTTAAAAAATGCCATTGACAAAGAATCCACCATGATACTTGATAAACTGTTCCAAAGGTTAATTACTCTCACCATTAAAAATGTATGTCTTATTTCCAGTATGAATTTGTCTAGCTTCAACTCCTAGCCATTGGATCATGTTATACCTTTCTCTGCTAAACTAAAGAAAACCCATTATCAAATATTTGTCCCCCACATAGGTACTTCTAGACTAATCAAGTCACCCTTTAACCTTCTCTTTCTAAAGCTACATAGATTGAGCTCCTGGAGGTTATCACTATAAGGCACGGTTTTCTAATCATTCAGTCATTCTCCTGGTTCTTCTCTGAACCATTTCCAGTTTATCAACATCCTTCTTGAACTGTAGACACCAGAACTGGACACAGTATTCCAGCAGCAACCACCAGAATGCCAAATACAGAGGTAAAATAACCTCTTTACTCCTACTTGAGATTCCTCCGTTTATGCCTCCCAGGATTGCACTAGCCTTTTTGGCCGCAGCATCACACGGGGAGCTCATCTTATGCTGATTATCCGTCATGATCCCTAAAACTTTTTTAGTCATTGATTCCCAAAATAGAGGCCTCCATTTTGAAAGTATGGCCTACATTCTTGGTTTCTAGATGTGTACATTTACATTTTTTTTTAGAACGTATTATAGAATGTATTTAGTATTAGAATGCATAGTTTGCTTGCGCCCAGTTTACCAGTTGATCCATATCACTCTAATATCAGTACCTGTACCCTTTATTATCTACCACTCTCCCAATTTTTGTATCATCTGCAAATTTTATCAGTGAAGACTTTAGGTTTTCTTCCAAGTCATTAAAAAAATGTTAAATAGCATAGGGCCAAGAACTAATCCCTTGTGGGGCTCCCATTTATATTATCTGGGATCAGTGTCAAACTGACAAGCCTATAATTACTGGGTCACCCCCTTCCACCATTTTTAAATACTAGAACAACATTTGCTTTCTACTGTCTATTGGAACTTCCTCAGTATTCCAAGAGTTATTGAAAATCAACATTAATGGTCCAATGAGCCCCACAGCCAGCTCTTTTAATACTTTTGGATGCAAGTTACCTGGACCTGATAATTTTAAAATGTCTAACTTTAGTAACTGCTGTTTAACAACTGCCTGAGATTCTAGTGGAATGGAAAGAGTATTATCGAATTATCTCAGTACATCATCAAATTATATCAGTACATAATCTGTTTTTCCCCAGAACAAAAATATTTATTGAACACTTCTGCCTTTTCTATATTATTGATAATTCTACCATTTCTATCTAGTAACGGACTAATACCATTCTGAGGATTCTTTGGTTCCTAATATGAAACCTCCTTCTTATTGTCCTTAACTCTGCTGGCCACAAATTTCTCCTTGTGTCCCTTTGCTTATCAATTTTCTACAATTCCTAGCTTCTCATTTATGTTCATTAATATTATCTTCCCTTTTCTTCCTTTTGTTATATATATTTTATATCTTCCTTCATTTCCCCCTTTAACCAGGTCAATTTTAACCAATACAGCCTTCTTCCTTGACTGTGGCTTTTGGGGCATCTAGCAAAGTATTCTTTAACAATTTCCAATTATCATTCACATTTTTCTGAATAAATTCTTCCTACCAGCTGATTTGGTTTATAATTGTTTTCAGCTTTGTGAAACTGGCCCTACTAAAGCACCAACTACAAATATATTACTGGTATGGACTTTATTCTGTTTGCACACTATAAATGTGATCGAGTTACAATCACTTGTACCTAAATTGCCATTAATTTTTTGTTTTGTGATCAGTTCCTCTTTATCTGTTGAGAGAAGGTCTAATATAGAAGTCCCCCCTTAAAAAAAAAAAGATGCAATAAAGTCAAATCTGAGAAGTTAAGTTTGTAAAACCTACTGCACATATTTGTGTCTTACATTGTCCCACCCAATGATGTAGCAGTGTCAATTTCTGAAAAACTTAATTATGGACAGTTGAAAAAAATCATACCCAAGGTGTCCATAAACTGGTCAACCATAGTTTATGGTGGTGACATACTAAGAACTAGCCAGCAACTGAGCTGAGGAAAATATTCATCTCAAAATAAAACTGTGCAAAGGTTTCCCCTTTGTTAGCATAAGAAATTTCTAAAAAAGCTCCACATTCCATTCAAAAATGTCATCAATATCGACGTCTAATGTTTCCCTTCACCAAATGGATTTAGTCAACATTTTCAGTGTAGCTATTTGAGGTGAACTTTCAAGTTTCTAAGGCCTTGTCTACACACAAATGTGTGCCTGTTTAGTTAAACTGGTGCAAAACCTAAGTGGACACACTTATTTAGCTTCAGAAGTGTCAGATTTCAATTTAATTTAAATCATTCCTAACTGAAATTCAGCTAAACCAAAATAAGCCACTCTTAACCCAAAACACTGGGGTTTGCACCAATTTAATTCGTTCGATTTTTATTTGTACATTAGGTTAAACTGGTGCAACTTTCTGTGTAATTGTGCTGGCTGGATTGTGTCATCTGGATGAAGTCACACTGTATTGTCCGATTCCTTGATTGGGTATGCTGTACCCATGTATTCAGGAGAATCAGCAGAAGCCATTTTGAATGTGTTTATCAGACCTGTGTGAAAAGGAGGGAACAGGTACCTCCCCAAAAGGTAGTAGCAGAGGAAACAAGCTTGCCATATGCCACATGCTTTGTATAAGAGTAACACTCCCTCTCCCTGTCCCCTGTTAATAGTAAGCGTCTTAGGGAGCCCTTAAGCCAAAGTTGCTTGACATACAAAGCTTGTAATTCTGGTCTGGAGACAACTTCTCCCTCTTGTTGCTTATGAGTGAGGGGCCCCAGGTCCAATGAACCTGAATGGATCCTTTAGATTGGGACTTCCACTGCTACGCTTGAACAGGTTCAGAAGAGGCCGGAAGGATATAGATGGGAAGGGGCACAGGTAGTGGGGAAGCACAGCTAACTTCTAATCCTAACTTCCTCTGAAGGTCTAGGTGGGGAGAAGTCAGCAGAGTGGCAGGCCAGGTAGTGGAGCCAAGGAGGTATCATTGGCTTTTTTGTGTTTAATTCCAAAAGGGAATAAGAGAAATACCTTATGTTCTGTTTAAATTTTGGAAGTCTGAAAATGGCCTGACAGTTGTCATTAGGGCATGCGTGAGTGCACACACAGAGTTTTCAATTTGTGAAGACCATGGTAGTTCAGCAATAGGGACTGAAAAAAGTGTGAAACTCTGTCAGGGCCCAAACTGACCAATTTTTAATTGTTTGCTACGGAAGAGATACCATAAATTTTAGCCAGGTGTATAACAACTGTGCTGAATTTGGAGACTACAACAGAAATTCAATTGCCAGGTGTATAACAACTGTGCTGAATTTGGAGACTAAAGTCAACAACTGATTTGTTGGAGAGGGATTTTTATTTCCAGTATCTCCATGATAAGGCATGTTTTTCCTCACTTCTATCCTTCCAACAAAAGAAAAATGTAAAGATGGCCGCTACCCTATTTCTATTCAAAATTTCACATGCACAAAATTCTGTGCAAAACTGGCTTTTCATGCTCTCCTTATTCATTGAATGAAAAAAAAAAGCTCTTCATAAGTAGCGAACTAGGGAACTAAGTGCCTATGAGGTGAGGGGGCAAAGAACTGCCATGGATTAAAAACAGGCTCAGAGATAAAACAAATAGCGTAAGAATAAATGGCCATTATTCAACTAGGTAAAAGGTTAACAGGTAGGTGCCACAAGGTCTCATATTAGTACTGGCATTTAATAAATTAACCAACAGTGAAGAGGCAAAAAAAGAGGACACAAAATGGTTTAGGTTAGTGAAGACTTCATAATTTTAATGAGGTTTACCACAGCTAAGTGAATGGGCCACATGATGGCAGCTGATATTCAGTATTGATAAATGCAAGATAATTCACATAGGAAAGAGTGATTTAAACTAATCACACACATTTGTGGGTTCTAAATTAACTCTCATGGAGACAGATAGGAGTTATTTTTCATACACAGGAAGGTGCTGGGAGAAAATGCTTATATCCCACCAAAAATTTCCAATGGTACCTCAAGTCCTGATGCTAGAAACATCCTCCCATTTAGGAAACAAAATAAACTTGAATCCCTAGAAGTTATTAATTTAGCTCCCTTCATAAACATATGAGATTCAATAGTGCTCACTGGCTCTCACTCTCTCTCTGGTTTCCCACCTGGGCTATTTAACAGCTTTCAATCTCATTTTAACTCACTATGGGTGGAGTGGGCGGGGGAAGCACAATACACTTTCTCCTCAAGTCTAATTTAGACTTGCCTCCTCCTGTGCAGTTTTCACTGTGCGCAGTAAGGCTTGAGAAATGCTTGCTCCATTTTAACACAAGGCTTCTTAAAATGAGATAATGGACAAGCTTTTTCACTCTTATGTTTCTCAGTGGTTTTGTCAAAAATTACCCTGCCAATGCATAACACACACTCTATCAAGTCCACATTTCTTCAGTAAAAAAAAAATGTACTGTCCAATACTGCACCTGACACGAGCAGAATATTTCTCTGGCCACTGCCAAAAACAGTTTGCAATATATTGCCTGAGTAAGCAAGCAATTAAATATGTGATTTTGTAATAGCACAGTCAGAACTCACATATAGTTGGTACCAGGGACTATGGAGATCCTGGTTAAGTCCCTACTCTGCCACAGACTTCCTATGTGACCAAAGTAATTCTCTGTTTCTCTGTGCCTCAGTTCCCCATCTGTAAAATAGTACTTCCTTACCTCACAGGATAACTGCTCAAAAGACTGTGTGGGAGGTGCTCAGATACTAAGGTAATGGGAACCACATAAATACCTAAGATAATGTGTAGTCCTTATTATACAGGCTAACTGTAGTTATCACGCACAAAGTAAAACTATCTCAGAGACAGTACATATACTGCACATCCATCATTTTTATGTGCCTATAAATTTTGCGCCTGCTAATTAAAAAGTGCCATATTGACTGCCCTGAAGAATCAAGTTCTCTGTTTATATACAGAGCCGGTACAGCATGGGTAGCGGCAGTGCACATTTCCCCATCCCATCTTCACTAACGTGCCTCAGTTACCTTAAGAGGGAAGAGGAGAGGTCTGTCTCCACACCCATTCAGTCCTCAACTTCTAAAATGGCCCACCAAAGTACCAGTTAGTGCCGCCTGTAGTGATGGCTTTGGGGATGTGAATACTTGTCACTTTGGAAATATACTGAGACCATCAAACTCATTTCACGTAGGCCATTGAAGAGCTATCAGATTGTAATAGCTTTTAGTCAGCCCCTCCAAGGACTGGATCCAAACCAATATCCTAGATTTGAAAAGCTCCCCTACTACCAACGCTTTGAGTCTCTAAGCTTGCAAATCTCTCCTTTTCTTATAATACGCATGTTTTGCTAAATTTGCACTGTAGAATGGTATAGAGGGGAAAAAATCTCACAGATAGTGATAAGCAAATAAGAAGAGGGGCCAAAAATGAAGACTAAAAGGATCTTAATTGTCAGTTATTACTGTTGCCCAAAAGGAGTGCCCAGCGAAGCTCTGCTAATTTAGTAACAAGTCACTCCCACGACCCTCAATAGAAATAATTTATCTACACCTGGGAATACCAGACCTGGATCTGTCTGGGTCCACTCCATGCCAACTCTCTTAAAGTTTCTACAAGTCAGTTGAGGGCACCTGCTTTCCATTCCCCTACAGACTTGCAAGGATGGCATCATGACCTCAGCTAATAGGCACTATCTAATGTTGTGATGTCATCCTTGGCAATACAGCTTTCAGACTTTTCAGTGACAGCACTGAAAATAGCAACATCAGTGGAGAAAGGAGGTTGGAGTGGGAGAGGGGGGTGGACTGCCACTTCTAACACGACAATTGATGAAACGCTAGGATTGCACATCACTGCAGAAGCAAAATGCATTTTCATTTTATTTTGATTCTCTCTGTTCTACTTGCAGCTTCACCCACCCACTCTCCTTCACTTCTCAAACCCTTAGGAAGGGAAAACAACAGTAAATAGAATCTAAACTGGATGAATGCAGAGTACTGAGTTAGCAAAGCTACTAGGAATCAGGCATTGGTTGATAAGGCTCTCTCCTTTTGAGGGAAACAGTAAGAAGCCAAGTTTAACTCTTGTGTAACACTGAGTCAGTTAATGCTTTCTTAAAAAGGCAAAGAGTACTGTAGCCAAGCAACCTGACTCTTCGTTGTACTGAAAAATTGATTTGCCGGGCACCATGTTTATCACTGGGGCCCTAGCAAATTCAGGGTCCACTTTAGACAATTTCATGGTCATAGGATTTTAAAAATCATAAATTTCATTATTTCAGATATATAAACCTGAAATATCATGGCGTTGTAGCTGTACGGGTCCTGACCCAAAATGAGGTAGTGGGGGGGGGGTTGCAAGGTTATTGTAGGAGGGTTGTGGTGCTGCCACCCTTACTTCTGCGCTGCTGCTGACGGCGGCGCTGCCTTCAGAGCTGGGCGGCCAGAGAGTGGCAGCTGCTGGCTGGGAGCCCAGCTCCGAAGGCAGAGCCACTGTCAGCAGCCACGCAGAAGTAAGGATGGCCTGGCATGGTATAGTATTGCTACCCTTACTTCTGTGCTGCTGCCTTCAGAGCTGGGCCCTCAGAAAGCAGCCACCACTCTTCGGCCACCCATTGCTACCCTTCCTGCTGTGCTGCTGCTGGCAGCGCTGCCTTCAGAGCCGGGCGCCTGGCCAGCAGCTGCCGCTTTCCAGCCAGCTCTGAAGGCAGCACAGAAGTAAGGGTGGCACTACTATCTCCCTCCTACAATAACCTTGCAAGCCCTTTTGGGTTGGGACTCCCAGTTTGAGAAACGCTGGTCTCCCCTATGGAATCTGTATAGTATAGTGTAAAAGTACACAAAAGACCAGATTTCATGGTCCATGCCGTGTTTTTCATGACCATGAATTTGGTAGGGCTCTATTTATCACTGAAAGTTCTGACAAGCCTCTGCCATGTTTTATATAATTGTGTGCCAGATTCGATCCAATTTGCTATCAGAGAGAGACTTTTCCCACGAACACTGATGATGTAAAGCTATATTATTTTAAAAAGCAGTCTAAGATGTTCTGTGTTTGCTGAATGCTTCCCAGATACTCAGAATTGTATGAGTAGCAATTTTTTTTGCAACTATGAATGTGACAGAGACAAATATTTCTTTCCCCAGTTGGTTCTACGAGGTGTTAGCTGCAATATTCTACACCTATTAACTACTCTGTGCTGCTCCTAACTCATTTTTGTTGTTTCAATCTTAGCTCTCCTTCTTAGCCCAAGATTTTGTATAGTATTTGGTGCTCAAGTCCTTTCTACCACCAAAAGATCTTTCTTCCTTCTAGAAACTATATCTCCATCCATTCTCTATGCCCGTTTATATTTTCCTGCTGCCACATCTCAAGTCCATAACTTTATTGCTTTCTGCCTGCACTTCCAAAGAGTATCACTGCCAGACTGAATGTTAACCACATTCTGCAATCTATGTCCACACTCAGATTGTATCACAAACATATCACATTCCTTTCAGTGCTTTTTATGCTGGGTGCCTGTTTCATAATGCGCTAGATGGAAAATATCTGTAAGTGATTACTTGGAAATTTTACTTGACATAACCCATTGGGATCTTATCATGTTGGATGACCTCGTCTCACCTCCACTTGCCTAGGACAACTTCAGTCAACAGTTTTTCCAATGTTTGACAATGATATTGGAAAGCGTTCCTCTTGGGAAACTTTAAAGGCATTGTTTTTCCTGATTTAGCTGCACCATTGCATGTTCCACTCATTTCACTTCTGAACCTCTGTGAACTGCAGCTGCTACCCATTCCCTCTCTCAGCCCCACAGAACCAAGTCTCTCTGGTCCATGTGTTCCTCAGGGATACTGCTTCCCTCTCAGCTGTTAAAATGAAGGAGAGCAGGTGGGAGAACATTGCTCTCTGTTAAAAGATGAGCTGCCCCTCCTTTCCCTGGGCTTAGGTAAGCCACAGTTCCCCACAGCTCCCCCTCCTCACTGAGTGAGAGCTACCCTGGGTGTTTCAATAGGCTTTAACCTCCATTCTCACTTGACCTCACAGAATTGGTTCCAACCTACTTCTACCTGTGCCATCCAAGCTGCAACTCCCCATTCAATCAATCATCAGAGAAAGTCCTAATCCAAATTTCATCACCACCTTCCCGGACCCCAGGAGTCACCTCAGAATGATGAGACTCCCCAATCATAGTCCATTTTGCTATCTGCCTCTTTCCGTCCAAGTTACCCAAACCATTGTCCCCATCCAAAAATTAAACATTTTATTGCTCAAACTTCAAGGCTGCCTACATTCCAAAATGCCAAACAACCCTTCCAGAAGCTGCTGGTGCTTTCGAGCTAGCCTCCTAGGTTGAAAAGACAACAAGGAAACCATGGGTATCATAGCCTTATGTTTGAAATCAATATCCCCCCTCAGCTTTAATCCTGTGTGTACAGGGCATGTTTGAACAACCATGCCGATGTTTACTGGACTAGGGAGAGAGGAAGGAATTACACCTCAAATTCCAACCACTCATTTAGGAAGACAAAGCTTTCTATCAAATATGAGAATACGTCATTCCTCATGTAAAACCATTTCATGCCAGGTCACTCTCTCACATGAATAACTGTTAAAGTATTTACTTGTGTTGGTCCAGAAGGCAGCCATCATACAATAGGGATTGACCTGGGCATTCCAGAGATAAAAGCAAGAATTGCTACAGCTTAAGCTAAAAAGAGTCAGCGCTCTCTAGCTAGGGGCTGTAACAACTCATATATTTTGTGGATTGGCCTTGGGGGTGCAGGTGAAGGGGGGACCTGTAACACATTCACCAGTGGGTTACACTTGCATTTTTACCAAACTTTGGGGGGAAATTTCAGAAAGGCAGCATTCCATTTGGAAATACAATTTGCTCTTGCATTTGAATTGCAAGCACAAAACTGATAGTAGGCGCACATTTGGGTACTTGGAGGCACAAATACCCCCAAAGTGTGTATTGTTTGAAGAAAGTATATTTCCTTTCATCGGTTTTAAATTTTTTTCCCCTGTTCTTGTATTGTGAGAAGGTGAGTAAAAGTGCCCAATCTACCTTATCTAAAGCATTTACTATGGTGTAGTTATCATACCCACTCTTACTTGTCTTCTCTCTAAGGCTCTGTCTACACTACAAGCAAGGGGTGGGATTTCCCCTGCTTGTGTACACATACTCATGTTTATTTTAGCTAAGTTTGAGCTTTTGCTAATTTTCTGATTTAGCTGCACCATTGTATGTTCCATTCATTCCACAAGGAGTTCATTCTCATGGTATATTTCTGACCCCTTTGTGGGCACAGAAATATGGGCACAAAGGAAGGCTGCACCTCACTCATACTAAATCTATCCCTCGAAGTTCTGCTGTTTCCATCATTCTCCTCTCTCTCTGTTTTTTGCCTGTATGAAAGTCTGCAACTCTGCAAAGTGGCACACGATACTTTTTATGAAAGGTACTCTATAGAAATAAAATGTGTGTTTGACATTACACCTGCAGATAAAATGCAATTCACAAGCCCACACTTGCCAAATAGATGCTAAAATGATTTCCCATAATAATAGCAAAAGGAAAAATATTAACTGTATCACCTTTATATTTCTTCTATTCCCAACGACAGGTGACATTTAAAGATGGCTGCTGTGCTCTCGAGACCACAATTTAAGGCTGAGGAAAGGCTGAAGGAACTGGGTATGTTTTGTACGGAAAAGAGGAGATTAAGGGGAGGACATGATCGTGGTCTTCAAATACTTGAAATGCTGCCATAAAAAAGATGGAGAAAAGTTGTTCTCTCGTGCCACAGAGGGCAGGACAAGAGGTAATGGGTTCAAACAACAGCATAGCAGATTTAGATTAAATCTCAGGAAAAACTTCCTAACTGTAAGGACAGTAGGACAATGGCACAGACTGCCTAGAGAGGTTGTGGAAGCTCCTTCACTGGAGGTTTTCAAAAGGAGGCTGGCTAGCCATCTGTCTTGGATGGTTTAGTCACAACAAATCCTACATCTTGGCGGGGGTTAGACTATATGACCTTTGCGATCCCTTCTAACCCTATGGTTCTAAGTTTCTGGTGAGTACATTTTTTTGTCACCATTTTCTTATGATTCATAACAATATGAGCATTAACAGCGCATATTTTTCAGTCCTTAGTTTATGCTAATAATAATTTAATTTAATTTACTATCAGCCACACTGGAAAATGCTCTCTAATTTTACTAAAAATTGTCTCTTTTTCAGGATGAGGAGCATGGAAGATTCATTTTGATTTTAATTTCTAATACAGAAATTTCACTCAAACATTAGTAAAAGCAGAAGGCAGTTAAATTTTCCTCACAGTAAGAATGTTCTTCCAATATTTTTGCCTCAAAAAGAATTTAAGTTAAACATCGGAGTATAGTGTTCCCCCAATAGTTAAGTAAAGCGCATACAAATTTCTTCATTATTAGCCCCATCTAGAAAGCCATGTAAAGTTCAGTGATGTAAAGTGAGAACATTGCCAGCCTTTAAAAATAAATACAGAAATGTACACATAAGCTCCCCTTCTAGAAATTGGTACCGGAATTCTAAAGACACATTTAAATCTCAAAAGCAAGCTGCTCACTATGTTTATTTTCCAGTTACGAATCTGACATGCTGGCCCAGCATTAAGTTTTAGGATCAGATTCTGAGGTGGTGTATGTTGTTATAGCTTCACTGTTGGAGATATAACATTACTCAGCTGAGATCTGCTCCTTGCTCTTTAACATGGTGAATGAATGAACTAACAGAGGGCCCTGCAAACACTTACTCCTAGGCATGCATGGCACTTATCACTGTATTGCTGGGCCATAAAAGTATGGAGATTATGGGCTATAAAAGTACCTACGCGGAAACGTCTACCTAGGTACTTTTGTGGCCCCGATCACTCTAGTCCCTGTGGTATTAGGTACCTGAAGATACAAATGAACACCTAGTGGGATTTTCATCAATGCCTAGGTGCCTAGCTTCTATTGATTTCATAAGTTGCATTTGTATGCACTTCTCATTCTGGCATCACTATGTGCAAACACTGAAATTCAGCCACTGCTGGGGTAGAACACAGCAGTCATTTCTCACACCACCAAATACTTCCATTTATTGGGACCTTATTTTTATTGTTTTGCTTTTTCTGGAAAGTGGAGGAACAGAAACCCCATACACCTGAGACCACAGAATTGGCTTTAATAGGTCAGTCCCAAAGGAAACTGGAACAATAACTACACAACCTCATTTTTATCCTTGCATTGAAAGTATTAATGCTAGGTTTGCATCATTCCTACAGCCAAACTTTGTTAAACCATTATTGTTACTTGCCTGCATAGTTATCCACCATGCACAATGCAATTTTAACTTAGAAGCTTATTCCATGAAGTACTTATACAACATTTTGCTGGCAATAAATAAAAAGCTCAGGGTAGGTGGCTAAATATTACTTTCAACAGTTTTGAAACTCTGACCTTTCAACTAGGTTTTCCATTTTGAAAAGTACTTTAAAGTGTCAACTGAGAAGTGCTATGAGACAGTGTGGCACTGCAGAAATGCTTCAAGGGAGAGAGACACTGCAGCAGCTGTGAAAGTACCAACAGCTGACGAATAGTGGCATCTTAGATGGAAGAGTCTATGCAAAAAGCCCAGAATGAAAAAACAAGACAGAATGTCCGACACTGTAGTGGTAGGTAGAGAAGTGACTGGCAGTTTATGTTACTGATAGGAAAGTGTCACTAGCAGATGTTTATGAGATTTGAAGTAATAATAGATTTTGCTGTGGAAGGACCATTGCCAGTTACTTCACTGCAGCATAATCTTGCTTAATCAACTCCCTGTTATCCAAAAAATGTTAGCCAGAGTTGACTTATGTCCCCTGATGTCCCCCTGCATTATAGGTCCTTCATTTGTTTGAAAATTTGTTTATCTAAACACCACGGTTGCTTGTTCTAGAGAAATAAGTGGTGCTCTGTTACAGTTTAAAGATAAAATGTAAAGTTTTTCTGTAAGTTAAACCGTTAGTTTCTGTTTCATTTTTGAATGGACAAAGAGCAAAACCTGTATTTCCAATGTGAATGATTTACCGGAGATCAAGGGGAACAAAGATTTTGTTTTCATGAATCAGAGAATATAGTTTCTCACTAACATTGTGCATGTAAAGTGAAATTGTAGGTGCCCATGCAGCAGAGGCCTAGAGTAGGGCGTGGGTCTCTTCTACATTTAGAGGTACAGCACACAGAAAATGGAATAGAAACGTAAGAGTTGCCTACTGGATAAAACCAGTGGTCCAACAATTGCAGTGCCTGACAGTGGCCAGTACCAGATGCTTCAGAGGATCTGGGATCTCTAAATCATCCCCTTAGACTCTGATCCAAATCTAATTGAAGTCAATGGAGAGAGACGCCCATTAACTTCAATGGGCTTTGGATCAGGCTTAAAGTGACCCACAATACAGACTGGATTTCAACACTTTCAAATAACTGGAATTTACTAAACAATTCTGTCTGTCATGCACAAGGCTAGACCAGGTCACACACACTGACTTGTATGGTCTCTGTAGGGGTACCAGGACTAAGAGCGTTCAGATACTATGGCAATGAGTTTGATAAATGTACTTAAATAGCTGATGGGATATTACTAGCCCTAAATAAAATAATCTTATTCATGATAATTGATTGCACACAAGAGTGCCCCTAAAAACATAGGACTATGATACTGAGGTGAAGAATTGACCAACTGCCCTTCTTAAGTTCCTTCTTACTATTTCCTCTTTGTCTTCCCCACAAAGACCCTCCGAATCTTCCATAGAGAAACTTCCTATTTGCCGCTTACACAACATTGTGCCTAAAGGCCTATTATTCATTGACTGTGTTAAGTAACAGTATGTTTTAAAATATGTTAAAAAATATATGAGACGAAGGGAGTTATAAGAAAACTTACAAGTTAAACTTTGCTGTGAGGGAAGAATCTGTCTTAGGGAACATCAGGAGAAGCCAAGAAAGGACTCTGTGCTGGAACACGGAATGATGATGCTGCTGCATAAGAACTTTCCTGTATTACAAAAACTTTGAGGGACGAGTAAGAAAACTGCATAAAGAATTATTTTACTAAACATTCTGTTCAGTGATTGACCAATTACAAGACAGCACCGACTGAAACCCTTGGCACACCTCCCTTTTTGAGGAAGATCTGTGCTAGAGAGTTTTCTAGAAGCTGGAGAGTTAATATGGTCGGCAGAAGAAGTAGGAATAAAGCACCTGGATCACACATGCCTGGGCTCCACTTTTCTTATACAACATGGAAGGAAGCAAAAGGAGCAAACAGAAAGGCCTAAAGACACTGAAAGCAGCCTCAGGTCTGGTCTACACTGTGGGAGGGGGAGGCAAGCTAAGTCAGTCTAAGTTACACAACTTCAGCTACAAAAATAGCGTAGCTGAAGTCGACGTACTTAGAGCTCCTTACTGTGATATCTTCACTGCGGTAGGTCGACTGCTGCCACTCCTCCGTCAACTCCGCCTCCGCTTCTCACTCCCGTGGAGTACCAGAGTCGATGGGAGAGCGCTCAGTGGTTGATTTATCGCATCTTCACGAGACGCGATAAATCATCCCCCGGTGGATCGATCGCTCTGCCGTAAGTGTAGACATGCCCTAAGATGCATGCTTCCTCCTCCCCAAGCCAGTAGAAGCCCCTCAGAAGGGCCACCACATAGTGGCTAATTATTTTTGTTAAGATAATGTCAGTGATGTGCTAGGACACTGTCTAGATATTCTAGAAGGGACAGTCCCTGCTCTGAGGAGCTAACAATCTAAGGACAGACAGGTTAGAGAGAAGAGGGAACAATAGACAATGTGTATACATTATGTTTCCCCTCTCCAAAAAACCCAACCCTACATTCAAAGAAAATTCAAGTTGCAAAGTCAAGCACTCAGAAATTATGAAATGCAAGAATTAAGGCTGCTCATGCAACCTTATTTCGGTCCCTTTGTGCATTTGTATTATGAAAGTTTTGCAATTACAGGATCACACACTATTTTTCATAGGTACAGAGGCAATCACTGGAATTTTTCAGTCACCCAATGAGGTTACTTTTGGTGACTCCCCAAAGCCAAAATCACATTGTGCAGTTGTAACACCAACAGACCCTGGTTGTCAAGATTGAACCTGGGATCTCTGGAGCTTAGTGCATGAGCCTCTACTGCATAAGCTAAAAGCCACATGGCCATTAACTAAGACTGTAACAGAGTCATTAATCTTTAAGTGGTCTCAGTGCCACTAGAGGGGACAGAATACCACACCCAGGAGCTGTGTGGGTTACATACTTCCCCTAGCAGAGGAAGCGCATCCCAAGCATCAGAGACTTCCCAGTTGAGATAACACACAGCTAACATCTAACCACACCACTAAATTTACCAAAGTAACACTCCACTTGCTTCACGTGCTGCAATAAAATGGGAGGCATGTGTAATTACAGCAATTTTACTAAAAGTCACATTCATAAGGAAAACCCCTTTTTCCACAGCCAGGGTGCTCTGCCCAGCATACCCTTGTTAGACCTCAGATTTGGGAGGAAAGTTTGATTATGAAAATATGTCTGTCTTGGTTTGACTCTGTGATCTCACTTTCTAAAATGTAAAGGATAGGGCCTGATCCGATGCCTATTAAAGTAAATGGAAAGACTTCAGTGGGCTTTGGATCAGGTCTAAAGTGAGTTAAAGACCAGTACTGTCCTCTTCTTTCATCGTTCTCTCCATTTTAATTTAACATTATTGAGCCTCCCTCTAAGATTTTACCTTTTCTCCTTGGTTGCAGGAAGAAATTTAACCCAATACCCACCCTCACCCTACTTATGTCCCTGTTTGTGACGTAAAGGAGGAGAAGACAATACTTGCCCCCCCAAAAAATACAACTATTGGCCTTTAGCTCAGGATGACTATTACATTTTAAAGGGTGGCATTCACTGATGATGAGAGCTGAGCAGAAAACTGTTTTACCATCTCAGGAAAAATTTCAAAGGTTTTCCTGTCCTGAACCTGGACAAAAATTCAGAAGATCTTGAAAACTTTTCAAATTAACAAACAAACAAACAATCTGAAATTTTTTTAATTCAGGTCATTGTAAACGTTTCATTTTAAACAAATTTAAACTTTTTTTAAACTATAAATTAGCTTAAATTTTAAAACAAAGTTTTTTCCAAAAATAAAAAGAACAATTTCTTTTCAAAGAAATGGGACATTTTTACGACTTCAGAACTATTTTTTTCCCCAAAAAAGAGTTTTTTACCTGAGAAATCTGTTGAAACCGACCTTTTCCCACAAACAGCTTTGGTTTCAACTAATTGACATTTTACAACACAACACATTTTGTTGAAAAATTTCTGACCAGCTCTACTGATGACACCACCACCTAACGCAGAGGAAAGCAACAATTGTCTATGTATGTTCTGATAACTATTTGGGAGTTTTTCAGAGGTAGAAAGGGTAGTTAGGTGCCCAATTCCCATTTAAAGTAAAGGGGAGTTGGACACGACTCTAATTTGTGCCTTTGAAAATATCCCCCATATAAATAAAAATACCAAGAATCTAATTAGTATTCTAATCAGTATTCCAGTGTCAAAGTCTCATTGCATATAGGTGACTGTCCAGTTTGGATGATCTGTGATGCAGCTACAAACTGAGCTAATCACAGACCCTTGAGGGAGAGTGACTGAGGGGGGAGAGAAGTGGTGCAGGAAGATGTGGAACACTGAAATATTTAGCCAGCTCTGTCAAAGTGTTAGCTTTTCTATTTTAAGAGAAAAAAATACAGAATCCAATTTTCCCTCTTACTGCATATTACTCATCCAAATGCACATACAAAAGCAAGTCTTTTTGAATGAATACCATCAGCGTTTCAACCAGTTCTATTATATAATCCACAATGGGTTTGCCCAGCCAAAAGTGATAGACTTTAATTGCAAGGCTATTTTAAGACATTGTATAAAGTAATGTCTATTATTTGGCTCTCAAGCAAAACTTCATAAATCATTTCACTGGTAATCTTCTTTGCCGCTAACGCTGTTATGGCTGCACAGTGAGATTCAGTTTTATTTTGTGCTGATATTCCTACTATTCATATACTACCATAATACCCTGAGGAACAGAAAAATCTTTACAGCACAAATTGCCTTTAAAGAAAAATATAAAACACAACATACAGTAAACACAAAGCAAAGTGTTACATGATGGAAAGATAGAGAATTGAACTCAACTGTAATAATAAAAACTAATTCTCTTACCTCAGAATTGTTGAGATGGCATTTGTGAGTTCCTGAAAACCATCCCTCACTTGAACATTGGTCAATGTCCACCTTCTGCAGATTTATGTCAACTTTGACAACACCTCTGAAACAAGAAAGCCGCAATTAATAAAGAGACTTTGGAGCAACTGGTTCAACTTTTATATCTGTGAATTGTCTGCATGTACAGATCCAAAGCACAATGACATCTTTATTGTATTTGGCACAAAATGTTTAATCTAAATACAGAATTTTGTAAGAGATCTGAAAACAGAAGATCAGTTGCTGAGGTAATAGCTGCAGAGAGATCCTCTTTGATATTATTGCTCCCTGACATGAATCACCATGAGGCCAGAACTCAGAAGATCATTATCTTAGATCTAAAGCAATCAGCAAAGGTAAAATGGTAGGTAAGAATAAGTTACCTACTCAGGTAATTTGATGAGTCTCAGTCATTCAAGTTTTAGTGCCTAGCAATGGCCCGCACTTCTGGCCTTCAGTTCTGATTTTCAGAGCAGAATATATCTGCGACTAGCACAGATGGGATGCTCTCTGGAGGGGATAGTTTTAGTTTCCAGGTAATACAATAAGCATTTCACAAACTGCCAGCCACATCATTCTAAAAGACTAGCCCTCTTCTAAATGACACACATGTCCTGTTGTCTACTCTAGAGGGAGCTATTTACCAAGGTAATAAGACCCAAATCCTGCTCCTGTTGAAGTCCATGGAGAAAGCTCCCTTTGATTTCCAAGTAGCTCAATAAATCCTAAGAGAAAAAATAAAGCATGTCCTTTGGAGAGCATTCCTTTACTCCATTGCAAACTCTTTTTATTATCCAATACACACAGCACCTTAGCCCTAGGCCTGATTTTTCATTTGAATTACTTGCATCATTTGAAAAGAAAAGGAGGACTTGTGGCACCTTAGAGACTAACAAATTTATTTGAGCATAAGCTTTCGTGAGCTACAGCTCACTTCATCGGATGCATTCAGTGGAAAATACAGTGGGGAGATTTATATACACAGAGAACATGAAACAATGGGTGTTACCATACACACTGTAACAGTGTACCATACATGCTGTGAGAGTGATCACTTAAGGTGAGCTATTACCAGCAGGAGAGTGGGGGGAGGGGGTGAGAGAAAAAACCTTTTGTAGTGATAATCAAGGTGGGCCATTTCCAGCAGTTGACAAGAACCTCTGAGGAACAGTGAGGGGAGGGGAAATTAATTCCAATTTAGCAGTCTCTCCTTGGAGTCTGTTTTTGAAGTTTTTTTGTTGAAGACTTGCCACTTTTAGGTCTGTAATCGAGTGACCAAAGAGATTGAAGTGTTCTCCGACTGGTTTTTGAATGTTATAATTCTTGACATCTGATTTGTGTCCATTTATTCTTTTACGTAGAGACTGTCCAGTTTGGCTAATGTACATGGCAGAGGGGCATTGCTGGCACATGATGACATAAATGCCATCATGTGCCAGCAATAAATATATGGCATATATATGGCAAAAAGGCTGACAAAGGAGGTGCTGTCATCATCATGAATAGGTCGGAATACGAACAAGAGGCTCCTAGGCAGCTCTCCAACACCACTTTCTAAAAGCCATTACCCTCTGATCCCACTGAGGGTTACCAAAAGAAACTACACCATTTGCTCAAGAAACTCCCTGAAAAAGCACAAGAACAAATCCGCACAGACACACCCCTGGAACCCCAACCAGGGGTATTCTATCTGCTACCCAAGATCCATAAACCTGGAAATCCTGGATGCCCCATCATCTCAGGCATTGGCACCCTGACAGCAGGATTGTCTGGCTATGTAGACTCCCTCCTCACGCCCTACACTACCAGCACTCCTAGCTATCTTTGAGACACCACTGACTTCCTGAGGAAACTACAATCCATCATTGATCTTCCTGAAAACACCATCCGAGCCACTCTGGATGTAGAAGCCCTCTGCACCAACATTCCACACAAAGATGGACTACAAGCCATCAGGAACAGTATCCCTGATAATGTCACGGCAAACCTGGTGGCTGAACTTTGTGACTTTGTCCTCACCCATAACTATTTCACATTTGGGGACAATGTATACCTTCAAATCAGCGGCACTGCTATGGGTACCCGCATGGCCTCACAGTATGCCAACATTTTTATGGCTGACTTAGAACAACGCTTCCTCAGCTCTCGTCCCCTAATGCCCCTACTCTACTTGCGCTACATTGATGACATCTTCATCATCTGGACCCATGGAAAAGAAGCTCTTGAGGAATTCCACCATGATTTCAACAATTTCTATCCCACCATCAACCTCAGCCTAGACCAGTCCACACAAGAGATCCACTTCCGAGACACTATGGTGCTAATAAGTGATGGTCACATAAGCACCACCCTATACCGGAAACCTACTGATCGCTGTGCCTACCTACATGCCTCCAGCTTTCATCCAGACCACACCACATGATCCATTGTCTACAGCCAAGCTCTACGATACAACCGCATTTGTTCCAACCCCTCAGACAGAGACAAACACCTACAAGATCTCTATCAAGCGTTCTTACAACTACAATACCCACCTGCTGAAGTTAAGAAACAGATTGACAGAGCCAGAAGAGTATCCAGAAATCACCTACTACAGGACAGACCCAACAAAGAAAATAACAGAACGCCACTAGCCGTCACCTTCAGCCCCCAACTAAAACCTCTCCAATGCATCATCAAGGATCTACAACCTATCCTGAAGGATGACCCATCACTCTCACAGATCTTGGGAGACAGGCCAGTCCTTGCTTACAGACAGCCCCCCAACCTGAAGCAAATACTCACCAGCAACCACACACCACACAACAGAACCACTAACCCAGGAACCTATCCTTGCAACAAAGCCCGTTGCCAACTGTGTCCACTTATCTATTCAGGGGACACCATCATAGGGCCTAATCACATCAGCCACACTATCAGAGACTCATTCACCTGCACATCTACCAATGTGATATATGCCATCATGTGCCAGCAATGCCCCTCTGCCATGTACATTAGCCAAACTGGACAGTCTCTACGTAAAAGAATAAATGGACACAAATCAGACGTCAAGAATTATAACATTCAAAAACCAGTCGGAGAACACTTCAATCTCTTTGGTCACTCGATTACAGACCTGAAAGTGGCAAGTCTTCAACAAAAAAAACTTCAAAAACAGACTCCAACAAGAGACTGCTGAATTGGAATTAATTTGCAAACTGGATACAATTAACTTAGGCTTGAAAAAAGACTGGGAGTGGATGGGTCATTACACAAAGTAGAACTATTTCCCCATGTTTATTCCACCCCTTCTCCCCCCCCCCACCCCCTGTTCCTCAGAAGTTCTTGTCAACGGCTGGAAATGGCCCACCTTGATTATCACTACAAAAGGTTTTTTCTCTCCCCCCACCCCACCCCGCCCCCGCTCTTCTGCTGGTAATAGCTCACCTTACCTAATCACTCTCGTTACAGTGTGTATGGTAACACCCATTGTTTCATGTTCTCTGTGTATATAAATCTCCCCACTGTATTTTCCACTGAATGCATCCGATGAAGTGAGCTGTAGCTCACGAAAGCTTATGCTCAGATAAATTTGTTAGTCTCTAAGGTGCCACAAGTACTCCTTTTCTTTTTGCGGATACAGACTAACACGGCTGCTACTCTGAAACCTTGCATCATTTAGTTACCATTTCAATTTCCCGTTTTGAATCGTGTGATTTCTATTCTGTATTTCACTCATTGACGGAGCAGTGACTTTGCCAAAGCTACCTCCCATCACACCTGGCTTACATCTTCACATCTGTCCCCAGCCCCGTCAACACTACCCTCACCATGTTTCTTTGACCCATCTGCTGACAGACCTTCACCTGCCTGCTTTTCCCCAGCTCAGACAACACATATCAATAACTAGAGCTGGCCAAAAAAGGAAATATGTTTGACGAAAAGTTTGACATTTCAAAGTCATTTTTCCTCTGAAGTGACTTTTTGTCTTAGTTCATCCCCTGCCTTGATTTTTGGAGAGAGGGCAGCTCACAAATAATGGGATCCCCAAGTGGGAATTTCTCATTTCTCCTACATGTGGAAAACACAACTTGTGTGATTTTGTCCAAGTCCTCTGACCTTGAGTCTCTTTTTACCATTCTCCTCAGAGGGATGGGATCCCACCAGGGAACAGACAAACCTCCACCAATGAGGCAAGGACTCCTCTATCCAATCCCCACAAGAAACCTGTGCAATGGACCCGTGAACCTGACCTCAAGACCCTGAAGGGGATCATTGTCCAGTGGTTAAGGTGTTAGTAAAGAACCCAGGAGTCCTGGCTTTGAATATCACAGACCACTCACTAGGTCTCGGACAAGTCACTTAACCTCTCAGTGCCTCACTTATATCCTTTACCTCACAGGGGTGCTGTGAGGATACATACATTAAAAGATTGTGAGGTACCCAGAAACTACAGTGATATAGGCCTTGTAAGTTCCTTAGATTGACAGAAGCCTAGACAAAGATACTGCCTCTAAATCCAACATCTCATCTGCATACCTGGGTATCAACTTCCTAGCCACCAGATGTGTAGCAGAGCCCTCCCCCCACCCCACTTCACCCCACCCCACCCACAAACCATCTGCTTCTGGTTCTAAAGCACCAGTACAACATAGTCCTGCTGCATAGTACCTTGGTGACCGCTACACATTCTGGAACATCTTTGGAGCCCGATTCTCTGTTGCCCTGTGTTTTGTATATTCATTTACACTAGTATAAAGCAAGAGTACAACGCCAACATTCTGACTCAACAGCATTTTACACCCTCTTTACACTGATGTAAATGATTTCACAAAGTGAAGGACAACAGAGAATCAAGTCCTTGGTATCTAGGAAATTCAGAAGGATGCTTCTAGTACATACACCAAATAAATGAGCAAGCACTCTCTGAAGAATCATACTCATGTGCCAGGAACTTAAAAGCCTTCATCATCAAAAGTTTCTCCCACAGTATTAGAAGATTCCTTCCACTGAAAATAGACTGATCCAATTTCCACTTAATCACACTGCATTACAAACACCTTAAAACAGTATGAAAAGCAAAAAACGTGGAAAGAGCAGCTGCCTAGCTTTAAAAAAAGAGAAAAGAAGAGAGTTTCCTTCCTTTCTCTTAGAACAGTCAGTGGAATGAATTAGTACTGAGGAGATTTATGTTCATCTTCAGAGATCATATACCTGTTACTAGCATTTGACTCTTTATCGTGTGTTTAACTATAATGGTTTTAGTGCAGTGTTTCTGTAAGGGATATTATATAATAATTGTGCGAAAATGCCACACCAAAATGTCATAGTAATTGTTAATGTTGTGATCTGCAAGTTATTCTAAACGTTCAATGTTGAATCCTCAAGCTCATTAAAGTTTCAAACAAGCCAAACTATACTAAAAAGCACAGCCTCATTTTGCAGCCAATTACTTTATGAAAAAGCACACCACTGCAAAGTCTTAATTTCTACTACCAAATACAGAGATATCCTTACAAGCTACAGATTGCCGGCCCAGCACTTTCAGCCAGTACTCATGGTCTTCTTGGATCTGTGCCCCCGGTGAAGTGCATGACATCAGCTATGTGTGCTCTAATTTTAACCTGCTAATTTCAGGTTAGGAATCCAATTGCTTAACATCAGTTTTTTAAAGAAAGTGACATGTTTATTATGCCAACAGTATTACTCACAAACAATTAAAACCTTTATTAATTGTGTCTATAATACCTTAATCTTTTCAGTGACGTACAAACTACTTCATTTTCACAAGAGCCTTGTATGGTAGGGAAATATTACTATATTTATTTTACAGACAGAGATACAGGTCACAGATGCACTAAATCACTTCCTCAAGTCCATGCAAGGAGCTGGAGGCATAGCCAGGATATAACTCAGGAACTCCTGACTTAACCCACTAGAACATGCTGCCTTTTTTGGTAAGAGCACAGTCTATACAAGTAAGACTGATCATCATAAAACAGGAACAGAGCAACAGATTCATTTAATCCTTCGGGCCATTTATGGCCAAATTCAGACCTGGTGTAAGCAAGTGAAACTCCACCAAAGTCAATAGTTACACTGACTTAGCATCTAATTCATCAATCAAGAAGATTTTTATCTAAGATTCAAAATAAGTCACCACCTCTCAGACTCATTTTTACCCTCTTCATGTAAAACATCTTAAAGTGCTTATGCTCAGCCATAAATTATATAGTATTAGGCAGACATTCATTCATCATTATGAATTCATCGTCCATATTTAGATAAGTACATTTAGTTCATACCTTTGTGCAAATCTACATCTATCCTGTAAAATAGAATCATAGAATATCAGGGTTGGAAGGGACCTCAGGAGGTCATCTAGTCCAACCCCCTGCTCAAAGCAGGACCAATCCCCAATTAAATCATCCCAGCCAGGGCTTTGTCAAGCCTGACCTTAAAAACTTCTAAGGAAGGAGATTCTACCACCTCCCTCGATAACACATTCCAGTGTTTCACCACCCTCCTAGTGAAAAAGTTTTTCCTAATATCCAACCTAAACGTCCCTCACTGCAACTTGACACCATTACTCCTTGTCCTGTCCTCTTCTACCACTGAGAATAGTCTAGAACCATCCTCTCTGGAACCACCTCTCAGGTAGTTGAAAGCAGCTATCAAATCCCCTCTCATTCTTCTCTTCTGCAGACTAAACAATCCCAGTTCCCTCAGCCTCTCCTCATAAGTCATGTGTTCCAGACCCCTAAACATTTTTTTTGCCCTTCGCTGGACTCTCTCCAATTTATCCACATCCTTCTTGTAGTGTGGGGCCCAAAACTGGACACAGTACTCCAGATGAGGCCTCACCAATGTCGAATAGAGGGGGATGATCACGTCCCTCGATCTGCTCGCTATGCCCCTACTTATTCATTCCAAGATGCCATTGGCCTTCTTGGAAACAAGGGCACACTGCTGACTCATATCCAGCTTCTCATCCACTGTAACCCCTAGGTCCTTTTCCGCAGAATTGCTGCCTAGCCAGTCGGTCCCTAGTCTGTAGCTGTGCATTGGGTTCTTCCGTCCTAAGTGCAGGACCCTGCACTTATCCTTGTTGAACCTCATCAGATTTCTTTTGGCCCAATCCTCCAATTTGTCTAGGTCCCTCTGTATCCTATCCCTGCCCTCCAGCGTATCTACCACTCCTCCCAGTTTAGTATCATCCGCAAATTTGCTGAGAGTGCAATCCACACTATCCTCCAGATCATTTATGAAGATATTGAACAAAACCGGCCCCAGGACCGACCCCTGGGGCACTCCACTTGACACCGGCTGCCAACTAGACATGGAGCCATTGATCACTACCCGTTGAGCCCGACAATCTAGCCAACTTTCTACCCACCTTATAGTGCATTCATCCAGCCCATACTTCTTTAACTTGCTGACAAGAATACTGTGGGAGACCGTGTCAAAAGCTTTGCTAAAGTCAAGAAACAATACATCCACTGCTTTCCCTTCATCCACAGAACCAGTAATCTCATCATAGAAGGTGATTAGATTAGTCAGGCATGACCTTCCCTTGGTGAATCCATGCTGACTGTTCCTGATCACTTTCCTCTCATGTAAGTGCTTCAGGATTGATTCTTTGAGGACCTGCTCCATGATTTTCCCGGGGACTGAGGTGAGGCTGACTGGCCTGTAGTTCCCAGGATCCTCCTTCTTCCCTTTTTTAAAGATTGGCACTACATTAGCCTTTTTCCAGTCATCCGGGACTTCCCCCGTTCGCCACGAGTTTTCAAAGATAATGGCCAATGGCTCTGCAATCACAGCCGCCAATTCCTTTAGCACTCTCGGGTGCAACTCGTCCGGCCCCATGGACTTGTGCACGTCCAGCTTTTCTAAACAGTCCCTAACCACCTCTTTCTCCACAGAGGGCTGGCCATCTATTCCCCATGTTGTGATGCCCAGCGCAGCAGTCTGGGAGCTGACCTTGTTAGTGAAGACAGAGGCAAAAAAAGCATTGAGTACATTAGCTTTTTCCACATCCGCTGTCACTAGGTTGCCTCCCTCATTCATTAAGGGGCCCACACTTTCCTTGGCTTTCTTCTTGTTGCCAACATACCTGAAGAAACCCTTCTTGTTACTCTTGACATCTCTCGCTAGCCGCAGCTCCAGGTGCGATTTGGCCCTCCTGATTTCATTCCTACATGCCCGAGCAATATTTTTATACTCTTCCCTGTTCATATATCCAACCTTCCACTTCTTGTAAGCTTCTTTTTTATGTTTAAGATCCGCTAGGATTTCACCGTTAAGCCAAGCTGGTCGCCTGCCATATTTACTATTCTTTCGACACGTTGGGATGGTTTGTCCCTGTAACCTCAACAGGGATTCCTTGAAATACAGCCAGCTCTCCTGGACTCCTTTCCCCTTCCTGTTAGTCCCCCAGGGGATCCTACCCATCCATTCCCTGAGGGAGTCGAAGTCTGCTTTCCTGAAGTCCAGGGTCCATATCCTGCTGCTTACGTTCATTCAGAAGTGCTTGTTGTATTTGCTTAAATGAGGGTTTGGGGATTGTTCAGCCCTCCACAGCCTACCTCAATCCAAATCAAAAGATCTTCCATATTTCAGGTACCAAAGGGGTGAGTTTGCCCAGGAATACAAAAATCTGGCTTACTAGTTTAGTATTTTATATGTGATGTAGGTGTTGGTGGATCAAGATTCCTGAGCAGAATTTAGTTCCTTAACCTTATTAGACTGCCCTGACCACATGCAAACAATAACAAACTGTTTAGGTGCATGTGATTGTTCACTGCATTCAGTTAGCTCTTAACTCTGCCCAACACAACTTTCACCACTCAGGTACATCATGCAGATTTGTACCATTTTTCTGGACCACTTTTGGGTCCTTAAAAACCACATACAAGGTAACAAATTGGGTTTGTGGGGTAGCCGGTCCTGTAAAGTATTCATTTCAATGGGGCACTGCATAGACACAGGAGGAGTCCGTCCTGTAAAGGAACTTGCAGGATTGCAGCCAAACTCACTTGCCCACAATAAAGCAGAGGCTTTTGCAAGCATTGGAAATTTCTCACAAAAATATTTAGCTAAATATTTTCTTCTACCTGCTGTGAAGAAACTGGTTCACCTGCTGAAAGAACTGTGATGAGTCATCCTTATTAGAGCTGCAGCAGTCTCACCTGGGAGACTTTACAGACGCCTTAGGAAAGCAGGGCTTTATTTCCTGTTGAGGAAAAGAGCTTATCCCTTGTGTAGATTTTGTTTTTTATTGGTAGAAAGGAGGCTTATCCCCAACACCAGGGGCAGCCACATGCAGCTCTTCAAAGGTTAATATGGAGCTCCTTATCTAGGCACTGATTCTGGGGCTGTAGCTAGATGCTAACTTTCCGATGTGCTGGGGGGTGCTCATTGCTCAACCCCCTGCTCTGCCCCCACTCCACCCATTCCCCCTCCCCAAAGCCTCCTGCGCATGTGAAACAGTGGATTGCAGTGGGAGGGGGGAGTAGGAACTGATTGGTGGGGGCTGCCGGCAGGTGGGAGGTGCTGGAGAGCAGATGGGGAGGGCTGCTGACGTGTTACTGTGGCTCTTTGGCAATGTACACTGGTAAACTCTGGCTCCTTCTCAGGCTCAGGTTGGTCACCCCCGCCCAACACATATTTTTTTTCTAAAAAAGGTAGGATGCATGTGAGAGAAAATAAGATGATTTAAGAATTTAAGCCTAACCACTCTAAGAGTGGGGGTAAAACTGCGAAACCTTTGTCTGCAACAGTAGGCTGTGCTGTGTGGTGAGCAAGCTGTTGCACAATTACTACAATGATTAAGAGCTATAAGGGGATGGAAAAGAGGCCAGAAAAGAAGAGTGTAGCTAGAGGTGGTTACTTGTAAGTACAGCAGTACACAGGACTCAGTGCAATTAGGGACTGTAAATGCAGAACAAGCATTTGAATGTGATTGGACTTATTTTAGATCAAGGAATTTGTAACTAAGGTACTCTACTCCTTAGTGCACTAGAGTAGTAAATCATTCTAAGTGGTTTCCACTTAGAAAGAAGTACATTTGTTTTCAGCCTTTTCTACATGCAAGATAGTTGAAAAGTCCAACTTTATTCTGTGAGAAGTTTCAAGTGAAATGATTTTGTTCAAACATTTCCATGGAAAGTTTTGATTTCTTCAACAGAAGAAAAATTCAAAACAAGATCGTGTCAAATTGAAGTTATTTTTTCATTTTATTTTGGGTTTTCAAAACTGAACATTTCAATTTCAAACAAGACAAATTTGTTTTCAACTTTTTTGATTGAAAATTATCAAATCAAACTTTTCACAACATTTTGATTTTGGCAAAGCTTCATTTTTTATTTTGAAAAAGTGGACAAAAAATTTATCAGCTCTAACCCACTCTCCTGTCACCATTCAGATTCTTCCTCACTTCCTGCTTGAAGACCTAATGTGACCAGTTTCTTTTCCCCTCTTCCCATCCCTAGTGGATTGCTGGGGTTGGTAATCAGCAGAAAGGAGAGGTGGGTTGTGTTGGGAGGACAAGGTAGAGGAAGAGAAGTTCCTAACAGGGAGGAGGAAAACAAAACTGGTAATGGTTCTTCCTAGCAGCAGTCAGAAACCTTCCTCTCTTCTACGGACAGTGCAGCCCAACAATAAAATTGGGAGAGAGATTTCTCATGAGTAGAGCTAGGCAAATAATGGATTTTTCAGTTTGCTAGCAATTCCAAAAATAGTCCTCCCCCCAGTGAAAAAATTTAGTTTTGGATCAAACTGACAAATGGAAGTTTTCAACATGTTCAGTGAATCAAAAAGTCAGAAACAAAAGTTTAAGTCAGGTTGAATTAAATATTTCATTTCATCCAACTTGAAGGTTTTCATTTCAACTTCAGGCATTTTAACAAAAGCAGAGGACAAGATTCACAAAAGGAGTGGAGGAGCAAGTGCCCTTATAACTTTTAGCCCAGTCATTAGGGCACTCACCTAGGATGTAGGAGACCTGTTTTTTTATTCCCTCCTAGGCTCTCCCTAATGTGGAGGAGGGATTTGAATTTGTGTCTCCTACATTACAAGAAAGTGTCTAGCCACCAAGCGTATGCCTGTCTTAGTCCATTCTGTTGAAGCTGTTCCACTTTGTATAATGAATTGAATTAATAACTGAAGCAGGAATCTGCGCTTGGGTCTGCCATATCCTGGATAAGTACCCTAACCGTCAGGCTAGAGAGTATCTCTCCTAGGTACAGAGACATTGAAAAAAACCACAGCAGCGAGTCACAGTGTCCTGGTCAACTGACTTGGGCTCTTGGGGCTTGTGCTACAGGACTAAAAACGGCAGTATAGACATTGCCACTCAAGCTGGAGCCAAGGCTCTGAGACCCACCCCGCTCACCAGATTTCAGAGCCCAGGCTTTAGCCTGAGCAAGAACATCTACACTGCTATTTTTAGCCCTGTAGCATGGGCCCCAGTCAGTTGACCTAGGCTGTGAAACTTGATTCTGGGGGAGGAAGAGAAGTTACAGTGTAAATGTAGCTTTTCTCTCCCCCATCCATCTCTCTCTCTCTCCATCCCATCCTGCTCTGCCCCCAAATGACTATTCATTGTCATTCATGATTACGAGGAATAGTCACTTGGCCAGAGAAACTGTATAGGAATGACTATAGCCTGCTGGTTGGGGCACTCCCCTGGGATGTGGCAGACTGCTCCAATGACTATTTAAAGATTTATACAAAGTGGAGTAGCTTCAATGGGAGAGATTGAGAAAGACCTACCCCCAGGGTAGGCAATTAGCTGGGAAGAGGGATGGGAGACTCACATTCAAATCCCTTCTCCATATCAGGCAAAGATAAGAATTGAACTTGTGCCTGCCACATCCCAGGTGAGTGCCCCAACTGCTATGCTAAAAGTTATGAGACCAATTCCCTTATCTAGAGCTACTCATGGGGATTAGACAGTGTCCTAAGTATCAAGACCATCACTGTTACATTGTGCATCTTAACTATTTTATTTACTAGGCCTCTGCAGCATGTAGTTCCCATCTCTGTCTTATTTTAACTCCACAGTTCTGGTAAGCCAGTAACAGGGGTTGCAACAGTGCTAACAGAGCTTTTTAACCTACTTGAGAGATGTAAAATAATTTAAAAATAGATTGTGTGTGAGGTGTGTGGCATTTACAGAATATGTCACCATAGCGCAGTGCAGTAAAAGGTTTATTGGCATTCATTTGTGATGACCTCCCTTTTGCATCCATCCCAGACTTATACCACACCATCATATGTACAAGTAAAGCATATACAGCTATGTAGGATGATTACATATTTCTGAAATATTTTACTGGTATTAATACAGTAGATAACACAAGCTGGTTAGCTACCCACATTTTTAGTTATTTTTGATTCAGTACGCTGAAAAGAGAACATATGAAAGAAGACATCCTACTAGTACATATAGGGATCAACTACTATTTACAGAACTCGCTGGGAATAATTTTAGCTTTGCTATTTTGGTCCAAGTGATCAAGACACAAATGTCAACAGCGTGTTAGTAAAACTTGGCTTGTCGGCACATACTATCAGTCTGATATTCACCCAGGCTGACAGAACAGCATAGCTGAACCCAGGTCACAATCACAGTGATAAGATGATAATAATATGAACGGTAATTGTAGACCATCTGGCAACCAAGTGTATTTTGTGCATTGGAAGCTAATCTCCTTATTACTATAAATATTCTGTTTTCTATCCTTGTTTTACAAAGCTGACACAAAATACTGCTTCAAGATTAGAGGGTTATATTTAGCATTTTGGATTTCCACAGACAAGAAATTATTAGTTAGAATTATGTATAATGGAGAATTGTTGAAGAATGATGTCATCAAGGATTTTCTGTCAGGTCGGAAGGTTTGATTTAAGAGGCTTTCATGCCTGCCTTAATTTCCAGCACCGCTGTTTGTTGACATTCTGTCTCCTTCAAAATCAGTGCCAGTGATTGATTTAAACTTGTTTTCCCAACTTAGTGGTTATCTTGATATTTTCAGTAGTTATACTTTATTGTAACAATGAGTTACAAACTTTTGCGTCTGCAGGAGAATTTTTGACACCAGTGTCACTCTATAAAACAGAAAGAGTATATTTCCTTTTCACAGTGCTGCTTATAAGCAGAGGTGCACAGAATGGTTTGCCAAACATTTAAACAGTGACAAACATGGTCCGTCTATCTCCTAGATTTTAGGAGTCTTTTTGTCAAAGAGGTCAAGTCTCAGTTGAACAGGAATGCACTTTGTCTAATGCTTACCTATATAAAATTAAATACACATGAGCAGAGGACAAATAAAAATGAAGAGATGTCAAACGTATCAATAAAAGATCCTTGTAATCAGCTCCGCTTATAGTCTACCCATATAAGCTACACAAGCCTCTCAGTCAAGAAGATATGAAAAGAGACAAAGAATTAGCAAGACTTCCAGCAAGTTAGAGCTAGATGTGAGCATATAAAGAGGACACAACCTTTAAAAAGGGAATTTGGAAAAGCTCTCTAGGTTATATTCATGCTTTGTAAAGGCTTCAACTGTGAAATATATATTTCTTTTGAAAGATTCTAGACTGACCTCCTAAGCTGACCATTCTGGACATGAAAGGATTCTGCATAACTAAGTGGAGTATAAACGCTTCTGTTGTGTGCTATATTAGAAAAAGAGAAATCAATGTAAACAATTTAAAGGACCAAACATCACAGTGCTTCTCCCAGCTAAAGGGCTTCTCCCAGCTAAAGACAAGCTTTAAGGCCGGGCTGTAAAGTGGTAGAAAAGATGTCATTCCTCAGCTCCAGAACTCTTCCTAGAGGCCCTTCCTGACTCTTACTACCAGACTCAGGCTCCCAACTCCCTACAGTACATCCCTCTTACCATGTGCTGCGGAAGAATTGATTAATTCCCCATAGATGGTGTAGCCTGACTACTCTGCAAATCCCTGCACTCCTAGACAGATACATACACATACATTAATTAGTTTGGCCAAGATTTTCAAGAGTGACTAGTGATTTTGGGTGTCAATTTTTGATTGCCCAACTTGAGACACCTTAAAAGGATCTTGAGTCCTCAGTACTTTTTGAAAATCAGGCCCCTTCAAGGTGTCTCTAGCTGGTCTTCCAAAATTACCAATCACTTTCTAAAAATGTTAGTATAAAATTTATAAGTGTGTCCAAGTGACTTAGGTGCCTAAGTTACATTGACTATCAATGAGACTTAGGTTTCTAAGTGCTTAAGTTACTTTGGAAAATCCCTCAGCCATTTTTTAAAATGTAGGTCTATATGTATGCACATAATTGCCACTTAGAGCTTCAGATGGCTATAGGGACTTACTATATGTGTGACAAAGAATAGGATTTTGATCTGTTCCCCTACTACAATTCAGTTTTCATTAATACTGAGACAGATTTTTCTAAGACTTTAACAGAAGCACCATTGCTGTTTTTCAACATACATTTTCACAGGAGTACCAGCTTGCACTAAATATAAACCTGATCAGAGAACAGGGGATAGCAATGTGGGACATGAATTAGGATTCCTCTGCAAAGGAAATCCCCATGGGCCTTTGGAACAGTATTACAAGTGTGGAGTAGTTCTATCTGAAAGAAGATTAGAATCCTCAATCTCATTGACAACATAGGCTTCAGATCTAAGGCATGCATTGCTGCATATCTGGGGATTTCCCTGTAATTAAATCAAAAGAGCTTCTTAAAATAGTCTCTCTTGCTTAAAATTACTACTTGGCTGAATTCTGTCATCAGGGACAGCCTTGCACATGGGAACTTTTGTGTCCACAAATTGAGACTGTGGATTGAAGGAATAAAATGTGGTAAAGATCAAGGGGCAGATCCTCAGTTGGTGTAAATTGTCAATGCTGCATTGAAGTCAATAGAGCTATGACAACTTATCCCAGAGGATGTGCTATCATGGGGGAGGGGAGGAAAAATAATAGGAGTTTGCCCCAAAGAGCAGGTTCTTTCTAGTCTTCCAAATGTTCAAACCCTCACAAAGGTAAGGTGCACTTCAACCCTGTCCACATTTTAATCCTCACATAAAACCACACTGTTTCTGTGTTTCGGACTGAATTCCAACAGTCCAAGATTCCTGCAGTGACTCAAGCAGATTTGTTGGTTTTTAGTTTATTTATTTATTGTTCCTCTTCCCTAACCTCTATCTACTGTCCATCCTTAGTCTTGTGAGCTCCTTAGGACAGGGACCATCCATTCGTAGATATCTGGAGAACATCATGGTGCTACGCTAAACAGATAATAAATCATCCATATCATAGTAATGGGCCATCTCTGAACCCACCAGTTGCTGTCCTTTCATGACCGTAAAGCCAAAAGTTTTGAAAATTTTAGGAAGTAAATGCTTAAAATGATCCATTTATTAACTTTAAAGTCAAATCTATTCTCCCCCTTCCACTCCCAACTTAATATGGGTCATAATATCTTAGAGTAAGAAGATATCATTTTCACCATTTTACAATATTTTTAGGATTATACAACTAATATGTGAAGTCATGTACAGTTAGTATGCAATCCTCCATAAACCTTATCCTATGTCTCCTTCACTATTTGAAATATTGCAGACTGGATTGTAGAGTTTAGGAAATTAGAAAACTAGTTTAAAATGTGAGAAAGGAATTAAGGTAAGGACTTGAGTCACCTATAAAGGGAAAATATTAACGGCCAAATTATTTTCTTTCATTTATTCAGGATTTATTTTGACCTTTCTTTGAAAAATTTTAATAACAAACTTGATTCCTATTACATATTTAACAAACTAAGAAGCTACGGAAAATATTCCCTGGGAAATTGCTGTTTGTTCATATATATGAATTTTCCTCCATGGATGTATTTGCTTTCAGTAGTGCACTCCAAACTAAACACCATTCTACATGGCTTAATATGGGTTCAGTCCAATTGCTGCTGAAATTGGAATGATGACTCAGTGAATTCCACTGCCTTTATGGAAGGAATGACCAGGTTTGACAATACAGCAAAAAAAGCTAGTGTGCCCAGGGATATGTTTCTAATAATTAGAGATAAGTACTGAGGCCCAGATCATCAAAAAAAAGAAAATCAATGGGCATTAGGCACCTACATAATTTGAGGAACTGGGTCGGAAAGCCAGAAATAGAAGCATCAGAAAATAAAAAACACAGTACTTGGTCAGCTGAATTTGGTAGTCAATTTATTTTCTGTAAATGCTCCAGCATGTAGCATCATTCAGAATAAATGGTCAGCTGCTGATAATGGGCATTGAATTGCCAAAAGAATCATCCTTCAGATGTACTCTCCCAATAGTTCTTTAAAAAACAAACAAAAACAAAAAAATGAAAGAAAGAAAACTTGCAAGTACTGTACCCGACTCAATGAGGAAGCAGTCTGGACTTGTTACAGTAGCGGGAAAAAGAGTACCTGTGGTCTTACGATATTCAGGCCTAGTGTAAGATACTGATGAGTAATAGTCATGATCACTCCCCACTATGTTAGTGCATTACAACAGGATATTAACAAAAATGAGGGTGGTATTCAAGATACTATTTAGAACTGAAAAAAGAGATCATTAATGGATAGTCTACTGAATACCAAACTGTGCGGTTAACTTCCACCAGAGCTGTTCAACCTCCCCGTTGGCCCACTAATCACCTACAGTTGTAGAAGCAATGTACTAACATCCAGCTCCCTCTCCAGAGGCCAAATATGCACTTCTAGAGAGTGAAATACATCCACGGTGGGGAACACAGATGCAAGTTTCTTCACACCATTTAAATTCTGCAGTGGGGTTGCAAAGACCAGTTAAACATGAGGTTTCTGCACCATAGAAGGTGATTCCAGGTCAGTATATAATGGAGGTCTGGAAATTACACTGAGAGGGGACCACAAGATTCATGATAAATCCTATTGCTCCACCACTCTGTGCAGGAGTAGCAACTGCAGAGGGACTGAGTTCTAGCCCTTTCTGTGCCCACACTTTAGGTAGTGAACTCCATCCCTAAAACCTCATTACTCAGGCTTTAAAAGGAGGAGGAGAAGGCGGGGTGATAGTGGGAGAATTTCACTGTATGGTGCATTTAGCCTCCTTAAAAAACCTATCCTTTTGACCAAATGTACGTTTTCCCAAATGGTAAAATAAAGCACTGCCATTGCCACTGTGTGATGAACAGGCCCTTCTAAAAAAAATCTCAAAGCCGACAGAAAAGGCTACAAATATAAACAGGTCTCTAAGGAAATAAGAGGCCCAAGCTATGGTAGAACTATTTACGCAGTGATTATCTTAAAAGAGCTGGGATATTATCATGAGTATTTTGAGCTCTCTTGAGTTTCTCGGCTTCATTTTAATATTGGCCTACCTTGCTAGCCTTTGCAAGACAAGATATAGGACTATATTTTCTTCTAAATTCTTTTTCTGGGGTCTCACCTCAGGCAGTCTGGTTTCCAGTTCCTGGGGCAGAACGGTCGAGGACAGATGACAAGATGTTTTCAGTAGAGGGCTCTACCCTTGTAGCTCACTTCCTCTGGCAATGCAGAGGATAGAGGCCTTCATGGCCCAGAGTAATGGGTTACTCTTTAAACAGGCTTTTGGTTAAATTTCCAAAATGCCATTAAAGAAAGGTCTAGCAAAAAATAGCAACAGCTATTGGACAGAAATAGTAGTCATTTGTCCACCCTATATTTGAGGTAATACTCATGTTCAACCAGGAGAGACAAATTCTACTCTTTTTTGCACCAATGTAGGTCTGAAACATTTATGCTGACTTTAGTGTTATTATTCCAGATCTACCTGGGTGTAACTAAGAGCAGAGTTTAGCCCTGTGTTTTTAATAATATGAGGTATACATATACTATTCACAGCATTTCTCAAACTTCATTGCACTGTGACCCTCTTCGGACAACAAAAATTACTACACGACCCCACAAAGGGGGACCCAAGCCCAAGCCCCGTCGCCTGGGGAGGGTGAGCAAAGCTCGAGGGCTTCATCCCTAGGGGGGTGGGTGGGGACTGTAACCTGAGCCCCAGTGCCCAGGGCGGTGGAGCTCCAAATTTGGCTTCAGCCCTGGACCCCAGCAAATCTAACACCAGGCCTGGTGACCTCATTACCACAGTTCGAGAACCACTGCACTGCAATGCATTCATATAAATACAAGCAAAGGCAAACTCCTTTTGTGTAAACCTAAAGAATACTCTTCCATCAAGAAAATTAATGTCTCACTTTGTCACACCATGCATACAATATCATATACCAGAGATAAGCAAGAAAGAAAGTATATAAAATGTTAGATGATGTTTAGAGTGGGCATGCACTAAATTATTGCTGCTGCTCTCATGCCAGACAACGAATGGCAGCAGCATTAACGCATCCTTAACAGATGGTTCACAGACACATTTTGTTGGGCAGAATCAGTGCAACTTCTTCAAAAGAAAGAGACCAGCATATACGTGTTTTGTTAGCATATGGGCTTTAAATAGGAATTTGAAATTTAAAATATGTTGTGTCACTCAGTGACAGATGGAAAGGGGAAATAAAAACCTATTTTGAGAGGCAACTTATGGTGATTAATACTAATGTTGTAATGACTATGTTGAACTTTTCATTCAGTTTCTGATTTCATATTTTTAATTAATTTCTTCTTTTAAAAAAGTATTGTGGTTTGGACTGCCTAACTTTGCACCTAAGAATTATAGAAAATGTTTTGCAATATTAGAATAATTTATGTTTTTAAAAAACTACAAGGCTAATCTTTTGTTTTCCATAAACTGTAATAATGTATTTTTAGGGCTGTCAAGCAGTTAAACAAATTAATGGTGATTAATCACGCTATTAAATAATAATAGAATACCATTTATTTAAATATTTTTGGATGTTTTCTACATTTTCAAATATATTGATTTCAATTACAACACAGAATACAAAGTGTACAGTGCTCACTTTATTTTTATTAAAAATATTTGCACTGTTAAAAACAAAAGAAATAGTATACTCAGTTCATCTAATACAAGTACTGTAGTTCAATCTCTATATCATGAAAGTTGAATTTACAAATGTAGAATTATGTACAAAAAAATAACTGCATTCAAAAATAAAACAATGTAAAACTTTAGAGCTGACAAGTCCACTCAGTCTTACTTCTTGTTCAGCCAATCGCTCAGACAAACAAATTGGTTTACTTTTGCAGGAGATAATGCCATCTGTTTCTTGTTTACAATGTCACTTGAAAGTGAGAATAGGCATTCACATGGCATTGTTGTAGCCGGCGTTGCAAGATATTTACAGGCCAGATGCACTAAAGATTCATATATCCCATCATGCTTCAATCACCATTCCAGAGGACACGCATCCTTGCTGATGATGGGTTCTCCTCGATAACTATCCAAAGCAGTGCAGACTGACACATGTTCTTTTTCATCAACTAACTCAGACACCACCAGCAGATTTTCTTTTTTGGTGGTTTGGGTTCTGTAATTTCTGCATTGGAGTGTTGCTCTTTTAAGACTTCAGAAAGCATGCTCCATACCTCATCCCTCTCAGATTTTGGAAAGCACTTCAAATTCTTAAACCTTGGGTTGAGTGCTGTAGCTATCGTTAGAAATCTCACATTGGTACCTTCTTTGTGTTTTGTCAAATCTGCAGGGAAAGTGTTCTTAAAAGCTGGGTCATCAACCGAGACAGCTATAACATGAAATATATGGCAGAATGTGGGTAAAACAGCAGAAGACATACAATTTTCCCCCAAAGAGTTCAGTCAGAAATTTAATTAATGCACTATTTTTTAACAAGCGTCATCACCATGGAAGCATGTCCTCTGGAATGGTGGTCGAAGAATGAAGGGGCATACAAATGTTTAGCATAACTGACATGTAAATACCTTGCAATGCTGGCTACAAAAGTATTATGTGAACACCTGTTCTCACTTTCAGGTGACCTTGTAAACTAGAAGCGGGCAGCATCATCTCCCGTAAATGTAAATAAACTGTTTGTCTTAGCAATTAGCTGAACAAGAAGTAGGAGTGAGTGGACTTGTACGCTCTGAAGTTTTACATTGTTTTGTTTTTGAGTGCAGTTATGTAACAAAAAAATCTACATTTGTAAATTGCACTTTCACGATAAAAAGACTGCTCTACAGTATGAGGTGAATTGATTTTTTATCATTTTTACAGGGCAAATATTTGTAATAAAAATAATAATATAAACTGAGCACTGTACACTTTGTATTCTGTATTGTAATTGAAATCAATATATATGAAAAAGTAGAAAAACATCCAAAAATGTTTAATAAATTTCAATCGGTATTCTATTGTTTAACAGTGCAATTTAAACTGTGATTAATTTTTCTGAGTTAATCACGTGAGTTAACTGCAATTAATTGACAGCCCTTGTATTTTTCCAGCATTTTGTAGAATATCTTTGTATGTATATTTTAAAGTACAAGATCATCTTTCATCTCTCACTCCACAAATTGAAAACAGGAAATAAAATGTTTGACAGTGTAAATCAAACATATGTACTTCTCCCCACCCCAATCACATACAATATTTACCAGAAACATTTAACAATCTGTATTTCAGTTGTGTTTTAACTATAAAAAAACATACATAGTAGTTTAATCACCTTTAATATTAACCTTTCAACACAACAGAATCTGTTTTAAACATGCTAACAACATGGCCCATTTCAGTATCTTCAAATGGGGGGGGGGAAAGATGAATATAGAACTCCAAAAACATAGTTGTATAACAGCTGCCCAGAGGTGCATAAAATGGTTGCAATGGACTCTGAATCTAGTTAATCATTGTTATGTCAACATACTAAATAGCACATTTATGGGGAGGCAGGGTGGGAAGGCTGCAGAGGTAAAAGAAATGTTTTGTATTGCTACCATAATGACCTCTATTGGTCGATTTGGGTGGCAAGTATTGCTCCAAAATTGAACTGATAGCCTGGAGTGGAGAGTGCTATCACAGTGTGGGCCTATATCATAGAGATGTGTCTGTGGCAAGGCTGGGGCTGTACTCAGTCCAGCAAATGCGTTTTTTGGTAGGATGAAGAGAAGTTTTAAGGGATCATGTGGATAGAATCCTGGCATGAAACAGAGTTACTTTAAAGCTCTGCTGCCTCAGGGCCTGATCCTGCTCCTGTTGAAATCAATGGCAAACCTCCTATTGACTTCTATGGCACAGTATTAAGCTCTAAGTAAAGATCTTAGTTCTTAGATGGATGGTGCTGAAGGGGTCAGCCAACAGCCAGATAGCATTTGTTTAGGGATGAATAAACTTTTATGGATTATATATTCCCCCTCCGCCCCAACAAGAGAGAGCTCCATGCTGTGCACCGCTGCATGTACAGTCATCTCCATTCATCCAAACCTACAAGTTCATGGAGTGTACCAACAACGAATGTCAGTGAAACACCAGCACTTTACTGGCACATGAGCTCCTCTTGTGCTGTGCTGGCCCAAGCTCTGAAGAAGTTATAAAAGAGCAGCCAAGTTGATTTTTGCCCTTCTGAGAAATTCAGCAACAAGGAGTTTGCAGCTGGGCTCAACACTTGCTAATCCAATCAATGCAACGTGTGAGAAGAGTTCAGAGTACAAGAGCATCATTCCACTGGAGAAGAGTCACTCTCTATTGGGCTGGAGTTTTCAGAGACATTTGGCCATATTCATCCTTGGTTTGACTCCAGTGGATATTATACTAAGCCTAGAAAACCATAATTCGCAAAAATGTTTGGCTGAATTGTGTTTGTTATCATTGCTGTCTGGCCACCCTACCTTGAGCGCTGGTAAAGCATATAATGTACCTCTTTGTTCTTGGCTACCTCTGCTCACCAGCTGATTCCCAAAGTAAAGGGGCACCAAATACACAAAAGAAGCTTTGCACCTCTATTTTACCCACAAAGAGGCTACCACCCACTTCAGAAAAAAAAAATAAGGACACAGTGGGGATCTCAAAGGAACTCCAGTGCTTTTCCTAGCAACAAAAGTTCCTATGGTCCCATCCAGGGGCTCCAGTCTTTACTCAGGCAAATCTCCTGCTGATATCAAAGTGCATATAGAACATCTTTGGACGTGGGCCTTTGTACATTTTTCTCAACTGTTCACAGCTCATTGGCTATCAGGGAATAACTTGTATATAAGTCTTTAAACATCCCATGTATCAGCTTTTATGACGTGAAACAGCAGAGGCACAAGAGAGCATTATATTTTTATCTTTAGAAAAATATTAATGTTTTACCTGTAGCCATCTAAGGATCTAACTATATGCATTGTATTGTGAACAGAGGTGACACAGGTTTATTCATCTGTATGTGCATTATCACCTTTGAGCACACCCCAGAGTGGATGGGTTTGAAAGACTATAAAATTGCAGTTTGCAGAATAAAAATAATGTTTTCTGGAGGGTTAAAATTATGTCTGGGATTGTGCTGGTTTTAATTATACACCATAGTAACTAATGACACATCAGCAAACATTTAACTACCAACTCTGCATTCCTCCTGCAGTTAGAAATAACTAACTACAACAGGCAACTTCTCTTGCTTTCTTCTACACACAGACACGCACCCTGCTTTCTGACCATGAAAATAACTCCCCCAGACTCAGGTGATTAGAGAAAACAGTGTTTTATACATTGTCACAACTAGTGATGCTTTTACCAGGCAACAGCTCCCTAGAGCATGGCAATAAAGAACTCAGCCAAGGTCTGCCTCTAAAGGAAGTTTGATTTTGCTTTGTGTTTGATTGGGGGGCAGGGTTGTTCTAGAATTGGATGATAACGTTAGTTGAGAGACAAGTTCCTGGGTGCCCCCTCCCTACAACAAACCTTCCGAACACCACTCTGAGTACTAGTAACTACACAGAAAGGAGTTCTCCTACCTGAATTCGGGGAGAAGGTTTGGCTGCAGCCCATAAAAAGCTGCTGACAGAGTCACTAGCCATCCGGGTTTGTAATTCCCATTCTCACACTCCAGGTAGGGCGAGGACCATTTGATGTGGTTCTTATCTGCCGGGTAGCTGTCCTTCTTCTTCCAGCTGCTCTCCAAAGTTTTAGGGCCCGGCGTTAAGACCTTCCTGTGCAGATGTGGCCTCCACTTGCGCTTCAAGCTGTGGAACCACTCGGTTTCGATAGAGGCATTGGCTAAATGGTGAGCTGTGGAGGACAAATCCTGCAGGAGGATCTGGGTCTCCTGCCGGCTGGCCTGGAGGAAAACCTGGGGAGCAGAGGACAAGGGCTCTACATTGAAAGTAATAGCTGCTCTGGATATGTTGGGGTTCCCTTCCAGGAGACTCCTGATCAAGGCTTGGTACCAGCCCATGTCCTCCTGCAAGTTCTGCTCCCGGGATTTATTGCTCTGGAGGATCATGCTCAAAAAGTTGGTAGCGTGGAGGAGCGTGTCCAGGGCACCGTGCAAAGAAGGGTGAGCGGTGAGGCGAGACTTCCCAGCCAGGCTGGCCAGTTCGTACCTCCGGGAGCAGTTGGCGCGCCCCAGTTCCCGGGAGTCCCCCGTGTAGAGGAAGGAGGCCACGTTTTGAGGCACCTCTTCGGTGAGCCTCTGCGCCAAGATGGTGCTCTCGGTAGATCTGCTCCAGGGAGCCGGGGGAGGATCCGGGCTCTTCATGTTGTTGTAAATAGGCTGTTTCCCTGTGATTGCTTTGTCTTTGTGGTGCACCGTCCGCCCTTGGCCGGATCCAGCCCCGACCCCCACTTGGGCAAAGAGCAGGAGAGAGAGAAGCAGGCGCCGAGCCATGTCCTCGGAGCGCGCAGGCAGGGCTAGGTCCCTGTACTATGATTATCACAGCTATCCCCACCCGCCCCCAGCCAAGGTGCAAAACAACGATCAGTGGCAGTGGCGTGCCTTGGCAAGGCAGCTGCAGCGGAAAAATTCGAGTCACCTGTGGCGATGCCCAGCGAGCGCGCCCTCTGCACGCTGCCCAGCGCTGGGAATCACGCTGCCCGGCTTCCGAGCAGGTTGCAGCCCCTCTCTCGCTCCGGGGAGAGGCTATAGTTAGCCTGCTTACGTCCTCCTCCCCCCGCCGCCGCCACGGAGGTGTTCCAAGCCGCTGCACGCAGAGGCGGCCGCGCCCTCAGCCGAGCAGGTGGCAGGTCCCGTCCCCCACTCCGGACCCACGCGCCTGGGCTCCGCATCCTGCCGGCATGGCGAGGGGCGCGCGGACGCTGCCGGGGAGGCGCGGGGCTGGGTCCTGTGGGACCGGCTTGTTCCTAGGGAGCGGGTGCCGGGCTAACTGAGCGCTCGGGTTTCCCAGCCGAGAGACCCACGCTCCGCCCTCTCCCGGCTGCGGGAGGCTGTTCACCAGGCTGCTCTGCCGGCGCCAACCCCTCATTACCGCTGGCCCCTTCCCAACCAGCCCTCGTAGGTGCACGCCCGCTGCCCCGCTCCCCGTATGGCCGGGTCGCCTGTCAGTCACCCGGGAGCCACTGGCGGTCCGGGGGAGAGGCGCTGTCCAGTGCTGGGCAAGGAGGTGGCGGCGCGGCTCGGGACCGGGAGCCCGGTTCGCCTGCAGCCCCGCGGAGAGCGGGGACAGCGCCCTGCGGGGGGGGCCGGGCTTAGGCTGCAGCTGCGGGGCCGGCCTAGCAGAAGGGGGGAAGTTGAGGCGAGGGTGTCTCCAGCCCCCTGTCGTCCCCCCCCACACACACCCCCACAGGAGGGGCCCCGGGCTATGTGGAAGGGGAACAGGCGGGAGGGCGGCTCTCTGCCCGCAGGGGAGGTTGAATAAAGGATGATGTATTTTAACTGGGTGGGGATAGGTGTAGATGAGTCGAATAGAGACATCTGCTGGATGGGCTTAAAACGATACCGCTGCTGCCTTAGCCAAACGGTCTGCACTGAGAATAGGTGAGGAACTCGGGTCAGTTGTAGGTACGGGAGAAGAAGAAAAGGAGGGTGGCGGAGCAGGGGATCAGGACGCTTAAAATACCCTTCGCTCAACACAGGGAGGAGCGCGCTCAGACTTGGGGTGGGGAAGCTACAATTAACGCTACAGGCTCACTTTGGGGCCTGGCTGTTTGCTGTTATGAAGAGCATCTTCTTGTCATTTTCCAGCAAATTATATTCCTCATTAAAGAAGTAGGTTCTGGCTAGGAAAATGGTTCATGTCAGAGCCACTGTATATTCTTTTCATACAGCTCTCCCGGTGCACTGGAATCCAGGATCCCTGCTAGGCTTGTACTGGACTACTTCTAGTCCAGGATAGATTGGATTGAAACATTTACTTTAGTTATACAACAAATTCTACTTCTGATTCCAGCAGTTACTGCTTCAGCTACCAACCTCAATACCCCCCTTTCTTCTCTTTTTCCCTGCTGCTGACTCTGACTATTTCTAGGTTGCCCCTTAAGCATGGCCTGTCTTCCAAAATCTATTTGTCTCGCTTTCACCTCATTCGGATTACTCCTATAACCAAACTTGTGCAGCATTCTCAAACATTTTAAAAAATCACACATACAACTGAGCCAGGTAGATGTATCCTTGCCTAAACTGAATAACCCTACAGTCATATTTCTGTAACCTGTGTCCTTCCTTGCCTCTCCTTCTTGCAGTCTTTTATTCTCCAGTTTTCTGTTAACTCCATAATGCCAGCTCTGTTCACTCTCCCAGAATAAATCCTTTAATCCAGTGGTTTGCAGAGCACTTGCTTATGGTCCATGGAGGGCTGACAGATCACATGGCTTTCCTCCTTATTAAAAGACAACTAAAATGCATTTAAAACTTTATTACTTTTCCACATAAGCAACCCTTGTAATTGCCAGGGGGATGTTACGTGAACAGGAATGAGGCCCTAATCCAACAAAGACATTTAAGTATGTATTTAACTTCAAGTATTGACTTCAGTGGACTATGCACATGCCTAAAGTTTTATTACTAGATCAAAGCTTAAGAAAGGAGGCATCTGCAAAATTATGCATTGGAAGGGAGGTGGTCCATGACACCCTGTAATGGGGCATGGCACCCACCTCTCACAAGCATCCCCTTCTAGTCAGGTGTATCTGCAGCCTTTCAGTTTATGGTGACCCATCAGTGGTTTCTCAGGCAGTTTTTCAGTGACTCAGCCCTCCAGTTGAGTCACATATACTGTCTGTATGTGAAACAGAACAAATCCCTTCTGGGATATACAGTCTTTAACTTGTCCTGGCCCTGGTATGGGGCCATACCCTCAGCGCTTCCTGCCTGGAAACCCTGTCTTCTTGTGTCCCTCCCTAGGCTCAGTCCTACTCAGTCCCAGTAGTCAGCCAGGAGCTACTTCTTAGCTCCCCCATCCCTGTCCACACAGAGCTGTCCATGGTCCTGCTGCTCTTTCAGCCAGCCAGGAACACAACTCTCTCTCCTCCAGCTCCAGGCAGCAAGGAACAGGTGCTCAGCTCTGCAACTCCTTTTATTATAGTGTATGTCTACACTATGAAATTAGGTCGATTTTATAGAAGTCGATTTTTAGAACTCAATTTTATATAGTCAATTGTGTATGTCCCCACTAAGCGCATTAAGTTGGCGGAGTGTGTCCTCAATACTATGACTAGCATCGACTTATGGAGCGGTGCACTGTGGGTAGCTACAGTTCCTGCAGTCTCCGCTGCCCATTGGAATTCTGGGTTAAGCTCCCAATGCCTGATGGGGCAAAAACATTGTCGCAGGTGGTTTTGGGTACATGCCGTCAGTCGCCCCTCCCTCCGTGAAAGCAACGGCAGACAATCATTTTGCGCCCTTTTTCCTGGGTTACCAGTGCAAACGCCATACTGTTACACCCCGATGGCCCCCTCCCTTAAGGAGTTTTCTGGGACGGCAAATTAGCATTGTATATTGCTAACGCTGTTGCTTGCATTGCAAAGCATTTTGCGGAGGGTTAGAGGTATATGAGTGGGGTGTGGAAGGGTTTGTTTTTTTTTTTTGCAGGTATGAGAGGCCGGAGGGGGGGGAGAGAAACAAGAGAGCAGAGAACAGGTTAACTTAACACTGCAGTTAGCATGCTCAGTCCAAAGATAAGAAGCTGACTTCAGCCCAAAGCCAGCTGCTACCTGCCAAGACAGAAGGGGGAAAGTCCAACCCCCCCGATCAGCCATAAGAAGAGAAAAACTAAGTGGAGCAAAGCTGCAAAGATAACAACAAGAACAGGGAGAGCAAATGAGACAAAACAGTGAAGGCCAATAGAAAGGAAAACAAAGTCTTCGGAGCTGGGATGTTTTGGGAAACCAAGAAGGCCACAGCAAGCCAGTTTGGACTGACATAAAGAGCACCAGAAACAGAGGTCGTGGAATGGAACACCCCCAAAGAAGCCCAGGACTTAAAACCCAACTGAGAGCTGGAGCAATTCGGAGATCAGCAGCAAACCCGGACAGCCTGGGCCCAGGACAAAAACTCCCATCCACCCTTCCCACCCCCCTTCTTCTGACTTTACACCCTGGCCTGGCCAGCCTTGGGTAGTGCGTATATGCGTATGAAAGTGGGTTAGGGCTTGCATTAACACTTTCTTTTTTCCCCTGAGTGATGTGGGAGCGTTCCCAGCACTCTCTGCTGTTATTTTATTATTTTATCAATAAAGCTTTAAAATTTAGATACTTGGTGTGCCTCATCATCTCCTCCCCAAAAAAGATCCTGTGGTCCTAGCCTGATCAACTGTGGCCCAGGCAGATTGGTAACAAAAATCTGTCACAATACCATGGCAAGCATGGAGCCCACTCAGCTCACCGCTGCTGTTGTGAGCATTGTAAACACCTCGTGCATTATCCTGGAGTATGTGCAGAACTGGGCTAAGAGACGCCAGCATGAGGACGATTGTGATGAGGACATGGACACAGATGTTCCTGAAAGCACGGGCTGTGGCAATTGGGACATCATGGCGGCAGTGGGGCTGGTTGATACAGTGGAACACTGATTCTGGGCCCAGCAAACAAGCACAGACTGTGTTGCAGGTATGGGATGATTCACAGTGGCTGCGAAACTTTCGCATGAGTAAGGCCACTTTCCTTGAACTTTGTGAGTTGCTTTCCCCTGCCCTGAAGCACAGGAATACCAAGATGAGAGCTGCCCTGACAGTTGAGAAGTGAGTGGTGATAGCCCTGTGGAAGCTTGCAATGCCTGACTGCTACCGGTCAGTCAGGAATCGGTTTGGAGTGGGCAAGTCTACTGTGGGGACTGCTGTGATCCAAATAGCCAATTCAATCACTGACGTTCTGCTATCAAGAGTAGTGACTCTGGGAAATGTGCAGGTCATACTGGATGGCTTTGCTGCAATGGGGTTCCCTAACTGTGGTGGGGTGATAGACGGAACACATATCCCTATCTTGGCACCGGACCACCTTGCCAACCAGTACATAAACCACAAGGGGTACTTCTCAATGGTGCTGCAAGCACTGGTGGATCACAAGGGATGTTTCACCGACATCAACATGGGATGGCCAGGAAAGGTGCATGACGCTCGCATCTTTAGGAACTCCGGGCTGTTGGAGCAGTTGCAAGAAGGGACCTACTTCACAGACCAAAAAATTACCATTGGGGATGTTGAAATGCCTAGCCTACCCCTTGCTCCCATGGCTCATGGAGCCGTAAACAGGCAGCCTGAACAGTAGTAAGGAGCAGTTCAACTATAGGCTGAGCAAGTGCAGAATGGTGGTAGAATGTGCCTTTGGACATTTAAAAACTTGCTGGTGCTGTTTGCTGACTAGGTTAGACCTGAGTGCAACCAACCTTCCCATTGTTATTGCTGCTTGCTGTGTGCTTCATAATATCTGTGAGAGTAAGGGGGAGACATTTACAGCGGGATGGGAGGTTGAGGCAAATTGCCTGAGCAGTCAGACACCAGGGCGATTAGAAGAGCACAGCTAGGCGCGCTGCATATGAGAGAGGCTTTGAAAACCAGTTTCATGACTGGCTGGCTATGGTGTGACAGTTGTATGTATTTCTCCTTGCTGCAAACCCGCCCCCTTTGTTGATTTTAATTACTTGTAAGCCAACCACCATCCCCCCTTCGATCAGAGGTGGCAAAGGAAATAAAATAACTATTGTTTTGAAACCATGCATTCTTTCTTTATTAATTTTAAAGAAAGTGAGATAACTGACAAAGTAGCCCAGGTGGGGTGCGGGAGGAGGGAAGGACAAGGCCACATTGCTTATTGTAGCCACACTACAAATCAAAGCTGTTTGAATGACAGCCTTCTGTTGCTTGGGCCATCCTCTAGAGTGGAGTGGCTGGGTGCCTGGAGCCTCCTCCCCCGCCCCGCGTTCTTGGGCATCTCGGTGAGGAGGATATGGAACTTGGTGGAGGAGGGCAGGCGGTTATACAATGAATGCAGTGGGGATCTGTGCTCTTGTTGGCTTTCCTGCAGCTCCAACAGATGCTTCATCATGTCCGTTTGCTCCCCCATTAGCTTCAACATTGCCTCCTGCCTCTGCTATTCACGCTCACTTAATGCTTTCCTGGCCTCTGCCACTGAATGCCTCCATGCATTAAGTTGTGTCCTATCAGTGCGGGAGGACTGCCTGATCTTGGAAAACATGTCATCGCGAGTGCATTTTTTTCACCTTCTAATCTGTGATAACCTCAGGGATGGAGATGATAGGGGGAGCATAGAAACATTTGCACCTCGGGGGAGATAAAAAAGGAGAGTAAAATTTATGATACATTTCTGAGAACAAAAGGGAGACTCTTTCACAGTGAATCGAGCAATTCACAGCAGACAGCACATGTGCTTTAGGTACAAGGTCGCATTTTGCCTTTTATATTGAGTGCCTGCCGGTATGATGACACATCATAAACAGCTGGGCAACAGAATTCGGTTTCCAGGCAGCCTTGGTAAGCCTTTTGGTACACGGGGTTGGTTTCTTACGCCTTCATAACATGTGGGAATGGTTTCAAACTGCAGCGCCATCCTTTCCCATAGCAAGCAATGCTGGTTGGGGTTTCACATTTAAAAGGAGGGGGCTGCGGTTTTCAGGTGGATGTGCAGCACACACCTCCCCCCACCCCACCGCATGGCTATTCTCTGGGATGATCCCTTCACCCCTCCCCCCCGCTACATGGCTATTCTCTGGGATGATCCCTCTTAGCCAAGTGCAAACAACCTAGTATGAACGGGGTCCTTTTACTGTTCCCTTACAAAAACTCCCATATTTCAACTAGGTGACCATGAATGTTATCACTCTCCTAAGGCTAACTCAGAAAAATAAAGACCAAATGTTGCTTGAATGTGACCAAAACCCAGGACCATTCGCTGCCATGCTTTGTGCTGTAATGATTCCAGACTATTTGCTACTGGCTTGGCGTGGTAAAGTGTCCTACCATGGAGGATGAAATAAGACAGCCCTCCCCAGAAACCTTCTGCAAAGGCTTTCAGAGTACCTCCAGGAGAGCTTCATGACACATTAACAGACTTTTCCAGTAGCTGTACTGGCCACGAATGCATCCCGATTCTTCAGGGCAAATCAAACATTAAACACTATTGCTTTTAAACCCTGTAGTGTAGTTACAAATGTGCTCTCACCAGAGCTGCCGTCTCCGGCTTCAGGGTCGGGGATCCCGCCTTGGGAGGATATTGGCTTCAGGGTGATTAAAAGGTCCTGGCTGCTGGGGACAACGGATTCACCCCTTGCCTGCTGCACATTCTCCTCCTCCTCCTCCTCCTCTTCTTCATCCACAAAATCCTCCTCCTTGTTGCATGAGACTCCCCCCTTGCAGGTGTCCACGGACAGTGGTGGGGTAGTGATAGGGTCCCCCCCCCCCAGAATGCCAAGCAGCTGATCACAGAAGCGGCATGTATGGGGCTCTGACCCGGAGCAACCATTTGCCTCATTTGTCTTTTGGTAGGCTTGCCTGAGCTCCTTGACTTTCATGCGGTACTGTTGTGTGTCCCTGTTGTAGCCTCTCTCCACCATGCCCTGTGCGATTTTAGCATATATATTAGCATTTCTTCTTTTTGATTAGAGTTCGGCCTGCACAGAGTCTTCTCCCCATACAGCAATCAGATCCAGTGTCTCCCTTTTGGTCCATGCTGGAGCTCGTTTGCGATTCTGGGGGGACTGCATGGTCACCTGTGCTGCTGAGCTCACCACACTGACCAAACAGGAAATTAAATCCAAAAGTTCCCAGGGCTTTTCCTGTGTACCTGGCTAGTGCATCGGAGTTCAAAGCGCAGTCCAGAGTGGTCACATAGGAGCATTCTGGGATAGCTCCCGGAGGCCAATACCGGCGAATTGCGTCTGCACTACCCCAAATTTGTCCCAGCAAGGTCGATTTTAGCGCTACTCCTCTTGCTGGGAAGGAGTACAGAAGTCAATTTTAAGAGCCCTTTAGGTTGGCGGAACAGGGTTAGTTGTGTAGACGCATTCATTTTTAAGTCTACCTAATGTGGCTAAATTCGACCTAACCTCGTAGTATAGACCAGGGCTATGGCTCTTCTGGGTCCTGACTGGCTGCTCCCTGCAGCCTCTCTCATTGCCTGCTTCCCCACAACCATTCTAGGCTGCTTGCAGGACTTCTCTTCTGCTCTTCTCTGGGTTGGGGTGTGGCAAGACCCTGAGGCCTCCAGTGGGGGGGCCTCTGGGCCTAGCACACCCCCTCACACACTATTAAATTGCAGTCTACTCTTGTTTAATTTAAATATCTATTTTGGAATTACAAGAGAGTAGCTGAAAATGACTAGCTAAGGAGGGTCCATATAATCATTTATGTTTTTATACACATAGACACACTGTAGCAGGAAGGTCTGATGACCAGGAAGGTCTGATGACCAGATGCCTTAGTGGTCAGCTCATGGCCTTACAGTTTCTGTCAGCCAAATCATCCCAGAGGGGCACCCACTGCAGCCTCAACCACCCTCACTTGCTCCAATTTCTTCTCAGCGCTGTCACTACAAAAGAACAGGGTGGTTAAGGTAGGGGGACCCAGGCCCTCCCCTTCCACTGGGTCCAAATCCAGGGCCCTAGGGGTTTATTAGAGTGTCCATCTGTGACTGGGGTTCCAGAGGGGGCCAGCTGAGGTCACTCAATTAGGGTGAACTACAAAGAATGGGGCAGATAATCCCCAAAACTGGTAGATATTTCCAATACTTAGATTTACCAAGACAGCAAAAAACAGCTTCTTTATTACCTCACTGGTTGCCCAGAAGCCAACAACACAGTTCCCTTGAATTAACCCAGCCTCAGGCCTCCATCCAGGTACCCAAATCAAATATGATGAAGATTTCTGAAAATCTTATTTCATCATATAAAATCTACCAATCCCAAAGGATCAGACACATTACCTCCCAGGTTAATGAATATTCCAGATCTTACCCAAATACCTGCTTAGAGCCAATTCTTATTAACTAAACTAAAATTTATTAAAAGGAAAAGAGAGTATGGTTAAAAGATCAATATACACATAGACATGAGTTCAATTCTTGAGGTGCAGATATATAGCAGAGATAGTGAGCTTTGTAGTTGCAAAGAGTTCTTTTAGAATTTGGTCCATAGGTTATAGTCCAATGTCCAGTATCATATTCAGGGTGTTTCCAGCTGAATTGGGACCTCAATCTTGCAATTCAAACTTTCCCTGATGAAGCTTAAGCAGATCTGAGATAACAGGATCAGGACCCAAGGATCTTTTATACAATATCAAACCTTCTTTGACAGGTTGGAGTCCCTCTGGGAACAATAGGTAATTAGGGTGACTTTGAAGTAGGTCCATCACCGGTACTTAACTATACAAATTAACATAAGGCAATTGCCTGTTTCTCCACCATTCACAGGTGTTTTGCTATACAGAGATGAATACAGCGATATCCCATGTTTACAATTAATTTAAATGCTAGAATGTTCTTTTGTTCTCTGAATTATCAGAATACAGCATAGACAGGGACTGTTTATTACATTGTTGACCACTACCCATATATATGTAAATACACAAAAACACAAACATTATCTCCCCATATGTCTTTAAGGGCTGAATTTGAGTCATTCATCTGCAAGATGTTTAACTCTTTGGGATGGTGTGACACATGACCAGAGTTACTGACCTGCCCCCAAACTATGTTTCCGGCTGGGTCACATCCTACCAACTCAGAAGCAATTCAGTTTGAGGTATGATCACTGGTTTAGCAGATTCTCCTCTGTCTCTTAGTGTTCTCTTCAGTCAATTACTCTCTTTTAAGGCTTTCAACTCTCCAAGAAAGCAGGGTGGGGGAAGTCCAGGTCCCTATTTCTAAAGCAACCCTCACAAACCTGTTGACACTCCTCCCACAGCTCTCAGCATCAATTTTGCTTCCTGGTGCCACATATAACTCATTCTCATTTCTCCTGGGCTATCCGTGTCCTTTTAAACTGCTCCTCCACTAGGAACATGTATTGCACCTTGTGAGGGGTTGGGCCTTCTCTGATGGTGGCAGATCAGGTCATGTCACAGTGTATTCAGGCCAATTCACCTGTGTATTAGCATAGATCAAAACAATTGTTAAATGTATAAGTGTATTGAGTGTTTAAACTTCATAAAATATATGGGATGTTATGTGTATTGTTTTCTCTTATATGTATCCTCTTATGATGCAGCAAACATTTATATTGTAATGTCTTCTGTAACTAAATAACTCAGACATCAACGCAGAATTGGGAATGCTAATGAAGGACTTTATCAGAAAAAGTGCTAATTCCACAGCAAATGGCCATTGTGTTTGATGACTGAAGGTCAGAGACTCAAAGTGAATTCCTCACTCATCAGAGGAAAAACCCACATGGTTAGAGACACTGTCAGCATGTCTTCCGTCAAAAGAAGATATAAGAATGGATTCTAGGAAAAATTCTTCATCTCTGGACTGTTTGGACTCTTACAGGGAAGTGTACCAGATACAAAGTGGAGAGTACCAGAGACAATCTGGATGCCCTGGAAAGACTTTGGTTGGGGAAACTAGCAGTTTATTACATCACTTCCGCCATTTAGAATTACAAACTATGATTCACCTGTACATATATTTTACCTGCTTTAACCTCTGAATAACTCTCATTTCCTTTTCTTAGCTAATAACCCTATAGAATTGGCTACCAGTATTGTCTTTGGTATGCAATCTGGAGTATCAACTGGTCTGGGGTATGTGACTGGTCTCTTGGGACTGGGACCAACCTGATGTGGTGTGATTTTAGGTTTAAGTGACCTTTTATCACAAAGCCCAGTTTGTCTGGATGGCAAGATAGGCTGGAGAGTCTAAAGGGACTGTCTAACTCCATGGTGAGACTGGCATAGTGATCTAGGAGTTCACATTTGTCACTGGCTTGGTGAAATCTAATTACAGAACACACCATCACTTTGGAGCGTCTATCCTGTTTTCTGACAGTCTGCCCTGAGGTAGGCATTCACAGCTGTGAGCCACTCCAGACAGTGTGACACCCCCATAACCCAGTACTGCTCTACTCCCCCACTACCCGCTTCAGTGTGGCTCCTGTAGACCCCCATCTCTCTCACACACACACACACTCTATAATAAAGGAATGGATGCCATTGCTCTCATGCGAAGTATTATAGGATCTAATTTTGAACTAATGATAAAAATATATACCTGCTCCTAAATCACACTTTCAGATTAGAGTCATTTGCATGTATAGCTAAAGGAAGATTCACATTAATATAGTTAAATGTAAATAACTTTGTAGCCCATTTTTCCATAATGTAATACATGTAATCTTTGTTCAATATTCAAACGTATTATTAGCATACAGAAGAGGAAATTATATTTTTTTAAATTTTCCTTTAAGTAGACAATGTGCATGCACATTAATCGCCTCAGTCAAGAATAATTTACATGTAGTTAATTTCCCCACTTGTGCATCTCTGTGATTATTTTGAAATTACATATATTAAGCAACTCAAAAACGGTTGTGTTTAACAGCACAGAAGGCTACATGTTCAAAAACTTGTGCATGAACAAATATTTATAGGCACACTTATTATAAAGTGCAAGTGGGAAATAGGCATGCATGGACTTTCCTAAAGGGTAGGCTGCATTGTAGACATGGCCTCTGGGATGGGCAGGTGCAGCCTGTTTACAAAATTGCACAGTACTGTCTGGGCCAAAGCTGACAGAATGAGGATAGTCATGGTTTAGGCAGGTGCAGGTCCAGAAGTACTGGTGGAGATGAACTCCTATCAGATAACAATTGCTTTGATAGCAGCGCACTACAGTTCATAAAAGAAATCAGCAGAGACACACTGTTAAATAAAAGGCAGATTCACCAGTGCACCAAAGCAGAACAAAACTGTCAGAGCATACCAAATAGTTAAACTGACCCTCATCATCATCATCAGGGTAGCCAAAAGCAGCCAAATGGAACTGATTGCTCTGGCCCTTAATTTGTAATTGGTGTGTTGACTTAGAATAGATGGTTGTGTTAGTGAGACTGGTGCAAGGAGAGAGGGGACAGGAAGAGCCAAGTTCCTGAGTTCATATATCTCAGTGCTTTAAGGTCTTCCCCTGAACTCCTACCTTAATTCCCCCAGCAGTGCAGCCTCAGTGCACAGTGGGGTTATGGCAGCAGTGCAACATATAGCCATGGAAAGCTGTGGCAGCTGGGCCAAGTAATCTGGCCGGGAGAACCAGGGCCGGATTAACCTTTTGTGGGCCCCAGCACCAAACATATTTGGGGCCCCGATGTAGTCGTGGGCTCCAAGTGTGGGTCTGGTGTGGCAGTTGCCATAGTATACCCAGTACTGAATCTCAGACACATTTTTCATTTTGATCACACACCTCTGCAGTGTGTGCACTATAGTTTTGATCACACTATATGCATTGCCATACACAGCTCCCTCAGTCCCCAATTTTTCTCATTGAGCTGTACACCCATGTGGGTTTACCAGTGTCCACAGTGAGTAGAACTTTCATAGTGATCAGGGAAACTCCCCACAGATTTATCACCTTCCTCATTCAGACCTTCTATAGCCATGTCTCCAGTACCACCCTATTTCACCAGTCATAGTATGTGGTCCTAGTCTCAGCTCAAAGTTCCAAAGCCAGCAGATACCTGATCAGTTCTGACAAATCCCTCCCTCAACACCCATCCTGCCATTTGAGCAAGCCACTTACAAACACCATTTCCCCAAGCTGAGGACTTAGGCTGGTGTCTTTGAATTCCCAAGAGCTTTCTCCCTCTGCTCCCAGCTACATGCTAGTCTACTACCTGATCACTGCCACCTCTCCCCATGCTTGTTTCCTTTCTATTTTGGACATGCTCCCCAGCCAGCTGGGGCTATTCTCCCACTGCAAGCCTGACCTGCTTCCTCTTTCTCTGCTTCCCTTGACATTCCTTTCCTACTGGTGACCTCTGTTCCTTGAAGTTAAATCCAGTTTCTTTATCTGCTCTAGCTTAATGGCCCCCAGTAGTCACAGAGCCACCTGCAGCTTCTCTGGCTATAGCCATGGAGCCAATTGCCAGAGGCCAGCCTTAGATAGCTGTAGCTTCTAGTCAAGGGAGGGGTGGCAATTCCAAGGCTGAGCATGCTTGAAACTTTCAATGGCGGCACTAGGGACTCTAAATCCTCAGCGCTGGCCCTATGCAGCTGCAGAATCTGCAGTTAAGCGCTTCCCTCCTCTAGGCCATGGCTTTAAGTTCCTGAGATGCCCATCGGCTGCAGCAGAGGCCACCAATTCCCACTCACCTCAGCTAGCACATAGTCATGCAGAAAATGCAGCCTGAATGATTTTGGAGGCTGGGGTGCCAGGAGGTTCCCATCCCTGAGCAGCAGCTCTGCAACAAGCTCACATGGCCCCCCTCTGCTGTGGGACCAGGACCCTGTGAAGACAGTGGAGTTACCCTGTGTATAACCAGTTCTGTCCAAAGCCTGTTGAAGTGCATGGGGGTCTTTTCATTATCTTTAATGGGCTGCGTATAGAAGCAAAGGACCCCATTTTAGACTCTAGGAGCAAAGAGCATTCTATGCTGCACTGGTTTACTATTGTAACAGGAAGGTCTCACATCACCGAGTGAATAAGCAACACCTCCTACAGCACCTAACTTTTTCTGAGAGGCTTCCCACCCAATTACTAAATGTAAACCTGCTTTGCTTACCAGGGCTGAAAATATCAGGACGTATGGTCACAAAAGCAAGGCACTTCGGAATTCAGTAGGAATTTTGGATGTGCACAGAACACAGACCAGACTGGTTCCCACGTGGTTACAGAACTGCAGTAAAGTGGAACAATTTTCAGCTTGTGTGATTGGGGATATCTGTATCCATATTATAAGACTGTCCTACATAAATGAGGAAAAGTTGAGGTGCCCTTGTTATTCTTTTGTTCCACGATTCGTTTCTATGGGGAATTTGCCAGTGCAATATTACTGTCTTCCTTTTAAACAAAGGAAACTAAAAAAATGGTAATGGCTGTTGAAAATAGCAATTCCAGCCCTAGTTAGCGCTGGGGAGATGCCAGCATTTGTTGCTCAATTTTATCCTACTTTTTCTACAGCAAGTTACAGTGGATCAGCGTATTTGATCTGGGAGAAATGAAGTAACAGCAGCCTAAATTGAGCTTGAGCACTCCTGAATTTTGAGAGTGTTCAAATCTGGAAGGCAGGTGCTAGATTCCCTTTCTGAATATTAGATAAACCTGGAAAGGAAAAGCCAATTTCTGCTTCCATGGCTCAGACATGGAAATCCTCCTACGTGCCTGGTTCTGTATCTAAAGCTGCCCAGGTCCTCTAGTAGAGCCTTCCCTCCCTTACTTTTCATTTTAACTTCTGGCGGGATCCACATACCTCCCTTGCTAGGCTTCAGATAGAGAAGTGCACTGTCCATTTAGACCACCCAGTTCCTTCTTTGGGGCTTGCCAGGCAAGGTCACACCAGCATCCCTAATCCAGTCTGGGGAAGTCTTCTGAGGGTGGTATCTGAGCCAAAGCCTTCTACTCCTTCGGTATACTTATTCCCCATTCACAGTGCCACCCCCTTCTGCAGCCAGCTCTCCATTCACAGCAAGCTGCAGCATATGGGGTCTCAGCTCCCGCACTCCCTTTCCTGTTGATAGCTGCCAAGGGAATGCTGGGAAATGTAGTTCCTTCCCTGCTCCAGGGCCAGCTCTATAGGAAGAGAGCTGGCCAAGGAACTACAGCTTCCAGGGCCCCTTGGGTTCTCAGCTCCCATGCTGGGTCCCTGCTGCTCACTCAAGGCTCTACTTCTGCAGCACTGCGAGGGGGAGGAAGTGAGTGTTATGGGCCCCCTTCTGAGCTTGGGCCCGGCCCTATGGAGCCATTGGCACCATGGTAAATCCAGGACTGATGAGAACCCTTAAGACCAGTGTCCAGTCTCCCTCATACTGCTGAGTCATTACAACCAATAAAATTGTTTCAGGCAAACAGTTATAGAGGAAGAGTGATAATTGGTTGAGTTACCTCTGATGTCACAATGGCCCCACTTAAGAGTTACCCTGAGCTGTTGACCACAGACTGACTGTATCATATATAAACATAGCAATTAGCTATACTAAGTAATTAATCACTTCCTAATCACAACCTACTCAAAATATAGCCTATGCAAGAAATTTCAATTAACTTTAAACATATGAAAAGTTTGAAGTCTGAGTTATTCCACTGTTAAGATCACACAGGACAAAGAAAAGACTGACACAGATTCAAAGTTTCTTAAAGGGCCCAGCTTTTAATTAATTTTAACCCAAACTAATTAACAGATGTACTTATACATTCTCAGAAAATTCATTCTGTAATTGAAGAGTAAGTGCACTAAATTTGAGGATGATATTCTGTACTTTTCTTGCAAAACAGAAAGGTCAAATCCCTGTCTTAAGTGCAAAATGGAACTCCCCTATGAAGTTGTGAACAGCACCTCCATAATTAACATACTGGAATAGTTTCAGTGGGCCAAATTGACTGTATGGAGTTACACCAGAAATGAATGTTGTGCCAACGTCACACAAATATACGGTATAAGGGCCTTGTCCCGCAAGTATTTACCACCAGGTAAAGTGCTTATTACCCTAGTTAATTCCTTAGAATTCAGTGGACTTAGTCATGGAAAGAAGCACCTAGTAGTACTTGTATGCTTGGGCCCTAAGAACTCATTTTGAGTCTCAGATTATGTGTGTATGTCATCAGAACATTAAGATAAAAAACAGCAATACAGTATGAATAGTTTTGTTGAAATTGTCTATAATACTCAATAACATATATAAAGTGTAAAGTTGCAGGGGAAGGGAGTCTATAAAAAGTGTGTTCAATTTTTTCAGGAGTAACAAATTAAGCAAAGTCACTGTTCTCGGTCATTCAAAAAGCAGAAATATCACAGGCACAGAATAGAGGGCTAGGAAAGGGTGTTACTCAGTCTGATGAGAGCTGCAAGCACACACCTGGCAATTGCAGTTTGTTATGCTTATAAAAATTCACGGAATCTTGTTCAGGCGACAAGGCAATGTGCCACCTTTATTTAAAATGTCAAAAGCAGCATATGCTTACACACACACACAAGGTTCAGCAGTAGCTCACGAAAGCTTATGCTCAAATAAATTGGTTAGTCTCTAAGGTGCCACAAGTACTCCTTTTCTTTTTGCGAATACAGACTAACACTGCTGTTACTCTGAAACCAGTCCTTTTTGTTGCCCAAGTCTATCTAGTGACCAGCTAAACTGAACACAAGGAGGGAGCCAGGCCTCTGTTGGACACATACTGATGCTCCATTGTTATTGCAGAATGTACCCAAAGCCTCCATGCTCTCACCCAGCTTTTATAGTAGTTGATCGCCATGTAAGTCTATGGGTCTTGCTGTGTCATAATTGGATCGTTAATCATAAACTGACTGTTTGCAGGACCATTCTCCATCTCCTTATCTTATACTTTGTTCTTGTTTTCTGGTGGATACCTTCACACTTTAGGGTTGTTAATCTTCACTCTTCAGCCATCAGAACAAGATAGTGGCGTCTTCATTTCTTCACTACCTCTTTTGTGATTAGGCCCATCTGCTGCTGGCATCTCTTCTTATCTACTCACATAGTTGCATACGTCACTCACCCAAGGAACAGCTAAACAATCTCCTAACAAGCAGGTTTGTAACAGAACATTGTGATTTCATATTACTAGTTTAACTTATAAAACAAAGCAACTAGTAAATTAACAAATCAGAAGAACTTAACAAATCAAGAAGGTTTGGGGTTCTTTGCTCACAAGTTCACATATAATGAAAAGTTCAAATACGCTGGCATAAGAAATCCCCTCAGGATCCAAATGCTCTTGTGGAGGGTGGGGAAAGTGAAAATTCAGCTCCCATAAACAGCTCACAATCCAGCAATAATACTTAAAGTGCCAAATACACTTAGAAACCAAACTGAATTTAAAAGAAAACGCAATGCATACTATATATAAAATGGCAAACATCATCTCTATCAACCTAGCTTTCTGGAAGTTAGTATTCCCCTTTGGATGGGCTTCCAGCCTGGATGACATGAGGTCACATAACAACAAAACCCTGTAGATGATGGAAGTTCCTAAAAATGAAATAAATTAAAACCTTAAATTGAAATGGAAAGTATAGGTGTGAGGGTGCATTAAGAATATTGAGACATTGAGGTCTTGGGTCAAAGAGGAGATATTATTCCAAATCTAGTGGGAATTGAATGTCTAATAACAAATGGGATGACTTTTGACTCCTAATTGTTTAGGAAAAAATAACATCTGATCATTCATATACCAGTTGAGAATCTCTGTATAATCTATATATTCCATACAAAAACTATGCTAAGAGAATGTTATGATTACACAGTTAAGCAACAATCAGGAAATACCAGGTTAAAATTGCAAATACAACCATAAGTCTTCCTCCTTGTGCATATGCATTACCATAGAGCCTTTAATCACATGAAACATTCTTCACAGGGGTGTTAATGCCCCAAGACCCTTTACAGGGAAACAGAGTGTAAGCTACTTACCACATGCTAGTCAGAGCAGTGTTTCTCAACCTGGTGGTCGTGACCCTCAGGAAGTTCACAAAATGGGTTTAGGGGGGTCACCACGGGGAGCCCCACAACATGCTTCAGCCCCAGGCAGCAGGGCTCTGGCCTCCCTAAGCTTAAGCTTAAGCCTAAGCCCCAGCCCCAGCCCCAGCCCCTGGGTAGTGTTACAGCTGTTACAGCCCCAGCTTCAGGTGGCTTCAGCCCCAGCCCCGGGGGGCAGGGTTCTGGCAGCTTCAGCTCCCTAGTTTTTCAAGTCTTAGTAGGAGGGTCAAGATTTTTAAGTCCAAAGTAGGTTGCCAGCACAAAAAGGTTGAGAAACCCTGAGTTAGAGCAATGCTTTCAACCCACAACATATAGAAATGAACAGTGAAACAATGGAACCAGGGCAGTTCACTCTCAGTGGCTTTGTTTATACTAAGACAACTGAGGAAAACCAAAGCCAGAAAAAGAAAGAGCAAGGATTTTTCCTTCCAAAGAAACTATTTTTTTAAATGAAAAATTTCATGAAAATATTGGAATGAAACAGCTTTCCCCCCCCCCCACCAAGAAATATACCATTTTTTTCTTTTACCAACTCTAGTCAATACCTGTAACTACATAGTCAATTCAGCTAGTGACATTCTTAGATGAAGGAAATATTCAAATTTGACCCCAGGGACAATTATAAATCTGGCAGGAAAACAAAACAACCAATCCCTCAAGCAATTACCATAAGCAAATTGCTATTCTCCACAAAGGCATTTCTACATTGATATAATCTAAGAAGGTGTTGATATAATCTACATAGAAAGATTTTGTTACTCATATATAATACAGACTTTTTTGTAAAGGGATTTTGTTAACCGGACATCATCGATCTACATATCCTGGCTGTTTTCAAAGCCACTCTATGAATACTTAATCTACTAACAGTAATCAAAATAATGTTGAAGAAACAACCTCCCACTTCAAAAAAGTGAAGGGGAAAATGAGCTGAGTACAATGGCAATAACAGTGATTACTGGAGAATTCAGTGTCTCTGGGGGGAAAAAAAATCCCTCCAGTTTGTCTATTTCAAATTGATTATGCAAACACTTACTACTAGCTGTAGTGCTTCTTCATGTGAGTATTCTCACTGTCACACACCAGTGATCCAGGTGTTCTCATTTAACATTTTATTTTAGGATGTTTCAGTTAAGGCTTGTCACTCTTACTGACACTCAAAATCTCCTCCCACTGTTTACTAAAGATACTACTCTGGATGGAAATGCCAAAGACCTTAGGGTAGTATCTTACTCAGTGGTACTGCTTGAGGAATAAGGTACCACTCACTTTGAGCAGGAGTATCAGAATCGGACCCTTAGGCCTTTTCTGTGCACACATACTTACATCAGTTTAATTAAGCCAATTTAATTAAACAGGCATGTGTGTAGACGTTCTTATTTCAGTGTCAAGAGTATCTTATTTTGGATTAGCTTAATCCCAATTATAGAATCATAAAATATCAGGGTTGGAAGGGATCTCAGGAGGTCATCTGGTCCAACCCCCTCCTCAAAGCAGGACCAATCCCCAACTAAATAATCCCAGCCAGGGCTTTGTCAAGCCTGACCTTAAACCTCTAAGGAAGGTTAAACTTGCTGAGGGTGCAGTCTATGCCATCCTCCAGATAGTTAATGAAGATATTGAACAAAACCGATCCCAGGACCGGCCCCTGGGAGACTCCGCTTGATACTAGCTGCCAACTAGACATGGAGCCATTGATCACTACCCGATGATCTAACCAGCTGTCTATCCACCTTATAGTCCATGCTATAATAAGATGTACCCACATGTTCAAGACTCCTATCTCACCTGTGGAAAGGGGATACTGCTTTATGTTTCTTTTAACATTCTGTTTGAGTTTTGTAAGAGACAATGAGTAACATTTTCTAAATTGTCCAAATAACTTAGAGGCCTAAGTCCCATTTTCCAAAGTGACATAGATGGTTAGGACTAAGTTTCAGTGAACAGCAATGGCACTTAGGCGCCAAGTCACTTGGGCATATTGAAAATTATTTAAAATTAATTTGCCCTGACAATGAGATTGAGGGGCAGGCACCCTTAGTCACAAGTGGGGTTTACCTAGAAGGAGTTCTCGTACAACAGCAAGAGCGAATAAACAGAAAAGACAATGATCTTGTCCAGATCAATATATGCAGGGTCCCCACTGTAAACAGATCTTCCTCCTGCTGCATGAAAGGGTTGTCAGCCATGTCCAGAGCACTGTCCTACTGTTCCAGACCTCACAGGTGCCTCTCTAAGAGTCCAGGATCTGTGAAGAGGTTGAGGGCAACGGGGGAAGATTAGGACAGGGTTAGGAGATTATTCCATTGAGAATCCCCTTTTCTAGGTTTGCAGGGGACAATCTAGACCCAGGGTAGTGACTGGCAGCATGACTCCATTGTCAATGTATTTTTAGTACTGGATGAAATACTCGCTCCATCAAAGTTAATGGGAGTTTTGCCACTAATTCAATGTGGCCAAGATATCACGTATTGGGTCCAGTTAAAAACGATGGGTAGAAGTTACGGAGACAAAACTTAATTTGCAAATGTGGAATTTGACTAAGAAACCTGATCTTACAACTTTGCTCTTGCAAAAAAGAGACACAGGATCTTTGGCAGCCACAGCATGCCCAGGCCTTAATTTGACATCTTTTGGAATGTTGGTACTGGGGGTGCATTGAAGAACTGGAGTTGGTTTCTTCTTCACTGTCAGCATATTTTGTATCAAATGTGTGTTTATTTAGATTTACTGAACATCAGTAAGCAAAGAAATGGAAAACTCACTGATTGTGTAAAAAAAAAAAAAGTAAGTCAGTGAAGATGGTAAATTACAGTATAGGGTGAGATTGTGGCTTGCCCTACATTTCTACCCAGGGGATTATAGGGGATGTGAGATGCTTCCTACGTCCCGTAATCATGGGCATCCTACATCTTGGTGGGGAAGAACAGCCTTCACAGAGCCCTGCTCCCCCTCCTGCACTCAAGTCGATAGGGCAGGGAGGAAGTTGAGTTTTGATTCCACCCCTGCAACTTGCCCTGCCGCTGAGCAAGCACAGAAGGGGAAGTGATCCACCCCAGTTTCAGAGCTGGTTCAGTTTACTCACCCATACCCCAAGCAGGGAGGGAACCAGGGACAATAGTTTGACTCTTGTCTGGTGTTATTTTGGGGTAGACCATTGGACTGCATAAACCAAAGGAAAACATGCTGACATGTACTGGTCAGTTATAAACAAATTGTACATATCCAAAATTACCTTGAAGATGTCATTTTAATATGTAATCTAGATGTATTTTAGAGTTGAACTATTTTAATACAAGAATTGGAAGTCCAGTACAAAAATCTGACTATTGTCTAATTTTTTTGGGGGGAGGGGTGGGAGTGAGAAAGGAAAGTCAGTAATTGTAGGATACTCAGATGACAACCCCCTTGTCTTGCTGTCAGGGAGCAGTAGCAGTGCCTGCTCCCTGCCCCAGGATGTATTTGAGCCTTTGCCCATAAGTGGGGCATGGTAGGGAGACCAGGGCTGTCCCTTTCCGCCAGGTCCCAGCCTAGGGCCCTTTGGGAAGTAACATTACCGGGCTCTTCATCATACAGAGCCTAAATCTGCCACCTTGGGTTACTTCCTACCTAAGTGCCCCTTCAGTTTTGGGTATGGATCCTATATTTCAAACAAAGTCTCAAATGAGCGGGGCAAGACCTGCCTTGAAAGGGGTGGTGGTTGGACAAGGAACTGTCAGTAGCCTGACCTGACATGTGATCCCCTCTCAGGCTCCACCTTCTATCTGGCTTCCTGGAGAAAGAGGCTTCTCTCCTGTAACCTACCACTGCTCCTAATGTGGGCTTCAGCACTCCTTGTAACCCATTCCTCCAGCTGGAGCATGGTCAGCAGACCTGTATGGGCAGGGCTACCTGGGCCCACCACTATTGCCTTTCAGGCTCAGTAACCCTGCTGTCTGTTTGCTGAATTATCCTGGTCTTCTGTTTCTGCAAAATATCTTCATTCTAGAAAAAAGTACATTGAAATGTTCTTCTCAAATAACTTTCCTTTTGATCATATGGTTGAGTCTTTCCTTTGTGAATGCCCCACATACCTTATGTTACTTAATATTGCTAATTCTGTATTAACGTATGTACCTATATGTGTCAAGACCATGTAATTGTCATATCGTATTAATGACCCAAAATATCAACAAATCTCCCTCCCCTCAAAACCCCCCCAAAACAAACCAAAATAACCCCCTCCCCCAACATTAACTTCCAATATACATAGGAGCTAACAGTTTTTAGAATCATTAGGGACTGAGCTCTTTCTCCCCAGTGCCATCCCTTCTTAGTCAAACCACAGATTCAAGTGCCTTTGATTTTACAGATATTCTCATCTGCTCTCAAATTCACATCTTGTTCCAGAAAGGTTTCATTGTGGCACTGGATTGGCTTCAGGGACTGATCAGGGCAGATGGAGTTTTTCACCTTTAGGGAATTGTTTTGAGTTAATTGCCAGTCCAAAAAAAACAAAAGCTGTATCATCTCATGGCTGCTCAATAACCTCTATGAAATATGATGGTCTCAATATTCAGCACAGGTCCCAGTGGGCAGTTGTCCACATCACTACAGTTGAAACTAATTGGAATTTTTTTGAGGATATCAATAGATTGTCCAGAATGTGTTCTGGACAATCTAGTCTGTTTAGGTTCTTTAGTACGTCCATCACTTTGGAATCAGAAGGCTCTGGAGATTAAACTGACCTCTCTATCCTTTAGGAGATCCCACCATATCAGGGTTAAAGCAAACTCATGGGTAGCCTTACATTTCTGCTGCCCATTCTTTGTGTACTGTGCCTATATTGGGCTTCTGTCTCAAGGGTTGTCAACTGAGAACCTTCCCAGGAACTGACATTCATTACAAATGATTTTTTCTAGAAAAATGAAAGGTGCTGTTGTGTACGCAACAAGAATATCTAGCTAGCATACTGACTTGTTTGTTTCTGCTCTGCTGCCTTCTACCAGATTTTCTGTCTCCCCTAAACTGTTGTCTGGACGACATGTGGAAGTGAAATTTCCTCAGCCCATGCTCCTTCCTACCTGGTTGATAGCATCCATACTTCTCTTTTCTCTCATTGAGGAGCTGGAATTAGTCTTTATCAGCTTTCCTTTGGCTTTGATTAATTTGACGTGCACAAAGATACCCATTGGTGGATGGGAAAAATCTCAGATAGAAAACCAAAATGGAAACTACAAAAGCAGCATCTCAAATGTAGTGCTCTATTTTGTGCATTTGCTCAGCCTGGTACCAGGGTCCACCTCAGACTTTAAAGGGCACAGTCAACAGCTTACTATTTATTTAAAAATGTACAGTATTTATGAATGAGGGGGATGTGTAAAGGTTTGGACTCACTCCTGCAGCACCTCCTGCTGATAGTAGTCAGGAATTAGCTCATCCAGCCACCAGAGCGCCCTCTGCAGGCCAGTGATCTACCTCACCGCTGGCCCCCATGTCCCTCCCAGGACCCAGTGCCCCTTTCTCTGGGGTGCTGCCCCCCCCAGCAGTACCCCCACCCTCAGGTTTGGGTCTTCCCACCCAAGGGAACCCCCACCCTCTAACCCCACCTTAGTCTGGGCTACTGCCAGTCCCCACTTTGCCCCTTACAAGGGGCTGACTGCAGTATATACGCCACTCATCATAGGCAAGGGGATACAAGGGGCTGACTGCAGTATATACGCCACTCATCATAGGCAAGGGGATACAAGGGGCTGACTGCAGTATATACGCCACTCATCATAGGCAAGGGGGTTTTGGATCTGCTGTCTCCACCTACCTATGGGCTGCCCCTTTGCAACTCCACACCTATTCAGCCTGTAGTCAGGCCTGCAGCCTGAGGCTTTCCATGCTGTAGCTCCTAGCTCCTCAGGCCCTTCCCCAACCCTGCTCCAATCTAGGTGTCCTGCTTGGCACCTTACAGGGAGGGAGGGAGGGAGACAGTCAGTCTCAGAGTCACAGTCTCTCACCAGGCAGAGGGAGACTGACTGGGCTGCTGGCTCACAGCCTCTTATAGGGGACAGCTGGGCCTGATTGAGCAGGCCACAGCTGTGGTTGCTCCCTTAATCAGCCTGGGCTTCTCCCCACAGCCCCAGCCCTCTCCCAGGGCTGGCCTGAGCCCTGTCAGGGCTGGAGCAGGTAGCCACCCCACTACAGGATGGTATACCTAAAGGTGGAGTTAGGCTAAACCCAGTTTAATAGCACAATATAAAAAGAGTACTTCAAAATAGAGTTTACTGTGAAATTGTGAGTAAATTGTTAATATCCTCCCTTTGAAATGTCCATTAGCTGACATCTGCAGCATCTTAGGACAAATGTTATAATGATGTGGAGTTTGGAAGAATTTTTACTAGGAATTTTGAACTCAGTGGAGTTACTCGAAGAATGAATTTAGCCTTCTGTATTAATGCACAGTGGGCCAGAGCCTCAGCATGGGTAAATCAATGTAGTTTCATTTGCTTAGTGAAGGTACAATGATTTATGCCAGCTGAGGGTCTGCCCTGTTTTATTTAATTAAAAAGAAAAGCAGAATACTGATTTAAAGTGATGCAGATGTGTGTAGACACCATTAGTTCAATTTAAGAGCAGTTTTACTTTAAGCTTACAAGAAGTGGAAGATTGGACAAATGACCAGGGAGGAGTATAAAAAAAATATTGCTCAAGCATGTAGGAGTGAAATCAGGAAGGCCAAATCACACTTGGAGTTGCAGCTAGCAAGGGATGTGAAGAGTAACAAGAAGGGTTTCTTCAGGTATGTTAGCAACAAGAAGTCAGTCAAGGAAAGTATGGCCCCTTACTGAATGAGGAAGGCAACCTAGTGACAGAGGATGTGGAAAAAGCTAATGTACTCAATGCTTTTTTTGCCTCTGTCTTCACGAACAAGGTCAGCTCCCAGACTACCGCACTGGGCAGCACAGCATGGGGAGGAGGTGACCAGCCCTCTGTGGAGAAAGAAGTGGTTCAGGACTATTTAGAAAAGCTGGACGAGCACAAGTCCATGGGGCCGGATGCGCTGCGTCCGAGAGTACTAAAGGAGTTGGCAGACGTGATTGCAGAGCCATTGGCCATTTTCTTTGAAAACTCATGGCGATCGGGGGAGGTTCCGGACGACTGGAAAAAGGCTAATGTAGTGCCCATCTTTAAAAAAGGGAAAGAGGAAGATCCGGGGAACTACAGGCCAGTCAGCCTCACCTCAGTCCCTGGAAAAATCATGGAGCAGGTCCTCAAGGAATCAATTCTGAAGCACTTAGAGGAGAGGAAAGTGATCAGGAACAGTCAGCATGGATTCACAAAGGGCAAGCCATGCCTGACTAATCTAATCGCCTTCTATGACGAGATAACTGGCTTTGTGGATGAGGGGAAAGCAGTGGACGTGTTATTCCTTGAGTTTAGCAAAGATTTTGACACGGTCTCCCACAGTATTCTTGCCAGCAAGTTAAAGTAGTATGGGCCGGATGAATGGACTATAAGGTGGAGAGAAAGTTGGCTAGATCGTCGGGCTCAACGGGTAGTGATCAATGGCTCCATGTCTACTTGGCAGCCAGTATCAAGCGGAGTGCCCCAAGGGTTGGTCCTGAGGCCGGTTTTGTTCAATATCTTCATTAATGATCTGGAGGATGGCATCGACTGCACCCTCACCAAGTTTGCAGATGACACTAAACTGGGAGGAATGGTAGATACACTGGAGGGTAGGGATAGGATACAGAGGGACCTAGACAAATTAGAGGATTGGGGCAAAAGAAATCTGATGAGGTTCAACAAGGACAAGTGCAGAATCCTGCACTTAGGACGGAAGAATCCCATACACCGCTACAGACTAGGGACCGAATGGCTAGGCAGCAGTTCTGCAGAAAAGGACCTAGGGGTTACAGTGGATGAGAAGCTGGATATGAGTCAGTGTGCCCTTGTTTCCACTAAAGCTAACAGCATTTTGGGCTATATAAGTAGGGGCATTGCCAGCAGATTGAGGGATGTGATCATTCCCCTCTATTCGACATTGGTGAGGCCTCATCTGGAGTACTGTGTCCAGTTTTGGGCCCCACCCTACAAGAAGGAGGTGGAAAAATTGGAGAGTGTCCAGCGGAGGGCAACAAAAATGATTAGGGGACTGGAACACATGATTTATGAGGAGAGGCTGAGGGAACTGGGATTGTTTAGTCTGCAGAAGAGAAGAATGAGGGAGGATTTGATAGCTGCTTTCAACTACCTGAAAGGGGGTGTTAGGATATAGATATTCAGGCCTTTCTGCAAAGGCCTGTACTTTAAGAATTTAGGTGTATTCTTATCACTTGGCTAGTTCTAGAGGTATAAAAGAAAGAATCAAAATCACTGTCTGCTGGTGTAAGGGCCTTCTCTTACTGTGACAGTCTGAGGCCCTGTTCTTAGGCTAAGGCCTTTGGCGAGGCAGCCATAAGCTAGGAAACGAACAGTCACATCCTCACATTCCAAACTAGTCACATTGAAATAAGGTGCTATTGGGCTGTTAGGCACTATCAGGACAGGATTGTATTCCTGTCACCTCCAGAAAAAGGGAAGTGCCTAGAAAATGTAAAAGGAAACTTAGTTTGATAGCATCCTGTCTGGCAAGAACTCACTTATCAATCGCTGCGATGTGAAATCCTCACTTCTGTATTGTCTTGTCATTATAGTTCCCACTTTGCTATTGTTTGTCTGTATAATCTTTGTCTGGTTCTGTGATTGTTCCTGTCTGCTGTATAATTAATTTTGCTGGGTGTAAACTAATTATGTAACCCAATTATATCCCACCACTTTAATCATGTTATAATATGCTAGGATTGGTTAGTTAAATTTCAGGAAAATGATTGGAAAGGGACAGCTAAGCAGAACTCAAGGTTTACTATATAATCTGTAGTCAATGAGGAAGTGGGTGGGTGGGTGAGATGGGAACAGGGAATGGGGGTAAGGAAATCGGAATAATGTTTTGCTAAAGGGGGAAATGGGAACAAGGAATGGGGATGGGGAAATTGGAATCATGTTTGGCTAAGGGCAGAAATGGGAACAGGCACACAGGTGTAAGGCTCTGTGGTGTCAGAGCTGGGAAGGGGGACACTAAGGAAGGAAACTGGAATCATGCTTGCTGGAAGTTCACCCCAATAAACATCGAATTGTTTGCACCTTTGGACTTCGGGTATTGTTGCTCTCTGTTCATGCGAGAAGGACCAGGGAAGTAAGTGGGTGAAGGAATAAGCCCCCTAACAGGGGGTTCCAAAGAGGATGGATCTAGACTGTTCTCAGTGGTAGCAGATGACAGAATGAGGAGTAATGGTTTCAAGTTGCAGTGGAGGAGGTTTAGGTTGGATATTAGGAAAAACTTTTTCACTAGGAGGGTGATGAAGCACTGGAATGGGTTATCTAGGGAGGTGGTGGAATCTCCTTCCTTAGAGGTTTTTAAGGTCAGGCTTGACAAAGCCCTGGCTGGGATGATTTAGTTGGGGATTGGTCTTGCTCTGAGCAGCGAGTTGGACTAGATGACCTCCTGAGGTCCCTTCCAACCCTGATATTCTATGATCCATATCCTCCAGGCAAGCACCTACCTTTTTATGAGTCATTCCCCTTCTCCAAAGCAAAACAAATGTATTTTACCACACATATACACACCCCACTATTTCTCTCAATTACTTCTACATAGCTGTCTGTGTGTTGTTGGTGTTACAATGCATTGATTTAAAAAAAGACACAAATCAAATGTATCTGGAAGGTAGAATTCAACCTCAGCTGTTGTGTGCCAACATAGCTGCAAAAACATTTTTACGTTTTGTTGGTTCTGTGATATGACTCATGCTGGTTAACTTTACCACAAAATATGCCTTCTACACGCTATATAGTCAGCAAAAGTCATAGCAACAAACAGCTTTTCGTTTAAATATAAATCCTCACAGTAAAATTGGGGACACTAGTGATCATTCACATTGTCAAACCACATACATTTTTCCACAAGGGATCATTCATATTGGAAGGTGGGTGTTTAACAGAATGGGAATACAGGAGGGAATAGTTTGGTTGTTTTTTTTTTTTAATAAAGATCTTCAATGTCTCAGATGCTCTGTAACAAACAGCGCAGAACAAAATTCTACTGAACATTCTAATGAATAAGTGCTCAGAGTGAGCAAACGAGAGACAATAAGGGGAATCAAATGCGAGAGACATGATAATTATTTCCTCTTCCAGTCATTCTATTTGACTTTATGTAATTTTATTTAAGCAGGAATATTGTAGGTAGAGGGTTTAATATTGTTTTAATTAAATATGCTCAATTAGTTTGTGAAGAAACACTTCCCTGCAAAACTCAACTGTGATGCTTTGTGAACTCATTCTTTCCCTAAAGCTACAATCAACTTTAATAGCTTTCCTAATTCTAACAAAACCTTTATGTAACTTAGTAAAGGCTGTTTAGAACAACTGCAATAAATGAAGGTTGCAGAAAGAAGGTAAGTTGTCTTCAGGGTGCACTTACACCAAAAATGGGAAGAGAAAGGAGGCATGTCTCCGGAGTCTACAAACTACTGCAGCTTATACATACAACAGTGAGCCTCAAAAGAGTCCACTGGTTGCAGCTGGCTCAAGTCTCAGGATTTGAGTATTTTACGGCAACAGGAGCCTCCTTTTTATAGTTTGGGATGTATGAAATATGTCTATGTGTTGTCATTTTGATATAACCTGGGGGAAATTCACTTCACCTGCACAAAGCCAGAGTCACCTTGCTCTATGTGGACGAAGTGTGGATCTCCCCATCTCCATCCTGGCAACTACAGACCCACCAACCTGAGCTCAGAAATATACAAGGCTTTAGAAATTTTGAAGGAAGGACTAATTAAAGATATGGAGGAAAATGGGATGAAATAAAACATTTACCAAAGGTAGATCATGCCAGACTAACCTGGTATCTTTCTCTAATATAACTGATTCACTAGAGAAGGGAAATGTGGTAGATCTAACCTACCTGGACTTCAGTAAAGCCCTATGGAAAATTATTAGTTAAACTGGAGAACGTAGAGATTAGTACAAGAATTGTAAGGTGTGTAAGGAACTAGATAAAAGGGGAAATGGGTTTGCTGAGAGGGGAACTATCAGGCTGGAGGGAGGTTACCAGTGGAGTTCCTAAAGGATCGGTCTTGGGACTGATCTTATTTAATATTTTCATTAAAGACCCACACTCTCTGGACTCCTTATGCATGTGCACCTACCACCTAAGACACACACGTGCATGGTAGCTTGAATTTCTGCCCACTTTACTACAGCTGTTCACCTGCCACATTGTCGTATCTTGATAAATACCTCTTGCAAACAGCAGATACGCTTCATGTTTAGCAAATTGGAATTCTACCAAATCTAGTTTCATTTTCTGCTACTCCAGGAATGTTCATTATGCATATAGTTCACAACTATCCCAGTTGGACTCATTTTGTATCCACCTGTTTCAAAAAGTATTACCTTTGTCTGAGCTGGGACATAAGGATTCCAACCCTATAAAAACAATACTTCAGTACATAATTCCAGGCAGCAACTTAATAGCCAATTGCCTTAGCTTTGCTTGGAGCCACAGGGACAAGGGCTTTGTGCGGGGTCCTTGCAATAGAATTTGAGGAGCACAAACTGACAGGCCAACAAGTCACTCCCCTTCTCTTCTGCTTTCCTACCTCTTCTACTACAGAATTGGCCCTTGTTTCTCTTCTCTTTTCTCCACACTCTCTCAGGCCTGGTGTCATAAATATAAAGGGAAGGGTAAACCCCTTTGAAATCCCTCCTGGCCAGGGGAAAGCTCCTCTCACCTGTAAAGGGTTAAGAAGCTAAAGGTAACCTCGCTGGCACCTGACCAAAATGACCAATGAGGGGACAAGATACTTTCAAAAGCTGGGAGGAGGGAGAGAAACAAAGGGTCTGTGTCTGTCTGTATGCTGTGCTTGGCCAGGGATAGACCAGGAATGGAGTCTTAGAACTTTTAGTAAGTAATCTAGCTAGGTATGTGTTAGATTATGATTTCTTTAAATGGCTGAGAAAAGAATTGTGCTGAATAGAATAACTATTTCTGTCTGTGTATCTTTTTTGTAACTTAAGGTTTTGCCTAGAGGGGTTCTCTATGTTTTTGAATCTAATTACCCTGTAAGATATCTACCATCCTGATTTTACAGGGGGGATTTCTTCATTTCTATTTACTTCTATTTTCTATTAAAAGTCTTCTTGTAGAAAACTGAATGTTTTTTCATTGTTCTCAGATCCAAGGGTTTGGGTCTGTGGTCACCTATGCAAATTGGTGAGGCTTTTTATCCAACATTTCCCAGGAAAGGGGGGGTGCAAGTGTTGGGAGGATTGTTCATTGTTCTTAAGATCCAAGGGTCTGGGTCTGTAGTCACCTAGGCAAATTGGTGAGGCTTTTTACCAAACCTTGTCCAGGAAGTGGGGTGCAGGGTTTTGGGAAGTATTTTGGGGGGAAAGACGCGTCCAAACAGCTCTTCCCCAGTAACCAGTATTAGTTTGGTGGTGGTAGCGGCCATTCCAAGGACCACGGGTGGAATACTTTGTACCTTGGGGAAGTTTTGACCTAAGCTGGTAAAGATAAGCTTAGGAGGTTTTTCATGCAGGTCCCCACATCTGTACCCTAGAGTTCAGAGTGGGGGAGGAACCTTGACACCTGGTCTGCACTACACAGTTAGGTTGACATAAGCCACCTTAGCTTGGGTTAATAATATATGTGACTACATTATGAGTCTCTTCCGCCTACCTAAGTGGCCTGTAAAGTCAACTTCTGTACTCCACCTCCAGGAGAGGTGTAGCACTTAATTTGACATCCTCAGGTTGACCTAGGGATAGTGTAGACACTGTATTTTGTAATTTGAATAAATTGGCCTCTAGGAGGTGTCCCTCAGTGCTCCGCTGTGACGGCTCTGGAGAGCGCTGTATGTCAGCCAGGTACCCAGGAAACAGCCGCTCCCCCGTTAAAGCCCTGTGAACTTTTGAATTTTCATTTCCTGTTCGATCAGTGTGGAGAGCTTGTCAGCACAGCTGATCATGGAGACTCAAAGCCGCGAACTCGCTCCAGCATGGAGTACACAGGAGGTGTTGGATCTTATTGCTGCGTGGGGAGAAGAGTCTGTGCAGGCAGAGCTCTGATCAAGCAGAAGAAATGCTGATATATATGCCAAAATCGTGTGGGGCATGGGGGAGAAGAGCTACGCTGTGACACACAGCACTGCCACGTGAAAATAAAGGAACTTCGGCAAGCATACCAGAAGACAAGGGAGGCAGTCACTCTGGTTCTGTCCCCCAGACATGCTGCTTTTATGAGGAGCTAGCTGCATGCAGTTCTCAGCTGTGACCCCACCACTACCCCAAAATGCTCAGTGGATACCTCCCAGGAGCCCCGGGGATACCTCAAGCAACAACGAGGAAGACATTGTTGAGGAGAAAAATGCGAGGCAGGCAAGTGAAGGATCCATTCTCCCCAACAGCCAAAAACTGTTTTTAACCCTGGAGCCAATCCCTTCACAGGCTCAATTGTCAATGGAGCAGGATTACAGGGAAGGCACCTCTGGTGAGTACACATTTCCAATCAAACTATAGGGGTTACATGCTATTATTTGAAATGTTTAATCGGAACAAAAAAAGTAGATGTAGTGGGTATCAGTGGCGACACCAGCTACGCAGAGGGTGCTCTCCGAAAAAGCGTGTTATGTGCATGGGGATGGCCTGGGAATCCTCCATGGAGATCCCTAGGAAGCTTTCATGGAGGTACGCTGCATTCCTTTGGAGAAGGGTTCTGGGAAGGGCTGACTTATTTTGTCCACTATGGTAGGACACTTTCCCGCACCACTCCAGTATTAACTCTGCTGGCATCATTGCAGCTCACAGCATAAGGACCAGGTCTGTATGCAGACGCTTGCAGCATCTGCTCCCTTGCCACCGCTGTTACCTTCAGGAAAGTGATATTGCTTATGGTCACCCAGGGGAAATGTGGAAACTTTTAAATTCTAGCCCTTAAACCACAAACAATTCAACAAGTAATCCACCCGATTGGTGAAATCTGTGTCACACAGCCACGCTTTCCCAAGCATTCCGTGGGTGTGGTTGGAAGGGATCATTGCACGTGCATTGCAACCAGCATTAAAAAAAGGAGGGGTGCCAGCTTCCTGTTGTCTCCCTTCCCCTTCCCCCCAACCCGGTGCTGCTTTTGTAAAGATCAAACTAGTTGGGTGGCTTTACATTGGTGCCTGTCCTCAAGCACCATTCAGGTTGCTAAGGGGATTTTCTGAAGTTTCAACCAGTGATCCCAAGGATGATGTCTTCACAAAAGCAGCAGCACAAGACCCCTCACCCATGCCCTGTGGCCTGACTCACCATGGCTGGAGCAGCAAACCGACTCTGGCAATAGCCAACAGTTGTGATTACATTGTGGCTTGCAAGGAAGTGCATTGAGGGGTGTGGGGGGGGGGGTTATTAAAAAAAATTAACCTTGCACCAGAAACAATGTATGCACTGTTAGTGCTACCCTTGTGCTTTGTGTTCTTTGCAGCTGAAACCTTGTCCATCGGTGCATCCTCCACACCAGGACAGAGACTTTCCCAGATTAGAAGGCGGAAAAAGGAGACTCAGGAGGACATGTTCAGTGAGTTAATGCACACCTCCAAGAGTGACAAGATGGAGCTCGCACATGGAGGATTACACTGTCTGAGAACCTGGACATGGATAGGGAGGACAGGAGAGCATGCAGGGAACAAGCGCGAGCCCCGCAGGAAGAGATGCTGCAGATTATGAAGGAGCAATCTGACATGGTTAGGTGTCTGGTTGAGGTTCAAGAAAGGCAGCTGGATGCTAGAGTCCCTCTGCAGCCTACGTTGAGCCTGCTGCCATCATCGCCCAGTTCTATATCCTCCTCCCCCAAACGTCCTATGAGGGAGGGTGCGGGAGTTCGGTATCCCTTGCACTCAACTCCAGAGGAGGGTACAAGGACTAGAAGGCGCCCATTCCCACACCTCTGATTGTTATTGCAGTGCAACTGTAAGCAAGCTGTCCTTGTTTCTCCCTCCCCACAGTGTTATCAGCCCTTTTGCCCCAGGTTATCTTACTTTTCTTTGCTGTCTCTGGGTGTTTGTGTGCATAGTAAAACTCAATGGATTGAGGAGAAGAGACTCTCTTTATTCATTCAGCACACGGTGGTTGGTGGGGGTGGAGTTTACAGGGGAGAAAGTGTAATGAAGGGGACAGCTTGGTAAGGAACAACACAGATAAGTGTCACATTACTCTGGCTCATTGCTGAAACTGGTTTTCAAAGCCTCACAGAGATGCAGAGCCCCTCGCTGTGCTCTTCTTATTGCCCTGGTGTCTGGATGCTCAAAACTGGCTGCCAGGCGATCAGCATCAACCCCCCACCCTGGCGGAAACTTTTCTCCCTTTGTTTCATAAATATTATGGAGCACGCAGCAGGCCGCAATAACAATGCAGAAATTGCTTTCACTGAGGTCTAACCTAGTAAGCAAACAATGCCAGAGGCCTTTTAAACATCCAAAAAGGCACATTCCACCACCATTCTGCACTTGCTCAGCCTATGGCTGTACCGGTCATTATTGCCATCCAGGCTGCCGGTGTACAGTTCCATAAGCCATGGGAGCAAGGGGTAGGCTGGGTCTCCTGGGATCATGATTGGCATTTCAACATCACTAATGGTTATTTTGCAGTCTGGAAAGAAAGTCCCTGCTTGCAGCTTTCTGAACAGACCAGAGTTCCTAAGATGCATGCATCATGCACTTTTCCCAACCACCCCACATTGATGTCAGTAAAATGGCCCCTGTGATCCACCAGCACTTGCAACACCATTGAGAAGTACGCATTTTGGTTTACGTACTCTTTGGCAAGGTGGTCTGTTGCCAGATAGAGGGAAGGCGTATCCCTATTGCCCCACCACGGTTAGGGAACCCCATTGCAGCAAAGCCATCCACTATGTCCTGCATGTTGCCCAGAGTCACTATCTTTCTTAGCAGAAGTCTATTGATTGCTCTGCAAGCTTGAATCCCAATAGACCCCACTGTAGATTTATCCACTCCGAATTGATTCCCCACTGATCGGTAGCAGTCTGACATTGCGAGTTTCCACAGAGCTATCACCACTTTCTTCTTCATGGTCAGAGGAGCTCTCATTTTTGTATTGCTGTGCTTCAGAGCTGGGGAAAGCTCTTCACACAGTTCCATGAAAGTGGAAAGTTCTGCAGCCACTGCTCATCATCCCATAGCTGCATAACGATGTGGTCCCTCCAGTCACTGCTTATTTCCTGGGCCCCGAAGCGGCAATCCACTGTGTCAAGGTGATGCATGACTGTCATCAGCAATTGCGAATTGCTCAGCTCCATAACTTCCAGCAGGGCTGCTTGCGTGGTATCACATTGTTCCATGCAGCAGCTCCTGCTTCAGCTGAGCAAATACTGCAGGATAAGGTGCAAGGTGTTTGTAATGCTCACAACAACAGGGTACAGCTAAGTGGAGTCCATGCTTACTATGGCATCTGCACGGGTAACCCAGGCTTAGGAAAAAAAGGCTTGGTTTCTTTGCCGTTGATTTCAGGGAGGAAGGTAAGTTTATCATGGGAGGCTAATGCCACGTTCCCATAACCAGCCGCGCAAATGTTTTATCCCATAAGGCATTGCAAGCCCAACCCAAAATTTCACTATGCTACATGCACTATAAGATAGCTATCCACAGTGCAGTCAACACAAGCCCTGTTAGCGAGGATGCAGTCCCCCGACACAACGAGCATAGTGGGGACATGCAAGATGGACTTGCTTAAATCGGAGGCGATGTCGATTTACATAAAATTGACTTAACTTTGTAGTGTAGACATGCCCTCAGTGAACTCAGCCATTCTACGGTTTCAACCACCACCTGTATGCAGACAATTCCCAAATCTACTTCCCTACGCTGACCTCTCCCCTCTATCCCATATCCCATCTCCAACCATCTCTCAGATATCGCCTCTTTGCCCTATCTGTCTCCTTCATTCAGTTTTGTGCCTTTGTCATACTGCTTCTTAGGCTTGAAGCAATCTTCCTTCCCTTGTCAGACAAGCACTCACTCTCCCTTTAAATCCTTCGGTAAATTCCAGAGATCCTTCCTACCTTGCTCTCCCCAGTCTCTCTCTCTCTCTCTCTGTGTCACCCGTGTCATTTTGCGTTGGCACAACTCTGGAAATAATTATTTTCAGACTGTAAAATATTTTTAGTAGACATTTAAAATCTCATTGTCCTTTTTCTCTTGCCTCTTTCCTCTCAGTCATCTTATCTATTCACAATAATTTACCTACAATTTTATATTCATTTCCCAAACCCTTAGAATTCACCAGCACCCTGCCATTCCCTTTGCAGCTTTACAAGCTCTTGTTCTATATGTAGATGCCACCCTTAATCTTCCCTGGAACTATTCATCTCTGCAGGTGACTTATCATCCTTCCTGCCACTGCTTCATACTTTCCATGTGCGATGTATTTGCACAGTGTAGTCATCAGCTGAGTTTCATTATGGTGCCTTTTATAACCTTCGCTCTCATTTTTAATCTTGCCTGCTTTCTTTGTGCTGCTTCTCCTTTCCTTTTTATCCTGCTGATAGACAGGCCCGTTAGAGAATTCTGTTCCATATGAAACTCTCTCCACATCAGAGTATCAGAATGCAAACTTTTTTAAGATTAGTGCATAACTCCCTAGACCCTGGTGAGCTATGGTATTGAAAGAGATTCATATCCCAAAGGTTTCTTATTCTTTCCTGTACTCCATGCTAATCAATCTCTTCCAGCCCCTGAGGTATCTATGTCGCTGAGTGTCTCTCTCTCTCTCTCTCTCTCTCACTACAGATAGCTCTTTGTCAGTTTTTGAAATCTCTTCCTTTCCCCATTACCTTGTCCTGCTGTTCTTACATTCACTTTCTTTACTCACTAAAATATTTAAAGGCAGTATCCCTGTTGTTGCAGGATTAAACCAGCCCTTTGGAAAGGGGGATGGGGGAGGGAAAAACAGGGGCTACAGGAAGAAAGAAATCTGACAATGTTTCTGCTGGCAAGATGTGCTTAAAAAAAAGTCACGGCTAAGCCACAGAACAGAGTGGGCTGCAAGACCCTAAGAGCATATAAGTGCTTCTAGAAGCAGAGCAAAGAAGATATGGATCACGCACTGGTTCAGCTGGAAAACTTGTATTTCCTGAATTTTGGTGATTTTGTACAAGGATAACAAACAGTCAAGGAAAATAATAAATATGACTCCACAGATGAAGCAGCATTGTTAGAACCTAGCTCACCGTTAATGCACTTTCAGAACCATTTTCTCCAATGTAATGTCAGTGTTACAGAACCAATTCTCAGAATTCAATAAGGTTCAATAAGGATAAGTGCAGGGTCCTGCACTTAGGACGGAAGAACCCAATGCACAGCTACAGAATAGGGACTGAATGGCTAGGCAGCAGTTCTGCAGAAAAGGACCTAGGGGTGACAGTGGACGAGAAGCTGGATATGAGTCAGCAGTGTGCCCTTGTTGCCAAGAAGGCCAATGGCATTTTGGGATGTATAAGTAGGGGCATAGTGAGCAGATCGAGGGACGTGATCGTTCCCCTCTATTTGACATTGGTGAGGCCTCATCTGGAGTACTGTGTCCAGTTTTGGGCCCCACACTACAAGAAGGATGTGGATAAATTGGAGAGAGTCCAGCGAAGGGCAACAAAAATGATTAGGGGTCTGGAACACATGACTTATGAGGAGAGGCTGAGGGAGCTGGGATTGTTTAGCCTGCAGAAGAGAAGAATGAGGGGGGATTTGATAGCTGCTTTCAACTACCTGAAAGGGGGTTCCAAAGAGGGTGGCTCTAGACTGTTCTCAATGGTAGCAGATGACAGAACGAGGAGTAATGGTCTCAAGTTGCAGTGGGGGAGGTTTAGATTGGATATTAGGAAAAACTTTTTCATTAAGAGGGTGGTGAAACACTGGAATGCGTTACCTAGGGAGGTGGTAGAATCTCCTTCCTTAGAGGTTTTTAAGGTCAGGCTTGACAAAGCCCTGGCTGGGATGATTTAACTGGGAATTGGTCCTGCTTCAAGCAGGGGGTTGGACTAGATGACCTTCTGGGGTCCCTTCCAACCCTGATATTCTATGATTCTATGAATTACATCCACAAGTTTTAAGAAAAAAATTGTTCAGTCTTTATCCCCCTATTCTTTCCCAGTTTTAAGCTCCTACTCTTTCTTCTTTCATTTTGCCAGCTCTCATTTTTTCTCTTTGCCATCTCTTTTTATCTTATCATTACCTTGTTAAGAATTTTCATGGACATTTTTATATAGCTCCATTCATTCTGCTGACATAGAATGAAGTGTTCTTCTTGCTATTGGTTTCTGCACAATAGCAAACGTACTAAACCAATTTTAATACAGAGAGAAATTCGAATCTATGTAATAACACACTATATTTGTCTGTATGTCCATTCCCAATATATGTGCACTGTTCCCCTGTAGCAGAGAGAACGTATAACCTGCTCATTGGTGTAGCTTACACATGGTGTGAAACATTCAGCCTTGTATTCCTAACACATACATATGGAGCATTAGTAATACCTCTGATAATATAACCCAGGTTCACCTCACAGTTCTGTCATCCATGCCACTCAGGAGATGACACTTTCATACTCTAAAAGGTACTTCTAAATGAGCATTATCAGTATATACAACTTAGATAGTAAAAAGAAAAGGAGTACAGTGAGCTGTAGCTCACGAAAGCTTATGCTCAAATCAATTTGTTAGTCTCTAAGGTGCCACAAGTACTCCTTTTCTTTTTGCGAATACAGTCTAACACAGCTGCTACTCTGAAACTTAGATAGTGCTAGATTCTTAAACAAATACCTCTGTCTTCTCTTATAGTGTGTTGAACCTGTGAGACCCTCTCTCTGGCTTGAAGGTGTGTTTAGTTACACTGTCAATTCCTGCAATCTTCCAAGTTTTATTCTTTAGTTTTTTATTTCCTTTTTCACTTGTTTCCCTCCACCCTTTTTTGGCTTGCTATTAATTGGCACCAAAAGTGTCAGTAACAGACCCCGAAAATACCATTAGTTATGCAAGGTTATCTAGTTATTAGCATATGTGACTGTGCTGTATTTGAGCTTAAGTATTTTAATATGGGTTTTCTGGATATATAGGGTCATAAACACAAATAACAAAGGTATATAAAGCTACCTTCACTGTGACCTTTAAGAATCCAAAAATGCTAAACCATGTTGAAAGAACTCGGATGAAAAATAAGAGCGATAAAGAAAAGCAATATCCAATGTCCCTGATGCAATATTTGTAAGACAAGGCTTTATAGCAGTCATTTTAACCTTTGACTTGTTCAGGACCTTTGCATCTATCATATGCCCACAGTATTAACTTTTCTCTTGAAAGAATTCACATTTGGCCTGGTTTTCTCTCACCTCATTTAGTTCCTGCCTCAAAACACCCTGCTCAGGTTTTTCTCAGTGTTCTGTGTGAATTATCCTGTGACACAATATCTAACACACACCATCTTCCAGGGATTCCTTCCAACTCCACAGCTCTTTGGCATCTTGCAGGAGTTGATGCTGCTCCAAAGGGCAGTCTAGTAAACTGGAACAGCCTCCTAGGAGTATTTACTCTGAGTAGTGCATGAGATTCATGGCTCCATCTGTAAATAAGCATGAGTTAAGACCACCTATGTGAACTTCTGCCTCCCTACTCAGCAAAAATGTCTTCTATATTTCACAAGCGGGATTTGCCAACTCTTAAAACAAGATCATCCATCTGAAATTACCTCCAGATCCTTAAATCTTCATTTTTCATGGCAATATTCACTTTGTTCTACCTTACTCACAATCCCTTCACACTTTCATGGCTCCAACCCTAGCTCAATTTTTGTTCTGAAGGCATATGATGTCTTTCTGAAGCTTGGCTGGCCTCCTCGTTTCAGTGTTCAGGAGGCTCAGATTTCCTTTAGCTTCTCATTAGTGGTGTGGTTAGCACTAGCATGCTTTTGCAGAATTTATGTAATGTCATTTCCATGGCTGAGAACTCTGTGCTGTGGAATGATCATAAAAACACTGTCACTTGAGCATGGAGCCATTCCTTCCCAACAGCAGATGGCTGTCCTGCTCTACAACTAGTCATGATTGACATTTCAGTCTGCAGGACTTCTACCAACTTTTTTTTTGGTGTACGTCTCACACTAAAATGCAGTATAAATGAGTAGCATGACTCAATGTGGTCTTTCTTCAGCTCTCCTATTCTTCAGCTAAGACTGTTCACCCTGGGTCCACTTACATTTTTAAAGAGACTCTCCACCATTTTCAGTCTTATCCGAACGAGATCTGAGCTTCTCTGGCATTTGCTTATTTTGCATGTATTCATACTGGCTACATGTATACAGTCACTTGGCAAATGTGGCATTAATTTGCTGTACATCACTCTTATGCTGGGCCATTTCTTCTATGCCTTTTCTCCACTAACATAGCATTATTCACAATGTGGTAATATGTAAGACCAATCTCTGTTAGTCAACATTTCTGTAAGATATCACTCAGACCATACACCAAATGAAAACTCAAAATGTCATCCAAATTTTCCCCAGATTCACAGCATTGACTTTACTTTAGTTCTGCCACATATGTGCTTATGGACTCCACAGGCTGCTGGGTCTGCTAATGGAACATTTCTGGTTACATAATGACAAGAGGTTTTTGAAGACAAGGGCCTTTGTAAAATAGCTATCGTTACTTTAGAGCTATTCTTTCTGTTCTAGTACTGCTGCGAGTGTAACAGGCCACAGGTTTTACTTCCCGTAAGACACAACTAGGATCATACCTTTGTTTCCTGTTATACTATTAGCATCAAAAAACTATTCCAGCCTTTTGGTATGTGATTCCCAGTCCTTACAGGATCCATCATAGGACTCTGTGTGTCCAGTAAACCCAACCATTATGCCTAGACATAAAAAAAGCTTTAGGGCTGATTAGAATAAAGTTTACAAAACTCTCCACTGACCAAGGAAATAGCAACTTAACCAATCCTGTTTGTGCTGACAGCCGAGTTTGAACCTTGCACTTTCAGTAATAAGCCTTTACCTTTTGAATTAAATGACTAAATACTCTAGTTGATAGAACTATTAGACACAAACTTCTTATGCAGTCCAGTCATCAGGAAGGGACAAAGATCCACACTTTCCTTGTGTGGGTTACATTGACAGAGACTGATTATCCAGGAATCCCATCCCCATCATCAGTTTGTGGCAGTGTTATGCTTTCCTGAGGAGAAGCTGCAGCATGAGGCATGCACACACACACACATACACACCCACACCAACTCAGACTCCTTGCTGACCTAAGTTTATTAACAAGAGACTGGGAAAACAGTCCTGTACACACAAAATACTGAAACTTGCCATAACTATAGACACACCATTAGGGGGAGCTCTATTACTTAGTCCAATATCTTACAAAATTAACGTCATTTGTGTCACTGGCAGCATAGAAGCCAATTGTCAAAGAAACCAGTTTTCCTCCAGCTTGAATACTGGACTAATATCAGAAGAGGACATTTTATTGATTATAGAGTTATTCCCATTGCTAAAGCAGCCTGGAAACTGACAGTCCATATGCTGCTAGTGTCAGAAATGGTGCCAATTATTAACAATATTATGACCCTCTCCAGCAGAAGTCTCAGCAATGCCAAATTTAACTACAGTCTAAGTTTAGCAGACTGATTAGCTAATGGGATCGATAATCAGAAACAGAGCCTTTCATGCCAACGCCACGTTGTGTGAAATGTGCTGGAATGCTCATTGCAAATTGTAGGGCTTCTCTACAATTGGAAACTTACCAAAATAATTATTCCAGAACAGATATTTCTGTATAAGCCCCCTGTGAACACTCGTACTGCAAAATAATTAACAGAGAAGGCAGAAAAGGGAATGTAGAAAGGAGGCTGTGACAGATATGGTATTTTCCTGCAATATCCTTGGGAGACCTTATTAAATTAAGTTTAAGTATCTGTGGGACCCATTGTATTAAATGAATAGTTATGTATTATTGTGGGCTGGGACTGTATGTAACCTCTGAAGGGAGGAGATGTGACAGATGAGACACCTGGTGGCTTCAAAGGACTATACTGAAAAAAATTCTAGAGAAGAAGGGATTTTTGGAACAAAAAAAAAAAGTGTTAAGTTGGTTTCCTGGGAAATATCTAGGGGAGAGTAAATGCAAATTCCCCGTCTTTCATTATGCAAATATCCAGTCTTTTGAAGCTATGCCCTGCAGAGGGACCACTGGCTGCTGATCACCTGTTAAATGAGGCCGCTATCAAAGGTGCAAGCTGCATAGAGGAAAGACTAAACTATTCATGATTGTTCTGGTTCTGAATCTAGGCAGTCATGAATTTGTAATCGCAGGGAAAACCTACTTCTGAGTTTTGAAGGGCTGTCACCTACCAGAGGCTGAGGTTACAATTGGAGTGACCTTTAGTAAGCTTTCTATTACATGTGTAGTTTCTTATATTGTTAATATGTTTTCCCTGGACTGCTTTCACCTTCAGAATAAATGTGATTGCTTAGAAGTTACCAGACAGCTCTTTGTAACTGTGGGCAATATACTGGACATAGCAGCTGGAGAGAAATCAAAGATCAGGCACTGGCCTTTTAGACAGTCTGATTTGCTGGAGATATCACAGTGTAGGCAAAAAAGAGAACTGGGGAATGTAGGTGCAGTCAACAGAATTGTGACAGAGGCACTAGAGGAGAGGGTGTAAAAAAAAAAAAAAGAAAAAGAAAGAGAGTTCTTGGTAGTTCCTCCCACAGAGGGCGAGGGAACCTGACCACACCCAGTTATCTACATCTGGTGGTCACGACACAGGCCCTACTTCCCTACCATTTGCAAGGCAGGCTTTGCCCTTTGTGGGCCTACTTAAGTTTCTCTGTCTGGGGAATCAAAATGAAAGTCACAAACCCCACCCATTCATGATTCTCCTTCCCGGCATCTCTAGCAAAAAAAAAAAAAAGGGGGGGGGGGGAGGAGAAGAGAGCAGGTGATGAGTCTATAGTGCTACCAACAATCCAACCCCAACATAATGGGTTTGGGGAAATTGCTCTTGCTGGATCTCTGAGACAGGCTCAGCCTGTCTGACTTACTCTGGGAACCCCCTGTACTCTCCCCAGGGTTGGAGTGAACGTTTGCTGCCTAGGAGTTCCCAAAACAGGTTTGGGAGTCGCTCCTGCAGTCTGCTGCTTAGGGCAATCCATCTCCTTTCCCCCATACTAACTGCAGTTTCCCCCATATCAGGCATGATTGACAGGGCCAGAGGGGTAGGCTAGCCCTGCTGCCAGAGACTTTCCAGTCCCTGCCTCATCCATGTGGGGCCTAATCACCCCCTCACAGAGGGAGTGAAGTAGCATTGCAGAGAGTGAATAAAGGCAGATTGTAGACCCTGGTGGTAGAGCAACTGGGGGAGGGAGATGGAGGGAGGATCTAGGAAGATGAGGAGAGACGGAGAGGCTGGGGGAAAGAAGGGATGAGGTAAGCCATTATTAGAAGGAGGTGATCCAATGGTCAACTTGTTTAAACAGCAAAATAAATCTTATTTGAAGTGAAGTCATCTCAGGGGAATGCTCTTACCCCTCTAAAAAGGCTATTACTAGACTAATTATTTCCATAAAATCAACAATGATGTCCTCACAGTACTTTTCAACCACATTTGAAAACACCTAACACAAAGGGAAGAAACCCACATTCAGGTTCTGCAGGCACCATCTGTTAAGCAGGGACACTCAGAAGTACTGAAGACTGCCAGCTGGCTGGCCATTCCTCACTCTTTTTGAATAAACACGCAACATGTTTTCAGTAAATTCTGAACATTACAACTTCTCCTACCTCCCTTTCTCACTTACAGAGTAATAGAAATAGGGTCAGAGCACTACTTGTCTCAGCCATATTGTTCTTTCCCAGCAGGATAAATTTCCTCTTCAGAAGATGAGTTCATAAAACAGGCTGCTCAGCCTAATATTCATTACTCATTTCATGAGCTGTAAAGGGAGTTATTAGCACCTTGGATGAGGCTAAAGAAATAAGATCTACTTAAAAGATCTCTTTTCAGCACAAACCTTAACTACTTCAAGGATATATTTTAATTTTAAGAGAAAGATTTTCATCCCAAAGCACTTTTGAAAGTATTTACAGAAATTGCTGAATGCAGCGAACTCCGGCATGAGATGTGGCAACTAGTTAACTCTGCACTGCAACTTGTTTGGGCCAACAAATGCCTTACCCAGTTATTGGGGAAGCAGACACCCTCCCAACACAGAATCTGACTGGAACACTAAGGCTAGCACCACAAACTCTTGCTAAAAGTCCCATAGGATCTTTAATAACCTCAAAAAGGCAAGACCTCAGTTTTACTTCTCAGTAGATGCCAATAGCCCCTCTTTCTCCATTCAATATCTAGGAAGCCACCAGAAAAGCTGGTGCTTGCACTTTAAGCGGAATGGAAGAATCAAATTAGCATGGTGAAAAGGCGCTTGCAATCCACCACATGCCCATGAGCAGCTGAAATGCCATGCCACACCTTGTCCATATATGTACATATATATTTTAGGGTATTATACAGCCAACCATCCCCCTAGCATCTGAGGGCCTTCCATGTAAAGTCAACTGTAATTTTGGAGTCCCTAATTGATTGGCTCTTCCCCCTTTCTTAATATCTGGAATAACTCCACTAAAGTCAGTGCAGTTATTCTGGATTTACACTAGCATAACAGAATTTTGTCCCAATGCTTTGTGCAAAGTACTGCTTTACCTCTTGCATAAAAGCTTTTTTACATTTTTTTAAAATGTTGCAATTTAAAAGGAGATGAAATATAGATTATCTGTGGTTGTACTCTGTCATGTCATGGAATTATCAGCTTCATGTTGTGTTTCTTCTTCCCAAAGAATGCTTCAGACTACACAATTAGCCAGGCTATAGATTCTTGCAAGTAGAGGGCAATGTGCATGTACATTGCCTAGCACAAAGGGTTCATGATTCCCAAGTGAGACCTCTAGGGTCTATTGCAATGTAATTAATAATAATCAGACACTCAAATTATGTACAAGTAATTAGTAAGAGTTTTCATTGAGTACCAACAGTTAATTCTATGTCCATTACGGAGCTTTTTCTCATAATGAGCTAAATTTCTTCATCTGGAGTCAAGTTCCTTTTCCTTCATTTATCTTGTTCTAGATTAGCATGGCTTAGTTTAAAAAAAAAAAAAAAACCCGCACACCACTCACAGCAATGGCCTGATCCTGCAAATATTTGAACATGTGAGTAACTTAACTCAGACAAGCCATCCTACCACTTTAGTAGCATGACTTTACTCACATGCATATGTTTACAGGATCAGGCCCAAAATTAATCCCAGGAATAATTTCACACCACTCAATAGCATTTGCTTGTTTTTATTTAGAAGATACAAACTCCTGTTTCAAATTTATTAGACACTAGGGTCCAAATTCACAGAGGCATTTAGGCACCTAACTCTCACTAATCTCAGTGGGAGTTAGGCATCTAAATACTTTTGTGAATCTGGGCCTAGAGGCTTGATCCAAACAAAGCCCAGTGTATTCCCATTTACTTTATGATGCTTTGGGTCAGGCCATAGGGCACTTACATTTCCAGTGGGAGGTAGCACTTAAACCAAAAAACACAAAAACTAAAAAAAACCCACAAACATTCTATCAACTTTTACACCTCCTAAAAATCTGTTAAGAAAGTTTCAGAATATGCTCATTGCTTCTGGTGAAGAAAGCAGTAATGTTAGTGGCAGCTTCCACTGAGAGAATGTAGGAGATCCACCACAATTAATTTTGTGGCAATGCCAGAGCCAAAACCCCCTCCAAATGTATAGGAAGGAAATGCAATTCACTTGAATGGCTAATTCCATTGTAAGAAAATGCTTCACATGCTGACACACTCCTGACACTGCAATTATATTCTCATACAACCTAAAAACATCAGGAAATTACATACCAAAACAAAAAAAGGTCTCAAAATACCTCAGGATGGACTAAAACAATTAAATCAAGGAAATTCCATGTGAAGGTTGTCACTGCATCGTACAAAGCCGTAACAATATAAATGTATATAAGTAAACTGATACATAATAAAGAGTAGATTTACTGCACTGCATCCCACACAACTCATATCCTGTAGCATTATTTCCTGTCATTAATTACATTGTCTACATCAAAAAGTTATCAGCAAGCCCCTTGGAAACAAACTTAATGAGCTAAATTTCATATTCTGGGGTCATATTCTCCTTCATTTGTCTTCATTAGCAGCCTCTCTCCAGGTTTTCCAAAAAGAGAAGACAGAAAATCAGTCAGCAAATTTTAAAATTCTGTCTCAAGGATGCTCAGATATTAAACATAACAGCTTTTAGGACCAATTTTGGATTGTCATTGTTGAATGTGACAAAAACTGCACACTTCTCCTTACTAGTTATTTACATTGTTGATATTAATGGTAAGGATCTCTGTGAGCGGTTTCAGTCGGTCCTCCAAGCCCTTTGGGGGCGATGGAGAGCTATGGTCCCACTGGCGGGCCTTAGTCACACCTCAGGCAGGGGGAGTGCCGGCATGAGTCGGCAGCACACAGTTTTGCTACCCAAGGCAGGTTGGCCGGGGTAGGGGAACGCAGGCCCACCCAACTCCACTGCGTTCCAGCCCAGGGCCCTGACAGTGGCGGGAGACGAAGGTCCCCCCACTTGGTCAGCGGGGGGCCATCCGCCCCCCGCTGACCAAATACACCCACCACACGGTGCAGTTCTGCCTCTGGGCTACTTCCTACCCAGTCTCTCCAGCGGGTCTCTCCGGTCCCTCCAGCTTGTCCAGGTATTCCGCTGCTGGCAGCTCCAGCTCCCCCTCTGTGTTGGACTCATGCCGGCCTGGGCTACAGCCGGGCCCCTCCAGGTCCTCCGGGTACTCAGCGGCTGGCAGACCTGGTCGCCACAGGCCTTCCTCCCGGTCAGGTTCCTCCTGGCCCTGGGCCGCCCCTGGGTCAGGAGCAGGATCGCGAGGGAGCAGCCAGCTGCCTGTGTCTGTCTCCCTCCCTGGTGCTGCCCTCACTGGGCAAAGGGCCCCGCCCTTTGTACTTCCTGTCCCACCCCTCCCCTTCCGGGGATTGGCGTAAACTTGGTCTGGCCCCGCCCACTCAGGCTGAGAGGGTGGCTCTTTACCCTCTGGTTCGGAGGGAAGCCACCCTGGCTCCCTAAATCTCACATTTACCTAGTACCTCTACCCTCAAGGATACCAAAGTACTTTACAGATTTCAGAGTAGCAGCCGTGTTAGTCTGTATCCACAAAAAGAAAAGGAGTACTTGTGGCACCTTAGAGGCTAACAAATTTATTTGAGCATAAGCTTTTGTGGGCTATAGCCCACCTCATCGGCTGAATGCAGTGGAAAATACAGTATATACAAATATATATATAAAATCAGCCTACTGTATTTTTCACTGCATGCATCTGATGAAGTTTGCTGTAGCCCACGAAAGCTTATGCTCAAATAAATTTGTTAGTCTCTAAGGTGCCACAAGTACTCCTGTTCTTTTTGAAAGTACTTTACAGAAATCCTAACCAGCTGACAAGCTACAGCTAGAATATTATTTCCTACATAGGCTATTCCTGTGTAGCAGAATGGAAGTTCTGAGATTCCTCTCACATTTCCTACACATTCTTCCACTGATGGAGGGGAGGGTTGCCCCTCTCCAGGGAGAAAGTAGGTTCAGCCCCTTCAAACCAGTGAGATATCCCTCAATATCTGTACAGATATCTGGAGATCCATGAAAGCATGGGCCATCTGCACACTGATCCTGTTTCTTCACATTATTCCCCAATCCCTTTCTGTCTCTTGTCACTGCTAGTGCAGCAGGAGCCATGAAGACAAGAGCTCCTATGCTGGACCCTGCACCACATAAAAAATCTGTATGGGGGGAAGTGGGTTAGTTAATGGTGACAGGGTTAGCATTTGTTTGCCTGCAAAATTCTTATGGGGGTGGAGGTGCATAGCGGCTGCCCATCCCCTCTCTAGGCACAGACTCTGACCCCACAAGCCATCCAGTGGAGAAGAAGAGGGGAAAGCAATGCCACAGAGGCAGCCCTTCTGTGTCCAGTGTCAAAATATGTTTGATACTCATGCCCTTTGCTCACAGCACTTGAGGATATAACAGGGCTTTATACTCAGAGGAATTACATCATATATCACTGAGACGCATGAACATGGGAGGTGAAAATGTGGCAGCTGTTTAAAAGCTCGTTGCAATAGAGAGAGACATACAACAATTTAGGACAGAAAGTGTTTTAAAATTTTAAAATGTTGAAACGTCCCATTTTGACCATTTCAAAACTTTTTCCAAATTTTCTAAGCTAGAAATGTGTTGAAACTGACCTCTTGCCACAAAAAGGCTTTGCTGGGGGAAGGGGTTGGCTTTGTTTTGACAAATCAGCATTACCTGATGAAAAAAAAAACAGTGTCAAAAAATTTCTGATCAGCTCTACTAGTCAGACCATCTGTCAGAATCAGGACAAAGAAGAAGTGTAAAGGGCATGTCTGGTAAATCCTAATGCCCCATGTGTAGCAGTGAAGCTCAGTGACAGGGGCACTGCCTGGTAGACTCAGCCATCACCCCCCGCCACCACCACCACCACCACCACCACCCAGATTAATTTATTAAGAAATGTCCAAAGGGTGACAACATTGTCTCATCAAACAAGGCTAATCAAAATGAGTTTCAAATTATTCATACCTGGACACGCCCTTTCATCTTAAAAAGGTTTTGGTCTGCTGCTATGTCAATCTTGTAACCTCGGGGCTTTGAAAACCCCTAATCAATTATTTTTGTTCAAAAAAAAAAACAAAACAACTCTGTATCGGTCAGTTCTGCTAATCTAATCTGTTGTTTTGTTCAAGCCACTGGGCACTTACACTTCAGGGACAGCAAAGGCTCTTCAATACCCAGCTCCCACTCAAACCCCAAGAGGAGAGCCAAAATGGATATTCCCCTCCACCCATACTTTTAAAAAATATGGGGTTAGCCTCTCTCTGCCTTCCTTTGCCATGATGCAATAACCCTGTTTAACTTGCATTAAGGCAGTGTTTCCAAAATTTGGGATGCACCTCCCTACTGCCCCCTGGAGGCATGAACGACCAGCTTGGAGGGGGAGCCCGGAGGCTTTAAGAGCCCATGCTGTCATTCTCCAAAGCCTCTGCTTTATGGATTTTTAATTAAGTCCCTAGCTGTTATAGTGGCAGAGAAAAACCTTCAAAATGGAAAGCAAATGCAACTGGTGCAGTGAAGTCTGCTTGAGTTTGCAGTCTGAACCAATAGTACATGAGGTCTGAAAGTCATTCATTACAACAGGTACTGACCCAGATGCCAATGACAATAGTTAACAATGCTGATATTTAAAGTATTTCACTACTCGTTAGTGTAAGAAAGGGGGCATAGGACCATATTACAAAGTGCTTCACCATCCTGCCCAAAGTGTTTGTGGGGGTGGGAGGTGCAGGAGGTGTACAAATTAAGAATTTTAGGCCTTCACCACCACATTTCAGGGTTGAAGGATGGATACCATTGGTTTCATTTTCCTGAAACAAGGCTCAGCCTTCAAAAATTTGAGAAACACTGTAATAAGGCCTGAATTCAGGCCAATAGTCACATGGCCCCTTAATGATACATAACCAATTGTGCATCAGGCTGACTGATCCTGATCACCACTAAGCCCCAGGTAGAAATGGAGCTGAGGAACTCTACCTGCTCCTGGTCAGGAGACACTTAAGTGAGCAGTAAATTGATACAAGAGAGCCCACGAGCAGCCCTCTCTGGATCCCTGTCCCTTTCTTTCCCTTGAATCATTATGATAACGGCCACCCTAGGGCTGCAATAACTCCTGCATGGGTACAGGAGAATGTGGGGGTGGAGCAAAGGAGCATCTATAAATAAACTGTTTCCTGACAATTCTCTTATGATCCACTTAGGACTCTGCAGATCCCAGCCAGGCTTCATAGCTCCAGCCAATTTTGCAGCAAAGAGACTCCAAAGGCGAAGATCTGGCAGAAGAAACTTAATTCTGTATGGCTTTAGTTGTGGGCATAACTGATAAAAAGAAAAAAGTTTTTAAATAAACTAGAGTTGGTGGATAACAGTCACTCATTTCACATGTTATTCCCTGCAACAACAGTGACTTGAGTATGGAGACGTAAGGAGTCTCTTGCACACATTTTCTTTTCCCACTACTTCTAGAATCATTGCCAAAATGTATTATTTAAACCTGGCTGTGCGTAGAGGGTTAGTCTGAATGAACTGGCATGTTTGAACTTGGTACCTCAGTCTATGAAATTGCTGTTCTGCGGGAACAGAATTTGCAAGTTAGTTCAGACAAATTCCTAAAGCAAGCAACAGTTTCAGTTTTGTCACTTTCCCTGAGGAGGTTGCAGGGATGAATGGAAACGGCCTGAAATGGCACAGGTCCTTCCTCTGAGACCTCAGACAGGGTGTTATGGGCAACTGTTGTTCAGCCTCCAAAGTCCTCACCTATAGAGTCCCATAGGGCTCAAAGAAAAGGAGTACTTGTGGCACCTTAGAGTCGAACAAATTTATTTGAGCATAAGCTTTCATGAGCTACAGCTCACTTCATCAGATGCATCCAGTGGCTCAGTCATTGAGAGAGCTGATGAGGAAACTGCTGGAGTTCCAGCAGGGGACAGAGGACACCCAGCAGTTCCGCATCTCATTTAAGTCCAATGTAAACACTGCTGCCTCCCAGCACTGCAAACATAGCACCAAAATCAACCCCGCACCTAGCCAAAGCTGAATCCAGGCAAGACTGAGGTGGTGCTGGTAAAAAGAGAGAAGCTCTTCAAGGGACTAGCCTGCCCCAATAATCTCTCCCACTGTCACTGGCAGCAGCCCTCAGATTATCAAAACAGCCCACAACGCTGGTGTTATTTTTGACTCCTCAGTATTTTTGGATGCCCAGTTAGCAATGTCAGAAAAACTTTCATCTGTAATTGGCTAGAAAATTAGGTCTGTCTCTCAAAATCTGAAAAAGCTCCAACTTGTACAAAATGCAGCAGCCCATCTGATTGCTAACAGAGGTCTTCATGAACACACCACCCTAGTAAACCACTCTGCACTGGCACACCCCATTGAACATAGAGTCATCTTCAAGGTCTTTCTCTTGATACAGGATTGCCCCTGGCTACCTAAGAAATTCTCCTTCCAATGCAGTGCTCTTGCATGACAATTCCACTCTACTGGAACCATGAAATAATCAACCAATAGCAGGAGGTTCATGAAGGCAGGAGACAGAATTTTAATGGGAAAAGGATCTATACCGTGGAATTCTCTCTTGCAAGAAACAGGAATGACCACTGTTCTTAGCAAGATCAAAACAAAATGCAAATCTCACTTGACTGACTTTCCCTCCACATATTTTTTTCATCCACACTAAAAACTATGAAATAAAGGAGCTGTAAACCAAAAATTACTCAAACTACTTCTCCAGCAGGCTGGGAAGGAAAAAGGAAAGAGATTGTCTTTTTTATTTTTAGTCACTTGCAAGGTGCCCAGATGCCATGCTGATGAGGCTACATAAATTCCTAAATAGATTAAACAGAGAAAGTAATTTATCTGATTTAACTCTGAGCTGCAAAGGAAGAACTTGAAAGAATTGCGGGTGTGAAATGTTGGACACACAATTGTTTCTGCGAAAAGCAGAAGTTGAATTTGAACATTAGGCCCTAAATGGACTTGCTGAGTGATATTACAAAGCCTTCCTCTTTGAGGAAGCCTTTCCACTATAAATGACAGTCACACTGTAAACACTCCTTTATTCCCAAATCCATACCAACTCCCCACCCCAAAAAACTCCCTACCCCAAGCAGAGCTCTGATCCTGTAATAGAAATGCCAGAGACTCTATAAAGTCCACTAAAGACTTTGCTGTTGCTATCGATTTCATGAGGAAGGCATTCAGATATTATAGGTTTCAGAGTAGCAGTCATGTTAGTCTGTATTCGCAAAAAGAAAAGGAGGACTTGTGGCACCTTAGAGACTAACAAATGTATTTGAGCATAAGCTTTCGTGAGCTACAGCATCCGATGAAGTGAGCTGTAGCTCACAAAAGCTTATGCTCAAATAAATGTGTTAGTCTCTAAGGTGCCTCAGATATTATAGTGATGGGTGGGCAGTATAAAACCCTAAGACAGATAGGCAGACGTCTGTTGCAGAGCCTGATAGAGAGGACAAAGGCATGATCCTCCACTGCCTTGTAGTCATTTATGTCCACACAGAGTGAGTGTAGATTCTGACATGGATACGAGTGAGTGGAAAGTTCTGTTTCAATAGCATTTTGCAGCTACTTTGCACAAGTCTAAATGACTAAACAAAACAGAGGAGTGGAGAATCAGGCCCCTTGCTTTCAAACCTCTATGGACTTGCTCCAGCCTCCTCGAGTTGCCAACTCACAATTTTATCATAAGTCCCACAATAATTGTTGTTTGCATTACAGTCCCAGCTGCCGGAGTGACATGATTAAAAGAGACTCTCAGCTTTGTTTTTAAAAAAGTAAGTTTTAGCCATTATGGTTGCAAAGAAAAGCTCAAAAATGTGAAGGTTTCTAGAGGCTCAGAAGCCAGAAGGCAAAGAAAGAAGAATCCAGAATTTGTTAGTTAGAAGCATCTCATAGTTTGGAGGAGGGGCTGACTGACTAATTTTGAATGCTCAGGCAATACTGAAGCTGTGTCTATAGGATACCCTTTTTGTCTCGGTCTTTAGACTGTACAGCCTTCCAGGCAGGATTGTCTTAGTTCTGTGTTTGCACAGAACCCATAACAATGGGGCCCTAGGTCTTTGAGTGCTACCACAAAATAAATATTATTACTACTAATAAATCAGGTCTAATCCCACACATACCTAATATTGGCCTCCAATGTCCATTCACATATTCTTGCTATTCTTGGTGACAAAGCCTGCTCCTCTGCAGTTATTGCTTCTTGGAGCAACCTCCCTCTGCCTCTGCTCATTGATTTGCCATTTCTTTTCAGACCTCCCCACAATTAATTTATCCTGCTGAATAGCACGCCACGTCTGGCATTATTTGGCTCTATCATTGTGACGTTTGACTCTAAGCGCCATTTTGGGTTAGTTTATATGACAGATCCTAAAGCCTATCATGTAGGTATATTTTATTGCTCCTCGGGCTTCTGCTGACATGCTGCATTAGAAAGAATCCACACGTGGTGCTGGGCTCACTGTAAGGATGCCACCAGTTCTGTTTTCACCCATTTCAGTAGGGCTGGTAACAGACAACACTGGAGCTGTTTTAAGCCCTCCACAAGATTAGCGGATTAACAGAGACAACAGTAACATTGATTGGCAGGAACCCACACCTCCTGAATAGTCAGGAATCCCTACTCATTACGCTAAGTCTTCTTTAAGAACTTTACACCCTCTATTTCATTAAGAAGGGAAATGGATCATTCACAGCTACAGAGCTAGCAGCTTTTACTAGACAGTTTTGTCCACCCTAACACTAAAGAAACACACCTAAAAACCCCTGCAGGGGCAAGCGCTGTTGTTATCTTAACATATACTGACTCATCCCAATGGAAACCAACTAACAACAGTACATAAAAATTAATGATTTGCCTGAACAAAACAAAAATAAATGGGCAATCCTGCTCCTGAATTCTCTGGTTCTTCCTCAGTTTAAACTAAACCAGGCTTTTCAATTTGCTGTGACATGGCTAACAGATGCTGGGCAAAACTAGAAACTCCAACCACCAGCAGTGTGTTTAAGGTAATAGAAGCAGGCATTGCTCAAGGACTTACATATATCACTAGTTTTTCAGATGGAGGACAATAGAAGGCCTCCAGAAATGTGCAAAACAGCCGTAACAGACCTAAGAGTCTGGCCCAATGTGTTCAAAACTGAATTTCTCATCCTTGCTCCCATAAATAATCTTTTCCTTTCCTGCTCTGTCACTGTTGACAGCTTCATTATCCAGGCTGACAACTTCAGAGTCATTTTCTACTCCTCTTTCTCATGCTACATCTGGGCATATGAATATTTGCTGAGAGACTTGGACTTGAGAATGTCCAATCACATTTGTGCTGTAGCGATTTTCTGAATAGCTCACACCACTGTTTACACTGTCCAGGTCCTTCCCATAACAAAATGAGCGGGTCACTATTCAACATGATTCATGAAAAACTCAAGGCTTTTCATCCATTGGAAATAATGGCAGCCAGAAGGGAGAGCTCCTATGTTACAGATGAGTGATGGTGTCATTTTGTATGGTTCACCAGAAGGAGGCAATATAGTCAACCTGATACAACAGGAGAGCATGACATTTTGCAAAAAGCGCCATATGGATATCCTAGTGCGTAACTTACAGTTTCCTTAAACTGATAGCCAAGTCCCAGCTCCCATGGCTCACCAACTATCCAAACTGGATTCAGGTACTTTAACATTTCATTAGCAAAGTCTAATTGGATTCATTATATCATCATTTGCATACATTAGCATAACCAGCAATACAGAGTAGAATTATGATGCAACTGTTCTCATTTTCAACAGGCTGTCAGTCAACCACCTACAGGCTTGGCAGAGCACGTTTTGTTGGCAGAAAGACTATTCCTACCCCTTTCTACTGTCATTTGACAAACATGATTGTACCATCCAGGTACCTTAGCTATCTGCCACCATGCTGACAAGCATCTGGTCTATCATTAAAGGAAACCTCCAAAAAAAAAAAAAATTACACACACATGATAAAATGTATTTTAGCAACTCACTAACCAAATTATATTCTGAGCAAAGTGAACATATATTTTTTCATTAGGATATTCTTTCCATTTTCCAGGTGTTGATAAAAAGGAATAGGATAAGCATTATGAACTGCTCTCTACTGTTTTGTATCTGTCTTTAACCAAAAAGGGGGAGTTTCAGCCAATTTTTCTAACATCAATTAACCATTTTTTCTTAAGAGAATGACAAGCCCTATATCAAAACTGCCTAGCCAGTGTGGTTACTCAATGATCGGAGTTGTGATGGGACTTGGACTAAATATTGATGCTACTTTTTAATTTTTCAAAAAAAGTAGTTAATCCATTTTGGCAGTTTCACTTTTCCCGGAGAAAAAATTCAGAGGCTGAAGCTCCTAGCAACCTGATGTAAATTTGAGTATTGCAAATGACATCTTCATTATGCACCCAGAATGAGGTCAGTCTTGTTGATAGCAGAATAACTAGGGAGTATTTCTTGGTGGGGGATGGGGGGGGAAAAGAGAACACACCACAAGCTTAAATTAACTACTTGACACAGTTGCCTGGAATGCTTTGAATTTAAAAATCTCTCGTTTCTAAAGTTATTTTTGTTTTAGTAAGATACGTTGTCTTGTATTACATGTTCTGCACATTCATGTTACACTGAAAAAAACAGTATTAAAGGACTGAAAAAAGCAGATAAGCATGAATTGGGTCTTCAGGTTCTGGGTGAACATTATGGATAGTGAAAATACAAAGCAGCTATTAAGCCTGTGAAAATCTCTATTGCTTTGCAGAGAAGCAGCTTCCTTCTGCAACTGGCGACTTCATTTTAAAGCACTGGAATTCTCAAGACGCAAGTAATTGACAGTCACACAAACTGTGTGCCTGATGAGTCTGTGGCCTCTTTCCAAGGTTTGGCACATTTGTCACAATCTTTGTGATAACCGCAAAACAGCCCCTGATTTTAGTATCGCTGTGGATAAAACCATTGATGGGGAAATAGAGAAGGTATGAGTTACTGTCAAATACTTGTCAAAGCAAGACACAAGTGTCATTTCCCAGACAATGTTGCTGTATTAAATATGCACTCCGAAACAGCGCATTATGCAAAGCAGGCACAAGATGGAGAGTTTGGCAGAAATTCAGTTACCTCAGGCGGGCAGATTCCTGCCAGTTTGTGTCAGGTAAGTATTTTGCTAATTGATAGGAAAATTCCAGTGAAGAAACCTGTATGCCATGAGCCAAATGCAAATCTTCTCTCCATTAGTAGGACCTACCCCTTACTCTACAGTATGGGAGGCACGTAACACCATACTGTCCACTAGGAGATGTTTGGGGAAAGGCTGCTTTCAGCCAGCTTCCCTCTCCATTCAGACACAGCAGGATTCATGTGAGGATTCCATGCGACCATGCGTGACTCACTCTCCCAGGTTGGGACACCTCCTCTGTCATTCCATGGCATGTGCTACCCTTAAACACTACTCCTGTATTAGATTCCTACTTACACTTCTATAACACCTTCAGTCTAGCAGAATCCCAAAGCATTTGACAAGTTTTGTACAGAACTGAAGTGCAGTCACCTATGGATTGTAATACATTACAATACAGCATTCTATCAGGTTAGGACAGGAAATGAGGAATCTCTTACCCAACTGATAATACAGGGATTGATTTCTTGATTAGACTTTGATCAGGACACCCTTCTAAATATTCAGGGGGCGGGTATCTTCATGACCACAAGTGGGCAGGATCCTGTTTTTCTCAGCCAGAAGAGAACGCCGCCAGCATTACAGTGCAGCCTAACAGCATGCATGTTGCTGCTTCAAAACTCACTCAGAAGTAGAGCTAAGCCTATTGGGAAAAAAATCTTGGTCAAATAAATATTTTAATGAGAGTTTTGCAAAATTTGTCCAATAATTTATTCAGCCAAAGTATTTGCAATTTAGTCCCCCAGCTCTGCAATTTGGGCAAATAAAGAGAAGAAGTGTGTTGAAAAATAGCAAGATTCCTCATGATACTTTACAAACTTAAGTAGTAATATGGATTAGCCCATTTACCAAAGGCGTGTCAGACACTAAGTGGATAACAATTTCTGGTCACTGATTTTCACAATACAGGGAGTTTTTTAAAATAAACCCATAGTTCCTTCTTTGATTCTAGATTAGAGCAGAGATTGTAGGAACAAAAAATGCTGCAAGTTTTTTGTTGGAAGAAGGTGGGTTTGAACTCTAGGGTGTACAGTTTTCCCCAAAATCCATCTCCTGAGAACATGAGATTATAGAGATAAAGAAGTTGTAGCCTGTCTCATCTCCAAGATAAGGATGACTAATAATTCATCCAGCAGGTTCCATTTGTTTGAATTTACCAATCCAAAACATTAAGCAAGTATGACTGAGGCACAGAGAATTTCCTGGGAATTAGTGACAGACTAGGAGAGTTGGTGACTCAGGATGAATCAATTAATCCCAGTGTCATGACCTGCACATGGGTGTAGTGCAGAAGGTGGGAGCCCACAAGGATTCTAAAAATTAATACTGGCCACTCCAGGCCAGGATTAAACTCCCAAGGTCATAGCTTCTCTCTGACCTTGGATAGGTAGATGCTGCCACCACCCAAGTGCAACCCCCCTCCCCTTTTGAGAGCCCAGGAAGGAGCACTTAGGAATTCCTTCCTGTGGGGTTCCCTCAACCCCTTTCACCCCCCCCCCGCCAGGGAAGAGCTGAGAAAGAAAACAAAGGAAATCAGCTGTTGCCACCCGCTAATTAAACAACATATGCACAAACCTCTTGGGACAAAAAACCCAATCCTGTTCTTAAAAAAAAGGTAAATTTTATTGAAAACAAAAAGAAACACACATCTGGAACTTAGACCATTGCTAGATTTAAAGAGAGCAAATATAATAAGCATCAAGAATGGTTTTCTTGAGGTCCACCTTAATGGTTACAAGCTAAATATAAGCATTTGGGGGTTAGCACAGAAGAGTCCACAAGCCAATAAGAAATAAAAGAAATAACCCTAATCTTCCTAGACATTCCCTGATTTACTTACATATCTGGGGTGTCACATAAGTAGTTCTAGGTATGATCTGATGATTTTCCATACCTGGCTTAAAGCTTCCTATAGCATTGCTGAAATGTGTCTCCTCTCTCCAGAGAGCAGACAGACAAAGGGAAAGTTTCCCCCAATTTTAAAAAGTTCTACCCCTCCCATTGGCTCTTTTGGTCAGGTGCCCACTCACTTCCTTTTCCCTATGCATGCAGCCAGACTTTTTAATCCTTTACAGGTAAAGCAAGTAGAGAACAATTACTAACAGGGATTTTATAGCTAACTGGCTGGCTGGGTGTCCATAAAAGGGAGCTCCCCGCTTCATTTATCACAGGTGGTCTGACTTAGTGGTCAGAGCAGGAGTCAGGCCAGATCTGATACTAGGAAATCAGCATCCAAGACAGGTCAGAGGGCAAACTGGGAGTCAGGTGTCAGGAGACAGGCAGGGTCAGGTTACTGGGAGATTGGAAGCAGGTATCTGTGGGAAACAGTCCAAAGCAGAGAAAACCTAGATACACAGACAACTTCCTGTCCTGTGCCGCGTTTATACAGAAGCTGACCCCCAGCATTCTGCTAATTGGATTTCAGGAGTGGGGTCCTCTGTCAAAGTTCTGCTCCTTTTCTGATCATAGGTGCTGCAACTAGTGGTGTGGGGTGTACTACCGCACCCTCTGGCCTGAAGTGGTTTCCATTATATACAGGGTTTACAGTTCGGTTCAATGGCTCTCAGCACCTACACTATACAAATTGTTCCAGCACCCCTGATTCTGATAATAGTTGCCAGGTTGCTTATTAGCCCCAAAGAGCCCTGTGGCTCAATGTTCAAGACCCACAGTCCCTGACACCCAGACAGTTAATTCCCAAAGTACTGCCTTTGGCTGCGGTCAGTGTTATGTATGAGAACACATTTTTAGTGTAGCAGGAGCAAGTTTGACTCATACTGCTGCTGCACTGAGCATATTTAGATAATGGACACCCATCCAGCAGCCAATTAAAATTTTAATTTCCTTTTTGAGGATGGTCATCAAGGCATAATTTGTTCCAAAGGGAGATTATCAAGGTGGCTGAGCTTTAAAATGAGTCTGTTTTGACAGATGACCCATTTGGTAAGATTTCACCAAAAGCTAAACCTGATTCTTGGAGAACTGAATGTAAAAGTAAATCGAGCTTTCTCTGTATCACATTGAAGACAGCCAAGACAAGCATAGTATGACACCCTTCCCCAAAAAGGAGAAGTTATATGTTCACTCCTGGTCCATAGTCTACAATTCTTAAATTCAAAGATACCAACTGGAGACAGTGTCTTTTTATCAGTTGTTGCTGAATTTTCTCTAGATACATGGTATGTACAGTAAAATGTCAGGTGTCTGGAAAAATCCCAGCAGCAAGGGTCAGGAGTTATGAATTTGGTTGTTAGGAGAAATACATTCCCTTTTTCTATCCCACTGCTGAGAGCTTTAGCCGAAAGCTGTTTTTGCAGAGAAAGTTTCAAAACAAAGATGGAGAGGAAAAGATTATATGCAACTGTGAGGCTGCTGGGTGGACTCTTAAAAAGAAAGCAGCATGGGGGAGATCTGGCTTCATGTGTATCAGTAAATGTCCTTAGCTTTCTCTCTTCGAGATCCAGAAACACTCACTTCTGAACAAGTAAAATCCTAAACAAAAGATTCCAAGGATAATCTCAGCAACTAGAAACATAAAAAAAGGACTTTGTTCCTGAGGAAGGCCTTCAGGATCAACTCCCATTGATTAGCCAGGGAGTCTGGGTCTGAGCACAATGGGCATCATTCAGATGTTGACATTTACCATTTGAAAGTAATTCCTGTTAATTATGGTATCACATGTATTCTCTTTACTTATTATGGGTATCTAAGGAGTACTTGTAATACCACAGCAACAGTAACTACTGCCACAGGGTGACTGTCAACATCTTAACGGCAACCTCCATAAGAACAGGTTTCAGAGTAACAGCCGTGTTAGTCTATATTCGCAAAAAGAAAAGGAGTACTTGTGGCACCTTAGAGACTAACAAATGTATTTGAGCATACGCTTTCGTGAGCTACAGCTCACTTCATCGGACGCATACTGCGGAAAGTGTAGAAGATCTTTTTATACACAGAAAGCATGAAAAAATACCTCCATCCACCCCACTCCAGGGGGAGGTATTTTTTCATGCTTTGTGTGTATAAAAAGATCTTGTACACTTTCCACAGTATGCGTCTGATGAAGTGAGCTGTAGCTCACGAAAGCTTATTCTCAAATAAATTGGTTAGTCTATAAGGTGCCACAAGTACTCCTTTTCTTTCTCCATAAGAACAGCGCGTTCAGCTCACAAAGAGCATCTTACAGCATCAAATGAAGGTATTGTTCTTTTCATATTTTTAAAAACTTGTGAAGCCCACAGATAACAGTTGTTATGGGCTCAAGACAAGATTCTTGATAGACAGACTCTCGGTTGTGAGACTGGTATCAGATCAACTCCAGGGTATCTGTGAACTCTTCAACTTTCTCAGTGAAAGCCCATGTACTGAGTTAGAACAATTTCACATTTGTAAAGTGCAAGAAAGAAAAATGACTATGTAAAAATAACACCTTCTTACTCAAAATACATACTCCATCTTGTTTCTCACAACCACATTTGCCTACTTTCTTACCAAACAAGTTTTACTTGCCAGTGCTGCAAAGCCAATACAGTGGAATCCAATAGGCTGCTCCTGTCGTTCTGCTTTGTGCATCAAATTGTGTGCTAACTTCTGACTGCCAAATTTGTTATCAGAATACAATCTGATTTTCAAATCCAGCCTGAGTTAGCAGGGTTGGCAATTAAAAAGACATCTTTTGGCTGGTGAACTGAGCAAATAGGATATGAATTCCATCATAAGAGAATAAATATGGAACCCACAATGTCATTTTTCTGACTACAGTCATGATTTAAACATTGTCTGTTCTGGGGAACTGTTGGAGGCTTGGGAGGTTGTTATTGGACTACAGAGCCTCTTAGGTCACCAGTTCAAATCCAGGCTAGATGACATATATATGAAATGAGTTGGTGAGCTCCTTCTACTTTGGAGGCAGAAAGTATCCATATTACAAAAATCACCATCAAAACTGGCATCTTTCTTCACAGAGTCAGCCAATGACTGACTGGGCACGGAGACAGAACTCTTCCCACTCACTCCAGAAGTGGTCCCTCCAGATCAGGGTTGAAGTGTGCTGGCAGAAAGGAAAGGAAAGCTTGTACTGCAATTGCATGTGCTGTACCTATCCTATGGATAAACAAAGCAATTCAGTTGCTAGGGCTGTCAGGCTTGCATCTTTTGCCAGCACTAAGGGACCAGAGTAGATAAAAATGGATTATTTTTTAAATTTTTTAATTTAAATTTAATACTGGCTTTTAAAAAAAACCTATTTAAATTTAATTTGAAAATAGGACACTATATATTAAGCCTTCAATTTACTATAATCTATTAAAATATTTTTAAAAATAATATTAAGCAGTATCTGTTTACTGCCAGGTTTTATAGAAAGTGAAACCACTGAACTGGTGGAAGTCATTGGCTAAGCACCTGGAACCAGAGTCTGATGGTGCTAAACCAGCTTTTGACAGCAATATCCCCTTATGCAGGTGCAGAGTTTTTTATTTCAGTTTGTTCAACTAGTTCAGGTCAATCATTAGTTCATTCAAAGTTAAAAAAACTAATTGGAGTTGAAAAAAAAGCAAGAAAGCTTGTTTTCATCTTCCAATCCATGAAGGAAAACGAGGCATGAGAGTTACTACTTCTAAAATCTTGAAGGACATGGCAACCTAGAAACAATCAATCCACTACCTGCAGACAATGCTTCCTTTGTTTAATAAAAAAGTTTTATATGCAAAACATGTTGATAAACTTTAAAAAGTCTTTAAGTATCCAGTACAAAGGCAATTGTTTAACTAACAAACAACTATTTTAAAGTGTTTCTGTGCACTGACTTGAATTTCAATTTCCATCCTAAATTTCATAGAATCATAGAACATCAGAGTTGGAAGGGACCTCTGGAGGTCATCTAGTCCAACCCCCTGCCCAGAGCAGGACCAATCCCCAACTAAATCATCCCAGCCAGGGCTTTGTCAAGCCTGACCTTAAAAACTTCTAAGGAAGGGGATTCCACCACCTCCCTAGGTAACGCATTCCAGGGTTTCACCACCCTCCTAGTGAAAAAGTTTTTCCTAATATCTAACCTAAATCTCCCCCACTGCAACTTGAGACCATTACTCCTTGTCCTGTCATCTGCTATCACTGAGAATAGTCTAGATCCATCCTCTTTCAGGTAGTTAAAAGCAGCTCATTCTTCTCTTCCGTAGACTAAACAATCGAAGTTCCCTCAGCCTCTCCTCATAAGTCATGTGTTCCAGACCCCTAATCATTTTTGTTGCCCTTCGCTGGACTCTCTCCAATTTATCCACATCCTTCTTGTAGTGTGGGGCCCAAAACTGGACACAGTACTCCAGATGAGGCCTCACCAATGTCGAATACAGGGGAACGATCACGTCCCTCGACCTGCTGGCAATGCCCCTACTTATACACCCCAAAATGCCATTGGCCTTCTTGGCAACAAGGGCACACTGTTGACTCATATCCAGCTTGTCGTCCACTGTCACCCCTAGGTCCTTCATTGTAATTTGACAAATCACAAGTTAAAAAAAATAAATAAGACCTAGTAAAAATAAATGCAACATTCACCATTTTCTAACAGTGTAAATTAAGCAACTACATAGCTTAAATGTTTATAGAGATAATGTATTTTCGTGTTTACCAAAAAGCAGCACCAAATTAAGTGTAACGGCTATATTTAATTTCAAATCAACATTTTAATGGTTAACACCGAATGAGAATCAACCTTTAAGAAAATAACTAAAATACACAAATACAAAACCAGATTAAATCAGTTATTTAAATCAAGCTTTTTTGCTTAGTGATTTAAATTGTTTTGATTTAAATCAATTCATATTGCTAAAAGCCAATCTACATGGGTAAGTTTTCAGTTTAGTTTATGACGCTTTGGAAGTTTTTATAAAGGACTACTCAGTGGACAAGAATCACACTTTACTTACGCTACTGAAGGCTGGGAAGTGATGCTATATACAGACAGAAGGGGGGAAATAAATTAAACAGGAAATAAGGGAAGTGTGGAGCATGATTCCAACCCATAATGCTCTGAGTCACCCAGTTAACCCTTTGATGACCACTGTACTACAGAAGTAGTTCAAGCTAAACTCAAAAATAGCCATTATTATTCCAGAATAGGCATTTCTATACAGAGTTGTACAGTATAACTATACTAGTGATATTATACCAATATAACTGGCAAAAAAGTCCTGTGTAGACAAGCCCTAAGTTAGCTAACAATAAATCAGATTTTTAAGTTAATAATCATCTTTGGCCTGTTTGCAAGTATATGGAGGCACAGGACTGGGAGAGAGAAGGAGGATTGTTCTGCTGTTGTGCAACTCTGCAGAACAGAATACACTTAGAGTCACATTTTGAACATAAGGTTTTTAGGAGATGCAATCAGGCTTTCACCCATGTATTAGTGGTGCCAGGAAAGCTGATGATACAGTACTATCTTTCTGAGAAAGTGGGTGGAGCTTCCAAATCACAATTTCAGACAACTTAATTTCCAAAAAATTAAACAAACTGGTTTGGGATGGGGAAGGGCATTCAAAGTTTCAAGACTGCATTCTCTCCCATCTTGACTTGATCAAATCCTTAATAAGGTAGCAGCCAGAACACCATTTGACAGCTATGAAGATTGAGTGTGTCCAGTCTGTGATCAGTGGATGGAAGGAAGAGCAACTGATGTAACCCTGGGAGAAAAGTAGGGAGCCCTTATTTGTACTTGTTATAAATATAAAGGGAAGGGGTTAAGAAGCTCTGATACAGTGTTATACAATCCTCTTACCTGTAAAAGGTTAAGAAGCTCAAGTAACCCGGCTGGCACCTAACCAAAATGACCAATAAGGGGACAAGATACTTTCAAATCTGGGGGGAGGGGGCGGGGGCAGGAAAAGGCTTTGTCTGTGTGATGCCTCTGCCGGGGACAGATCAAGAAAGCAAGCAATTCAACTCCTATAGAGTTAGTAAGTAATCTAGCTAGAAAATGTGTTAGATTTTCTTTTGTTTTTGGCTTGTGAAATTCGCTGTGCTGGAGGGAATGTGTATCCCTGTTTTTGTGTCTTTTTGTAACTTAAGGTTTTGCCTAGAGGGATTCTCTATGTTTTGAATCTGACTGCCTATGCCTGTGAGATTATCTTCCATTCTAATCTTACAGAGTGTTTCTTTTATCTTTTTTGTTCTTCTAATAAAGTTCTGTTTTTTAAGAATCTAATTGAGGTTTTTAGTGCCCTAAAAACCTAAGGCTGGTCTGGGCTCATCTTGTTTATTCTCAAGCCTCCCCAGGAAAGGGGGTGTAAGGCTTGGAGGGATATTTTGGGGAAAGATGTCTCCAAGTGGTCTCTTCCCTGAGTCTTTGTTAAATTGCTTGGTGGTGGCAGCATAGTGAATCCCAGATCCGGGAAATTGTGTGTCTTGGGAAAGTTTTAACCTAAGCTGGTAAAAATAAGCTTGTGGGGGGGGGGTCTTTCATGCGGGTCCCCACATCTGTACCCCAAAGTTCAGAGTGGGGAAGGAACCCTTAACAGTAATGTTGCCTGAATTCTGACAGATGACAACTGGGTTTTACTAGTGATTTTGTCAGGGGATAAATTCCATTTAGTTAAGGCAGAAGAAGCTGGAATGTTGTTATGAATTTTCTCAATAGTAAATACACTGGGGTTTTATGCTAATGAGATTCCTCCCCGTTGAACAGAGTAATCTGAGCACTGACTACTTTTAGAAACTGCAAGATGTAAGCAGGCCTGACATTTAATCAGAGACTTCACACTTAATAATTTTAAGGTTCATTTAATTTCAGAAGAGTTGTTCACTCAGTAAGGGTATAAAATTATCAAGCAAAGAAATGACACATGCCCCACCTTTCTTACTGGTTTCCTCAAGAACAAATAACCCTGTGCCTCTCACTGCTATGTTGGTCAAAAATGTGAAAAAACCCACGTGGCTAACCCACAGAACTATGCCAACAAAACCCCCAGTGTAGACAGAGCTATGCCAACAGAAGAGTGCTTCGTCACCACAGCCAATGTTGTTCAGGGAAGTGGTGTGCCCAAAATGGCAGAAAAACTCCATCTGTCAGTGCAAACTGCATCTATGCTAGGGAGCTATGCCAGTATAGGCTCTGTAGTGTTTAAAAAACAAAACAAAACAAAACAAAAACCTGAGTTCAAAGACTGATCTCAGTTCTTCACTCTCTAGTCCAGGTGCAAGGGGACTTTCTGCTAATGCCCTGGCAGCCTGCACTGGCTGATCTATGCGGGAAGTAGTGTTCTGAATGTAATCTCGTTTCCCCCCTCAGTGGCACAATGATCTCATGGCATGGCCCTGGGAGTGGGAAAAATATTGTCCTGCCATTGTCTAGTGCTCCTCCTTGTTGGGCATGAGCAGTCAGCAATGAGAGAGGAGAAGTTTAAGGGTGGAAAACTGCACTGCACTGCCATTGGGGTGCAGCTTCAAGATACCTAAGACCTGGCTTTGAGGGACACTGCTATAGAGAAACTATTTCCCATTTAACACCAAATCTAAGAAAATATTTAGATACAAAACTCAAGATAACAGTAAATAAATACCAACAGCCTGAGTCAGAATTTAGGGTGGTGCATTGTGATCAAATACTCATTTTTCTGGTTTTGATCAGGGTAATGTGTTGATTACATGGGCAGTGTCAGATTTAAGAGATTGTGTTTTACAAGTACTAAGTGGTGTTTAAAAACTTGATAGCTAGTAGGACAAAGGGACTCTACGCAGGTTCTGAAAGAGAAGGAGTTAAAACTCTTCCCCAAACAGATAGGAAGGTCGGCAGGTGCTCATCACCATTCCTGTTCAGATTCTCATTGGCAGAGAGCTGATTCCCTGAGAGGTTGGGTATATAAGTCAACAGGAACGGAGGTGGGAACAAGAGAAAGGTCAGTATAAGGTATACATCTATGCTTCTGCCTGTAGAATAGCTGAAACAAACCTTTTTTTCCCCTGACCCTCACTCACAGTAACATGATCAGCTCATATGTTTTCAATCATAATTGTCTGTGCCCACAGTAGGTGCTAAGTGGTGTGAGTTAAAATGTGTTAGCTGACATATTAAAATCCCACTTATTTTCCCAGTGTAGAGAAACCCAGCAGTAACACTCCAGTTTTGATCACCCTCTCTATAGTGAATGGTTCCTAATGTTCAGTTTCTCCTGTGTAAGACAGGGACATTTCACTCTTGAACTGTTAAAATTAAATACCAGGTTGTCAACGTACATTGATATTTCAACCCCACCCTCATCCCTCAGATAATGTCATCAATGTGAAGTTTATGTTAGAGCCAGGTATCCTTGTCACGCTGGTGTAAAGAAAGCAAAATGACTCCATACTCACAGCATGACCACTGCCACTGTGCCCTGGAAAGCGATCCCACTGTGATGAACAGACATGTCCACCACACAGCAGAGTTATACATTGAGTGACTTGTACTGCAGATCCTGAGTAGCACTGAAGGGTCAACATTTATTTTGTTCATGTGCTGTAAAGCTCCCTAAATTCACTCAAGGACATTGTTTGAATATCCAGCGTATTGCTGGAAAGCCCATAAATAGCTCCTCTTCAAACAATGCTGAAAGCCCAAAGTAATAAAAAGAGAAGCAAAACATTTCAATGCTGTAGTGCTTATTGTATTTTTTCAGGCCAAAAGCTGCAGTGGCTCTGTTCTGAGTTAAAATAAAAGCCAAAGTATTCAAGAAATGCTATATCATTCTTGAGACTCTTAAAATGGGGCCATTTTCCTTCAGGTATCAAAAATACCCATGGAGCAGTAAAGGTTAGGATGTGAAAACGGCATAGATGAGCGGGGCGTATGTAGTGCTAGACACTTAAACCAGGATGGAGATTACAGCCAGCTGTTTCAAACTTGGATACCTAAGGCCTTGTCTACACTGGCAAGTTTCTGCGCAGTAAAGCAGCTTTCTGCGCTGTAACTCCTGAGGTGTACACACTGCCAAGCCACTTAGTGCGCAGAATCTGCACAGTTGGAGCACTGTAAAAAAACCCTGACGAGAGGTGGTCTGGTGCCAGAATTGGAATATGTGTGCCATCTATCGCCCCTCCGCAGTTAGGGAAGCCCATTTGTGCAAAGCCATCCACAATGTCACGCATGTTGTCCAGAGTCACAGTCTTTCGGAGCAGGATGCGATTAATGGCCCTGCACACTTCCATCAACACAAGTCCAACGGTTGATTTTCCCACTCCGAACTGGTTCCTGACCAATCGGTAGCACTCTGAGGTAGCCAGCTTCCACAGTGCAATCACCATGCACTTTTCCAACGGCAGGGCAGCTCTCATTCTCGTGTCCTTGCGCCGCAGGGCTGGGGCGAGCTCATCACACAGTCCCATGAATGTGGCTTTCCTCATCCAAAAGTTCTGAAGCCACTGCTCTCATCCCAGATGTGCAGGAAGTGATCCCACCACTCAGTGTTTGTTTCCTGAGCCCAAAAGTGGTGCTCCACTGTGGTCAGCACTTCCATGAATGCACAAGCAATCTCATGTTGTAGTTACAATGCGTGGTGAGATCAATGTCACACTCCTCTTGCCTTTGTAGTTTAAGGAATATCTCCACTGCCACTCGTGACGTCTTAGTCAGAGTGAGCAGCATACTGGTCAAAAGGTCGGTCTGCAGGAATGGATCCCAAAGAGGAAGAGCACACAGTTCATAAATCATTGAAAGATGGTGCGAAATGCGGACGGAAGCACTGGGATTGCTGGGATGCGAAGCAATGCATCACGGTGCATTGGGACAGGATGCACGATGCCCTGCGACCCCCTCCGCCTTCCCACAACTCTTGGCAGCAGAAGAGAAAGAGGTGCTCTGTGGGATAGCTGCCCAGAGTGCACTGCTCCAAATACCGCTGCAAGTGCCACAAATGTGAACACGCTATTGTGCAGGCAGCTGACAGTGTGAACACACAACAGCGGTTTCCCTTCAGCGTTCTCTGAGCGGCACTAACTGCCAGTGCTGTAACTCTGCCAGTTTAGACATACCCTAATACTAGAGCAATGGGTGCTCAGAATCTCTGAAATGCTAGCAGCTTTTAATTAGCTTCTCGGAGGGTGGATGCTCAATACTTGCTTAAAATCAGGCCCCTTTAAGGCATCTAAAGTGGGGAACTGAAAAACAGAAGCATCCAAAATCACCGGTCACTTTTGAAAGTATTGATTTTGTTCTTTTATGTGCCATTTCATTGGTTTGCACAACCCCTATTATGACTGCTTAGGAAGTATGAAGACAAAACAAACCCTTTGGGAACAACTTTCCTAGCTGGATTAGAATTGCCTCACATGCAATTCATTCAACACCTGTTTCATTCAACCACCTGAACCAAAAACTCACCAAGTCCATGATGACCCAAACACTTTCAAGCCTTCAGAATGAAGAACTGAGATTGCGGACAGAATGATCATTTTCTTTGGATTTCTTATTTTGGCTACACCATTCTGATAGGTTTCTTCAGACACTATCTTCCAGTGTGCAATTCCATGGCTCTAATCCAAGCCTAGGCAAACAAGGGGATAGAGAAAAGCTATGTCTTCATGAAGGCCTCTTACATTTATTTTAATATATTGCTTAACTTTTACCACCCTATACAGGTTTTATATTATAGTTATCAGAATGCAAAAAAGGCATATTTTTGCACTCCTGTTACTTGAAAACATGCAACAGAATGTTTCTGAACATCTGTACAACTAGTGTTAATGAGTTATTTGAACTAGATAATAATTTAGGGAGTGGGGTACTGGCACAATACTTGTTCACTTGCCTCTGGAAGAGACATTTTTGGCTAGAAATCTGACTTGGTAATGCCTCTGTAAATGTGTAGGCATCTGTGGCCCTCCCTTGCTGTCAATCTCCAAGGGAAGGCCATGCCTCTTGGCTGTCACACCCCTGGAACAACAGTTTTAGACAAGGGGGAAGTTTGAGCCTCAAGGCTCAATCCCTCTGGTGGGGTTGAGCAGTGAGTGGTCCAGGGGCCCAAGCCTCAGGCAGGGACGAGCACCCAACACAGTCTAGGGAGGCTCAGGCAGAGACAAGCACCCAGCACAGTCCAGAGTCCCAGCTCAGTAGACAATACACTCTCACAGGCCTCCTGGCTGAAGGTGGGGTGGGTGCCACCTCAGGGGTGAGGGGGTAGGGAGACACAGGCCCATCTAACTCCACTGCACCCCAGCCCAGGGCCCTAACAGTGGCAGAGTGGTCTGCCACTGGGTCAGCAGGGATCCAGTGGCAACACACTGAACCAGACTCAGGCAGCAACCCAGCCAGACCATAGTCAGCTGTCCCTGGGCCACTTCCTACCCTTCCCTCAGGGTGTACCTGGATCTCTGGGTTGTCCTCCATCTCCTTTGGGTACATTGCAAGCAGTAATCCCAGCCACTCCTGAGCACTAGGCATGTCTGGTAGCTCAGGCAGTTTGGATGAGTGCTCAGGGCAGCAGAAGTCCTCAGCATGCTCAGGCTCAAGCAGCAAGGTGGCAGCATCTACCTCACTCAATGACTTCCCCCCCAGCTGAGCTACAAGGCCTGACTTTTATACTTCCTGTTCATGTCCCGCCACTCTACTTCCAACCTGGTGGGTGTGCCTTTCCTGGTTCTGCCCACCAGGAGGCATCTGGCCCTCCCTCACTGTCAATCTCCCAGGGAGGCCATGCCTCCCTACTACAGCCTCAGGTTAATATACGGTTATATGTATCTAATTAACGATTTTCATCTCGGCCCTGATGCAAAGGGCCTTAAACATATGCTTAACTTTACAATGTGACAACTCACATGTTTACTCTATGGGATTACTCATGTGATGAGTGTTGAGTAAATCCTTAATTGCTTCATTAGATCAGAGCCCTAATTGGAAGCTCACTTCCCTGTTCTGTGTGTTTGCTTTTGGGAAGGCTAGAATCTCTGTATCCCACTCACCTTGGAGGGGACTCAACTAGGAGAGACGTATTTTGCTCAGTTTGGCAATGTCTGCTGTAAGTGATAAGTAGTTGTGGGACTGGCAATATCATAAGGAGAATAGCTCTGATGAGATGCCAGGATAAGGTATCATAGAATCATAGAATCATAGAATATCAGGGTTGGAAGGGACCCCTGAAGGTCATCTAGTCCAACCCCCTGCTCGAAGCAGGACCAATTCCCAGTTAAATCATCCCAGCCAGGGCTTTGTCAAGCCTGACCTTAAAAACTTCCAAGGAAGGAGATTCCACCACCTCCCTAGGCAACGCATTCCAGTGTTTCACCACCCTCTTAGTGAAAAAGTTTTTCCTAATATCCAATCTAAACCTCCCCCACTGCAACTTGAGGCCATTACTCCTCGTTCTGTCATCTGCTACCATTGAGAACAGTCTAGAGCCATCCTCTTTGGAACCCCCTTTCAGGTAGTTGAAAGCAGCTATCAAATCCCCCCTCATTCTTCTCTTCTGCAGGCTAAACAATCCCAGCTCCCTCAGCCTCTCCTCATAAGTCATGTGTTCTAGACCCCTAATCATTTTTCTTGCCCTTCGCTGGACTCTCTCCAATTTATCCACATCCTTCTTGTAGTGTGGGGCCCAAAACTGGACACAGTACTCCAGATGAGGCCTCACCAATGTCGAATAGAGGGGGACGATCACGTCCCTCGATCTGCTCGCTATGCCCCTACTTATACATCCCAAAATGCCATTGGCCTTCTTGGCAACAAGGGCACACTGCTGACTCATATCCAGCTTCTCGTCCACTGTCACCCCTAGGTCCTTTTCCGCAGAACTGCTGCCTAGCCATTCGGTCCCTAGTCTGTAGCGGTGCATTGGGTTCTTCCGTCCTAAGTGCAGGACCCTGCACTTATCCTTATTGAACCTCATCAGATTTCTTTTGGCCCAATCCTCCAATTTGTCTAGGTCCTTCTGTATCCTATCCCTCCCCTCCAGCGTATCTACCACTCCTCCCAGTTTAGTATCGTCCGCAAATTTGCTGAGAGTGCAATCCACACCATCCTCCAGATCATTTATGAAGATATTGAACAAAACCGGCCCCAGGACCGACCCCTGGGGCACTCCACTTGACACCGGCTGCCAACTAGACATGGAGCCATTGATCACTACCCGTTGAGCCCGACAATCTAGCCAGCTTTCTACCCACCCTATAGTGCATTCATCCAGCCCATACTTCCTTAACTTGCTGACAAGAATACTGTGGGAGACCGTGTCAAAAGCTTTGCTAAAGTCAAGAAACAATACATCCACTGCTTTCCCTTCATCCACAGAACCAGTAATCTCATGATAAAAGGCGATTAGATTAGTCAGGCATGACCTTCCCTTGGTGAATCCATGCTGGCTGTTCCTGTTCACTTTCCTCTCATGCAAGTACTTCAAGATTGATTCTTTGAGGACCTGCTCCATGATTTTTCCAGGGCCTGAGGTGAGGCTGACTGGCCTGTAGTTCCCAGGATCCTCCTTCTTCCCTTTTTTAAAGATTGGCACTACATTAGCCTTTTTCCAGTCATCCGGGACTTCCCCGGTTCGCCACGAGTTTTCAAAGATAATGGCCAATGGCTCTGCAATCACAGCCGCCAATTCCTTCAGCACTCTCGGATGCAACTCGTCCGGCCCCATGGACTTGTGCACGTCCAGCTTTTCTAAATAGTCCCTAACCACCTCTATCTCCACAGAGGGCTGGCCATCTCTTCCCCATTTTGTGATGCCCAGCGTAGCAGTCTGGGAGCTGACCTTGTTAGTGAAAACAGAGGCAAAAAAAGCATTGAGTACATTAGCTTTTTCCACATCCTCTGTCACTAGGTTGCCTCCCTCATTCAGTAAGGGGCCCACACTTTCCTTGGCTTTCTTCTTGTTGCCAACATACCTGAAGAAACCCTTCTTGTTACTCTTGACATCTCTCGCTAGCTGCAGCTCCAGGTGCGATTTGGCCCTCCTGATTTCATTCCTACATGCCCGAGCAATATTTTTATACTCTTCCCTGGTCATATGTCCAACCTTCCACTTCTTGTAAGCTTCTTTTTTATGTTTAAGATCCGCTAGGATTTCACCGTTAAGCCAGGCTGGTCGCCTGCCATATTTACTATTCTTTCGACTCATTGGGATGGTTTGTCCCTGTAACCTCAACAGGGATTCCTTGAAATACAGCCAGCTCTCCTGGACTCCTTTCCCCTTCAAGTTAGTCCCCCAGGGGATCCTGGCCATCCCTTCCCTGAGGGAGTCGAAGTCTGCTTTCCTGAAGTCCAGGGTCCGTATCCTGCTGCTTACCTTTCTTCCCTGTGTCAGGATCCTGAACTCAACCAACTCATGGTCACTGCCTCCCAGATTCCCATCCACTTTTGCTTCCCCCACTAATTCTACCCGGTTTGTGAGCAGCAGGTCAAGAAAAGCGCCCCCCCTAGTTGGCTCCTCTAGCACTTGCGCCAGGAAATTGTCCCCTACGCTTTCCAAAAACTTCCTGGATTGTCTATGCACTGCTGTATTGCTCTCCCAGCAGATATCAGGAAAATTAAAGTCACCCATGAGAATCAGGGCATGCGATCTAGTAGCTTCCGTGAGCTGCCGGAAGAAAGCCTCATCTACCTCATCCCCCTGGTCCGGTGGTCTATAGCAGACTCCCACCACTACATCACTCTTGTTGCTCACACTTCTAAACTTAATCCAGAGACACTCAGGTTTTTCTACAGTTTCGTACCGGAGCTCTGAGCAGTCATACTGCTCCCTTACATACAGTGCTACTCCCCCACCTTTTCTGCCCTGCCTGTCCTTCCTGAACAGTTTATAACCATCCATGACAGAACTCCCTCTTGTACTAGAACTCCCTCTTGATGTGTCAGCTAATGCACCTAACCTGAGGAAACAAGCACACAGGAGTGAAAAACTGTCACCTTCAAACTGCTAACACATGCATAACTTTGACAGAAGAGGATTGAAGTCTGCATTGTGCAAACAACTCCTTTTTTAACCTTGTATTATCTCTGCTATGACAGGGTACCATCCACTAGAGGGAGCATGTGGCCCCTCCATAGAATAAGGTTCACTCTTAGAGCTTCAAGAAAAGAATATGGTTAATCTTATCCTGAAGTGTGAATAGTATTTATCATGAATGACATTAGGAGCAGAGCATAAGATTTTTTCCCAGGTGACCCAGAGTGAAGCTGACATCCCATTGCTTCAGGGAATACATTACAGACTCCAGCGAGAAACTGCTGAATTGGAATTCATTTGCAAATTGGATACTATTAATTTAGGCTTAAATAGAGACTGGGAGTGGCTAAGTCATTATGCAAGGTAGCCTATTTCCCCTTGTTTTTTCCTAGCCCCCTCCCCGAGATGTTCTGGTTTAACTTGGATTTAAACTTGGAGAGTGGTCAGTTTGGATGAGCTATTACCAGCAGGAGAGTGAGTTTGTGTGTGTATGGGGGTGGGGGGGTGAGAAAACCTGGATTTGTGCTGGAAATGGCCCACCTTGATTATCATGCACATTGTAGGGAGAGTGGTCACTTTGGATGAGCTATTACCAGCAGGATAGTGAGTTTGTGTGTGTGGTTTTTGGGAGGGGGGCGAGGGGGTGAGAGAACCTGGATTTGTGCAGGAAATGGCCCAACTTGATTATCATGCACATTGTGTAGAGAGTTGTCACTTTGGATGGGCTATCACCAGCAGGAGAGTGAATTTGTGTGGGGGGGTGGAGGGTGAGAAAACCTGGATTTGTGCTGGAAATGGCCCAACTTGATGATCACTTTAGATAAGCTATTACCAGCAGGACAGTGGGGTGGGGGGAGGTATTGTTTCATATTCTCTGTGTGTATATAAAGTCTGCTGCAGTTTCCACGGTATGCATCCGATGAAGTGAGCTGTAGCTCACGAAAGCTCATGCTCAAATAAATTGGTTAGTCTCTAAGGTGCCACAAGTACTCCTTTTCTTATTACAGTAAGTAGTAGCTTGCAGTGTGAAGCACACTGCAATCTGTGTAAATAAAACTTACATCCATAGATGTTGTGTTACTATCTCCACTTTGTGGGAAAGATACAATCTCTCCCCGCTGCATCAACTTTCGGTGTTATCTGAAATCTCACTGCTACCCAGGTCAGTGCCTTCTGACTCACTGAACTCTTTGTTGTCCCATTTACTTTGGCATTCAGCACTTGGATCTAGACCTTGTACTTTGAGACATTTGTCTAATTCCTGATACTGTTCTCCTCTTTCCACCAATGGTTTGAATGGTAATTGTTTAACAAGGGGAATGCTTCCTTCATCCTTTCCTATATCTATCACATTTGATACTTTATTTTAAGAAGATGAAAACTTGTGTTTTGAGTTTTCAATTCAGTGCTCTTTTTTGGATTTTATCCTGTACTGTGACAGTTTGGCCAACCAATTTAGTCAAGGAAAGTGCTAGATTTCCTAGTATAATTATTATATTTATTTGTATTACTGTAGCACCTAGAAGTCACACTCGTGGACAAGGACCCCTTTGTGCTAGGCACTGTACAAATCAGAACATCCCTACCCTAGTGGGTTATACAAGTACAGAAAGCTCATGACCCAATATCACTTTATGGCCATTTTCTTCCTTCCATAACGTCTAAATTCAGTTTCCTTGCCATTCAGTCTCTCTAGTAGTCTCTGAACCATCAAGATTATTGCGCTCTTTGGAAAATGCATATTACAAAGCCTAGAATCAAGTGTGTAAGAGCTGAGGACAAAGGGGGTCTGACTGTAGCACAAAGTTCCAAAAATTAGGCAAATCCAGAATCTGAACACCTTTAGGAATTGCTGGAAACACCTTCTATCTGACAAACCTTTTCCACAAGAACCAGACCATCAACCGTTCATACACAAAAGAAACCCCATCCCAAGTAGAGCTTCCCATTACTCAAAGAGGGAGAAAAGCCAGAGACTCCAGTCTATTTTATATGCAAGGTATTCAGATGCTACAATGATGGATGATGGTACAAATGCTTAAAGGATCAAAACTGAGATTTCATTGGTTTTGTCATGACTCAAATTGAGGCCTTTTCAGACACTAACCTAAATTCAGTACCTAATTCTGTCTCTTTCTCCCTTCTTTATAATGTGTTATTTGGTGGAGCCCATTCCCAAGGTTCAGTAATTAGTCATATTGGCCCCAAAGAAATAGATTTAGTTATAAAATTGCATTAAGAAATCAGAGCTAAAGATCAATCTGCCTCTTTGCTGGGATGGAGTCTGATAGGTTACACTCCCAGCCTCAGAAAACAGGCTAAGCTGTTGTTGATGTCACAAGCAGATTAGAATGTCTCAGAGTGCCCAAAGACCAAGAAGTGGTAAGGTGGGGGAATAAGGCTGGAAGTTGTTAGAGCAGCAGTACAGAAAAAGGAATCCCCAGCAGGCCAATGTGGAAATGGTGGGTGAAGTGAGAGCATCTTAATAGTGGTGATATTAATAGCTCATTTGCAATTTTTTACTAGAATCTATACACTTCAAAAGCTCAGCTTGGGGACAGAGGTTTTTCAACAAAACATTAGTCTCAATTAACTGAATGTAACTAAGATAAATGAGCTGAAAGAGGAAATTGAAGCAGATAAAATCTGTGAGGCCATTAAATCCATAAATGCAGAGAAGATGCTTAAACTTGGAAGGCTTCCCAATAGATTCTTCCAAAGTATTCCAAAGCAGGGTCAATATGAAGTGCAGGGGGACTTCTTAGACAAATGATAGTGAGAGCCCAGTATTGACACAGACAGCTGAATAACAATGTAGTTCACAGCACTAATTGCACATTATGGGGTTAGTTACTGCTAAGAAGCTTTGGGTATTTGAATGGGTTAGTCCAACAACATGCAAGCATGAAAGTGGAACTGGCACATTCCCAATATTTCTAAAGAGAGCCACCTCACTGAGAGAGTGAACACAAAATCTAAGACTAAGCCATTATGCCTTCTGGGGAGACCCAAAGATGACTATAACTGAAGTTTCTCTGCTTGACCATGATCTGCTTAAAATTATGCATGTGTGTTAATGCTTTGCTGGATGGGGGCCAAAAAGTAAACAAACTGAAAAAAATAAAGAAATATAGTTTTTGCTCACTTCTGTCAGTGACATCAATCATAGGTGTTACCAAAAATAGAGCAAGACCAACATTTTCAGATAGGCCATTATATTATTAAATTGATAGTACTCCTTTAAGAGGATACTGATCTTTTTGAAGACATCAGGTAAAAAGTCACACAAGCAATATCTTGTGAGAAGGCAGGTTCTGCTCCTATGAAGTATTGCTGAGGAATCGGAGAGTACATTGAGGGCAGAGTGAGCAAAATGATCACCAGGGAATAAGCGTCATGACAATGCTCAGCTGCCTTTTTTGAAATATTTGCAATAGGTTTATCATCCCAGACACTTCCCCCAGGAACCATTATACCCTTAGCAGAAGAACTGCAGGGGTCCAGCAGATGGCTATTGGGTACCTCTTACTGTCTGGAAAAGACAGAATAAAAAGGATGTGCCACAGAAACAGCTGATCTCTTAATAAAAGAATGATCATGTTTCCACCTGAAGTCACGGCAGGCTGAAAGGAGCTACTGAACCCAACAGGATTCCAGTAAGAATGTGTTCGTTGCTCGACTAAATACACTACGCTTTAGAATCGAATGGAAGGTGAGTATATTAAACAATGGTAAATTGATCAACTTGGCAAGAATCACAGACTACTGATCCCATTGTGAGGATGAAAGATGATTACTTGTGTTATTCCCTGAGTTTAGTGTATGATAAACCACACAAACCTTCACGAAAACTAGGATTTCAACTAGTGAGAAATTCTACTGAATGTCCATTTTACTCATTCTGTTATTGTCATGGTTTTTTTAAAATGACGGAATCTCTCACTGCAGGGTAGTTTGATTGTTTTCATTATGTTTTAACCAGTTTTTTATAATGCTGGATCTTCCAGGAAACCTAATAAATGTGTCTGATGGCTGGTGTATGTACCATATGGTGCACATTTTCAGACAATGAAATACCTACTAAACTGTGTATTGACTCTTTGTCACTGCATGTAAAACCCTTTGTTTTTCACGGGCTTTCATAGAAAACCCCAAAACAAAAAACAACCTCTCTCCAAGCATGTCTAAACTGGTGCAAGAAGTATGACCATCTGAGGCACTCACCCAAGCACTGGAAAAATACAATACATTTATAAGTGCTTTCAGATGCTGGCCCAACATAAGCTGTGAAGAAATCACTTTAAAGCCACTAAACATTAAAAAGAGCAGATATGCAAAGTATTCCCACCCCCCACAACAGACTTGTAAATGGTGGTGTGCTCTTAGCTACTTAGATAAGAAGTTGTTATTTTCGGCAGTATACAGTAGATCTCTTTAAAGATAAAGAACAAGTTGAAATATCTTTCCGAGGTAGCTTCAAAAGTCTTTCAGTGTTTCGTACATCAGTGGCTTCCTTTAATTTTTCATTTTGAAAATGGATATTGCATAACTTATCTAGGTAGATTTCTATTATCTATTCATACATTTTAAATTAAACAAGACTTTCCACTTAATGGAAAGTCATCTCCTGTGTTCCTCACTGAAGAGAGTATCTCTTGTCCCAGAGGCAGACATGAATAATTGCTAGGTTACATCTCGTATTGTGCTTTGTTTTTTTACCATGAGTCTATTCCCTATGCAATGACTAATTAGCTGTTGTGAAAAGGAAAAAGCAGACTGAGGGTGGTGTTAGATCATTCATAGACAAAGCCCTGGCTGGGATGATTTAATTGGGGATTGGTCCAGCTTTGAGCAGGGGGTTGGACTAGATGACCTCCTGAGGTCCCTTCCAACCCTGAAATTCTATGATTCTATGATTCTATGATTCATTCTCATTCCTAGCAGATTGTCCTTATTTCCACATGTCCCAGTCTCACACAAGCTAAATCTCCATTCCACTATCTCATTTAGGAAAGGATTGACCAGCTGTTTAGGCCCTCTCAGTTCAGCAATTATGTTGCTTTGTACCAGTGTCCAGGGCAAATAACTTTTCCCCTCAAGCTCCAGTTAACACAGCTGAGATCTGACAACTGGATCGGGGCATTCCAGTTACATCAACATGTTGTGGCACTATTGCCATTTATTCAGAAATAATCTGTTTGGCTACTGTTTTCACAACAGAAAAGAATGTAAAATAGGTCCAAATTGGAACATGATTCCATTCTGTCCTACTTAGATTCTCATACTATTCTCATCACTGGAGTGCTAGAGTATTGGATCTGTTCCACCACCACCACCACCACTACTTTAGGGAAATTCGATTTCAAATCAAAGTTCAGATTAGACCTTTAGAATTTGGGCATATTTCTAATGCAATAGTCGCCATCAGGCAGATCTCAGGAAAGAATCTGCCCCCATGTATTTGCATGAATATGGGTATGTTCAGAGTGAATACTAACTTTAGAATGACTCTCTCTTGAGTTCATTAAAGTCTTACTAGGAAATTGAGGGAAATATTTTAGGCAACAACTTGTTTGATGTCCTATGAAGTCTTTTCCAGCACTTTTCCCTGTGATTCAAAATCAAAATCCTGCTCACCATGAACTCAGTGGGAATACTCAGGTGAGTAAGTGTAACAGGATTTGGCCCTCATTAAGTATCACTTTTGGGTCTGCAAAAATCTACACCATTGAAACCTGTAGACACATGTGCTCTCCATGGGCCTGATCCAAAGCCCAATGAAGTCAACAGGAATCTCTCCATTAGTTTCAATTGTCTTGAAGGGGGGGTGGGAGCAGTTATGATATGATAGAGGTCTATAAAATCATGACTGGTGTGGAGAAAGTAAATAAGGCAGTGTTATTTACTCCTTCTCATAACACAAGAACTAGGGGTCACCAAATGAAATTAATAGGCAGCAAGTTCAAAACAAACAAAAGGAAGCATTTCTTCACACAAAGCATAGTCAACCTGTGGAACTCCTTGCCAGAGGATGTTGTGAAGGTCAAGACTATAGAATCATAGAATCATAGAATATCAGGGTTGGAAGGGACCTCAGGAGGTCATCTAGTCCAACCCCCTGCTCAAAGCAGGACCAATCCCCAATTAAATCATCCCAGCCAGGGCTTTGTCAAGCCTGACCTTAAAAACTTCTAAGGAAGGAGATTCTACCACCTCCCTAGGTAACGCATTCCAGTGTTTCACCACCCTCCTAGTGAAAAAGTTTTTCCTAATATCCAATCTAAACCTCCCCCACTGCAACTTGAGACCATTACTCCTTGTCCTGTCCTCTTCTACCACTGAGAATAGTCTAGAACCACCCTCTCTGGAACCACCTCTCAGGTAGTTGAAAGCAGCTATCAAATCCCCCCTCATTCTTTTCTGCAGACTAAACAATCCCAGTTCCCTCAGCCTCTCCTCATAAGTCATGTGTTCCAGACCCCTAATCATTTTTGTTGCCCTTCGCTGGACTCTTTCCAATTTATCCACATCCTTCTTGTAGTGTGGGGCCCAAAACTGGACACAGTACTCCAGATGAGGCCTCACTAATGTCGAATAGAGGGGGACGATCACATCCCTCAATCTGCTCGCTATGCCCCTACTTATACATTCCAAAATGCCATTGGCCTTCTTGGCAACAAGGGCACACTGCTGACTCATATCCAGCTTCTCATCCACTGTCACCCCTAGGTCCTTTTCCGCAGAACTGCTGCCTAGCCAGTCGGTCCCTATTCTGTAGCTGTGCATTGGGTTCTTCCGTCCTAAGTGCAGGACCCTGCACTTATCCTTATTGAACCTCATCAGATTTCTTTTGGCCCAATCCTCCAATTTGTCTAGGTCCCTCTGTATCCTATCCCTGCCCTCCAGCGTATCTACCACTCCTCCCAGTTTAGTATCATCCGCAAATTTGCTGAGAGTGCAATCCACACCATCCTCCAGATCATTTATGAAGATATTGAACAAAACCGGCCCCAGGACCGACCCCTGGGGCACTCCACTTGACACCGGCTGCCAACTAGACATGGAGCCATTGATCACTACCCGTTGAGCCCGACAATCTAGCCAACCTTCTACCCACCTTACAGTGCATTCATCTAGCCCATACTTCTTTAACTTGCTGACAAGAATACTGTGGGAGACCGTGTCAAAAGCTTTGCTAAAGTCAAGAAACAATACATCCACTGCTTTCCCTTCATCCACAGAACCAGTAATCTCATCATAGAAGGCGATTAGATTAGTCAGGCATGACCTTCCCTTGGTGAATCCATGCTGACTGTTCCTGATCACTTTCCTCTCATGTAAGTGCTTCAGGATTGATTCTTTGAGGACCTGCTCCATGATTTTTCCGGGGACTGAGGTGAGGCTGACTGGCCTGTAGTTCCCAGGATCCTCCTTCTTCCCTTTTTTAAAGATTGGCACTACATTAGCCTTTTTCCAGTCATCCGGGACTTCCCCCGTTCGCCACGAGTTTTCAAAGATAATGGCCAATGGCTCTGCAATCACAGCCGCCAATTCCTTTAGCACTCTCGGATGCAACTCGTCCGGCCCCATGGACTTGTGCACGTCCAGCTTTTCTAAATAGTCCCTAACCACCTCTTTCTCCACAGAGGGCTGGCCATCTATTCCCCATGTTGTGATGCCCAGCGCAGCAGTCTTGGAGCTGACCTTGTTAGTGAAGACAGAGGCAAAAAAAGTATTGAGTACATTAGCTTTTTCCACATCCTCTGTCACTAGGTTGCCTCACTCATTCAGTAAGGGGCCCACACTTTCCTTGGCTTTCTTCTTATTGCCAACATACCTGAAGAAACCCTTCTTGTTACTCTTAACATCTCTCGCTAGCTGCAGCACCAGGTGCGATTTGGCCCTCCTGATTTCATTCCTACATGCCCGAGCAATATTTTTATACTCTTCCCTGGTCATATGTCCAACCTTCCACTTCTTGTAAGCTTCTTTTTTTTGTTTAAGATCCGCTAGGATTTCACCGTTAAGCCAGGCTGGTCGCCTGCCATATTTACTATTCTTTCGACACATCGGGATGGTTTGTCCCTGTAACCTCAACAGGGATTCCTTGAAATACAGCCAGCTCTCCTGGACTCCTTTCCCCTTCATGTTAGTCCCCCAGGGGATCCTACCCATCCGTTCCCTGAGGGAGTCGAAGTCTGCTTTCCTGAAGTCCAGGGTCCGTATCCTGCTGCTTATCTTTCTTCCCTGTGTCAGGATCCTGAACTCAACCAACTCATGGTCACTGCCTCCCAGATTCCCATCCACTTTTGCTTCCCCTACTAATTCTTCCCGGTTTGTGAGCAGCAGGTCAAGAAAAGTTCCCCCCCTAGTTGGCTCCTCTAGCACTTGCACCAGGAAATTGTCCCCTACGCTTTCCAAAAACTTTCTGGATTGTCTATGCACCGCTGTATTGCTCTCCCAGCAGATATCAGGAAAATTAAAGTCACCCATGAGAACCAGAGCGTGCGATCTAGACTATAGCAGAGCTCAAAAGAGAACTAGATAAGTTCATGGAGGATAGGTCCATCAATGGCTAATAGCCAGGGTGGACAGGTGGTGTCCCTAGCCTCTGTTTGCCAGAAGCTCGGAATAGATGACAGGGGATGGATCACTTGAGGATTACCTGTTCATTGCCTCTGGGGCACTTGGCATTGGCCACTGTTGGAAGACAGGATACTGGATTAGACAGGCCTTTGGTCTGACTCAATATGGCCGTTCTTGTGTCTTTTGATCACGTCCCATGATTACCAGAGTTTTCACTGAGCAGTAATCTTGCTATACTAGTAGAATAGTAGTAACATTAAAGTTCCCTGACCAAAGGTGGTTTTCTACCTGAACTGTGCACTTTACTGGGAAAGTGCTGATTGCCAGTCACAGAATTCCTCCTCTAATGAAAAATAAGCTAACGTGAACAATTTTTGATTTCACTATTCAGGCCATTAGCACAAGTACGGTAACTTCATTTTAAATGGGTGCTGCATACAGTGCCAGCAGACCAATCTGAAGTGTGTCTTAGCAATTTGAAATATGACACATTTCAAACATACTAGAGGAAACTAGAAGCAGAAGATTCCATCCAAAGGAAGCAGAGTGAAGCAGGGAAACATAAGAAGAAAGGTAGATGAAAGAAAGACAGCTGTGAAAAAGAAAAATGTGAAAAAATAAAATTGTAAGCAGAGATGGCAGTGATGCCTGTAGCTAAGGTTGCCTCTCACTTATCATAAAACCCTGTTTCAGTTGCTTAGAACATTGCCAAATTTTAACCATTTAGACTGAAATTTTACATGTTGGATGTCTGCCTCAAGCTAAATTTTTGTAGGTCCGGGGCGGGCGGGGGGGAATTGTGCATGATTATGTAATTAAAGACTATCATAAAGCATATGCACAAGGGGAACAAATTAAGGTTGCACAGGTAATTGTAAATCTGGCAATTCCTAACACTTGAGTGCTGAAACCATAACATTATTTTACCATAGTTTTTGTATGTAATAGTATGTAGTTTTATGAGCTTTAGCCAAATAGTTGAGAAGGCTCCCCAGGAATTGTGTCCCTTGCTGTGTTTCTGCTTCATTGTGCATGCTATGTGTGTTAGAGAAGGAGAGAATGAATAAGATATTAAATAAATTTTAAAGGAATCATTTTATTTATGTTAAAATGTATATAGTCACTGGTTTGGGTAGCTGACTTTTAGAACATTAAGTTGTTAGTATAAGAATGGTTCAGAGAGGGGATTGTGATGTGTCAAAGAGGGTGCCACCTAGAACTGGGGTATCACTGAGACCCCCGACCCACCAGCCTGGGCTCTCTTTACACTGTACTGTACTGTTGTGACCAACCTAAACTTTCACCAGCACAGATACAGGTAGGGACACACTCAGCTGCAGTTACATGCAGACATTGATCAGCTCTGCATGGGAAGGCTCCAGCTAAGGAACTTCCCAGCTACTCAGGCACACACCCCTTCCTGGAGTGTAAACCCAAAATTATACTGTCTTGTACTGCACAAGGAACTGTACAGCATAAGCTCATGAAATTCACTCCCTCCCTCAATGTGGAGGGGAATACACAACAGCTTTCTGTCCCAAGTTATGACTCGCACACACTGATTTTAGACAAAGCGAAAACAAGTCTATTAACTACAAAAGATAGATTGTAAATGATTATAAGGGATAGCAAACAGATCAAAGTAGATTACCTAGCAAATAAACAACAAACACAAACTAAGCTTAATATACTACATAGGTGAGGATTTGCTATTCCTATCTGATCTAAGTGATGATACAAGCAGGCTGCAGATTCTTAACGGGCAAGCCACACGAGCTTACAGCTTGGAATCCTCAGGTGTTCCATTCACAGGTTGACTATGCTTTGTGTAAAGAAATACTTCCTTTTGTTTGTTTTGAACCTGCTGCTCTTTTCGGCCACAAATCTCAAAGTGTTTTCGAAAGGTGGGTCATGGACATTATCCCAATTTTACAGGAGAAGGACCTGAGGTTAAATAATTTACTAAGAACTCAGAGTGGCAGAACTGAGAATACTGTATAGACTAGTTAAAGTGGTTTCAAAGCAGTCTCCAAATATGCCTTAATTTTATTGCTCGCATTTGTGTCCCTGTGATAGGACTAATGTGGTTTTAGATACTGCAGTTTCATTTATACAGTCTCATTTAAAATGTGCAATTGATTCACACTCTTCAGGAATCCATATGGTATATTGCACTTGGAAAATGAGAAAAGATTTGTCGGGGGGGGGGGCAAAAGGGATATCTTATGTAAATTATTTCCAGTGGGTAATTTGTCACCTTTATAATTTACAAAGGAAGTTCAGCATCTCTATCAATTTTGTAAATACAGATTAAAAGCTGCTTTGTGTTCAAAAGAATGGGTTGACTTAATTCCAGAGTCGTCTGTTCTAGTGTCTTATTGGAAATGTACAATAGTCTGTGTCATTTATATCTAAATATATAACCTCAAAGTTGTCTCCATCATTTTTAGGTTTGCAGCATACTTGAGAGATTGACAGAGAATCATTCCTACCCCTTACACTGAGATGAGCCCTACTGGTCTGATTGAAGGCTGAGCCCAGGGCAGGTTGCTGAAAAGGACACCAGCTGAGAGTACTGAGATGGGCCCCAGCTGGGTGGTTGAAGAAGGCAGTGCCTCAGGGAAGAAGCCTAAGAGCTATGGTCCCATACCAGGGCTGTGATAAGAACTCGGGAATGTATACCCCAGAAGGGGGGACAGTGGGTTTGGCTCTGCCGGAGTGCTGAGCTGCTAAAGACTGGCTCGGGTGTGTATGTGTGTGTGTGTGCTTGCAAGAGTCAGGTGCCACCCTGATGTGAGACCAAAAAAGAGAAGCAGGCTCATACCTAACTGAGAGAAAGGGGGCCATCCATGAGAGGTCGGTGCCCCCCATTTCCCCCATGAAAAGAACTGTGATTGCAGGTATATCGGCCAGAGAAAAGGGGGTACTCATGAGAGGCAGGTGCTGATCCTGTTACAGCTACCCCTTTGTGTGTAGTATAAATTGGACTCTGACTCTATGGATCTTGTTCAGCATCCATGTGCCTTTCTGTCACAGGAAGTCTGAGCAGAGACAAACTTGGACACAGAAGTTTATCAGTCAGCATCATGCTGCCAACAGCATCCTTGTACATCACCTCCAAGAGGAAGCAGAGAGCCCTGCAGGGCAAAGCAGGATATCTAAACCCAAACTGAGAATGTAGCGTCTCAAAGGAGAAAAAACTAATAGTATCCTAGCTACTATGGTGGTAGTGGCTGCTCTTAGTGTGCTCTGCCCATATGTCTGCTTGGTCTGGGCAGGTCCTGGGCTCAGTCCTCTAGGCTCAGCCTGCCCGCACTGACCTTTTCATGGGCCTGCTGCTACTCTATCCAGCCAGCCAGGCTCCTGGTCTTCAGCAGCCTTCCCTGGGCTCAGTGCTGCCCAGTGAGCTCTCTGCAGTGAACTGTCCATAGCCTGCTGCTTATCTAGCTAGCCAGGCACCCAGTCCTCCCTTGTCAAGCTCCACACAGCAACTAAAGGCTTGGCTCTGCTGCTTGCCTTTTATCTGGCCCTTCTGGCCCCTTTTTCGCCGCTCCTCTGCCGCCACTCTAGACTGCAGGAGGACCTCTCACTGCTTTTTTTCTACGCGGCGTGATGCAGGACCACGAGGCCTCCAGCAGGGGGCCTCCGGATCTAGTCCACCCTGCCACAGTAGCCCAAGTATGTGTGTCTAACATTCTTCCCCTTTGTCCACTAACTCTCCCATTTTGGGGAAATGTGTTGGATTATGTACAAAAAGTACAAACAAAACTAACGATGAGTTCTTCTTTATTAATATTTAAATCAATCAGTATTACTGGAAAGGCTCATCCCAGTTACATGTCAATCACAGGGTAAGAAACACCCCAAAAATTAACTTCTGATTTGTGATACCCTTTTGATTTTGAGTTGGTGGACACCTGGGCAATGCTACTTATTTTCATTGTACTTACAAAAACCCACCACAGTTAGCTTTGATTTCCTGCCTGCATATCTACACTCCAGAGCACTTCTCGAAGCAGAGCAGTTAGGGTAGTAGGCTTCCAGTAGCCAGCCTGTAAAAACTGGTGATACTTCTGAACAAAACTAGTTGCCCATTTTGCTTTCTCCACCTTGAATTGAACTGCTAAAACACTGTGAGCTGTGGTACGGATAACTTGCTTTGCCTAATACTACATGCACACCCCTCCCTTTTCCAACAAATATGTTCTACAACCCCATTAATGGACAAATGTATAAAGAATTCAAATTCATCGGAAGGAAAGTGAGAATAGTGGGTTATGCTCTGAGTCTGTTATAGTGGGGAATCATTAATACACCGGTACTGTGAGACTGTTCTCTACCTTTGCAACAACTTTCTCTTCAAAATATGCTTCTGCCTATCTTTTTACTAATGCCGTATATTAATCACTACCCTGTGTGTTGGGCAGTGACTGTTCCAGGTTCAGGACACACAAAACAGCACTTGATGTGCTTAGAGAATGGGTTGGAAGGAAGCCATTAAAGAATGCCGCTCACAATATAACTATTGAATCATTTTATTTCTGGCTGCCATTCTCTCTTTCCCAAATGCAGACATATTTCTACAGTTTGCTCCAGTGATTTAATTAAGTATTCTCTAGGCAAGCGAGTTTGTTCACTGAGTGGATTTTCCCCACATCTTGCCCAGATCTAGTTCCTGTAATGTGGTTCTATCTCTTGCCAGCGTCAGATCTCACTATTACTTTGTATCTAACATCCACAGTTTTGTACAGCATAATAAGCAGTAGGGGAAAGTCATCCAAGAACAAAAGTTTATAGGTCAAACTGAGGTCATGTCTTTCTCTGTCCATAATAAACAGCCTTCCAACATGACAGCCTAACTTCTTTCCAGATGAAAAAGCTTATTTTTATGGCTACCCTTTCTTTCCGGCTTTGTACCCAATTATCAGTCTAATGAGCCAACTTTCCACTTATTTCATTACTCTTTACTGTAGGTGTTATACTGTGATGTGAAGCTTTGCCAAATGCTTTTAAAAAAATCCATTGCATTCCATTTCTATACCATAGCAAAAATATCTTCAAACAATTCCAATGCATTAATGAACTCTGACCTTTCTTCCCTAACACTATGGTTGCTTTCCAGCTTTCTGCTCCTGGCTCTGTTAGTTTCCCATCACTTCTTTAGTTCTCTCTTTTTCTTACAATAGTTTGTAAGAATTTCTTGACCACTTAGATTGGGAAGTTATAGATCGAGGGGTTTTCAATCTTTCAAGAATTTAATTTGATCAGTACTGCAATACTTCCTGCATTTGCAGTTACAGATCAAGTCCAGCAGGTGGCACCACACTGTGCAGCACAACGCAAATACAATAGCATTCCAACTTGAAACTAATTAATCAGATGCCATTTTCTTTTTAAGATAAACTGATTTTACTAAGATGTATTATAACTATCAGTACTCAATATCACAGAACACTAAATAATCCCACTTCAAACTTTGCTCTCAAGGGCAGTGTGTCCCCTCCCCAATGGTATCATTCAGCCAGGGATTTTAGGGTATGAAAGTGAGGGCATGGATAAATGGGCAGGGAACCAGTAGAGATGGACTGGCAAGCACAGGAAGAAGTGGCAGAGCCCTTTTCTCAGAATGAGCACTATACAATACATACAGTAACCTTTAAAGTCTACAAAATCCTCAAAAAAGAGGCTTAAGACATAGCAAGCTGTTGGTACCTGGGTATCAGAAGCGGGCACTCTAGGAATGTGCTGGTAAGCTACATTTACTATCACTCTTAAGACTTGCTGTAGTCAAGTCACACACCATGCAAGTATAGCCAAAGTTTTACTGTATTTGTGTGCCATGTTGTATCCTGCAGTGCTTCCAAACAGCAAGTCTAGGAAGGCTATTTACTAACCACTCCTAGCATGGAGTAATCGGTTTCAGGCCAATGGATGCCTAGCAGGATGCCAGTGCAGTAGAGGGCTTACTCCTCCTTACTCCTGCTGGATCCAGCAGGTTCACACAACATGGCGGCTGGCTGGTGTGAAGGAGTAAGGGATAACATTCCTCTGGGGTTAGAGGCCTGCAGCTGACCTGGCTGCCTGATCAGCCCACCCCCTGCACATGAGAAAAGAGGTGGAATGGTATTAGTGGACCCTTATAAAAGAGAGCAGCAGCAATAAAGGGAGTGCAACATCCTCTAGGAAGTAGAAGTATTTGGGTGGGTGCCCGCAATGGACTGTCACCGGGGTTACTGCTGAAAGGAACTGCTCCAGAAACACCAAATGGACAAGAGGGGAAACTGTTTGGGGAGTGGCTTGAGGGTCTTCATGGCTTAGGTGGTCCCTGCTCTCTGACAAATGTGTGTTTTGTTTTTAATTAAAAATAAATTAGTGGCACTTTTGCCTCAGTTGGGAGACCCCGTCTCTTGTTGCTAACATCAGCATTGGGAGCCTTGCTCTTGTGTTCCTCAAACCCTGAAGAGGAGTCAAGAACTGCTAACTAGCCTGGGATCAGTTCTCCTTTCTATACTCAGCCAGGGCAGGTACACAGTTGAGAGGCAGGCAGCACTTCATGTGTGAGCGGCACTCCCAGCAGAGCAGTCAGTGTCAGGAGGCAGCTGGGGGAGCACAATGCTGAATCTAAGGCACACCAAGAGAATTACATGTTTTGGTGGTTGTTCCCTGCCCAGAAAGGGGAGGGAGATAAGTTGAAAATGATTTGACAAGATGGGAGAAAGAGGGTACAGGAGGGAGCAGAGGGAAGATGGGCAGAGAGAGAAGGAAAAAGTGGGGAAAGGAAAGGCAGGGTGGGATGGAAATATAAACATCAAGGGGACAGAGGGTAGGAGGACAACTTCATTTCCCTTTACCTGTTTCTATTAAGTGTTGTAGAGTTTAAATTTACACTACATAAGTAAAACTGACTCACCCATTTCACAAAACCAACATAAAATTAGCTAGTAAATCTACAGAAATTATCATTGCTATTGTTACCTACCAAGAAGGGGTGTTCTGAAAATATTTTTAAAATCACAAATTAAAGAAAATTGGTTATTCAGCTGAAACAAACTACTAAAGAGTCATCAACTGTGGTCAATTTCTTATTCCCTAAGTAACATAATGATTGTGGTATACTGAGGACTGTGACAGAATTGCAAGCTAGCACTTTAAGAAGTGGGGAAGCATCTTGGAGCAGTCAGTTCTGGAGCTAGTCAGCTTTAAGCAAGGTTGTGGTGAGTTGTGGCTCTCTGCCTTAGGAAGTAGCCTGCTTTGTTTCTTTCTTTTGGGTGTTTTGAATTCCAAGAAATAGAGCAGTGTTACGTTGCAAACTTCCAGCAAGAATATTTATATCTGCATCAAACTTGTGTGTATGCTGTGAATCTAATAATAATTGTGCACTTCTAGTATTATGCCAGCATGAAGATCAAGAGACAGGTGGATTCTGAGATGACAAGATTTTATTTGAAGCCGAGTGAGCTGGGTGTTACGGTCTTTCATCCGCACACACCCTCCCTTTTCCAGTTTCAAATCAGTGTTGAATTCACAAGTCTCTCTCATTCATATTTGTTTTTCTCTTTTCTTCCTTGTGCAGGATTGGGCCAATGTTGGTTTTGCTATATGGAGATGCTGCAAACTGGGAAATCTCTATGTACATGTAACAAATGTAACTGAAATCCTTTTCTTCTGGAATAAGCTTCTTGGCTTAGTGAGAATTTCTATATTACAAAACAAAAGGGAAGATTAAAAGCATCCCCCTGAAAGTATATCTTGTCTTCATCCCTATACAGAGATTGTGACTGATAGAGACCATTTAAGAACTTTTGCTCATATCTTTCTAATGCTTTGTCTTGTCACCTTGCAAATTCAATTATTAATGTAGGACACAGGCCATGCCCTTTGGGCCTGAACTCTTAAGGTGCTAAAGAGCAACTAAAAAGTGGTGAGGGACTTCAACTCCCACTAAAGTCAACAGGAGTTATGGGCGCTCCGTATTTTGGAAGGTCAGGACTTCTTAATGAAGATGCAAATCAAAACAGGCTTTGATACTTCTGCTATTTTCTTATTTTCCCATCAAATCCCTCAAAGTTAAAACTTATTTTTTTCTCTTGACAGTCATCTTCCTAAGCAGTAAACTCTGGTCCAAAGATGTTACTTGATGCACACTTATTTTCTCTTACCATTTGTTTATTTGCTTTTACTTGCTATTTCTTGATCTCTCTCAGATCTTCCAAGCCTTTCACACTTTTGCTGTGATTTGAACTTTCGATATTGTTTCCTACTGCTTTGTTGAACTTGTCTAATAACTCTGGTCATTTCTTGATGCTCAATCACACACTGGCCTGAATATGCAATAATATAATCATTGCCACTCCTGATGATCTGTTTGGACTAAGCTTTGCTTTTCATGGTAGATTTGGGGTGGTAGGATAATCATTCATTTCTGCTTTTTCATCTTTTCCTATAAATCTGGACATTGTGAAGCTGTTGTTTTTGACTTTGCTACATGTAGCTGTCCCATTCACCAGGCACCCTCCTGTGGCCAGAGGTGTTTCCGCAAGGCCCTCCCTCTCCTCCCTCTCTTCAGAGGTCCTTGGGAACACAGTATAATCTTTCTAGGGCTAACACCAGCCCTCCCCTGAAACTGGCACTTGATTTTTGGTCCTGGCCAGAAGTGCAGAGAGATGAAAACATGTTAAAAGTTGGCTTTTTAGATATTATAACACACTTTTGTAATACAGTGTTAAATTTACTGTACAGAGGCTGATTTTAAATTCTTCTGCAGGAAAGGAGTAGAGAATTAAAAAGTTATGCTAAAATGACTTTATGATAGTGGATGACAGTGAAGAATTTCCGTGCATTAATAGACATCTGCTTTGCAAACACAAAAATTACCAAGGTGGTCTCAATGACACTCCAAACACCACTGCTGCATGGATGATTTCTCCACCATCCTCATCTCTCTGCCCAGTAAAAATGATGTATTTACAAACTCCATCCACTCTAACCACGTCTAATCCAATTGCTCAAAAAGGGGGGAAAAAACTGAATACAACAGTGAAACTAAGGTGACAGCAAACTCATTAGGGAACAGACATAGGCAGTTAAAGGAAAGAAAATCAATTTCTGCCTTTGTGGTTCATATTAATAATAACCATCAGGCCCAAAAAATTGTCAACTTAGCAACAGCAGATGTGCCTTTAGGCTTTTCCACTGATAGTTTTGGTTTATGAAGGGTTCAAAAGCAAAGCACATCATCCAACTAATACAGACACAAAACTCTTGGGACTCAGAGACCCTGCTCCTGCTCCTAATGAAATCAAGGGAAATTTGGCCTTTGAACTCATTGGGAACAGGCTCAAGGCCAAAAAGTTAACCTTCATTTCTTGCAGTCAGTGCAGCATCTGAGTTCACAGTAGGCATGCCTACACAGCAAGCAGGAGGCCCAACTGTAGCACATGTAGGCATAACCAAACTAGCTTTGATCAAGCCACCCACCTCCTCAGCTTTCAAAGCCTGGGCTCCAGTTAGGGTTGCCAACCTTCCAGGATTGTCCTAGAGTCTCCAGGAATTGAAGATTAATCTTTAATTAAATATTATGTCATGTATTGAAACCTCCGGGAATACGTCCAACCAAAATTGGCAATCCTAGCTCCAGCCCAAGCCCAGACATCTACACTTCAATTTTGTGGCCCTGCAGCCTGAGCCTGACAAGTTTGTCAGCTGGCTAGGGCCTACCACACTGTGTCGCAGGTCTTTTATTGCAGTGTAGACAAACCCTTAGTCACACACTGTATCGTGGGTATTTTTGTTCTGTTTTGTTTTTAAAGGCTGGATAATTTTGAGGCCTCTAGCAGCATGAATTTATCTAATTTTCCAATTTAAGCAGAGATTGGTAATAGACACTGCATAAAAACCTAAGACAAATGGATCAGAGAGAAATGTTCCAAATCTGACTTGTGCTGGACTGATAAAAGGGTCTTTTGTCATTGATTCCTAGCAGGCCTGCCGACAGCAACGAGAGCTGCAAAGTCTGCACTCGGGGCTGGGGCACATGGAGACCCCCCGCCCCCGCCCCCCAGGGCCACAGGGACATGCTGGCTGCTTCCAGGAGCGAGGGCATGCAGGAAGTCTGCCTTAGCCCTGCTGCACTGCCACTGCTGGGGGCCCCTGGGCCCTTTTAAATTGCCCCCGTTGCTTTCCCCCACGCACCCGCATCGGCAGGCCTGATTACTAGGGTTACTGTTTTAATCCTACTATATATATTTTCATCTGATCCTCTACCTCAGTGCCTCATAGAAGACAGTATTACTGAAACATTGGGCTCATGCTTTGTAACCCTACCTGCACCATAGTCCATGCTCGGTTGCCTAGTAATATTCTGGAGAGGGCAAATCCTACCACTACCCCCATTATGGCTGCTCTTAACATCTAGCAGAATCTGCACAGCCAGAAGAGACATCCAGGGACCAATGACTGCAACATGGGAGCCTACTGGGATACTTGAGTAACTTTATCCTATGTTTGCACTCCCTGGAGAAAGCATAATTTCCTGCCAAACTGCTACTAGCCAAAGGGTCTATCTGTATTAGGGCCACGTCTTCACTGGCAACGTTAAAGCGCTCTCCCAGCGCTCTAAAAAAACCACCTCCATGAGGGGCATAGCTCCCAGCGCTGGGGCAATTATCTACACTGGCACTTTACAGCTCTGAAACTTGCAGCGCTCAAGGGGGTGTTTTTTCACACCCCTGAGTGAGAAAGTCGCAGCGCCATAAAGTGCCAGTGTAAACAAGCCCTTAGACTGAGATAGAACACAGGAAGACTGTGGCTTTGGAGGAACAGGTGGTTGCCAGATAACAATAGTCGTCATCTTGATTGATCTAGCTACTTGTCTGGAGCAGAAAACACAGGAATAATTCATCTGGCATGATTGGTTAGCAAAGTGGAGTAAAATAACCCATAGAATCCTATGCACTAAATCTACCTGAATCAACACTTCTAAGAGGCACTGGCCAGGGTGCCAGGCATATACACTCTACCTCCATCATATTGTCATTTTCTGTTTCAGAATGTTCCCTGACAAAACATAAAAACCTATTTAGCCATCCAAAACAATGACTGTAATTGTTGATTTCAGCCCCACTCAGGAATTGGGATTTGTAGACAATCAGCATCACAGATGTGTGTGCATGCATGTCTCAGCATATCCCTTCACTCTTCCTGGCACCTTCATTCTTGCAAGCGGGCAAGGGGTTGAAATTGATAGGATTCATGCTCTCTAAAGCTGGGAGAGCAGGAATCTCATTAGTTTCATTGCTCTCTGGACTCATAAGAACAGAACCAGTTTGAGTACGGAAGACAGAAGAATAGCACGTGTGCATTTAAGGGACTGAGACAAACTATTGTGCTGTGTCTGCTAATGGATTCGAAAGTCTTGGTGCTGGGATTTTAAGGATGGCGTATTTCATAGTTTGGAAGGCCTTTTAAACACACGTGAAGAATGACATTGTCTTTAATTGTGAGGGAGTGTAAAATATAGTGTCTGTCAGTGTTGAATTGATGTACTGTAATATTCTGTGATAATGGAACAACCAAAAAAAAAAAAAAAGACTAATCCCAGTGTATCTATGCAGTTAATCAGTTTGGGCCAGATTCTGCTACCCTAGTCACATTGAGTAATACATTCCTCTACAAAGAGATCCATAAAATCAGTGGAACAAACCCAGAGTCAGGTACTACTCAATGTGAATAATGGTGGCAGAATTCTGAAGTGCTTTGAAAAAGAAAAATGCATCATTCCAGGTCTTAACATGGATGTAGTGAATGCTGGATGAGCAATTTAGGTACTGTATAGCTGCCTATCCAATGTAGAAAAACTCAAAACTAATAATTTAGTTTAGTTCATGAACCAGACTGATTTAGCAGGGATAAAAAATTGTTCCCATCTAATGGATGTTTGGTAGCCCCTGCATGAGATTGGGGGAATACAAGTCCAGCTGCCATGGCACAAACTCACCACAGTTTGCTAATTTATAATTTCCTTGGAGTAGGAACTGCGTTTTGCTATCTGTTTGTACAATGCCTAGCACAATGGGAACCCAGTCTCACTTGGATCCTTTAGCAAGAACTACTGCAGCAGGGGCCAAAATCACCTTACTCACTAACAATGTTGCTAGCCTTCACAAATTTAAATTGTCACATGTGCTTTGTGGGTGAACAGGTAGAGTTAAAAAATCAAAAGAGGGCAGTGGAGGTTGTGTTAAATCTGCAAGGCTGATTTATGTTTGAACTTTTGTGGCTGGCATAACTTTGAACCTCCAGGAAATCAGGATAATACATGATGACCCTTGACCCACCAATTATTACTTCAGTTCCAGGCTCCATTGGCAGTAACTCATCCAGAGCTGGGAGAAAATGATGCAAGCCATCTGCAAACCTCTTTCTGATGAAAGATTCAGAGCCAACCACCACAGACTGAAAAGGAATACCATTGCCTTCTTCCAGAGAAAATCCCAACTTCGAATGCAGCTGAAGCTATGAGTACAAAGGGGATAGAGGAACTGCAGCCTATGCACCAGTCGGAGTAAATCTGATCCTCTATTATTCGTCTGACAACTTTGTTGCTGTTAAGTTTGACAATAGCAGATCTTCGATGCATGAGATCTGTGATAGTACAAAGATAGCATCCTTGTTCCATTGTCCTGGAGAATTATGAGAGAACTCTCTCTTTTCTGGCATCAGTGCCATGGTGAGAATTGTGTACAGAGTTCTTCTTTAATTGATTACTGAATTTGGTCTCAACTTTTTCCAACTTCACCTCCACACAGAATTTCATCTTGGCACTACATTTTTCTGTTAGAAAATGCCTGTTTCTGTCCTGGATTTAATGGCATTCTCCTGGCACAATATTACCATTCTACCTTTCTTAAGGGAAAATGAGCTACGTTTCTTCATGGGAGGCTACAGCAATTAATCTGATGAGGAGAGAGGAGAAAAACACAACTACTTCCTGAAGGCATTGTTTTATCAGCAGTTCTCAAACAGTGGGTTGTGATCCCATTTTAATGGGGTCACCAGGGCTGAGGTTAGACTTGCTGGGGCCCAGGCCCAGGGCAAAGCCCAAGCCCCACTGCCCAGGGCCGAAGCCCGAGCACCGCCACCCAGGGCCAAAGCCCAAGCCCAGGGGCTTCGGCCCTGGGTGGTGAGGCTCAGGTTACAGGCTCCCTGCCTGGGGGTGAAGCCTTTGGGCTTCTGCTTTGGTCCCCACCCCCCACACACACACCTGGGGTAGTGGGGCTCAGCCTTTGGCTTCAGGTTTCAGTCCCCTCTCCTGGGGTCGTGTAGTAATTTTTGTTGTCAGAAGTGGGTCAACACATTTCTAAACAAAGACTTGTTGACACCTATTTGGACTCTGTTATACAACTGAATCTGTACAAGTGCAGAATTTACCAAACACGCATTCATTATAGTAATGACCCCATTCACCTAGGTTGTTGGGTGACTACTTCTATCATGGGAATGTTTGTTGCCTTCTTATCAGCAATGGATTGTGATCCAACAGATGATGTTGATCAACAAAAAGCTCAACAAATACATTTGTTTATTAGCGGCAAAGAGTCCTGCGGCACCTTATAGACTAACAGATGTATTGGAGCATAAGCTTTCACGGGTGAATACCCACCTCGTCAGATTTGTTTATGAAACTTTAATAAGCAGAAAGTCACAATGCAATTCCCAGTACTGGAGCAGCACTTTGTATATGTGTTTAGTAGTGTTAACAGTAGTGGGTTCTTCATACATATAACTGAGAGTCTTCTTTTTTTCAGGTTTCAGAGTAACAGCCGTGTTAGTCTGCATTCGCAAAAAGAAAAGGAGTACTTGTGGCACCTTAGAGACTAACCAATTTATTTGAGCATAAGGTTTCGTGAGCTACAGCTCACTTCATCGGATGCATACTGTGGAAAGTGTAGAAGATCTTTTTATACACACACAGCGCATGAAAAAATACCTCCTCCCACCCCACTCTCCTGCTGGTAATATCTTATCTAAAGTGACCACTCTCCTTACAATGTGTATGATAATCAAGGTGGGCCGTTTCCAGCACAAATCCAGGGTTTAACAAGAACGTCTGGGGGGGGGGGGAGGGTTTGGAAAAAAACAAGGGGAAATAGGTTACCTTGCATAATGACTTAGCCACTCCCAGTCTCTATTCAAGCCTAAGTTAATTGTATCAAATTTGCAAATGAATTCCAATTCAACAGTTTCTCGCTGGAGTCTGGATTTGAAGTTTTTTTGTTGTAATATAGCAACTTTCATGTCTGTAATCGCGTGACCAGAGAGATTGAAGTGTTCTCCAACTGGTTTATGAATATTATAATTCTTGACATCTGATTTGTGTCCATTTATTCTTTTACGCAGAGACTGTCCAGTTTGACCAACGCACATGGCAGAGGGGCATTGCTGGCACATGATGGCATATATTACATTCGTGGATGTGCAGGTGAACGAGCCTCTGATAGTGTGGCTGATGTGATTAGGCCCTGTGATGGTGTCCCCTGAATAGATATGTGGGCACAGTTGCCAACGGGCTTTGTTGCAAGGATAGGTTCCTAGGTTAGTGGTTCTGTTGTGTGGTATGTGGTTGCTGGTGAGTATTTGCTTCAGGTTGGGGGGCTGTCTGTAGGCAAGGACTAGCCTGTCTCCCAAGATTTGTGAGAGTGTTGGGTCATCCTTCAGGATAGGTTGTAGATCCTTAATAATGCGTTGGAGGGGTTTTAGTTGGAGGCTGAAGGTGATGGCTAGTGGCGTTCTGTTATTTTCTTTGTTAGGCCTGTCCTGTAGTAGGTGACTTCTGGGAACTCTTCTGGCTCTATCAATCTGTTTCTTCACTTCCGCAGGTGGGCATTGTAGTTATAAGAATGCTTTTTTTCAGCTGTCACCTACGTCATCTTCTGAGATACTAACTAGGGCAATGAGAGTTTTATAATGACTCCTTAGCCCTATGTCCATTCATCATTTCCTTCCATAGATAAGCATCTCTCAATAGCAAGAGGGTAACTAGAGTCTTGTAGGTGACAGAGCAGGACATTGCCAACACCACAAAGAAGCAGGTCCTTATGCAGTTCTTTGAGTAACAAGGAAGCTGCCTGCATTTGATTACAAATGAAAGAACTGATTTGGCTGTGCTATTCTGTACTGGGATGTGCAGGGAATGGTTTATATATAAAAAACTATTCAACCAACTCCCTATAGTTTTTGTTTATGTGGGGGGCATGTTAGAGAAGAGGTATATAATATTTCTATTACATATATTGAGTATATACAGAAAGAATATACAAACCCATCAAAATCATAAATAATCTGTTCTTTAATCTATCTAATCTTCCTGTAAAAATGTGTTAATTATGAGACTGTTTTAGTGAATGACAATTTTTTTAAATATAGGAAAAAATAAATACTCACTTCCTTATCTATGGTTTGAGAGAAGATGGGTGCATCTCAGGATACTTGGAGAAAGAACATCTGCTTAATGCCAGAGTAGCTCGGCAAGAACTTTCATAGTGCCAGCTACAGATGCAGCTACTCCTCTGTCCTCACGGCCAAATTAAATGATAGGAGCCAAAAAAAGAGGAATGATGCTTCAACAGGTGGGCTGTACAAAGCGAGGGTATTCTGGGGCCAGGAGAGTTCCTTCAGCAAAGACCTATACAGAAGAAAACATGGTCAGTCTAACATATCCTTTTCAGCAGCATATAAAACTTTCTTTAAAAAGGCCTAATGGTGGCAGCGCCATTACTTTAGTTTCTATTTTCAGCAAAAGTTTAAGACACTTTTTTTCCTAACTGAAATGCATCTAGGCACTACCAAGAAAGGAAATGGAAAAGATTAATATAATTGACCTCATCTTGCACCCAATAAATCTGACACAAACCTCCCATTGTCTTCAGCGGTATAGGATCATGCCTTTAATGTCAACACTCAAAAAATAGAAGGTTAAAACAAACCATCAAGATATCTGACATTGTTCTTCAGTACTTGTGATGTTATCTGATTAAAATATAACCCCATAGATCACGGTTGCAACCACTGTTATATATTTGCAGCAAATATTGTACAAAGGTTGTCAAGTAAGATGTCTGAGAAAAGGTCATGAGTTGCTGGTTTTGATTATGTTATCTGTATGCATGTATCATTTTTGTATTTAAAGTTATAAGTATTGGCTCTATACCTGGATTTCAAATGTTTGCTCCTGGGGTAACACCCATGAAGTAATCAGCCAAATATGCCATGTAAGATATCTGCAAAGATGTCATAATTTACCAGATATGATAATCTTGTTTATATGTTTCTATCACCTTTTTATTATGCTTTATAGATATGCTATGCTTCTGGGTGACACCCCCAGACAGTTTGGCATCAGCACTGCCTAGCCTGCTTGATGGCCCATTAAGGATCATCAGCTATACAACTGACCCATTGAGAGAAGGCAGATATATCTTATGACTCAGCAAGGCATGCAGGGAAATGCCTAAGGAGAGAACTCTAAGGCTTCCAAGCCATGTGCTGGGCATCTTGTGTTTGAAACAGGAAGCACAGGCCGCATGGCAAAAGACTATAAAAGGCAGCTGCATCGTCTCCATTTTTTTCGATCCTGCTTCTTACTTCTGGAGGAACTTTGCTACACACTGAAGCTCTGAACAATGGACTGAATGACCCATCCAAGCTGTGGATGTACTCCAGAGACTTGACTTAAGCCAGCAGTTTATTCCATCACTGCTACAAGCCTGAGCCAAGAACTTTGCCGTTACTGTATGTAATTGATTCCTTTGACCAATTTTAACTCGCACCTTTCTTTCTTTCTTTTTATAAATAATTTTTAATTTTAGTTTAGTTAATAAGAATTGGCTGTAGCGTGTATTTGGGTAAAATCTGAAACATTAGTTAACCTGGGAGGTAATGTGTCCAATCTTTTGAGATTCGCAGAACCTTTTATTTTATATGATGGAATAAGATATACAGAAATTTTCATCATATTTGATGTGGGTACCTGGATGCAGGCCGGATCACTTTAAGGGAACTATGTTGTTTGGACTTCTGAGTAACCAGTGAGGTAATAAAGAAGCTGTTTTATGCTGGCTTGGTAGATCTAAGTATTGGAATATCCACCAGCTTTTGGGGGTTTGGCTGTCCCATTCTTTGCAGTTCACCCTAAATGAGTGACCACAGCTGGCTCCCCACTAGGATCCCGGTCACAGTGCTGTTCGTCTCAGTTCTTCACCCACACTAGTTTAATATGTTGCAGACTTGTACATGTATTTTGCCTGAATGTCTTTATTTTAGGAAATGAATAAGAGTTTTTTGTTTTTAACATGTAAAAAATTACAAAAAAGCTGCCAAAAGAAATAAGGGCTGGGGAAAGACAGGTCAACGTTTAAGTTTCATTTCCTCCCTAGATATAAATGAATTATGAAAAATAGAAACTCCCCTGAAAGCTGTATTCTTTTTCAGACATCTTTAAAGTATGCAAATGAAGATTGTGTACTACCTGCAAATCTTCATCTCATAGGCCATCACAAGTCTCTGCTCCCTTTCCCACTGCAACCTCCTCCAAAAAAACCAACATATTACTCACACCAAAGCTAAGGGACAGTATGATTTGTGCTTTTGACTTCAGCACTCAGGATCTGAGAGAGAACTTACTGTTTTTTCCCCCTAGGTTAAAAAAGAAATGACTCAAAGCTTGCAGCTGACAAAAAGCCTGCTCCAACAGCATACAGCACTGTTGATCTAATATGTTGTTTTCCTGAGCTGGAACAGCCACATATTCCACATATCAATTAACATGGAAAAACAAGTCTCTACGTAAAAGAATAGATGGACACAAATCAGACGTCAAGAATTATAACATTCAAAAACCAGTCAGAGAACACTTCGATCTCTTTGGTCACTTGATTACAGACCTAAAAGTTGCAATTCTTCAACAAAAAAACTTCAAAAACAGACTCCAACGAGAGACTGCTGAATTGGAATTAATTTGCAAATTGGATACAATTAATTTAGGCTTGAATAAAGACTGGGAGTGGATGGGTCATTACATAAAGTAAAACTATTTTCCCTTGTTTATTCCCCCCCGCACTCCCCACTGTTCCTCAGACGTTCTTGTCAACTGCTGGAAATGGCCCACCTTGATTATCACTAAGGTTTCCCTGCCCCGTCCCCGCTCTCCTGTTGGTAATAGCTCACCTTAAGTGATCAGTCTCATTACAGTGTGTATGGTAACACCCATTGTTTCATGTTCTCTATGTATATAAATCTCTCCACTGTATTTTCCACTGAATGCATCCAACGAAGTGAGCTGTAGCTCACGAAAGCTTATGCTCAAATAAATTTGTTAGTCTCTAAGGTGCCACAAGTACTCCTTTTCTTTATGGAACAACTGTGATTTCTGAATAAAATTTTCAAATTAAGTGTTTTTCTGTTCATTAAATTTTTAAAAATAAAAAGGTCATTGCAAAAAATTTACAAATGTTTCAGCCCTTCATGCAGAACCCCCCAAGAAGTGCTGTAAAGCCTCATCATTAATAAACTTCTGTTAGGGATGCTATTTTGTGGTAGAAGCTGGGATTCTAGCATATCAAAAGCAAATGTTCACTTGGAAAACATCATTTCTACAGAAGTCATCTTATTTTACCATTAAGAGCTGTTTATTATGCCTTTACAGGTCATTTATGGAAGAAAAATGCCCGTGAATATGGTTTCCTAATACCCTATATGTCTAATTTTTTATGTCAAAAAGAAAAGGACACAGGAAGAATGGTGAAAATATTGCCCTTCTCTTGGGGGATTAGGTCCCAAATATTAAAGAACTGTTTATTTTTCAGCTGTATGTATGGGACTGCTCTGCAGTGCTGACCTCTTCTAGCAGTTTAATCAGTGTAGAGTCTTGCGCTGTTAAATAATAGAATACCATTTATTTAAATATTTTGGCTGTTTTCTACATTTTCAAATATATTGATTTCAATTATAGAACACAGTACAAAGTATACAGTGCTACCTTTATATTTATTTTTATTACAAATATTTGCACTATAAAAACAAAAGAAATAGTATTTTTCAATTCACCTAATACAAGTACTGTAGTGCAATCTCTTCATCGTGAAAGATGAACTCACAAATGTAAAATTATGTGCAAACAAATAACTGCTTTCAAAAATAAAACAGTGTAAAACTTTAGAGCATACAAGTCCACTCAGTCCTACTTCTTGTTCAGCCAGTCTTTCAGACAAACAAGTTTGTTTACATTTGCAGGAGATAAAGCTGCCCGCTTCTTGTTTACAATGTCACCTAAAAGCGAGAACAGGGGTTCGCATGGCACTGTTGTAGCCAGCATTGCAAGATATTTACATGCCAGATGTGTTAAAGATTCATATGTCCCTTCATACTTCAACCACCATTCTAGAAGACGTGCATCCATGCTAATGACGGGTTCTGCTTGATAACGATCCAAAGCAGTACAGACTGAAGCATGTTCATTTTCATCATTTGAATCAGATGCCACCAGCAGAAGGTTGATTTTCTTTTTTGGTGGTTGGGGTTCTATAGTTTCCACATTGGAGTGTTGCTCTTTTAAGACTTCTGAAAGCATTCTCCACACCTCGTCCCTCTCAGATTTTGGATGGCACTTCAAATTCTTAAACCTTGGGTTGAATGCAGTAGCTATCTTTAGAAATCTCACATTGGTACCTTCTTTGCATTTTGTGAAATCTGCAGTGAAAGTGTTCTTAAAATGTACAACATGTGCTGGGTCATCATCAGAGACAGCTATAACAAGAAATATATGGCAGAATGTGGGTAAAATAGAGCAGGAGACATACAATTCTCCCCCAACGAGTTCAGTCACATATTTAGTTAACTCACTATTTTTTTAACAAGTGCCATCACCATGGAAGCATATCCTCTGGCATTGTGGCCAAAGCATGAAGGAGCATATGAATGGTTACCATATCTGGTACATAAATACCTTGCAATACCAGCTACAAAAGTGCCCTGCGAATGCCTGTTCTTACTTTCAGGTGACATTGTAAATAAGAAGCAGGCAGCATTATTGCCTGTAAATGTAAACAAACTTGTTTGTCTTAGCTGAACAAGGAGTAGGACTGAGTGCACTTGTAGGCTCTAAAGTTTTAAATTGTTTTGTTTTTGAGTGCAGTTACATAACAAAAAATATAATTTGTATGTTGCACTTTCACAATAAAGAGATTGCACTACAGTACTTGTATAAGGTGAATTGAAAAATACTATTTTTGTTTATCATTTTTACAAATATTTGTAATAAAAATAATAATATAAAGTGACCACTGTACACTTCGTATTCTGTGTTGTAAGTGAAATCAGTATATTTGAAAATGTAGAATAACATCCAAAAATTAATAAATTTCAAATGGTATTCTATTGTTTAACAGTGTGATTAAAACTGTGATTAATCGCAATTAATTTTTTTTAGTTAATTGCGTGAATTAACTGCAATTAATCGACAGCCCTACAAACAACACATAATCCATGGTTTGATTTTCACTATCACTAGATACTAGGAAACTTGATTCTTTGGGATGAGGATAGTGGCGGAGCCACAGAGACAGAGGGTAGAATAGTCTCATCTGCTTGCGAATGGGAGGTGGGGAATAGGAATCCCAGAGTTCTTATGCAGGGGGAAGGGAATATACAGTTTTCATTTTAGTTTAGGGTTTGGAGGCATTGGTTTTACAGTGTTGATTCTGGCATTTTTAATGTTTTTATAGTTTCCATATGCATCTAATGGGAGATGCATGAGAGTGTTTGGAAAGCACTGTGGTTTTACTGGGTTTTGGTGACATTTATTGATATTTTAAGGAAACTTGAGTCCCACGTATAGCTTATCCTAATACAGAATTTAGGTTCAGTGCCAGGAGAATGATGCCACCTGAGGTGCTGAGATACCACTGAGCCCACCTGTTCTGCCAGCATTGGCCCCCTTTTTACCTGTCTTTCTGAGCCAGGGTCTTACGCCTCCTCCAGCACACACACAGGCAGGGCCACACCCAGCTGCAGAACAACACAAACACTCAGATCAGCTCTGGGAAGACTCAGCTTAAGGGACTTGCCCCAGCACTCAGGTGTTCTTCTCCCTTGGAATGCAGACCCAAAGGTATATTATGAAACCCACCTCCTCCCTCAATGTGGAGGAAGGTATGCACAGCCTCTTATCCCCCTCCCCCTCCAATTACAGATTGCACAACCTGGGTTATATTATAAACAAGAAGTAAGTTTATTAACTATAAAAGGCAGATTTTAAGTGGTTAAAGAGATAGCAAACAGAACAAAGTATATTACTAAGCAAATAAAACAAAACACGTAAATTAAGCTTGATTCACTAAAGAAGCAGGTTACAAAATGTAATTTTTCACCCTAAATGTTGAATTAGGCAGGATGCAGAGTTTCTGTAGTTCAGAATTCCCCTGTCTCAGTCTGGACTCACCCTGTCTTTCCCTTCAGGTTAGTTCCTTTGTCCCTTCAGGTTCTTTCAGCAGTCCTTCTTCTTGGGTAGGCAATGGAGGAGAGTCCATTTGCCTTCCTCCCCACCCTTAAATAAGATTTACATAAGATGGGAATCTTTTGTTTCCCAAACTTGACCCCTCCCCCTCTCCTGTTAGTGGAAAGCTACAAGATAATGTTTAGTATCAGGTGACAAGACCACCTGACCTAGTAGTGTCACAGTTATGTCCCAGGATGCCTCCCAGGAGGGAGAGAGATTAGTATCATCACACTCTTGTTGTTTCTTCCTAATGGCCCATCAAATCTGATGGGCTGTCGTCTGGTGGGTGCCTTCCCAATACACACCCAGTTGTAATTGTTACATAGTCCATATTCCTAACTTTAGATACAGAAATGATACATGCATATGAATTGGATAATCACATTCAGTAAATCTTAACCTTTCCAATGATGTCTTACATGAGCCATCTTATATAAAGTACATCTCAGTTATGTCATATCCATATCAGAAGCATATTTTCATAAAGAATATGGAGTGTAATGTCACAGAGAGTACTTACTTTGTTTTGGTATTAACTTTTAGAGTTAAAATATTTTAAAATCTAACATGTAGGATATGCTCCTGGCCTTTCAAAAATTTTTAGGGAAGACCCTTTGATTCCCCCACCTTGTGCTTTGCTTCTGCTTGCCAGAGCTTCCCTATTTGGACTTGACTGGCTACAGGCCTGGGCCTCTTTTGATGCATTTTCTATTGTAAACATGAAACAATTTTTCAATATTCCATATGTAGATTTTATCATAGACAATGAGTTGAAATGATTAGAGGTATGGAACAGCTTCCGTATGAGGGGAGATTAATAAGATTGGGACTTTTCAGGTTGGAAAAGAGACGACTAAGGGGGGGGATATGATAGGGGTCTATAAAATCATGACTGGTGTGGAGAAAGTAAATAGGTAAGTGTTATTTACTCCTTCTCATTACACAAGAACTAGGGGTCACCAAATGAAATTAATAGGCAGCAAGTTCAAAACAAACAAAAGGAAGTATTTCTCCACACAACACATAGTCAACCTATGGAACTGTTGCCAGAGGATGTTGTGAAGGCCAAGACTATAACAGGGTTCAAAAAAGAACTAGACACATTCATGGAAGATAAGTCCATCAATGGCTATTAGCCAGGATGGACAGGGATTGTGTCTCTAGCCTCTGTTTGCCAGAAGCTGGGAGTGGGCGACTGTGGCACCTGGCATTGGTCACTGTCGGAAGACAAGATACTGGGCTAGCTGGACCTTTAGTCTGACCCCCAGTATGGCCGTTCTTAAGTTAGGTTCTTATGAAAGTAGCTGTTGGGCCACATACTGCGGTTGAAAGGGCAGCTAGGCTCCTGGGCAATGGGGAAGGAGAGAAGTGATCTAAATAGTCCAGCAAACTTTAAAGCACATGGGGAGAAAGGGTTAGAAAAAATCATCAATAACTGTATTCAACACAGAAGACAACATTTAAGTCAGGTCAGAGACTGCATTAGTAGACTATTAGCAATTCTCAAATGATGGAAGGAACACAGCTAAACAAAACCATTAGCTTATTAAAAAGCACACCTGCTTGTAGTTTACTGATATCTAACAGCAAGATGGAAATAGGTTTACACTGTCTTATGTATGGCCTGCATCCATTCTGATATGATTACAAATTTTGTAAATATATAAATCATCAAATGTTCCATACTGAGATGGAATTCACAGATTATAAGGCCAGAAGGGCTCATTGTGATCATCTAGTCTGATCTCCTGTATCTAACACAGACCATATGACTTCTCTGAATTTATTCATCATGTTTGAACTATTGTAAGTCTTCTAGAAATAATCCAATCTTGATTTTAAAGTTTCCAGTGATGGAGAATCCACCACAGTCCTTGATCCAGTGGTTAATTATCCTTACTCTTGAAAATGTGCACCTTGAGTCTGAATTTGTCTAGCTTCAGTTCCAGCCACTGGATCTTGTTATATCTTTGTCTGCCCAATTAAGAGTCTTCAGTAATCAAATTTCTGTTCCCTATGGAGGTACTTATAGATTGCGACCAAGACCCCCCATAACCTTTTCTTTGTTAAGCTAAACAGAATGAGCTCCTTGAGGCCATCACTAAAAGGTAAATTTTCCAACCATTTAATCATTCTTGTGACTCTTCTCTGAACCCTCCCCAACTTATCACTATCTTTCTTGAATTGTGATACCAGAATTTGACACAGTATTCCAGTGGTCCAGAGGTAATAAAACTTTCCTATTTCAACTCAATATTCCCTGTTTATACATCCAAGGATTGCATTTGCCCATGCCAGCTGACTTGGGCTCACTGGGCTCAGGCTAAGGGACTGTTTAATTGCCGTGTAGACCTGCGGGCTCAGGCTGCAGCCTGAGCTCTGGGACCCTTCCACTTCACAGAGTACTCAAGCCCAGGATGCAGACCAAGCTCAAACCTCTACACCACAATTAAACAGTCCCTTAACCTGAGCCCGGCGAGCCCAAATCAGCTGGCATGGGCCAGCCACAAGTTTTTAATTGCAATGTAGACATACCCTTAGTCACACCTATTGCACTGGGAGCTCATGTTCAGCCAATCATCCACTATGATCCTCAAGTCCAGAGTCACTGCTTCCCAGGATAGAGTCCTGTAAGTATGGTTTATAGTCTTTGTTTCTAGATGTAAGACTATATTTTGCCATACTGAAATGCATAGTTTGCTTGCATCCAGCTTCCCAACAGATCCAGATCATTCTGTATCCGTGACATGTCCTCTGCAGTATTTATAAGCTTCTCATAATTTGATTTTTTAAAATCACTTCAATGGACAGTACTGATGCTTATTTTTAATCATTTTTTAAAAATTTTTATCACTTTCATTTTTCACAGTTGCAGGATATTATTGCAGGGAGGTCAGACAATTATTTAATGACAGTAGATGTTGAGCTTCAAAAAGTTAAACCTTTATAACCATTAAAACACAAATTGTCATCATCACGTCATAATGTACAAACTAATAAGCTCTCAAGCAGCATTTTCTTATTTTGCCTATCTGTACATTTTGATTACTGAATTACTAAAGGAAATATGTTTTCAGCAGTTTGTGTGTGTATGGTGAAATTGTGTACCAACAAAAATCTAATCCTTCCAAGCCTAATTATGTACCACTCCTCCAATCTTTGTGTCAGCTGCAAACTTTTCAGTCATGATTTTATGTTTTCTTCCAGGTCCTTGATAACAATGTTAAATAGCACAGAGTCCACTAATAACACATTCAATTCCTGATCTACAATTACATTTTGAGATTGTCATTTAGCCAGTTTTTAATCCTTTTAATGTATGCCATGTTGATTTTGTATTGATTTGGGGGATGGGACTATGCTTGTTTTCATAGCAATACTTTATTTCAAATGGAAGAAATCTAAAGATATTCTAAGTATCAGTGGCACAGTTTGAAATTAGAACACTGGGACCACTATTTTCCATGCTAGGTAATTGATTTTATGAAGTGTGGGATACTCTTAAAATGAGAAAAATATATTCCCATTAAAAACACGGGAAATGTTCATTATTTTGCTGTTTAGTTTCATTTTATTAAACATGCTGATATGTAAGCAGCTAATTCATCTATTTAATTACCCTTTGTTTAATGACTTCCCTATGTAACTCTTATTTAAGCCTTGTTTCCTGTGTTACATACGTGTAAATCATCATCTTAGCCCCACTCTGGTTCCCACACCTACTGCCTTGTGCCACTCTGGCCAACTACAACAGCCAGAAAGCTGGCTTCACCAGCTCACCGGGAAATGATCTCAGAGTCAGGTTTGGGCTCTACATCACACTCCTCCCAGCTGCTAATATAGAGGACACAGGGGGGAGGAGAGGAGACAGTGTGTGGTCATAAGTCACCAAGGTCCAGCCATTCACAGCAGCTAGAATGGACCCTAAAGGCCATTGGTAGCTGGGCATAAATTAGAGCAGCCTTTGTGCTGCTATAATTGATGCAAGGGACCACACCAGGCCCAGAATCTGGTGGCCACAAAGGCAGCAAAATGGAAAGGGCTAAGAGGGTAGCATTAAAGTAATACAAATTAATAAAACAAACAAAAATGATTGGGAGAGGAAAAACCTGTTGTATGATTTCTATTACTTTCTCTGTATGATGTTTTTAGACTCAGATTTTCAGAGCACAACATCCAGCATGCTGCGGTTCCAATCCTGACCAGGGCCCCCAGATGCTACTATAATACAAATAATAATAAAATTTCGTTGAAGTGCCTTGCACACTTTTGACCAATATGGAAAAACATAGCAAAATTTAATCCTTTGCTCTTGGCTGAGGCTCCTAAGACATGTGCTAAAGTTGGTGGCTTTTGTGATGAGTATATCTGTCTACCAGGAACCAGACGGAGACTGGCAACTCATTTCACAAGGCCCATTCAACAGCTGTCAGATTACAATAACTTTTGGTCACTACGGACCTGGGCCAATTTCAGACTGCTGACCTTAAAACAAAATATTTCATATCACCTGCATCATTCATTTCCCATAAGATTGTTTAAGAGCAACAAGTTCCCCTCCACAGATAGTAAATAGATGGGTGGGGAGGTTAAATGGGCATGGATTTGCTCATTATTTTCACATAGATTGTGAACTCCTCAAAGAAGAAACTTTTTATATGTATACAGCACCATATAAACCTATTGTGCAATATAAATATGTTTACGTACATTCTGCATACTGCTAGTAATTTTTTATATTCTTCCTACAATAGGGTGAGAGATTTCTTTTACTTCAGACACGGATATTCACTACTAGATCATTTAGTATACACCCACTATTCAATAAGTCTGGATAGACTGCTTATGCGGGCCATATATTTCAAATCCTTTTATCACTATGAGAGCTATTCTGAAACCATAGTTTACTTAGTAGATTTCATTTAGTTTTAGAGCATATTGATGAAGGCTTGACAGTAAGACATAGCTGGGACTAAGTTATAAACTGCATCTTATGATTATGCTAGCATAGGCTGAACTTTAGGTACAGTTTTGAAGTATACGGCATGTTTGACAGTGGAAAAAACAGATGTGTCAGGAAAATTTAGAATAGTTGATCTCCCAATATTTGTTGGGGAAAATATATAGTGAATAAGAATAGCTATGTAGACAGTACAGGGAGAGTACAGAATATAGTGTGGTTGAATAATTCTAACACTTACTTATGTTCTTGATGTTCCCGAATAATGCAGAGTGGACATTTTTTGGAAAACTGATTAATGTTCTATTTAGAAACAATTCTGCTAACATATCACAATTTGTATAATATATACATATCATGATATATGAAAACCTCTGCATTTTTATTACTAGGGACATTCAAATGAAATCAGGACTCCCCCTTAGAAATTCATTTGCTTCTGCTGATCATTCTTTTACTCAAGTCTGGCATCGCAGGTAGTTGTTGATAACAGAAACAGAATGATGACTTAAGATGAGTTATGAGCAACTGGTCAGTTCCTAAGCAACACAGATCATATTTGAATGCAAATAGTCATAGGTAAAAGAAATAATATAAATACAGATAGTATATAAGCAGAACTCTTACAACAATTATCCTTTAAAGTTCTCCATGAGATAGCAGTGGGTCAGCAGAGGCTCATCTACACTCAGAAGTTGTAACAGTTTAACAAAAGATCCGATGCTACACCAGTTTAGGGAAACCAGTGTAACTTTACATGTGGACACTCAGACACTGTAACCCTGGCTTACATCAAATTAACTTCCAACACCACACCTTTATTTAAACCACTGCAACTTGTGTGCAGCCCAGGCCCAAATAGTATTGATATTGTCCACATCACAATGTTGATGTTATGTTTTCCTGCAAATACTCTAAGTGTATCATTTTCCTGCTAAAAGTAAAAACATTATTGCATAGCACTAATAGCGCAACACAGTATAACACTAAATAGGTTTTGGTATACCTTGCGTGAAATGAAAGTGTTAACACTTTGGGTTGGTTTTCTTTAAAAAATGAGTGAATTTAATCCTTATAAAAGGTATTGGACAGCTTTAGAAACTAATTATTTAAGGCTATGGCAACACGCCGAGGCTTTTAGCGACACGGCTATGCCGCTACAGCCATGCCACTAAAAGGCATGCAGTGTAGCTGCTCTTTGTCAGCAGGAGACTGCTATTTTGTCCTGCCAACAAAAAACTTCCCCTCTCCCCGAGTGGCAATGGCTTTGTTGGCAGGAAAGCGCTTCTACTGACAAAGCACTGTTCACACCAGCGCTTTTCATCGGTAAAACTTTTGTCGTTCGGGACAAAAAACCCTGAACAACAAAAGTTTTGCTGACAAAGTGCCAGTGTAGACAAAGTCTAATAGTTATCTATTGCCAGGACAGGTTTAACACAGACAGTAGCAGAGGAAAGCTCCCCAGGCATTGCCTTTATATGTCTCTCTATCTTAGCCTTAGAATTCCAAGTCTGAGGCTATGTATTCATTAGAAATGCTACAGCTGCACTGCTGTAGCACTTCAGTGTAGACACTCACTCCAGCAATGGGAGGGGTTCTCCCATCACTGTAATTAATACACCTGCTTGAAGGGCAGTAACTAAGTCAACAGAAGAATTCTTCATACCCGAGTGACGTAGCTGGATCAGCCTAACTTTTTAATGTATACATAGCCTAAGCATGAGATAATTAAATGTTCAGTTTCTAAATCCATTCAGTTCTTAACCTCTCCCAGTGCCAGCTATGATTGTGTTCATATCACAGGAACTGTCATCTAGGAACCAGACTGAATTTTTCCCCCTAAATAATCAACCAAATTTGAGGTACTTCTGTGAGCTCTGAAATATTGGTGTTAGCCACACCACACTAAATCCTTCTGTATGTTGCACATAAAATTTTTCTCTGAGTATAGTTCAGCTGTTGTCTTATTCCCTTATAAATCAACTATACCACTCCTACACAGGCCTTTGACTTTTAGCCTAATCTTGTTTATATTCTGTTTTCCTTTGCTCTATATTGTTTATTATATCAAGTTTCTCTTCTTAGATACCTTAAACCGTAATGTAAGTGTGTAAGTTTTAATACTCATGAAAGAGATGGCAAACAGGAATGGTCTGAGTTTCAGTGCTGCAACCACCCCACCCTATCCTGAAACATCCCTATTAGCTTATTGCAGTACAGGTTTTGTAATGAGCACATATGGTAAGACTATCACATTTATTGTTACTTGGGACCAAAAGGAAGAATTCAAACTCAGAGCTCCAGAAGTGAAAGGGTTGTCGTGCACTAACATGATGCACCATCAACGCTTTTCAGTAATAAACTCGCACTACCTTTTTCTAAGCCCCAACGATGTACTGCATTAAATGCCAGCAGTTAGCATTTCATCACTTATTTTTGGGCCTCGTTTCTGAAGATAAGAATACAAAGCGTGATTCTAGCATTACTGTGTTAAAAAAATATATGTGCGATAGAGCTAAAAACAGCAGAAAAAATAACCAGAGATGTCCTGAAAAGCTATTAGAGAATAGCAAAGGGAAAGAAAAGAAAACTACATATTACATATGCACACATCACTTTGTAGTGGGATACACCTTTAATATACATGAGAAGCTATTATTTATAATATTTATCATATAACATATACAAACCATTCCTGTTTCAATCAGCTTATAATGTGCTTGGTAACAGTATATCATGTAGCAGGTACTTAAACTTTACCCCTTTGATTGCCAAATACAATCTACAATTAGTAGATATATGGTAATCTCATCTAAGATAGTTCTGCACTTTGACATCCAGATCTATTATTTTTGATGCAAAAAACCTATTAAACCACTAGTCATTAGCTGATACAGAAAGGATAACTTGACCATGTGACCTAAAATAGATTGCCTTAGCAAGGATGGATAAGGTGCAGTAGCATCCAATTTTAGAAGCTTTTTTTTTAAAAAAAAAAAAAAAAAGAAAATTTGCCTCAATCTTCGGCTAATCGTTATCTGTGGCTTCTCAGATACACAAAAACCACTCAAAAATCAAGGGGAGAAAATTACAGAGGACATAAAAATAAAAGTAATTTTGAATATCCCCAGAAGCTTGGGGGGGGGGGGTGTCCCTGAACACAAACATAAAATTTGAGAAAAAGGATGGGAATTCAACAATTGAATATTTTAATTTACACTTATTCAAGAAGGCTTCTGATATTACTATCTTCTACTATTTGGTAAGATGGTGCAATAAACTTGTGAGCTCAAATAGAAAAGCCTCAGCAGAGGCTAATGGAAGTTGCAAGCACATTCAGGGAAGAAATATGCTTTAAAAGGTGATAATAAAACATACAGGCTGGAGGTTAAGGAAAAATACTGTCCCCTATGGCAAGACAAAAAAAATGTTTTGACACTGAACAAGAATATGTGATTACATAGTCAATACAAAAACAATATATACAGAGAGAGCATATTAAAATATTGTAGGACTGTGTGGATAATAAGATATAGGTAATTTAACTCAAGGATTCCAGTTTAAATATATCCCAGATGAAGAGAAGATGAAAGCTGTTACTACACCTGAAGGCTTTTCAATGCCCCATGTGAGATTAATGTTTAGCTAAATTTCCAGTGGAAAGTATTCACAGCACATACCACATACACAACAACACAACTGTAGCACTTGTTAGCAGTTTCAGATAGGATTATTCTTTCACCTTAGAAGTGTTCGCTCTCAAGTCAGGATTGAGGCACACTGCCAGGGTTTTGTGGGGAAGCGTGCACTACTGCACTTTTTCTGTAAAAGAGCCCCTCGGTCTCTTGGGCTTTCAAACAAGAACCGTTCACCCGAATTAGAATTCTCACATGCATGCAAAAAATTTTAAAATCAATGTTAAAATGTTTTAGCTGAACATGAAAATGAGAAAGTATACTCAGAATATAAACTTGCTAAAGACCTTGTGTACTATGCATTTATTAAAACATGACTTTTTAGTGAAGAAAATATTTAAATTGATATAATAAACACCAAGTAAATTTACTTAGAAAACTTTCATAAACTTATTTTGTATTACAGTTTCTATATGTGCCATCATGACATTCACATCAGCAGCACAGATCTGATGTTTCTGCTTTTCGTTCTCTTTCAATGTCTTTAACAGGCCCCTATGGACTGGAGGCAAAGGACTGTAAGAACTCAGCAAGTGAAGCTGACTTAAAGGATTTTGTTTTATTTCTGCAATCCTCAAAGCCCGCAGGATAGCAGGTGCAAACTTGGAATAATGAGCTGTAGATGAAATGATAACTGGACATGTTCTATCCTGTAATCGATCTGCAACTACTTTAGCAATAGCCGTGTGCGTGTCCAAAATATACCCTGTAGTACTGTATACAGAGTGGATAGCAGCAAGACAGTCCTCCTCAGAGCACCACCCAGCCACCAAGTCTTGCTGAAGCTTCTCAAGTAGATCTTTCTGCAACTGAAAGTGACATTGCTTTTCCAGCTCACTAAATAATTGTGTCACCAGCTGTCCATCACCACTAGCAATCAGGTGCAAATGTCGTTCAAGGTTGGAAGATTTCAAAATATCTATTGCTGGTGATGAAGTCTGCATTAATCTTCTTCCCCTTAAATCATAAAGACCTGTTCTTATGAAATCGGTCAAAACATTATTTCCATTGGATGCACAAATACATTTTCTGATAGGGATTCCCATCCTTTTTGCATATAATGCAGCTAATATGTTGCCAAAGTTTCCTGTAGGAATACACACATCTATTGGGCTTCCAAAAGTAATAATATCTTGATTAACAAGGTCAAGGTAGGCAGAGGCATGATAAATAACTTGGGGAAGTAGTCGAGCCCAGTTTATAGAATTTGCTGCACTTAAAGCTGTTCCATATTCTACAGTAAGAAAGCCAGAATAATCAGAATTGGTAAATATTTTTTTTATAGCTGTCTGGCAAAAATCAAAATCAGATTTGACCCCCACTGACCACCCATTTTCTCTTTGGCAGCCAATCATCTGTGATTTCTGAATCTGGCTTACTCCATCCTCAGGAAAGAAAGTGACCACAGCAATCCTTTGTTTGTCAGTATCACTAAGACGACTAAAACCATCTAGGACAGCACTCCCTGTGTCTCCAGAAGTAGCTACTAGGACCAAATAATTGCATCTTTTGGGAACACAGTATGCAAATAGATGAGGCATCAACTGTAACGCCAAATCCTTAAATGAGGCTGTTGGTCCATGAAACAACTCAAGGAGAAACTGGTTGCCTGTCAGATACCTAAGAGGGGCAATTTTAGAACAAGTAAAGTTTTCTCCATAAGCAATCTCAACAATTTCTCCCAGCTTGAAAGCAGGTATATCAGCAGGATGTATAAATCTTTCCAATATAACCTGAGCTCTTTCAACGTAAGTTGCTTCTACTAAGCTTTGCCATTCTCCAGCAGTGAATGTTGGAAGCCCCTTCTCAGGAACAAAGAGTCCACCATCAGATGCCAGGCCCTCAACAACAGCTTCAGTGAAATATTTAACAGAGCCTTTTTGCTCACACATTTCAGACCTTATATGTCTGGTTGAAATAAAAGTTTCTGATTCTGAGTCTTGATATCTCTTAACTGCATCAAGTACTTTATCTGCTACAACCTCTGCTGTAAGTCCACCTTCACAAAGAACACGAATATCATACCATTTTTTATAAAACTGCTTCCTAAACTGAAGTATGTCTCTCATAGAAATTCCAGAATCCTGCCCCACAATACGATCCACTTTCATTAATTCCAGCCTATCTATTATGTCTCTTGTGGGTACATCCAGATACACAACAATCCCATTTTTCTTCACATGCTGCATGCTGGCAGCATGCATTGGATTCGACCCAGAAAGGGAAATTACACTTCCAGATGCTGAAAACTTTAACAGGGCTTTTCCTTCCTCTTCTATAAATTGCCGACTACCAACATCCTGCAATTTTTCTGACACACTCATATTCCAGGTTGTTTCAAGGACATCATCATCCACATCTATGACACGACAGCCGAGTTTGTGACCTACTATTCTCCCAACTGTTGTCTTCCCAGCTCCAGGAGGTCCCATCAGGACAATATTCTGGTCTCCAACAAGAGAGAGAGTTGAGAGCCATGACTTCCACAGTTGTACAAATGCAAGAGTTCTTGGAAAAATCAACTTTAGATGTACACTAAAACCAATGTTCTGGGTTAATTTTAGATGCTGATACCGAACAACATGAAACATCTTCTTTCCACTGCTTTTTCAAGCTAACTTGACAAGTAACTTAAATACTATAAAGAGGAAAAAAAAGTAATTAGTAATTCATAGAAACATACCTAAAAAACCTTGGAGATGTGAAATTAAAAAAATCAGTCCCTTAGAATACAAAGCTAATTATGAGAGTGTCTCTCATAATGCCACAGGGGTAAATATTTATCAGTGAAAAAATACATCCTGACCTTTTACAGAGTACCATCTCACTTTTAGTGACAAATCTTTCAGTTATGCAAGATTTTAGAAAATAATTTCCCCTCATACTACACCTGCATACAAAATTTAGTTTATTTTTTTTTAAATGTTGAAATTTTGCAGGATTTCTAAAGATGTTACCAGACACCCAAAACTCAATTTCTCAGATCTGATGTCTTTTTGTCGCTGTCCCAAAAGGAAGAGGATCTGTAGTACACAACATAGAGGAATGAGTCTCTTTCTGTGTGCCCTATCTCTGTCAGTAGGCTCAGCTAAGGGTTGTACGCTGAACTACTCACAATTAATTGCAAAAATGGTAGGTGTTGGATGCACACTCAATATTAACTTTTGAGGCCGATATCCTCAGGATAAATAAGAATAGTTGGCTGTTAAAACCGCCCTCAAAACCTAATGCTATAATGTTGAAATATATACTAACACGTTTATTATTCCTACTTGTTAGTATATAAATATTCAACAATTGTTTCCTTAATAGCATAGATTTATTTTTAAACACACACAGCCCCTTACAGACAATGAAGGCAGACTAAATGTTTATCTTTACACAACCTAAAAATGTGTTATAAAATATTTGCCCTACATGTACATGTTTGGGGTTTTGTTTTGTTCTTTAAGACAACAAAGTAGGGAATGCTACACAACCCATTTAAACTCAGTAAACTCATGAACCTGCTGTAGGAATTCTGGCTCTAGCTCATCCAATTCCTTTCTAGGTAGACATGATACTGATCAAACAGTATCTCAAGTATTCCTAGGGTGAAATCATATTTGTTTTTACATTTGATGTAGATTGAACAGAATTAAAGAAAGAAAATAGAGTGAAGTGGATGTCACAGAAGTGACTTTACTCTCAGAATAACCTTGGTGTGAGAGATAAATACTGATAAATCAAGCTGTTCTCAATAGCAGCATCCTATTTTGCTTGTTTTGGGAAATCAGTGCGAGTGTCAACATGAATTGCAGAGCAGAAATTCTGTGTGATGTTTAGAGATAGTCAAAATCTTCACACAAGAGGAAATGATAACCACAAAACTGCACAAAAGCCTTACCGAGCCTCTTTCCATTTTATACATAAAAAAACCTGCTGCTCTGTTACTGTTATTTGCTAATGGATATTAGCTAAAAATTATTATTTAAAATAAACAGGGTTGTCACAGTTTCTTTGGGAAATTAATCTATAATGAATCTAAAAAATAATCATTTACATATTGATGGTTATTAATGACTTTTTAAGGTCATTCCTGCCATGCAAGACAGTGGCCATACTGGGTATTTACAATTGCTATATCATTGATTATGTTTGGGATAGCAACATTAAAACTGCCAAGAATATTTTAAAAAGTAACTACAAAATGACCAGTGTTTATTTTCCAGGCCAAAAATTTAACTAACTTAACTCAGGATCACATTTTTAAAAGTTATCCATAACCTGTACACAGTTACAGTAAAAGCCATAAAAACAAAAAATTCTCAAACCTACATAAAACAAAAATAGCAATAGTTTAAAATATTAACTTTTAATTGCTAAAAAACCCACTGTGCTGGCACAGGATAGGTGGGTTCAGCTGTGGTTTTTTGGAAGGTTTTTGCACAGATTTCTTGACTCAAAAGCAAAATTAGACCCCGCTGTTCCTAATAATTAGATTTTAAGGATTTGGTCTGGGTGCCAGTATTCTGCCTACTCGCTTAATAACATTATATTTAAACACTTCTGAAATCTTCTGGCATTCTAGATTATGCAAAGGCACAAAAATTAGTAGTCTGAAAATTAATGATGATACGATGCTTTACTATTACTAACTAATAATATGGGGAAATAGATATAGTAATAAATTCTAGTCCTGAACAAAGACTTCATGAAGACAGTTAAGATGGTAATAACAAATTACAAAATCAGGAAGCAAACATACTAAAATGCTGTACCTGAAAAAATTAAAAAACTCTAACATTTGAAACTCTAGAAATTCAAAAATAAAATTTACACAAACAAGTTTATTTCTGGTCTTATAACCTATCACAAACTGTGAATCAGCCATTTTGAGGCGATAATAAATATTAAAACTACTTTTCACATTTTAAAATAATTAACAATTAAAAAGCAATACACTGCATGCATACAACTCCCCACTGTCCTTCATACACAACAGGCAAAGTTGCATAGCATACACTGCTGTTTTACAGAATGAGATACTCTGATCTACGCCTAGTATTTGTAGACAGGATGAGGTCTGAGTTGGTACCTGTTGTAGGCAGATGACAACACTACAGACTTCCACAGAGAAATAAAATTAAGTGTAGGGGTTTATTTTATTTTATTTAAACCCACTATTCGATACAGAGATGAGCAGATGGAAGAGTTTTAAATATGTTGCAGACAGCTGCTTTGACTTTGTGACATATAGTGAATAGTAGACAGTAGTAAATGTTTGGAGATTCATTGTTGTGGATTAGATATAAAAATGTGTATCAGTTACAATGAGCATGGAAGACAGATAACAACACAAAGAGCCACAGGAATGAGGAGCCTGTAAAATGTATTAGCTCTATAGAATCAAAGAGATCCTTCGTCCTGGTGGCTGTCTCTATCTTGCAGAGTTTATAAGAGCCTAGAGTTCAAATCCTGGGTGGCATTCACTGGCCCTGATGGAGTCAGCTGATTTTATGTACTCACCCAAAGAATACAGCAAAATTCAGCTGGCTCCCAGAGGAAGTCCTCGAGGGTGTAGTGTATCACTCAAAAATTAATCATCCCCATTTTTCAAAAACATGCAAGCCACTAGTCCTCAATGAGAACAAATGAATAAACAACCCAATGTAGAATTCCTAAATACCACATCTGGATGTTTGATTTGAAGTTAATTATTTTAAAAAAGGTTAAGGGATGACTTGATTATAGTCTACAAGAATGTACATGGAGAACAAATATTTGAGAATGATCTCCTCAATCAAAAAAGATATCCAATGGCTAGAAGTGGAAGCTAGACAAATTCAGACAGGAAACAAGGTGTAACTTTTTATCAGTGATAAAATTAGCTAATGGAATTAGCTAATGGAACAATTTACCAAGGGTCACATGCATTCTCCATCATGGGAAATTTTTAAATCAAGATTAGATGTTTTGCTAAAAGATACGTTTGAGGAATTATTTTGAGGAAGTTCTATGGCCTGTGTTATACAGGAGGTCAGACTAAATAATCATAATGGTCCCTTCTGGCCTTGGAATCTATTGATTGTTTTTCCTCATTTTTTTAGTGCGTAACTTGAGATACTGGTACCTGATTTGCAGAAGTGCTGAACACATAACTGCAACTGAATTCAATGGGAATTCTGCTCTGAGCAAACAAAGTGCTATAGAATGCTAAATACTCTGAAAAAAATCAAGACTTAGATGTCTCAAATTGGGCACTCACTGGTGGAAGACACTTTTGACCTTAATCTCTGCTTGCTTCAGTTCTTCATCTGTAAAATGGGCATAATACCACCATCTTACCTAACCATGGAGTTGTGAAGATAAATTTATCAATGTTTGAGAAGACTCAGGCCCAGATCCTTAAAGGTATTTAAGTGCGTAACTCCTACTGATTTCAATGTGAGTTAGGCACCTAAATACCTTAGGTTTCGGACCTCAGATACTAAACTGAAGAGCACCATAACAAAGCCCATGAAAAAATTAAGAAATATGTTCAGAGCAGGCTATGAAGGGTGTGCAGTATATAAGCCATGGGGTCATACACTGAATGGTCAGAATACAACCAAATATTGAATAGCTACCTATTCAATGAGCACCATTCATCCTGTACATTGAATGAGGCTGGAGTCCTGTGGAAAAAACAATACATGATCAAGAAATTAAAGACGATATCACAATGCATACACACAAGAGGGCCGAATTAAGGATGCACAGACAACCTTAATTCTGGCACTTGCTAACTTCTGAATACTTGATGTTGCAACCTTAATTTTCTCTTAACTTAATTTTGTTGTATGTAATTATATATACCACTACAGGTTTATGTGATGTTTTACAGTGACACATAAAAGGATGAGGTCCCTGCGCTGAGGAGCTTTTCATATTCTAAAGAAAGATCCATTACAAAATGTCAATAGATGTGGAAGGGAGCTGTAAAGAAAAAAAGAGGGAATGTAACTCAGAATGGTTTTATCATCTTCCCTGAGAAAAAAGCAGAAAATTGATACAACATAGATTCCAGGCTCCACTTAGGGGTATTTTTGTTTTTCAATATACTACAAGAAACAAACTATGTTTCAGAGGAAAATTAGAGTATATAGACCTAACTTCTTCAACCAGGCCTACCAACATTTTCTCTGTTATTACTATGAAATTGAATTTATAATGAACAATGAGATATTGAGCACTTCATTTTAGGCCTGATGGGGAGAAAAGGCAGCTGCCCCGCAGCAATGGGGACCTCCCCCTCAGGGGGATGGTGGAGATACAGCTGCCCCCTCACTGCAATGGGGACCCCACAAGGGGCGGAGGGATACGGCTGACCGCGCGCGGCTATAGGAACACCTCAAGGGCCGGAGGGATACGGCTGACCCCGCGCGGCCATAGGGACCCCTCAAGGGGCGGAGGGATACGGCTGCCTCATCACTGCAACGCCCTTCGAAGACGGGCAGAACCCCCGTAACTCAGTATAGGTCCTAAAATGAGTCACTGAGAGTCAAACGTACCCGGGAGAGGCCGGGAGGGAGGTTCAGAACCCAGACATTAACCGCACCGCAAGCAGAGCAACGTGAGATTCAACAGCCCATCCTCCCGTGCCAACTTGGAATTTGGTCCCCCTCGGCACCGCACCAACCAGCTCCGGGGTGCGCATGCGCCTCCCAACGCAGGGCAACAACAGCTCGTGAGCAATCATTTCTCAGCATCCGTCCTACGTCAGCGCTCGTGCGCCTGCGCAGCCACCGGGGCACTCCCACCCTGCTCAGCATAGTGCGCTTGCGCAGCATCCATCTTCCCATTCTTAGTGTTGAGTACCGTCCCTAACTTGCTGGCGGGCTCAGAGAGACGGAAATGAGGTCACAAATAGCCCCACCCCTCCACACAAAGGCGTTACTAAGCAATAGTTTCCCATAGCAACTGAAGAGACAACAGTAGGCAAATCCCTAGAAGCAGCAGCAGCATCTTCTCTGAGCCGAAACCAAGCGGAGCAGGGTGAGGGAAGGAGGGAGCCACGGGGACGGGTTGTGGGGAAGCGGGGGTGATGTGGATAGGAGGGGAATGAGCGGGAGAGAGGGAATAGTATGCTGGAGAGGAGGAGGAATGAAGAGATGGTGTGGGAGAGGGTCGTAGGAGAGAAAGGAGGGAGCAGAGGAAGAGAGAAGGGCTGGAAAGAATGAGAATGATGGAAAAGGAGGGAGTAGTGTGGGGGATGAAAAAAACAGAGGGAGAAAGGGAGGCAGATAAAGAGGAACTGAGATTCCTCAACAGTTCATACAGTGTAAATGTATTATCCCCATATGCCCCATCAGGTCAAGGATGACAGCGCTGTGTGCCCAAGAGAGCATATATAATCTCCTACCCCGGGTGGAGGAGAAGCCTATCAAACTACCAAGGTACGTGGGTAAGAAAAAATCAGTTTGTTCTGTGATTTTGTCTAATACACTCCAGTTTTTATTAGCTCACATGGGGAATATTAGCTCACATGGGGAACTGATATGGCGAAGCTGTAAATATATATCCAGATAACACACTTGCTATGGCTTGTTACTAACCATTATTATATAAAAACAAACCAAATTTAATACAACCTTTTGTGCACTCCTTTTATAAAATAAATGGAAGTGTTAATGAGTTACCAGGACAAACATGTCCATTCTTTGCCCAACTAAGGGGTCCACATTGCTAATTTGTCACATTCCTGGGTTCTACACCATTAATATATGAAAAATGGAGCATGTTGCAGGCCCCTTCATTTTTCATTATTTATTATTTAATGTATACCAACAATGCTCATGGCATTATACAAAATAGAGAGGAAGGTGTTTCCTGCCCTGAGGAGCTTTTAATTTACATTCTGTTGCATCACTACCCTCAATAGCCCATTGTCTGCATTCTCCATAACTGAAAAATCATTTCCTTCACTTTGTCTTGTAAGTTACATAAAACATTTAGCACACTAAAAGGGACTTGTCTAATTCACGTTTGCGAAGAAAGAGAGGGAAATCCAATGACATGGTATAAGAATAGTCAAGGAGAGAAGCTATCCTAAGACCCTTCTCCTCCTTCATGTCAAAAGATCTGCATTTCTTTTTTGTTTCCAGTTTTTAAATTGTATGAGAAGGAAGCTCTATCTCCTACCCAAAGGTCAGAGACCGTAAACTCAATGTCTGGACCTCAGTAGCTTAGCTTGCATGATTGAAGAAGGAAAGCAGATTCTCAAATGAAAAACCCAACAATTCTGAAAATCCTGTCATCAACTTAGAGAAATGCTAGGCATTTCTTATTTACGTGATCAAAAACATAGGGGACCACTACAGGAAGGAAGTGGAAATTCACCTTAATTCTAACACCACTGTCTCTGGTTTTACAAGCTCTGAGTCATGGTAGTTGCAACCTGTTCTATCCATTCAATTTTATTCATGATCTGGTTGTACCTAGAAGACAGCTGTACAGGATTCCACCGTAAGTCACACAATCAAAGTATTTTTCAGGCAAAACAAAATAGTACAGTACAGTACTATTTATTTGAAATCTCTTGAATCCCAGTCTCCCTGTTAACCTGGGTGATTCCCTGTCTTTTAGATCACCCACATCTAAAGACTATAATAAAAATAAATGATCTGTCTGACACTTGCAACACTTTTCCTTCTGTGCACATTTTCATTAATGCTGCTACCATGACTCCCATTCAGCTGAACTTGTTTAACCAAAGTAATTCCTTCTGTTCTTTTTGGTTAACTAAGTTGTACTATATATATAGTCTTTTTTTGCCTTTACCGTACTTGAAAATGCATCACAGATTGTTGGGTAACAGCTTAGGGTTTAGCCATTTGAGAGGACTGCACAGTTCATTCTGTGACTTTTTCTGAGACATTCCAATTTTAATCTTAATGTTATTATTATGTATTATTATTAACAAAAAACAGTTTGTGGGTACTACAATTTGATACCATAAGAGATCCGTATCTTGAGAACAGATAGATGTGCCAATAAATCCACGAGTCTTTTTTTGTTGTTGTTATCGTTCCTTTTAGGTTTTGTCACACAAGTAAGCATCCCTTTGGACAAACTAAGTTAGGGTGCCATTCTCAAGGAGAATAACCTTATTGCATTGTAAATATCATGTCCAGAATTATGGACATATAGTATATATTCTTTCATGCCTTAGATCTAAATCTGCACTCACTGAAGCCAATGACAAAATTGCCATTGATTTCAGTCGTTCAGGATCAGCCCTATGCCATATAAGAAGTCCAGTAACTCCTTGCTTAATGTAGTTATATTCCTGAAAAATCCGAGTTTAAGCAAAACGATGTTAAGCAAATACAATTTTCCCATAAGAATTAATGTAAATGGGGGGGGTTAGGTTCCAGGGAAATTTTTTTCACCAGACAAAAAGCTATATATATATATATACACAAACAGTATAAGTTTTAAACAAACAATTTAATACTGTACACAGCAATGATGATTGTGAAGCTTGGTTGAGGTGGTGAAGTTAGAGGGTGGAAGAGGGTGGGATATTTCCCAGGGAATGCCTTACTGCTAAATGATGAACTAGCATTCGGCTGAGCCCTCAAGGGTTAACACATTGTTAATGTAGCCTCACACTGTACAAGGCAGCATGAATGGAGAGAGGGGAGACAGCATGGCAGACAGAGACAGAGACACACCCTGTGTGTGGGAGAGAGAGAGAGATGCGCATTGCCCCTTTAAGTACGCTGACCCCACTCTCTGTACACTGCCCTTTTAAGTAGATCAGCAAGTTGAGACAGCAGCTGCGGCCAGCAAGCTGTCTCTTTCCTGAGCCCTGTGATGTCCCCACCCTGCTCTATATGGAGAAGGGGTAAGCGGGGGGCAGGAGCAGGGGGGAGGGGGACACCCTGACATTAGCTCCCCTCTTTCCCCGCTCCCCCGCACAGCAAGCAGGAGGCTCCTGGGAGCAGCTGCAAGGCAGAGGGCAGGAGCAGCACATGGCAGTGGGGGGAGGGACAGCTGAACTGCGGGCAATTGATAGCCTCCTGGGCAGCTATGCACAGGGAACTTATGGGAGCGGGGAGCTGATGGGGGGCTGCCAGTCCACCCTGGTTCCAAGCCCCCACCAGCTAGCTGCAACGGGCTGCTCTTCCTGCAAGCAGTGGACAAAGCAGGCAGCTGCCAAACAACATTATAAGGGAGCTTTGCGCAGCTTTAAACGAGCATGTTTCCTAATTGATCAGCAACGTAATAACGAAACAACGTTAACCGGGATGACTTTAAGTGAGGAGTTACTGTGTATGATATTGAAACATAGAACTTGCTGTACTGGCTCCAACCAATGGTCCTTTTAGTCTAGACTCTGACATTAGCCAGTACCAGATCCTTCAGATGATGGTGAAAGAAACCCTGCAGCCAGGGGGCAATTACAAAATAACACACCCATAGGAGAGGTTTCTACACAACCCCCATCAGTAGGTGGTTAACATATGTTCTGAAGCATGAGGCTGTGTATACCTTTATAATATAATTTTAGCTTATCTAATGTAACCATGGATGCTATCATAGTCAATATAAATGTCTTATCCATTTTTGAAAAATAGTAGGTTTTTGGCCTCAATATAAGTGATTTCAATATCATCTAAAAACGTGTACAGTGCCTAGCACAGTGGGGTTCTGGTCTATGCCTAGGGCTCCTAGGTGCTACAGTAATACCAATAATAATTATTATTAATAATAATAACTAATAATGTGGTTCTTTGCTATGTCCATTGGCAGAAGCTGCCTTTTTTGGAGGAATGCTATGTAAAGTATGTATTGTATATTGTGGCTTGCTCTCTCCCTATACTGTATATACTAACTCTGGAAAGGTCTATGAATGTAGTGTAAGTTTTCATTCAGAAACACTGTATGCATATTTTGAATGATCTTTGAACAAAGTGTAATGAAGTTGATGTGCTAATCATGCTGGATTGAAGACCCACAAGAAAATGTTATTTTAAGATGCAGATGATTTAAAAAGAAGACCAAGCAATGTGTGCAATGAAAATTATGCCTTAATCTCACAAAAATGTTGCTATAATGTCTTACTTTTTGTATTCAGTACCCAAAGTATTTTTGTGGAGCCACAAAATTTATTTGAATATTAGCTATAGACAAAGAGTGCAATATATACATATAGTACTTTCTGACTTTTAACTGCTTTCTGGTTATTTTTTTAACATTAAAGATATATATCGACATTTAGACCATCTGTGAAACATGAAATAGAAGAAAATAGAGCTCCATGGAAAACTATGGGACCACCAAAAATTGAAGTACCATCTCCAAAAAACTTTCTTCAGAAACATTCAAAGGAACCGAAGCTCCCACACAGTATGTTTTTGGCATAAATATGTGAAAAGTAGCATATGTTTCTTGTATTTTTAGGATTTGTATCAGTATTGAAAGTGAACCCATCAACCTGAAATCTAGTCATATTTATAAAGTTTAAAATAGTTCTATATACTATGAGTGCCCTTGTGTTCTCACCAGTATTTGCGGTTTAATAATCATTGTTCTTTTAAAAATGTTTTTCTCCCTTCTTTTGCTATGTAAAAGTCATTTACAAACAACAAGGGAAAATGACTAACTGGCTGACTGGAAAACAGTACAAATGATTATATAAAGAGCACTATCAAATGCACAAAGCAAACTGAAAACAGAAAAATAATTAATCTCTTTTGGTTACAGTAATCTGAGATATTAGTTGTAACAATAGTAGGTTAAAAAATTCTAACAAGTGTGATTTTAAGGTTGATGTGTTTTATGTAAATATTTAATCTAGATTATACGTCAGTCTTTTTATAAATTGGTCATTAATATGAATATTTAAAATCAAATAATACAAATTAGAAAGTTAAAAACAATTATTCACAAGAGCAAGGAAATTACATATTGAAGTTGTCTCAACCCAATGATTTTAAAACTTGAAGAGATCTGGGGAAAATATGTATGATTTTCTTAGGGATACTATCACCACGGGATTTTCACTCTTTGATACTTGCTCTTGGATCTCAACCTGTAGTGTGAGACTGTCTTGGAATACGCAAAGCAGAAAAGTTTTGGAGGGTTGCATCCCACAAAGCCATCAGTAAGTGGGATATTCAACTTTGAGAGGGTTTTAGTTTTTTTGTTGTTTTTTTTGCCAGCACTCTGGCTTTGTACATGCACCCCTATCCTTGTTAAAGGGATATGGCAATTTTAGTCTCCACTCTCCTGACCAGTTGTGCCAGGGCAGTTAATCTGCAGAGACATCATTCTCAGTGCAGCCAGACTGCTGTAAGTGTGTCACTGTCAGAATTTGCTGTGGCATTGTGAGGTCTCTGGATGTGTCAAGCCTTGAGAAGTTTAAAGGTTCAGTGTACAGTAAACAATTGTGTCTGTGAGCAACATGGAAGCCCAGCATCTGAACCTACCTGGAGCCTAGGAGCAACTTTGGCATTGAAAATAGCTTTGGGGCTGGAAATGCAGCTTCGGAGTTTGATGACTCAGAAGTTTGGCCCTCAAAGCCTCAGAATAGGCACTGGTGATCTTAAGGCATCTGGAAATGACTTCAATGCAGCGACCAACTGTGAAGCCTCAGAATAAAACTTGGCACAGCTTTAGTAGAGTGTGGTGTGCATCAGAGTTCAGCATATTGGAATGTTGGAGCTCACTGCAACAGCACCTGACCAAGTTCAGTACATCATGCCTCAGAACTCAGGACCTTGGCATTTTGGCACAGTGATGCCTCAGGATAGGCCTTAGAACAGGTGTAGGTATACCTGTAATTCAGGGCAGGCCCTAATGCCTTTTTTAAGGAATAGCACTTCAGTATGACTGTGATCTCTTATTGTTTAAGCACTTCAGAATAGCTCCAGTGCACCTATCTTACTGAGACTTGACACTTTGATGCCCTATGAAAACATGTTGAATCATAACCTCATGCCACAAGGGGCCACAACAGTGGTTCCCTTAACCCACCCAGCAATATTGTTTATCTATCCAGCTATACTCTTAGCCCAGCAGAAGAACTGTCCTATCTCGGGGTCTCTCCTTCTGCCCCTCCACCCCCACGAACATGATACAGTTCTGTGGAGACCTAGAATCCTATTTTCGATGTCTCCGACTCAAGGAATATTTCCAACACACCTCTGAACATCATACTAACAGAGACATTCCTACCAGCACTACAAAAAGAAGGATTCTGGGTGGACTCCTCCTGAAGGTCGAAACAACAGACTGGACTTCTACATAGAGTGCTTCCGCCGATGTGCACGGGCCGAAATTGTGGAAAAGCAGCATCACTTGCCCCATTACGTCAGCCGTACAGAACACAATGCCATGCAAAGCCTCAGAAACAACTCTGACATCATAATCAAAAAGGCTGACAAAGGAGGTGCTGTTGTCATCATGAATAGGTTGGAATATGAACAAGAGGCTGCTAGGCAGCTCTCCAACACCACATACTACAAGCCATTACCCTCTGATTCCACTGAGGGTTACCAAAAGAAACTACACCATCTGCTCAAGAAACTCCCTGAAAAAGCATAAGAACAAATCTGCACAGACACACCCCTAGAACTCCAAGCAGGGGTATTCTGTCTGCTACCCAATATCCATAAACCTGGAAATCCTGGACGCCCCATCATCTCAGGCATCTCAGGCACCCTGACATCAGGATTGTCCGGCTATGTAGACTCCCTCCTCAGGCCCTATGCTACCAGCACTCCTAGCTATCTCTGAGACACCACTGACTTCTTGAGGAAACTACAATCCATCGGTGATCTTCCTGAAAACACCATCCTAGCGACTATGGATGTAGAAGCCTTCTACACCAACATTCCACACAAAGATGGACTACAAGACTTCAGGAACAGTATCCCCGATAAAACCTGGTGGCTGAACTTTGTGACTTTGTCTTCACCCATAACTATTTCACATTTGGGGACAATGTATACCTTCAAATCAGCGGCACTGCTATGGGTACCCGCAAGGCCCCACAGTATGCCAACATTTTTATGGCTGACTTAGAACAACACTTCCTCAGCTCTCGTCCCCTAATGCCCCTACTCTACTTGCGCTACATTGATGACATCTTCATCATCTGGACCCATAGAAAAGAAGCCCTTAAGGAATTCCACCATGATTTCAACAATTTCCATCCCACCATCAACCTCAGCCTGGACCAGTCCACACAAGAGATCCACTTCCTGGACACTACGGTGCTAATAAGCGATGGTCACATAAACACCACCCTATACCGGAAACCTGCTGACCACTATGCCTACCTATATGCCTCCAGCTTTCATCCAGACCACACCACACGATCCATTGTCTACAGCCAAGCTCTATGATACAACCGCATTTTCTCCAACCCCTCAGACAGAGACGAACACCTACAAGATCTCTATCAAGCGTTCTTACAACTACAATACCCACCTGCTGAAGTGAAGAAACAGATTGACAGAGCCAGAAGAGTACCCAGAAGTCACCTACTACAGGACAGGCCCAACAAGAAAATAACAGAACGCCACTAGCCATCACCTTCAGCCCCCAAATAAACCTCTCCAACGCATCATCAAGGATCTACAACCTATCCTGAAGGACGACCCATCGCTCTCACAGATCTTGGGAGATGGGACAGTCCTTGCTTACAGACAACCCCCCAACCTGAAGCAAATACTCTCCAGCAACCACACATCACACAACAGAACCACTAACCCAGGAACCTATCCTTGCAACAAAGCCCATTGCCAACTGTGTGCACATATCTATTCAGGGGACACCATCATAGGGCCTAATCACATCAGCCACACTATCAGATGCTCAATCACCTGCACATCTACCAATGTGATATATGCCATCATGTGCCAGCAATGCCCCTCTGCCATGTACATTGGCCAAACCGGACAGTTTCTACATAAAAGAATAAATGGACACAAATCAGACGTCAAGAATTATAACATTCAAAAACCAATCGGGAAACACTTCAATCTCTCTGGTCACTCGATTACAGACCTAAAAGTGGCAATTCTTCAACAAAAAAACTTCAGAAACAGACTGCTGAAGTGGAATTAATTTGCAAACTGGACACCATTCCATTCGGCTTTAATAAAGATTGGGAGTGGATGTGTCATTACACAAAGTAAAACTATTTCCCCATGTTTATTTTCTCCCCCTACTGTTCCTCACACATTCTTGTCAACTGCTGGAAATGGCCCACCTTGTTTATCACTACAAAAGGTTTTTTTCCTCTTTTGCTGGTAATAGCTCACCTTACCTAATCAGTCTCATTACAGTGTGTATGGTAACACCCATTGTTTCATGTTCTCTGTGTATATAAAATCTCCCCACTGTATTTTCCACTGCATGCATCTGATGAAGTGAGCTGTAGCTCACGAAAGCTTATGCTCAAATAAATTCGTTAGTCTCTAAGGTGCCACAAGTTCTCCTTTTCTTTTAACCTCAGAACAGTTACTGTCCCCCTATTTGAGTTTGGTGCTTCAGGGCTCCATAGGGGTCCAAATGCTTTGGTATCTCTTTGGGGTGTCTGTGTATCAGTGTTCCTGAATAACCACAACACAACAAAACCCTCACTGAGGCTCAGTATTTGTCAAGAACTCATCTAGCTCAGGGTGTGGTTGCCAATGAGCTTCACTGGGTCCAATAAACCCTCACCAAGTGACTGTTCCCTGATTGGACAGAAGGGTCAACAGCTCACCATTTAAGCCTTTGTAGCAATAACAGCGCGGAGGCTGTTTAGCATGTTTCACATCTGCATCTGCGCCAGACCTGCTTCCTTTACCAGCCCTTGCACCTGCTCCAGCCCTGGTCCCTATCTTCCTCAGAACTCCTGACTCTTGGCTTTGACGAATAGCTCATCTCCTGCCCTCTGATTTTGCTCCGATCAGTAGGCTAGACTCCTGTTCCAACCACTAGGTCCAATCGCCTACACCCTGGGTATGACAGTATTTCAGTGCTGCAGTGAAGGATTCCCTGGGATTGATATGTCATGGCCTCAGAATTTCTCAGCATCTTTGTTAGGCTCCAGTGCATTTATACCTTAGGGTGTGTCTGCAAGCTGAGGGTATGATTCCCAGATCAAGGAGATATACTTGTGCTAGCTTTCATTGAGCTAATGTGCTAAAAATAGAGTGAAGCCCCAGGAGCATGAGCAGCAGGAGGACTTTCTGCCCCAAGTACATACCTAAGATCTCTGACCGGCTTGCACTCAGGGAAGATAGCCCCTCCTGCCACTTGCGTTGCCGCAGCAAAAACATTCTAGTTTTAGCACGGCAACTCAATGAGAGCTAGTGCAAGTATGTCTCCTAGAGCTGCTGTTCACCCCGAGCTCAAATTGTAGATATAGCCTTTTAAAGATTATGGTGCTTAGGCACCTCCTTTGAAGCATGGCACTTTGGTTCCATCCTAAGGCAGCAGTGGTTCAGTTGTCTGCATTGGATCACAGCACTTTGGCCATTAGCTCTGTCACTTCTGTTATTGTCTGGTGTATCAGGGCTTCCTTTGGAGTCCTGGTTCACTACTTTTAATGAAAAAGTGAGCAGTGGGAGATAGGGCTTTCTACAGACACAGGCAGTTAAGCCCTTCATTTGCCTGCAGGTGCAATGAGATATTGTCCTTCTTAATAGAGCATGGTCACTTAGTACTTCCTTGTGGACAGTTGGGTCCATAATTGCCTCCATCTATACTTCTGGGCTTGCACTGATTTTGACTATTTGTGCCAAACTCAGTTCCTGGCTGAAGAGCTAGAGGACTCCAGGAACAGCAACTCCATGTCATTGTTCTGAAGATGAGGGTGCATGCACTAGGAGTCTTCAGAGACGTGGTGTCCCAAAAGGTCCTGATTTAAATGGACAGTCAGATCATCATATGTGTATAAACAAACAGGGAAGCAATGATTCATGCCTTCTCTGTCGGCCTTCTACACATGTAGGAATGGGCTCTGTCCCATATTAAATTCTTGGATGCTACTTACCTGCTGGGGAAGGAGAATATGATTGTAGACAGACTTAAGTCAAACCATAATAGATCCTCCTGAGTGATCGCTGGAGCAGGGAATTTTCTCTGGTGGAAACACTAGAGGTGAATTTTTTCATCACTTATCAGAACAGTGAACTATTGATTTTCTGCTAATGGCAAGGTTAAAAGAGCACACGAACAACCCATTGTTTCTCTGTCCTTTGGAGAGAGAGGCTCATACATGCCTGTTCATCAGCATGTCTGGTAAAAATAGTCCTAACTTAGCTCTGCAGAGACAGGCATAATCCCATACTATTCTAGACCAGTATGATTTTGGACCCTTCTATTTGTGTCAATTAGTCATTTCAGACCAGGGGTCTGGGTTGGGCCTGGGATGTTGGCAACATCCCAGCCCAGGAACAGTGTCCTAATAGAGTAGAGTTCTGGAAACATTTTTTTTTTCTGAGTAGGTGTCTCAAATTTGGGTTTATTGGTAGGAGTCTTCCATAAGCATTTATAAGAAAGGTTTGGTGCCACACAAGCCCCTTGATCACCTTCTTCTTTTGTCTGATTCTGGTCTTCAGACAAACTAAATCCTTCATTCATAGGAAACCTACTTCACCCCATCTTATTCTAGAAGAAAGGTAAACCATTGTTTCCAGAGCACTGTATGTGGTTAATATGGGGTTTCACACGCTGAGAAACCTCCCAATAATAACTCCTTATCCTGTGGACTTTCAAGATACTCATAGTTCCAGGGTACTTAGCCTCATTTATGAAAATTGGCTATGGCTTTCATTTGTGCAGTGAGAGGAAGATAGTCCTCTGGTTAAGGCCTGGACTGGGACACAGGAGATCTGGATTCAGTTTCTGGTTCTGCCACAGACTTTCAGTGTGACTTTGGGCATGTCACTTAAGACTTGATTTTCAGAGGTGTTGGAAGACCTCCAGCTGCCACTGACTTCAGTACAAGTTGTAGATCGGGGTGGGCAAACTACGGCCCATGGGCCGCATCTTGCCCTTCTGACATTTTAATCCAGCCCTCGAGCTGCTGCCTGGAGAGTGGGATTGGGGGCTTGCTCCACATGGCTCCTCGAAGCGGTGGCACGTCCCCCTCTGGTTCCTACACGTAGGAGCAGCCAGGAGGCTCTGCACACTGCCCCTGCCCCAAGCGCTGCCCCTGCAGCTCCCATTGGTCAGCAAATGGGGCCAATGGAAGCTTCAGGGGTGGCGCCTGCAGACGGGGCAGCATGCAGAGCCGCCTAGCTGTGCCTCCATGTAGGAGCCAGAGGGGGGACATGCTGCTGCTTCCCGGAGCTGCTTGAGGTAAGTGCCGCTCAGAGCCTGCACCCCAACCCCGTCCTGCGCCCCAACCCCTTCCCCAGCCCTGAGCCCCCTCCCTCCACCTGAAACCCTCAGTCCCACCCTCCTGCACCCCAGAGCCCACACCCCTAGCCAGAGCCCTCACCCCCACACCCCTCCTCCAGCCCGGAGCCCCCTCCTGCAACCTGAACTCCTCATTTCTGGCCCCACTCCAGAACACACACCCCCAGCCAGAGTCCTCACCCCCACCCCAACCCCCAATTTTGTGAGCGTTCATGGCCCACCTTACAATTTCCATACCCAGATGTGGTCCTTAAGCCAAAAGGTTTGCCCACCCCTGTTGTAGATACTCAGCACAGGCATGTTCATAGAATCATAGAATATCAGGGTCGGAAGGGACCTCAGGAGGTCATCTAGTCCAACCCCCTGCTCAAAGCAGGACCAATCCCCAATTAAATCATCCCAGCCAGGGCTTTGTCAAGCCTGACCTTAAAAACTTCTAAGGAAGGAGATTCTACCACCTCCCTAGGTAACGCATTCCAGTGTTTCACCACCCTCCCAGTGAAAAAGTTTTTCCTAATATCCAACCTAAACCTCCCCCACTGCAATTTGAGACCATTAGTCCTTGTCCTGTCCTCTTCTACCACTGAGAATATTATGAGAGTAAATTAATTATTAGGAATCACTTGGCTGCTATAGCAGTAGGGAACATAGAAAGTACATTGTAATGGGGTCTACAAACCCCATACTGAACAAAGGCAAAAGGGTGGGGGGGACGGAGCCTCTCCTGCCTACAGGCAAGCAGCATCACCACACCTCCATGCAGCTGCCACAACTGACAATCGTGGAGGTAGGCACTCAGCTGCAACCAATAATAGAAACAAGGCCTGCTGTAAAAGGAGAGAGCTCAAAGAAGGAAAGGAGTCAGAAAGGCCTGGAACAATAAAGGGGTCACACCCCTCTACCATGCTGCCTTCAAAAATGCAGCCCATAGGGACTGAAGCAGACCACTAGGCCGAATTAGAGGCCAGAAGCCAAAAAGTGTCCTGAGTGGGGGCGAACCAAAGAAAGCCGGTCAGGGAGCAACAGAGACCCCCTGAAAGACTACAGCAAGGTCTAGTGACATATCTCAACAGATAAAAGGTGAAACAGCCAGTAGAGTTTGAATGTGTCTAAATTTTCGGTGTTTAATAAGTGCCAAAGCTTCACCAGGCCTGGGTGCTGGTCTTGGTGAGATGCTTCTCCCAAAGTTTGACATCAACACATCCTTGGGGTTCTGTGTAGAGCAGATTTGAGACAGTTGAAGTCCATCCAAACTCTTGTTTTTTCCTAACAGTTTCTTGGGTATTGTTATTAAAAGAGAACATGACTAAGGATTGCCTATTACTAGGGCCCTGCCAAATTAATGGCTGTGAAAAATGCTTCATGGACCATGAAATATGGTGTATTGTGTACTTTTACCTTTATACTATACAGATTTCAGGGGTGAAAACAGCATTTCTCAAACAGGAGGTCCTGATCCAAAAGGGAGTTATGGGGCTTTGCAAGATTATTGTAGGGGGGTCATGGTATTGCCACCTTTACTTCTGCACTGCCTTCAGAGCTAGGTGGCTGGAGAGTGGCAGCTGTTGGCTAGGCACCCAGCTCTGAAGGCAACACGGAAGTAAGATTGGCAATACCAGACCATGCTATCCTTACTTCGGTGCTGCTGTCTCCAGAGCTGGGGAGTGGTAGCTGCTGCCTGAGGGCCCAACTCTGAAGGCAGCAGTGCAGAAATCAGGGTAGCAATACCATACCATGCCATCCTTACTTCTGTACTGCTCTTGTCAGTGGTGTTCAGAGCTGGGCTCCTGGCTAGCAGTTGCCGCTCTCCAGCTGCCCAGCTCCGAAGGCAGCAGCAGCACAGGAGTAAGGGTGGCGATACCAAGACCTCCCTACCATAACCTTGCCACCTCTTGCCCAACGCCCTTTTTGGTCAAAACCCTTATAGTTACAACACCATGAAATTTTGGATTTAAATATGTGAAATCATGAAATTTATATTTTTTTAAATCTTATGACCATGAAATTGACCAAAATGGACCATGAATTTGGTAGGGCCCTAATTATTACCATCTCTTATTAATATGATCTGGATAGCTGGTACTTAGAAGGTCACATCCTGTCTTACACTATCAGAAGTAGAGCAAACATCTTTCACTATGAACCTCAGGGATGCAGGTAGACAAATGCAGGTAGCTACATGACCCTCCTGGCTTGCGTTTATGTAGGTTATGTTTCTTGTATCCTTCTGCTACCAGTAAATCCTTCATTGGCTTCCTCGGCCTATACCTCTGAAGTAAAGAGGTGTAAAGTCTCCCACTGTTTAGATATTTGTTTCTTTTGTGCTACCCCTTGTTTAGGTTGGCAAATTTTCTTTTTATTGGATTCAGTCTGGAAGATCTTTGGTTTTTTGGCTGATGTCCTTCCTTTCCCTTATTTAAAAAAAGGAAAGAATGGAAAGAAACCTTACTAGTTGTTTATATAACATGGATTGATATTTTCATCACTGCCGGATGCAGTGTGTGAACTTTTAGTAGAAAGGACAATCCCTCAAGCTATGTGCACTATGAGAGTAAGAATCCTGGATGATGGTATCTTTAAAGAAGGAGAAATCACTTACATTGTAATTATGCTTCTTTACTGATATAGTCTCCCAGGATTTTTACTCACTCTTCCACCTCCTAACAGTGTTTGGGGTTTTCAGTTCTGAGGGATTTTGCCTGTATGGATGTACTTAGTTGAATGTTTCACCTTTTTGCTCCAAAAAGGAATGACAGTTGAGTGCTCTACTGTGTTCTGCCACTCGTGCTGCTGGAGAAGAGTGTTATACCTGTTGGCATTGGTGAATGGGTATGCTAAGGGTGCAACCCTCAAAAACTCCTTAGTTTTGAGAGTTCCCAGTCAGTCTCTGTCTAAATGTATGAGACCCAAGAGTGAGAATCCTGTGTAATGACCAGTTCAAAGAAGCAGAATTACAAAGAAGGTATGTACTATATGTGCTGTAGTGCCTAAATGTAATATGTCAAGAATTGAAGGTATTACTAATAAAACAGCTACTCTCTTGAATGACAATACCTCCCAAAAGTTTTACAAAAGCTACTTTTACTGTTAGCCTTTTACCACATAATCCATTGTACAGAAACATACTTCTATTAGTTCTCAAACTCTGGTCTGTGGCCCACTAGTGGCCCACTGAACACTTACTGGTGGCTCACAGAGAGCTGGTTGGTTGGTTAGTTGGTACTGCCTCTTCTCCTTGCTTCCAGCTGCCTCTGCAGTTGTAAAAGCAGCTGAAAACAAAGAGGATGAGCCATCACTACAGCTTTCACTAGTGGGCTGCTGTCACACAGGAGGAGGAGAGGAAACAGAAGCTACCTTCAGTGACTGAAGCTCCCAGTAGGACTAGAACTGCCAGCGGTCTTTCTGTGAGAGAGGGAATGAGACAACTTGACAGCATGTTCAAGGGAGAAGGAAGCCAAAAGCATGAGCAGAATGCGTAGGGAGAGAGGAGGATCGGGCAAGCATTTGCATGGGTTTAGGAACAGATAGAGGAACAGAGCGGATAGGAAGGTAGATTAAATGAAGAGCAAAATGAGACCATTTGGGTAACTTATTTTTTAAAAAGACAAAACGTATTAATGAGAGCTAAAATATGTAAATATAAACATTTAATTTTTCTCTTCCATGTAAAGTAATGCACATGTTTAATTTTATAAAATATTATACATATTTTAAAAATATTTCTTTGAGGACGGTAAAACATAAGTTAAGTAGTATAATTCTCCTACAGCTAGCAGAAAAAATATGGATCAAGTCTTACACAATAGTACTTTTAAATGGATTTTACAGTGTAAAACCTGATCAGAAGCTATGTAGATTTTCTGTAGGTTTTTGGTCCAACAAACTTTAAGTAGCTTTTCATTACAGTAGTTCCCCAAGCCATTCTTATGTTGTTAACAAAGTTGATTTTCATTTAAGAATAACTCTGTACGTGTTTTCTTTCAGTTTTAGTTGTTTCTCCCTCTTGAGATACTGGAGAATGCTGACATTGGAAAATTACTTACTGCTTTATACTAGCTACAAGGATGTTCATATGCTTAATTCCACAGGAAAAAGAGATGAAGGAAGAAAGAGGTTACTAACAATACCATCAGTGCCACATGTGACAGATCACCCACTTATGGGAATTCAAAGTAAAAAGAATTTCATAAATACAAATGCAGCAGATGTTATCATGGGAGTGGCTAAGAAGCCTCAACCTATTTGTGTTGACACGAGACAAGGACACAAATATCTCCTTGAAACTTCAGGACTTGTCCCAAAATACATTAATAAAAAGGTATGTTTTGTTAAATTATAGGGGGAGTTATACTTGGGTTGCCTAACACTTTTCATTTTAAAAGATGCATCTGACTTTTTCTGAGAATTTCTAATAGTCCATTGTTTGCAGTAGACATTTGAAATTCATCAGGGAGAAAGCCCTAGGACGAGAGAAGTGCCTTTTCTTTTTACCATGAAATGTTGTTCAGGTTTGGATCAGATATAAGATTTTGAGTAGTCTCCTTCTCCTTCTCTTGTATTGTCAACAAACCTTTGGCAGCATGCCAAAATAATAACCAACTATGAACATTCTAAAGAGCTAAGTGAAATTGACATGATTCATGTCATCTTCACCACTGTAATCCCTGAATGGCAGTCCTTAAAGAGACTAGACCGGGCAGCAGTGAAACTCAGAAGAAACATATAAGAAGATCCCATGACTTCCAGGGTTTGTGGCTCCAGGGCTCCAGGGCAGCCCCACCATACAGACTGTCCCAGAGCTGTGGGCTCCAGAGCTTCCAAACTCCTGGGCCAGCTGGCCCTCCAGGCTGCCCAACTTCCAGAGCCACTGGAGCCAGCTGGCCCAAGAGTCCAGTTCAGGACCAGAGAGTCCAGAAGCCCTGAAAACCCCAGCTCAAGTTGGGGCTCTCAGGGCTTCTAGGCTCCCTTGCTGCAGTGCCAGGTGCCTCAACCCTGACAGTCAGGGATTGAGCTGGGGCTATCAAGGCTTTCAGAGCTGCCAGGGTCCTTACTTGAAGCCTGAGTAGCAATGACTGAGCTGGAACCTGGGGCTCACAGGAATTCCAGGCTCCGTGCTGCAGGTTTCCACGTGTTTTTGTGAAACATTTTGGGATCCATAGATTGGCATTTTGAAGCTAAACTTTTTTGTTAGGAAACTTCCAACAAACTCTAGTCACAAGCTCCCTAAGGGAAGAATTGCAGAGGCTGAACTCACTCAGGCCTGCTGAGTAATTGTGGGAGATACACAAGGAGCTGTAACCCCAGGATCCTGGTCTAAGAGTGGGAGAATTGTGGGGCTCCACCCCAGGACAAAAAGAGGGTACAGAGTTGCAGTTAGTTCTCTACTGTGATACATCAGTTCTGGCATTTTCTAACTGTTGAGTGCATGACCCTGAAAGCTGCATAACATTCTTTTAACGTAGGTTTTTTTTGGAGGGAGTTGTATGTAATATTATTAATGACAGGGTTGAGATTTTAAATTATTTGAAGTAGAATGGGCATTGCTGTACATACTGCCAAGAGCCATATTTTTACAAGGATTTTCACCTAACAGCTGACAACATATCTTCCAGTATGGGCCAAATTCAAAAATAATACAATGAAAACTTCATTTCTAGTGAAGCAGAAATGAAAATCCTAAACTTTTTCAGTGTATTGTAGTGCATATTGAAACTCCTTTATTATGAAACTCCATTTACAAGGCCATATCCTTGTGCAGCCTCCATTGGGCTCCAAAGCAGCTAAAAAAAATACTAGTCCTGATTCTCCAGAATTTTGCACCTTGACTAGTCATTTACAACTGTGTAGTGAGGGTATAAAGTGCTATCAAATCAGAAAGGCAAGACTGCAGAGGAGTAAATGGCTGGCTACTCAAAGTGCAAGTCAGTGAAAAATCAGGCCCTACATGATGACTGTGCAGGAGGAAAAGACAAGCATCAGGCACTACACAGAGGGACTGTGATGCAGTGTATAAACCCCTCACTGAACGGAAAGAGGTCTAGGAGAGTCTGTGTACTAAGGTTGCTCTGACCCTCTAGCCCTGCCAATCATGAATGGTAGAGAGAAGGGCTTTAAAAGGAGGAAGCTGCAGTCCGCAAGGGAGAAAGCCCCAAGAAGGGAAAGTAGAGTGGCTCCTGAAATAGGAAGAGGAGCCCTTATGCTCAGAGCCCTGCGCAGATACAAAAATGTGGATCCACATCCACCAGAATCGATCCGCTATCCGTCTTTTATGTGTATCCACACCTGCAACAGCAACCCGTGTCACAAGTGCTAGCGGGGTGGGGGCAGGGAGCAGAGATGAGTGAGTGGAGGGGTGGGGTCTTGCAGGGGTGAGGGGGTGCGAGGGCAGGGACCGGGGGTAAGGTGCGGCGCAAGGGTGGGGTCTCGATGACAAGGGGCAGTGTGGGGGCAGGGGCTGGGGGGAAGGGGCGTCACATCGCATGTTGATCCTGGGGGCTCGCGAATAACGGCACATGCCACGGCAGCACCAATGTGTGTTGCATCACAGCAGGGTAGAGGGGTGGGGTGCCAGAGCCTCGCCTGCTCCAATCCCTGCAGCTGGTGGCAGGCCCTGCTGCCCAGGAGCTGGCAGGCTGGGAGCACAGCCAGTGCTTCCTAGGCGGGCCAGGCCATGGTGGGGACATTGGTGCTGCCCCAGGGGCCTGAGCTGCTGAACAGGAAGCAGCGCAGCAAGTGGCTGCTGGAGAGCCCTGACTCCGGCCTGCCGCCCAGCCACTAGCTGCTGGCCACCAGCTCCGAGCGCGCTGCCCCCCCCAGGCTGCCCGAATCAGGCCCCACGGGCCAGGCACCGCCGGTGAGTAGAGTCCCGCACAGTTGGATCTGCATCCAATCCACTGTCCACAAAAATGGTCCACATCCGCGGATGCAGATATGAAGCGGATATCCATGGATTTGCGGGGGGGTGGTTCCTGGCCTGCACCGCTTCCTGCAGCTCCCATTGGCCAGGAAAGGGAAACTACTACCGCTGGGAGCTGTGGGGGACCATGCCTGCGGACGGTCAACGTAAACAAAATGTCTTGTGGCCCGCCAGTGGATTACCCTGATGGGCCACATGCTGAAGGTTACTGACCGCTGTCCTATCCAGTCATGCTAGGCAGAGACTAGGAACACTTCAGCGAGATCTTGCCAGAACAGGCAAAACCCCAGCCTTGGAATCTAGGACATGCCTCTACAAAAGTAGAGTGGGTTAGGGTAATTGAACTTGAAGGCCCTGATGAAGGACCTTCAGACTGGGGGTCTTGCCTCTTACCCCATTCTTGCCCGTTAACCCATTCTTACCCCTCACCCAAGGATGAGACATACAGTGCCTGGGCCAATATCCTTGCCCGAGACACCAGTTTTGTGAGGGAAGAGCAGGTAGATCCCACCCTTTCGTGGATATGCAACAAATTAGCTACAGTCAATGTGGAGGTAGTAGACCCCAGAAGGAGAGACAGTGGCCCCACTTCAAGCTATGAGGGGAATGGCTCTATCACAAAAAGCAAAACAGGGTCCAGCTGCTAGTCCCTAACATTTATCAGTGGGAGGTACTAGGGTTGGCCCATGAGGTCCCCTGTGCAGGACATTTCGGGAGGGAGAAAACCTTTGACTGCTTCACAGGATACTTTTGCTGGCGCAGAGCATTTCAAGATGTGCGGATTATTGTGCTTCTTGTCCAAACTGCCAGCTGTCCAGGTGGTCATCCCTCATTCCACTGCTCGTAAAGGAAACCCCTTTTGATAGGATATGATTGGATCTAGTTGGCCCCTTAAAAAATAGTTCAGTGGGCCATCAATATATTTTAGTGGTAATTGGTGTATGCAACACATTACCTGGAAGCCATTCCCCTGTGATGGATTAACATGAGCACAATAGTCAGTGAGCTGGTGAAGGTGTTTGCCAGGGTAGGCCTGTTGTGGGAAATCTTGACAGATCAAGGGCCCAACCTTACATCCCAGTTGATGTGAGAGCTGTGTAAGCTTTTGAAGATAGAGAAATTGAAAATATCAGTCTTCCATCCCTAAATAGACCACTTGGTGGAACGTTTCATCAAAACCCTCAAAAAGATGTTGAGGAAGTTTGTCACCACTAACCCCAAATGATAGGACGAACTATTGCCCCCACTACTGTTTCCCATCTCAGAAGTACCCTGCCCTCTATGGACTTTTCCCCTTTCAAGATATTGTATGGTTGGCAATGCAGAAGCATCCTCAATTTGTTATAGGAGTCGTGGGAAAACTGAGAACCAGAGGCAGAAAACTTGGTGCAATATGTCCTCCAGCTGCGTGAGCTTATTAAAAGGTTGAGGACCTTCACTTGCGAAAACCTACAGAAGGCCCAACAATGTGAGGAGGCAGCCTACAACCAAGGAGCGGGACTACACATGTTCAAGCCAGGCAACTGAGTAGTCCTACTGTTGTCAAGTTTGAGTCCAAGTTATTACCCCAGTGGCAAGGGCCTTTCAAGGTACTGCATCAGGTAGGCTCCTAGATTATGTGATACAGCATCCGGGGAAAAGGATAGAAACTCAATCTATCATGTCAATTTACTGAAGGCCTGGCATGATAGGGAGGCCCTTTCAATCACTCCCCTTACCCCATACCCTGAGCTGGGTACCAAGATCCCGACAATGGAAAGGATCAGTTCTGTCGAGAAGGGGGAGACCCTAAGGGCATATCAAAAGACTCATCTGGACCTGTTAATACAAGCATTCCCCCAGGCATTTTCAGTCCTTCCAGGACATACCATCACATTCAGATGGAACCTGAATGGATGGTAAGAGAGACTGTTTGACCTTTACTCAGGAGGATGTGGGACACCATCAAGGCTGGACTCCAAACTATGCTGGACTTGGGCATGGTGGAGGAGTCACACAGTGAATAGTGAAGCCCCATAGTTATCATCCCAAAACCCAGTGGTATGATGAGATTTTGCATTAATTTCCATAAAGTCAGTGCAGTTTTCAAGTTTGATACATGCCCCATGCAGAGGCACCAACTTTGTGATTTGCCGGGGGGGTACTCGACACCTGCCCCAGCCCTGCCCCCACTCCGCTCCATCTCCCAAGCCCCCACCCCACTTCTTCCCACTCTTGCCCCACCTCATACTACCCTGTTCAACCCCCTCCCCTGAGCATGCCCAGCCCCTGCTCCTCTCCTCCCCTCCAACACCTCCTGCATGCCGCTGAACAGCTGATCGTGGCGGTCAGGAGGCGCTGGGAAGGAGGGGGAGAAGCTGATCCATGGGGCTGCCGGTGGGTGCTGAGTACCTGCTATTTTTTGGAGCACCCATGGAGTTGACACCTATTGCCCCATGCCTAGGATAGATACGCTACTGGAACATTTTGGGGCAGCAAGGTACAGATATACAATTAATCTTACAAAAAGGTATGGGGTAGATTCCATGGACTCTGGAGTCCAGAGAGAAAACTGCATTTGCCCACTAGTCAGGCTGTACCACTCTTGAACAATGCCATATGGGCTACATGGAGCTGTGGCGACCTTTCAAAGACCAGTGAGCCAGGTCCTCCTCCTATGTGGGCGATAAGCCACTGCTTATTCAGATAAGCCACTGCTATAATTATATATAGCCAAGATTTGGACAGCCATCTTGGCCGTGTTACCGAAATATTGCAGTCAGTCGCCAGCAACAGCCTAACTGTCAACCCAGCTAAGTGCAAGATTGGGAACTCTGATGCCACCTACTTGGGAATATGGTGGAGGTGAACATATATGCCCACTCGTGGACAAGGTACAGGCTTTAGCCAACTATCTGAGGACCATGACCAAGAAGCAAGTTAGACAATTTCTGGGTTTGCCTGGATGTTACAGGCACTTCATTCCAAACTTTGCAACCACCCAGCCTCCCTCACAGACCTGATGAGGGATGGGAAACCACAGAAGATGCAGTGGTTTGATGCTTGCAGTAAGGCCTTTAGAACATTACAAGAGAGCTTATGATGCAAACAGATGCTCTTCAACCCACAGTTTTCAAACTAATTAGATGGACACAATTAATGTGGGGCTTGGGGCAGTACTCACAGGACATCGGCAGAGAGGAACACCCCATACTGTACCTGAGTCAAAAATTATTTCAAAAATTATTTATGAAAAGGCATACTCAGTAATAAAAAAGGAAACTGTGGGTATCAAGTGGGCCATGGATACTTTACGTTATTACTTATTGGGGACCTCCTTTTTGCTGATTATGGACTGATGACTGCACATAAGGAAAGACACAAACACGAGGATCATGCACTGGTACCTGGTTCTACAACTGTACAGATGTCCCACAGAGCAGGCAAGGCTCATACAAACATGGATTTCTTTTCTCAAGGCACAGACACTACAACTGACAAGGACAGCATGCTCAATGCACAACATGAATCCCGGGTGTCATTTTTGAGTGGGAGGGTATGTGAAGGCATGTATAAACCCTGCACTGACAGGAAAGGGGCTTGGGCTGCTCTGTGTGCTAAGGTAGCCCCGCCCCTCTGGCCCTGCCAGTCATGCATGTTAGGGAGGAAGGCTGTAAAATGAGGAAGCTGCAGTATGCAAGGGGGAAGCCCTGAGAAGGGAGCGACTGGAGTGGTTTCTGAAATAGCACAGGGAACCCTCACGCAAAAACACTCCCAGTGAACCCCAGGGACAAGCCCTATAGAGAGAAATTGATTTGGCTACTCAGCCATAAGAACATCTGACAAAGCTGCTGCCCAGGCACCCCTGAAGTAAGGTGGTGCCACAGACACTTTTGCTTTTTATTGACGCCAGGAGGAGCTTGTTTTGTGTTGAATCTGAACTTTTGCTTTTCCCCGACCTGTAAGCAAAGTAAGCAAGCCCACAAGGGCAGGGCCCGCTGCCAGGGACTAAGAGTCTGTAGCCTGTACTGGGCCAATCCCATGGTGGGAACTGGACCTGCTGAGCGGCCCTAGCCTCGCTAGGGAGGTGCCCCAGAGAGATACTTTTTACAAAGACTCTGCACAACTATGGATGTCATAGAGCATTGGCTCTCAACCTTTCCAGACTATTATATCCCTTTCAGGAGTCTGATTTGTCTTGCGTATCCGAAGTTTCATATCACTTAAAAACTACTTGCTTACAAAATCAGACATAAAAATACAAGTGTCAGCACACTATTACTGAAAAATTGCTTACTTTCTCACCTTTACCATATAATTATAAAATAAATCAATTGGAATATAAATATTACATTTCAGTGTATAGTATATAGAGCAGTATAAACAAATCGTTGTATGAAATTTTAGTATGTACGGACTTTGCTAGTGCTTATTATATAGCCTATTGTAAAAGTAGGCAAATATCTAGATGAGTTGATGTACCCCCTGGAAGACTTCTGTGTTCACCCAATTGAGAACTACTGTCATAGAGGAGATCTTTGTGGTATATCACTGCATCAAACCCCAGTCATGGAGGGAGAAGAGTGGCCGGCTACTTCCCATATCCTATAGTAACATCCATGTCCTAGCCGCTTGGACATGCTTACAAGTCCAATTTTCAGCTGTGTAACATTTTAGGGTGTAGCAAAGACCTTTTACTCATCTTTGCTCCATTTCCCAGGGTTTGGCTCTGTAATTACTTTTTTCTATGTAAATTAATTTTCATTACGTTTTCACCAAAAACAAGCTTGAAATTTGCACAACATGCTATCCTGTGGAGTATCAGGGCATGTCTACACTAAAAAGGTAAGTCGACTTATGTTTGGTCAACTTAACAACCACAGCAGTAACGGGGAGCCCAGTTGCTGCCTGGTGTCTCCCCGTGGGGAGCATGGCAGCTGCCCCGAGACTCCTGATCCCCACGGGGAGCCCGGTGGCTGCACTGAGGCTTCCGGCTCCCATCAGGAGCTGCCCAGACTCCAGGCCCAGAGCTCCGCTCTGGGAGCCCAGCTGCAGTGGGGAGCTGAGAGCCCGAGGGAACAGCCAAGCTCCCAGTCGAGAAGAGTTGGGAGCCTCCAGGCAACACCAGGGCTCCCTGTGGGGAGCTGGGAGCCTCTGGACAGCTGTCCAGCTGGCAGCAGAGAGCCAGGTGGGCACAGCCCAACGGGAAGCCTGGGGGAAGCCAGGCTCTAGCTAGAGCCCCTCACTTGCCTCCAATGACAGCCCGACTTTCTTGTCAATTTCACAGCTTCAGCATGGAGCTGTGAAATTCACAAGAATGACAGCCAACAGCCAATTTAAGTAACACAGTGTCTACACAGACATTACATTCCCCTAACTATACCTACATGGGCCTTATGCCTCTCATGGAGGTGGAGTTATCATGTTGGTGTAGTAGGGCAGTTACATCAGCAGGAGCAAAACTGTAGTGTGTACACCGACCTGATTAGGTCAACATAAGCTGCCTTACATCAACCTAACTCTGTAGTGTAGACCAAGCTTCAGAGTTGACTCACTCTCACTTCTCTCCTAGGCCAGCTGAGGAGCATTGCAAAGGCAGTATGCTCAGTCACTGGGGAAACAGCGCTTCATGTTGCTCTGCAGTGACCCTGTGCCATTTCAGGAGTGGTGTGGGTAGGCTTCTGATAGAGCCCAAACTTTCCATTCACTGGATGGTCATCGTGATATGTAGCTTTGGGCCAAAGGGGGGAGGAAATAAAGCAGAAAAATATCTGGGATTCTCAGCCTTCAGAGGACCCTGAGCCTCCAGTGTAACAAAAAAAGCTAAAATTGAAATATTAATTGGTTGCAAAATCTCTACAAACTACAGTTTACAATCCACAATGTTACTGGTATATGTCTCCTCCTGATACATTTGCCTAGTATCCATAAATATCAGCTCACATCTAAATCATTGGATCTTTATGAAAGGTGATGTGAACACTGATTAGGATTAATAATATCCTTATACTCTCATCTGCAAAAATTAGATAAAACTGAGTAAACTGCTGTATGCTGTCTATTTTACCCAGTCACACACATTTCCATACAAATGAGTACCTGTTTTATGTCCAAAAGAGCAGCAATCCATCTTCAAATCATAAAACTTGCAAGAAATGCAGAATTGCTATACAGAACAAGATATTAATTTGAAAAACCTTACAAAATATCGCAAAGGAAATTGCATTCATTATGTTTGCTTACCCACCAATTTATACAGAATTTTACATGTGAAACTACACTAGTACTTATAGCAGATTTGAAAGATCCATTAGAAAATAAATTTTACTATGTAAAGCCACATTCCAGTCAAGGGAATTTTTGTCTGTTTTGTATATTACCTATGGAATTAAAAGGGACCTCATGCCTAGTAGCTGGGCAAGTGAACAAATACAGAGGAAGGAGCAAAAAACGTTCCTATCCTTTGCACCACCAATACAATGGCCAAGCACGGTCACTGTCCCTCCCAGCACCCATTGGGTCACAAGCCACCCCAAAGATGTAAAGGATGATGTAGTGGGTGTGTTCCCCCTGCACATCTGGGAAGGAAGTGTACCTTCTTGAAACACAATCCTGCTGCGGTTGTATATCACTCCTAATGCAAAACTATGTCTCTCAGGCATAACTGAGACATTCTGCAACACATTATATTAAAGATTTTGACTTTTTTGTATGGTATATAATGTTATAACAAAAATCTGTACACATGAAAAGCAAAGGAATGCACATTTCAAAGTATGGCATTTGATGTCATGAAGTATTGATATAAACTAGTTGCACTATGGTTAACTGGTCTAAAACTGTTCAATAGGTGAGTCTTCTATCAATCCTTAGATATGGAGGTTTCCATTTTTACTTCCATCTGGTTCTGAGGCCTTATACATAAAATTGATGAGAATCATTTTCACAGGCTTTGGACGGACTACAGAAGAATCAGGCTTGATGCTTTTCAGAAGATGGCCCTGACATGATTTTTATTGTTCAATAGTAATAAACCATATTCAAATCTACCTTGATAAATTTAAAATACCATTACTGATAATATTTATATCATATTGTTCATTGATTTCTTCTTATAAGTTTCTATAGGGAACTTTTCCCTTGATGTTTCAGGATTATGGTCTTACTCCCAAATATGTAATTAAGCGAAGCGAGGAAGTAAAGAGAGCCCAAGAAGAGTATGATGCGTATGTCAAGGAGACTCTGAGGCAAAAAGCCATGAAACGGCTCTCTGATGAAGAAAGGGAAAGTCTCCTACAGGTATGCATTTTGATTTAGGTTTCATAGTGGTAAGTACAAAAGACAAATTAGATTTGTATTTCCATATAAGTAACAGAAAAGTATACAATGTATCAAAGTACTATGGTGCACAAGAAACAATGCATTTGGATTGGCTAGCTTTTCACTAGATGGAGCTCGAGAATAATTATAGGTAGGGCTGGGCAAACAATCTGATCTGACTCAAATTTCACAGGTTCAGGATGTTCTAAAGTTCAATTTTACAGGTATCTCCCATCCGGGGCTCCAGTTCTGGATCCCTTCCCCCACAGCTTCAGTGAAGTCAGTGAAGCTCCAGGCAGCTACAGGGATTCAACACCAGGGATCCAGCTGCAGGATTAGTGCCTTTGAGTCTTAGATAAATACAACTTCTTCTTTTTTTCCAAATTCATGACACCCCATGTTTAATGTATAGTGTATTTCATACAACATATATTCCAAAATGTTTTCCAGTGTTAGATAATACAGGGGAAAGGGTTAGATAACAAATAATATCAGAGGGAGAGAGAAATAAAGAGGTATAGGCAAGGGGAAAAAGAGACGTTTTCAGCTGAGACTTCAAACAAGGTGTGAGGTGGAGAGATACAGACAGAAGACTGTCAGAGATGTCAGGAGCTGTCAACAAGAAGGCAATATATTTGCCAATAATGGCAAAATTGTGTAAAGCAAAAGAGAGAAGGCTACTACTATTTCTCAGTTTTCACCATGGATTGTGAAAGTGGTGAGTCTTTTATTTATAACCTCACGATAATAGTTATAGAGGAAGCATGTTCATTGTAAGTGCCTATTTATTGGCCCTTTGTAACATTTATTTGGGGGGAACCCTACCATCTGGGCTGGAATTTCTCTTGCTTTTTCTTTTTGTTTGATAACATTCTGTTCTGACATTTGTCAGATATCAGAGTGTAACGAAAGAAGTACTTTTTGCTAGTTAAGAAATTTTCAGATACTTATTTTATTTGGATAATCCAATATCTTCTTTTAAATTTTTTATGATGTCACAACAAATAAATGGAAATAATTAGAGACAAAAATCTGAAATTTCTTTCAATTTCACTTACTTTGGGTATACTCTTTATGAGGAAAAAAAGAGCTTTGAGAATAGATTCAGTATATTTGTCTCAGTGATTCAGAATTCATAATTTTTTATATAGGGTTAGGTCATCAGTTTACAATCTTGCCCATAAGAAGGATCAGCACATTGTTATGCTGCCTCTGGAGCAGCCCTGGAGGGAGATTTTGACTCTGTGTTTTGGGCTCCCCGCTTATGCAGGGAGGAAGTAAACACTGATAGGTCTATACACTGAAGTCCGTGTGAAAACTCCCATTGTCTTCAGTGGTGCAGATCAGAACTGAATTGCACACATTAAAAGGTGCCTCTAAATGACAAAAATTAATGACTCTTCTAGGAGGGTTTCAGAAATCCTGTATTCATTTTCATATTTAAATACAAAACAGTAAAGAATGCCTCATGTCTGCTGAATTACTACTAGCTTCATACACATAATTTACTGCTTTTGATTGTAGAGAAAAATAACATTACAAACCAGCAACTAAACAGGTCCAAATTCTGCCTTTAGATGCACATGCTGCCATAGTCTTTTTTTAAAAAAAAATCATTTACAGATTACATTACCAGATTATCATTAAAGATTTTGAAAATACCCATCACAAATAAAACACAGCCATGTACAGATACATGCTACAAGTACACAGATAAAGCAAGTCTTGTAATGCCAAATGTAGTCACTTTAGAATACCATTTTAAATCTGTAATATATTAATGTTCCATTAAAATGTAAGCATTGCTTAGATCACCCTACTTATTTTAGGACACCAGGCCAAATTCATCCTTGCTATTATTACATTGACTTTTAAGAGATTAATGAATTGTGCCCATTTATTTGGCCCCTTTAAATATTATCCAGATGTTAATCAATTATTTTAACTTCTGTTGATTGTTACTGGGGGGGGTGAGCACATATCATAGGGCAAAATGTTTGTTAAAATTGCTAAATACTTTATATAAATATAGCATTTCAACAAAATAAATTATTCTCATAAGTTTTCTTTTCATATAATGGATTTAGGGTCTGAAAAAGAATTGGGAAGAGGTACATCATGAGTTCCAGGGCCTTTCGGTAGACATAGACACCTTACCAAAGAAGATTCGTAAAGAAAGGCTGGAAGCACAGATGAAACAACTGGAGCATGACATTAGTATAATTGAGAAGCACAAAATTATCTATATTGCAAATAAGTAAGAACTGCCTTGCAAAGAATTTTTTTTACCCTGAGAAGAAAATGTAGATGCCTAGAAGAAGGAAGTGAAACAAGTTCACCTTATTCAGAGAAAGAGAAATAGCTAATTATACAAATATAATAGAATTTTAGCAAGTTCTTACATTTAAGGAATTTTTCATCTATATAATTCACATATTTTTTCAAATAAAATTCTATATTAGTTTAATTTTCAGTGAAGAAATATGTTTTATTTGTTATTAAAGTAAATCTCTTTTATCTAGTTTTCCTGTGAATGTTATATAAAAGACTGATAAAAGACACAGTTAAAAGATACAGATAAAAGACACCCTAACCTAGACAACATGTTGACCTTCTTGTAGCCCAGTGGGCTAGTTTGCCTTTGTTATATTCACTGCTACTGTAGCCCAGTGGGCTAGCTTGCCTTTATTATATTTAGTGCTTTGCATTATATTCTGCTTTGCATTATATTCAGCAGTAATGCGAGAAACCTACAGGCCTACATCCTGTAAGACATTAGCTTCAGCAAGTTAGCATAAGGCTTGAGGCCTATGAACTTTGAACAGATAAACTTTGCACCGATAAACGGTCCAATGGAAAATGCCAAGTATTCGGGGAGCTGAAGATAGAGTTTAAAGGGAAGTTCTGACCACAGGTACATAATTCAACCACAGAAGTGTCCTGGCAATGAACTGACGTACATAACACGTACATGAGATACATCTAAGGCTAGCCTGCTTGCTTCCCTATATATCTTTTCTTATACGTTTCTTATTTTCTTATAGGTTTGATTATTTGTTTTATTATAATAAGTTTACAGGTTTATATTACAGTATATTTTGACTGTAACATAAGGGGCCTGCAGGTTACATCCTGTATGTTGAACTAAGGCAAAGTTAGCATGCATATGTTTGGGACCTTTCACCTAGATAGAAGGTGTTGAGCTAAAGCATAAGGCCAAGCACGGCTGAGACCTTTAACATATAGGTCAGACCATCCGCCCCCCAGTCATGACAGGTAGAAAGCTTCTAATGTACTCTTTAGGTCCTGATTCTCATTTTATGCTAAAGTCACTAGTCTGGCAGTGAAAAGGAGCCTTAATGTGGGTGAAAATTATAATTCTACTCATTTTAAACCCTGGTCCTGTGTTAATTGGACACGCAAAACTGCCCTTGAAGTCTGCTATGGGAGTTCTGGGTGTGCAAGGAATGTAGGATTGGATCCAGTGACCTTGTTTTGAAGAAAGTTTGTTTATTAATGGAGGATATCATATACCTTGGAAGATGCCAGCAGCTGTTCAATGTGTAATTTACATCCACTTTTTACATAATTACTAATACTGTATATTTAAACAGAGAGCATATGGTATGGCAATGACTCAATGAAGTGACACACTATTTCTGAAGTAAGTACACAGGCCTTTCTCAAAAAACCACAAACTTTATGGTTATTGTGGATGCTTCTAGTTTCCTGAGCGAAACAAAAGTAGTTTCCAATCTCGGGAGGGCTGTGGAGGAACTGCATTCCATCCCAACTGCCTGGAGCATTGGACTGAGCTGGGCCACAGATTTGGATTTGGGTCCCCCATTTGGCAATACATTGGGCGGCCACTAGTCTGTTTGAGCAGCCATAATGATTTTATTTGTATAATCCACAGTAGCACTTTTGCATACAGATTGTTGAGACTTGGAATATTCTCCTCTTGGGGAATGTGCATAGCTTCTGTAACCATACTGAGAGGATATAATCTTTCCATTCATTTAAATATATATTTTATGAGTATTATGAGAACTCCTGAGTGTAGATAAAATGTTATAATGAAAACCATTGAAATTACAGATACAAGGAAAACAGTCTTATCCTTTAACTCTCTCCAGGAAGTTTGACAAAATACACTTAGAGAATCCAAAGAATGTAGCTCTATATTAATATGTGCAGGAAATGCCAATGATTGAAGCTGCAGTACACTTGAATCAGCTTTATATGCACTTTCAGTGTAAGTAAAGCTACAAAGGCAAATAAACTTCAATTGTTGTCTCATTAGAATTGTTCCTTTATAAGTGAACAGAACAGAATAACAACAGTAGGAGAGACGGCTGAGTTGTTTTTATAGGTCAATCTGTTCTCTGATCTGTATGGCAGATCTTGATTCCAATAATCTGTTTGACATGTATGGAATTCGCTAGAGAGCAGAGAGTCTGAAGTGGGAGCTACTGTGCAGATCAATGAGCAGAATTTTGCTCTTTCCTTTCTTTTTTTTTATAAATAACTATGTATAAATACTAATGTAGTAATAAAAATGTAGGACCTCAAACATTTCTAACAGCTCATTTCAACATCAGAGTACCTCCTGTGGTTCTCATTTGCAGAGAAATTAATATTCTTCAGTAGGAGCCTGCAGCCTGACCCATCTTGGGTACCAGTGTGATATTCCGACTATTGCCAAGAATGTTAAGAGAGGAAGTCCACTGAGAGTTGTGAAGAAGATCTTGAATTCTGTATTGGTGGTGGGCTTTCCTGAATGACGTAAGGTTATTCAGCCAAGGAGAAGCCTTAAATGTGAAATTCTAAACCCACTGAAGTCAACAGGAATCTTTCTATTGGCTTCAGTTATCTTTGAATGAAGCCTTAAAAGAGCAACTGACAGGACAATTAAAAAAAACACACTCCAAGAATGATAATTAAGAGCATGAAGACTTCCTACAGGTGGCAACTCTGGTTAGAAGGAAAAGATGTATTTTTTTGTTTGATGCTACATTTGGCTTTTCCGATTACCTTTGCCAGCTGTGCCCCACTTATTGCACAGGATAATTGAATCTTGTGCTAGAATAAAATTCAGGCTTGAGAAACTAATTATGCACTTCTAGATGTGGAGCTAAAACTTCACAGGAATTGAATGTGGGCTGCAGGTGGAGCAGAGCTCATTTGTACAAGTGCTGCATCTGTTGGTCAGCTTTACAACTTGCTATAGCCTGGTATGGTACCACAGTAAAGAGCTTGAACCATATTCTATCATCCGTCTTTGTGAAACATCATTAAGCTCAATGGGATTTCTGTCCACAGAGTGAGAGCAGTATCACTCTTTTAAAACATTTTATTTACCTTTTAGAAAACATTACATCATGCTCAGGTATTGATAAACCGCTGACAAAACAGAAACCTGTACAAAATTAAAAATAAGGTCAAAATACACATAGTATAATTTTGTCAAACTGAAGTCCTGTGGCCTTCTCAGGTGGTGACTATCAATATTAAAATGAAAAAAACAGGAAAAAATTCACACTGCACTTATCTATAATGTTTCTTTGATAGATAAGAGAGATGCTGCTGCAAATTGAGACCATTTGCTCCTGAAAGTTATGCATAGCAAAACTGTATGCCTGTTTTTAAATACAACATGAAACAATGACAAATATCAAAGTTGCTGTCCTTCTAGAATGAAACTATTTATATCCTGGAAGTATGGAATCAGATATGGCATCATCGCAACAAGGGGAGTCCCCAGTAGTATGGCTCTGATGGAGATCTTTAGATCAGGAGCCCATGCAGAGGCACATACTCTCTGTGGGTATGTCTACACTGCATTGTAAAACAGGGTCTGTGGGAACTTGCACCTGTGGGCTCAGTGTTTCCAAGACTGCACTTGAGTATCCACACTGCATTTTAAACCTGAGTTTACAATTTATGGACCTCCATACTGCACTACTCAGACCCAAAGCAGATCTTCTGCTTCTGGAGACATGTCCGATAGTGCCTAGTGCCCTCACCAGCTGTAGCTTCTCCAGGCCTTTGTTCAGAGTGTATTGTGGGAAAACTTGTCTGTCCATGCCACAGCACTTGAACAGAAGCCCACAAACACATCCAGACAGGCCATTTCTGGGTCTGCATGCTCCCAGCAACTGGAGCCAGCAACATGGGTCCAGCACCAATAGAAGAATTTGTGCAGCTTGCGCTTTCAATCCTATTTTAGGAGTCAGCCAGAATATCCATGAGACTCTGGTGGACATTTTGTCAGCAGTTTTTTCTCCCATTGACTGCACCTTGTGGAGAGTGGTACAGCCCTAATATAACACACCAAATGTAGATGGTGCGTCCTAGTGGTTGGAACAGGAGTCTAGGTTAGTGGTCAGAGTAGAATATGGCAGCATGGCCAGGTGACAAGCCAGTGGTTGTAGTCAGGAGTTCTGAGGAAGGTCGGGACTAGGGCTGGAATGGGAGCAAGCACGGTTTGGAGCAAGGGCTAGTACAGGAAGCAGGTCTGGGGCTGCTGTGGGCATTGAACACGCTGAGCAGCCACAGCCTGCTACTGTTGCTACAAGGCTTAAATGGTGATCTGTTGCCCCTTCTGTCCAATCAGCGAGCACAGTCACTACGTGAGGGTTTATTGAGAATAGACAACCTCATTGGGTTGCTAGACAACTGTGCCCAGACCCAGGTGAGCTCTTGACACCTGGCAGCTGCGTCCTGTTGGTTGCTGGTTGCCATAACCACAGATTCCCCATATGTAGACCACCATTTTTGGGGCAGGGCCATGAGCACAGACTGGTGGGATCACATTGTCATGCAGACCTGGGGTGAGCAGCAGTGGCTCCAGAATTTTTGCATGAAGAAGCAGATACTCCTGGAGCTTTGTGAGCAACATGAGATGATCCTCTGGCATCAGGCCACACACATGAGGGAAGTCATGCCAGTCTAGAAGCAGGTATCTATAACCATCTGGAAGCTGACTACCTCAGACTGTTACATATCTGTAGCTAACCAGTTTGATGTTGGTAAGACCACTGTTGGGGTTGTGGTAGTGGAGGTTTGAGAGCTGATCAGGACTGTGACATACCCAAAGGTGGTGAGCATAAGCACATCCCTGAAGTAATTGCTGGTTTTAAGAGAAAGAGATTTTCAAACTGTACCAGGGCCATTGAAGGGACTCATATGATCATAGTTTGCCCACTGCATGGAACACATGAGTACATAAAATGAAAAGGGTACTACTCCTCCATTGTGCAGGCCCTGGTTAACCACAGAGCAAGTTCATGGACACTAACATGAGCTGTACTGACAAGTGCATGTTGCCAGATTTTCTAAAATCAGAAGATTACCTTCATGTACAAGTTGGAACATCATTCATAACAATGTCATTTGGTGGGAATAGAGTCACTGTCCGCACTGTAATTCTAGGGGACCCTACTTACCTCCTTTTACCATGGCTTAGGAAACCACACCCTGGTTTCAGAGGACCTGGCCAAAGAAGGTACAGTGACACTCCATAGTTGCAGGAGAGGGGTGGAACAGGAGTTTGGCAGATTGAAATTCCAGTGGTGATGGTTACAGAATGTTTGGATGTCAGTGTGATCAGTGCTATCTGCATTATTTGTGCAGAGCACAGTAGGCAATATGGCTATGAGGAAAAAGGTGAGCCATTTCGCCAGAAATGAACTCAAGACACCGCTTGACTTCTAGACTGGTACATACAGCCAGAAAGTGCACCTGTCATTACTGGGGCAGGATCCACATGCACAACAGAAATCAGCAATGCTTTGTGCAGCCACATTATGGGTGCGCATGTTCTAGTGCACAGGTGGGCAAACTACAGCCCACGGGCCACATGCGGCCCGTGGGACTGTCCTGCCCAGCTCCTAGCCTGGGAGGCTAGCTCCTGGCCCCTCCCCCACTGTTCCCCCTCCCACGCAGCCATGTGGCCGCGCAGGCAGCGGAGCTGCGAGCTCCTGCCGCTCTGAGCAGCATGGTAAGGGGGCTCTGAGCAGCATGGTAAGGGGGCAGCAGCAGTGGGGAAGTTGGATAGGAGGTCCCAGGGGGCAGTCAGGGGACAGGGAGCAGGGGGCGGTTGGATGGGGTGGAGGTTCTGGGGCAGTCAGTGAACAGTGGGGGTTGGATAGAGTGTGGGAGTCCCGGGGGACCTGTCAGGGGGTGGGGCTGTGGATAGGGGTTGGGGCAGTCAGGGGGCAGGGAGCGGGGGGGTGTTGGATAGGAGGTGGGATTTGGGGGGGGGCGATTTGGGGCAGTGGGTCCCAGGAAGGGTCAGTCAGGAGACAAGGAGCAGGGCGGGTTGGATGGGTCAGGTGTTCTGAGGGGGGCAGTCGGGGGCGGGAAGTGGGAGGGGGTGAATGAGGGTGGGGGCCAGGCTGTTTGGGGGGCACAGCCTTCCCTACCCGGCCCTCCATACAGTTTTACACCCCGATATGGCCCTCGGGTCAAAAAGTTTGCCCACCCCTATTCTAGTGGGTGAGGGGAAATGGCATAATGTATGTGTACAGTAGTATGAATGAATAGGGAATGAAATAGTATTTGTAATTGTGCTGCAGTCATCATGTGGGTGTAGGCCAGATCCAGAAGGTGGCTTTTATGAATTTGTATTATGCATTTTATATATTCAGGTCATGTACCTCATCATGCAGTTTGATTTACTGTGATGGCATGGGTGAAAACTTTTATGCAGTTTATAAAAACTGGCCATGTACTTAAACACACAACTTAATTGTGATTGATGTTTTGAAACTAATGGGGTTTTATGCATGTTATTTAAACTGGTCATGTACTCCAAGCACAGCTTATGGATTACTGTGATCAAGTTCCTCTGAAGTAAATGTAATAAATCATGATAATGCTACCTTGTGTGCATATGGAATGCTTTATTTGTAAATCATCATGCAATAGAAAAATACACCATGTTAAAAATGTGATAGGTAGACCTGCTGCCAGCAAAATTTACAATACAACAAACAAAAACAGTGTTAGGGGGCTTATTCCTTCACCCACTTACTTCCCTGGTCCTTCTCGCATGAACAGAGAGCAACAATACCCGAAGTCCAAAGGTGCAAACAATTTGATGTTTATTGGGGTGAACTTCCAGCAAGCGTGATTCCAGTTTCCTTCCTTAGTATCCTCCTTCCCAGCTCTGACACCACAGAGCCTTACGCCTGTGTCCCTGTTCCCATTCCTACCCTTAGCCAAACATGATTCTAACTTCCTTACTCCCATTCCCTGTTCCCATTTCCCCCTTTAGCAAAACATGATTCCAATTTTCTTACCCCCATTCCCTGCTCCCATTTCCCTCACCCACATGCCCATGCCCACGCCCACCCCCACCCACACCCACTCACTTCCTCATTGACTACAGATTATATAGTAAAACTTGAGTTCTGCTTAGCTATACCTTAACCAATCATTTTCCTGAAATTTAACTAACCAATCCTAACATATTGTAACATGATTATGTAACCAATTATATCCCACCACCTTAATTAGTTTACACCCAGCAAAATTAATTATACAGCAGACAGGAACAATCACAGAGCCAGACAGAGATTATACAGACAAACAACAGCAAAGTGGGAACTATAATGACAAGACAATACAGAAGTGAGGATTTCACATCCCAGCTATTGATAAGTGAGTTCCTGCCAGACAGGATGCCATCAAACCAAGCTTTCCTCCACATTTTCTAGGCACCTCCCCCTCTCTGGAGGTGACAGGAATACAATCCTGTCCTGATAGTGCCCAACAGCCCAACAGCACCTTCTTTCATTGTGACTAGTTTGGAATGTGAGGATGTGACCGTTCGCTTCCCAGCTTATGGCTGCCTCTGCTGCTTAGCCAAAGGCCTTAGCCTAAGAACAAGGCCTCAGACTGTGACAGTAAGAGAAGGCCCTTACACCAGCAGACAGTGATTTTGATTCTCTCTTTTATACAAGTGATAAGAATACACCTAAATTCTTAGAGTATAGGCCTTTACAGACAGGCCTGAATATCTATATCCTAACAAACAGTACAAAGCCCAGTGAACAGTGGATATGAGGAAATGCAGTGCACAGTGGTGCAAAACACTCAAGCTCTGTTCAGTGCCACCCAATAACTATTTCGGGTTTTGACTGTCTCTGTTCTCCTTGGCTCTTTTAGTGCGTTTTGCACATGGGCTGCTGCTGGACTGACCTGGAGTGGAGGACTGCAGGGGGGAACGTTTGGCCATTCCAGCGACCATTCCTTTCTTCTGACATAGACCACCTCAGTACTGTCCAAAGAGTGCATGGGCTGGAGGACATGGTAATATGGAGGGGACTCAGTATGTGGAGCTGGAACAGGAGGAGCAGCTGGAGCTGGATCCTGTGTCTTGTTGCCATAAGCACAAGCATTCTCTCAAACAGTTCTTTATGCTGTGCTCTACCTTCCTCCCTCAACCTGAATCCCTGCTCCAGAACTGTGCTTTCAATCTCTCTTCACGCTATCCGGCCTCTCTCTCTTTCTTCTTCTCTTGCATCTTTCTCTTTGGTATTCCAGCTGCTGGTTGGTATTCTGCAAAATCTCACTTACTTTGTCATGGATCCACTTCCTCCTTGCCTCCCACATCACAGTTCATAACCCAAGGCTAGTGGTTGCCTGTGTGTGCCCTCTAGAGGTGGAAGGACCTGCCGGGGCAAATGAAAATGCGTTGTTGTCTGAGTGTGAGACAAGAATTACATTGCATCTGCTGCACAGTCAGGGGCTGCCACCGCTTTAAGGTCAAAAGATGCTACTCTTTATCATTGTCTTGTTTTTTTCACACACAAAAATTCTTACCTCAGCCAGTCCTGTGAGCCCTCCTCAGCTGCAAGACTTCAGACATCATGGTAAGATGCACTTTACCAGTCCAATTTAAATTATTTATAAATACCCACCATTTTCCACTGGAACTAGTTTTGTGGGGTGGGTTCCACTTATAATTCTTTACTACCTATGGTTTTACTATCCTTTTAGTCTGAGCAACAACTACAATATTACAGTCCCAGAGATTCCAGACTGGCAACATGACCTTCTCTTTCGAGCCACTGGAGGTCATCCATCTATGCTAAAGAACTTTTTAGGCATTTGGTGACTGACCAGCACATCTCTAAACAGAGGGAGCTCATGAGCTGCAGAGGTGACCTAATAAGTATGTTCTGCCCTAAAATCTAACCATCTGCCTGGAATTTCTACTCCATGAGAAGTATGCAAGCATAACCAATCAGGAGTGGGTTAAAATCTGTGGAGAAAATCAATAAGATGCTGCTTTAGGCTGGAGACATATTTAAGCCTTCTTGAAAGCACCCTGCATTCACTCACATCCATGGACTACATACAGCCCCCTTGGAACAGTTTGGATTCATACTATGGAACCCATGGATTACCTACACCCCCATCCCAGTACAGTTAAGAATACCCAGACAGGCAGGTTGGGACCATACAGCATGGCCAGTCCCTACAGTGTGGCATAGTAGCAGTGAAAGCAATGTAAAGCTCTTAAATTGGTTGCCCCCAACTTATTTTGATAATAATCGTAGTGTTTTGGGTAAAAATTTCATGATAACTGTTTAACTTTTGTTTTAAGTTCCCAAGATCTGTGGTAATTATTGGGGTCACTCTGTACCCCAAATCCCTAGGGTTCCAGTAGCATGCTGAAGTCTTTTGGAAAATTTGAGATAGAATGTTTCAGCCATTTCTGCAAATGAGGCTAGGAAAAAATATTTTGGTTTGCCCATGTTAAAAAATTCTTGATACCTTTTCTTTGACCAGATCTAGTATCCCCATGCTTTGGAGCAGGGACATGAAATTTGGCAAGGAGGTGGCATTTGTGTCAGTGATATGCCTTTTGCAGTTTCTGTGAAGAATCTGTCCAAATATGACCAAGTTATAAACCTTTAAAAAAATCACAGTTCACACATACTCAGAGACTTACTAGAACGTATCAGCTAAAAACTCTGAAAACTCTGTCCTCTCTGAGTACACTCGAGCCTTTCACAGCTCCGAGTGCTGACCAGATGGTGCATGCTCCAGCCCAAGGATCAGAAGGATTTTCCTTATAACTGCTGTTCTAAGTTGCTCTGGGCTGGGGTGAGGCTGGGTATGGAGACTGAGAATCTTTCTCCTGTGCTCTGAACTGACGCCTCTAGGCAGCATGGAAGAGGAAGTCAACTGATTCAAATGCAGAGGGGACAAAAGCCAGAACACGGGGAGGGAAAGGAATAGATTAGGAGAAGGAGTGTGGTGAGTCTGGGACTGAAGGGGATGGGGAGAAACTGTGACTAAAAGTTGGTGGGAGAGTCTGGGACTGGGATCCAGGAGGTGAGAGGGGAGGCTTGGAAAGGAGACTAGGACTGGGAGCTGTGGGGAGGGAAGACTGAGACTGGTTGAGATAGGAGGTGGGGAGTGTAATTTGAGACTGGGAGCCAGGGAGGGAAATGGTGGGAAGACTGGAGACAGTTGGTTGGGCAGGGAACACTGAGATTGGATGAGGAGCTGCAGGGGATGAGGAGAACAGGGCCTAGCTGAACAAAAAGCAATAAGGGAACAAGGGAGGGTTGAGGGGAGACTGATATTAGAGGTGGATCTTGGAGTGTTAGAAACCGGTGATCTTGCCTGGCCGTCACAGCTGGACTGAGGTCTGCTCACCAATGATGGGAGTCACCAGGCTTCAGTTGGAGGAATTGCAAGACCAGATCCCATAAACAAGAGTCAGGATCAGAGTCAGGCCAGGGTCAGAGACTAGAGATCAGAAGCAGTAGCAGGTTGGGATCAAGAGGCAGGAATCAGGGTCAGAGTGAGGCCACAGTCGGAGATCGGAAATCAGAGGTAATACCGGGTTAGAATCAAGAGACAGGAATCTAGGTCAGAGTCAGGCTGGAGTCAGAGATCAGGAGACGAGGCAAAGTCTGGCATTGCAGCAGACGGAGGTCTGTGTGATTGCCCAGGCAACCCCTAGGGTTAAGTAGGGGCACTTAGTCAATCAGAGGATGGCAAGGTACTGTCACTCTGGGTCTCCTGGGCAGTACTTCCTGCAGTGCCTACTCAGTGCTCCCTGGATATGCCTCTGCATGGCTTCCTGGTGGCACTGTGGGAAAATCAGCTTCCCCAGGATCTGCAACCCAGGCTCTGGTCCCTGGGTCCTTATGTAGAGAGGGAGACTAGGCGTGGGAAACTTGGAGGAAGGCAGCTACAGATCAGATGAAGAGCAAGAATGGGAAAACTGAGGCTGGCAAGGAGACTGGGAATGTGGGATATGAGGGAGGAACTGGGTAAGGAGACTGGGTGTGGGCAAAGGGAGAGACTGTGAGTCATGGGGAGATTGGGACTTGGACAGTGAGACCAGAGTGGGAGAGTGGGACTGAGATGAGAAGGCTGAGCAATGGAGATTAGAACCAGGTAGTCAAGGAGAAAAGCACTAGGACAGGGCTGTGAAAGTGACAGGTTGGAGGGGACAAGGTTGAAAGAGTCAAGCTTCGGGGGAAGCAGGCAGGAGAGTTTCTGCCCACTAGAGTACACTCCCTTCTGGAGGTTGGAAGATTCCTGAGTCTTACCATTCCACTGCTGTCAGCAATAGCTATGAAACACCGTGGCAAAGTGTGGGGCTCATCCCCCTCTAGAGTCGGTCCATATACAGGATAACACCCTACTATTGCTATCAGTTACTCAGCTCAGTAGCAGAGGTCTGTGCAGTAGATCTAAAAGTTCCAACTCTGATGATGAACCATGTGGGTATCAAGATGCACAGATAACTTTAATTCTGACATTTCCAACTTTTGAATACCTGACTTTGCAATCTCAATAATGTTCTTTTACCATAGTTTTTGTGTGTAATAAAAAACGTAACAGAAAACATAGGAAAGGCAGAGGTATCTACTGGTTAGAGCAGGAAACTTGGAATCAGGAAACTTGGGTCCTACTATTGATTATAACACTAGTTCACTGTGAACCTTGGAAAGTCAAATAGCCTCTGGGTCGCTATCAACTCCTTTGAAAAATGGATATAGTAACAATAATATGGCACAACCTTTGTAAACCACTTTGGGGTTCTCAGATGAAAGGGAGAGGCAGTGTAGAGTATTATTATTTATAAATAAGGCTGCGATTTAGTCACAGAGGTCATGGAAGTAACAGAATCCGTGACTTCCAAAGAACTCCATGACTTTAGCCAGCACTGGTTGGGAGCTGCAGGGTCCCCTGCCACTTGCGGAGGCAGGGAGCTGCGGGGGAGTCCCGCAGCTCCCTGCTGCCGCTCCCAGCCACCATGGGCAGCAGGGGGGATCTGCCATAGGTGGCAGGGGGGAGCAGGCAGGAGGGGGAATTCCCGCTGCTACTGGCCACCATGGGCAGCAGGGGGGACCTGGTGGCAGGGGGGGATCCCCACTGCTCCTGGCCGCTGGGGGCAGCAAAGGGACCCTGGCAGCTCCCAACTGCAGCGGGCAGCAGGGAAGATCCCCAGAGCTCCCGGCTGCCACGGGGGGCAGGAGGGACCCCCACAGCTTTGAGCCGCCAGTGGAGGGGGACTCTCGAGCTGCCAGCCCCTCCCACTCCCCACAGCTGCCCAGGCTACCCATTTTGTCATGGGTATTTTTAGTAAAAGTCAAGAACCAGTCACAGGCTTCCGTGAATTTGAAATTTCATTATTGCCTGTGACCTGTCCGTGGCTTTTACTAAAAATATCCATGACAAAAACTTAGCCTTATTTATAAATTAGGGAGAACAGTGCATGAAAAGTGTAAGTAGTTTTGTCATAAAATTGCACAGGACTAACTTTTATATTTTGTAATGTTACCAATGAATATCTATTTTCTAGCATCTGACTAGAAATAGGATGGACTTGAAAAATACAGTTTCCAAGCATTTGGACATACAATTTATTAAATAATACTCCTTGTCTGCATTATATTACTAATTTTGGTTTCAGACCTACTAATATCTTCTGAATGGCAATAGCTAATGGGAAATGCTGTACATACCACACACATACGAGGTATTTTCTTTAGTAAGTTACTTTTGTTACTGAAACATTGGTGCATGTTTTCTTTTTGTCATAAATGTAATTGTACAATGGAAATAAAATATGCAAAATTAATTGTCACTTGAAAATGCCTCAGCTTTTGTCCTTTATTCATATTCAGCCACATGAGCTATTTCTCTTAAAATGTATTCAGCGTTATTTTCTCAGTAGCTTGATATGTGCATCTTTGCAAGGGATTATGCTCTGTAAGTCATTATACTAATAACAATACACTCTGGAAAGTCATAATCATTTTTACCATATTTTCTATTTTATCTGTTTTATGCCACTGACTAATACAACCCTCCCTCATTTGAGTAACCCCTACTCATGTGAGTAGTTCCTTTGACGTCAGTGGGATTACTCACATGAACAATAACTTCTCACGTGAGCAAGAGGTTGTAGGAGTGGGTCCCCATCTTCCATTATCTGGGTTTCTTGCCATTCATGTTCATAGTAAAACCTTTTCCCAGTGGACACTATACTTGTGTGACAGGATAAGGTCACTCACTTAGTCCCTGTTCAAGATTTTCCTATTTTGCAGCAAGGCTAGTCTCTTGGGGACCACATTCAACACAATCAGATGCCAAGCCAAGCTATGCAAACCTTGTGATAAGCTTTAGTTTACTGGCTCTGTGGCAGATCACCATACCTAGTGGAAAAACCAGCCCACTAAAAAATTCTACAACAAAAAACCATGTTCATGACTGCAAGTTGTGGAGCTGCCCAACTCCAATAACTGCCAACATCCAAGACTGTCCATCCCACCACCTGATGGTGTGCAACTCACTAATGTTGTTGAGTCACTCTAGCCCAGTGGTTTACAACATGTGGTCGTGGACCCCTGGGGGTTCTGCAGACTGTGTCTAAGGGTCCACAAAAGGTTGTCATTACCATAGAACAATGGTTTTCAACCTGTGGTCCATGGACCCCCGGGGGTCCACAGACTGTGTCTAAGATTTCCAAAGGGGTTCACACCTGCATTTGAATGTTTTGGGGGTCTGCAAATGAAAAAAAGGGTGAAAAAACCACTGCTCTAGCCTATCATTTGAATCACTTCATTACACGGTCTTGGGTGAAGGCGATGAAAACTTGTGGGTCAGAATTAAAAAACAATTAGCTGGAAGAGAGAGGGGGCTTCTGCTCGCACTGCCTTCTTATCCGCAAAGTGCAGTATGTGGCCTCCATTGCCTCGATCACTGTGGTGTTGTGTTGGGGTGCTCCCTCCTACTGCTAATCACTTTTTTGGAGAGTATTGTCTTTGAGACAAATCATCTCTTTCAGAGTGACCTATGTGAAATTGTTAGACCAGGAGAGCCTATTAACTTTGGGCCATGCTCCCTTTAGAAATTCTTACTTCACTGACTGATACTGTCAGGAGAAAACAGCCAAGATTTTCAGAAGTGTCTCGTGATCTGGGGTGCTTAACTGGAGACATGTTAAAGCAGGGGTTTTCAAACTGGGGGTCGGGACCCCTCAGGGGGTCACAAGATTATTACCTGTGGGGTCATGAGCTGTCAGCCTCCACCCAAACCCCGCTTTGCCTCCAGCATTTAAAATGGTGTTAAATATATAAGAAAGTGTTTTTAATTTATTAGGGGCGTTGCAGTCAGAGACTTTCTATGTGAAAGGGGTCACAAGTACAAAAGTTTGAGAACCACTGCATTAAAGGGAACAAATTTTTGAAAAATGCTGATCACCTGCCCGCTGAAGATCAACCACCTTTAAACTGTTTCAGACCTGGGCACTCAAAATCACTTGTGACCCTTGAAAATCTGGGCATCTGTGAAGGAGATGTCTGTGGCAATTCTAATCTCTGCAGCAGTTGAATTTCAGGAGGTGGCCGCCACAAAAATTTAATATAATTCGACTGGACCTTTTAAAGGAGTACATTGGGCCCAATTCTGCCCTCCAAGACACTTGCATAACCTCACTGCGCGGAAAGGCAAGCATACCCAGGCTGTAGCATGAAGAGCTGAACTACAGTCTGGCATAAAATGAACCCTTATGCTGCTAGTCACATGCTTCTTTAAATGCTTCAGATTCTTATACTTTGGAGATTTTGCAGTTACAGAGTCCGTTTTGGAAAAAAAAACAAAAAAAAATCAAATTAATAAAATAATCTGTAAAAAATCTCAATCAGTTACATTCCATATATAAGGTCTGATCCATAACCTATTGACAATTTCCTGATTCTGTTTTTCATGGCCATACATGATTAATTTGTCATGGGATTTGGCAGGAACAGCTTTTTATGGAAATAATGCTTCATCATTCAGATTTAAATATTTTTCTCAAAAGCGGAGAAAAAAATTGTTCACATAATATTGTTATCGGAAATAAATGCAAACAAAATAGACTTTCTTTATTATAACACAAACTTTACATTTCAGCTAAAAGAACATTATATTAATAACATAAAAACATGGATAGCAAAGCAATATCTTCAGGAGCCAGGGACCTGCCAATTAAGGCTGTCAGTCATTCTAACCTAGCACAGTGAAATTAATAAAAAAAATAAGTTAGCTTTGTATTAAAGATGCTTATCTTGGACCAAATAAGTCCAAGATGAAAGTTTTGCCAAGCAGTCTATAATATTCCGATTTAAAGGTCATACAAAAATTTGTTGACATCTTGAATGTCAGATTTCAACCTTCTATTGCAGTAGCTGTGCCACTGTATGATATAGGGCTGGACTGTGCAGCCTTTAACCAGGTTGGTGAGCACTGATACACACACAAGTAGCTCCATTGACTTCAGTTGACTTGCTCTTGGAGTTAGTGCTCATCGGTGAGAGTAAAGATTATACATAGCTGCTAAGTGTTACAAGTCTCACTCGTAGATTTCAGATGTAGTAGTTTTGCTGAAGTCTGGGGTTGAACAAGGTGTCAGGAATCCTCATCCTAGGCTGCAGAGCCACTCTATATCTGATGTCCTGCAGTAGCCACACTAACTGCTGCATCCTCCCTTCTGTAAGTGGTAGGAGGTTGTCCAGACCATCTGCCTAGTTGGACAGCTCTGCCCAACACCCCTCTGTGCTGCTAGATGCAGTAAAACTTCTTGGAGCACTGCAGCATGTGTCTAATCCTCTACCACAGTGGGACATTGGTTTTGATGTATTCAAGGTCTTCAGCAACCACTTCTGTGGGTGCAGGATTTGCTGCATAATTAATATAAAATGTTATCCCTATAATAGTTCAGAATTCTGTGGTATATGGCAGCTAGAAAATCTGAAACCATATCTAAAATTACTGAGTTGATTATGCTGATATAGCCTGAAATACTGAACCTAGTACAGTACTTATTATTTTACATCTTATTTTTATACATTAACTATATCTTATTTTTTATTGTATTCAGTGATTATTTTGTATGAAACTGCCAAAATAAATGTCTTGTTCAACAACAGTAATGGGATTTACCTGCTTTTCCGTGGCCAGGAACTACATGATGTTTTATAAACAGTAAGATTACTTTCTGTGCTGATGCCCCCAGTAAATTAAGAACAGAGTTTCAGCTTTGGCACTGAATTTCAAGGCTTTTGCCAATTTAAGCCACACACTTGACATACTCTGGATTTTCCTGCTTTCTTTATTTTTAATGCTTATTTAAAATCCACAAAGATAAAACATAACCTTTATTCATGTTACATATTGAAATGGATTTTTAAATATTTGTAATACATACTATTGTCTTTAATGCATAGATTCAAAGGTTACAACCTGCTTAAAATAATAGGTTTTAATAGAAATGCAGAAGTTAATATATTGTGTAACCAATTTTGCCTCATACTTTTATTACTGAAACTCCTCCTCAACCTTCTGTCTTTCTTTTTGCCTTGAGTTATGGCTATGAATAGATGGATGCTGTATGCATTGCTTTATGACCTTCATTAATAGGGCAGGAGGGGGAAATGACATTTAACTCAAATAAAACAGTTTGTTCTGTGAGGATCCATGAAAGAATTCTTTTCATAAGGGCCCCTCTTACAATACTAGCTGTATTCTTTGGTTATGACTCTGCTTTGTATTTTGTTTCCTAGTATGTATATTTTTCCAACTACTTCTTGTGGTTTTGGCTGTGTATCGAGATCTTCTTTTTGTATGAGTTCACTGTTGTACTCTCTTCTCTTTATTCCCTTTGATCATATCCCATGATTGTGAATCTACTGGCAGTGTTTATTCTTTTCCTCCTCTTTCTAGCTTGTAAACAGAAGGTAAACAGAGAAAGAAGACTAGGAAAGAATCTCTGGAACTCCTGAAGATTTTCCAGAGTTAAAGCTAACCATCAACAATCATGCTTTGGCTTTTATTATAAAAGGTATTGATGACTTACAATAAGATCATTGTACTTTAGCTGACAAATTAATTAAAGGTCATTATAAATTTTCCTTTCAACATATGCCTAACCATAACATAGAAAATCTTTGGCAGCTTTCAGTTCCTTACAGAAAAAGTGCATCAAAAACACAGGGCCAAATTCACCCTTGTTATTATTCTGTTGGCTTCTGTGGGCTCACACATGGGTGAATTTGTACCACTGAGTTTGTACGCAGGCTAAACAAAATGTATTTATTACATAATATAAAACATAAGTCAAATATATTGCCATAAATAAACTGAAATGGAAAAAATGTGATAGCCTAGACTGGTTATCCCTGGAGATAGCGCTACTCTTGGAGCTGTACTCCAATTATGCTTAGCCATGAGTCACTAGTTTTCTATTTCCATTACTCTTATTTTCTGGCATTGGCGGTACTTGACACAATTCAATACATTTCTGAAATGAACCCTGTTTGTAAAATTGTCCTGGGAAAGAACACTGAGGGGAAGACTGACAGAACATTGCCAGTTACCAGATCTTAAAGGAAAGAACAAACACTTCTTGCTTACATTTTTCAGTGTAGTGGTACTAGGCATTTATTTTTTATTCTCTTTTTCATGGTAATCTCGAGAGCCCTGCAAATCCACAGATATCTGCATCCATGGATGTGGATATCTGCGGACTATTTTTTGCCAATCACCAATCAGATGTAGATACAAATTCTGTATCTGCGCAGGGCTCTACTAGTCTCTTCCAGCTGTATTAACCTTCTATCTTTGATTTACTGTAGCTAGAGAAAGGATGATCTCTTGTGCTGCTCTATGCCAGAAGTGGATCTTGTAGTGATAGTGTAAAGCAGGAAGGACTAAATTAAAAGGATAAAAAAATTCCTTTGAATTGCCACATGGTCCAAACAAGCTGAAGAAGAGATTCATATGGTTCCAGAGACCAGCAGATATATATCAATGACAATATTTAATTGCAATCACAGGTGTAATTCAGCAAGCTTTGAATTTGAAAAGCCCAGTTCTGTGACAGAGAAAGCATGGGAGCCATGACATGGACACAATTAAACATGAGTATATTAGATTTAAGAAGGATGACTGAGGCTCTCTGACTGATGACTTCTCACACGCTTCTGGTCTATAAGAACTGAAAACCATATAAGTGCCTATGGATTTGGATCAGTGATTTGATTCAAAAATTTAAATTAAACAGATTTTTTCTTAGATTAAGATTTATTAACTTTCTTCCTGATTATTTGCAGGAGACACTGACAGGAAAATGAGAATCCAGAGATCTGATGGCTTTTTATACATCTCTAATTATTAAGAAATATATTAAAGTACATATATTTAAGAGATGGGCACTTGCTTGATAATGATAGTGTGTCTGTGTTTTTTAAGTGACTTTAGTCTTGTGAAAGGTGATAAATTGACAGCTAGCCTTGTAAATCCAGAACAAACACAGCATAAATAGTAGCGGTACAAACTTCCCTAAACCCTAAACTGGAGGGACCACATCAAAGGATGAAAAAACCCCAGTTCTGCTTCCACGCTCTTTCAACTGTTGACATCACTGCTCTTTCAGCCTACTACGGTGCCACTTGTGGTGATGTTTTTTTATGTAGATATTTATCCATTAAATGGATAAAGACTACACATTTATTTCACACAAACCACCAAAAAAACACCAAATGGTAACTTTTAGTCACTATACAATTGGACCAGATTTTAAGCAGAGACCTTCATCGTGAAAAATCTTCATTGATACCAGGCCCATAGGCCAGCCCCTCCCTCATGTTTTGATAGTGTTCTCTGTTGAATGTCTTATGTTTATTTTCATTACTTGCTACTTTTTAAAAGTAGTGAACCAAATTAAAAATGCCTTTCTAGTCTGCCATTGGGGACCAGTTGTCAGGCCCATACCTTGATATGGACCAATCTGTTATCACATACTTACATACCAATTCTTTTTCAACTAACCTACTAGGACTTGTAAAATTCTACTAGCCACACATTTATAAAGCAATAGAGCAAGTCATAGCTTGAAAAACCCACTTGACTCATCGCTCTGGGCCATTAGAAATTTTACTCAGAAGATTGAGTGGAGTGGGGCTGTCTCTTCCTCCGGATGGCAGGGTGGAAAAAGGGCAGAGCAGCTCAAAGTTCATTCTCTCTTAACAGGAAAATTAGAGGTAGACAGTGATCAAAGTGGCCCAAGAGGAGGGAGGATGCTCCTTTCCAGGAGAAGGGAAAGGCTGAAAGCAGAGCAGTTGTAGCTGTTACAGTTTTCACAGGATCAGAAGAGGGAAGGCAGGGAACAGAATGGCTCCTGAACTGCTGCCCCCTTAAGAGGAGAGAGGAAGAGTGAGGAAGGAAGACCGTAGGTGGAGAGAAGGAGCTGGGAGGCCAATGTCATTTTCAACACACCTGGATGGAGTAGAGGCAGAAGCAGCACAGCAGCTCTTCAAAGATGGAAGGCAGCATTAATTGATTAATGACTGCAACCACTTGCTATCTGGCCTCCCTGACACCCAAGTTGCCCCCGAGTCTAAACAAAAAGCTACTGTTAATATTATGCTGCTCATCTGTCATTCTGACCATGTCACTCCATTTCATCCACTGACTTCCCTTCCTCCACTACATCAAATCCAAGCTTTCTCCACAACTCTGTCCTGATCTGTCTCTTTTAAGTTGCCCCATCCTGTTCACTCTGCTGATGATGCCAAGTTTGACACATCATTTACTTGCTTCCAGTGATGAGCTGCCAAAATCTTAACAATCGGTTCCCTCCTCACCTCATGAGGAGGTTGTAGCCCGCCCCCGCCCCCCCGGATCCCTGCCCCATCCACCCCTTCCCCTCACTGCCCCTGGAACCGGGCAGGAGGGTCTCATAGGCCACCGTAGTGGCTGCCCACTCCTAAGAGCTAGAGGGACCTGCCGGGGGGCGAGGTGGGGAGTCCTGGTAGTGCTTACCTGGGGTGGCTCCCAGGAAGCATCCGGCAGGTCCCTCTGGCTCCTAGGGATGGGGTAGCAAAGCTGGGGGGGAGAAGGGGGAGTGGCCGCTCCCCCCACTGATCACATCAAAAGTGGTGTCTTAGGTGCCAACTCCGTGGGTGTTTCAGGGCTGGAGCCCCCACGGGGAGAATTTGGTGGGTGCAGAGCACCCACCAGCAGTTCCCTGCCCCACACCCGGCCCCAGCTCACCTCACCTCCACTCCACCTCCACCCCTGAATGCACCTCTTCGCTCTGCTTTTCTGGCCTCCCCACTTCCCGCAAATCAGCTGTTTGTGCAGGAAGCCTGGAAGGGCTGAGAAGCAAGTGGCGGCTTCGTGCTCAGGCCCAGGGAGGCGGAGGTGAGCTGGGGCGGGGAGTGCTTCCCCTGTGCGCCCCCTGGGTTACCCCTCCTCGTGCCCCCCCCACCCCAGCTCAGCTCCGCTCTGCTTCCTTGGGCCTGTGCACGAAGTCGCCGCTTGCTTCTCAGCCCTCCCCAGCTTCCCACGCAAACAGCTGATTTGTGGGAAGCCGGGGCGGGCGGAGAAGCAGAGTAAGGCGGAGCGTAACTCAGAGGTGGAGCGGAGGTGAGCTGAGGACGGGGACGGGACAGGGAGCTGCTGGTGGGTGCTCTGCACCCACCAAATTTTCCCCGTGGGTGCTCCAGCCCCGGAGCACCCATGGAGTCGGTGCCTAAGGCGCCACATTTGGCCAGTTGTTAAATTTAGAAGCCTTTTTAGAACCACTTCCACCATGACATCCACCTTGCCACGTGACCTGTTTGATGTCCCTGTGATGGTTCTCAGAGTACCCAGGACTGAGAGGCACCTTGTTACCCCCTAACTCCAGTGTGAGGGACTTTTGCCTGTGATAACTGGGTGTTAGTTTTTGAGCCACTCAAGCAGGGATGAAAGTAACACAGAAGACTTACCAGTATAGGGGCCTGGCTCTGGGCCCCTGGAAGCGGCGGGTCCTCAGGCAGAAAGGGTGGGGCGGGGGGGAGTCAACCTCCACCAGCCAGACCATCCGCACTGCCTGGTCCACGCCACCCGGGGCTCTGGTGGCGATTTAAAAGAGCCCAGGGCTCCGGACACTGCTGTGGTAGTGGCAGCAGTGGCTGGGAGCCCATGGGCCCTTTTAAATTTCTGGGACCCGGGGCGGCTGCCCCTTTTACCCACTTCCCCTCTCCCTGTCGGCGGCCCTGCCAGTAGCCTCCCTACCGGCAAGGCCGCCAATGGAAGGTGGGGGCAAAAGGGGTAGCAACGTTAAAGCGCTGCCATGGCAGCTGCATATGAGCCAGTACCAGCGGCCACTTCTTACCGATACCCATACTAGCCTACTTTCACCCTGCACACAAGCATTTTCTTTTGGGCTATGCCAGCCCTGTCTTTGCTTTGCAGGTTAACAAGAGGTGCACCCCAGTCCCCAAGTCACTTTGAAGTATTACCCTGTGATATCCAGCCCCTGATACTTGCTACTCACAGAAATTCAGATCCTCTGCCCCAAAGGAGAAGTGTACCCCAGTTTAGCAGTTTTACCTTAAACCACCATTCCTGTATAGCACACAGCTCTTTTAATTAAACAAAAGAAGGTTTACTTAAAAAATAATAGAGATTCCACTAGAAACAAGAGAGGATGGAAACAAAAGCTTACAATTCAAAACAAAATAGTAAAATGTGAACTAGGGCTTACACTTATTAATAGTTACCATTTGTATCTAATAAATTAGGTTTCCCCCCAAATTTCAGTCTTCACAAGACTGAGAGCTGTCTGGCTTCACAAGAACCAGGATCCAATCTTTCATGAAAAACACCCCTATTCAAGATGTCTCCTCAGTGAATGGCTCCAGAGGGCCTCTCCTACGTCTGTGTTATACTGAAACAGCCTTTTGTCTTTATGAATAGACAGGGTGATCCACTGTCTGTTATAATGTTCCTTTTTACCTCCACATGATTTTAACTGTTTGCAGTTGTCTTTGATGGGTTTTCCTTGATAGAAGAGTAGGCAATTGAACCATACATTACATAATTGGCTAGCTAGGGAGACTGGACACAATTCCTTCCCATTTGAATAGGTCATCACCAAGACAAATGATTCCCTGGTGACTACTCTTTCCTCCATGGGCATAATTGTCAATATAGTTATATTATTTCTTAAATATTGCCTGTACACACATCTCACAATGATTATGAGTATTGATAAGTTTCAGGTTTTCAATTGAGACCTTACATGTTATCCTTTTTGGACAAATACCCTGTAAGCAACGTATTTGATGTAGTGAGTTTGTCAGGCCTGAGACTAGAGTTGTTTGCAAAGAAGAGGGCCTATGTGTCACACTCGCCCTCTCCCATATTCTGTGACTCTGTTTTATCTTTTCTTTCTCAGGCTGTAAGCTCTTCCGGGCAGATAACTTCTATGTTTGAAGTGTTTGATGTACCATGAGCAGTAGTGGAAACAAATAATATTTAGTAACAATAATTTGATTGGGGGAATTGAAGCACTAATTAGAGGCATGATTAATTTATTTGGAGACGCACAATTGGCTTATGGGTGGGCAATAAAAATGTACCAATGGAAATTAAATATACATGACATTTGGAGGGTATAGCAGCATGGGTCTAATTTTTCATATGAAGCCCTATTGTAAGGAACTGAAATATCAGGGTATAGAGCAGTTTAAGTACATTTGTGACATATATTGTAGCTTAATAATAAAGCTTGCTGACTGGTGCTTGTATACACCTAGCACAATGGGCTCCTGGTCAATGAATAGGCTCCTAGGCACTACAGTAACACAAATGCTAATACTATAATACCCCCAGACTCCAGAAATGAATTCAAAGGTAGTCAATTTGTGCTTGCTGGAGGCTTTTGCTTGTAGATGCCCAACTATACCCCGAGGCCAGATGTAAACCTAAGGGCTGTCAATTGTTTCCATCTTGGCACATACACAGTGCCTGCTCACTGCCAAGCGGTACGTTGCGGGGTCCTCCGTGGGACCAATGCCCTCTGTTTGCGGGAAGGGCTGAACTCTGCATGCTGAGCGGGGCGCTGCCCCTTGAGTGAGGAGCTGCATCCCGCAGGGTTAGGAAGAGGGACGGGGGAGGGGGTCTCCTCAGCCGCCCTGGGAAGAAGGGCAGTAGCGGCCCGGGCCAGCTGAGGGGGAGAGGCCCGGCGGGTAACACCTCTCCGCCGCGCAAGGGGGCCCCCAATCGCGGAATGCGGCGGCCCCCGCTCCCAGCCCCAGCGGCTGCAGCGGTTCCGCGCCGCTCCCCCGGCCACAGCCTGCCCGGCGCGCGGGGAAGATGGCCGGCCAAGGCGGCAGCAGCGCGGCGCCGCGGAGAGGCCGCGGGGTTGTGGTAAAGAAAAAGCTGCCCCCCTCCCCCAGCCTAGGGGGCGGCGCTGCCCGCAGGCCCCAGACCGCTGGGGGGCCCTCGTCATTGCCGCTCCCCTTCCCGCCGCGGGCCCCAAGCAACTGCCCCCTGGCCTGGGCAGGGCACCCCGGTCCCGCCCCCGGCGCCTCCGTCATTGTCTCCTATCCCGCCTCTTAATCGCACCCCAGCTTCCCCAAGCCGGTGGCCCCCTGGCCGCGCTCCCCTCCGCCGCCCATGGCCCTGGGTACCCACCCTGTTCTCCCGCCCTGTGCCTTGATCGCAGTGCCCTCCCCGCCCCCATCGACTGGCCATGCGCCTCGCCCATCATCGTCTCCTCCTCACAGCCTTTGTGCCCTGACCCCCACTGCGTCCCCACATTCCTCCCTGATCTTCCCCTACCATCTTCCCGCCTGGGCCGCTCTGATGCTGCACCCTGGCCTGGCCCCATCCCCCACATCTTCTCCCCACAGCCGTTGTGCTTTGGCCCTTCTGCAGTATACCCTGATCTCATCCTGTCCTAGGCCTTGATTCCCCTCCTCTTCCTTGGTCCTTTTACCCCTAGCCCCCATCTTCTCTAAACAGCCTTGCTGCCCTGCGGGTCCCTCATCTCCTCCCTTCTGCCCTGTTTCTGGTCCCCATCTTGTTCACTCAACCCTTGTACATCTCAATGCTCAGGCTTTCCCAGATGTCTGCTTCCCGGCTGCCTCCCCTAACTTGTACAACTTATTCCCATCTGCTCTGCTGTGCCTTAGGCCAACAGTTCTGAGATTCATTCTCCACCATCTCTTCTTGCCCTCTTACTCCTGCTCCATTGACCCAATCCTGTGCTCTGTCTTTGTATCTCTGAATCTACTTTGCCGCACACCATATTCCACTCTTCTCACCCCTCCCTGTATGGAGTATTTGTGGGTGGCTGGCTGCTGGAGAGAAGTCCTAGCAGCTCACCAGGAGCTGGGGAAGTTTGATTTTGTGTCTGTGCCGTCTGGCTGCAGCAGTTATGATGTATGTGTGCCCTGGGTGTGGTGGAAGCAAGCTGAGCAATGACTAGCAAAATTGGCTTGTGGATTTAATTGTCAATTGCATTTGCTGTAGAAACAACCTAGTGATAAAAATGCACCTTTGGGTTGGTTTTATTTTTCATTTTCTGTGCATAGAAAGTGGTAGTGAACTATGCAAACTATGTTTTAGAAAGCACCATGAACATCTGTGGAGCTTTATAAGTTATGATAATAGTAAATGAATAAGCTAAGTTTCCAAAAGAGAAAAATGGATATTTCTTTGAGCTTATTCACATTGTAAAAAACACTTGGATATACTTTTATTTTACGGTATTCTTGTGACCAATCAATGTTTTAACCAAGTTCTAGAACAAGAGTAGGGACTATTAGCCATGATTTAACTAAAACTTTGGACAAGTCCACACCACAAAACTGTGATGGGGCTACTGTGTTATAAGTGTGTTCCCTGACACTTGTTTTTACAGTTTAGAGGTAGGCCCTTAGTGTACTTAAATTAAACTAATATTGGCCATTTAGATGGTAATATCTGTAATAAATGCTATTACAAAGCTGATGACTTTGTTAGCACTGGAGACATTTCAAAGGAGATGTGCTCTGTAATGACTTCATTTCTTCTGTTCCATACACACATGAAAACAAAAAAATATCATAATGCAACATTATGACTGAATTTAAATTTATGAAAGATAGAAAATGTTATGGTTCTCATATTCATCTGGCCTGATCACACAAAATTACATGGAAACAGAATTGGATCCTTATTACATACATAAATTAAAATTTAAGAGAGAGCCCCAGTTTTTTAAACAAAATTACCATTTTTCCATTACCTTGTGAAAGTTCTTTCAGTCCAGTGTATCTCAGTAGATGGGGATTATAAGGTATTTCCCTATTTTCACCCCACATGTTTTGACTGATAGCTTTCAAATATTGCTGTATGGGTTTCTATTTTTAGTCATTTATTTCTCCACCAACTTTTTTCAGATTTGGCACAGCATTTGTTCCTAATATGAATTCTCTACACACATTGATAGGTTTGTTAGGCCTTATGTAACTGTTATTGTGAACAGGACTTGCCCCCTACTGAAAAACCTTGAAGTTTTGAGGATGTATGTAATCCCTTGTTCCTGTGAAAATGTGGAATGATATTTGAGTACCTTTTTTTAATAACCGGATAAAAGCCCCTTGCAGTCAGTACAAAAACTCCCATTGACTCCAATGGTCTTCAGGTCATGCCTTTTATTTTCAGGTTTTAAATATTAATTGGAAGCAAATGATGATGTTGAGCCAGGCACATTTCTCTAGGAAGTTAACGTTTGTGCTGCAGCTAAGTAGATATAAAGTAACCATTCTTAGACAAATAATATTTCTTCAAGGTGTAGTTTAGCTCCACTATACTGGTGCTAGAGATAAATATGCCAGTGTATGAAGGTAGAATCCTAATAAAGATGCTAATGTAATAGAATAGGTCAACAATCAGCACATTTTGATAGGCAAATTATTTGTGAAGGATTTATGATTCTTTATTCTAGTAGGGAATCTGCTTGCAGTTGTTAGTAGTTTTTACTCTTTAGTTGAGGATTCTGTGTAGCAGAAATGTACACTGTACCGCTTCAGAAGCAGTTCTCTCACCATTTGGTTCAGCCTTCTTGTTGATATTCACGTGTTTGAACAATACAATACTCCTGTGGGAATTCTGCACCACTGCACATGCGCAGATTTGATTTCCCCCCACAGATTTCTTTGCTTCCCTGCAGAAAAATGACTTCCTGACAGGGAAGCAAAAGGAAGCCACAAGAGCGATCATGCGACCCTCCCCAACAGTATGTTTTGCGTGCCCAGGGCAGCCAGTAGAGAGATAAATCACTGTGGGGCAGGAGGCAGGACTGGGGAAGACTGGGCTGGTGGCTCCAACCCAGCGCCGGGCTCAGCTGCTAGTCCCAGCTGGACTGGGGAGGACGGGACTTCCTCTTCCCCCGCACGGCATCTGGGGCCGGGTCTGACCCACCCCCAGATTTCTCTCCCAGCTGCAGGAAGCTCTGCAAACTCCCCCCCCTCACCCCAACACACTTCCTGCACCCATTGCTCCTCAGGTGCAGGGGGAGGGATTCTTATACAGGGAGCGGCTCCCTCATGCATCCAGAACCCCTCATACCCAGACCCTCCTGCTAAGCCTCACCCCCTCTGCACTCAGATTCCCCCCCCCAACATGAGCCCCACTTCCACTGCACTTGGACCACCCAAGTGAGCCATGTGCACCTGAATCCCCACCCCACCGAGCCCCAACCAGCTACACCTGGATCCCTGCCCCACTCTCCCAGCATCTGAAACCCCCACTGAACCCCCCACACCCAGACCCCCTTGCTGAGCTCTATTACCCACACACCCAGGCCGCGCCCCCCACCCCCGCCATTGAGCCCCAGCCACCTTCACCTGGAGCCCCCGTGCAAAGTCCCATTACCATTGCACCCAGAACCCCTCAACAAGCCCCTGTGTATCCAGATCCCCTCTGCACCCAGATCCCCCACTGAGCCACCCACACCCAGATTGCCCACATAGAATCCTCTCAACCCACACCTGGATCCCCCACATTAAGCCCCTCCAGACTTGGCTCCTGCCTTGCTAAGCCTACCTGCTCACCCAGAGAGGCAAGGCCCGAGGGTGTTTCTGGGGCAGGCCATGTCCTTGAACTTTGTCAGGGTGCAGCCTCATCACAGTCCGTGTCCCAGGGAGGGAGCTGCACAGTGATCTCCCACCTCTGTGCAGCCCAGTGGCCTGTGCTCCCCAATGCCATGCTGGAGCCTCCACATTTATTTGACAAATAAAATTTGCAGAATTTTGCAGAATTTTTAAATAGTATGTGTAGAATTTTAAATTTTTTGGCGCAGAGTGCCCTCAGGAGTAAATACAAGGAATAAAGACAACATGTTTGTGGGTACATATGACTGCAAAGACAATTAAGAAACCTGTGAGGTGGCACTCTTTCCTCAAAGTCAATATTGAAACAAAGCTCCAGTATGGTTGCAAGAAGTCCTGCCCTGTTGGAGGTGCTATCTTTATTATGGAACTGTTGTAAAGCTTGCCGAACCGTTTCCGTTACAATCCCTCCTTTTTACATCTTTAGAGCTTTCTGAAACATGGCCTTTTGAACTGACATTTGTCCTGCTTGATTTCTGCCTGACATTTATAAACTTTTTGATTTCTGAGATTCTGGTATTAATCCAGTTCCTGGTTTTACAGGTGGATGGATGGAAGTGAAAAGCAGTACTAATACACATTTAAAAATTCTTTAAAACATTAATCTTTTTTCTGTAAATATGTGGCTGTAACAGAGCGAAGACTCACTAGAACGGCACCTCCTGCTGGTTATCCAGGAATTTGCTCTTTTCCAGCCCCAGAGCGCCTCCTGCTGGCCAGTGTCTCTCCTGCCTCAGGCCCCATGTCCCTCCCGGATCCCAGTGCCCCTTTACCTCGGGGTTCTGCCCCCACAGTACCCACACACTCTGGGTCTCGTCTCCCAGGGGAACCCTCAACCCTCTAAGCCGGGGGTGGCTAACCTGTGGCTCTGGAGCCACATGCAGCTCTTCAGAAGTTAACATACAGTTCCTTGTGTAGGCACCGACTCTGGGGCTGGAGCTACAGGTGCCAACTTTCCAATGTGCCAGGGGGTGCTCACTGCTCAACCCCTGGCTCTACCCCCACTACACTACTTCCCACACCCTCCTGTGTGTGTGCTATGCCCTCGCTCCTCCCCCCAGCCTCCTCCATGCCATGAGGCAGCTGATCGGGAAGTGTGGGGAGAGAGGGGGAGGCACTGATAGGCGGGGCTGCCAGTGGGTGGGAGCCACTGGGAGCGGAGAGCTTATGTGGGGCTGCTGACGTATTACTGTGGCTCTTTGGCAACGTACACTGGTAAATTCTGGCTCCTTCTCAGGCTTAAGTTGGCCACCCCTGCTCTGAGTCCACCTTGCCTCAGTGGCTATTGCCAATCATCATCTAGCCCCCTCTCACTAGGGCAGACTGCAGTCTGTAAAGGCCACGCATCATTGGCAAGGATCAGACCAGCTCCCTCTGTAGCTCTAGTACCTTTTTGGGCCTTTAACAAGGCTGGGGTTCCCCAGCTCCCTTTGCCATTCCCCAGCACTGCACCACTTCCAGTACCTTGCTCCCAGACAACTAGCCCTTCTCAGTCCAGGGCTAGAGTGAGACTCCTTCAGCTCTTGGCCCCCAGCCCTCTTATCAGAGCCAGCTGGGCCCTGATTGAGCTGGCCACACCTGTGGTCAGCTGCTCTCACTGCTTTTCCCAGCCACAGCCCTCTCCAGGGTTGCTTTTAACTCCTGCCTACTGGAGTGGGGTATTTGCCCCACTCCAGTAGTATATACAGAATACCCTGTATTCTGGTGAGTTTGAATGTTTTCTGGGCACTCATTTCAGATGACTTGGATAAACCATTCATGGCTTTACAATCATGTGCAGTGCAATCTTCTGAGACTTATGCAGATACAATTAGGGAAAGACTGCAATATTTTTGTGACAAGTTGTGTTTTTGTTGTTTTTTAAAAGAATGGTTACTTTTAAGGGTGCTTAGAGAGTTAGATTGATAGAAGTAGACATAATGCACCCATGATTAATAGGCACAGGTGAAATGGTAAATTATCGTCATGTATTTTTGATTACATGACCCTGGAGTTAATCACGTGGATATCCCCATATATGGGAAGGTGTGTGCATAGGGCTGGTACAGCTAATAGTAGTTGCTAATAATACTGTCAAATCCAATGTAAAAGGATGTAGTCTAACATTCAGAATATAATAACTTTTTATATTCCAAATACAATGGAGTGTTCTAATTATATTAACCTAATTTGCAGATTTCAGATGATTGGCCAGGCTACAGTTTGGATTTATTCACATATCCACAACACTACTGTGGAGATCTGGAATATGTGCTCATACCTCATGGTATTATTGTTGACAGGTAAGAGTGCTTTGAATATTACTATATAAATATTTAACAATGTTTTGTATACTTGTTATATAGACATAATTGGATACTCACAAACCATTTATATATTAAACTTCATATAAAAGAACTACTCTCAAAGAATATTATGTAGGTTTCAAAGGAAAGCACTTGAAATTTGGGAAATGCCAGATTTCTAGTAGCCCGTGCAGTCTTAATTCTGCCACCTTATGGCTGAAACTCATTGTGTTGAGAGAGATCAAAACTAAATGAAAATACAACTAAATGTAGTCCATATTTTATATATAAACTGGGGCTTAATAAGTCCCTGTCTGCACTAGAGTTTAAACTCTTACAAAATATTTTACTAAAGTAATCTATATAGTTATGATTTGTGAAATACTTTAACATAATTCATTCCTTTTCACTCTGATCTGTTAAATTATGTTATCACCCTGCCAGTAAAAACGAAGGTTAAACATTTTTTCCTGAAATAGTTTGGATTCTAGTGTAGGGGAAGCCTCAGGGACAAAATGTCAAGGTCTTTTCAAGTTGGAATAATACCTGATGCAAAGTATACAGTCTTGGACACCAAAGCTGGGGGACGAGCTATTTAAAGGATCATTCAGCTTTTATTTCTGTTTCTGTCTATGTGCTTGAAACGTAGAAGTGGCGTAAAGCCACCCATTTCTTTACCAGATCATCAAAATGTTTTGAGTATCTAGCCTAAAAAGTTGTGAAAAGTAGTTTTGTTTATGTCCACCCAATTACACAAAACAACAAAAACCCTCTAAAAAGTTTAAAAAAAAATTAAGAAGGGAAAGGAGAGGGGGGTAGGCAATTTATAAACAGAAAGCCAGAAAAAATATATGGGTAGACACAGATCACTAAGTGTTTTCCCTCACTGTCTCTGTGAAAAGCTTTCCCACAGTTTCAGACTTTCCTTTAGAGGAGGTGGTGCTGAAGAAGAAGGAGAAAAATGCAATTACCTCACTATTTGTGCTATTTTTACATAAACACAAGAGGAACTTAAATGTATTTGAGATCAGACTAGATGATATAATGGTCCCTTTTTACCTTAAAATTTATGAATATTCACTCTTTTGATCTATTTTTGGTATACAGAATTTATTCTTTGCATTGCATAGATATGAAACTGAAAGAAACTTTGACCTTTTTAAATTGTAGCTAATTTGTTGTTGGCTACAGAAATAAGAAAAACGAAAAGAAATATTGTCCTCTTTGGACTATATTCTTCCCTTACACATGCCGTGCACATATAGTAATTTCCAGTGATTTTTTTGTGTGTGTGTGTCTATGCAGAGAAAAATGGACTCCTATGTCACTGTGAACCAGCAAAGAACAGTTTATAGCACAAATGTGGTAGTGAAATCCATATGATAAATTACAGAATTATATAATGAATTGCATTTGGCCTACACCTCATTTGCGCTCTGGCCACTAGTCCATCTTTATTGGGACTACACTATAATGCCAAGTAGCTACTGTTTTTGTAAGTGACCTGACAAAAACTTGTTTTTCTTTTCTTGACCAAGTATAGCATTTTTCCTCAAAATTACACTGGGCTCAGGTACAGAATGGCACTCTTGAATCTTGGCTCAATAAGATATTTTCAGATGGGATTATCAAAATGTGAGGCACCCAAACTTACTAATTAGTTTGAAGATTTAAGCCAAGAACTTTATCCCACATAAAAGCTGGGATCCTACTCATTCTAATATGCTGCATCCTGTTGACAAAGGAGACACATTGTCAATAAGAATGCAGATCAGTAAACTATAAGATATTTAAATCCTCAAAGTAATTGGTAAATAACTCTGACTCTTCCTGTCTCTCTTTGTGACCTTGGGCAAGTCGCTTAGCTTCTCTGCATCTAAGTTTGTGTTGCCTACAAAAGGGGGATAATGATTTTACCCTTTGTAAAGTGCTTTGAGATCTCTGACTAACACTATGTGTCACTTGTAAGTATTTTCATTTATTTTACTAAAATGTAAGTGTAGCTTTTTCTTTAGTCTGTGAATTTATGTAATTTCTGGTGTTTTTCTTCTTGCACTTAAACCATTTACTCTTAGCCGTTTGCGTAACAAAGTGTGTGATCATAGAGAGAGACGTTACATCAGGGATCTCAAACTTAAATCACCACGAGGACCACATGAGGACTAGTACATTGGCCCGAGGGCTGCATCACTGACACCTTTTCATACAAAGATACAGAAGCCCCCTGCTCTGCCCCTCGCCCCGCCCCCACTCCACCCCTTCCATGAGGCCCCGCCCCTGCCCCGCCTCTTCCCACTGCTTTTCCCAACTCCGCCCCCTCCCTGCCTCTCTTCCAACCCCTTCCCAAATCCGTGCCCTGGCCCCGTCTCTTCTCTGCCTCCTCCCCGAGCGTGCCGCGTCCCTGCTCCTCCCCCCTCCTCCTGGAAGGTCCTAAGCGCCGCCAAACATCTGTTTGGTGGCGGGAAGTACTGGGAGGTAGGCAGAGGAGTGGGGATGTGGCGCACTCAGGAGGGCAGGGGTGGGTGAACAGGGGGTGAGGGGTCATATGGCAGGCCACAGGAAATAACTCCGCGGGCCTCATGTGGCCTGCAGGCCGCATGTTTGAGACCCCTGCTTTACATGAATGTGGGATGCTGTGTAAAGCTGGTGACCTAGTTTGCTCAATCACCCGAAAAGTCTCCTTTATAATATTTATTGCAACACATTCTTCCAGTTGTGTAATCCAGGGAATGTGTCTAGTGATAATTCCCAGTCTGTGTTGTTATACACATTTTGAATCTTGTATTGATCAGATTTCTTCTTGTATCTGCCTGTTGTGCAGCTGATCAAAAGCCCACTAACATCTGTCAGGGAGTTGAATGGGCCATGCTTTAGATCAGGCCATGCATGATTTCTAGATATTTTTGTATAACTCCATTGAAAAACCTATTACATTATAATTATCCTTTATTTCAGGACAGAATGCTTGGCCAAAGGCATCATGCAAGACATTGGAGACAATAACATTGTGGTTCTCTGTGTACTTAAAGGTGGCTACAAGTTTTATGCTGACCTTGTGGAGCACATTAAGACTCTCAGTAGAAATTCAGAAAGGTCTGTCTCCATGAAAGTTGACTTTGTCAGACAGAAAAGTTACCATGTAAGTCAACAGTTCAGTTATATAGATTATTTATAAATTAAATAGTAATTTGATTCCAGTAATAAAATAGAGGTTTGTAGATGAAGAATTTAAAAACATTTACAATACATTTTACAAAAAGTATCTGTGTGAAAAATTCCTTTGTTTAAAAAGAAGTTTTCCTTTTTCCCTATAATGCATTAAACATATGATTGTACTAACTTAATGGATAAATATGAGTGATGTATGAGACATCCTAAAGATAATTATTTTTCACTTGCGCTGTTTTCATTAATCTGTCAGTCAGCTGTGGCTTTTTAGAAAATAAACTATTTCACATTCTTTCATTTCCCTCCCCCTCCAGTAATTCTAAATCTTTCTTGATTTTTGCTGTTAGTTAAAGAATAGGAAAATTACTGAAATGTTTTACTCAGTGCATCATAAAAATGGATAGTATATATAATAGCAGTCTATACCACTAGATGATATAGTGCTTTGTTGTAAAATTAAATAAGACATTTGGTCAAGTCCAGTCTTGATGTCAGAGGTTAGAGCCCTCATTAACTTGAGAGGGAGTTAAATAATAGTGATCCACTGATTTCAGTATGGTAATACTAGTAAGAGGGCCTATTTGGAGCTACATCCTTTTTGGGGACATAGTATGATTTTCCATTTTTATAAGCTGCATATTTGAATTCCATCCTGCTTTTCATTATCTATAGTATGAGCCAAATCCTAGAAATAGTTTACAGCTCAAGTGGCAGAAGCTGCACACTAGAGATCTCACAAGGGGGGTTAGGGTGAAGTAAAAAATACTTTCCCCTTCCATTAAGGAGTGGCAGTAGAACCTCTGTGACCTCTGGGCAGCCTCAGGGTTCAGTAACCCCTCATAATACCTGTGTCTCTAATCCATGGGGAATTGTTGGTGTATCCACATAGTCACAGATCCAGTGATGTTCCCCCTTTTCTGACCTACCATCCCCATCCTGAACGCTTGCTGCAGTAGAACACTGATTCCACTAGGTGACCACAGTCCTAGTGGGGTCAAAATGTGGCCCTCGGACTGTAAGTGGAATTTTTCCACATGAGAACCAATTTGAGACATGAAGCACATGTATAGTGAAAAGATGTTACTATTTTCTGACTATTTAACAGTATGCAAATGAAGTCTGTGAATTAGCTAAAAGCAGTGGGGAGAAAAAAACTTTGTCTTATTTGAGGGCACATAGAAATTAAGTGAATTTTCAAGAGGGCTATTTACTTCGTTTACACAAATACTAGATTAATATTGAAGTACTGATTGTTTACATTGATTTTACTTTAGAGGGGCATCTGGCAGTTGTTCTGTTGGGCTGCCCTTCATCATAAGAACATAAGAATAACCATAATGGGTTAGACCAATGGTCGATCTAGCCCAGTATCCTGTCTTCTGACAGTAGCCAATGACGCATCCTTTGAAGGGAATGAACAGAACTGGCAATCATCAAGTGATCCATCCCTTGTCATCCACTCCCAATTTGGCAATCAGAGGGTAGGGGCACCTGGAGCATGAGGTTGCATTCCTGACCATCTTGGCTAATAGCCATTGATGGACCTATCCTCCATGAACTTACCTGATTCTTTTTTGAACTTCACTATGGTTTTGGCCTTCACAACCTCTCCTGGCAATGAGTTCCACAGGTTGACTGTGCATTGTGTGAAGTAGTACTTCCTTTCTTTTGTTTTAAACCTGCTGCCTCTTAATTTCATTGGGTGACCCTTGGGTCTTGTGTTATGTGAAGGAGAAAATAACATTTCCTTATTCACTTTCTCCACGCTATTCACAATTTTATAGACCTCTATCATATTGCCTCTTAGTCATCTCTTTTCCAAGCTGAAAAGTCCCAGTCTTTTTAATCTCTCCTCATGCAGAAGCTGTTCCATACCCTCAACAATTTTTTCCCTTCTCTTTACCTTTTCCAATTCTAATATGTCTTTTTTTTGAGAAGCAATGACCAGAACTGCATGCTGTATTCAATGTGTGGGCATACCATAGCTTTATATAGTGGCATTATGATATTTTCTGTCTTATCTGTCCCTTTCCAAACATTCCTAATATTCCGTTAGCTTTTTTGACTGCCGCTGCACATTGAGTGGACATTTTTCAGAGAACTGTCCACAGCAACTCCAAGATCTTTCTTGAGTGGTAATAGCTAATTTAGATCCCATCATTTTGTATGTATAGTTGCGATTATGTTTTCCAGTGTGCATTATTTTGCATTTAACAACAGTGAATGTCTTCTCCCATTTTGTTGCCCAGTCAACCAGTTTTGTGATATCCTTTTGTAACTCTTCGCAGTCTGCTTTGGACTCAACTGTCATAAGTAATTTTGTATCATCTGCAAATGTTGCCATATCACTGTTTAACCCTTTTTCCATATCATTTATGAATATGTTGAACAGTACTTGGCCCAGTACAGATCCCTGGAGGACACAACTATTCACTTCAGTGGATTCTGAAAACTGACCATTTATTCCTACCCATTTGTTTCCTGTCTTTTAACCAGTTACCAATCCATGAAAGGACCTTCCCTCTTCTCTCAGGACAGCTTACTTTGCGTAAGAGCCTCTGGTGAGTGACCTTGTCAAAGGCTTTCTGAAAGTCCAGCTGCACTATATTGACTGGATTACCCTTGTCCACATATTTATTGATCCCCTCAAAGAATTCTAATAGATTGGTGAGGCATGATTTTCTTTTATAAAAGCTGTGTTGACTCTTCACCAACAAATCATGTTCATCTATGTGTCAGTTTTGTTCTTTATTATAGTTTCAGCCAATTTGCCCTGTACTGAAGTTAGACTTACTGTCTTGTAATTGCCAGGATTGCCTCTGAAGCCTTTTAAAAAAAATTGTTGTCCTATTATCTATCCTCCAATCATCTGGTACAGAAGCTGATTTAAATGATAGATTGCTAAAATTATAGATCACCTAAAAAGAATGGCTCAGGTGTCAGAATCTCCCTCACATTCTATGCAGTGAAGAGCAATGCAAAGACTTAGTTCAACTTCTCCCCAACAGCCTTCTCTTCCTTGAGTGCTCCTTCAGCACGTTGATTCTCTAGTACCCCCACTGATTGTTTGGCAGGCTTCCTGCTTCTGATGTACTTAAAAAAAAATTTGCTTTTAGTTTTCAAGTCTTTGGCTAGTTGCTCTTCAATTTCTTTTTTGGCCTGCTTAATTATATTTTTACACTTGACTTGCCAGAGTTTATGCTCCTTTCTATTTTCCTCAGTAGGATTTAACCTCCAATGTTTAATGCTAGCCTTTTTGCCTCTAACCACTTTTTACTTTGTTGTTTAGTCATAGTAGCACTTTTTTGGTCCTCTTACTGTGTTGTTTAATTTGAGAATAGATTTAATTTCAGCCTTTTATTATGGTGTTTTTAAGAAGTTTCCAGTATGAGTTTCCAGTTTCATCAAGTATGAGAATACTCCTATTCTGTACAATATTATCTCTCTCTTCTGTGACAGGCCATATCTGGTTAGCAACATGAACCCAGAGCTAGTGAAGGGCCCTGGATGTAAAAACTTCACCTACCACTTCCACATAACCGTTCAGGAGAAGAAGTAAAGAATATTGTATCTATCTGAGACTGCAGTGGAAATGTTGATAGGCAGCACCTTCTCCAGAACAGTGCCCCCTGCACCACTTTCAACTCAGTAATTAACTCTTTGATTGTAAGAGGGTCAAAATTGCGATGTCGGTGTACAGTGCGTGGCACAGTCATGCCCTGATCCTTACTGTTATGTCTGTTCACAACTGCAGTATAAGATATTAAATTGTATTAATGTTTGGGCACTGATTCAATGATTCCTAGGTAAGAGTGCCACCTACTGAATCACCAGTACCGCTTCCTACAGTCCTTTTGGGTTTCTGGGTATCGCCCAAATGTCTTATATCCAATTACAAACAATGTTGGATTCTGTAAAATTTGAGATCACAACCCTTCTTGACATAGTTGTATTCAAAATATTTAGGTGAGTGGCTAGCTCTTATTAGCTTGAAAGACCCAGTCTCCTATTGTGGCAGTCATGCATGCAATTCCCAAATCCCCATATCAGATTGCGTATGGACTTCATGACTAGTATCATCACCTTTTTTTGAGTCTATTTACTCCTCACCAGAACTTTAATTACTATCTTAGATATAAAAATCTACTTGACAGAGGAAAAAAAAGTCTTTATGTTTAAACAAATAAGGTCAGTCAGGAATTCATCCACTGAGTGCAATAAGAAATACGGTAGCTAGGAGAAAAAAATCTTTTTTGTTTCTTAGTATGCATGTCTTTCTCTTACTCACTTTCTCCATTTTATTTGCTGTTGGATTTTCATTGTTCTCTGGTTGTTTTACTTTCACGCAGTCTCCACACACTGTTTTTCTCACATAATTAACCCTGCTTCCTTTTAACATTTCTTCATTTACTGTTCCCTGTTTCACTTCTCCTCAAGGGTACCCTGTAGCTGTCACTACACTTTCTTCAGCTGTGTCCTTCTCTCTGCTCAATTGTCCAAATTCAGTAGCCACTTTCAACTCCTGTAAAAACAGGTTGCATTTTGATGAGTTGTCTTGTTCCAACTTCAGCACTAAAAGGTTAGTCAGTTCTAGACATTACAGGTGGAAAGGGGTAATTTTTAATTGTATTGCAATTTGGGTTAAGTTTAGAGGCAAGAGCAATAAGGGTGATGTTGTGGTGGGTGTCTGCTTTAGACCACCAGACCAGGAGGATGAGTAGACGAGGCTTTCTTCAACTAACAGAAGTTTCCAGATCACAGGCCCTGGCTCTCAAGAGGGACTTCAATCACCCTGACATCTCTCTGGGAGAGCAATACACAGTACACAGACAATCCAGGAAGTTTTTGGAGAGTGTTGGACAACTTCCTGGTGCAAGTGCTGGAGGAACCAAGTAGGGGCCGTGCTCCTCTTGACCTGCTGCTCACAAACAGGGAAAAATTGGTAGGGGAAGTAGAAGTGAGTGGCAGCCTGGGCAGCAGTGACTGTGAGATGGTCAAGTTCAGGATCCTGACAAAAGGAAGAAAGGAGAGCAGCAGAATATGGACCCTGGACTTCAGAAAAGCAGACTTTGACTTGGGGAATAGATGGGCAGGATCCCCTGGGAGGCTAGTATGAGGAGGAAAGGAGTCCAGGAGAGCTGGCTGTATTTTAAAGAAGATGTATTGAGGGCACAGGAACAACCATCCCGATGTGCAGAAAGAATAGCAAATATAGCAGGTGACCAGCTTGGCTTAACAGAGAAATCTTCGGTGAGCTTAAACACAAAAAGGAAGCTTACAAGAAGTGGAAACTTGGACAGATGACTAGGGAGGAGTATAAAAATATTGCTCAAGCATGCAGGGGTGTAATCAGGAAGGCCAAAGAACAGCTGGAGTTGCAGCTAGCAAGGGATAGGAAAGATAACAAAAAGGGTTTCTACAGGTATGTTAGCAACAAGAAGAAGGTCAGGGAAAGTGTGGGGCCCTTGCTGAATGGGGAAGGCAACCTAGTGACCGATGATGTGGAAAAAGCTGAAGCACTCAATGCTTTTTTTTTTTTTTGCCTCAATCTTCACAGACAAGGTCAGCTCCCAGACTGCTGCACTGGGCAGCACAGTATGAGGAGGAGGTGAGCAGCGCTTAGTGGTGAAAGAACAGGTTAAGAACTATTTAGAAAAGCTGGACAAGCACAAGTCCATGGGGCTGGATCTAATGCATCTGAGGATGCTGAGGGAGTTGGCTGAGGTGATTGCAGAGCCATTGGCCATTATTTTTGAAAACTCATGGTGAACGGGGGAGGTCCCAGACAATTGGAAAAAGGCAAATATAGTGCCCATCTTTAAAAAAGGGAAGAAGGAGAATCTGGGGAACTACAGACTGGTCAGTCTCACCTCAGTTCCTGGAAAAATTGTAGATCCAGGTCCTCAAGGAATCCATTTTGAAGCACTTGGAGAGGAAGGTGATCTGGAATAGTCAACCTGGATTCACCAAGGGGAGATCATTCCTGCCCAACCTGATTGCCTTCTATGATGAGATAACTGGCTCTGTGGATATGGGGAAAGCTGTGGACATAATATATCTTGACTTTAGCAAAGCTTTTGATATGGTCTCCCACAGTATTGCCAGCAAGTTAAAAAAGTATGGATTGGATGAATGGACTATAAGGTGGATAGAAAGCTGGCTAGATCGTCGGCATCAACGGCTCAAGGTCTAGTTGGCAGCCGGTATCAAGTGGAGTGCCCCAAGGGTCAGTCCTGGGGCCGGTTTTGTTCAGCATCTTCATTAATGATCTGGATGATGTGATGGATTGCATCCCCAGCAAGTTCACAGGTGACAGTAATATGGGGGGAGAGGTAGATATGCTGGAGAGTAGGGATAGGGTCCAGAGTGACCTAGACAAATTGGAGGATTGGGCCAAAAGAGATCTGATGAGGTTCAACAAGGCCAAGTGCAGAGTCCTGCACTTAGGACAGAAGAATCCTATGCACTGCTACAGGCTGGGGACCAACTGACTAAATGGCAGTTCTGCAGAAAAGGACCTGGGGATTACAGTGGATGAGAAGCTGGCTATGAGTCAGCAGTGTGCCCTTGTTGCCAAGAAGGCTAACGGCGTATTGGGCTGCATTCGTAAGAGCACTGCCAACAGATGGAGGGAAGTGATTATCCCCTCTATTCAGTATTGGTGAGGCCACAACTGGAGTATTGCTTCCAGTTTTGGGCCCCCCACTACAGAAAGGATGTGGACAAATTAGAGAGAATCCAGCAGAGGGCAATGAAAATAATTAGGGGGCTGGGACACGTGACTTATAAGGAGAGGCTGGGCTTATTTAGTCTGCAGAAGAGAAGTGTGAGGGGAGGATTTGATAGCCGTCTCAACTACCTGAAAGGGGGTTCCAAAGAGGATGGATCTAGACTGTTCTCAGTGGTAGCAGATGACAGAACGAGGAGTAATGGTCTCAAGTTGCAATGGGGGAGGTCTAGGTTGGATATTAGGAAAAGCTTTTTCACTAGGAGGGTGGTGAAGCACTGGAATGGGTTAACTAGGGAGCTGATGGAATTTCCATCTTAGAAGTTTTTAAGGCCTGACTTGACAAAGTCCTGACTGGGATGATTTAGTTGGGGTTGGTCCTGCTTTGAGCAGGGGATTGGACTAGATGGCCTCCTGAGGTCTCTTCCAACCCTAATCTTCTATGATTCATTATGGAGGTGGGCAAACTACGGCCTGTGGGCCATATCCGGGCCGCAGGACCCTCCGGCCCCTGAGCTCCTGGCCCGGGAGGCTCACCCTGGCCCCTCCCCCGCAGTGGCCCCTCCCATTCAGCCTCAGCTCACTGCACTGCCTGCACAATGCTCTGGGCGGGGGGGCTGCAAGCTCCTGGGGCAGCTCCGCTGCAGAGCCTGGCCTGACCCAGTGCTCGGTGCTGCTGTAGCATTGCCAGCCACTGGCGCTCCAGGCAGCGCGGTAAGGGGGCAGGGAGCAGGGACGGGTTGGATAGAGGGCAGGGAAGTCCGAGGGGGTGGTCAGGGGCCAGGGGTGTGGATAGGGGTTGGGGCGGTCAGAGGGCATGAAACAGGGGGGTTGAATAGGGGCAGGGGTCCCGGGAGGGCATTCAGGAAGGAGAGGAGGGGTTGGATCGGGTGGTGGGGGGCAGTCAGGGCGGGGAGTCTGGGGGCAGTCAGGGGACAGGGAGCAGGGGGTGGTGGATGGGGCAGAAGTCCCAGGAGGGCCATCAGGGAACAGGTGGGTTGAAATTGGTAGGAGTCCCAGGCGGGCCGTCAGGGGGCGAGAAGCAGGGGGGGTCAGATAGGGGTTGGGGGCCAGGCCACGCCTGGCTGTTTAGGGAGAGACAGCCTCCCCTAACCAGCCCTCCATACGATTTTGGAAACCCGATGTGGCCCTCAGGCCAAAAAGTTTGCCCACCCCTGTTCTATGAAAATGGGTCTAAATAATTTACACCTAAATCTTTTGTATTTTGGTCAGTGAAAATCCTTGCTGAGTTTGTTACAGTTAAGGGTCAGCAGAAGAGTTGGTTGGTGTGGGGAGATAGCAAATTGGACCAAATTGTGGTGGCTCGTCAAGCTCATACTGCTTGTTTTGCAACCTGTCTACTATCTTACTCCTGAAGGTAAGCATTTTTTTAAAATACAAAATTAAAACCAGATTTTCAGATTAAGAGCCTGAAGTTAGGCACATGAATCCATATTTAGATCTCTAAATAGAAATGGATTGATTTTCAAAAATGCTGAGCACACTAAACTGCTATTGACCGTAATGGTAGCTGCAGGTATTCAATTAAATAAGGTAGTTTTTATTTAAGTTCCTAAATATAGGTATTTCTGCCTAACTTTAGATTCCTAGTTTGAAAATTTGGGCCTGTAAGGTTGTGAAGAATACGTTTATACAGTTAACTCCATGTAAATCTATGTAGTTATGTAAACGTGAGTTTATAAGCTGACTGAATGAAAAAATAGCTGTGTGTGGTATGACCTGGCCTGTTCATCAAAATGAGGTACAGTATATCAACTTCGTTAACCTTTTCATTGTTGACAAAAACTTGCAAGAAAAAGGCGGGATGGTAATATTATGAGGATCTTTGCAATCTTCTGTGAGTAGTGGTTTGTTTTAGCATCTCAATTTGGTGTATCAGGAGCATTGAACTTGGTTTGAGGGCAGAACATACGAGAGTACTAGTACTCCCCCACCCCACCCCCCCCAAATATTCAACCACTGAGTATAGGAGACAAAGCTGAATCTAACAGAGGAAACTATAAATGACAGCTAGTGTTGTTATAGAACTTATTTCCTACAGAACAAAATACTAGTTTTTGATTATATCTGTAATGCTCCAAGTATTAATGAAGTTACAAAGTGAAGTTCTGATTTTGGCTAAAAGCATATTTCACTCCCTATGTATTTAGCAATATGTGCTATACACAGCTATGGCATTTTACACTTAGAGCCCAAATAGTTAAGAGAAGTTACATACCATTTAATCTCTTCTTTAGTATGTACAGGGCTTGTCTACATACCGCTTAAATTGATGTAATTTACGTTGCTCAGGGATGTGAAAAAGCCACCCCCCTGAGCAACATAAGTTACATCAACTTAAAGTGGTGTCCACACTGCACTACGTTGGCGGGAGACGCCAGAGGCATTACAATGGCACAGCTCCATCAGTGCAGCTGTGCTGTTATAGTGTGATAATGTAGAGTAGCCCTCAGATGCAGACCATATAGAAATAGATTAGACAAACTTCCAGTTGTAAGCAGAAATTAAATTTGCAAATGTAGAAACATACTTTTGACCAAGAAAGAACTGATTGTATTATTATAATTTACATTTGGGGGGGCTTTATATTCAGTAAAAGTTACATTTGTTCAATTTTTACAGTTACTAACCATCTGATTATCCAAGTTGCTGTGGTACTTAGCATCTCAGAAAATCAAACCCTAAGTAAACTGACACAGGCAAGAACAAATGTTTTTAACATCTACCTGTGATTATCTAACTTCTTTATTTCCCTAAATGAAATCCCCATTATTTTTTCCAGACCCTTTGAAATTATTTTTTTCCTTTTTAAAAAAGTTTTGTGTTGAATACTTTTTTTAAAAAAAGAATAAATGTTGGAAATTAACATTATTTATAGAGAATCATATTTTAGCCTGGTGTCCTTTCACCAATGTAAAAGTTAGAAAAACCCAATGAAATAACAAAAGAACATTGTAGGAGAGGAGGTGGAATGAGGTCTTAAGAAAGCAACAGAAAACAGAAAGAAGGGATTAGTGGATGTGGTTTCCTATAGACTTGCAATATCTTGTTTTGCCTATTTTTCTTATTTTTTTATTAATTTATTTGGATGATTGTCATTGAAAGGCACCATATGAGAAGGCTTTTAAGCAGGAATTTGAATAGAGGCTGTGTGGTGACTTGAACACATTCCAAGCATAAGGGACAATGTGGAAGAAAGGATGATGGTGAGAGTTAGAAAAGGAACTGAGAGGAGTATAAAGAAATGATGAGAGGTGTAAATGGTGTAAAGAGCCTTGAAAATGAGGACTAATTAAACTGATGCAGAAGACAAATAGAGGCCAAAGAAAGGAGTTTGAATATAAGGCCAGCAGATCGGGCTTGGGAGAGAGAAATTTTGCAGCAGTGTTTTGGATGGATTGGAGAGGAGTGAGGCAAGAAACAAGGAGTCTTGAGGGGGGAAGGCTGCATTTGTCTGAGTGAGAGATGACCAAAGCATGGGCAAAGTCTTTAGCATTAAGAATGAAGAGACAGCAATGGATTTAGGAAACATTGCAAAGAAAGAGCAAATTGGATTTGGTGACAACCTAGATGTTGGGGTAGAAGAAAATGAACGGAATTGAATGTGATACTAAACCTGGGTAGTGGAGAGGATAGTGGAAATAGTGACATTGATTGAGAATGTAGAGCTTGAGGGGGCAATCAATGAGTTTAGTTTTTACCATACAGAATTTGAACGGTGATAGGACATCCAGGAGATGTCAGATATGTGAGACTGAACAGAAGGAGACAGACTTTGAAATTACTGACGTAAAGTTGGCCGTTGAAACCATGAGAACAGATGAAGCAATTCAGAGATAAGGTGTTATGGCAGCAGAATAAAGAGCTTAGGATAGATCTCTGAGAAGACATTGACATTAGGGGGAGAGGGAAGGGAAGTGGAATCAGAGGTCTTTAAAATTGTTGATGGGGTCATTGGTAACCTTGGTAAGAGCAGTTTCAGTGGAGTAAAAAACCTAAATTGAAAGAAACCCAAAAAGGAACTAGAAAAGAGGAAGCTGAAGCAGTAAGAATACAATATGTACACAATCATCTTGAAGGCAAAGGAAAGAGGGAACTGGTGTGATAATTGGACAGTTTTTTTGATCAAGAAAGGGATGTTTAAAGATTGTGGTTAACAGGGTGTGATGGGGCGCATGCCCCATGCTGGCAGAAAAGGGCTTAAACCAACCCCAGGGAGGCGGCGCAGGAGGCAGCCAATTAGGAAAGGGCTTGTAGAGACAGCCAATTGGGAGAAGGGTTAGAGAGACAGCCAGTCAGGGCCAGGCAGGACCATATAAGAAGGGCTGCTGAACAAAGCGGCTTGAGTCACTTCCTGGAGTTCGAGGAGGGAGGACTGGCTGCCCTGAAGGAGGGAGAGGAGACAGCACCATGGTGAGAGCAGTGCTGGGTGGGGTCAGGGGAGCAGGAGTGAGCTCCCAGCTGACCACTGCCAGAGTGAGGCCCTGATACAAAAGTGGAGAAGGTGCTAGGGCTGTGGGGAAGGGGCCCAGGGAAACAGATGGCAGGGGTTGGAGGTGACGCAGCACATGACTGCTGCCCCCCTCCCCCTTTGGCCCCAGTTGCTATTGACGCAGGTGGCTAGACATGGGACTTCAGCCTGCCACTGAGGCAAGTGGCTGCACAAAGGACTGCCACCGCTGCCCCTTGCCCACCCCCCCTCCCCCGAAGGGGGGAGAGAAACAAATGGGGAACAGCCAGAGGGCTGTGTCCAGAAGAGGACACCGTGGTCCTGTGAGCAACATGGGCCTGGGGACAGAAGTGAAGGTGGCGAGATGCCCCTAGATGAAGATGCACTGGCAAACCAGAGGTAATTCCCAGGATGGACAGCAGGAGGCACCAAAGTGGTGAGTCTCACCTGGTTACACAGGGCATGCTGAAAACTTTAAAAAAAAGAAAAAGCTAGGTAAGAGAGTGATTGAGGATGAAGGAGAAAGAGGGAACGAAATCTGAAGTGAGAGAAGACAGGAGTAAAAAGGATGGGCTGAAGTGAACAGGTTACTGAGTAGAAGACAATAGTGAGACCACCTCAAAGTCTCTAAGATTTGGGTGTTGGGTGGGGGGGAGAGGTCACGATGATGAGGCAGGGATAAAGGAGGATGAAATTATTTCAGATTCCTTCTTTAAAATTTAGCAATTTCTTGAGTGGAGAGGGTTTGAGTGGACTTAAATACCAGAGCCTCCAGTGGTTGACAGCACAAGAATCAGTCCAGGAAGACAAGTAGAGCAATCTAGCAAGAAAGAAAGTTGAGTTTAAAAAAAAAAGTTTCAGAGGAAAGTATGCAAAGTCCCGAGATTTTCTCCAAAGGTGCTAAGCAATCCATGAACTGGAAGGGAAATTCATGTATCAGGTTTGGAGTTTGGTAGGATGGACAGAGTGATAGATGGTGAACCTAAAGATTCAGGAGTGGTGGTGAGGGTAGAGTTTGAAAGTGTAGAATATGGAATTAACAGGTTTGATGGGCTTTCTGCATCCTCTGTTAATCTGTTTCTGATGAATAATTCAGTATTTCTTTATCAATATCTGGAGCTGTTCAGTCTTCTCTCATTATATGATACAAGGGAAACTGTGCTAAGGATAAAAAAAATCTCAAATTTATTGATGAGATTTTTGTAAGTATTACAATGACATGATTTTATGCAGTGAAGAAATATACAGCACTGGCTATTAATAAGGCTGAGAAAGCTCTCCTTTCCCCACATTCTTTTCTAATGATTTTAGTTTAATCTTGTTCAGATCAAAATGATAGAAAGTGACCCACTGATAGTTTTGAAAACTGTGTAGTTTACTCTGATTGGACAGCAGCTGAATTGCAATTTTCAGTACATATTGATGCATGTAGACTCCCGCTTATATTCAATTGCAGGTAACTGGGATGACTTTGTATTGTCAATTTGATACCTGAACTGCAGATTCTGAAAACGTATTTTTCAATTGCTGGTGGCAAGAAAGTAACCTTTTAAAATTATCTCCCAAAATATAAATAACTTCAAAAGGAGTGTTGTTTTGCTAAAGTATAAATCTTGTGGAGGATTATGTGGATTGAGCCACTTCACTTAAGCCTTTGAAATTAATCAAAAGTATTTATGGCTTCCAGAACATAACTGATTTAAAAAATGTGACCTCTGAATAACAATCCAGACACAATAGTCACATTGATGTGTGTACACCAGAAGATACATTATCTGTATCCTCTTCAGCATCCAGTTGTTTGAAATATATTTACAACTGTTGATTATTAATTTTGGCATAAACAGAAGCGTTTGTGCTACAAAACCCTGAAAACAACAAAACAGGCACTGTGCTTTACATAGATCTGAATGTTGTAATCCATATGAGGCCATTTCAGTGAATGGTTTTGGTAAATCTATCTGCTATAAGAGTATAGAAGCACAGACATTTTATATATGTTTTAATGCAGTAATGGTTAAATTGTATGCCAATTAATACAAATAGTAAAATTATATTTTTTAGGTTTAATGATCCATGGCTGCATCCAGACTGCACACTAAAGCTATAGTTGTCGGGCATCCACCCACATGTGGCATGGGAAATAGAACTCATGACCTTCTGCTTCAAGAACACATACCTCTTGAAATAAGGGAGATTCTCCCTTTGTTCAAGTGGTTAGAAGGTTTTTATTTATATATTTTTTGAGAAGGAGCAGAAACTTAGGAGTTCTGTTCACTGTGTCTCATACATGTGGTTTAGTTGATGTGACTGTGTTGTCTTCGTTCACAGTATGTGACCATGGATTAATTACAGATTGGCGCCTGCCTGGTGGAGTGAATTCCTGTAAACCCTGAAGCCAAATTTTACGCTACTTTAAAATGAATTTAATAGGGTTGCATGAGGGGTAAGTCAGTGCAGAATTTGGCTGTACTTGTTCCAAATCAGCTCTACAGCAAGTTCTACCTTTAAAGTAATTTGCAAATAAATATTTTTGATCTTCGCAAAATGCGTTGTTTTTTGCCTGATAGAAAAACATAGCAAGTAGAAGAAGCCATTCAATACCCAACTAAATTGAATGAATGTAACTTCTTAATTTTTACTTTGGGTCTGCCACTGTTGTATGGTGTGTTTTTTGTTTTGTTTTTACTAAATTTCACACCTTTCAAAGGGCATTCCCCCCCCCCCCATTTGATTTATAAATAACTTTTTAGAAACCCTTTTCAGGTACACAGGTTGGGCCCAATACTGTCAGGTGATGAGCATCTCCTGCAACTCAGTGTTGCAGGATTATATGCTTTCTTAGTTTCTCATTTTCCTCACAAGTTAGTGTACAACACTTTTTTTTATGCTTTTATGTGATTGCACTAGTCCACAGGAGCCACTGTGTCATGAAATACTGGACTTTAAAACTGTCACAAAGCCAGGATGAAATACTGATCAATGTGTCTCAGTCCAGTGCCATTTTGTAGGAAGAAGGAAACATTTTACGAGCATATTTTTTAAATGGCAGCTGTTGGAAGCAGCTAAGGTTTCTGAAATGTTAAAATACATTGCAATGGAGATGGGATTAATAGTGATAAGAATAGATGAGCCATCAAAGTGCATGGTAACATCCACGTATTAATATCTACATTAATATATTCATATGAATATATTGATATTACATACAAAAGATTGTATTAAAATAATTTTGCAGTTTTAAAGTCAAGCACTCAAAGGTTGAGAAATGCCAGAATTTAGCTTGCCTGTGCAACCACAATATAGCCCACTTGTACATATACGTTATAATAGTCTTGTTTTACATCCCATAGAAACGTTGTAGTAGAACCAGGAATAGAAATTAGCACTCCTTGGCTCCAGTCCAGTTCTTAAACACAAGAGGATATCTTTTCCTTCTTGCAGCTTTCTCCCGCATTCACTCTCCTTCCTGTGCACTGAATGAAGCAAGGGTCTTGTAGATCAAGCATGGGATCATGTAAGTAAAGTCTGTATGATGTTGCATGTACAAACAAGAGCTGTCGTATGGGCAACCTTCTTTTTGGCATTTCTGAACTCCTGAGAGCTTGATTTTGCTGCTGTCATGTTTTTACCCAAGTATTTTGTATGTAACTTTCTTTGCTTTTTATAAAGCAAACTGAAAAAATCAGAAATTCTGTTTATGTGGAACCATAGTGATCTGCAGGTTTGGACCCCAGCAAAGGCCTGTACCTTTTGAGCTAAAGGAGTAGTAGTCTGTTATGCTCTATGTGGATCAGTCACTAGAGGGGGATGCCACATACTCCTGATTAATTGTTCATTCAACTATTTACTAGACAGCAAAGAATTGCTGGGAATCATTATTCCGGGGTTGAAATCATGGTTCTGGAAAGAAATGTGGTTTTGGGGTACAGACAGCACAGATAAGCGCATAGATTTTGCACGTTCAGCATGAAAGGCTACATAGGTGAGACTTGGGTCTGCCATATTAGAGAGAGAGTGTTCTATTACCAGATCTACCAAAAATGAACCTGTGCAACCTTTCAGGTACCTCATCTATAAAATGGAGGTAATGGTACTTGCCTGCCTCCTAAGGTAGAGTTGTGTGCTCAATAAACAGCTCAATAAACAGAGCTCTAAAGTGCCCACAATTATTAACATTACTGAGTGGAAGGTCTCCTTATAGCTCCTAGGCCAAAGGCAAGGATGTGAGTGGTGCATGTGTCTTATCTGAAGCTCTAGTTGTTTGCATACCATGTGGGAGCAGTTTGGGACCTGGAGCATTCTCAGTGTGGATGAGGGAACTGGACACATACTCAGGGCTGAGTTCAGATTTTAGCTATCTCTAAAAAGCTTTACTGAGCATGTGCAAATATTGATTTTTCCAGAGCGTTATAATTTGGTAAATCCAAGCAGATTTTCACATGAAGAGCAAAAGACACCTCCCTGACCTCAGTAGTAGCTGACTGAAAACTTTTGAGTTCCTTCTCCAAAGCTTAGAGGAGCTCAGGCTCTTCAAAGAAATGACTGGAAAATCTTTTAACAGTGGAAATTTTACCTGTTTTCTCTAACCTTGTTGTCAGAAGTGGCCATATGTTTTTGCTAATACGTGAGAAAAAATCTGCATGAGGCAAAAACCAGGCATGGAAAAGTTCAACCCAAACTGTTCAAGTGTGGCAATGTTATAATGCGGGTCGGAGGGCAGGGCAGGACAAGGAGGAAGAAGAAGGATCTAATGTAAAGTGTTAAGCAACTTTAACTATAGGATGCCAGCTACATCTATAATACTACAGGTATGCATACCTGCTGGTTTGGTATAAAGATTTTATGAGAATGAGTGTGGGGTGGCAAAACCTCAAGTGAGTTATGTAGGTCATCCCAAACCACTGAGAGTAAATGCTTTATACCACACTGTGCTATCTTAGTCTGCATATGCTACACCGCCAAAATTTTCAAACCTGGGGTTCTTGAAATTAGCTGTCTAAATTCAAGCAGCCTAATTTTGAAAATGTGGTCACCACTAGCAGCATTCATTGATTTCAGTAGGAATTGTTGGCGCTCAATATTGCTGAGAGTCAGGCCACTTACATTTAGGTACCTACATATAAATTTAGGGGGCTAACTTTAGGCACCCTCATTTGAAAATGTTTATCGTTGTATATATTATTGCTTACTTAGATTGTGATAGTGCTTGGAAAGTGACAGATGATCCCAATACATAGTAAAACACCATTTCTTCCCCAAAGAACTTACAACCTAAGAAGACAAGCAATAAATGAAGGGTAGGTGAGAGAGATTAAAATATACAAACAATATTTTAAAAGGACATCAAGTATTCCCAAATGACTCTCTCCATAGCTTTTATTAGTTGTGTAATTTCTTCATAATTTCATGGTAGATTACATAGGAAAACAATATCAGAAATGTTTTAAAAAATAATATTGATGCTATTTTTCATACCCTCTGTCCATGAAAATAAATATATTAGTTACCATGAGCCCAATAGTGTGAGCCTCAGAGGAGGGGAGAAATTACAATATATTTGAGAAATTTCTTTTAAAAATCCTGAAATAGCTTTATTATGTACATCATAAAATGTGATTTTAAGGTTCAATGTCTTGGGATTTAACAAGAATAGAAACAAGTGCCACTAAAAATCTTTAAATTTCTTCTTTTCAATGATCAAAGCTCTCTTATGATCTTATAGCCCTTGCAGAATTGTGAGATATGGGAACTTAAATTCAGCACTGGTCCAAGACTGAATGTTACCCATGCTGCACTTCAGACTAAGTGCAGTCTTGAGGGTAAAGAAGGAAGGATATAGTTCTGCAGAAGTTATTTTAATGACAACTGTTGGAAGCTGCTCAGAGGTTTGGAATATTAGAAATACTTCAAGTGGAGATGAATTAGTGGACATAGTGCAGATGCGGTGATCACAAGTGTATAATAACTGCAGTTTACAATCACATGGCTCCACGATTTCATCTTCACATATGGAGATACATATGTTATAGATATATAATGAACCCACACACAGTATATATGTTTGGCACCCATCTGAATTCTTTATGAATATTTTTTTCACAGAAGGAATGAGTCAGTGTTTCAGTGACTCATATGTGAGATTTTTGGGGAAGTTGAACAGAGATAAGGCAAGGCAGAACTGCGTAGGAAGCAGCAGCTTTGATTTCTGTGGGGGCAGAATGAATAGAGGGGCATCAGGAAAGGCAGCTTGACGATTAGAAATTATTGGGAAAATCAGTACATCATACTCCTAGTTATACCAAAGTATTGCCTAGAGCTACTAGTGTGCCCATTAATAATAGTGGCATGATTAAGAAATCTTTATTTTTACGTATTGTTTTCAATTAGTGCATTGCCTGCCTGTATAGTTGAGCATTTTTTCCAGCTTCAGAATTGTTTTTTTCTTGCTTTCAGACTCTAACATAGTCTTTATTAAAATATCTTCTTTGTAATATTTGTTGATATTTTATGCCTCCAAATATCCAGTCTAATGCAAACTCCATTATAGGCTCTCTAATCTTCCATGGGTTAGAATTTTTTTTATACATTCTAATATTATTTTTCAAAAAACTTGAAAAATATGTATGCTCGCTGTAGGTAAGATTAAATACCTACCTCTATTCTTAAAGCCAATTTTTCATAATTTTCTCAAACATATTTCTTTAAGGCTGAAATATTCCATCTTAGCCCAAAGGGGCATTTTACTTGGAATTCTGAGGAAACTCATGCCATTTTGAGGGTTTTTTTGTGTAGGTGAAAAATTACTTTTAAAATCAAAACTACAAAAATAACTGAAAACCAACTGAAGCTAGAAAGGTCAAACTTGGCTTGTACTGTGAGTTCTCAGTGAGGTCTAAAGTGTAAGCCAAGTTTGAAGTAAATTAATTGTTTGTATTTTTTTAAATTGTAAACTTCTACAGTAGGAAGCTTTATGTACATGCTATAGAATTTTTACTCCCTGTAATTTTTAAGTAATCTTTTGAGACAACTGAGCATTTGGGACTATGTACATTCATAGATGGACCAAGTTTAAGGACAGCTAGGTTCAGGGCTATGGAAAGGAGCATTCAGGAAGTGTTCAGCTAAAAAATTCCCTATCAATAAATTTACAAATTCTAATGAGATTTTTCTTGTTTGGTTTTTTAACAGGAAATTCTATACCACAGATAGCATTTTATTTTATTATTTATTTATTTTGATGTTTGCAAACCATAACAAAAACACTAACCAACAGTCAGACCACAGGGTCAGTTACCTCAAGACTTTGTCATAGAACAACAATTTATCATACAATATCTAAAATTAAAATTAAATCTTATTAAAATATTTGACTTCATATTCTACACAGTGTGATATAGCTACTGTAGATGGATAAATTATAACATCTGCAAATATTCAACATTATACAGGTAGGACTTCTGTTCTTACCCATATTTTGAGTTCTATGTATGTAAATGTAGATCTGTTCCTCAAATTTACAATGCTGTGGAACTAAGAACCTGTCTAGTCGATGGCCAGAACACGAGTGGTGTCCATTCTGTTTAAATAAGACTTGAGGAAGTATGAAAGCACTATGACATGTTTATATATTGACAAAATATCACCTGGTTCCTTGTTCTTATGCTAATAACACAATTTAAAGGGCATTTCCTTTAATTAAGACTTGAAAAGGAGGATAGTTAATCAAAAGAAGCCCAGGGGCTCTAATTTTCCCAAGGAATTCCATGACATGCTCTGTTGGCATCTCTTAATCCCTGTTGCTTAAAACAGATCATAGCATTCGTAATGTTCAGACAGTGCCACACCCCAGCAGTGCTGGGAGGCATAAGACAAAACAGAATACTTCGCTGCTTAAGAATGTGGCAATGCCATGAAGTGTTGTTGTAGCATTGCACTTCCCAGTTGTGTGTGCTTGTGACTCCAAGCACAGAATGTCTTGAACATTACACCATTATACCCAGTAAATAGCAGTTGGCATACTTTATGGCAGTACGAATACAACTTTTATCCCCACTGGCTCTCATGTGAGCAGACAAACCATAGCACAGCTGGGATTCTCATTAAACTACAAAGGAGGAAATCAGGAATTTCCCTAGTGAGCATAGACTACTAGAGCATACTGTTTTTACACTTATATGGGATATGACTGTTTCTTCCAGAAATATTTGTAAGTGTCTTGCTTTACTGAAATATTTTCAAAGGACCTTGATGGTAAATTCTGTGAATAAGTGCTCACTAAGAATACATACACTGTCAGAGCTTGATAAACACCAGATGCCTACTAGCCACAGAATTAAATTTTATAATAGGGGGCAGATATGAAATATGCAGTGATGCCCACCATTGACCTGTAGAGGCCATGAAAACCCGAGCCCTTCTACCCCCAGCTGTTGGAAAGGGGTAGAATATTGGGATTTCTAGAAGGCTGGTCCCACTGGAACATGCTTTGGTGTATCTATCCTTTGTATCAGCCTCTGGCCATTTGACTGATACATTTGAAAATGAGACTTTTGTCTGTCTTTTCAGCACAACCCAGATCCTCCTCACTTACTATTCTAGCTTTCCCCTGCTCTATAACAGATTGTGTTGTCTAGTGGCTAGAGGAGGCTCTGAGAGACAGGAGGATTCTGGGTACGAATCCAGACTGAGTCACAAATTCACTGTATGATCTTCAGGATGATCAGTTAACTTTTGTGTGTCTCTAGAAATCTAGCTGGAAAAATGGGTGAAAAGTAGATGCTGTACCCAAATTAAATTTTCCAGAGTAAGAAAATTAAAATGAAACTTAAGTAACAAGCTCTTTCCCAGAAGATCTCCACAGCAGCACTGGTGTGAATCAAGGACATGACGTTATGTGAGTTTGACTGTGGTTGTAGGGTGAGCTAATAATGGTAATCACAATTAACTTTAATCATAAATTGGTATAATAGAATATAATTGTAAAAATGTCAAGATGTGCATAGAAATGATCTGTCACATTTCAAAGAAAATTAATACAAGAATTCACAATACACTGGAAATTATATGTTTGCTCCAGTGTTCTCTTTAGATAGAATTAAAATAAAAATTACATGTTTGTCTCTTGGGCCTAAATTTTCAAAAATTAGTAGTGATTTTGGATACCTGAGTTTTTGGTTACCCAATTTAAGACGTGTTTAAAGGGGCCTAAATTTTAGAGAGTAGATGCTCAGCACTTTTTGAAAAACAGTTCTCTTTAAAGCTCCTCAGTTCGGACACTCAGAAATTGAGAAACGTGCGCACCCCACCACCCCAAATCACTAATTACTCTTCAAAGTGTAAGCCAGAGATCAGCTACCTTTGGCACGTGGCCCGTCAGGGAAATCTGCTGGCAGGCTGGGATAGTTTGTTTACCTGCAGCATCTGCAGGTTCGGCCGATCGCAGCTCCCACTGGCCACAGTTCACCATTTCAGGTCAATGTGGGCTGCGGGAAGCAGCAGCCAGCACGTCGTTCGGGCCACGTCGCTTCCTGCAGCCCCCATTGGCCTGGAACGGCGAACCACAGCTAGTGGGAGCTGTGATCGGCCAAACCTGCGGACGCTGAAGGTAAACGAACCGTCCAGGCCCGCCAGTGGATTTCCCTGATGGGCTGCGTGCCAAAGGTTGCCAGTCCCTGGTGTAAGCCCTTCTCTTTACATGTCCCATTAATAGCTCAATGGAGTGCTTACATTATTTTAAAATGAATTATTAGAGAGCACTAAACATACACAAATTTAATTATAGGAAAGAAGCAATTGTACTGTAATAAGCCTAAAATGTGGTTTTCTTGTTTTACATTGTTCTATATAGTTATTAAAATGTAAAGTTACTGTTTCTTTCTAAAATGTTAGTTTACATTAAAAGTTCCAGATGAGTAACATACCTCTTGCTGTAATGTCCTACACACACTACAAATGTCATGAAGTCAATAGAAATGAAATCCTGGCCCTACTGAAGTCAATGGGATTTTTGCCATTGACTTCAGCCGAGCCAGGATTTCAGCCTAGGAGTTTTGCCTGTGTAATGATAGTAAGGTCAGGCCCAAAGCTATATCACTGTTAGTGAGATATGTGTGCAACAAAATGTATTTGTGCTTGTTTTTGTTTTCAGCTACCATAGTACTGGGGAGTTATTTGTGGGGCCAAAATAAGACAAGACCTGGTCTTCTCAGGGTTTCCACTCCTGCATGGTAGAAATGCAGCATGAAAACTGGGCCTCACATTATTTCAGCCCACCGAAGCAAAAAACAAGAGGGAAAAATGAAGATCACAAATGTCCATACAGTACAGAAATATGCAGATTTCTACGGGGACTACATGCACAGCCCGAAGAAGTGATGTTACCTTTTTGGATCCTGGAACATAAAAACGTTTTAAATTAAAACAGCATAATTTTATTACGCCATATAATACAAGAAAATCCCCCACTAGAGTTCTTGTGACAGCCAACCTGAACTTTGCTGTTATGGTTTATGATGTCACTAGAACCTCTCCATGGAGCTACATTATTTATCCTTGTTTTAAAGGGTTGCTTACCCCCTGCTTTCGTTAAGGGTGTGTGTGGTGGGTCAATCTAATTACTTCAGTTTTAAATGTATAAAATACCCCAATGAACTAATAAAAAATAAATATATAACAAGTAGTTCTGGAAATCATTTATACTATATGGTCTAGAATCCATAATAGCCAAACTCATTTGAGCTAAATTCTGCTCTCGTTTACACTAGTGTAAATTTGAAGTTACTCCATTAGCTTCAATGGAATTACTTCAGTTTTATGCCTGTAAGATCAGATTATATGGTTCAGTTATTTCAAGGGGACTTTTACCTGCATAAAGGCTATAGGATTGGCCACTGTATGCTGTCATATCATTAAATATGCTTCAAAAGTACTGTAAAATGTATTTAATATTATATAGGTTTAATTATTTGCCCTAAACAGATGTTTCTTAGTGGTAGAGAGTCCAGATCACTCCACTTTTCAGCACAGAGTTCAGAATTGTATGGTTCACAGCACAGTGTTACATTGCTATCCTAACTGACAGATAATCCTGATTTTCCTCCTCTTTATTCATGCAATGAAATGTGGAGGTTAAATCTTTGCTACTAATGGTTGAAGTGCATTCAGAATGCTCTGTCTTCTCTCTTCTTTGCAAGATGAAACTGCTCATACAATGATGTGAGGGAGTGGAAGGTTAATCTACAGTAGAGTGGAGAAACACAATATAACATTGTTTTAGTAAGTATACTGGTCAGTACAATTACAACAAAGTGTGATGTTTTCGAAAGATGAGTTCTTTAGCACGCAAGCTCTCTGTGAATAAGATTAAACTGTAGTTATCGAGAAGAAACCCTAGGAATAACATAATAGTTTCTCTGCAGAGGAGATAGTGGTTAAAAAAATTCATTAGATCATCCAGGCCATATCTCTGAAATGTCAGATTGCTTCCTATTATAATAAGTATAGTACTATTAAGTAGACTTTTTTTTTTCCTTTTTGAGATTTTAGCATTGCATCAAATGTTAAATTTTCCTCTAAAGGCCAGTATTAGTGGTACTCTGTAGAGCTTTTCAATAAAATTAGTTTCTATTCTGCCATTTAATTTTTTTAACTATGTTTAAGGCCACAACAAAACATAGATGTCTGTACAAGATGGGACAAAACAGATTTGTAGAGCTGGTGACCCTATTTCCTGGTCAAGAGCAATTTCAACAAAAAACCCACTTAGAAGTGAATTTTTAGCACCTATGTAGTAAGAGAGAAAAACTCTTGGGGTAATGTTAACAATGTAATTATAATGAAATATAGTAAATGCACTAAAATAACAATTGAAATAGTAAAAAGAAAAGGAGGACTTGTGGCACCTTAGACTAACAAATTTATTTGAGCATTTATTTGCTCAAATAAATTTGTTAGTCTCTAAGGTGCCATAAGTCCTCCTTTTCTTTTTGCGGATACAGACTAACACAGCTGCTACTCTGAAAATTGAAATAGTGATCACCAGACACATTTGGGGTGAAATTTACCCATGGTGCAGAGGTCCAGTGCAAGACTCTACATCACTTAAACCCCAATAGAGGGTGTGCTGGGAGTGTGCTGACAAAGTGTGTCTACAAAACAAATGCTATGGCTCTAGTGTAGACACTTGCTACAGCAATGAAAGGGGTTTCTCAGTAAATTACCCGCTCAAGAGGTGGTAGCTAGGTTGACAGAAGAATTCTTCCATTGAGCTAGCTGTGTCTGCAGTAGGGGTTAGGCCAACCTAACTATGTCACACAGAGCGTGCAGTTTTTCACAGCCCTGAGCAATGTAGCCAGTTCAACCTAAGTTTTAGGTGTAGACCAGGCCAGAGGATCCACATAAACATTTCGTTCACCCTGTTGCTGTGTTAACGTGTGCAATTCAGAGGATTAGCATAGCCAAAACAAGAGAAGAGCTTACACAAGGCACTAGTGAAGAAGATGATAAATAACTAAAATGTAGTGCCAGTAAAAAAAGCAATTCCTGAATTATGCTACCTGGTGGTAATGTATTTGTTAGAACAGAAAATATGTGAAATGCTGTAAGCCTTACTGACACTTGTTGAACATATTTTTCCATTTTTAAAATGTTCCATTTTTATTACAAGGCACTTCCTGCTCGCTCTTACAGTCATTCAGAGATATTATGCTTGTGTTTACTTGCTTACAACCAGCAAAGAAAGAAATATCATTTCAGTATTTTTCTATAGAGACAGTGACTTGATTTTTCACTTGCCGTTCCTGTTGATTTCAACATGAACTCTATGTGCTGAACACTTCTGAAAATTGAGGCCCTAAAGTCCTAATCTTACTGACTCTTTCCTGGGCCACCTCATCTACTAATCAGAACCAAAATCATTTGTATAAGCCATTTAGCTGTAGACAGTTTGTGTCTTGGCCTGTCATAAAATACAAATGTATAACTGAGATCAAAATGCTTAATACTATGATTTGTTGAAATATCTGTGAAGTGAGAAGACCAACAACATTTCAGGATCTCATATGATTAGACCAGTTTATAGTGCTTTAAATCAGACTTCAGGCTTAAACTCCCAACACGAGAGCTGTACACTTGCATTGCTTTTGTATATTACATTTTCTGTAGACACGTTAAAATAAGAAGCATTTCTAATGACATAACATACATTGGCCAGTCCTATAGTCTTTATGCAGGCAAACCTCCCCTTGAAATAATTGAACGATAATCTGATCTCAGTTACACTGCCATAAATCTGAAGTAACTCTATTGGAGCTAATGGAATTACTTCAGACTTACATTGGTATAAATGAGAGCGTAATTTAGCCCAGTGTTCAGTCTTCAAACAATATTTTCAAAGTAAAAGGGGTGCATTTTTTTAATGACGTGTTATCCATTACAATGCTATCTTTTTGTAGAAGCCAGTGCAAGAAAAATTATTTCCTGTTTTAAATATGATGGGTAAATAAACTGTATTTCCACAAAATATTCATCCTGAAACTGCAGAGAACATATCATCTTTTTAAAATACTGAATTTAAGTACATTTTTTTTAAAAAATCAACATTAAATCTAAATTTAATTGATTTGCAAACCTAGAGTGGAACTGTGCTTTTGCTGTAGCCCCTGAGCAAGGGGCAGCATGTGGTTGCACTGCCCTTGGAGCAGACTGGAAGGCACATGGAGAGAATTGTATGCTAGAGTTTTTACCTTGGTTAATTGATGGCGATTGATTTTTTTTTTGTTAGCTACCTCTAATTAATTGGAAAATCCTAGAATCATAGGACTGGAAGGGATCTGAAGAGGTCATCAAGTCCAGTCCCCCGCACGCATGGCAGGACTAAGTAGTATCCAGACCATTCCTGACAGGTGTTTGTCTAACTTGCTCTTAAAAATCTCCAGTGATGGAGATTCCACAGCCTCCCTACGCAATTTATTCCAGTGCTTAACCACCCTGACAGTTAGGAAGTTTTTCCTAATGTCCAACCTCAACCTGAATTAACTTGAAATAAAAATGGTAATGTAAACAAGCCTTGAGAATCTCAATCAGCTCTTTGGGTTCCCCTTCATTTTATGGGAGAAGTAGTCTGAGCCAAACCTATACATGGTGCAGCATAACTCCTGTGGTACACTGGCATAGACACACTAGGCAGTGTGGAGCCAAGGCTTTACCCACTCCCAACCTCAGAGATCTCAAACTCAAATCATCACAAGGGCCACATGAGGACTAGTACATTGACCTGAGGGCCGCATCACTGAAACCTTTTCATACAATGGTACAAAAGTATAGTCAAAAATGAAGAGTAAGATAGTATGCTGTTAAGTCAATGTATTAACTTTTTTAAAACTGTAATGCGAAAAGTCAGTGCTAATTTTGACAGTCATTTCATTTTTGGCCACTTAGCTGGCAGCGTTTTGCATCAACCAGAGCATCCATATTAGGTTTGACATTCTGAGATGAAACCAATCTCAATGTTGCTTGCAAATGTTCATCAGTGAGATTTGACCTTAACACAGATTTGTTAATCTTCGTGGAAGAGAGAAACTGTTCACATATATATATGTATTTCCAAACATTGCCATTAGCCTTGCGGAAGCAGCGGGAGCTGTCATGGGGTCTGATAGGGACTGATGGGCTAAGAGCCCTTGGCTGTGAGCATGCACTGATCCTCATAGAAGGCAGCTGGCAGCACCTTTCAGCCTCAGGTCACAGCCCATAACAGCAAGGGCCTGGGATGCGGGTTTTGAATCCCTCCCCCCTTTGGGTGATCTCTCTGTTAGAACTTCCTTTCTACGGAGCTGAGGTGCCATCTCCTCCTGCTGACACCAGTGGGATCTGTGGGTGCTTAGCACCTTTCAGAACAGACTCTCATAGCATGTGCATTGCAACAAAGCTCTGAAGCCAAGGGGAATGACAGGTATGATTCAAATCACGCCACAGATGCCCAGATAAACAACCCCCTCTCCCAGACTGCTCCAAGTTAATCCCCCCTCTGGGTCTTCCTGTGCATCCTGGCTCCTGTGTATCTCTGCTAGACTGTAAGCTGTTTGAGGTCTTACCAAGCACATTGCTGGCACCTAATGAAAAGAGGGGTGTTACCTAGGGTGACCAGATGTCCTGATTTTATAGGGACAGTCCCGATATTTGGGGCTTTTTCTTACATAGGCTCCTATTACCCCCCCCCACCTCCTATCCCGATTTTTCACACTTGCTATCTGGTCACCTTAGTGTTACCATAGCCACAAGAGGTATCTAGCAACACTTCAGTACGTGCCCCGCCCCTGCCCTACCTCTTCCCACCCCTTCCCTGCACTGGTCCCACCTCTTCCCCGCCTCCTCTTCTGAGCACACCGCATCCCCGCTCCTCTCACTCCCTCCTGGACAGTCGTAAGCGCTGCCAAACAGCTGTTTGGCAGCAGGAAGCGCTGGGAGGTAGGCAGAGGAGCAGGGATGCAATGCGCTCATGGGAGGGCACGGGGTGAGGAGCGGGGGTGGGGGGTGTCGGCGCCTATGGCGGGCCGCAGGAAATAACTCCGTGGGGCCACGTGTTTGAGACCCCTGCCCTACCTCATCTTGCCCACCCACCCACTTGTTGAAGGCACGAGTATAGCAGCACTGTGGAGGCTTCTCTCTTCCTCATGCTGCTACCTGCATTCTGGTATCCTTATTGCCTTGCAAAGCCACACAAGCCAGGCCACAATAAGGCCAGTGGCGTAGCCAGGTGGAGAAAAAGGGGGAGCGGAGATAAAAAAAGGCGCCACCCGCTTGTACTCACCCGGCGGCGCTCCGGGTCTTCAGTGGCACTTCGGTGTCAGGTCCTTCACTCACTCCAGTCTTCGATGGCACTGAAGGACACGCCCTCCCCCCCCGCCCCGCCAACAAAGTGCCTCCGAAGACCGGAGCGAGTGAAGGACCCGATGCCGAAAAGCCACTGAAGACCCGGAGTGCTGCCTGACCGGCCACCGAAGACCCGGAGCACTGCCGGGTGAGTAAAAATTAAAAAGGTGCCAATACATTAAAAAAGCACCACTTGTGCTTGGTGAGGGAGCGGCCGCTGCCCCGCTCCCCCACTAGCTGCGCTACTGAATAAGGCCTGTACTTCTAAGGCATTGTTCATGTAATGGACTCAGTTTACAGGAGAAGTGCTAAATTATATCTGTTAATGTGTATGGTTCTTGTAAGATTATTGCCAATTTTATAATTGTTTCCAGCACTCTGGTAATTTTTCATTAGTTGTCCTGAAAAGCAGCAGCCAGTAGATCATCAAACCTGCATTTTATGTTTTTTATTCAGTTGTATCCATATCTAAGAAGGTAGATCATGGCCATGAAGTAGAAGATATTGTAACTGTTTGTTACCATATAGCACACAAAGCAGAAATGTAAATATTTGTACACACCTTCGGCACAGATGGAGCAATCGAAATTCACAGAAAACTCTCTCAAGCAAATCAGATTTATTTTTTTTTAATGTAGAGAGCCCATACAAATTTTCAATTAAAGCTGAGAATCACATATAGGTAATATTCAATGAGTGATTTAAAAAAATAGCGTGGAATGGGATCTGCCTTACACAGGCAGTTTGCTTTTGTGCTTTCATGTTTGAAAGACATTGACTTAAGTAACTTATCTACATTTCTGTTTTTGATCAAGCTTTTGATCAGAACAGTACACTGTTTTTTATTTTTAACAGAAAAACATAACTGAAGGATATTGTAGGATCTTTCCAGCTGAATGTCAAGTATATAGTTCAGTTCACCCTCCTTGTCATTCAGGAGAGTGTATTCTAGCCATTGTATTTGACTCATCCCTCTCTCTAAAGTAGACCCATATATCCAGGCCATGTCAAAGTCTTTCCTACATGTTCACTTCTACCTACATAATTCAAAAGAGTCAACGTTTTCTTTCCATCGAGATTGCCAAGGCTCTTGTTCAGCCCTAATCATTTAGTGCCTTGACTAATATAATTCCCTCCTTTCTGGCCTGGACCCCAGCCATATTGCCCCCTGAAGTCCATTCAAAAAGCAGCTTCTAGGATCTTCTTTCTAGCTTTATCACTATGACTACATTATCCCTTTCTTTGGTCCCCTCCTTACACAGTATCAAACACAATTTTTTGTTTGAGTGATTGTCCATATAGATTTAATTCTTGGTTTACATGCACACCATGCATATGAGATCAGATTCTTTTGGAAAGCGGTATCCACTGGAGCCATGCTTCTACCCCAGAGTCTCCCCACACAGTGGCATAAGGGGTTGCTGTGATAACCCAGGAATGTATGTTCGTAATTCAAATTATTCCTTCCAATGTGCATTACTTTGTATTTGTCAACAGTGAATTGCACCTGCCTTCTTGCAGCTGATTCACTTAGATTTGTTAAGTTCCTCCAGAGCTCCTCATAGTTTTCTTTAGCATTCACTAACCTAAGTAATTTTGTGTTGTCACCTCACATCCACACCTTTTTTGGGATCATGAATAAATATAAACGTAGCAAACAACCCCAGTCTTGGTATGGGTTCGTGGGGCCACCCAACTGTTAACTTTCTCCCTTCTTCCTTCTCACAAATTTCTCTGAAGACAAAATGTGACCCACCCAGCTCAACAGGTGGGAAATTTAATAGGGTCTGCAGGGTGCTTGACAGCCTCAGAAGGAAGTGGAGTAGAGGGCCCTCCTCCCCAGGGGCTCTCGGTCAACCATTGGCCAGCTAGAGGAAGATGGGAGACCGTTGGCTCTTTGCTCTTTATAGGGGGGTTGTTGCCAAATGTTCCAATTCATCTTAACTCACCCTCCCTCCCCATAGTTTTGTGTAAGAGCTGTGGTTTTTAGGATGCTGAGGGTTTGACTGGTTGCCTGCTTTGGAGGTTAGGAAGGATATTTTCCCAGTGGGACCAAATTGGCAGAGGCCTGGTAGGTGTTTTCACTTTTGTCACAGCATCATGAAGGCAGCATTTTTAAATAAAAATAGGACTTAGAAATTAATATTAGTAATATGTATGAACATTTTGTTTATCATGACTTGTGGCTGGTGTCCAGTACAGATAAAAGGGGGGTGGGGAGAAAGGCCAGAAATAAGGGCCTTGGATTTTGCTGGTGTACATGAGTGTGATACAGGAGGGCCAGGGAGCAGTGGGAGAGTGCTGGAGGGGAAATATATAAGCTCAAGGCTAATTAAGGTGTGGTTCCCTGTAGACTAGGGAAGGTGGCTGCAGGTTAATTGGAGCACCTGCAGTCAATTAAGGCCCTGTTAGGAACCTAATAAAACCCCCTGCATCAGGCAGACAGAGGAAGAGAAAGGACAATGGACTGGAGTGTGGAGATGTGTTGAGACATTTGGAAGACCTGAGAATTGAAGTAAGGGAGACCCTGCCCCAGCAGGACAGGGAGATTCCCTTCCCCCCAGCATCTAAGGACCGAGGGTAACCCTACCTAAGGAGGACGAGGGTAAGAAACCCACAGGGGTTGAGAGGGACTGGGACTCAGAGCGAGGAGCAAACCCAGATCTCCTTCCCCGCTTCCCTCCTCTACCACCTTCCCAGGCTAGTAGCGGGGCCCTCAGCACCCAAGAGCAGGGGCAAAGGGTGGCATCTTATCTCCCTGTCAAGAAAAGCACAGGACCCACCAGACTAAAATCGGCCATCTTGCCACAATGAGTTTATGGGAAAATGGGAGCCCTGAAGACTCTGCAGTCAAAGGTCCCTCTTCAGTATTTTCTGTCCCCTTCACAGTGGAGAAAGTGAGAGGATTCAGTAGAATCAGCTGAATCCTAAAGGTATGTTGAGTCTATACTGGGTTATGGGCTACATGATGGGAATCCTGAAATCTCTGCACTGGATCCACTTAAATGGCTGGTACAGGGAGACAGGGCAGATAACTCAATTCTGGAGAAGGGAGCTAATAAAGTTGCGGACTGCTTCTTATATCCATCTCTGTTGTCCTCATTCACCTGTGAGTCCTAATGAATTGGTGCAATGTCACAAGTGTACAGCTCTCTCTCCCCCTCATTTTTCCCTAATCTTCTCTACCACCCTTTCTGCTCCTCACTACAGTTTAGGCCCTGGTCTACACTAGGACTTTAGGTCAAATTTAGCAGGGTTAAATTGATGTAAACCTGCACCCGTCCACATGATGAAGCCCTTTTTTTTTACTTAAAGGGCTCTTAAAATCGATTTCCTTACTCCACCCCTGACAAGTGGATTAGCGCTTAAATCAGCCTTGCCGGGTCAAATTTGGGGTACTGTGGACACAATTCGATGGTATTGGCCTCCGGGAGCCATCCCAGAGTGCTCCATTGTGACTGCTCTGGACAGCACTCTCAACTCAGATGCACTGGCCAGGTAGACAGGAAAAGAACTGCGAACTTTTGAACCTCATTTCCTGTTTGGCCAGCGTGGCAAGCTGCAGGTCACCATGCAGGGCTCGTCAGCAGAGGTCACCATGCAGGGCTCGTCAGCAGAGGTGACCAGGCTGGAGTCCCAGAATAGCAAAAGAGCTGCAGCATGGACTGAACGGGAGGTACGGGATCTGATCACTGTATGGGGAGAGGGATCCGTGCTATCAGAACTCCGTTCCAGTTTTCGAAATGCCAAAACCTTTGTCAAAATCTCCCAGGGCATGAAGGACAGAGGCCATAACAGGGACGCGAAGCAGTGCTGCGTGAAACTTAAGGAGCTGAGGCAAGCCTACCAGAAAACCAGAGAGGCGAATGGCCGCTCTGGGTCAGAGCCCCAAACATGTCACTTCTATGATGAGCTGCATGCCATTTTAGGGGGTTCAGCCACCACTACCCTAGCCATGTTGTTTGACTCCTTCAATGGAGATAGAGGCAACACGGAAGCAGGTTTTGGGGACGAAGAAGATGATAGCTCACAGTAAGCAAGAGGAGAAGCCGGTTTTCCTGACAGCCAGGAACTGTTTCTCACTCTGGACCTGGAGCCAGTACCCCCCAAACCCACCCAAGGCTACCTCCTGGACCCGGCAGGCGGAGAAGGGACCTCCGGTGAGTGTACCTTTTTAAAATACTATACATGGTTTAAAAGCAAGCATGTGAAAGGATTAATTTGCCCTGGCATTCGCGGCTCTCCTGGATGTACTCCCAAAGCCTTCGCAAAAGCTTTCTGGGGAAGGCAGCCTTATTGCATCCTCCATGGTAGGACTACTTTACCACTCCAGGCCAGTAGCACGTACTCGGGAATCATTGTACAACAAAGCATTCAGTGTCTGTTTGCTGGCATTCAAACAACATCCGTTCTTTATCTCTCTGTGTTATCCTCAGGAGAGTGAGATATCATTCATGGTCACCTGGTTGAAATAGGGTGCTTTTCTTCAGGGGACACTCAGAGGTACCCGTTCCTGCTGGGCTGTTTGCCTGTGGCTGAACAGAAATGTTCCCCGCTGTTAGCCACGGGGCGGGGGTAGGGTTGAGGGGGTAACCACGCGGTGGGGGGAGGCAAAATATGACCTTGTAACGAAAGCACATGTGCTATGTATGTAATATTAACAGCAAGGTTTACCCTGAAAGAGTGTAGCCATTGTTTTATAAAATGTCTTTTTAAATACCGCTGTCCCTTTTTTTTTCTCTTTTCTCCACCAGCTGCATGTGTTTCAATGATCACAGGATCTTCTCCTTCTCAGAGGCTAGCAAAGATTAGAAAGAAAAAAAAAACGCACTCGTGATGAAATGTTCTCTGAGCTCATGCTGTCCTCCCATGCTGACAGAGCACAGACGAAGGCGTGGAGGCAAATAATGTCAGAGTGCCGGAAAGCACAAAATGACTGGGAGGAGAGGTGGCCGGCTGAAGACAGGGCTGAAGCTCAAATGTGGCGGCAGTGTGATGAGAGGAGGCAGGATTCAATGCTGAGGCTGCTGGAGGATCAAACCAATATGCTCCAGTGTATGGTTGAGCTGCAGCAAACGCAGCTGGAGCACAGACTGCCGCTACAGCCCCTGTGTAACCAACTACCCTCCTCCCCAAGTTCCATAGTCTCCTCAGCCAGATGCCCAAGAACGCGGTGGGGGGGCCTCTGGCCAACCAGCCACTCCACCACAGAGGATTGCCCAAAAAACAGAAGGCTGGCATTCAATAAATTTTAAAGTTGTAAACTTTTAAAGTGCTGTGTGGCATTTTCTTTCCCTCCTCCACCACTCCTCCTGGGCTACCTTGGTAGTCATCCCCCTATTTGTGTGATGAATGAATAAAGAATGCATGAATGTGAAGCAACAATGACTTTATTGCCTCTGCAAGCGGTGATTGAAAGCAGGAGGGGAGGATAGTTAGCTTACAGGGAAGTAGAGTGAACCAAGGGGCGGGGGGTTTCATCAAGGAGAAACAAACAGAACTTTCACACCGTAGCCTGTCCAGTCATGAAACTGGTTTTCAAAGCTTCTCTGATGCGGACCGCGCCCTCCTGTGCTCTTCTAATCACCCTGGTGTCTGGCTGTGCATAACCAGCAGCTAGGCAATTTGCCTCAACCTCCCACCCTGCCATAAACATCTTCCCCCTTACTCTCACAGATATTTTGGAGCGCACAGCAAGCAGTAATAACAGTGGGAATATTGGTTTCACTGAGGTCTAAGCGAGTCAGTAAACTGCGCCAGCGTGCTTTTAAACGTCCAAATGCACATTCTACCACCATTCTGCACTTGCTCAGCCTGTGGTTAAACGGCTCCTGACTACTGTCCAGGCTGCCTGTGTACAGCTTCATGAGCCATGGCATTAAGGGGTAGGCTGGGTTCCCAAGGCTAACTATAGGCATTTCAACATCCCCAACAATTATTTTCTGGTCTGGGAATAAAGTCCCTTCCTGCAGCTTTTGAAACAGACCAGAGTTCCTGAAGATGCGAGCGTCATGTACCTTTCTCAGCCATCCCACGTTGATGTTGGTGAAACGTCCCTTGTGATCCACCAGAGCTTGCAGCACTATTGAAAAGTACCCCTTGCGGTTTATGTACTCGCCGACTTGGTGCTCCGGTGCCAAGATAGGGATATGGGTTCCGTCTATGGCCCCACCACAGTTAGGGAATCCCATTGCAGCAAAGCCATTGACTATGACCTGCACATTTCCCAGGGTCACTACCCTTGATATCAGCAGATCTTTGATTGCGTGGGCTATTTGCATCACAGCAGCCCCCACAGTAGATTTGCTCACTCCAAATTGATTCCCGACTGACCGGTAGCTGTCTGGCATTGCAAGCTTCCACAGGGCTATTGCCACTCGCTTCTCAACTGTGAGGGCTGCTCTCTTCTTGGTATTGATGCGCTTCAGGGCAGGGGAAAGCAAGTCAGAAAGTTCCATGAAAGTGCCCTTACGCATGCGAAAGTTTTGCAGCCACTGGGAATCGTCCCAGACCCGCAACACTATGCGGTCCCACCAGTCTGTGCTGGTTTCCCGAGCCCAGAATTGGCGTTCCACCACGTGAACCTGCCCCATTAGCACCATGATGCATGCATTGGCAGGGCCCATGCTTTCAGAAAAATCTGTGTCCATGTCCTGATCACTCACGTGATAGCGCTGATGTCGTCTCCTTGTCCAGTATCACTCTGCCAGGTTCTGGTGCTGCATATACTGCTGGATAATGCGTGTGGTGTTTAATGTGCTCCTAATTGCCAAAGTGAGCTGAGTGGCCTCCATGGTTTCCTTGGTATGGCGTCCGCACAGAAAAAGGGTGCGGAACGATTGTCTGCCGTTGCTCTGACGGAGGGAGGGGCGACTGACGACTTGGCTTACAGGGAATTAAAATCAACAAAGGGGGTGGCTTTACATCAAGGAGTATATCAGGCAGGACTTCACTGAGGGTTCCAATAAGAAATGGTGCACCTAAGTAATTGTTCTTATTGGAACAAGCAGGTTGGTCTGGCCTCTGATTGATACATGGCTAGATTTACCTCGCTGCACCTTCTCTGTGAGTGACTAGAGGAATGAGTCCCCTAGATGGGGGAGAAGCAAATGAGTATAAAACAAATCTAGTCTATTTCTTGTTTTGATCCATTCCATGTATCTTTTACATCTTTGGCTGGCAGCAGATGGTGCAGAAGGACTGCAAGCCATCCACATCTCATGGCTGCTCGGCAGAAGATGGTACAATAGGACTGCTAGCCATCCTCATCTCTTGCCTGCCCAACAGAAGATGGTACAATAGGACTGCTAGCAATCCGTATCGCCTGCCTGCTCACCATAAGATGGTTCAATAGGACTGACTGCAGGACTAAAGAGAATGACCTGGTCAAGTCACTTCTAATGTAGTCCCTGCACCCATGTCTGCCCAGGCGCTCAGCCAGGAGCACCTCGGACATGACGATGACGGCTACCAGTCCTATTGTACCGTCTGCTGCCACAAGAAAGGGGTTGCTGCTGCTGTGTAGCAATGCAGTACCATGTCTGCCAGCACCCAGGAGACATACGGTGACGGTTACCTGAGCGGGCTCCATGCTTGCCGTGGTATGGCGTCTTCACAAGCAACTCAAGAAAAAAGGCGCGAAACGATTGTCTGCTGCTGCTTTCACAAAGGGAGGGAGGGAACAGGGGCCTGACGACATGTACCCAGAACCACCCGCGACAATGTTTTAGCCCCATCAGGCATTGGGATCTCAACCCAGAATTCCAGTGGGCAACGGAGACTGCAGGAACTGTGGGATAGCTACCCACAGTGCAACACTCCGGAAGTCGATGCTTGCCTCGGTACTGTGGAAGCACTCTGCTGAGTTAATGCACTTAATGCACTTAGAGCATTTTCTGTGGGGACACACAGACTCGAATATATAAAACCGATTTCTAAAAAACCAACTTCTATAAATTCGACCTAATTTCTTAGTGTAGACATACCCTAGGACTCCTAAGTCTCTTACTTCCTCTTACCTTCACTTAAATTTAGTTTATATTACCACTGGGATAATATTAGACTTGCATGTTTACCCTTTGGTTTCTCTGCAATTCCACCAGATGAATTTTCTAAAGACATAACAAATCTCATTCTTTAACCCATTTATCTTCAGAATAAATGTTTGTAACCAGCCTGTTTCTCTCATTGTACAGAGACAGATGATGCAGTTGTGGATTTCACACTTTGATAATTTTTGGGAAGATTTTCCTTTGGGGCTCAAATTTTCCAGATTTGGTCTCTGCATAGAGGCAATTGTTTTTAAAATATGTATTTTTTTTTAAGATTGAAGAAAACTCCTTCAACCCTTTTTGAAGAGTTAGGAGGGGGGACTTATTTAAAGCATTATGAGATAGTTTTGCTGCTTCGTCCTTTTTTTTGTTTGGTTTGGGTTTTTTTGTTCAATGAACAACCTATGAACAAACCTTGAATGTAAATCAGCCTTATTGAGGAATCCATCATTAGTTGAGGTTGGGACAAAAGTTAAAAAGTAAAATATTATAAGCAATTACAGTAAGAGGAAGCACTTGTGAGCATGCTCATTTGGTCTCTGCTAAGATTTTAGCAGAGCCTAGAAAAGGCTGTAAAGGCTAGTACACTTTTGGGTACTGCATTAATTTTAGTTACAAATTTTTTTGTTTTCAGAGCCCTTCAGGGAATTTAGCCACATCTCTCCCATTATTTTTAACTATAATTATAAATTGCTTTGAAAAAGATCAGTGAAAAGCTATACATAATTGGATATTTATGTACCAGTAAATTAAGATCACAAATAACCTATAAATCTTCAAATATCAAATACTACTAGCAGGTCTGTGACTGCAAAATCACTGCTTCATCATCTGTCTCTACAGCGAAAAAAGGTTTCTTGTGAACATCTAGTCTTAAAATAGTTGGGAATAAGAATGAAATTTACTTTATCTTCATTAAACTCCTCCACATGCAATTCACCTAGAGGAAATCAAAACCTTGGGGTAAACATGCAAGCGAAATATCTTGTGGTGGAAGGGAAGTGTTGGGACAGTTTCTTCAAATCAGTGCTCTGGAGTTTGGTAATGAGAAAGTCGTTCATCTGTCTTCTCATGTGGCCCATATCAAGAGTAACAGAGTCATTTATATCCGTGATCAGTGGTCTTTGTGAAATACATTGGTGGTCTCTGTCCAGTTCTTACTGAACAAATGTTAGGTTTATAGAACACCCCATTGCAATAGCATTGACCACAGACAATAGCTGTGAATCTTAATGGAAAGGGAGAGGGTGAGGACTGAGTGAGCACGGAGACTGAACTCTCCTCTCTCCCCTAGGGGTGGACTCATTAGGCCAGAATTAAGGCTTATTGGTGGTGTGCTGCTTGTGCTGTACCTACTGTGGGGATAAATGGAAGACCTCAGGGCTAGCTACCCTGCTGTGACTAAGATAAGTGACTTTTACTTTTCACTTCCCTGATCCTGGGGCCACCATGGAGCCATCCTGAACCCAGCATAATTTAGAGCAGCCTTGCAGATGTTCTAAACTACATGCAGCTGTCTGAAGTCCCAAGAGGTAAGCAACAGACCACAGTGTTCCATTGACCCCCTGCTTTTCTCTGCGAACACCCCTTATGCCAGGAGATGGGGAGCAAAAGGCAAAAACCTCAGTGGGGGAATCCTCAGCGTGGCAGATCTGCCAGATTTGCAACTGCTTTGGACTGCTGGAGACGCACAAAGCAAGTGGAATAGAGGTGACGATCTGGCCCTGCAATCTTCAAGGCAGTGCACAAATTAATTGACCTTTGAACAGAAAATATGAACTGTCCAGGTTACGGTAAAATGAGATGCAATAAAGTTATAATGCTTCCATTTTATAATGCAAATTTTCACTTGAACTGATTTGCTAGAGCTGTCTTTTTGTCATGATTAAAGTATCTTTCATTCTGCAAGTACAGTATTAATGTAATCCAGATTCCATTCATTTAATACAGACCAAAGATGTGTGCACTGCTTTGTGCAACTTTCTGGTGAGCAATGCTGTTTACAAGACATTTTCCTGAGACCACCCAACTCATTTCACTTGTAGCCTGCACTAGATCCAAGCACTGGTCTCTAGAGAAATAAAAGAAATGTAGTAATTCACGGCTCCACCCAGTTCAAAAGACATGACTTAATACAGAAGAAATTTAAAAGGCTGTACTGCCAGTCAGCATCGAAGTCAAACAAACTGTTAACTTGCAAACTCTGAGAAGTGAAGTGGTAATAGATATATTTTTGTTTCTTTCCCAAGGTCCTCTCAGCATCTCACTACACACAGGGTTTTGTGTAAAATAAAAATGATAAATCAGTATTGAACAGATGAAAAAAGTTTAGAGTATAACCATGTCTTAATGTTCTACTGCTAATGTTCCTCTGTGAAGCCTTTTCTCCATTTCCTTATATTTCAGTAGTATTCATTTACGTGATTAGCAAATAACACTGAATCACTAGTTCAGTCTTTGTTTTGTTTTTGTTTTATTTTGGCCTACAGTCACATTAGTGCTATAACAAATTTGCTTTTCATTGAAGCCAGTTAAAATTTTGCTTGAGTAAAAACAGAGGGTCAGCTACAGTAATGAGGAACTAGGCCACATTGAGTGCAGTGAGGAGCAGTACCACTCTGATGGCATTTGGGACTAAATGACTGGCTGCTGTACCCATCATTAGAGCTGGTTGGGAATTTTTAGACAAATCATTTTTTTTTTTGGTTGAAAAATGCTAATTTGTCAAAACTGAAACTGCATGGGACAGGGTCAGGATCAATCAATTTCACCATTTGAAAAAATGTGTTTAAAAAAAAAGTTTTGAAATTGTCAATATTAAATGAAAATTTCTGGTTTGAGACAATTTTTCATTTAGAAAATTAAGCTAATTAGACTGAAAAAGTTAAAAAATGAAAAAAGGTCTAAATTGAAACAAAGTGTTTCAAAATTATTGATGTGAAACATTTTGATTGACTCAAAATGGGGGGAAACATTTTTTCTGTTTGTGGATATTTTCAACTTTTCATCCTGATTTGAGATGGGAAAAAGTTTCAAACTCAGCTATTCATAGGATGGGAAAATTGTTTCCCATCCAGCTCTGAGAACTAGTGTGGAAATGGTACAGGGCCGTGGCCTCACCTCTGGACCATTCCCCGTAGGCTGCTCTTCAGACCCATTTGTGGGGTTCAGAAAAATGAAGAGGGTTCTTGCACCCTTTCTCCTTCAGTCCCTGCACATCCAAGCACAGGCCCTGGAAGATTAGCCCCTGTAAATGGCGAAGCGAGAAGTCCTCTTTTCTCTGAAATTTCCAGAATAGATTTAAGATTTTTCTGATTTTAGTTTTTGTATTTTGTAAGTGACAGGCTATTTTGGGGGGGTGGGGGCGGTGTCTTGAAAGATGGCCAGAAGACAGTAAACAATGGGTAATGAGAAATGGCAGTGATTTTGTGTTTAGAGGAGGTACCCTGAAGTACCATAGGGATAGGAAATGTTTTATTTAACCTCTTCATTAGTGCTCTGGAAAAGACAGTAAAGAGCATGTGCATGACATTCCCAGATGGTCCTATTTTGGGGAGGAGTTGTAAACCTCAATTAGAACATAGACATTGTAGGAAGGTAGCTAGTGAGATTAGAAACATGGGCTGGAAATAACAAAATGAGATTCCAGCTGGAAAAAAATAAATTATAATTTGGAGTAAAGTAATCTGAAACATAGATATTAAATGGGATGAAGCAAAGCAATCTGGGAAGCAGCATGCTGAAAGAGGCCTAAATGTAAGAGTGGACACAAATTAGACATGACTTTGCAATGTGATAGGTCTGCTGAGAAAGACCAATGCAGTTTTGATGCTGCATAGACAAAGGCATCGTGTCATATAGCAGAGATTCTTTGTGGCCACCTGGCATACTGCGTTCAGATTTAAGCACCACTTTGCCAGAAAAAGTTGAATAGACTGGAGGAAGTTCAAAGAAGACCAGATATTGTGTGGGTTTGAGGGCAGGGATTGATTTAAATCAAAACAATTTGTATCACCAATTTTAATCATGATTTAAATCAACAAACAGGCAACCTGGATCTAAATAATCAATTTTAATCGTGTTTTGCGTTTGTGCTTTTTAGTTATTTTCCTAAAAAAAATTTGACTCATTGGTTGGTAACCATTCAAACATGATGATTTGCTACTAAGTATAGCCTGTACACTAAATTTCTGTTGAATGATGTAATAGTTTTTTTCATCTGACATCTATGATTCTCTGAATTTTTGATGCTTAAGACTTAGTTCGATGTTAATTTGAGATTCCAAATCCAGAGAAGTCAGAAAATTTGGAAGTGAAATTCCTATGGTAACCATAACGCCATGCCTTTCTGTATGCATTATTATTATTACAAGTTTATATTATGCTGTGCAATGTCACTATTTGTCAAGTATTTGTATTAAAGTCTGAGTTAGCCATGTATGAGAAATATCTTTATCTTCAAGGTTTGTATAATAAATTATCAGATTTTTGTACTGAAATGGAATTTTCCTAACTGCTGGATGATATATAGATACTGATGCATGACTGTTTGTTTTTTCATGGTTATGCAGTTCTATGCACCCAGATTGATTCTGGGTGTCTGAATTGCCTACTTACTGCATGGTAGTTCCCAATAGCCATACTGAATACTTAGTCTTGTATTCTGACATCAATTATCAGCTAATCAGAACACAGATTTACATAACTGTTTGCAGTTGTGTCACAATAGCTAGTGTTTGAAGATGCAGTTCTCTTTCTGATTGGCTACTGTAATCCCTGTGCTCTGAATGGCTCTCGTGTTCAGACTTACCAAACTATTTGCCAGCAATGAATATGCTGCTCCAGCGTCTTCCTTTCGGCTGAAGCCAAAAATACCAATACGCAAAGGAAATAGTCCTGTGAAATTGCTGAAAGGGATTTTTTTTTTTTTTTTACGTTTAAAAGTCCAGTCTTTCATTAATCTCCCTCCTCCTGGGGATGTTTTTCTCCTTTTACTTCAACCCTGAAGCCAGAAAGGCTCTGTTCCCCACAACAGCCGTTGTATATTTGTGTTTTATTTGGGAGAATCCCACCCTCTCTAGTTTAGAAACACAATGTAAAAATATTGTAGTTATTCTGGTGAGATAGGTCTAATATGTGCAAGAAGTGGTTCTCTTACTTCTTAGGTTCCCATACTTGACTTCCAGTATGTAGGTTTTTCCATAAGGTGCTTCTATAGCATTTGGTGCCAAAACACCTGACCTGTAAATACTGAAAGTAGCATTTTGCTGCTTCAAATCATAGCAATATATCTTTCTTATGCAGATTGCTTGTTTTATATTCCATCCATCTCCAAGGGTTCAAAATTTCCCAGGAACCTATTTGAAATTTTTTATGTTGTGTAGCATTGAAGAGGTTGTTGGAAGTTGTATGCCATACCGGAAGGATCATAAAAACAGGTATTGAAAGATTTAATCCAGATTGCTACTTTCTGTTCATATGGACGTATTGTGATGTCAAATTTAAAACCTGCAAAAATTTCATATATAGACTTTGTTCTTCTTCGAGTGCTTGCTCAGGTCCATTCCATTGTACATGTGTGTGCTCGCCACACGCACTGGTGCTTGAAGTTTTTTCCTTAGGGGACCATAGGGGTACCTTAGGTATCCATAGGGGACCTACTGTGGCGCCTGCACTGGTATAAGGGGCTCCGCTGGCTCCTCCCTCCCTCAGTTCCTTCTTACTGCCCGTGATGATGCTGGAACGTCTCCTTGCCTTTGCAAGCTTTCCTATCTCTACTGTACCTAGTAGTGAATTTGTTGTATATAGTTGTTTAAAGTTGTATAGTTAGTAGTTCCTTAAGTGTTGTTAGAAATAGTTAGTCCCGTATGGGACTTAGCCTTCAGACGGGGCCTGCCCCAGTCCCGAGCTTCAAACCTTGTGACTGTTACAAAAAACTTATGCCAGACAGTGATCCGCAGTGAAGTGTTTAGGGAAAAACCCACATGGGTGACAAGTGTCGCATTTGCAAGAGCTTCAGGCCGCAGACCAAGAAGGAGTGGGATGTTTGATACAGAGGACTCCTTATGGAGTTGGCCCTCACACCAGCCACAGACCCGACAAGATCAGACTCTGCTCCAAGCACCGCGGCCTCGATGTGGAGCGTGCCACTGGCACTGATCTCTGACCGGCACCGATCCACATCCCTGGTACTGGCTAAAAAGCAAAACCCAGAGGGGATGTTCTCCTATGTCTTGTAAATGGAAGGAGAGAGCCAAAGGAGAGCAGAGACCCACCAAATGGTGGCTAGGCTCCAACTCCCATTGAGCTGTCGAGCCCAATTCAAGTCCCTGCCACCACCCTGGGAAGCAGCAGAGGCACTCAACACCTGGCAGTGCCGTCCACACCGGAGGCCTTTCAGACCGCTAAGGACATATTGTGCCTTCCGCTGCTGCCAAGCTGGCCACTGAGGTGCCCTATTCAAGGGGTAAACCTCCCCTGGCACCCTTCCAGTAGTCTCCATCAGTGTGGCACCGCTCCCCACCACAGGGGGTGCTCCACCAGCGCTCGCCTGAACAATGCCACCAGCTCCTGGACGTGGGTCTGCTTACCTTCCAGAGTTCCCAGCATCTGTCCCTGGACTCTAGACAGCATTCCTTGAGATCACGGCGACAATCACTGGCGGTCTGGCGCAGACCTGCAGAGGCATGGCACCAGTTCCCAGTGCCCAGAGCATCCAAGGCATTCTCCCAGTCCACAGCACCATTCCGGAGGGTTGAGACGCCGGTCCCTGGAGCCCCATCTCCGGATTGCCATTACAGATCACTACAGGCACCTTGTTGGTCTCCGAGACTGTGATCTTCTCGCTCCCATTCCCGCTCCTGGTCAACGAAGTGACACTGCTGTCTAAACATGAGGCGTCGATCACCGGGGTACCATCGCCAATCTGCCAAACACTGCCACCAGTCACTAGAGTCGCAGCACTGAGAGCCACCACCCCAATCAAGGTCCCCAAAGGAGGTCTGTGGACAGAGCCGACAGGATTGGCGTAGACAGGCAGCCTCAGTATCGTCCTGGTTCCCCAGACAAGTCTCTCCCTCCTTGGACTAGGACAGCGAGAAGGAGAACCTGCCCACCGGAGGCGTTGGCATTCCCCTCTAGTGGCCCAGAGGGGACCTTGATCCCAGGGCCATGGCCGGCCCCCTGGCAACTATGGAACCCCTGGGAGTTTCCCCACCCATCACAGGGGCATTGGTCAGTCTCAGGGGCATCTGAAAGATGGTCAGCGACAGTCTCCTGCCCACCCCCTGGCTCGGACGCGGAGTCAGAACAGACTGTCCAGGGACAGCCAGATTTGGCTGAGGCTCCCCTAGCAGAAGCGGTGGAGTTGGCAGACCCACCTGTACCTGCCTCATCATCATCTTCGCCAGATGAGGCGATAGTGGGGCCCTCTCATATGGTCCCCAAGGATAATGCAAGGCCCACTAGGAGCTTTTGAATAGGGTGGCATCAAATGTGGGGCTGGAAGCCAAGGAACTGGCGGAGCCCACAGACTCCCTGTTCGATGTGCTAAGTGCAGCAGCCCCCTCCAAGATGGCATTGCCAGCACACGAGGGAGTGGTGAAAATTTTACTAAGGCCCTGTGGCAGACACCCTCCGCTCTGCCTCCCATCTCTAAGTGGGCGGAAAGAAAATACTATGTCCCTGCCAAGGGGTTTGAGTATCTTTATAGCCGCCCTCTCCCAAGCTCACTGGTTGTGTTGGCAGCCAACGAGCATGATAGACAGGGCCAACCGGGATAGATACCTAAGAATAAGGACACAAAGAGGTTCGATCTCTTTGGTAGAAAGATTTATTCTACGTACAGCCTCTAGCTGAGAGTGGTCAACCATCAGGCCTTACTTGGCCGTTTTAACTTTAATATCTGGCAGTCCATGGCCAACTTTGTGGACTCAATGCCAGAGGCTCAGAAAGGAATGCTCAATGGCTATCCTCAATGAGGGCAGAACTGTGGCCTGGATCATGGTGTCAGCCATTTCTATAAGGTGTGTGTCCTGATTGCAGTCGTCGGGCCTGTCGGTGGAGGTTCAGCAATCCATTCAGGACCTCCCATTCAATGGCCTCGCGCTGTTTTCAGAACAGACAGACCGTATTGAGACGTTGTGAGCCACTTGTCAAGCTCTGGGCCTGTTGATAAATAAACAAAAATCGAAGTTGATCCTGGTCCAATGGATAGAATTTATCGGAGCGATACTCTACTCTACTCAATCCAGAGCATTCCTGCCAGAGGCCAGGTTCAGAGCAATGTCAGATCTGATTGCCAGCGTCACTGCCCACCTGCTCACCACTGCCCAGGTCTGTCTCAGATTATTGGGGCACATGGCAGCATGCACGTACTTTGTCCGACATGTGAGACTCAGACTACGCCCCCTCCAGATATGCCTGACATCGGTCTACTCCCTGGCCAGATATCACCCAGACAAGGTCATCATGATCCCACCATGGGTACTTACCTCCCTGCAGTGGTGGTCTGACCCGATTCTGGTGTTGGAAGGTGTGCTGTTCTCAAGCCTGCGACCCACAGTCTCCCTGATTTCAGATGCGGCTGACCTCGGTTTGGGAGTGCATCTCAGTATACTGCAAACTCAAGGGTTATAGTCTCAAGAGGAGCTCACACTTCATATAAATGTCAGGGAGCTCAGAGCCATCTGTCTGGCTTGTGGAGTCTTTCTTCCCCAATTGTCCAGTAGGATGGTGCAGGTGTTGACAGACAACCTGGCCTCCATGTTGTGTGTCAACAGATGGGGGGAGCTCGTTTGTCGACTCTGTGCCAGGAGGCCCTCTGTCAGCACGTAATCACCCTGGAAGCCTCGCACCTCCCCAGTGTCCAGAACATGCTGGCGGATCGCCTCAGCAGGTCCTTCTTCTCTCGCCACAAGTCGTCCCTCCACTCAGAGGTCGTCAGAATGCTCTTCCGGCAGTGGGGAGCTCCCCGAGTGGACCTCTTTGCCACCAGACAGAACAGAAAGTGTCATCAGTTCTGCTCTCTCCGGTGCCTCAGCTGAGGCTCACTTTCGTTGCCTTTCTCCTGTCCATGGTCAGGAGACCTGATGAATACCTTCCCACCAATTCTGCTCTTCAGCAAAGCCCTCTCAAAAATCAAGAGGGATGAGGAACAGGTCATTATGATCGCCCCAGCATGGCCTCGCCAGCATTGGTTTGGCATGCTCATGGACCTGCTCATAACAATCCTGTGGCCATTTTCCCAGCCACCCAGACCTACTCTCGCAGGATCACGATTGGTTTCTGCACCCGAACCTTGCCCCTCTCCACCTCACAGGTTGGATTCTGCATGGCTGAATCAAGAGGAACAAACCTGTTCTAGTCAGGTATAGCAGGTTTTCTTGGAGAGCAGAAAGCCCTCCACCAGAGCAACTTACCTGGCAAAACAAAAGCATTTCTTCTGCTGGGCATCGGAGCACAATATCCCCCCGACCCAGTCATCTCTGCAGTCCATTCTGGATTATTTGTTTCACTTAAAGCACCAGGGCCTCGCCTTCTCTTTGATCAAGGTGCACCTGGCAGCCATATTGGCCTTCCATTCTCGCATCCAGGGTAGATCAGTATTCTCGCATGAGATGTCGATCAGGTTCCTGAAAGGCCTTAAAAGACTCTTTCTTTCCTCTGATCCGGGACTCGGTTCCCCAGTGGGACCTCAACCTGGTCCTCTCCAGGCTCACGGGTCCACCCGTTGAGCCTATGGCTTTTTGTTCCCTTCCCACTTGTTGTTGTGGAAGGTTGCATTCCTCATAGCCATTACCTTGGCGAGACGTGTCTCCGAGATTAAAGCCCTCACTTCGGAGCCCCCATACATGGTATACTACAAGGACAAGGTCCAGCTGCAGCCCCATCCGGCCTTCCTGCCAAAGGTGGTATTGCACTTCCATGTCAACCAGGATATCTTCTTCCCAGCGTTTTGTCCAATGCCGCACACAACCAATGAGGAGAGGTGGCTGCACACTCTAGATGTCAGGCATGCCATTGCTTTCTACCTGGAGCGCACCAAGCCCTTCCACAGATCGACCCAGCTCTTCATCGCGATAGCTGACAGGACAAAGGGTCTTCCAGTGTCCTCTCAGAGGATTTCGAATTGAATCACCACCTGCATCTGTACTTGTTACGAGTTGGCGCAGGCTGTACCACCACCGATAGCGAAGCCTCACTCAACAAGGGCACAGGCGTCTTTGGCTGCCTTCCTGGAGCATGTCCCTGTCCAGGACATCTGCAGGGCCACGGCATGATCTTCAGTACACACGTTCACGATGCATTACGCCATCACTCAGCATGCCAGAGAAGATGCTGGCTTCGGCAGAGCTATATGCAATCAACATGTTGATGAACTCCTACGTGCCTCTGGTGGTACTGCTTGTGAGTCATCTACAATGGAATGGACATAAGCAAGCAGTCAAAGAAGAAAAGAGGATTACCTTTCATAACTGTTTTTGTTCGAGATATGTTGCTCATGTCCATTCTATGATCTGCCCTCCTTCTGCTCTGTCGGAATTCCAGCAAGAAGGAACTGAGGGGGGGAGCCGGCAGTATGCCTTGTACTGGTGCATATGCTCACCACTCCAGAGGCACCGGAGCCGGTCCCCTACAGATCCCACTGAGGGAAAAACTTCCAGCACCAGTGCTTGTAGCAAGCACATATACCTACAATGGAACGGACATGAGCAACACATCTCAAAGAACACGAGTTACGAAAGGTAACCATCTTTTTCAGTAATCAAGTCCTTAGTAGTGTGCAGATAGGACTCCAAAATATCTTCCGTGTTTTCATTTAATTTTCAGATGAGCAGTTTGTTTACGTTAAGTTTTCCAGAAAAGTTGTATAGTGTATTACAAGGCTTTCTCAGCTTTTGCAACCAGAAGAGTGATTAAATTTCCAATTACAATTCTAGTTCATTTCAGATATTTTCAATGTCTTTGCCTTATATAGCTGTTTCAACCAGCTCACTTGATTTTTAAGGGCTAATCTATTTTGCTCTAGGCCAAATAGTTTATTATTTGTTTTTGATGATTTTTTCATATGAAGAACTTATAGAAAAACACATTCTATATCTTTTCCATTTTGTGTTTAGTATTAAAAAAAAATTCCTTAGGACACATGTTTTTTTTTACTTTGTTTTTTAAGAAAAAAGCACTGAACTTTTTTATTTAAAAATGTAAGGGGTGCAATCCTCTCCCCACTTTGTCCCTGTTTCTCTGGGTAAAGGGGCTGGAGCAGCATAAAGGGGATCTTAAAAGCCCCCAATCCAGCTGGGGAGAATTTTCCCAGCATAGGAACTGCAAAGACAGCTGTAAGACTGTCTTCTGAGGGCCCTCTTTTACATGTCCTGATGTAGGGGTGAGGCTGGGGGTGAGAAGGCTGTCTTGTGGGTGGGACTGCAGCATGTAGCACTATGGAGTGTTTAGAAAACATTGTGATCCATAAGGTAGTCTAGGAAGGCTGCTGTTATTTAGATAGGCACTTAGTCTGAATTATGCCAGCCTACGGTCAGGAGGGTGCAAAAGTGGGTTGAAGCTATCATAGCTCCTCTCCACCTGCACTGCAAGAAATACCTCTCTTTGAGGTGCACCATAGAATCTCACACAAGGCATATAATGGTTATAAGGTCAAGTGGAATATATCCATATTGTTGATGGTGAAGAACTGCAGATAAGGGATGTGTTGCACTAATTTATAACATAAAGTCTCTCTAGTAAACTCCAGCTGAGGATATCGGATGAGTATCCTGCAATCTTTGTACCCAGTACTTTTGAAAAACAGGACACCTATACAGGTGTTTAATTATGGACTTAGAAACCGAATTGGAGGCACCAATTTTTTAAATCATGGTCATGTGATTTTAACAAGTTAAATTTTTTTTAAAGGAAATAGTTTTCTTTTTAAAAGTTGATAAAATATAAGAAAAATGTTCAAAAGTTGCACATTTTGTAATTTTTTCATAGCTGTACAGTTTTCTGATGTTACTAATAAATTAGATCACGTTAAGAAAATACTGGTTTTGCAGCTGTTTCTTAAAGTTAGATTAAAATTATAAAATTATACAGTATTAGCTTAGTGCCTGTACTGACTTGGCAAAAACTCTATCAATTATTTTTATTTCTTACCTATTCTCTTTCTTTAATTGGGAAGAGTGTACTTCCTCAGCAGGCCTAGAATTACTTTTTTGTTTTTGGTTTGTTTTTTTACTTTAATCTGTGTTACTCATTTAAGACATCTGTGCACTTCCATCAAAAATTAATTTTCTGTCCTGATTGTGTGGTCCAGTCCTTTACTACTGATATTAAAGGGTTTTGACTACAGCTTCTTGGAAAATTTCAATCTGAATGATTTTCTGATGAAAAATGCAATTTCCGCAAAAATCAAAATTTACCATGGTATAATCAAAATGAAATATTTTGTTTCAGGTCAGTTTGACCCGAATCAGAATATTCATTTTATTGAATTGACCTGACACATTTCATTTGAATCCGTTAAAAAAAGATTAAATTGTATTTCCCTATATGTGAGATTAAGACACATGTAGACAGGGATGTCTGTAAAATCAATACATCCTTTTATTTTTCAAAATAAATTAAGTGCATTGGTTCTTAAATAGGCTAGAACTCATCACGAGTAACACCTGTAGGTGCGTTCTATCTATATCCATAGTGATTCTGCTAATAAGAAAATGCACTACAGGTGTTTATCAAGTGATGATGTTCTCTTGGTTTTTTCCCTTTTCTTATTGTAAGAGGTGCATGTGGCACATTAAGGGCAAAGATACTGTTCCACACCAGTCAGAATAAGAAAGAATGAACAGGGGAACATCACTTCTCTGGAAAAAAAATTAAATACCCTTAATATTTGTATATATTGATGAGAGCAGAAATATAAATAATCTCACATGCAGATAGAGACAAGTTGAGAAAAAAATCTATTAAGGAGAAGATTGTCAGGCCAAAAGAGACAAGCTTATAGAATGATTCTGCCATATACTAGTACTAAGACTTGACATAAAAATAATGGTAATTGGAATTACAGGAGCCAAAGAATCCAAATCTGTTTATTTTTTTCTGTTCTAACACTTACTTTTAAATTGTATTTAATGATGTATTGTCTTTCTTCTTTCAGAATGATCAGTCTACACAAGATATGCAGATAATAGGAGGAGATGATCTTTCAAAGCTGACTGGAAAGGTTTGTTAATTTTAAATTTTAAATAGAAAACTAAGTAGTACATCAACTAAGAAGCTGTTGGAAAAAGGGGTCTGATTCTATATGGAAGAAGAACACAATCTGTATTAGCTGTACATTTGGAAATGTAACACTTTTATAGTTTAACCAATTCATTTAAATGAATGTAGTTTTATTTCATTTCTTTTTGTAAATAAGGAACAAAGTTCTGTCCTGTTATGTCTCTGTAACTCCATTACGTGTAATGGGATTGCAGGGGTATAACTGGGGCAGAATGTAGCCCATATTGAAGATTCTAATATTTTGTTGAATTGTAAAAAATTTAATTGTGGGAACTGTAAGTTAGGATATTTTATTTCCAGTATTTGGCAATCTGAAGAGCATTCTGTATGACTGAGTTTCCTTTTCCACTATGGCTGAACATACTGATGATGAAAGAGAAATAGAGATTTGATTCATTGAAAAGACTGTTTTGATCCAAGCATAGCTATTCAAAGCAGTACTTAAAGAGGAAGGAAGAATGATTTCATTACGCAGATGGTCTATGTGGAAAATAGGCAGAAAAGTAAGCTTAACTGTGAATTAACACAATATAATACCCATTTTGTTATTTACACTAAAAAGGCAGTTATTCTTGTATTAATTGGTGTTGTATAACATCAGTTTCCTCTGCAAAACAGATTAAAATGTGGCATTAATACGATCATTCATTTTGTTGCTGTACTATCTCATACTGAGAAAAGGGAGTAGAAAACCATTAAAATAATACATTAATATTAAGTAGATTTTGGTGGAACTAGAACTTGAATGACAAAGTACTATATTCTAAGATATTTTAATAGCAGATATGTCCTCAGTTTGCACTCACAATTCCAACTGGTGGGAATTGTTCTCCAAATCAAGCCCTAAGTGTTAGTCATGTTCGTGCCAAACATTATTTCATTTAGCACTTTCCAGTTAATCCAGCATTAGAGATGCAGTTTTTCTGAGTGACCGTTTTGAGTGAGTGTGTGTGTGTGTGTGTGTGTGTGTCTCTCCCCCTCTCCCACCCTCCCCGTTATAGGTGAGGCTGGTAGGTTGCCTGACCCTTCCCATTTTAAGACCCTATTTTCAATTACTTATAACTTTGTACAAATTTTAACCATTCAGGCTGAAATTGTTCATGCTGAGAGAAACTTGGAGTGTGGAGGTGAAATTAAAACTCAGTGAGCCCAAAGTCGGAGAAAATGATTGGCTGTGCCAGGAGATAGGAATTGGGATGAGAGGCCTGAGGAGTGGAGACTGGGACTGGGTAGGCAATGAGAATGGGACTAGGACAAGGAGCTAAGAATGGAGAAGAGACAAGACTGGGACAAGGATGAGGCAGAAGGGGTCATGTTTTGAAGAAATGAGCCGACGAATCTGTGTCTACTAGAGCACACTCATTTACAGAGCGCCACACCCCCACTTGGTTCCCGGCCAATGGGAGTGTGGAGCCGGTGCTCGGAACAGCACACGGAGCCCCGTGGCCCCCCACCTAGGAGCCAGACCTGCTGCTGGCCGCTTCAGGGGCACAGCGCAGTGTCGGAACAGGTAGGGACTAGCATGCCTTACCTGGGCAGCACCGCTGACGGGACTTTTAACGGCCCGGTCGGCGGTGCTGACCAGAGCTACTGCAACCCAGTGCCTTACGTTCCGTGACCAAGTAGTGGGTTGAGATCCACCGTTTGAAAACCACTGGCTTAGCCAATACTCAGGGTCTTACAGGTTGTTTCCATTAGGTGTAGAAATTGATAATAAAATTGTGTATTTTTTATACAGTGTTGTTTATTTACAGAGTATATACACTAAATCCTGTTTCCCTGAAAGCAGTAAGAAATCTAACAATAGGAGTTAGTTTCTCTGCTCACAGTTAGAAGCCTATTACTAACCAGCACTCTGCCAAAAAAAATTCCCTATTCACTCTTTCAGAGCAATATTATCAAGTGCTTTTCTGCTGCCTTCTCTGTCGGCTTCTGCTGGCAGACACACCGATGCAATCAAATCAATTCCCCCCCATACACATTATCAGACTCCCAGGAAAACCCTTAATCTACATGGTCCAGCCACCCAAGTTTGCATGCAATTTATTCCTTAGGCAATGGTTTTCCATTGTTTCAGCTATCACTAAAGAAATGGGCATTTAAGTATTCCCTCATTTAGCTTAAATGCAAGATGACCATCATGCCCAACAGCCTCATGCCAACCCCCAGCATAACAATAATGCATATCTGAAAGGGGGCAGAATTAAAGTTGCTAGCATTAAGGTTGCCTGTGCATTTCTTAACTCTTGGGTACTTGACTTTTCAACCTTAACAATGTTCTTTTAACATAGTTTTTATGTGTATTATGTATATATGATGTATCAATTTAGATATAAAAATATAGCATCTCTGATATTTCTTAAAGAACAAGCTTTCGTAATCCATATTTCTGCCACCTCCGTTACAAGACACTTATAAACCTGAGTGACCTCAGGTGACATGATTATATAAAGGTTGACATTTCTGAGGACAAATGTTATGTGCCTTTAAAAAAAAAAAAGATTAAAGCAAATTTTTGTTATGTTTAGGAGACTGAAAGCTTTCAACAACTAATTTCTCACTAGTACATAGTATTCAGAATATTTATCTTTGGCTATATTATGAACAGCCTACTACAGCTTTTGAGCATAATACTCCCAGTTGAATCTCTCCCATCTAATTGCACTACCTGCTGCTATACCCCTTCGTGCGTAGATGACAAGCTCTGCTGCCTGTCACACAGTTGGGGAGGGCAATAGCCTGTGAATGCTGTGCCTGCAATTGGGGCTGTCTTTTATTCAGGCCATAAAATAATACGGAGGCTGTTTCTGCCCCAACCTGTTGCACAGCTGCACAAGGGCCCTAATTTAGCTTTAACGTTTATTTTTTATAAATGCTTATTTATTTTAATTAGCATGTATTATGATTCCTTTTTTATTACTTCTTGTATACAATCCTGTATAACTGAGTTTCTTTTGTTTTGTTTCAGAGTGTGTTAATTGTGGAGGTAAAGTGGCTAGTCATATAATATTATACATAGATAATAAAGTCCTAAAATACTGTCAGTGATAATGTTCACCCTTCACGATGTGGGAGGGCAATAAAGAAAGGAAGCATTTTATTTGGGTGTTGACCCCTCCATCACCTCGGATAGGCTTACTGATGACACCATATTTGTGCTGCTCTCATGGGTTAGTGCAGGATCCAGTCTCTTGTGCCCAAGAAACTTCCTGGCTGCACCACCTGCTCTTTTTTGATTGATGTCATCACAAATTGCTGCTTTCTTCTGCTAGTGGTTCAGTAGTTTGGGGGACAGTAGAGGCTGTCCTAAGCTCCCTGATTGCATGGCTTTGAGATGGAACTGGTAAAATGATATGGTCCTGGATATCCCTCACAGCTTCAATGCTATGTATGTCTTGTTCACAGACTGGTTCAGACTGTCTTTCTTTGAAGTGCCCATGACTGATTATCAGCACTGTTCATTCTGGAGTGTTCCATCATGCCAGCACTTCAAAGGAAAGTGGCTAGCTTGAAGCAGTGATCTTGAGAGGGAGAGGTGGTGGAAAGCAGATATCAGCTGGAAGGAACTTCAAAAGCTCTGTCTGTATCTGTAGTTATCTTTAAATGTAGCATATACGTTACAGGGAAGAAAGCCACATAGGCCATATTTGTAAACACATCCGTATGTGATTAGCATACCAGCTAAGTCTGCCCATGAGGGGAAGAGTTGTGAGGGTAAGCAGCATGGAAGGTGACATGAGGGAATTTAATAGTGGGCAGGATTTTGAATTTGTCAGTGTGGAAGGAAAAATCAAAAAGTAAAGAGATCCATTGATTGTATGAATAATAAAGCAGGATCCTTGGTATTGTGTAGCACTTGTTTCTTCAACAGTGATTTAACAGTCCCCCCAATACTAGGGAACCCCACATGGCCAGGCTTGGCATTGCGGCTATCTCACTGTGTTTACACTCCCTGCCAACAGTCATCCAGTGCTGTGGTGGTATCTTTCTTAATAACCCATCCAGTCAGCCCGGTCTCAGTCTTTGGTCCTCCCCATCCGGGGTCTCAGTTGTCCAAAACTAAAAGTCCAAAAATGTCTTAACACAACAGAGACTTCCGCTTTCTCTGGGGCAGCAAGTTCTATCAGGGTCTCTCCCAGGCCTTCCTGCCTGGAGCACTTTCCCCTGCTGACTTTGGGCCACTTCCTGCTCTGAGCTTCCTGCCTTTATAGGAACCTCCCTCCAGCTCTTTCCCCCTCTGGGCTTTATCGCTACTTAACCATGGGTCCTTTTTACACAAGAATTACCTGATTCTTCTCAGGTGAGGCCCGTTCTGTAATCGGTTTGGTTTAGCCCCACACTTTCCTAAAGGATAAAAAAAATCTGCAGCAAATTATATTAAAATGGGTAGATATTGTATATCATGATTTTGGAATGGCTTTCGACTCAGTCCCACATGACCATCTCATAAGCAAACTAGGGAAATATGGTCTAGATGAATTTACTATAAGGAGAGTAGATAACTGGTTGAAAAACTATACTCAAAGAGCAGTTATCACTGGTTCATTGTCAAACTGGGAGGATGTATTAAGTGGGATCCGACAGGAGTCTGCCCTTGGTCTGGTAGTATTGAATATTAACTTTAATGACTTGGAGTGGAGAGTATGCATATAAAATTTGTGTATGACACCAAGCTGGGAGGAGTTGCAAGCACTTTGGGGGATGGGATTAGAATTTAAAACAACTTCGACAAATTGGAGAATTGGTCTGAAATTAACATGATGAAATTCAATAAAGTACAAAGTATTTAACTTAGGAATGAAAAATAAAATACATAGATATGAAATGGGGAATAATTGGTTATCTGGTAGCACTGCAGAAAAGGATCTGGGTGTTATAGTGGATCACAAATTGCCTATGAACCAATAATGTGATGCAGTTGTGAAAAGGGGTTCTTATTCTAGGATGTCTTATCAAGAGTGTCCTATGTAAAACATGGAAGGTAGCTGTCCCGCTGTACTTGACACTGGTGATGCCTCAGCTGGAGTACTATGTCCAATTCTGGGCACCACAGTTTAAAAAAGATGTGAACAAATTGGAGAGAGTCCAGAGGAGAGCTACAAAAAAAAGATAAAAGGTGTAGAAAAGCTGAGCTATGAGGAAAGGTTTAAAAAAAAAAAAGGCATGTTTAGTCTTATGAAAAAAGACTAATGTGGAACTTGAAATAGTCTTCAAATATATTAAGGATTGTTATAAAGAGGATGGTGATTCATTGTTATCCATATTCACTGAAGGTAGGACAAGGCATAAAGGGCTTAATCTCTAGCAAGGGAGTTTTAGGTTAGATATTAGGAAAAACTTTCTAACTATAAAAGTAGTAAAACTCTGGAATAGGCTTCCAAGGAAGGCTGTGAAATCTCCATCATTGGAAGTTTTTAAGAATGGATTAGACCAACAACTTTCAGAGAAGGTCTAGGTATTTTTGGTCCTGTCTTAGAGCTGGACTAGATAACCTCTTGATGTCCCTTCAAACCCTACATTTCTATGATTACATGACAAAATGCTTCTTAAGGCTAAATTTTGTCCTTGGATGCACAAGTGCTGAGATACTATGATCATGGGCTTGATATAAGAAATCTGATGGTTATGTGTATGCAGTGCCCACTGAAGTCAGCAGAATCCTCACTAGTGCATCCAAGGGCAGAATTTAGCCCTTTACAGCAGAAAGCAGGCAATCCTCCAACCGGTTTGTATTTCTCTTGAATTGTATCCAAGTGGGGAGGGTGCCTCGTTCAAAGAATTGAACCGCTTCTCCAACTTTTTCCGGATATTACTTCCGGTACATTAGGGGAAGAAAACAAAACCATAATTTCCCCAGAAATAAAAATATGAAACAGTTCTAATTTTACTCAAGTTTCCTGTTCCATGATTATTTTTTCCTTAATATATTTTTCATGTTTTGCAAAGGATATTATTGGAACTGGGAGGACTATGAAGGCTCTGCTTAATAACATAGAAAAATACAAGCCAAAGATGATTAAGGTGGCAAGGTGAGTAAAATATTCACAAAAGTCATGTTTAACTATTAAAAGAAAATAAATGGTTACTCTAATGGTGGCACAACATGATTTCCTGTGGAGGATCAAGTCTGATTTAATCATGTTGCACTACACTATCTTTCTGGGAGCTCTACAGAGACAGCTGTCTGAGTCACTAAGATGGGGGTGGAGAAGAGGAGAAGAAATCCTTTTGTACTGTTTTGCAGTTAACCCATTAGCTATTTAAAGAGTGATGGCACTGATGGACTTTGTAGGGAAGCATGCCCATCTCTTCTCTGCTAGGAGGACATTGATATTCTAGAGAGGAGAAGCAGAAATGGAGTGGATTCTGAGATATTTGGAGAAAATGAATATATTTTTTGATGTAAGTTCTCCAGACAAATCCAACTTTTTATATTAAAAAATCTTTTTTTTTTTTTAATGATAGTTTGTTGGTGAAAAGAACATCCCAACCTGATGGGTACAGACCTGACTGTAAGTGCTCTTGTGAGAATTTTCTTTACATCATGATCCAATAATCTAACACAGCTCTAACAGTAGCATTGTATACTATTCTACCACCACTGTGCAGGGTTTTAGCTTCTGCAGTGAGTAATCTCCTGGCCAGTGAGACTAGGGACTGCATAGTCATGATAGAGACTGCTGCAGTTTGGAAGGACTGACCTCATTAGTATACCCTGGCTACTAACACCCTAAACAGTTTTTTTTAGTCTTGTGTTCCCTGCTGAAAACTTTACGAGAAAATCATTAATTTACCTATGACAAGCAAGTGCTTTCCCTTCTATCTTTGGTAACAGTGTGGGTTAGCAAGTCCTTTTCTTCCCACCCCTCATTATGTCCTTAAAAGAGCCATCAGTTTCCTTTTAAACGGAAAGTTATGTCTTTTGTAGCATCGTTATTTGCAAGCTGTTGAGTTTGATGACAATAACAAAACAATTTTGTTAAAACAAGTATCCTTATTTAAAGCTTAGTTTGTTTATTTGATAGACAGTGATAATTATAAGTAACCTACCAAAAAAGCACATGATTTCTTTTTTTTCTTTCTCTGATCATTTGTCTGCCGTTTGCTGCTCTGCTGTCAGTCAGCATGCACTTCTTTGAAATGCTGGTACCACACTATGAATAATAAGGTCAATCAGGGGGAAGATGATAGGGGAGGAACCAAGCTACTACCATGATAGTAGGTTCGTTAGAGTAAAGGACACAATGAATAATAGGCATGTGAGCTAAAATTTGAGGGAGCTGGATCTGCATGGGGAAGACCCACCAGCACTTGCTACTGAGGAGGAGAGTAGGTGTCTGTTTATTCGGGAAAAGGAGAAGAAAGGGGGTCTGCCTGCACTAGGTAGATGGTGAAATGAAGAGATCTTGGAAAGAGGGTAGGTGAGTGTCTTGAGGAAGTGTGACACTGTCCATGGGAGGATCTTTGTTTGGAATTTGGGGGAGAGGGAGGCTATTGTGGGGTGAAATATGCTTGGAGGTCTGGCATGGAGTGCACTAGGGAGAATGCATGTCTGCTGTGACCTGTGTTTCTAGCATAGTATCCTGGTCTATGACCAAGTCATTCCACCCTGAGGCTCTTTCTATACATCATTTTGGTTTCTTGACTCTCTTTTGATGTATGAAATTTGGGCCGTGATATTAAGTATATATTTCATGGGACTCACTATGGTTAAATATGTAAGTAAAATATAATCTTCAATAAGACACTTCCTTAGGGAACAACTTAAACACGTATTTTAACATATTGTTAAAAAAAGGTATGTGCATATGACAAACTTCAAGTAAAAAGTAACAAGAAGCAGATATGATTTGTTCTCTTATTAATTTGTACTGCTGGAGTACTAACCCCAAGAGTACAAAATATTTGGGGTCACTGTCTCCTTAAATCTTCCCTAGTGCTTGTGTCAGCTCTTCCGGTTAGCTGTATTTGCTCTTCCAGAGGTAGTTTATCCACAGACATTAATAGGTGCAAACCCTCTTGTTTGTGTGTATGTAACATTTGTATGCCCACCTGTTTGTGTGTCTTGAAGATTCTGGCCTTATTTTTTATATTGTGAGCAATTTGGAGCAGGGTCTAGATCTTCCTGTATGGGGCTGATCCTGTACTAAACGCCACACTTACAAAGACTTACACTTGCATTTAGCTTTCAGCATGTGAATAGTCTCATTCACTTAATGTGTCTATTCACATACTTAAATTTAGGCATGTGCTTTACTCGTTGCAGGACGGGGTCTTAGTTTATACAGCACCTGGCACATTTTTGATGCTATTGTAATATAATAATATTTGCTGTTCCCAAAAGAGAATACATAGACCCATATATAGGGCTATAAATTATTACCTATGAATTATTCACTAAAAAGAATCTTTCTTTGTTTCCTCTGTAATGAAGTATAGATTGGCTTTACACATTCATGCTTAAGAAGCTGTAACCCAACTTGGGCAGAACTTTTCTGCCTTGATTCTGGCTCCTTCCACACCTGGAACCACAGAGAGATATCTTAGGGCAAGATAATAGGGCTACAAAATTGCAGTGTATTATGCCACTGATTTGACAACTGCCCCTGTGTATCATCTCCTCCCGCCCGTTGGCACAGATCATTCGTGCTCCAGACCCAAATAATCTGCGGCATGGGGCCACAACTGACCAGAATTAAATCTCACATAAGTAATAATGATTTGTACTTCTCTAAGGGCCAAAAGTTAACATAGCCAGAATTTGGCTCTGTATGTATACATTTTCTTATTAAGAGAACTAGTACATTAAGTAGCTTTATTGTTTGTTTAATGGATATTTACTTTTATACTATTTATTTTTCCCCATATAGATTATGGATTTGAAATTCCAAATTTATTTGTGGTAGGTTATGCCTTAGACTACAACGAGCACTTCAGAGATCTAAATGTAAGTGTTTTCAGCTATAAACAAGATATATTTTTCATTTTGTTGGAGCCTTGAAGAGCCTGTTATTTTCCTCTCCCTTGAGGCTTTATGTTATGGCCATGGTCCTTCCAGCAGAAGAGCACTAAATAGAACTCCCTTTAGAACCTCAGACACCATTCCTAGAGGAGTCATTGTTTATCATTGTGAGCAATTCTTTCCTACCCCTTCTCTTGAGATCTCTTCCCCCCACCTCCCAAGAGCTGAATGAGTCACTTCTGCCACACTACCATCTTCTGTGAGCCTGAAGAGTGACGTCTTGACTATACTAGGATTTTTCAGATCTGTAATTCCCAATAAGTGAAGCTCAAACAGTGGAAGATGTAATGTAGATACGGCTCAGATAGCTGAGGAGTTTTACTACTGTGTCTTCTATCCCTGTTCTCAGTGAATCAGTGATAAGAGGCCTGAGACTTGTCTAGCACCTCTGCTGGTACTACCAGTAGTGGAGCTTCACCAGTTGGGAATTAGTCCAAAAATTCCTAGTGTAAACGCAGCCTGAGAAATTGGGATCATGACTCAAATCTAGGTCTCTAAAGTGCAGAGTACTAATCACTAGACCATTTAGCTGGTCAAAATCAAATATATTTCTGATTAAAGACAATTCAATAATGTAATTAATTATACTGTTGCACTCTGTGTTGTGTTGTTTCAGCACATATGTGTTATCAATGACAACGGCAAAGGAAAATACAAAGTCTGAAGTAGTCGCATCCTAGCCTGTATTCAGTGAACTAGAAATTGGACTACAATCCTTGAAACGTCTCCCTGAAAACTAATTTAGTAGACTTATGTTTCTTTCATCTCAGTATAAAAAGTGGTTTCCTCTAAGGATATTGACTTTGGTATTCAAAAGTGAGTGCTCTTCTCTAAATATGAAGCATTGGGCTTTTAAATGACAACATACTCTGTCTTGTGACTAATAACTTATCTTCCTACAAACTTGTGAATACACCTTTTCTACATTTAGTCAGTCACACTAAATCATTTGTCATTTTTACAGTTTGTATACCTTAAAATGTCATATACAGTTGCTCAGCCATAACTTTACATTGTGTTTTAAATTTGATTTTGTAATGCTGCAAAAATGTATTAACCAGAAAGTTCAGCATCACTTTAGTTCAAATAAAATCCAACTCTAATGTTCAGTTTTAATTCATACACTGTTAGGTTTCAAATGAATTTGTGTGTTTGTGTATTTCTGACAGACCACTATTATCTGCTCCATTAGAATATTTTGAACTACAGTGTACACTGAATCTTAATGATGTTATGAAATAAACCTTTAGAGGACACTCTCTTGATTTGAACTTTCGAGATGTGATGATAATGGTGTGTCATATATGTATGGATGTACTCAACTGTGTTTAATATACTGAATTTTAATTGAAAGAAAACAATGGTGGTGAGGCTTCAGTTTCTAAACTGCATCCTTTTATTTGTATGGGACATAAGTCACAGAATTAACAATGTTTTCAAGGGCATATTTCCATAATTAAAAATAATAAAGTACAAAAGTTTAATGTTTGCCTGGCAGTTATTCCAATATAAGTTTGGTTTTCATAAAATTTTTACAAAGTTAAGACATTTCTATAGAGAATTGTCCTATTTAGGAATGCAGAAATAACTGTTTAGAAGAGTCCTACTATAAAAACAGTAAACATTTATAACAACAACTCATTATCCTAAAAAAACAAGTCAGCATCATAAATATTGCAGACTCTAGAGACTTTCTGTTTTCCTTAAACAGCATTTTTGAAAGAAGTTTGTTAATTTACCTGTTGTATTACTTTGGAAAATGTAATTATGTGCTGCATACAGCTGTTCTCAATAACTTCCTGAAGGAAGCAAATGCCAAGTAAATAACTATAACAACAACTGCTTTGTTTTGAATTGTATGAGGTATATTGTTACTAGGCTCTAGTTTCCTTTAAACTAATAAAGAAACAGTAAGAACACTTATTAGATTACACAGTTGTTTGATTTTTTTACTGCTTCAGTATTTTTGCACACCCGTTAACAGCCCTTTAAAAATTAGTATTTGAATTAGTAATCTAAACATACCCTATGTACATAACCTGTGGCATAAACTTTTCTTAACTGGATAAAATCCAGTATGTTAATGATACAAAATAGTATAATCATAGGAATTATTGCGGGGTGGAAGGAAAATGTTTTAGCACTTCCCCCTCCCTGCCTCAACAATTTCTTTATGTTCATAAAAAGAAAAGGAGTACTAGTAGCACCTTAGAGACTAACCAATTTATTTGAGCATAAGCTTTCGTGAGCTACAGCTCACTTCATCGGATGCGTGTAGCTCACGAAAGCTTATGCTCAAATAAATTGGTTAGTCTCTAAGGTGCCACTAGTACTCCTTTTCTTTTTGCGGATACAGACTAACACGGCTGCTACTCTGAAACCTGTCTTTATGTTCATATGGATTCTTGTTGAAAAAGGCTTTCCTGCATTTAATATCCTTTTTCAGTTTGCAAAAGAAAACAAACTATACCCAGCTATTCCAAGGGAGAAAGTGGTAAAGGGAGTTGCATCTCATTTTATTCTATACGTTCACTAGTATTGGGATATTTGATAGCTAAGCATGGTTAGGCTCAGTTCTAGAGTTACTGTAAATATTATGTAAAATGTGTTATCTTAATTAAAAACACACTAAAACATGATTTGCTAAATACTGAGCGCAAGTATTTAAAATGGAAATAATCCAGATTGTTGGAAATTGTTTTTATATAAAAAGTCATTGATTGCAAGATCAAAATTAGTAACACATAGGAATTGTCACTGTAACAGAAGAGATTGATTCACTGGAATTTGAGAGATGCATGTTGGTTTTGTGGAGAATATATTCTGGTAAACTTGCGGAATAAACAAGTGCAGTTCACTTTTCTTGCTCAGTTATTGTTCTAACAATGAATTTGAAAAGAATGCAAACAAAGTTAGCAGAAAAGAAGTGTGCTTTTTCCTTTAACAAGACTACATTCTGTCTAAGCATTGTTTTCAGAGTTAGGACTCTATCACAGAATTTACTTGCTGGTCAGAGGTTGTGTGTTTATATAAACTATATTTTATATCTTCTCATTATAGAAATCCTGCACAATTGCGGGATTTAAAATTGTTATAAATCACTAGGTAAATTTCAATAGAACATGTAATCACTGTGAGCTAAAAGGTGTTGTCCCTCCTAATTTCATACTTGAATTTTATTCCAATGAACATGTCCAGACATCTCACTTGCCTCTCCACACCTAACCAATGCATTGTTCTTTCTGTCTGCATAAAGCAATTTCATATGAAGAATTCATTTCCAATGACTTTCTTTAATAATCTGATTCCACAATACTGTCTGTGGACGTACACCACTGACTGAACTGTTCAGTAAAGTATATTTCTTTGATTAATGCTGATTTCAGTTTCTGCACAGAAGGATTGTGTTAAATGTGCAGAGACTTTTAAAAGAGCATTCTTATATTTCTATAGATATCTCTTAGTTTAATAATAATGTTTATTCCAGGTTTCACAATGTGCTTTAATTAAAGAGCCAATAAACATTTTTTTCAACTGTGGTTGCGCCCTATGACTCATAAGCTTGTTGTATTTTTTTTTTAAATCAGTTCGACAACATCTGGTAAGTTATATAAGAAGAGAGGATGTTCTTTACAATCGGTTATTTTTCTGGACAATATGTTTCAATATTTGGCAGACATCCATTTTTTTCTGAATTTTTCTTGTACACACCAACATTGGCACCCTTTCCCCTGCTGCCCCCCCAAATATATTATCATATGCAGTAATTATGTTTAAAGTTACATAAACTTTATCAATGGTCAGTTTTTAGACTTCATTCAGTTCATTCATGCTCAAGAGTTGGTCCAGTCCCAGAAAATCTGAAAGTAATCTTCTGATGATAAAGTAACAACAGGAAAAACCCACATCCTGTGACTAGCTTTAGAACGATATTTTTTAATTTGTGATTTCACAGTATAAAATGCAAAAATATTCCAAATATTTAACAATTTCGGCTTAAGGGAGGATATTTAAATAATGCAAAATGTGTCTGTATCTAAAGTAATTTTTGTTTCTATACAATTTGCTGCTGCATCCCTTTCTGATTCACAGTTGTGCAAAGTGAGTATAAAATGTCTATTTTTTTTCCACTGCTTGCTAGTAGCTTTATCAAGATTATTTAAATTTCAATTCTCGGAGAATTTTAACATGAAATTCTTAAAGTAATTTGAAAATTCAAACATTTTGCCAGGTAGTTTCTGATCTCTCCCAGAGCCAAGTTTGTTTTATTTATGCACAATGTAAGGCTTAACTGGGGATTTATTCATGATACGGGCCATTGTTCTACAACTGGAATTACATTAATTTAACTCCAGATACTGCACTTGTAATTTTTGCTATCATTTCTTTTGACTAAGAAGGATAAAGTGAAGCCAAGTCACTTACTCTGCATCTGTTTGCCTTTTCGTTTTCTCCAGATAAGATACTATGGGAGTGAAAAACTGTATTGTAATCAAATTTGGCAGGCATGAAGACTCTAATTCACTCCAGATACCTAGAGGACTTAATTCAGGTTTAGTTAAAAATAAGGAGAGAATACTGAAATCAAAAATATAGTAAGGCTGTTGTCCAGCAGACTTTAATTTGTCATTTTTATGACAAAGTAGTTAGCTAATTAGATTTTTTTTTCTTTTTTTTTACTGTCATAGTGCCACCCTCTTAGTCACTTTGCTTAAGGTTCTGCCAGCGCTTCTGTTATCCACCTTTGTTGTCAGGGGTTTGTTACTTGGTGCTAATAATTCAGTCTGGACGGGGTGTTGGCATAAAATTTCTTAATCCTGAAGCAATTTTTTAATTATTACTATTTTAAAACAAAATTTAAAAACTGTACTGGCAGTTCTCTTTATAAAAGTTTTGCAAATACTGTAGAGAATTGTGGGGTTTATTGGCTCAAGAACCCTTTATTTTTTTTTGAACAGTTGAATAATGTAATATGATATTGAAATTGGCAAGCAACTTTTGGGACCCAGTAGCTTCTTCAATGGAACCGTCCTATTCTCTTTGCAGCATTTGATTTAAAGGGTGTCATAGTTATATCAGGGAAAAGTTTTCAAGTGGGAAAAGTGGGAAAACTTGCAGTTGGTTTGGCTAAATGATGTGAAAAACTGACTGGTTCCTGAGAGTTCCAGATAAAACTTGTCAGCCGGGGCCAAGGGTGTATAAAGAAAAGAAAAGTACCTTTTGAAATGAGTCACAAGAAGATGCTACGTTAATGGGCAGTGACCATTTACACCCGCAGGAAATGTGGGGGATTTTTAACTCTTGCATGCCCAAAGCCATTGTGTCATGGGGAGAGGTGATTGTAGTGCAGAGACAGGTAATTGAGAAAGGCGGAGGAGAGTACTGCAGTGTTGAGGGCCCGTATAAGTATTTTGAAAGAAAGATGGGCATGAACGAAGGACGTGAAAAGGGTATGCAATCAGTACTAACTCCTCAGTTACTGCATTCTGGTCTGTTCATGTTTGCCGCAGAGTAAAAGCATCTGAAATCCCAGTCTTGGGAGTGCCTATACAGAAAGCTTTATGGACTGGGAAGTTAAGTGATTTTCAGCCTTCTGTAAATACACAAAGATGGCTGAGTAGTAGTGTAGTACAGCACAGAAATGGAAAGGACCCAGGAAAGTGGGTGACTAGGATTTCAAATCTTTTTGCTGAAGCAAGAGTAGCAGGGGTCTTGCAGTGCTCTTGGATAAGAACATAAAAATACGGCAGGACAGAAAATACATAGTTTATGGTCTTTCTATAGACTAGGGAGAGATGCTAGTTTCTATATTATAAGTAATATTTTTTCTGGAAGGTTTGAAATAATACAGACAAGTTGTATCAGGGACATGAGAATTTAAAAAATGAGGTGCAATTTGTGTTTAGAAGGTTTCTTAACTTTTTTTAGGGGAAGGGGGCTTGTCATATCTCAAAAGTGGTTTGGCCTAGAAACTACAAATTTGTTTTATTCACTTATACTTGGAAGACTAATGCTTTTGACTAGGTTTGGACAGTTCAATGTCAAACTGCAGTAAATTAGTAACAGCAGGAAATCCACATACAGCCGCCTTGAGAATTACATAGCTTTGGTATGCCTTGGAATACTTGCAAGCTACTTGACTTTAAAAGTGGGGGTTGAGCCAGGATTTCAAGTGATTGTGTGCATGTGCAATGATGTTTAGCAAAGTCAAATTAATATTAGAACTGTGCTAATAAGAACTAGTCTAAACGAAACATAATTTTGAAAAACTTTGGTGCAGGATGTCCTGATTTTTTTTGGTGCTAAAATAGAGAAACAAGATATAACAATTCGGAATAGAAGAGATTACTATACTAGCTATTTCACATCCCTGAAAAATGAACCTATGAAGAAATCCCTACTTTGGGAATATGCTTCTCAAGAGTTGTCTATAGAAGCAATTATCCAACCTCTTAATCTTGGCCTAAGAAGAAAGATTAGATAGCACCTCATAAAGTTCTTCTCAAGAACCTTTCTTTCCTCAGTACAGAAAAAGACCTAAGCCTAAAAGGTCAAGGTTCCAGTGGTAGAAGGGGAGAGAACCCTTTCCATTTTCTAAGGTCCAGAAATCTAAGTATTTTGAAATGGGGGGAGGCTTTTTTTCTATTCTTTCCATTAATCAATAGAAAAAGATTCCCCAAGGAATGGAACTTTCCAATTCTTTATATACAAAACTTCAGATGAGTGCAAGGTCTGGGACTAGCTGCATCAAAGCATGTTAGGAAAGGCATCTCCTACTCTCTTTTCCCTATTAGTGGGATTAGATAATTTTATGTATACAATGTCTCCTACTCAGACAGAAGGTACTTCAGTCAGTGAATGAGCGAGGCTCTGGTCACTGATCCCTCTCAGGCCTACTGAAGTATTTATAAGCCATTGGTTCTTGATTAATGGGCCTGAACATGTGAGAATAAAGCTCCTTCTTTGAGTAGTGTCCCCTGCGGGTACTTCACTCTGTGTGTGCTAGTGCCCTTTGTGCCTTTGATAGGAGATTTCTCATAGTAGTGTCTGTGTGGCTCATGCATGTGTGCTTGTCAGTCTTCTGGACCATGCTGCTGCTGTTATATAGCTCTGCATGGGCGAACAGTCCTCAGTTCCCCCTTCGGGCTGCGACAGGGCTCGGGCAGTTGTCCCCATTAAGATTTCCTCAACTTCGTCCTCTTTTCTTATTCTAGTAGTTACTTTTAGTAGCTCTTAGCATTTGTCTAATTAGTTAGTAAGCAGTAGTAGTTTTAGCTTCCTATTTTTAAAAGTTTTAAAAAAAATTCTCTCATATAATATTTAGATAGATACTACTTAGTAGGTCTTGTTCACTGGATGGTTATGCTCGTTCTCCAGGCTTCAAATGTTGTCTGTTGTAACGGGAGGCAATTGCAGTAAGCGATGGACACTTCTGCTGCATCAGTTTGCCCCAAGGAGTCACATGTTGCCCAGCAGTGTAACTTCTGTCTGGCCTGAAATTAAGAGTCAGAAAAAATAGACAGATAAATCTTCATCTCCATGATGGAGATCTCTTTATGCCCGGCTTCTGACCCAGGCTAAGGGACACCGCCGGATGCTGGTCTCCAAGCAAATCTGCTACCTCCATGATATTTGAGCCCCACCCCTCCAAGGCATCTAAAAGAAAGACACAAGACTACTCTCATAAGTCCTCAAAGGACCACATCCCTGGCTCACAAGGTAGGGAATCTACCTCTAAGAAGCTGAGGTCATACATGTCTTCAGCTACTACAGCACCATGTGCTCTTCAGTGAGATACCCAAGAGGCTACTGGTTCCTCAGGTACCCAGGCCACCGTTAGACCAAAAGATGGCAATGCCTTGGTCCCAGAGAGCTCATCAATACTGTTAGCAGACCGAGGCGGCAAGAACTCTTCCTCTCCTTTCTCAGTTCCAAAGAAGCCTGCTTGGCCTCCGAACACACTTGCCTCGAAGCACCTGAGACCCACAGTACCATCACCTCGGTGCAGACCGTGGACTCAGTACTGATCATTCACTCAGTACTGCAGGAGTTCTGTTTTCCCTGGGACCTGGCTGTATCTGAGACACCTGATTCTCTGCTGCTTGGCTCCAACAAGCTGACAGTACTAACAGTTTCTCTTCAGATCTCTCCAAGTGCTCCACCATTCCAGAGTGAGATTGAGGAAGAGGATTCTGATGAAGACCTTGCCTCAGTGTTTCAAATATCAATTCAGGGATCTCCCCCTCACTCATATAGTGGCCCCTTTCCAGAAGTCTCTAATGAGACTATAACTACTAGTGGCACAAGATTGCAAACAACATCTCAGTATATGAGCACCCATAGGTGCCTCCTCCTATGCCTTATGCACCCTCTCCTTGGCCATATTTTGGACCTTTGGGCAGCCTGTCATCAACAGTTCTTCAGGGTGTCAAGCACCTCTCGTTGCAGAGAGAGGCAACCTGCATCACCTGCTCCCTCCAGGAGACCTGTCCATCAAGAGGAATCCTTCAAGGAGCGGGAAGCTCGAGCCGATGAAAAGGTCTCTCCTATGGCCAACATCTCATCTTCATTTCCACATGAAGCTGCCATGCCTCCTCCTCCATCTTGGTGGATGATTTTAAGCAGTTCCAGGATCTGGTCAAGAGAATTGCTCACTCCTTGCAGATCCCTCTCAAGGATGATAAAGAACCTCATCATAAGCTGCTTGTTCTCCTCCATTCATCCTCCTCTGCCCGCATAGCTTTGTCTGTCAATTAAGCCCTTCTGGACCCAGTGAAGATCGTCTGATACAGTCCAGTTACTGTTCCACCTAAGTGCAAGAGAGCGGATAAGAAATATTACGTCCCAGCAAAGGACTTTGAATTTTTATTTTCTCATTCTCCACCTAACTCCTTGGTAGTTAGTGAATGTGGAAAACAGCAGAACATCTCTACAAGACTCTCCCAATGCCACTGATAGTGCTGCCCATTCAGTCGCTACAGCGGTAGTTATGAGAGGGGCTTCCTGGCTTCAACTCTCCAGATTTCCAAAAGAGGTCCAGAATATGGTGGAGGACATTCCTGTTGATGGGTCCGAGTTGTTTGAGGACAGCACGGACGAATCTGTGAACGTTAAAGGACTCCAGCGCTACCTTACGTTCTCTTATTATTTATACACCCACCTACAAGAGAAAGCTCAGCAAGACCCAGACAGTTCAGAGATCCCATCCTGCTCAATTCCTTACCTCTCAGAGGCCATATGAACCACATCAGAAGAGACAGACATTCCCAAGAAAGAAACAGTCCACATGTCAGCCTCCTATCTTGCATCTTTCAACCTCCAAGCAGCAATTTTGAAGAAACCCTGATAAATTGGAGAAAGGGCTTGATTTGTCTTGGAAAAATGTGGCTGCTCCAGAAAGTAGTGATTGGAGCTGGAGTCTATAGCTAGGAATAGGAGTCAAGGCCAGATGCCAAAACCAAGGGTCAGAGCTGAAGTCAGAGGCTAGATGCCAAACCTAAAGGTCAAAGCTGAAGTCAGGAATCAGAGCTGACAGTTAGAGCTGAGTTACCTGGAGCAAGGAAAGGCAGGGGCAGGACTGGAACAAGATGTGAGCAGAGGTAAATGCTTTGAGTAGCTGCCAAATTGCTGCTGTTGGGCTTAAGAGCTGGTCTGCTGATTTTTCCCAGTTCCCACCAATCAGATGGCGTAGCCAGTCAGGCAGCCTATTACAGGCCAGCTGCCCTTGTAAGGTTGCCCAGAGACTGGCTCTGCTGCGGGCCCTGATTCCTGACAGGTAAGCACTTTGAAAATTCCACTAGGTCCTCATCTGCACCCTTAGATACCTTTGAAAAACTGGCCTTTATCATCTAAATAATGAACTGGATGGACAAGTGAGAATATAATTTAGAGCAGGAAGAGGAGGTGCAAGGATAAACAGTATTTACAGATATGCTTGTATCATTACTCAGTTGAGGCATACATGTGTCATGGTTACTCAAATGCATACATGTGTTTTTGGTTGCTTTGGGATTTTCTAAAGTTTTGCAGAAATGCTTTGAATAAGATGAGTGTGGTGATAACAGATTTTGGAAGAGAAAGAGCATTAGGCTCTTTGCACAGAGATGTTTGAGAGGAAAGAAGACAAAAATGGTATCAACGGTTGGTGTCACTGGTAGAGTAATCAGAAGAAGATGTAAAAGGAGCCCGTGATACAAAGTCTTGAAAATGATGACAAGAAGTTTGAAAACAGCAGAATAAGAACTAGTGAAATGACTCGAGGATGAAGAAGTGTATGTTTGGAGGAGAGGAGGACATGTGGTTGAAGAGACAGCAAGACGTCAGCATTTTGGACAGATAAGAAAGGGTCAAGTTAGTATCACAAGACCCAAGAGGAGAGTGAAGTAACAGAAGTGGATAAATGATTAGGAGATAAATTGCTTGTCTATCTGTTAGAATAGTAAGGAAGGGGTTGAAGTCCTGAAATGTAGAAGCAGCAGCTCTGTGACTGACTTGGAGGCTGGATGTAAATGGAGCATGAGAAGCAGTAGCTGAAAGTGAACTCCTGGTTATGAGCTTGAGTAACAGAGAAGATAGTGATGTTTTTTAACCCCAATACAGAATAAAGGAAGCGGAAAGAGTTGGGGAGAAAAGATTGTAAGCTCACTTTTTGCCATGTTGATATTGGGATGACCATGAGACATCCAAGAAGAAATGTCTGACATTATGATACATAGATCTGGAGTAAAAAAGTGTAACTGGGTGTTGTCAGCACACCTCTGGGAGTAGATGAAATCACCCAAGAAGAGGGAATAGCAGAAGAAGAGGATGATGGGGCCAAGAACAGAACCATAAGGGACTCCCAGCAGAGAGAAGTATGACAAAGTCAAGATGGACAGCTGTAAGAGAGTGGTGGAAGGCAAGTTTATATGAGACCTAGAATGATAAAGGCCCTTTCCTCTATAAGTTGAAAAGGGGTTACCCCATGTCAACTAAGGACACTGGAGTCCAGTTGAGGACTGCCTGAAACCTTTAATAAACCGCTCCGCTGGTCAGAGTGGAGGAGAGCAGCTGCTGTACGGCTAGTGGCAGCAGGGAGAAAGGCTTCTCCAGGGTTGGAGGCTGCTCTTCTCCCTACAGGGAAAGCTACCTGACTGCCTGCCTATTTAGGGGAAGGACTGGCACCACAGATCCAATAAAAAGGCCAGACACCCCCCAGAGAGGGGGTAGGAAAAGGTATTCCCCTTTGTTTTGTGCTGTGAGTTTGTTTCTTTTGTTTGACTCCAGCCCTAACATGGGTACCATTGAGCCGGGTACAGGACGAACTGTCAGCACTGGAGGGGCTGCGCGGCACCAACATCGCGGCAGTACGGTCTACGCTACAAGTGGTTGCTGCCACCAGAGACCTGCAAGCACTCTTAGCACTGCCGTCACTAGCAGTACAGGAGTCATCAGTGTAAGTGCCGGTGAGCAGGAGGGAGCACGTCGTCCCCAGTTGCCATTTGGCTCTCGGCTCTACGATACTGTTCAGAGGGAAACCAAAGATGTTGGCCCTGATGCAGACCTCCTTACTTCAGTACTGTTTTCCAGCACCAGTGGGAACTACACCTCTGTGGTCACCAGAGGAAGGCTCGTCGTCTGACTCGGCGGTTGGGTTGTACTCCTCTCAGCCGAGGAGTCACTTCCGTTACCTCTCCAGTGATCCCTATTCTGCCATGGACCCTGGCACAGGAGTGCAATCGAGTGTTTAGCCTAGTGGTCACTGGCGTATGCCAATGCAGTGGTCCTTTTGGAACCCGGAAGTTTCCCCCAGTCCTGGAGCCCCATTTGAGTCGCTCATACTCAGTGGCCTCCAAGAGAAGGGTGCATCCATCCCTTTGGGCAGTACCCAATCCTGACTCTGGTACCAAGCCCTGTGCCGACCTTCAGGAGCCAGCTCTGCATGGTTCTGTTGGTGCAGAAGGGGCAGAGGAGTACCCTCAGCTGGTGCAGGCTGCTTCCTCCTCGGATAAGGCTGTGTCTGGGGCAGGCATGTTGCCTCCCCAAGACAACCATCATGCGCACCAAGAGCTACTGAAGAGGGTAGCCTTGAACTTGGGCTTGCAGGCCGAGGTAGTGAAAGAATCCTCCCATAGCCTGGTTGACATTTGGGCCACAACAGAGCCATCAAAAGTAGCCCTGCCCCTCAATGAAGTCAATATGGATCCAGTGAAAGCCCTGTGGCAAACCCCTGCTTCCCTCCCCCCACCTCAAAAAGAGGTAAGAGGAAATACTTTTCGTCCAGGGTTATGAGTTCCTTTATATTCATTCCACCCACCCATCCCCCAGATCCCTGGTGGTGTCTGCAGCCAATGAAAGGGAGAGGCAAGATCTGCAGGGTACAACTCCTAAGGGACCTTTTCTTTAGAAAGGTTTACTCTGTGGGGAACTGCAGCTTAGGATCACAAACCAGTAGGTGCTTCTGGGCAGATACAACTTCAGCATGTGGGACTCCATGTTGAAATTTAAGAACTCGCTTTCCCAAGAGTCCAGGCAGGTGGAGGAGAATAAGTCAATAGCCAGGGCTTCATTGGAAGCTGCCCTGGATTTGGCAGCCAGGTCCAGGGCCTCCATGGTAGCCTTGCATAGGAGTTCATGGCTTCAGTCCTCCAGTCTCCCGCATGAGGTCCAACAAACCCTGGAGCTTTTTTTGGAGCAGACTGATGCTAAGCTCCATGGGCTGAAGGACTCCAGAGCAACCCTCAAGTCCCTGTGTTTGTATACCCCAGTGACTTCGAGGAAGCACTTCAGGCCTCAGAGGTCCTCCCAATACTTGGCCCTGCTGTCCTATCAAGATCCACAGAGAAGATGGAGTAGGGGTTTTAAGCGCAGACCGCCACCCCCTCCTGCCTCGTCATCAATGCACGTGCCCTGCCCAGACACTCAGGAGGCTCTAAGCAGGCCTTTTGATCTAAGCAGGGATGCTCAAGGTTGTTGTTCTTATGTTTCTGGATCCAGTTTCCCCTTCATTTTTGGACTACCTGTCCTACTTCACAGCGTGGTCCCGTATCACCATAGACAGTTGGGTGCTGAGCACTGTGGAAGTAGTGCTTCCACGATATATACCCTCCAATTTATTTCTGCCCCCCACCTCCCTCTCCATTTCTCTTCAGGGACTCGTCTCACAAGCAACTTCTAGTCCAGGAGGTGGAAACTCTCCTCCGAGTGGGAGCCGTGGAAGACGTTAGAACATAAGAACGTAAGAGTGGCCATACTGGGTCAGACCAAAGGTCCATCCAGCCCAGTATCCTGTCTACCGACAGTGTCCAATGCCAGGTGCCCCAGAGGGAGTGAACTTAACAGGTAATGATCTACTGATCTCTCTCCTGCCATCCATCTCCACCCTCTGACAAACAGAGGCTAGGGACACCATTCCTTACCCATCCTGGCTAATAGCCATTAATGGACTTAACCTCCATGAATTTATCCAGTTCTCTTTTAAACCCTGTTATCATCCTAGCCTTCACAACCTCCTCAGGCAAGGAGTTCCACAAGTTGACTGTGCGCTGAGTGAAGAACTTCCTTTTATTGGTTTTAAACCTGCTACCCATTAATTTCATTTGGTGGCCCCCTAGTTCTTATATTATGGGAACAAGTAAATAACTTTTCCTTATTCACTTTCTCCACACCACTCATGATTTTATATACCTCTATCATATCCCCTTATATACCTCTATCATATCCTCTTTTCCAAGCTGAAAAGTCCTAGCCTCTTTAATCTCTCCGTATATGGGACCCATTCCAAACCCCTAATCATTTTAGTTGCCCTTTTCTGAACGTTTTCTAATGCCAGTATATCTTTTTTGAGATGGGGGAACCACATCTGTACGCAATATTCAGGATGTGGGCGTACCATGGATTTATATAAGGGCAATAAGATATTCTCCGTCTTATTCTCTATCTCTTTTTTAATGATTTCTAACATCCTGTTTGCTTTTTTGACTGCCACTGCACACTGCGTGGACGCCTTCAGAGAACTATCCACGATGAATCCGAGATCTTTCTCCTGATTAGTTGTAGCTAAATTAGCCCCCATCATATTGTATGTATAGTTGGGGTTATTTTTTCCAGTGTGCATTACTTTACATTTATCCACATTAAATTTCATTTGCCATTTCTTTGCCCAATCACTTAGTTTTGTGAGATCATTTTGAAGTTCCTCACAGTCTGCTTTGGTCTGAACTATCTTGAGTAGTTTAGTATTGTCTGCAAACTCTGCCACCTCACTGTTTACCCCTTTCTCCAGATCATTTGTGAATAAGTTGAATAGGATTGGCCTTAGGACTGACCCTTGGGGAACACCACTAGTTACCCCTCTCCATTCTGAAAATTTACCATTTATTCCTACCCTTTGTTCCCTGTCTTTTACCCAGTTCTCAATACATGAAAGAATCTTCCCTCTTATCCCGTGACAACTTAATTTATATAAGAGCCTTTGCTGAGGGACCTTGTCAAAGGCTTTCTGAAAATCTAAGTACACTATGTCCACTGGATCCCCCTTGTCAACATGTTTGACCCCCTCAAAGAACTCTAATAGGTTAGTAAGACATGATCTCCCTTTACAGAAACCATGTTGACTTTTGCGCAACACTTTATGCTCTTCTATATGTCTGACAATTTTATTCTTTACTATTGTTTCAACTAATTTGCCCAGTACTGACATTAGACTTACCGGTCTGTAATTGCCAGGTTCACCTCTAGAGCCCTTCTTAAATATTGGTGTTTCATTAGCTATCTTCCAGTCACTGGATACAGTAGCTGATTTAAAGGACAGGTTACAAACCATAGTTAATAGTTCCACAATTTCACATTTGAGTCCTTTCAGAACTCTTGGGTGAATGCCATCTGGTCCCGGTGACTTGTTACTGTTCAGTTTCTCAATTAATTCCAAAACCTCCTCTAGTGATACTTCAATCTGCGACAATTCCTCAGATTTGTCACCTACAAAAGACAGCTCAGGTTTGGGACTCTCCCTAACATCCTCAGCCATGAAGACTGAAGAAAAGAATTCATTTAGTTTCTCTGCGATGACTTTATCGTCCTTAAGTGCTCCTTTTGTATCTCGATGGACCAGGGGCCCCACTGGTTCTTTAGCAGGCTTTCTGCTTCTCATGTACTTAAACATTTTGTTATTACCTTTTGAGTTTTTGGCTAGCTATTCTTCAAACTCCTTTTTGGCTTTTCTTATTACATTTTTACATTTAATTTGGCAGTGTTTATGCTCCTTTCTACTTACCTCACTAGGATTTGACTTCCACTTTTTAAAAGATGCCTTTTTATCTCTCGCTGCTTCTTTTGCATGGTTGTTAAGCCACAGTGGCTCTTGTTTAGTTCTTTTACTGTGTTTTTAAATTTGGGGTATACATTTAAGTTGAGCCTCTATTACTGTGTCATTGAAAAGTTTCCATGCAGCTTGCAGGGATTTCACTCTAGTCACTGTACCTTTAAATTTCTTTTTAACTAACTACTCATTTTTGCATAGTTCCCCTTTCTGAAATTAAATGCCACAGTGCTGGGCTGTTGAGGTGTTCTTCCCACCACAGGAATGTTAAATATTATGGTCACTATTTCCAAGTGGTCCTGTTATAGTTACCTCTTGGACCAGATCCTGTGCTCTACTCAGGACTAGATCGAGAGTTGCCTCTCCCCTTGTGGGTTCCTGTACCAGCTGCTCCACAAAGCAGTCATTTAAAGTATCAAGAATTTTTGTGTCTGCATTTCGTCCTAAGGTGACATGTACCCAGTCAATATTGGGATAATTGAAATCCCCCACTATTATTGAGTTCTTTATTTTGATAGCCTCTCTAATCTCCCGTAACATTTCATCGTCACTATCACTGTCCTGGTCAGGTGGTCGATAATAGATCCCTACTGTTATATTCTTATTAGAGCATGGAATTACTATCCATAGAGATTCTATGGAACATAGACAAAGTGGTGTTGAGAACTCCACAGTTGTTTCTTTGCACAGTAAAGTCTTCTTTCTATGCCTCTCAGGAGATAATTCTTCCCTCATCTGTGCACAACATTTGACCTACAAGCTGTTGTACACCTTAGACTTCAGAAGAGCATTAAAGATTTATTCTAAGTGTACAAATGCCTCTAGAAGGTCAGGCACACTGTTTGTCTCCTTCCATCCAAAGAGTGAAGGACTCATGTTCCACAGGATTTAAGAGGGAAGGGGTTCTACTCTCACTATTTCCTAATTCCAAAGGCCCAGGGTGGTCTCAGATCTATTCTAGACCTGCACCTACTCACTGGAAACCTCAGGAAACTAAAGTTTCACGTGGTCTCCCTGGCTTCCATTATCCCCTCCCTGGATCCTGGGGACTGTACGCTGCCCTTGATTTAAAGGATGCTGATTTTTGCATCTCCATCTTCCAAGGCCACAGAAGTTTCCTCAGGTTTGTGGTGAACCAGGCACACTACCAATTCACAGTACTCCTGTTTGGCCTGTCAGCAGCCCCACAGATGTTTACAAAATGCATGGCGGTAGTGGGGGCTGTCCTGAGGAGATGGGGTACAAGTCTACCCATATCTGGATGACTGGCTAGTTAGAGGCCAGTCCGGGGCTCAGGTAGAGTCCAGCCTGCTAATAAACACACAGAAGTCTACCATCACTTTGGTACAGAGGATAGAATTTATTGGAGCAGTGCTTGACTCCACCCAGGCCAGAAGGTCAGTTTGAGACAATCACGTCCCTGATAATACATCTCAGGGACCATCCCGTTACAAAAACCAGTTCTTCAGTTGTGGCTGGCCTAAGTATATGCACCAAATCACCACCATCTAGACTCAGTCCTTACCCTCCCCAGTCCTTGCCTTCCTCAATATGTGGCTGGACCTGCTGGCGGTTTACACGGGCTTTCCATTCTCACAGCCCCATGCATAAATTTACCTGATCTCAGATGCATCAGTGCTAGGCTGAGGAGCTCACCTAGGGCCCCTCATAACTCAAGATCTGTAGTCTCTGGAAGAGCTCTCACTACACATCAGCATCAGAGAGCTCAGGGCAGTCTGCCTGGCCTGTCAAACATTCCTGCCTCACATTTTGGGCAGGAGTGTGCTGGTGCTTATGGACAACACTGCAGCCATGTTTTACCTCACCAGGCAGGGAGGGGTTTGCTCTTTCCCCTCTCCCTCATGTGAGGAGACAGTCCTCTTATGCGAGTTCTGCATAGCCCACTCAATTCACCTCAAGGTTTCTCACCTTCAGGGAGCAGTGAACAAACTGGCAGATCACTTCAGCAGGTCTTTCTCCAGTTACCATGGGTGGTATCTTTACCCGGACAGCATGAGGATGTTTTCCATCAGTGGGGGACTCCCCAGATAGACCTATATACGATCAGTCACGACAGGCAGTGTCATCAGTTTTGCTCCCTGTTTTCTGGTCCCCATTACATCTGCTAGGTGAGTGTCAGAGCTGGCAGCCTTATCCATGTGGGAGCCTTACTTCCTCTTCCAAAATGACAAAATGATGCTGAGAACTCCACAATTGTTTCTTTGCACAGTGAACTCTTCTTTCTATGCCCCTCAGGAGATAATTCTTCCCTCATCTGTCCACAACATCTGACCTAGAAGCTGTGGCACACCTTAAACTTCAGAAGAGCACTAAAGATGTATTCTAAGTGTACAAACTCCTCTAGAAGGTCAGGCGCACTGTTTGTCTCCTTCCATCCAAAGAGTGAAGCTTCCAAGATGTCCATTGTGGAAACCTACAAGGTATCCGGCATCCCTATTCCAGAATGAATCAAGGCCCACTGCACAAGATTTATAGAAACCTTATGGGCTGAACGAGCAAGTACTTCCACTGCTGAGATATGCAGTGTGGCTACATGGACATCAACTAATACCTTTATCAGACACTCTAAAGTGGACTTTCTGTCTTCCACAGAGGCCTCCTTTGGCACGAAGGAACTGCAGGTGGTGGCCAAGTAATAGTATTGCCTTTTGAGCAAGCTTCATTGGTGGGGGATTCCTTTTCTATCTCATTTGGTTTTCTCTGTATTCCTCTCTACTACTGTTTCACTGTTCACTACTTCCCAGATGTAACAGAATCTGGGAGAACTGGGCTACAGAATGGAAAAATTCTTACCTGATAATTTCCAATCTAGCAGCATGTCCCACAATTCTATTCATCCTGAATGACTCATTAGCCAAGGGGTCAGCTTTTTATTTGGACAATTACTATGCAGACAGTTGCCTGCTATACATAGTTAATGAGTTAGCATTTGTTGTTAATATTTTTCTACAAGTTTTACACAGCTTTGGAATGACTCATTTTGGCCGTAAGCAGGAGAAGAAGCGTGGCCAGCACACATGGTGCCACACCTTCAACTGTCTCTGGAAACTGCAGAGTGGAGGAGAGCAGCCCAGATGTAAAATAATTGTGGGAGATGCTGCTAGCAGAAAGGAAATGATCCACTCTCCTGCTTCTTTTCTGTACCTTTTGCTCCCTCCCCCTTGATTTTTCACCCTGTTCCTTAGATCCTCTTTTACTTCCATTTCTCTCTACTCTCTCTTGGTCTGCTTTGGATGGAGGTCAGATCAGGGGTTCTAGTCACCCTAGAAATGCAGATACTAAGTGCATTGTGGGGACTGAATTAGGTGCAAGGAGTATAGAGAATAAACAGGAAGCATTGGAAGTATTTGTACATAAGCTAAATTATCACTTAATTGGCATAACAGAGACGTGGTGGGATAAGTCTCATGACTGGAATATTGGTATAGAGAGGTATAGTTCATTCAGGAAGGACATGGAGGGATGAAAGGGAAGAGGTGTTGCATTATACATGATGAATATATACATTTGTTCTGAGGTCCAGAAGGAGGTGAAAGGCAGACCAGTTGAAAGTCTCTAGGTGAAGGTAAAAGGGGGAAACAAACAAGGGTGATGTCATGGTAGTGGTCTCCTCTTAACTACCAAATCGGAATAAGGTGGTAGATGAGACATTTCTAGAACAAATACCAGAAATATTCAAAACACAAGACCTAGTAATAATGGGGGATTTAATTACCCAGATAACTGCTGGAAAAATAATATGACAAAACACAAAATGGTCCAGCGAGACTTTGCCCAGAGAGACTTTGTGGCCCCAGAAGAGGGCTATAGTGACCTGGCTGGAGGGCTGAGTCACAAAGAAGGAGCACCCTGAGCTCTGGAGAGAGAGAGGCCATGGTGCGAGGAAGGGGCCATCTGGCTTGAGTGGAGCTAATCTGTCTGGAGCCAGGAAAGATTTGTCCCGAAAGATGTAGACAAATTGGAGTGAGTCCAGAAGAGAGCAACAAAAAAGATAAAAGGTTTAGCAAAACAGATCCATGAGGAAAGGTTGAAAAAACTGGCATGTTTTAGTCTTGAAGAAAAGACTGAGGGGTTACCTGATAATATATTTTGAAGACTGTTAACAGCTATAATTAACAGGATGGTGACAGATTGTTCTCCGTGTCCACCGAAGGTAGGGCAAGAAGTAATTGGCTTAATCTGCTGCTAGGGAGATTTAGGTTTAATATTAGGAAAAGCTTGCTAACTAAAAGGATAGTTAAATACTAGAATAGGCTTCCAAGGGAAGTTGCAGTATCCCTGTCATTGGAGGATTTTAAGAACAGGTTAGACAAACATGTCAGAGATAGTCTAGGAGGTATATTTGGCCCTGCTTGAGTGCAGAGAGCTGGACTATGTGACCTCGTGAAGTCCCTTCCTACCCTACATTTCTGTAATTCTATGTTTTTACGATTTTGTGGGTTAGTTGGCTGTCCTGGAATAGGCAAAACCCCAAGAGCAGCAGACATTGACATTGTTGCTCATGGATTTTAAAAATAGAAAGTGAATACTTAATTTAATTTGAAAAACCCTCTGGTTTGTTTCCAAAAATATCACAATAGAGAAGCTAACTGGCTTGCAAGGCATACAGAAAGGAACTCTGTGTACCCACTAACATGCCCAAACATCTTGGTTTGTTCCCACAGCAGAGACAACAGCCCTGCTATGAAATAGCTGTGAGCTGGAAGAGTATTCTGGCTATTGACACGCAAATGAGCACACCAAATATCCCTCCCTGCTGCAACATTCCTAGCTTGACTATTCTGACAAGTAGCTTTTAAAATGGAATGGAGTTTATGCATGTCAGGTATGAAACTAGAGATGCCTGGCATTCCATTAGGAGTCGTCAACATGCAGCAGTCTAGCCAAAATATATATCAGATATTTTTATATTTTCTCCCAAAGGTCACAAACCAAAGTCCAAAACTAGTAAGTATTTTCCTGACTGTGTTACATTTATTTATGGAAAAGAAGTCAAATATAAGAATACATTTCCTGAACAGAAAGGAAGAAGGAAGTCTAGGTACGTCATGGTAATGCTTCAGGATCTCAGGATTGTTTTTACTGACTATATTCACACAGTCATAGAGGACAGTAACTGATGTTACATCAAACTGTGTTTATAATATTTAGGTTTTGGCACCATTTAGGGGAACATGATGACCTGTTTTGTTATTTAAAAGTATGCAGGCACGAAGACAATAATATTTTGAACATTAAAAATATCTGAAAATGTAAAAACAAAGAAAAATAAGGAATGTGCATGCTCTGTGTGAACGTGGAAATAACATCATAGCAACATCAGTGCTGATCCTTCAAAAAAGCACACACTATTTGTCAATGGGACTATTTATATGTTTAAAGTTAAGCACATGCTTGAGTCTTTTCAGGATTAGGCCCGTAGTTATTAGTAACTAAAGTAGTATTTATAGCAATAATTTTACTTTTCAATGTGGCTATTATGGTACCAAACAATCTTTTAGCCTCTTGACACTGCAGCACCCACATAAACAAAGAAAAAGCTTATACTGTTTTATGTTACGCCTGCGAGCTTAAATCTTTGTATGGCATTTACGGAATTGCTACGACTCTGTTTTCTATAGTACATATGACCATGCCACAACGTTTGTGGGTAAGACTCAATAAAAGAATTGCCATGCACCAGCATGTGTCTCCGCTACTTTTAGGGGCTTCCTTGTTTATAAAATGGCTTGCCTGTTTGGACAGAAAAATACAAGGTGTTATAACCGTTCTTGGGAATTTATGTAGCCTAGGACTTGATCCAGGCAGAGTACAATTCTTCTAGGCTTTCCAGAATCTGCTAACAAAAAAGAGGAAGTCATGACTTAGAATCACAGGGTTAGAAGGGACTGCTATTCTAACTTCCTGCCAAGATGCAGGATTTGTTGTCTCTAAACATCTAAGACAGATGAGCATCCAGCCTCCTTTTGAAAACCAACTTATTGTTAATTTTAAAAAATAGCAGAATTTATATAATAAAGCATAAAAGAACAGTAGCAGACATAATATGTCTTTTAGTTCACCCGTAATTAATACAGCACCTTTCATTCACACAAGGTTCCACAGAGCTTCACAGACTGGGTACCAAACCATGATCTTGCTGAAACCAGTGGCAAACTTCAGTGGGTCCAGGATTTCACCAATCACTAAAAGCAGCCACTTCTATGGTAGAACATGGCAGCCATTCTGCACCAGCCACACTAGATGTAATAGGAGAAGGGATTAACTTCTTCAGCTGAAATACTAAAGAATGTTAAGCTGTCATTTATTGGTGTAAATTATACATTGCAAAAATGTGCTAGGTACTATACAAGCATACAGGAATAGTGTAATTCAATTAAAAATGGGATCAGGATACTGCAGCATCGCCCTGTCATTGGTAGGGGGGGAGAATGACATGGTCTATTTAATGACCATTGTCTCAGTTCTCCCTGTGAGCTAAAGCAGAGCCACCCAGCAGCACAATGCTCACTCATTTAGCACTTAAACTACCATAGTTCATGAGCTAAGAGAGAACATTGCCATCCACTAGGACAGCAGTGTCACTTCCTGCAGTTTCCTGCGTTCTCTCTTCTAAGTATTGTCCAGGCCCAGCCATGCATCAGTTTAAAACTATATGGATGTAGAGTGGAACTTTTCATTGAAAACTGATTACAAATAGAAAACCATCACCATAATCAATACTTCTGAGTTAACTTCTTTTAACACTGCTGCCTTGCTGCCTGTGTGTTCTACTGCAAGTAGTCATCAAGAGTTACATCTTTTCTACCCTTATTTGGAATCAGTCTTTTTAATCCTTCACTACCTCTTGTGGGATCATACTGTCTATGTCTTTTCTTGTGATGCCCTTTATTGCTTCTTTGCTGGATATTTTACATACATGCTGTGTACGTCCTTGACTCCAACTTACTCACCTTTGCACTTCACCTTTGCAGCTTACCCTTTATAAAGGCATTCCTGACTGGCATTATAACACTTTAAAGCATCATGACTTGGATATTCACCCATCACTCCAATGGAAGTCAATGGGAACTGTAGGTGTTCAGCACTCTGAAAATCGTGCCCCATGTGACTTGCATACTTAAGCTTAACCACCAATCAAAACTGCAGTGTCAGGGCACTTTACTACTGGGAAGCTAGAGCTGGCCAAGTGCCACGTATCTTCCTTCCACAGTCTGAGGTTGGCCAGCTGGCACATGATTTTCCTTCGGGTAGCTATTTGTGTCATATGGAGGGGGCTAGCCAAATTGTCTTGTCATGTAACAAAGCAGGGGGGAAATCCCAAATTATTAATTTTTCCTTTTATGTTTTCTTTCCAGATTTCCCTTTTAGAAGTTGTCTTCTGCTCTGTTCTAACATAATTTATATCAACAAAGATTCTCAAAAATATTCTTCTCAAAAGTCTTTTAGCAAACTCTGCCAATAAACACAAATAAATTATGGTTTTGATCTCTAGTTTTCCCCTCAGACAGATGTCTCGACAAGTCCTATGAAATTTCCAGTACTACTTCAAGTCCAGTTCAATTCAAATCAGAATAATAATCATACCAGACTTGCCCTTAAATGGTACATTAAGTAAAACATGGATTTAATCATTCATTTCTCACTAAGTTATTTACTGGTACTAATTGTCTTGTGTAAAACATTTATAAAATGCTACATATATTTATGGAGATTGCCTATTTCCATAATAAGAATAATAGATAATTATCAACACAAATATACATGTATGACATTTCAAAATAAACTGTATTTTTGCACATATTTTCATAAAAATGTGTCCAGGGGTGTGGTTTCTTTAATGCTGATGAATTAAAATCCGTTAATTCTCCATGTCCTTCCCCCCACACTCCCCCGCAAAAAAGAAAAGGTTTTAAACAGGCATGGGTTACCAAGTTCCTGAATTCTGCACTCTGCCCCTCCTCGGTTTCTGGTCATACCTATTTCACACATTTGCCGCCTTTTTTTTTTTTTTTTTTGACTTGGGAAGATTTCCTTAGATATGGGTTCTGAAGTTTGTTTTTACTTCATGAGACTGAGTTTTGTTCCTTACTAGTAGGTTGTTCATATTAAATTAAGACCTACTGGAAGGTCCTGGTTAACAGGCTTGTCAATCTTAAATTTAGTTTCTTTTGTTCATATACATTTTCCCCTTTCTCATTGGCTCCTGTATCACCCCACCGACCTAACTTTCCTTTATTTCTGTATGCAGAAAATAATGTATTGTACCTTAGTAAATGTTTCAGATATTGAGTTATAATATTTCTGATTCAGTTATGACTTAAGCATCCAAGATTGATTCTCAGTTACATTGAAGCCCCTTCATGCCACTCTAGCAGCATAAAATAGCCTTAAAGTGGTAGAACTGGGATCATACACCTTGCATGGCAAGTATCCCCAACTAGGGTAGAGCTAGTATAAGATCTACATTGGTTTGGGTCCCCAGCCCCTGTGGATTTGGTGGCAGCTCCAAAGTGCACTAAACCACAGCTATTCTTTGTTTCTCAGGGCAGTAAGGGTGCCATCAGTTAGCAAAGCATCAGTTAGAGAAGCCTGGAGATTGCTCTCCAAGCAGGGCCCGGCCAGGGCCATGCACAGCTCCAGGGACAAAGGTGGCATAATGTGAACTTCAGTTCCATCCCCCACACTGTCCTAAGCATAGGAACATTGTAACTGAGGATCAGGACTTGGTTGTCTTGGGCCCAGGATCTAGAAGAAACAAAGTTGTTTTTAGTGTTCTTCACCAATATTTTTAAGAATGTTTTTCTGTCTCTCCATCTTTTCAAAAGCAAAACTTTTTCCTGACAAAGCCAGACTCTTGGCTCAATGTCTCTCTGATGTTAGTAGAGATGGACTTAAACAAAAACCCCATAACTCAACACCCTTGAATTTTAAAATGTACATCTGGATCTGAACTTCTGAGTCTTGAGCCCAACTCCAGCACTTCGCAGTATTCAAAATTAAGGAAGGTGAGAGAAGATTTCCCTGCCTCAGAGGTGTTCTTTTTTGCCTTTAATTGCATCAGATGGCCCAAATTTCAATAGTTTCCCTGGAGCAGATAGACATTTCTACTCGTGCTTTATCTCCTGATCGTTACCTGAAAGTTCTTTAAGATTTTGGAGTTTGCTCAAAAGATATTAGTAGGTGCAAGAGTCACAGGCAATCTGGCCCTGGCTGAGGCCTGTCTCTGATGACAAGAGTCATAGAGTTTAATGCTAGATAGGATCATCACATCATCTAGTCTGATTTCCTGTATATCACAGGCCACCAGGGCCATCACCCAGATAAAAGCAATGTTCCCCTTTTGCCTCATCAGTGATTCAGCTGTGCGAGACAAAGCAGCAAACCCTAGGTACTGATGTGGGGCCATGGAGAATCCAAAATCTCTTTGCTGAGTGTAGAGGCTGTGAGGGAAGGTTGGAGGAGAAGGGTGTAGTTTGGAGGCATATAGAACAGCAGCCGTGAGCAGATGGATAGATGTACAGTACAGGTTAGGCTACTTACTGGCTGCTATTTGACAGTCTTATGTGGTGCACCAAGGAGGGAGACTGATCCCTGAGCTAGCTCCTTGCCCTGTCTCTTGTCCTTGGCTTTGACAACAGCAGCAAGCTGCCCTTACCAGCTGTTCTTCCAGGGGTATGTATGCGTGAGAAAACAGGAAAAAATTAGGAAGTATGATTCAGCCTCTGCTCCTGTCTTTACAGGAGCAGGCAGGGTCTGGGAAATGGAAAATGAAATCTCTAGTTATCGACTAATTGAAAAGTAAGAAACAAACTCAGCTTTTACTCTACAAGTAAAAAAAGCAATATTAGTGGATACGAAAGTTACTTTAAGTATTTTAGAAAATACTTGAAGTGGGGAGAATGGTGCCAGCAATGAAATCACCATGAGTGTTCTGATTTGCAAGCCCTTCCAGATGCTTAGAAGTGCACTAGTGAGGCAAGCTGTGTAGGAACTTTAAATTATCTAGAGCTCAGGCCTTTGATTTAGGCCCAGGTCAGCTCTGAAGAGCCTCCAGCACAGGTTGATGTTAAACACAAGTAGCCAGCTAGTGGATTCAATTGCTGGGAAGGATCAATTCCTCCCAGAGAGGAAAGCTTTCAAAGGGCAACCCAGGTACTAGGCCTGGGAAACCATAGGGCTTAAAATTGCCATTATGCCTACTTGTTCGCCTGCCACCCTGTGAATTTATTTAGGATATTTTATATTTTATTGCAACCAACATCTTGTGTATATATGGTATTTCCTTCGTGCCATCCCTAGTAAAGACTTATATTAGACTTGAGGGTGAATCCTTAATAGGAACCCACTAGATGCTATAGTGCCATGCCTTACAGCTTCTCCTTGTCTTGATGCTCCCCTATGACTGTTGTCACTGGCTTTAATGCTAGTTCCTTCAACTACATCCATTTGCAGCTCCCCAGCTTCTGTATTGTCCCATTTTGGATCTCTGCTGTTCCCCTTCCTTGCTGTCCCCTACCTCCTGTTTTAGATGACCCTTGGTAGGAGAAAGGTAGTGATTTGTATGGAGTCACTATTGATTGGCTCCCAAGAGTACTAGGGGAGAAGAGCAGCAGTGAATTACACTAGAAAATCCCTGTTTAAGGCATGATCACATTCTCATTTCACTGCTGCATATAAAAAGGTGAATACTGTAATATACAGCAAAATCTATCAGCTTCTATTAAAGACAGTTTTGTCTGTGAAGGTGTAAACACAGAAGAGAGAGAGGGATTGCTTAGGATTGTCCAACAGGAAATAACTGGGAGTAATGAGATGGAACAGAACAAAGGAAAACTACAGGAGGCTGAACATCAGGAAATATATCCTGACAGTGAAGTCTATTAGACTGTGGACTAATTTCCCGAGGGAAGTGGTGGAAGCTCTATCTCCTGAGTCATTTAAAACACAAGACAAAGCACTGAAGAATATCGTGGAGGGAACAGCCTTGCTGCAGTTGGAGTGGGATAAACTAGATGGCTTAAAAGAACTTTTCAATCTCAATTTATTTTATTCCACAATAAAATATTATGCCTTATTCAGGGCCAGTTCAGACAAGACTGGCAAATTGGCAGCTGCAGAGGATTCTGCCTACTTAAGGACAGGTTGAAATGCTAATATAATGTTCACCGATCATTCTCCAGTGCTATGGAGTATGAGCTCTTTCGTGCTGATTTAGAGCTCTGTCGTGATAACTTGAGCCTGTTAGGGAATCGGGAAAGCTCCCCATTTATTGCAGCCCTGGTTGGGATAGAGCACATGTTCCTTCCTTTCACCAACAAGTTCACCAATTCCGGACACATTCCCTATTGTTTTCCCCACTCCTCTGATCCCGTTGGCCTGAGCCCCACACATGGCATAGTTGAGAAATTTGGGGAAGGTGTGAGATGCGCTGAGTCTTGGACCTCACAGAGTGGTAGGGACTGGGGTGGGCAGTTGAAAGGTTTCACTGAAGGCTTTGCATTTGCTGGAACCAGCCTTGACTGTGATAATTTACTCCAAACAGTATCTGCCTTTTAGTCATTTGCGGACTAAGCCCTGGACTACACTAGGAGTTGAGGTTGAATTTAGCAGTGTTAAATCGATTTAACCCTGTACCCCTCCACACGACGAAGCCCTTTTTTTCAACTTAAAGGGCTCTTAAAATCGATTTCCTTACTCCACCCCCAACCAGGGGATTAGCGCTGAAATCGGCCTTGCTGGGTCAAATTTGGGGTACTGTGGACACAATTAGACGGTATTGGCCTCTGTGAGCTATCCCAGAATGCTCCATTGTGACCGCTCTGTCCAGCACTCTCAATTCAGATGCACTGGCCAGGTTGACAGGAAAAGGCCCGCGAACTTTTGAATTTCAATTTCCTGTTTGGCCACCGTGGCAAGCTGCAGGTGACCATGCACAGCTCATCAGCAGAGGTGACCAGGCTGGAGTCCCAGAATCACAAAAGAACGCCAGCGTGGACCGAACGGGAGGTACGGAATCTGATCGCTGTATGGGGAGAGGAATCCGTGCTATCAGAACTACGTTCCAGTTTTCGAAATGCCAAAACATTTGTCAAAATCTCCCAGGGCATGAAGGACAGAGGCCATAACAGGGACGCGAAGCAGTGCCACATGAAACTTAAGGAGCTGAGGCAAGCCTACCAGAAAACCAGAGAGGCAAACGGCCGCTCTGGGTCAGAGCCAAAACATGCCGCTTCTATGATGAGCTGCATGCCATTTTAGGGGGTTCAGCCACCACTACCCCAGCCGTGTTGTTTGACTCCTTCAATGGAGATGGAGGCAACATGGAAGCAGATTTTGGGGATGAGGAAGATGATGATGATGAGGTTGTAGATAGCTCACAGCAAGCAAGCAGAGAAACCGGTTTTCCTGACAGCCAGGAACTGTTTCTCACCCTGTACCTGGAGCCAGTACCCCCCCCCCCCGAACCCACCCAAGGCTGCCTCCCAGACCTGCCAGGCAGAGAAGGGACCTCTGGTGAGTGTACCTTTTAAAATACTATACATGGTTTAAAAGCAAGCATGTTTAATGATTCATTTGCCCTGGCATTCGCGGCTCTCCTGGATGTACTCCCAAAGCCTTTTTCAAAAGGTTTCTGGGGAGGGCAGCCTTATTCCATCCACCATGGTAGGACACTTTACCACTCCAGGCCAGTAGCACATACTCGGGAATCGTTGTAGAACAAAGCATTGCAGTGTCTGTTTGCTGGCGTTCAAACAACATCTGTTCTTTATCTCTCTGTGTTATCCTCAGGACAGTGATATCATTCATAGTCACCTGGTTGAAATAGGGTGCTTTTCTTAAGGGGACATTCAGAGGTGCCCGTTCCTGCTGGGCTGTTTGCCTGTGGCTGAACAGAAATCTTCCCCACTGTTAGCCACAGGGAGGGGGAGGCAAAATGCAACCTTGGAATGAAAGCACATGTGCTGTGTATGTAATATTAACAGCAAGGTTTACCGTGAAAGAGTGTACCCACTGTTCTATAAAATGTGTCTTTTTAAATACCACTGTCCCTTTTTTTTTCTCCACCACCTGCATGTGTTTCAAGGATCACAGGATCTTCTCCTTCCCAGAGGCTAGCGAAGATTAGAAGGCGAAAAAAACGCACTCGCAATGAAATGTTCTCTGAGCTCATGCTGTCCTCCCACATTAACAGAGCACAGACGAATGCGTGGAGACAGACAATGTCAGAGTGCAGGAAAGCACAAAATGACCAGGAGGAGAGGTGGCGGGCTGAAGAGAGTAAGTGGTGGGTTGCAGAGAGGGCTGAAGCTGAAAGGTGACGGCAGTGTGATGAGAGGAGGCAGGACTCAATGCTGAGGCTGCTGGAGGATCAAAGTAATATGCTGCAGCGTATGGTTGAGCTGCAGGAAAGGCAGCAGGAGCACAGACCGCCGCTACAGCCCCTGTGTAACCAACCACCCTCCTCCCCAAGTTCCATAGCTTCCTCACCCAGACGCCCAAGAACGCGGTGGGGGGGCCTCCAGCCACCCAGCCACTCCACCCCAGAGGATTGCCCAAGCAACAGAAGGCTGGCATTCAATAAGTTTTAAAGTTTTAAACTTTTAAAGTGCTGTGTAGCCTTGTCCTTCCCTCCTCCACCACCCCTCCTGGTGCTTCTCTCCTCCACCACCCCTCCTGGGCTACCTTGGTAGTTATTCCCCTATTTGTGTGATGAATGAATAAAGAATGCATGAATGTGAAGCAACAATGACTTTATTTCCTCTGCAAGCAGTGATCGAAGGGAGAATGGGAGAGTGGTTAGCTTACAGGGAAGTAGAGTGAACCAAGGGGCGGGGGGTTTCATCAAGGAGAAACAAACAGAACTTTCACACCGTAGCCTGTCCAGTCATGAAACTGGTTTTCAAAGCTTCTCTGATGCGCACCGCACCCTCCTGTGCTCTTCTAATCACCCTGGTGTCTGGCTGTGCGTAACCAGCAGCCAGGCGATTTGCCTCAACCTCCCACCCCACCATAAACCTCTCCCCCTTACTCTCACAGATATTGTGGAGCGCACAGCAAGCAGTAACAACAATGGGAATATTGGTTTCGCTGAGGTCTAAGCGAGTCAGTAAACTGCGTCAGCGTGCTTTTAAATGTCCAAATGCACATTCTACCACCATTCTGCACTTGCTCAGCCTGTAGTTGAACAGCTCCTGACTACTGTCCAGGCTGCCTGTGTATGGCTTCATGAACCATTGCATTAAGGGGTAGGCTGGGTCCCCAAGGATAACTATAGGCATTTCAACATCCCCAACGGTTATTTTCTGGTCTGGGAATAAAGTCCCTTCCTGCAGCTTTTGAAACAGACCAGAGTTCCTGAAGATGCGAGCGTCATGTACCTTTCCTGGCCATCACACGTTGATGTTGGTGAAACGTCCCTTGTGATCCACCAGTTCTTGCAGCACTATTGAAAAGTACCCCTTGCGGTTTATGTACTCGCCGGCTTGGTGCTCCGGTGCCAAGATAGGGATATGGGTTCCATCTATGGCCCCACCACAGTTAGGGAATCCCATTGCAGCAAAGCCATCCACTATGACCTGCACATTTCCCAGGGTCACTACCCTTGATATCAGCAGATCTTTGATTGCGTGGGCTACTTGCATCACAGCAGCCCCCACAGTAGATTTGCCCACTCCAAATTGATTCCTGACTGACCGGTAGCTGTCTGGCATTGCAAGCTTCCACAGGGCTATTGCCACTCGCTTCTCAACTGTGAGGGCTGCTCTCATCTTGGTATTGATGCGCTTCAGGGCAGGGGAAAGCAAGTCAGAAAGTTCCATGAAAGTGCCCTTACGCATGCGAAAGTTTTGCAGCCACTGGGAATCGTCCCAGACCTGCAACACTATGCGGTCCCACCAGTCTGTGCTTGTTTCCTGAGCCCAGAATCGGCATTTCACAGCATGAACCTGCCCCATTAGCACCATGATGCCCACATTGCCAGGGCCCATGCTTTGAGAGAAGTCTGTGTCCATGTCCTCATCACTCTCGTCACCGCGCTGACGTCACCTACTCGCCTGGTTTCGCTTTGCCAAGTTCTGGTGCTGCATATACTGCTGGATAATGCGTGTGGTGTTTAATGTGCTCCTAATTGACAAAGTGATCTGAGCAGGCTCCATGCTTGCCGTGGTATGGCGTCTGCACAGATAAAAGGCACAGAATGATTGTCTGCCATTGCCCTGACGGAGGGAGGGCCGACTGACGACACGGCTTACAGGGTTGACTTACAGGGAATTAAAATCAACAAAGGGGGTGGCTTTGCGAGAAACTGAATGGCCCCCTCAAGGATAGAACTCAAAACCTCAAGGATAGAACTCAAAACTGGGTTTAGCAGGCCATTGATTTCACGGAGGGAGGGAGGAGAAAATGAATTCAAAACAAATGTGGTCTATTTCTTGTTTTGAGCCACTTCATCTATTTTTATACATCTTGCTGGCAGCAGACTGTGCAGTATGATCACTAGCCATTGTCATCTGCTGGGTGCTCGGCAGAAGACGGTGCAGTATGACTACTGGCCATCGTCTTCTGCTGGCAGCAGATTAAAAGACAGTGCACTGCCAGTAGGACTCAATCACCATGAGACGAAACTTAAAAGGGAAATAACCTGGCTGAGTCACTCCCATGTTCGCCCAGGCGCCCCTGACCTCATCGAGGTTGGTTAAAAGAGCACCCAGGACTACGTCAACGATGGCTACCAGTCATACTGCACTGTCTGCTGCCAAAAGGCAATAAACTACTGCTGTGTAGCAATGCAGTACCGCGTCTGCCAGCACCCAGGAGACATACGGTGACAGTTAGCTGAGCGGGCTCCATGCTTGCCGTGGTATGGTGTCTGCACAGGTAACTCAAGAAAAAAGGCGTGAAACGATTGTCTGCCCTTGCTTTCACGGAAGGAGGGAGGGAAGGGGGGCCTGATGATATGTACCCAGAACCACCTGCGACAATGTTTTAGCCCCATCAGGCACTGGGATTTCTACCCAGAATTCAGATGGGCGGCAGAGACTGTGGGAACTGTGGGATAGCTACCCACAGTGCAATGCTCCGGAAGTCGATGGTTGCCTTGGTACTGTGGACACACTCCGCCGACTACATGCACTTAGAGCATTTGTGTGGGGACACACACAATCGACTGTATAAAAACACTTTCTACAAAACCGACTTCTATAAATTCGACCTAATTTCATAGTGTAGACATACACTAAGCCTACTCTCAGTGCAGTCAATGCAGCCAGGGTTGGGACTCAAAGGTTGTTGTTTCACAAAAATGACTCTGATTGAAGTTGAAAGCTGTCAGTGTGGGCCTGCTGAGGAAGCAGGGCATGCCTGCCCGCCGTGTCATTCTCTAGCAATCACCATGGTTCAGCTATGCATGGGATTTTTTCAGCTCTGTTATTTGGTATGTGCAAATACACAAAATGAAAGGGCAATAACAATGAGAGCACATAGAGACAAATGTTTAGAAATCTGTGAACAATTCCATGTGATTTTCTTGCCTGTTTGTACTTTCTGAGGCTTTTGCTATGTGAAAAACTCAACTCTTCTTATTAGGAATCTTTGGCCCATAGAGTTTTATTTCCTGTACACAGACATATTCCCTATTAACTGAAATTAACAGTAATACATTTCCTTCTTCCAGGCTGAAATCCTGAGGAAATTTGTGCAGTGCCAGAAAATTAAATAGAATACTAATCTTATGCAGCACATTTTGTGGATCTGTTTTCTCTGAAATTATACAGGTAAATTTCCTGCAACCCTTAGTGACTGCTACAAGTTATTTGACCTTTGTTATCTCTAGAACGGTTCTTGGTCTTTCACAGTTTGTAGAAGAGGAAGAAGGGACAGTGGCTCTTTGTGTGGTGACAAGCAGCACTGACACCATGCAGTTTTCACGAGGTATTATTTTACTGGCCAGACACATGGACTGAATGTTGCCTGTCTTGCAGCCAGAGGCATAATAAATAAACTGCTGTGGTTGTCATAAAGGAGGAAAGCAAATGGCTTCAGAAGCAAGAGAACTGCTTTGCGTGATTCAGAGAGTCTGCTCCTCTTACACACCTGTGGATGTAAGTGTAGATGAGTGAGTGTTACTACCCAAAACACCAGCAGGGTGTAGAGAGTGGCCAGAAAGTCAATTATTTTACCCATGTTACCTCTACTGGTCTCCATTTCAGGTAGAAAACTGTCCCATGAACTTTCTTTCCTCTGACTTGTATAATTTTACACAGTTTATTTGTTGAAGAATTAATTCTGTTATATCAAGAGCCTTGTTTATTTTTTTTCCCCCAACAAAGAATGGCCTCATTAACTTCTGGCATCACTTGTTTTACCTGTTACTTCCATCTTCTCTCTTCTATTCCTTTTAATAGTTTTAACATTTGCCTTAATTTTCTAATTTCCACAGGTGGTCTTTCTTTTTAATTTTTCTTCAATTTACATTTTGTTAATTGCATTTTGCTTCATCATTTTGTCTTCTATTTTCTCATATCTTGTTTTCATAACTTCTGTGTTCCTCTTGATTTTCCACAGTACAGTTTGAGTATGAAATATTCACTTTGAAAAATTTCCCTCACATAAAGATCAACAATAAGTGAGCTGAAAATCGTCCTTATATCATTATATTTGGCAATAAGAAGGGCAGCTTTTAAAAGATCTCCACCCCACAGCTGCATCTCATCACTAATCTATTTAAATGTATTAATCTAACTAGAAGGCATATGTTTCCCATTACAAACTGTCTGTAAGTGATATCTATGAGCTAGTTTTAGGAATAGCTCTTTGTAATTGAACTACTTTGGAGATATCAGGAAAATATATTCTTCTGGTTCAGTGCTAAACAACTATAAGTCTTTAGTTTGAAATATCTGAGGCATATGCTCCCTTCTCCTTACAAGTGTGTAAAGTAAATTTGGATCCATATAATTGCAAAGAATGGTCACTAAAACCAAATGATGTAACTTTAAGGGTTATGTAGACGATCAGAACAAGTGGAACAGGAATAACTCAGCTCCTACTTCCCATTGTGTGGATTTTCTACAGAGACAGAAATAAAATTATTAGGAACAGTTTGGATTCCTAGTCTGGATTCCTAGTCTGAATGCAGTTATACTGGTAAAAAGGTGCCTTATACTAGTATAGCTTATTGCCCTCCCTGTACAAAAATAGCTATGCTGTCATAAAGCACATTTATATCAGTATACGTGCATCCACACTAGGGGAATTGTACAGCTTTAACAGTAATGGTGCAGTGAAAGCGGTATCACCTTTCTGTGTAGATAGGCTCCAAGCAATATATATACTTGGTGTTGGAAGGTGTGCCTCCCACGGACTTGTTTTGAAGGAAAGTCATACTTAGGGCCTCTAAACTCCGCAGCACATTGGACCTAAATTCTATAGGAAGACCCCCTGTTATCTTCAGCATGGCATTGCTGAATCATGTGGCAGAGTGGAATTTCAGTGGCAGCTTTAGATAAGTTAAACAGAAGGATTTTTGTAGAATTAAATATAATTGATTAATTTTTATGCTAAATCTCCATTTTAGAATGTCTTTCAGTTAACGCTTTCCATAAATTTTCAATTTCTAGTGTGCAGCAGGATTTTGTATTGAGAATGCATAATTGTCAAGGTAGTCCTGAACAAGTTTGGAGCTTTAATAACGACATAGTGGGCACTCAATAATGGGTCGAGGCTGTTTGGCTTCCTGGAACCCATGCTAATTTGAGGCTTTTGTGAATGGAGAGGAGGATGTATCTTACCCCCACCCCTGCCCACAAAAGGAGAGTGAACTTGAGATTTAAAAATCTGTTAATGACCCCTTCACCTATGACAGCAACCAGAAGCCCCTTTGGCCCTCATGTGTGACCCACGATTGAATTCAACAGTGGTGGATACATTTATTTGATAGATGTTCTGTTAAAATGGTCAACAATTAACATTAGGCTTCAGAGTTAACACCCCAGCTGAGCTGAATGGTGTGGTTCACACATCACAGAGCTATTGTTTCATGGTCATTATTTGCAGTCTCAGGAAAACAACTACATTGATTTAAATTCAAGTCACATTCTGAACTAGGTTTCCTTTGCAGACTTAAGGGCTAGAGAGTTATCTTTTTAATGAAGACATAGATTCCAGAGCACAATCCTATGACAGGGACAGATTCTCCATCTAAAGAATCATGGAAAACAACTGCCCTGCTAATTTAATGTAGAGTAGTTTGGAGAGCAGCTGTATTGCTTACCGGTAATTATCTGCCTATGGGGCAAAAGTAACCTTCAATAAGGAGTATTAGGAACCCATCTACAATTTAAAAGGTATAGAACAGATTACCATTGCCCAGTGAAATATGCACAAAACAACTTATCATACAACCCATAGATTAGACAGTATAATTAGACAAAAATTTGGTTTCAATACATTTGGCATATATGATATACTGGATATAACCACTTACTATTCACCTCAGTGGAGGTCAGTTTATACACATGTTCGAATAATTTCATTTTATCTCGATTTGTGCACAGACAACTAATATGTCCTCTACAAAAGTTTTTCTAATTACCTTTAGAGCTGATGGATAACTCTGCCCAATTCTGTACTACTATTGAATAGACAGTACACTGAAATCAATAAAAATCATATGTACCAGGCAGATTGGTAGCAATCAAAAGATGCAACACATAAACAGTTCTGTACTGTGATGAATGGGACTATATTGAAAATCAATATTTTCTTTTTCTAAAGCACTGGAGAAGTATTCATTATGAGGATCTTGATCATTACAAGTACTACCCCCAGCAAAAAACTTAACAGACAGTTACAAATGCTGCAGCAAATAGAACCCTTATATAAAACACTCAAAAAGAACATTACAGTTTTTAAAATTCTGGAGCCTTAAAGCATGGAAATAACTCATTACAGTAATTTAAATAGCCAATACAGTTCACACATTTGGTTAATGGCAATAAGAACAAGAGAAAATTTATTGTATACATTCTGGCAGCCTTATCTCTAACCCATAAAACAGTTATTTTTCTATATGGACATCATTAATATATGTATATTAGTGATGATCCATGGCTTGCTGCTCATGTTTATGGTTTTATGGTGGCAGTAAAAGGTTCTAGACACCGTGCCCAGCCAACTCACCAGCCTACCTGACTCCACCAGCAGGGGACTGCTGCACTCCCTAGGCAGGGGGCTCTAAGAAACAATGAACTGATGATTTGGGTGAGTGTTTAGTTTGTGCTGGGAGATTTGTATTGAACTGTATAGGTGGCTAATGGGGGGGGGGTGCTACTGTGATGGGCTATGTGTGTTTGTGAGGTTATTGTGTGCGCTGGTTGTGTTGATGTGTCTGTGGGATTGTGCTGGGGTTTTCTGTGTTAGTTTGTGTGTGGGTTGCATTGGGGAGTTTATGCTGAGTTGTACAGGTGGCAGAATCAGCCTTTGAAGAACCGTTGCAGTTGGACCAAATAATCCACTATCTATGCTGTGTCCCTCATATCACTGACTCTTTACAAGCAATAAGAAAAGGAGTACTTGTGGCACCTTAGAGACTAACCAATTTATTTGAGCATGAGCTTTCGTGAGCTACAGCTCACTTCATTTCCACGGTATGCATCCGATGAAGTGAGCTGTAGCTCACGAAAGCTCATGCTCAAATAAATTGGTTAGTCTCTAAGGTGCCACAAGTACTCCTTTTCTTTTTGCAAAGACAGACTAACACGGCTGTTACTCTGAAATCTTTACAAGCAATGAAATTCTTACATGCAAATTAGCTGTAGAGTAACAGTGGTGATTGGTTGAATTATACCTCTAATATCACAATGGTCTAGGGCTCTTGGCACAGATGCATATATGGCTTCTGTTTTAGTATGTATATATAGATGTTCAATTCTGTCAAGCAGCATTGCGACAGGTTTCAGAGTAGCAGCCGTGTTAGTCTGTATCCGCAAAAAGAAAAGGAGGACTTGTGGCACCTTAGAGACTAACAAATTTATTTGAGCATAAGCTTTCGTGAGCTACAGCTCACTTCATCGGAAAAAGTGAGCTGTAGCTCACGAAAGCTTATGCTCAGATAAAGCAGCATTGCTAAATTGTACTCCTCCACTCGCCCTCGGTAATATATGTAATATCTTGGAGGGGGCTAAAGTATTACTTTAATTGTAGTCTTCATCAGACAAATAGATTTTGTAAGCAGGCCAGTACATTTTCATTTCAGTTTTGCAAAGCTGATGTAAACTGCATAGGTTTCCATCCTGCAAAGGCTCCGATGTGCTTAACTTTACTCACTGTGAGTGGTCCCCTGAAGTCAATAGGACTACTCCCTGTGTGTAAGCTTAAGCATGTGCATAAATCTTTGCAGGATTAGGGCCATAATGGCGTATATATTGAAAGAGTTGTAAGTTTGTCTTGTGGGTTAGAGATAAGGTTGATAGTTGGATGTGTAAAATGAATTTTCACATTTGTGAATTATAAGGCATATTTCTTTAAACTACCCCGGGTATTTCCATACCCTTTAAGGCTTACATTTCTGAATTATAACTTTCTTGGCACATTCAATGTTTTATATAAGGTTTATATTTACTCTAGCAACCTGAAATCTAAGAAAAGGAATTCTCTGTATGGGACTTATATTAAAAATGAATGTATCTAAAATGGATATGACCTGGTGTAAAGTAAAGTTCTGTGCTGAGCACACATGGCTTTCTATGTCATCAGGGTCCTACACTAGGTGTTTTGTAAAAAAAATATATTAAGCACCAGACACACACAGCTTTCTACATCCGAATTTTTTGTGTGTCCCAGACTTCCAGGAGTTTGTGTTGCTGAGCTCCCCTCCGTCACACCTGCAGGAGGAGATTCTTACTGCAGCCAAACTTCTAAGGTTTGTAGCAGCTTGTAGAGGTAAATTAATTTAAAACTCAGACAGATTAGTGCTGAAGCGCTTAGACTTCTGTGCATAACTTTAAGTGCTGAAGCACTCAGTGAATGTTAAACCATGTTGGGAATGTCTACATTGCAATAAAACACCCACAGCTGGCCCATGTCATCTGATGCGGTGTCACAGGGATCATTCTGCAGGACTATAAAATTGCAGTGTAGATGTTTGGGCTCCAGCCCTAGCCAAGCCCGAACATCTACATTGCAATTTTATAGCCCAAAGGCAGCCACGCAAGGCTGCTGTAAACTAGAGCAGCCCCAGGTGAAAGTTAGAGCAGCCATCTTGACCTGTGCCTCTTAAGAGGTATAGCACAGAATCTGATCCTTACTGTTGTAGAAGCAAAGTTGGTTTACAGGTCACAGAGTTAAGTGCTGTGGGTTTTATATGTGGAAAATTTGAAGTATTTAGTTGGATGAGCACACTTGGTTTACTTAGAATCATAGAATAGAAGATTAGGGTTGGAAGAGACTTCAGGAGGTCATCTAATCCAACCCCCTGCTTAAAGCAGGACCAACCCCAACTAAATCATCCCAGCCAGGAGTTTGTCAAGCCGGGCCTTAAAAGCTTCTAAGGATGGAGATTCCATCACCTCCCTAGGTAACCCATTTCAGTGCTTCACCATCCTTGTAGTAAAATAGTTTTTTCCAATATCCAACCTAGATCTCCCCCACTGCAACTTGAGACCATTGCTCCTTGTTCTGTCATCTGCCACCACTGAGAACAGTCTAGCTCCATCCTCTTTGGAACCCCCCTTCAGGTAGTTGAAGGCTGTTATCAAATCCCCCTTCACTCCTCTCTTCTGTAGACTAAATAAGCCCAGTTCCCTCAGCCTCTCCTCATAAGTTATGTGCCCCAGCCCCCTAATTATTTTTGTTGCCCTCCGCTGGACTCTCTCCAATTTGTCCACATACTTTCTATAATGGGGGGGGGGGCGCAAAACTGGATGCAATACTCCATATGTGGCCTCACCAGTGCCGAATAGAGGGGAATAATCACTTCCCTCGATCTCCTGGCAATATTCCTACTATGCAGCCCAATATGCCGTTAGCCTTCTTGGCAACAAGGGCACACTGTTGACTCATATCCAGCTTCTCGTCCACTGTAATCCCCAGGTCCTTTTCTGCAGAACTGCCGCTTAGCCAGTCGGTCCCCAGCCTGTACCAGTGCAAAAGATTCTTCCGTCCTAAGTGCAGGACTCTGCACTTGGCCTTGTTGAACCTCATCAGATTTCTTTTGGCCCAATCCTCCAATTTGTCAAGGTCACTCTGGACCCTCTCCCTACCCTCCAGCATATCTACCTCTCCCCCCAGTTTAGTGTCATCCGTAAACTTGCTGAGGGTGCAATCCATCCTATCATCCAGATTGTTAATGAAGATGTTGAACAAAACCGGCCCCAGGACCGGCCCCTGGGGCACTCTGCTTGATACCAGCTGCCAACTAGACCTTGAGCCATTGATCACTACCCGTTAAGGCTGATGAGCTAGCCAGCTTTCTATCCACCTTATAGTCCATTCATCCAATCCATATATTTTTAACTTACCGGCAAGAATACTCTGGGAGATGGTATCAAAAGTTTTGCTAGTGTCAAGATATATCACGTCCACCACTTTCCTCATATCCACAGAGCCAGTTATCTCATCATAGAAGGCAATCAGGTTAGTCAGGCATGACTTGTTCTTGGTGAAGCCATGTTGACTGTTCCTGATCACCTTCCTCTCCTTCAAGTGCTTCAAGATGGATTCCTTGAAGACCTGCTCCATGATTTTTCCACGGACTGAGGTGAGGCTGACCGGTCTGTAGTTCCCCGGATTCTCCTTCTTCCCTTTTTAAAAGATGGGCACTATATTTGCCTTTTTCCAATCATTCGGAACCTCTGCCAATCACCACGAGTTTTCAAAGAAAATGGCTAATGGCTCTGCAATCACCTCAGCCAACTCCCTCAACACCCTCGGATGCAATAGATCTGGCCCCATGGACTGGTGCATGTCTAGCTTTTCTAAACAGTCCTTAACCTGTTCTTTCACCACTGCAGGCTGCTCACCTCCTCCCCATACTGTGCTGCCCTGTGCAGCAGTCTGGAAGCTGACCTTGTCTGTGAAGACTGAGGCAAAAAAAGCATTGAGTACTTCAGCTTTTTCCACATCATCGGTCACTAGGTTGCCTCCACCATTCAGTAAGGGCCCCACACTTTCCCTGACCTTCTTCTTGTCGTTAACATACCTGTAGGAACTCTTCTTGTTACCCTTCACATCTCTTGCTAGCTGCAACTCCAATTGTGCTTTGGCCTTCCTGATTACACCCCTGCATGCTCAAGCAATATATTTATACTCCTCCCCAGTCATCTGTCCAAGTTTCCACTTGTAAGCTTCCTTTTTGTGTTTAAACTCACCAAAGATTTCTCTGTTGAGCCAAGCTGGTCACCTTCCGTATTGCTAATCTTTCTGCACATCGGGATGGTTTGTTCCTGAGCCTTCAATAAGGCTTCTTTAAAATACAGCCAGCTCTCCTGGACTACTTCCCCCCCACCCCCCATATTATCCTCCCAGGGGATTCTGCCCATCAGTTCCCTGAGGGAGTCAAAGTCTGCTTTTCTGAAGTTCTGGGTCCATATTCTGCTGCTCTCCTTTCTTTCTTTTGTCAGGATCCTGAACTCGACCATCTCATGGTCACTGCTGCCCAGGTTGCCACCCACTTCTACTTCCCCTGCCAATGGTCTGATGGTCCATAGCAGACACTCACCACGACATCACCCTTGTTGCTCTCACCTCTAAACTTAACCCAAAGACTCTCAGCAGGCTTTTCTCCAGTTTCATACTGGAGCACTGAGCAGTCATACTGCTCTCTTACATACAGTGCAACTCCTCCACCTTTTCTTCCCCGCCTGTCCTTCCTGAACAGTTTATACCCATCCATGACAGCACTCCAGTCATGTGAGTTACTCCACCAAGTCTCTGTTATTCCAATCACATCATAGTTCCTTGACTGTGCGAGGACAGCGACAATGCTTCTAATAGATTGCCCCTTTTAACTGGTGATCTCAAAACACTAAACAGATGTTAATGAATTTAGCCTCATTATGCACCTGGGTGGTGGATAACTATCCTGACCTACATTTTACATAAGGGAAAATTGAGTCTCAAATTTTCAAAAGTGGCTTCTACTATTGATTTCCTTAATTTTGAATTCAAAATTGAGATGCCAAAAATGAGAGGCCACTTCTAAAAATTTGGGCCTAAGTGCCCAGCTTGAGGCCACAGAGGATTCAATGTCAGAGGCAAGAGGAAAACCCAAAAATCCTGACTCTGTGTTGTGCTCTAACTGCTAGACAACACAGACCCCCCCAGCAAAGCCACTGCTGGATTCCTTTTAGATTTACTTGTCCACAGACCACTGTGATGGTTTATACAGGACAATCGTGTAAGTATCTTTTCCTACATAGTCTAGTACAGTGGTGCATACATGCTGCAGTAGCTAATCCTAAGTAATAAAAAAATCTGCATACAACATTTTTTACACATGAACTGCAGAAAGAAGAGAAAGCAGGCTCTGGCCAACTTAATGTGAGCCTGTGTGGAGTCAGCGGGGAGTGGATACCCCATCTCTGCATTGCCCCAGTCCATGGGCTGGTAACGTCCTGACACAGTTTAGAGCGATTTTTAGTGATGCTCTAAATTGCACCCAGCATCCTATAGCCCAAAGAGTGGTGCTCCAGCCATGCCCTATTTGCCTAGCCATGCACCCTACATACCTCCTATGGCAGGTACTACAAGGGGTGGGTAGGCTAACCAGAGAGCCAGCATAACCAGCACTATTGCCACAGGGAGATTCCCTTATACTGGGAGAATCCGTAGAAGGCTGGGTAAGCTGTCTTTGTAGCCCCTTTTGCCACCAGAGCAACATAAAGGGTCTGGAGAACCTGGTCCTTTATGGTCTAGTTTTGTCACTGGTTTTTGGGCACTCATTTTCTATAAAAGGTGTGTGTTTGTTTCTTTTTTGTTTTGTGAACTTCTCAAATGGATTAATTATTTGACATATTCTAGCCTGTGAAGTAGCATCACCCATGGACAAGAAGGGTATGATTCTGCGAGGTGCTTGGAGCTGAAGTCACAGAGCACCTTGCAGCACTGGACTTTCTAGTGAATAGTTGCATGCTGTGGAGCTTCACTCAGTTCAATACAGGTTCCCCCCCAAAACCTAGCAGCTGAAATGGCCCTCCGGCACTAAAAGAGCTGAAAACACTTGAATCTCATACATCTGTTTTTACCTCTGTTTTCAAATGTATTTAGACTGTGAAGATATTGCTGTAATCTCTGTTTCTTTTCTTTCATTCTTTTTGCTTTCCTGAGGCATGTGACAGTTCAAAAGGCAACATCATTAAATATTAACAAACTGTTTCTTATTGTGGTGTTGGCAATGTTTTAGCCACTGCTTTCTCTTAAAAGAAAGGCCATAAATAAAGGAAAGAAGATTAAATAAACGTAGAGGCTGTCAACACAGTAAAACAGTCTTGGTGAACAAAACAGGTTGACAAATGACGATTAACACAAATCTTGAGTCACGTGTTCTCTGGCTTTTATCAAGATATTTTTAAGTTAGTGATCTTCTGCAAAAGAGGAGTCTTGACTTTAGAGAACTCTGGGGGTATGGGAAGGGGAATAAAGTCCTGCAGATGGCAGAGAGCAATATGAGGAGGTTGGTGCCTTAACAAGCGGAACAGGAGTACAGATGAGAATGCAGTGAGGAGTATGGTACTCCCTCCAGATTTCTGTTTTATATTAATTATGTGGATTAATTTAATTTTATACAGTGTGTACAGTATTTCTGGCCTCCATCCTGACAGTTCTTTGCTCCTGGAGTCTAACAGTCTGTCTACACCTCATTAAAAACAAAGACCACTCTTTCTATATCAAGGAACTGAGATTTTATTCTTATTTTTGACTGTTGAAGAAAAATGCTTTGGGCCCATCCAGGCTTAGAGTTTTGTACAGTTTTTAGGCTAATGATCAGTGGCTGCCTTGAGTGTTAAGTTAGCTTCAGTTGTTTCTCCTGAATCCCTTTTAATACTTTAATAAGGCCTCGATCCTGCAATAAACTCTTGGGGTGGACAGACCCCTGCACTCACATAGGTCCTGCTCCTCCAAAAGGTTCTAAGTTAGGAGTTGAGATGTTATGATATTGTACTCAAAATAATTCAATTTATTTAATGAGTTAAAACATTTTGGCTGCTGCTTTCTTCAAAGAACAAGCAGTGTTCAAAAGAACATCCAAGGTTGTCTCATTTAGCAGAAGACTGCTGAAAACATTTTGTTAATGTGGCTTTGTTTCTCAGTTCGCTATCCTCATTTCCTCTTCTCAGTCAGTGTTATGTGATTGCTGATCATACTTCTGGGTTGGTCTGGTTTTTTTTAATCAACATGCATTTCAAAGTCTATAGCATATTGACATAAACTGGTGCAGAGTGGTAATAATTAATTTAGTCACATTATAAGCACATTATGCCCAGGCTTTAATCTCTGTCAGTTCAAAAGCACATTTCATCTTTATATACTGCAATCTGCATTGGCAATCAGTATAGCTAGTTTTCAGAGATGAAAATAAAACCACATTTCTGTTCATTAAATGCACTGATCTGCACAGCTGGGCTTCCACACATGCTTTTTTCTTACAGGCAGATGAGCCACTTCGAACTTGCCAAATATTGGTACTCCTAATTCCTGCTGTTGCCTCTGTCAACCCCTGATGCCAGACATTCTATTCCTGTTAGGTTATTAATTATATGAGCTCCCCAAAATTAGTCTTTAAAAGTATTTGAAAAAGAGGATTATCCCAAATAGCATCACTAAAAATAATGGTCCTGATTCTGCTCTGCCTGGCACCTTATATCTGGATGAAAGAAAAATTGGTCTGCAGAGAACAAAAAAGAAATTAAAATACCTAGATGAGAGAGACAAGGAGGGGACTGGAGCTAAACATGATTTTGAGGCAGGGACTTAGGGGAACAGAGCTCATGTAGGCTTGCCACATTTGGGGGACCCTACATCTACTTGTCCTGGAAATTCTGGCTGAGGCTGTAGTGAGTTAGGTAGACACACTACTTATGCTATGATGATGAGTACATTATAAAACTTAGACCCCCAATTCTACAGACTGATTGAGAAGGGTAGCCCCATGTGCCAATCCAAAGCCCTACTGAAGTAAATAGGTCTGCATTTGGTCGCATGCGTGTTCTCTCAGGGATCTGATTGTAGGGTCACGGACATAGATACTTAAGCATGTAAAATAAATCTGAGATAAGAAAAGAAGAGTGCTGCCATTTATGTAGATAGGACCTTGATAAGTTATGCTAGTAGTGGGCTAGCTGTTTAAATAATCAAATTAAACAATTCACCATCAAGGCTCATTCCCACTAGAGGTCACAGATCCACACATGGGAGCTATTACTTCAGGAGGGAGAAGTAAGGTGACCCAGTTTATCCTGTTTCACTATCTGAGCACCTAAACCTTTTCTAACATGACTGATTTTAAAGAGAATTAAAAAAAAAAAAACAGTTCTGAAGAGTAAATAAATGTAAAATGCTTTACATCAGATAAGTCTCACTAGTTTTCTAAAGCAAACTCATCCTCATTTAACTGAATATCATATCATTTAACTGAAAAAAGTTAATAGACCCTCAGCAGGACTGAAGCTGTTCACTTATTTGTTAGGCTACAGCCTCTTTAATTAAACAATGGAGGGAATTTACAGATATTATACTGGCCAGTGGAGGGCTCCTTACTGTTACGTGAATGCACTAGAAACCAAGAGAATTACAGTGAAATATAATTACTACAAAGAGATGGATATAAAGGCTATAAAAATAAAATAATGTGCATTCCCTAGTTTGTACAAACATCTAGGTCCATTGAAAAATGTTTTATCTAAATGTACACTGTCTACCTAGTTTTTTTTCTTTTGTCAGTATCCTTTAAATAGAATATTCTGAAGATTTTTTAAAAAAATCCTTAAACAACTCTCTAAGAAGAGTATTTTTGTTCCCCTGTTTTAAAGATTGTCCTGTGGGTCCCCAGGCCTGCAAGTCACAAAGCATGGACAGACCCCACCTTGCATATGGAGCCCCACTGATTGAATGGAGCAGTGCGCACAGGTGGAGATCTGCCGACATGCTTCAACATGTATGATTGGGGCCTTTTATCAGTTTCTTCCTTGATGGATGTCTTTGTACACACTCAGTTTCATAGTTTCCCTATAAAATTCTGTCAAAAACACAGAGTAAACAACAGACTCAAAAAAAAAAAAAACCCCAGAGAAATTGAATTTTGCTTGCTAATTTCTTTCAGCTTTAGCAATTGAAGAAGTTATTTTAACAATACTATGACACTGTCAGAAACAAGTATTATTTTCATGTTGATGATGTCCTGTTTATCTTACTGTGTTTTCTTTCAACAAAATATGAAAAGTAAGAGTTTTGTTTACGGTGACAGAGTGGAGCAGTAAATTTTCCTTTTCCTCTCTAGAAATGCAAGTCAAAATTAAAATTAGTTCTGATGGGCACTTTCTAGTCCCAGTTTGTGCATACTGTTGGTAGCTAGAACGTTATCCTGCAACCAGCTCACCCCAGTACACCGTGTAATATGAGTTTTTGTGTGTGGCTGGTCTATGTGGTGAACTCCTTTGGATACAGATCATGTCATATTTGTTTGTAGAGCACCAAGCTCGTTGTTGGGTCTCAAATACTGATATCGTAAAACCCATGTAATCTTGCACACTCAGCAGCCTCTTCTGTACAAAGGCCCAGAACATGAATGGAAGGGATGGTCCTAGTTAGGATGAACAGTAGGGGCTCATTCTTGTAAAAGGTATGTATTGATGTAATTTTACTCAGATGGGTAGTCTCACATGGACACTTCTGGGGTGGATTTCGGTGGGATATGTGAAGAATAACGTACCACTCAGTGTGAGTGACGGAGACAAATTGGGCCCTGAGAATCCCTCTCAAACTGCCATTGGAGGCACCAGAATGCTTTTCATTCATTTGAGAGAAAGCTGTCTGTCTGTTTCAGAAGGACATCATTTGGGGCTAGATAATGAAGTAGCAAAACCCCCTGAAGTATAGCAATATAACTTTATGTGTAGAACAGTTAGTTCTTCTTTGAGTGCTGTCTCTGTGGTGCTCCATTTTAGGTGTTCATGTGCCCCTCTGCTTGTACTCGGAGACTTTTGGTAGCAGTGCCCGGTTGGGTTGCACATATGTGATCCCCATCTTGTGCTGCTTCAGGAAGTTAACTGACACTGTGCAACCAACCCAGGCTGAATAAGTCCTGTTAACAGTTCAACATGCTTCATACACTTCAGAAAAAGTGCACATTAACTGGGCATATACATTGTGCATCTTGGGGAAAGATTAGAAAGCCAAACTACATGTTCACATAATGAGGTTTGAAGTCTTGCAGTAGTGCACTCCATTGTGTTCCCTGCAACACTCAAACAAATAATTGTTGCAATTAAAATAAATAAAATACCAGCTGTAGAGGGTTTGTTCTGGCTAGACCATGTGGGTAAAAAAGGCTGGTGAGGACAAACTCCTTTTTATAGTTATCATAAAACCAACCCTACTTTTGATAAAACTGTAATTACTGCCTAACCACACCTGTTTGTTTTATGTAAAACTAGAGTAATTTTTTGCTGAGTGTAATTTTTAAGGTTCAAAGTTATACCAGCTTCACTAGTGATTTAAACATTTGTCCAAATTACCTGCTGTAGTTTGTAGTTTAAAAAAAGAGTTCTGATTGATTTTAGTATAAAACCTTAACAGCCCTGGTTTAAAGAGGGTTTCTTGTAACAAACAGATTGCCAAAATACAACTCCTTGAACTGTTATGTAGTTATTGTAACTATATAGAAGCAAACCTTATGTACTCAACAGGAAAAAGGTTCTGGAAACGTTTTAAATGCAAATATATCTCATTATACAACCAAATATGATGGGCCAAATTCATCCAGGGAATGACTTCATTGAAATCAGTGGAATAACTCTAGGGATGGTGACTCAATATATATTTCTCATGTTTGAATAAATAATTTAAAAGTAATCTATTTTTGATTTCTTGGGTTAGTCTAATGTATCTGATGATATTTTTAATTAGAAAGTCTTTAGGCATGAGGAAACTTCCATTCGATTGCTCAAAATGGAACAAATGTGAGTACACCTTAGGAAGTTTGTATTGGTACAGGTTCACACATACACACATTGTTAAATATTTTAAGCTGGTGGGGACTAGATGGATTGTTCAGGGAATTGGTAAAGAGACACAGAGCCTTTTGGCTCCAAGCTGCCTGTCTGCATCCACCCCAGTGGCTTACGTTAAATCAGTTGGTTGTCTCAGTCCAATTCAAAATCAATACAACACACAAAAATCATTGTCATAGTGCATGATCCTGCCACTCTTATGAGTAATTCATAGGACTACTTGTGTGAGTAAGAGATTATTCAGATACTATGGAGATGGGTGTGGTATAAGAACCTCAATAGAATTGAGTAGTTCTCCCTGTGAATAATGGTGGCAGAATCAGGTCTGTAACTGGCACCACAGTTAGTAGTTTTGGTAAAGTGACAAAAATAGAAATGGTGTGGAGAATGAACTATCCTCTCACTTCTAGAAGTGTTTCCTACAGAATTTGGGCCGGGGTAGTGTGTGGAAACTTGCAATACCATTGCCCATTCCACACATGTTCTGTGGACAAAGAACTTAAGGCTAGAGTGCATGCATTTACAATCACACTTACCTACACAAAAAAAATAAAAACTGAGGTCTTTTCTATGCTGTGTTTTTCTGCACCCTTGTAGCTACACTGATATTGCTCCACTGGTGGATGTTGCTCACTGATGTAAAAGAGACTTTCAAGGCACTAGCAATCAGGCCTAGAGTTCATTTGTGTTGAAATCTTCCTATTAAAATAGTTTGAAAACTTCCAGTGTAGATACTATGATAATTTAGATTTGCACTTAGTACTGTAGCTGCTGTAGCAGAAGTTACTATAGTGCATATGCACAAACCTGAGAGGTTTTTAAACACAATAGATTGTTTTGAAAATTAGCAAAGTGATTAGTTTGTAACCTTAAAATAAAAGAGTTGTTTTTTTCTTTATTTTGTTTTAGGATAACAGCATCTTAACAGGAAAAGTATTTTTTTTCACCCTTGCAAAAAGTCAAATGCTTAACTTTATGCACATAAGTAGTCCAGCTGAAGTCAAGGGAAGTACACAAAGGTGAGCACCTGTATGAGTTGTTGCATAATCAGAGCCCAATGTTGCAATCTAACCCTAACTGCAAGGAGTGCAACCATCCCTTATAATATTTGAGTTTTGAATTAAACAAAGCCTGGTCTACCTGGACATGAAAGACCCTATCCCACTTTTTGTAGGAGAGGAGGTTTGATCCATGTTCTCTTTTTCAGAATTTCCCATTTCCTTACAGTTGTGTAACATGTTTAGTTGGTGGTGATGGCTGTATTTCAGTGGTGGTTCTCACCACCAACCCATATGAAAGGGGCTTCTGCTTAATTAGTGGGAAAAATCCTCTTGGGGAGATTTGCATAGATGCAAAAGGAGTCAATATTTGGATAGTTAGAAATCTTTTCCTCTGGGTTTGGACTGAATAGTATAGACACCTTTCTTGGCATTCTGGATATATTATCAGGAGGAGCAGATATTGTGTGGTGGAGAGGAACAATTGTCTCTTCTCTGGGGGCCCCTAGATCAGAGCAGGAAGAACATTATGTAGGGCACAAACACTCAACTGAGGAGACCCTTCTTTGCTTAGGAAGGTGAGGAAAAGGTGGATCTAGAGAGAGAAGAAATCAACGCTGAATGATTTTGGAAGTGGAGAAAGTTTCTGTGTTCTCACCTTTAAACAAAAGTAAAACCAAAGGCCTCACGCCTTTTATTAGGAGAATTATGAGTCCTATTGACCCACTATCACAAAGAACCCCATAACATAGGACTTGAGGAGCACCTCCCGCCAGAGATTAATACACAAATATAGTGCAGCTGGGGGGCAGAAGGTCTGTTTCCAGGAGCGATGAGTGATTAGTAGGGAAAGGGAGTTGGGGTAGTTACTGTTTCCGGATTAATTCACCTGCTCTTGAATACTGGGCAGGAGGTTTTGGAATCTCTCCAGGACCGCGGGGAGGGGAGTACGAGGTTTATTGTTACCTGTGATGGGAATTTGTAGATAGCAAGCTGTGAAAGAGGGCCCTGGCCCGGGCCCACTGCTGTGTCAGCTCAGTAGGTAGATGGTGGCTTTAGAGAGAACTTGTGTGTTTTAGGGGAGCTGGTTCCCTGGATTGTGAGCCCAGGTGAGGCGGCCAAGGGCTCCGGAGGGGAACTTGAGGTAGGTCAGACGCTGCGTTCTTAATAGCTGTCCAGGGCAGGCGGATCTCGGAGAAAGAGCCTAGAAATTTGCGGGAGAAGGGTGTCTGTGTTTTGCTAGCTCAAGCAGTAGGACTGGGCCGCGGATAATAGCGAGTTGGTGCGGGAGGAAGGGGACCGGAGCATGGGGCTACGGTGGTTTCTGTTGCCAGCCCAGGGCGTGAAGAGTTCTCCACGGCTCCCTCTGTTGGCTCAGCCAAGCTAGGAGAGGATCTGAGGGTGGAACGGGTTAGGGAGGCACTTTCTGACGCTATAAGGGCCCGTGTGTTGTTCTCCTGGGCTGAGCTCAGGGTCCCCTCCCCGAGCCGGGGAGTGGCGATTTTGCGCGGGAGCAGGAGCCTGGCCCCTTCCGCTTCAGCCCGGGTGCGGGAGCCCTGCTGCGAGCAGCGGGTGTCGGGTTTGGGGGCAGGTCCCGCTCTCGTTACCCAATGAGGAGCTGGGGTTGCGGGGTGGGGGTCACACCGTGTTCTGTGACTTGTCCGCACCGGGCAAGCGCGGCTGTGTTGGGGGTGGGGGGCACGCCGTGCCGCTCTGGAGGGGGATGTGTCGGTGGTCTCAGGGGAGCCCTCGGTCCCCGAGGCAGCGGTTGTAAATTTCAAGAAACCGCTTATTAAAAATATAAACCAACTTGGAAAAATACCCTCCTGCACCCTCCCCCCACCCCCGGGCAGCCCGGGAACGCAGCGCCCAGCTGGCGCCGATCTGTGCGCAGCTGGCACCAGCGGCGCGATTGCCCCAGGCACCACGATGGGGGAATTGAGTGCGAGCTTGGCTTTCATTTGCCAGGCGGCACAGTCCCGTCTCCCCTGAGGGAGTCGCTCAGGCGGCTCCGGCTCCTGCTAGGCACTGTGCGTGTGCGTTCAACCTAACCGCGTGCGCGGGCAGCTCGGGGCAGGAGCGGCCGGGTGGGAGGCGTCTGGGCGCGTGGCTGTGATCAGGAATAGCTCCAGCTAATGCAGAAAAACGTGGGGGCGTTTGATACGAACTGCCACCCCATCACAACCCCGACTTTGCTAGGCGTCTCCCGTTGTAATACGCGGGGGGTCCCCCCCACTTCGGGGCAGCGGAGGGGTTGTGGCGGGGACCCTGCAACTCTGCAGACAGCCAGCAGCTGGCCTGGCGGCCCCCGACCCCACCCTGGCTCCGGAAAGCTCCCTGCAGCAGCCTTTGCCGAGACGTTTTTCCTTCTCTCCGAAGTTGCTCAAAGTTGGTGACTTTCCTGCCTCGGCTCGGCCAAGAGCGCTGCCCCCGGCGGGCTCCTGCCCCGCCGTGCCTGGGAGGGGGGCTCGGTGGCCAGCGGGATTTCTTTCCACACCCCTGGGTCACGTACCCACCCCCTCCAGTGGCACGGCCGACTGTGTGTAGCGGAGGCGGTGGATGCTTCCCGCTCCCCCCGTGTCTGGGGCTCCGGAGAGGAGGCGGAGGAGGAAGAGGAAGATGACGAGCCAGTGCAATTAGCCTAACAAGGGACGGGTGGCGGCAGCGGCGACTTTACCCCCGCACTGACACATCTCCCCTCTCTCCCTCGCCAGCCATGAAGGTGGAAGCCGGGGAGTTCAGCTGAAGTCCAGGGGGATCGCCCTGCCCTGCCCCATGGCAGCTCCCTGAAGCCTCCCCCACGTCCCCGGCGCGGGGCCGGCTCGGGTTGCTGCGGGGCGTTGGGCGGGCGAGCGTGTGTTTTCCAATGAGGGCTCCAGAGGATTTGCTCCTCCTTTGTAACCGGGAATGAAATAATGGCGACCCGATGGGCAGCGGGGCCGCCCGGGGCAGATGGAGGCACCGAGGCGCCCGCAGGCAGCAGCCGCCAGGTAGGAGAAGCGGGGTGCGCGGGGAGGGGGGCGGTCCCGTCAGGCGGAGGGGGGAGGCTGGGTGCGCCGCGCTAGGCCGGCTGGCGCTGAGCCCTGGGAATGGCTTAGCTGGAGCTGGTTTAATGGCCGCCCCCTCCCTGCCTCTCTCCTTCCTGCCCGCCCGCCTCAGCATGGGACGCTGGGAGCCAGGATCTGCGGTCCCCGGCAGCGGGAGGCGCCGCCGCCCCTCTAGGGGGGATCGCCGCAAAGTTTAAGTGGCTCCTTCCGCCCCTAACACACGCTCTTGGGGTGGGGGCAGCCGGGCCTCTCCCCCAGGTTTCGGGTGTTGTCGGGGTGAGGGGCAGCCTAGCCTGCCTGAGCCCGCCCCCCCATTACTCCCACCCTCCGCCGGGCTATCAGTGGCTGGGACAGCCTGGCCTGCCGGCTTCTTTGGAGCGCTCTTGGTGTGCGGACCCCCCTTCTCCTTTTGCAGGCAAGCTCCAGCACCTTCCAGTGAGAAATGTCTGTAGGCATAGCCTTTAACTCCTGGATATGCTGGTAGCTTGGTCCCTGAAGCCCCACGAACCTGCTGCCCTCAGCTCTGGTTTAAATGTCTGTGTGGGCGTATTTATACGTCCAGGGTTGTTAGTGGAGAGTTCCTGTGTGTATTTAGTTTTAAAAACTGTGTATTAAATGCCTTATGGTAGCACTGCCTTTTCAGAGTGGTAGTCCTGGCTTGAAGGGCCCCCACCTCAAACCCTTCATTCTACACTCTGTATTATTCAAAAAGAAAAGGAGGACTTGTGGCACCTTAGAGACTTAGGCGGGAGGCGCCGCCGCCCCTCTAGGGGGGATCGCCGCAAAGTTTAAGTGGCTCCTTCCGCCCCTAACATCACGCTCTTGGGGTGGGGGCAGCCGGGCCTCTCCCCCAGGTTTCGGGTGTTGCCGGGGTGAGGGGTGACTTAGTCTCTAAGGTGCCACAAGTCCTCCTTTTCTTTTTGTGGATACAGACTTACACAGAAACTCTGTATTATAGCATTCAGTGCCCCCCAGTGCATCATAATTAATCAGTATTGGGCATCAAGAGTGACTTTATTCAGACCTTCTTGTATATGGCTTCAGTTGAACTGTCTTAATTCAGAGTTCAATAAGAAAATCAACATACTGTATATCTATTATACTGCAGCCTGCACAAATTCTAGCCTCTCTTCCCTGGCTGTCCTTGATATTAAGGAAGAACCACCCTTACTTTTGAATTTCAGCAATATCAAGAATGCTTTGTTTCATTGAGGTCACCTGAAGTGTTGCAATGTAAAGATGTGGGATTTTATGTATTTATTTATTTTATTTTTTAATACAACTGTTTCTAGTCTGCTGCTGGCCTTGACTCACTCCAGTGCCTTGATATAACAGGAGCACCCATGGTATTGTAAGATCATCCTAGTGTTGAGACCCCCTGTGATATCTTAGTACAACAGGTTGAGAGGTTGGGACAAAGTGTTCGTCTTAATTCAGAATATGTTTACTTTAGTTTTGTTAGTTATAACCTTAGTGGATAAACTGTGATGCTTGTGCTGGGTGGTGACAGTGTTAATTCCATTGATGATTTAAAAAAAAAAAGTTATCTGCATAACTGAAAGCTTGAGAATTCTTGGAAAATGCATCACTTAACTTTATGGGAAGAGAAGAAACTACGCTTTTTAATGCACAAATGAAACTACTTAGTAATTCAGCTCATACTGACTCTATTGGATCTTTGGCGCTGAGGTTTACATATAATCCACCCATCATTAGCATGGAAAACCATAATGAGTCCTTTGGAGTTGTTAGTCCATCATGTTAAGGACGTTTGGTAACTGTTTAATATGTACACTATTACCAAATGAACTAATTGTTTTGGTTAAATTATATGTGAAAACATTTTTAATCCTTCGATTATAGACATGATAGTCTGTAGTAGCTACATTTTACAGGCCAATTATCTGTTGAAAATAAGCATTTATAGTTGAGATTCTCCACTACAGCAGTCGAATCATCAGTGGTACAACTGTGGATAGCATATGTGATGGCTGAACAGATCCGTCAGAGCTTGAAAAGTTAATGCCATTTACATGCTGCTGGATATTCTAGAAGTAGGAGTTTTTTGCTAGGCTCTAACTTTACAAAATATAATTTTGACCTAAGGCTGCCACAAAAGCGATTAGTGTTTCTAGTTTGGGACCTCCTCCCTTATATGGTTGGTCGAATTAGGTTTGTGTACAGAATTTATTAGGTATAAATGGAATTAAGCTCTTTAAAGTGTGAATTACCGTTTGATTTGCAAGACTGATAATTTGCATTGGGATATTAAGGCATTTCATTAATTTGTTTTCTTAATGTCTGTAATAAAAGGTATTTTAAGTTTGCAGAAATATTATAGATTGCAGCTAACAGTGGGTCTCTTTCATAGTGTGGTCATCTTGACACAAGACAACATGACAGTTATGTGGACTAGATGGTGACAAACACTGTGTCAGTTTGGGACACCATTACCCATGTGCAGTTTTTCTTCACAGTTCAGAATTACACATGTACATTTAATAGTTGGCTGCAAATTGATTTACATGCAGATGATGTTGGCATGATGTGAAGTCCTGAAGCATAGCTTGTGCTCATTATAGGGAGAGGAGTTGAGTTTGAGTTGCAATAAAAATTACAAGAATATAATTCCTAGCTAGTTAATAATACAGTTCCAAACCCTGTGTGACTGTCAAGTCTTGCTTTCAAGTCTTTGGCCTCGCCCTCTGTAAGCAAGGTAATACGATTTGATTGTTATGGCAAGAGAAGAAATATCCAATGAGAAGGGTTGTGTCTCTGTATCCATGCACACACAAGCAGGAGAATGAGGACACGCATCTTGGCTGTTTCAGCAGGTACATACTGTATCAGTAGTCTCCTGCTTTGTTGGTAGTTGGGTGCTCCACTTGTTCTGCTATGTCCCTGCACAATTCCTATTATTTCTTAATTTTTTAAGTATCCATATTTTTCTCCTGTTCTTTAACAGTTTTTCTTCTTGTCTTGGTTTTTAATTGTGTGGTGGCTTTTTCCTCTTTGCTTTTGCTTCCCCTTGCTGAAATGATTGTTGTGAGAGCAGAGATCAGAAACTTGGGCTTTTAGACTTCTGCCAGAATTTAAGGAAGCTGCTCCTATGGAGAGCAGTACTGGGAGCTGGCAGAAAAGGGAAGCGATTTCAGTGAAAGGGCAGCCCGCCACTCTTCTTGAAATTGTAGAAACAGAATTTCAAACTGGGGCAATGATCACTGAGCTTTCTCTATCACCACTGATCCTTCACTTTAAGGCCCTCTCCATCCCCCCTTCCCCGAGCATGTAAGGGAACACAGCATGTTTAAAAAATGGAACTGGTATGGTACACTAGAAACTTCAGAGTTATGAACACCTTCGGAATGGAGGTTGTTCGTAACTCTGAAATGTTCGTAAGTCTGAACAAAATGTTATGGTTCTTTCAAAAGTTTACAGTTGACCATTGACTTAATACAGCTTTGAAACTTTACTAGGCAGAAGAAAAATGCTGCTTTAAATTGTCTTCTTTTAAGTGAAACACACACAGAAACAGTTTCCTTACCTTGTCCAATCTTTTCTTTTAAACTTTCCCTTTACTTTTTAGTAGTTTACATTTAACACAGTATACAGTATGTGGCTTTTTTTCTCTCTACTGCCTCATTGTATAATTCTGGCTCCAAATGAGGAGTGTGTTTGACTAGTATGTTCGTAATACTGAGGTTCTACTGTATTATAATCCACACTGGGGTTACCATCTTGGATTTCCTCTGAGAAGAAAGCCTCCACACCACCACTTTCATAGCTTAAAAAGCTTCATGTTTATTTTAAATAACCTTACTGCTTCTATATCAAATGTAATACAGGTGTGTGCTGATTATAATTTGTTTACTGCATAGAAAGTAAAAGGCAAAGACGCTCTTTGATGCACCACAAGCTCCGTATTGGAGAACAAACTTGTATTCCATTAGTATTCTTGCTTAAGTAAAAGCTATTAAGCACAGCTCTGAACTCCAAACGATATTATCACAGGCCTTTTTAAAAATATCTGTCCACTACCTTTCCCCTTATGCTAGCTAAAGATTTGATATGCTGGAGATATAGAGTAAGTAATGCGCTACTTAGTTATAATGTTTCTTAGAAATGTTTGCACTAAAATCTAAAGATAAGAGGTCTCAAAGATAAGTTTCTGTTCAGTTTAACTACCAGCTAAATTGTTAGGAATAGCTGTCTTGGAAACCTTTGAAAGTTTTCTAAGTGGGAAATAAATGCTCGAATAGGGCTAGGTATCTGGAAGGTTTCTGTCTGTGAAGTCTGAAGTACAGTGGTAAAATTGACAGCCAATCAAAGTGTCAAGTCACAAAATACTGTATATATATTAATAAGCTAAGGACTGTGTGTTTCCATAATATTTAAAACTTTATGGATGTATTTGTGGTCAACCCTTTAAACTTTCTTTGAACTTATTACTTTGAAAGCACCACCTCTTCAGGACATCGTTGAATCTGGGACTGTAAAGGTTAGCCGGTGTGTGTGTAAAAAAAAAAACAAAAAAAAAACACAAACATTAAATAGATTCATAACAAGTTTATGAATGCATGGACAGAACTTTGTCTCTTAGGATTAGTACTCCTTTCAGTAAGTGTGTGTAATTTGTGGTGATATGGAGTTGTGCACATGTTTCAATCAGAGAATAAATATGTATAATATAAATTCCAAAGTTACCAAAAAGGGTGGTGGCCAGCTTTCAAAATGGCTGGGTCAAGTTTTGCTCTGTCATGCTAGAATGATGCTGATTTCAAAGGAGTTATTTTTGACCTACACTGGGGGAAAATAGAGTAGAAGTTGGAACTCTCTTTGTATGGCAGAAAACATTACCTGTTTGGAAATTTAAAGAATTTCTATTTTGGTACTATCTTGGGCTAATATAGATGAGGTATAGGCAGAGCCTTCTAATACAGCTATGGATAACAGGTTAGGCAATCCCCACCTCCACCAAGCCTAGTTGATGGCTATCCTTAAGGATTTTGAACCCTGCGCCATGCAAGGGGCCAAGCAGAGTACTTAGCACTTTTGTAGGAGGCACTTAGTGATCTTGCAGAATGGATCCTAACCTCTCTGAATGCAAAATAACTTGGTCTGTTTTTTCTAATGTGTGCTGAGCACAGATAATACACCTGTACACACTGCAGCAGGAGATGTCTAAATAGTTACTGTTTTTTTTAACTGGTTTGGTGCAAACAAAGTTTGAGGTCCAGTCTGGATAGGTTTATGTTCACTTTTGTAAATCTATTATTTAATCTGAAATTTACCAATTAATGTTAAAATGACATTTCACTGCCATCTCTGCCCCATAACTTTTTGTTTGTTCCAGTTACCTTTCTTTCTGACAGATGACTGAGGTGATTACAGGGAAAACTTGTTCTGCTGAAATGGTTTATATATTTCAGGTTTATGCTTTTTTGAACTTGGCATACTCTTTAAAATGTGTAAAACATCCTCAGTGGTTAGACACTTCTTGTAATTTAATGGTAACAGAAATGGCTTTGGAAAAAGTAAAAGCTGCCCCACGTATTTTCTAACCATTTGGACAACACAACCCAGTTCTCCTTTGCTGGTTCTTTTCCCCAATGATAAGAGCTGGAAGGGGGCAGAAAAGATATAAGCTTGTTTAATAGATACTGTTCAATGACTTTTTTTTCCTACAGTTTTTATGTCTATTTTATATAGGCTAGAAATAGAATTACCGGTAAAATTTTTTTTTAGGAAACTTTTGAATAAAAATGGATTTAAGCTGTTAATAACTTGTCATTGTTTTGAATAGAGCAATAGCAGGACTTATTAATGTGAGCTACTAGCTATGCAGTATACTTCCATGCAGGGGTTTTAAGTCCATATTTTGAGCTTAGTTCTTGCTTTGGTGGCAGTGTGCTATTCACCTTGTACAGGTAGTGGCCCTCATTTATTTGGCTAGATTGAAGGGTCCATGGGGATAATTGTCTTAGTCTGTCTGTTTATAAAAACCAAAATGATATATATTTACTTACTTCCGTCCTCCATGCCCTTTTCACAGGTCACTTCTTAAAACATATGCTCTTTGGAAATGGACCTATGTCTTCGTGTGAGGTTGTTCAGCACCCAGTACAATGGGCTGTGATCTTGTTTGGGGCCAATGGGTGTTACAGCAAAGTAAGCATTAAGCAAGACTTGGCTTTTAATATAAACGTAGCCAGTGTATCATTTGTACATGAATATGTCTAAACAGAGAATCCCTTCTTCGCTCACAATTCCATGCTGATATAAATATTTAATAAATGTGTGCAAAACCCATAAAACCACATCAAAATACACTCTTTTTCTCAGAGAGGGGGTGCACTTTGGTTACATTAGCCATTATGTCAATGAAATATGCTTTGCATTGTGACTTCATCTTTGTTCTTAAGGTCAGAAAACTATTAGTTTTATTTTTGCCTTGTAAGATGCAACATTAATGCTCTCTCCAAAAGTAAGATGTTTAGAAAGTTGCTTCTATGTTTTCTTAGTAGCAGTGCTGCATCTATGTTTTGAGTATATTGCTAAGCTTTCCTTTTTTCCTTTTAGATCCATGTCCCCTCTGTCAAAGCTTCCTTCTTCAGTTCCTTAGTTTTTGGTAGAGGAACTGTACAAATAGTGCCACTGCTTCTTTCTGGGTTAGTCAGTGGGATATAAATGAATTGCTTTCAGCTGAAAGCGAACTCTGTTTTTGCCTTACATTGTCTGTCTTTAGTTATAACAGCTTGTGTACTGTGAGCTCTCTTATACAAACTACATTACCCAAAGCATTGTGGGTTGTCACTAGACTGAATAGGCATTGTAGTTTGGGGAGCTCGGTTATGGATCACGCTGTTAGTAAATACTTTGTGCTAGACATGCATTTCAATGTCAGCGCCCTTCTTTAATTCTGAAAAATACGAACAGCTGTTTAGATTTTGAATCTTGCTTGCAGTCATGAGTTTACACCCTTGGGAGGATAGGTAGTGGACCTATTTTTGTTTCCAATTTCTTTATTCCCTTTTGCCAGCTGCTACTGCTTCACTGAGGGTGAATGAGGTGTCTCCTCTGAGGCCGGTACTAATTATGGATAGTCTATTTGCTTTTATATATACATCATTTGCATAATGTGTTGGGGGGGGGATACTGTATGGTTTGCACAAAGCACTAGAAAATTTACGTTAGGGAATAATCCTGCACTAGCATCTGGGGGTGGACTATATGTTCTAATCTTTCTCATTTTTTTGATATCTGTGAGATCTTACTCTTAAAAACTGAGTAGAACTCATTAAATCCTATAAGAGGGAAACTCTTAATTGGTTTCTGTTAAACAGTTGCAATCTGCCCAAATGAAATGAAAGGAGAGCCTTGACCCTGCTTCTAAATTAATCTTGCATTTGTACTTTCCTCACTTTGTAGTCATTGACTGAAATGGTAATATGACCCAGTGATACTGGAAGAAAAACTTTAATAGACTAAACATAAATATTCTTATTTTGTTGAATTGTGAGGGTTTTATTTTTAAAGATTGTCTTTTTTTAAAAAAATCTAGCGAAGTCCTCTAAAGACAATGATGTGGTGCTTTTTTGGATAGCTTGTACCACTCCTGTAGTGCAAGGATTTCCTTGGATGGAGGAGATGTTGGTTTAGTCGGGTTGTGGGGATAAGTGAGAGTGTTTGGGGTTCCGTAATCCCAGCTTGTCAGAAGGGCCATTGGCAGCCAGTGTAAATGAGAGCCGAGTAATTAGTAACTTTTACCTTGGGGGCTAACCCAAGGTCCCTGAAGAGAACCGTATGACTGGAGGAGTGCAGAAGTAATTTAAGCCACCCTTGTGGTCTCTTCACACACCCAGCGTTGTGCAGATTGCTTCTTGGCCACAGCGGAGGATCTGGGCTAGTTTATTATATAATAAATGTACATGGTGAATACAAGAGAAACCTATTTTTCTTAAAGTATGTCCATCTATGGGAATAAAGAACAGCCCTAAGTGTATCTTAGTTCATTTTGGTTTGCAGTCATGTGTCTTTCATGTTGCCCTTTCTCTGGTTGCTGGGTTTCTCAAATCAAACCATCAAAATTTTGGTTGGTGGTTTTTTTTGAGGGATGCACACTTTCCTGTTTCTTGACTGCTGGTTGTATTTAAATCTTTAATATTTCCGTGAAACCTTATTCAGATGAAATAAAAAGTGGGTGCTGATTTTTTTTATATTAAGAATCCGGGAAGGATGTGAGAGAATGGGCAGTCTTTTTAAAAAATAAAAATAGGTAGTCCCCTTGGGAGGGCTGCTTGGGAATAGTTGGGGCATAGAAGTTGTGTATATCCAAATAGCTTAAACAGTCCATGAGACTTACTGAAGAAAGAGTAAATAGTGGGTGTGTGTATATTAAAAAAAATAACTTTGAAATTTTCCCTGTTTAAAGGAACATAGTCAAATACATGTAGAGAACTTACTTCCTCTTATGAGGATCAACATTTGGCAACGTGGCAGAACCTTTTTTCCTATTGGAACCTTTTTTCCTTTTTGGTGCCACCTACGCAGATCTGGGAACTGAGTTGAAGAATAATGTTTAAATTCACAGTAATACATTGTTGCAGCTAAACTGGCTTCTGATTTGGTTTGGATGGGTCAGCATGATCAGCACGGATGAGTTCAAACCTTCTTAGAACATGGTTTTTAAAAATAATGTGATAGCTTAGATAAAGGCTTAGGCTAAATATTTTGAAAGTATTTCTAATGAGGCTTTTACACACCCATGCTGTTCGGCCAAACTGTTAGTCCATCTACAATAATAATTCATTTGCATTAGTACATGGAAACCTACACCTTGTTGAAATGTAGTTCTCTTGCATGGTAGATGGGTCTAAGCATAGCTTAGACCCATCTGTAGCAATGCTGCTGGTGTTCAAGGCTTTCATGTAGTTAAGCACCATTTACCTTGTGGGGGCACTGTGTTTTAACTTTGTATTGGGACGCTAAGACATGGCTGTGTTGGTAATTTAATTAGCACCTTAAATAAGTTTGTCTGAAACAATGTTTAAACACTGTTCCTTAATTCAACTTGTAGTCCAATGTAGGTTGACCTGATTTGAACCTGGCTGTTTCTTCATCTTTTTATGATTTAAAGGGCTAGAGTTCATTATATACCTAAAGGGGGTGCAACACTGTGGCCACCAAGGATTTCCCCTTTGCACACAAACAAAAAAAGATGTAAAATCTTTTCAGAATTTTGGGTGAGGAAGGGAAGATCAGATTTGGAGATGTTCACCACTCAGTCAGTAGCTCCACTTGCTTTTACCCTTATCTTTTAGCACTGGTTAAGGCTCATTTGGAGGAGTTCACCTTTTGATAGGGATCTCCTGGTGAAAAGCAGTCTTGTCACATTACTTCCTTTCTCTTTACCTGTGGTTACTGTTCATTCCATCTCCCTTTAATCCCTTTCCTGATAAATAGGGACCTATTATGATTCCAGTGACAAGTATTTCCATTGTGCAGCCACACAAGCTTTTCATCACTCAACTGAGTCTTGCAAAATTCCGCTTGCTTACTCTTGCAGCTGTTTGTTTTTGTTGTTTCTTCATCATTCACCATGGTAGAGGGCAGATAAGTAAACTTTGTGCCTGGATTGATGAATTTTTATGCCAAATTTACTAGCACTCTGTTCCGCGTATTCAAGACTTTCCCTTACTGATCTCCTCTGAATAGGGTCGGGCATTTACTGGGTGTTTTCACTTGTTCCGGTGGTCTTTCAGAGGCTGCTGAAGGGAGAGGATGTATGATACAGGTCAACTGGTGAAGTAGTGAGCCATAGTAACTGACTTGTAGGTGGTGTCGTTCATGATTTTTTTTTTTTTTTTTTAAATCCATAGCACTCAGTTTTTTTTGTCAGTTATATTGTGATTAAAAGCTCAAAGTATATACTATACAGAATATGAACTTGTATCCCACTATACAGCATAGTTAAGTGAATTAGGCCTTGTCTACGCTACACATTAGGCTGACATAAACTGCCTTATGTCAACTTAACTGTGGAGGTATACAACTGCAATGCCCCTCCCACCAATTTAACTCACCTGCTATTCTGACATAGTAAAACCACCTCCAACAAGAGGCGTGGTGTTTATGGCAATGTAGTTAGTGATGCAGTGTTGGCGTTGTCACTGAGTAGCTTATGTCTCCCTAAGTGGCCTCCAGGAGGTGTCCATCATGACCACTCTGGTCACCAGTTTGAGCTCTACTGCCCTACAGCCAGATACACAGGCATGCGCCCCTCCCCCTTTAAAGCCCTGGGAATTTTTGAAATTCCTCTTCCAGTTTGCTCATTGTGGAGAGCTCACATTGCATCTGTCTAGCTAATTATGCTGGCTCCCCCGGCATATGCACTCTTGCCTGGAGTACACCGGAGTTGTTGGATCTGATGGGTCTGTGGGGAGAGGAGGCTGTGCAGTCTCAACTCTGCTCCAGCTGCAAGAACTGATTGCTCGTGACATGGAGGAGAACAAGGAGTTGAGGCAGTTGTACCAGAAGGCAAGGGAGGCCAATCATCAGTCTGGTGTGTTGCCAAAGACATGCTGCTTCTACAAGGAGCTGCATGCCATCCTCGGCAGTGACCTCATCTTCACCACCAAGAGCCCGTGGCTACCCTCAGTAGGGCTGGAGACAGTGGCTGGTGGAGTGAATTCTGAGGACACCGTGGTGGATGTGGAGTTGAAGGATGGGGGACAGGCAACAGGGATGTGCGGTGGCATGGCAAGCCAGGAGCTCTACTTAAGTCCTGAAAGGTCCAGCCAGTTTTATGCTGTGGCACGCCTGATGCAGAAGAGGGGAGTTCCGGTAAGTACTCATTGAGCTTTGATGCTGCAGGGAGACATGAGGTAAATCTATGGGTAGAAGAAGGATTTAAATAACCAACGCAGGCACTGTTTGTATCTGCTTCTCATTCCCCTAAGCAGCTGGGCAGAAGAGGCCCTGTGGAAAAGTTTGTGGATGCCCTGGGAGTTCTCCATAGAAATCTCTAGGAAAATTTCCTGGAGCTACTCTCGGGAGAGCAGCCTTGTGTCTTCCCTGCTGTAGGAAACTTTTCAGCCCAGTTGGCAGTTATTTCTGCAGGTACCAAAGCAGCACACAGTGAGCAGCATATGGACCCAGTCTGCAGCCGTGCACAAGCAGGAACTGCACCCTTGCATCCTTGGTTATCCACAGGAGCGAGAGATCAGCTGCTATCACCCTTACTTGTGGAAAACAGTGCCATTATTCAGAATAATGGCCCTAGGCGCTTGCAGTGATACCTCTCTGAAACCCCTCCACCCTTAGTTTTATCTTCCCCCTCTCTCCCTGGGCTGAACTCACCGTGGCAGGGGCTTGCACCATGCTGTGTGCCTGCCAAGGGGAAGTGAGAAAGTGGTGTTTTTATAACTTGTTTGAATCAAGGCTGTGCGTGCACGCTCAATAGTGTTTGTGTCTATTGTTTAGCTTCTGCAGATGCGCCCTTAATGGTCTCCTCCTGCACACAGACTGAGCGCCTCTGTCAGATAAGGAGAAGAAACAGGAGGATTAAAGGAAGACGTATTCCAGGAGGTGCTGCAATCTTCTAATTGTAAGCAGAGAGGCTATCAAGGAGAAACTGCATATGGATAGCCAGGAGAGGAAATGGGCAGGATACAGCTGCTTCAGGACCAGACAGACATCTTGAGGTTCCTGACTGAACTGCAGATGGAACACATCTTTGCTTGCCTCCCCCTGCAGCTCATGCAGAACTGCCTTCCGTGCCCTCCCCACACTTCCCATCCACCCCACGTTCCTTGCATGTTCCTGGGCCGTCTCAGTACCCCATGCACTTCACTCTGAGGGACATGTATCACAGTGAAAGCTGGGCATATACCCAACTGTGAGAGCCTCATTTGGAAATGTGTTCTTCATTTTCATGTCCCTTTCAAAATGTAGTTATGTTTGTATCTCTGTTTGAATAAAAATGTACTTATAGAAAGCTAAGGAATCTTTATGGGTCTCCTACAAATGGTGATTGCTGCTGAAATTCATATACAGGGGCAATCAGAGCATTTTCATTGTAAAACAAACATCCTCCTCCACCCCCCCAATCATTACAGGGTTCATACTACGCTGCAAGAAAACAGTGCCTAGGTAAATGCATTACCTACAGACATGTTACTGGGGCTATTGTCAAACTGCTCCTTCAAAACCTCACTGATAGCCCCCCATTGAGCTCCATGCCAGCTCTGGTATCTGGCTGCTCAAAATCAGCAGCCAGCTTATCCACCCTTGAAAAAATCCCCCAGCTTCACAAATGTTATGCACAGCATAGCAGGATGCTATGACTATCAGGATATTTTCCTCATTGAGTTCTAACCTGCCAAAAAGGCAGGGTCCATGACCCTTTAATTGGCCAAAGTCATTCTGCACCTGCTGAGCCTGTTGTTGAAGCACTCCTTGCTGCTGTCAAGGTTTCTGGTGTAAGGCTTCATGATCCACAGGGGCAAAGGGAAACGGGGCCTCCAAGGATCACTATTGGCATCTCCGCATCCCTGATTGGAATCTTCGGTCTGGAATGAGTCCCTGCTTGCAGCTTTCCAGGTCCATGTTCTTGAAGATGCATGCGTCCTGCACCTTCCGTGACCACTGCACATTGATGTCAGTGAAATGACCCCAGTGATCTACCAGAGCTTGCAATGCTATAAACAAGTAGCCCTTTCTGTTGATGTACTCCTCTGCAAGGTACTCTGGGGCCAAAATGGGGATGTGTGCGCCATCTATTGCTCCGCTGCAGTTTGGGAATCCCATTGCTGCAAAGCCATCTACTATTTCTCACACATTTCCCAAAGTGCCAGTCCTTCATAGCAGGAGGTGATTAATGGCCCTGTACACTTGCCTCACTACAACCCCAACAGTGGACTTCCCGACTCCAAACTGATTTGCCACTGAACGGGAACAGTCTGGAGTTGCCAGCTTCCAGGAGCAATCGCCACTTTCTTCTCCACTGTTAGGGAAGTTCTCATTCTAGTGGTTTTTGTGCCACAGTACTGGGGCGAGCTCCGCATACCGTTCTAAGAAGGTGGCTTTTACACATCCAAAGGTTTGCAGTCACTCCTTGTCTTCCCATACCTGCATAACGATGCAATCCCACCACTCAGTGCTTGTTTCTTGTGCCCAGAACCGACAAAGCAGCTGCTCCGTGAATGCCAAAAGCAATCTTGAATTGTTTCTTTCCATGGTGCACAGCAGGGCAGACACCACAGTGTCATTTAATTTGTAGCTCATGAAATACTACAGGATCAGCCACGTTGTATTCATAACGCTTGTCACAAGCCTAGAGAGCAGTGCAGGATGCATGCTTTGAGATAGAGGTGGTGGGTGTGCAGTTTACAGGGGCTGTTGAAAAGCAGCATGAAATGTAATTGGAACCCCATGGAATGATGGGACAGAGAACTGCATTATGGGGCAATGAGCCTGCCCCCATGAGACACTGGGAACCCTTCCCAGAACACCCAATGGCAGATGGTGGTGAGTTGCACAATGGGATAGGTACCCATGGTGCACTGCTTTCTCTGTCGATGTTGTCATTGGCTATCCCTTGATATGAGGCTGTCTGCTGGGGGAAAGGTCCTTCTGAGACTTAAGATGGCTGAGGAGTCCAATTTGTGCTCCACAGGTTTTTCTACATGTGACAGGTGCTTGCTTGGAAAGAACAGGATGCTGTACCCTTTCCTTCCTTCCTCTACCGCTTCTCAGTCTCTTGAACAAGGCGATTCTCTTCAAAATTGGCTGAGTCTTGATGTATGATGGGATGCCATTGCAGTCTATTGCCAGCCAGCTCTTCCAGTTCATGGGGTCTCCCTTCTTAAGAGTTACTTTCACTGTGTCCTTGTAGTGTTTCCTCTGTCCCTTGCAGGTCCCCTTCTCTTTTCTCAACTTACTCATGGTGACTTGCTTCGGAAGACGAATATCTGCCATCTGTGCACAATGACCACCCAACAAAGTTGATGTTTCATAATCTTTGCGTCAAAACTGGTGATGTTAGCTTCAGAGAAAACATTGGTTTTGGTGCGATGGTCTTCCTATCTGATCTGGAGAATCTTCCTAAGGCAGCGCTGTTGATACCACTTCAGATGCTTAAGATGGCTTTAGTATGTCCTCCATGTCTCACACCATAAAGAAGAGTGGGGGTAATGACTGCATTGTAGACCAGGTTCTTAATTTCCATCTGCAGATCTCTGTTGATAAAGACATGATGGAGCAACTTTCCAAAGGATATGCTGGCACAATTGGTCCTATGTTCAATCTCCACATCAAGATTGGCTGTCTGGGAGAGGTGGGAAATGCTCCTTTTTCAGGGGTTCACCACCAATCACAATTCTGTCAATGCAAGATTGCCAACTGTGGATGTGCTCCGCCATCACAAGGAGAGTTGTGTGGATGTGCAAAAGGAGGTTTAATTACAGCAGAGGATGATCATCAATGTAACTAAGTTGACTTAATTTTGTAGTGTTGACATGGCCTTAGTCAACAAGCAACTCCATTTTCTGCAGTTGTCATGATTCATAATATGTAGTCATTTTGCTTTTTTGAAAATGTTGTTGTGTGAATGAACTTCAATTTCAGTTGAATGATGGATATTGGATTAATGGACAGTCAAATGGAAAAGAACCGTCTGTTTGGGAGAGCAGGTAAGGACTTTAGTGGCCATTAAGATTTTCCTCACAAAACGTTCCCATGAGATTGTTTATAATATATTATTAGTCTGGGCAGAGTAACATACGTTACCATTGTTGTCTATCACTGTCCTTTTTCCAATGTGATGTCTGAACAAGCATCATGTAGTCACTGTTACAGGAATAGAAATAGTAACTGGGGAATCAGGAGCAATGCTGAATGCTTTGGTTTCTGGATTCCAGAAGGTCTGGTACTCCCGGCATTTTGTATTTTTTTCCCCCTAATTCTTCTTGATTTTTAAGCTTTCATTGTTTTAACTATTCAGTAGATGAGGCCAGTGGCCTTTTAGATGGCTGGCTCTTAGAATACACCTGGTGAATGAAAACTTTTTTTGTTCAAGTGTGCTTCAATAATTCCTTAGTTAAACTCTTGCCTTTGCAACAACACTTTATTTTAATTTGTGTTTGTAGTGTGCTTAAACTCAGCTATATTTAATTGTTAGGATTAGGAAAACTATATTCTCCTTGTCTTGTAAGTAGTTCCTTGCTTCAGAGAACTTTTTTGTTCAAAATATTTACTGAGCAATATGCAGAGCAAACGATGAGCAGAACAAATGCTGATAAGAAAATGCATAGATGTTGTCATTGAATATAGCTGATTTAATTCCAGGACAACTCTACATTAATTGTAAACACTTCTTTCTCCTACCAAATTGATGTAATTTATTTTATTAAAATGGAGGCCTGTTAAACCTTCAGTGGCAGTGTTTTTAATTGAAAGCGAGACATATGCTCAGGGAGGATTTGATTTAAATCACTAGTCAGAAGACTTGATTTAATCATGGATTTCGACATACAAGTCCATTCTTATTGGTTATTACCTTAATACATATTCACAACTCAGAGATAGATGTAGGTTTCATTTTTAGAAGTTACACACTATACATTTTTAAAGGGATTTATTTTGAAAACTTTTCAGATTAGTTTTACAGCTATATCAGGAAATGACTGGTTATTTCATTTACCAAAGGTAATTGAAGTAGATATTTATGAAGTCATTGGGAGGTGAACTATCTCCAATTCAACGGGTTAATCATTAATATTTGGAGGATTTTCTTGCCATGCTGTATTAGGAGGAGAACATCACCAGACAGACATTTCAATTGTTTTATTTAATTAAAACAACATTATGTATTCTGGATTTTTTTCTTCAACAGCAAACATATAATTTTTTAACAAAACAAGCATATGACTTTTTGAATTTAAACATTCAAGTTTTTTAAAGTCAAAAGGTTTAAGCTTTTTAAAGATTTGTTTTTGTTTAATATTATTTTGAAATGAAATATTTTAAAAACAACAACAAAAAAATTAAATAGACTGTCAGCCAGGTCAACATGAGAAACGTAAAATATTGGCTTCTGCAGCTAACTCAGTCATCTTCACTTTCATTTTCCTGTTCATAATACGGAAAAGGAAAACAAGTTTTCCTGCTTTTTCAGGTCCCAAATGATTTCTCAATTTGGAATGAATTAGTCCAAAGGAAGAAAATATTCTTTCTACATGGGCAGAAGAAGCTACTGCTGTTAAAAGTGAGATCATCACTTCAACAGTCTCTGAATCCAAGTGCTTAAGTGACTTTCACCAGTTCACTGGTGTGACTTTCTTTAAAACCTCATCAGCAAACATATATTTCTTGAATGGTTCACCCTTAGCTCTGAAGTTTATTATAGTTGGCATTATGGAGGGATGATTGCTGGATGTCCATGTCATAGACAACTCTTCCTCTTCAGCTGTTAAGGTTTGACCCCAGTACCAAATATTGAGTATATTTTGCAAGAAAATATTGAGTATATTTTACTACTACAGATAGTGCTTGTCCCATTCATTTTTTGTTTTAATGCTTGTAATTTAACTCTGTCATTGCATATTTCTCTTTTTAAGATCTCACTCAGTTCCTTCAAAATTTCAACAGCGTCAGCAATAAAACAGCTGTTTCCCTGCATTTTGTTCAAGGTTTCAGAAATGGGCTTCAGGGTACTCAGCATGTGTTCAGCATTTCTCTTATGCCCAGTGTTGAGAACTTTAGCTGTGACCGTGCCATCTATTTTTTCACAATTTTGTTTACAAACTGTCATCAGATTAGGCCAGTTCTCGATGTAGTGCTCAAAACAGTCCACTACTGGGTTCCAGCGCACCTCTTGTGGGAGAGTTAGCTTGGTTCCGCCCACTTTTTTCAGAGCAGCTGCTGCAAAGTGGTTGTTACAGAAGTATTTTGCAGTTTCAACAGCATTAGCCTTTATTTCTGGAACACTGAAGTCTTTGGCTAGGAGGTGCATCAAATGAGCACTGCAGTCGTATGCTATTAGCTTGGGACTCTTCTAAATTTCTTCTCATCTTAGATACATTTGCCACATTGTCTGTGACCAAGCTGCATACTAGACATTTTATTTTTTTTTCAGTTTGTTCGCATTTACTGCTACTTCTTGTAAGTATTCTGCTGTGTGTGCATTTCCTGATGTATCAATTGTTTCTGTAAGGAAGACTTCCTGCCCGCCGCGCCCCCCCATCCCTCCCCCCGTTGTCACATTAGCACATACAGCAGGATTGTTGTGGACATTGATCCACTCATCAAGACTCATGTTAACAATTTCACCCTCTAGACCTTTACGCACTGCTCAATTTCTCTTTCATATACTTTATCCAGCAATTTGCCTGCAACATCTCTGTTGGGTGTGCTGTATCCTGGTCTTAATGACTGAACCATGTTAATGAAATGTGGATTCTCAATCATACGGAGAAGAGAGTTTGCATAAACAGACCTGGCAGTTTTTTCATCAATTACCGCTTTTTGTAATCTGCTGGTTCTTATCACAAACTTATCTATGGTTGTTTCTGGATGATGGGGAATTTTCTAAAAAAATTATTTATTTTGCTACAGGTGATATACTGTGGCTATGTGACATACATGATGTGACTGAAACACTATCACTGGCAGATATCTCTGAAACTATAGAAAATGATGGTGATCTTTGAAGGTGGATAGTCTTCAGAATCCTGTATGTTGAGGATGGATTCTCCTAAACAAAATAAGTCAATGCAGTTGTTTAATTATTATTACCATACTGCTCATTTAGTATTACTCCTTGAATTCACTGAAAGTACTATTTTAAAGGTGAAACTGTGTAAAAGGAAAATCTGCTTATTTCAGCTATTTTTTATCACAACTGCATCTCAAATGATAGTACCCTAGAGTAACAACTATATTTTTTTTTGCTCAAACATGAGAATTCAAGAATAGTCCAGGTGGAAGACAGGCAGTCCTTTTTTATTTCATACTTCTTGCAAAAGTTTTCCAGCCTGAAGATCCTGCATATTCAGACACGTTCCTTTCATCCTCTTCAACGCAGCTTCCTCCTGAGAAGGAACACTTCTCATGATGATGTTTCATTTGGGCAATCAGGCCTTGCATTTCTTTGTTGCACTGTTTGCATTTTGCATGCATGCGTGTCTTACCCACAGGTAGAGGAACTTCATTAAAATATTCCCAAACTGGGTCTCTTTTATGGTTTTCCCTTCTAGTGAGAGAATGGTATGGTAGATCTCGAATCAATGAAGGCTATGCTCAGAAAGGCCTGAAGACTTCTGGAATATGCTGCTCAAACAATTTTCACTTTTGTTTCTACTTCCTGTCCCTCCCGTCTCACGTTTATCTCCAGACTTCTCCTTGTCCAGATCTATTTCACCCCCAACAATCTTTTATTCATTGAACTTTTTGAAACTGCATTTTGATAGAGAGGTAAGGGGTTGACTCTGTGTATACAAATTTGCAGAGGGACAATAGGTTTGAGGTCTGTTATTTCTCACCTCTATTATTTTATTTAAAAACATTTTTGTTATCTATGAAGACACAAATCCACAGTTTGAGTACTGAAAAACTAAGCATCTCTGATAATGCTCAGTCTGGAAGATACTGAGTGCCATTGGATAGATAGAAAGATTAACCTAAATAATCTATACGGAAGCCCCTGGAACCCCATAATATTGGGTCCCTAATCTATGAACTATTGGAACTCGTTTACAAAAGTTTTCGTAAACATTACATGAATATATTGTCTCATACTATAGAATTAGAATTTATAATCCCTATTCCATGATGAGATATCTTTGAGCTATAATGTATCTTAATTGAAACTATCTTTAGATAGGTGTTTGTTTCCCTCAAAAAACCTTTTTTAAAAAAAATCCATTTTTGGGGGGTTTGGGGGTTGGGTTATTTTTTAAAATCATTGATTTTTATCCACCCTGCATATGCTACTGAATTGCTAAGTGTGATACTATCCCAGTAGCAATGTTCATGTTTAGTTGTGGAGAGGCACTCTAATTCTCAGATCCTCTTTTCTGGCACTTGTGATTTCTCTAGAAAAATAACCCTTTAGGCGACTCTTAAGTTTTTTCTCATTCATAGATTCTGAAAGTCTGCTTAACTGCTTTTGAATTATCTCTCTGACCACAAAGGTGGATTTTAAGTCTTGAATTCACTAGTTACATAGCTTGTATATCTAAATCTCAGTATGGTGCAAGCAATACTGGCATTTATTAATCATTACATGCATAGTGCATTTTCTTCAATGTGCGGTACCTATTGTTTTCAGATGGAGACCTCCTTTCGGCCATCAGTGCCTTCATTACATCTGAGTTTGACTATTGTAAGCTCTGCCTAGGGCAGTGGTTCTCAACTCGTGGCCCAATCGGCACACATCTGTGGCCCATGTGACATCCTTGGGGCCATACAGGTAGTGTATATATTGTGTGGCTACGTCCCATGTTAACACAGAGAGAGCCGCATATGCGTCCCACAATGGTAAATAGGTTGAGAACAATGGATGTAGGGGAAACTCTATGAAATCCATTCAAAAGCTCCACATACACTCTCCTTCAGAGTGAAATGAGCGCTGTCCAGAGCATGTCAGATCTGTTTTGTTATCTCTGCGCTGGCTGCTCATAATCTTTTGGGTGAAAACTATGGTGCTGTTCACTTTCTTCAAAGGCCAAAAAGCATTGGTGCCAAATCATCGACAATTTGTTCTGTCGCTTTTGACCTTCTCTGAGAGCTGTGGCTCATCTAAAACATTGGCACTAACCCTTCCTAAAGGTGAAGTTTGCAGGAGCAGTAGGCAGAGCATTCTTCTGATTATGTTTAATCATGAATTTAGCCACATGTAGAGTTACAAGAGCCATTTTCATCCAGATTATTGACTGTGGGTTACAGAATTCTGGATGCTTAGCTGATTATCCTAATCCTTTCTTCTGTCTTAAAGTTGTAAGCCACAGTGTTCTGCTCCTTGTATTTGGAAATATTAATGACCCAACTTAAGACATGTAAAGTGTGCACTGATACTGTTGCGGTGAGAGCCTCATAAATGTGTGTTAAATATGTATAATCACTGATAGCTGCAGAATACTGGCAATGTAATTTTTTTTTTGGAGTTAAGGCGTAGTTACAGTGTGGGAATTCTAAATTTAAATTTCCTGGTCCCTCTTGGGAGATGCATACTTATCAAAAACTATATATCCCTCCACTGCTTAATGCTCTTATCCTCATTTTCAAGTTTTACAAAGGTTGCAGCTGTTGGGTAGCACACTTGATAAGGGCAACACAATCACTAGACATCAAGACCTAGTGAGAGCAGCTCATCCTGCTGCTGCTTCTGAGTCCTTTGCACGGTTCTTCTGGAGCAGCTCCTCTGCTTCTATTCTAGTACCTCTACTCCAGCCCAGCCCAGCCCACACTACCATACCAGAGGACTGAACTCCAGGGGAAGAGCGTCGCAGATCCTAATGAGCATCCTGTCTTGGCCACCCATTTGTGAGAGGAATCCAAGCCTCTTTGCTCTGGATCTCCTGGGGTGTGTTAAGCTTTTGGAGCCTGACTGGAGTTCTGCCACTGTCCCAATTTTTAGGGGTCCCTAGGCACACTCATGGCACAGACCTTCTCTCTGGCACTCCCTCCCCCCCTTCTGAGTGGTGGAACTTGCTGTCCAGCCACCTAGCCCTCTGGCCGCAACGCTGACCCTTCAGACTCCCCTGTACTTAAACACGCACCTCTCCCTAAAAGGTGTGAAACTTCTGGATGTAGTTTAACTCCCTCAGGGCCACGCAGCAGTTGTGAAGAAGTCAACACCCACACACACCTTGTTCAATCTAATGTTATGCTCTTTACTTAACAGGTGAAGTACAGATCCCGCAAAAACAATAAAACATCCTAAACACAATATCCCTCACTACCTCACCCTCCCTTGGGAGTTCTTTTGCGGGGGATCGGTCCTGTCAGGCAGGCAGGCATCGTCCTCTGCCTGCTTACCTACCCCTGTCCTTGCAGCAGCCATCCCCATCTTAATGTGGTTCAAAATGTCTCTCTTCCACAGTTCCCTCAGTGACACCCCCCCCATCCCTTTTCGGCTGCTGCTGGGGTCACCTGCTTCTCTTGTTTTGTCTTTTGGTCTTCTTTCATTACTCCCAAGCCTACCTCTCTTCAGCCAAGAGTAAGTGTCTTCTCCCAGGTAGAGCGAACCAATTGTCCAAGGGGGTGTTATTTTGAACAGACTACCTTTGAGTGCTGATCATTCACCATTGTCTCTGGCCTGGCAGACACATGACACCACCTTTCTTCCTCATGGGGGATCCATGTACACATAGGCTTTCCGTGACAATGTAATTTCATGATACAATTTCATAAAATCATGCAAAGTTCAGAAGTGGTACAGACAGAACCCCCGATTCATCACAAAGGGAAGCAGCACTTTAAGGGTATATGTATACTGCAGTTAAACACCTGTGATTGGCCTGTGTCAGCTGTCTCAGACATTTGGGCTTGCGCTGGAGCCTGAGTTCTGGGACCCCAAGGTGGGAGGGAAACCTGCCCCTGCTACTACTTGGGTCTGCAACTCTCAAAATGCCCGTAAATAATCCCATTACTCAAATAACTGTGGGGGTTGCAAAGTGATTTTTTGCTGTCTTATGCAGGTGGTGGATTCAAAAATGTTAAGAACTGATACTTTACACTACTCTTGTTTGGCCATTTTTTTAAAAACCAGTATCCAAAAATATTAGGTGCCACACAGGAACATAAAGACACAGTCACTGCTCTGAATGACACATGACTTGATGAGGACAATAATACTAAGTTTTGTAGGGCAGTGGAGGAGAGGCAGAGTAAGATGATACAAGGTGTATACAATAGAAACAAATAATTCCCGCTAGGCAGATGTATTGCTTAGAATACATTTCTCATTCCTCTGTTACTGATAGAGTAGTGTATTTCTACATTTCCTCTATTACAAATTTTAAGATAAGTCCTGATAAATTATTGTGGGCTCACTTTAACATTTGATATTTTAAAGCCTCTCATGATCTAGCTGCCAGTATTTTCAGACCCTTTGTTATCTGATGTGGGTTTATTGTGTGTGTGTGTGTGTGTGTGTGTGTGTGTTGTTGTTCGTTTGTTTTTGTTTTTTTTTAAACACTCCCGTCCTCCAGGACCCCTCTAGACATATCAATCTTTTCCTCCATCTCCTGGACTTCGAGAGTGTGACCATAGCTCCCGTTGGGAGTTATCAAATACCAGTTGGATTGTCTGTCAGAGGGCTCCTTGACCAATATAAAATGTTCCCATGGTGGACAGTGTTGTATCTGCGGCCTTCTTGGCACCTCTCAACTGGGAACATGAATGTTGGAAACTGAACTCTGTCCATATCTGTCAGCCTTAAAACCTGCCAGTGGGTGGTATGAGCTGTCGGTGTAAAAATCTCAGAAATGTGGAACATTTGTGGTGTTCTTCTGTGTGGTGCAATAATTGATGGGTTTTTAACTTAAAAAAAAAAAATTGGGTCACTTTTGTCCCACAACCATTTTTGCAGTCTGTTACAGACAGAGGGAGAGATCAGATTGCTTGGGAGTGGGGATAAGGTGCCCGGTCTGAGTATCTTGTGTGGGGACTAAGAATGGGGGCTTGGGAGGAGTGAGGTCTATCCCAGCCCAAGGTTGACCTCCTTTTCATTAACGCTGCTGCCTTCTCCCTCTTTAACTAATTTAGCTTGTCCCTACTTTACCAGGGCTCCCTTACTGCTGCTGTCCTCTACCCATTTTACCCACTTGGGGCCCAGAAGTCCTTCAGTTTCTGCTTCTTAGGGGTAGGCCTCCTACTCCTCTTTTCCATTTCCTTCTGGTGGTGGTGGTTTGTGTGTGCTGGGAGGGGAGAGGGGTGAGAATACCCTACAACCTGTGTTAGAGCACAGCATCTCAGGGCCGAGAAACAGCCATCGGCTCCTGAACAGCATGGCTCCTTCCCTCAGAGGGGTTCTCAATGCTAATTGCAGGGGAGAGAGGAGCAGAGGCTCCCTAGAGCTCCTGGAGGACGGTCTATTCTTTCTTTCACGGTTGCCAGGTAGTTGCTCCTTGTCTTCAGAACATCACTTTAGTTGGTGGGGTAGTGGAACATCAGAACATGAATCCACTGCAATGCGGAATGTACTGAGAAACGTGGGACACCTGAGAGCTTGGATTTCCTTTTGTGATGTGGCAGAAAGTTACATAGCCATGCACCACCGTCAGTAGTGTGGCCATGCTTGACTAAGTGCTGTATATCCATTTATACCTTATTTCTTTCCCCCTGCTATCACAGATCTCTACTTGAGAAGACTGCAGTGTCACTGAGCAGCAACCTAGGCCCTGCCCTCTTACATTTAATGCCACAAATGCTCTGCTTAAACAGAGCAAATTCTTTCCATTTTAGAATTGAAAGAGATGTCTGCATCCTTGTATACTGCACTATTCTTTTAAAAGATCTTAACTGGAATTAGTATTCTTTCAAAATCTAGATTATACTTTTGTCTTTAATTTAACCTTGATTTTTAGTTACTGTGTATTTTTTCCATACCACTATCATATTGTTGGAGGGACTGTATGGTACTATTGCACTATTTGTACTTTGACATTCAGCTACATTAAATCTCTTTATGTATTAAAACAGCTGCAGTCTATGATGCTCAAAATTCTTGGCTCCTGTTGTAGTGGAATGACTTTAGTATGGAAGCTTTCAGACATTGCTGAGAACATAAATATGTAGAAATATTCTATTCCAAGATGGCCTATGTGAATAAGTGTATATCTTTTAATTGCGACCAGGGAGGGACCATCTTTAACATTACATGACTCTCAATATTGGATGAATATTTTGAATTGCTTTCTAAAGTCCTTTGAAAAATTGTATAAAATCTAGGCTCTTTTTTGTAAATTAATATACCGAAACTAGGTCCCTTGACCCAAAGGCTCCCATTGACTTCAACAGGTTTTCTGTTGTCTTAAATGGGCTCTTGGATCTGGACTTTATTCCTTAGGGGAAACTGCCCCAAGACAGTTTGTCAGCATTACATTTGCTACTAGAATAAAATGTACGTAACTCACAATAATGACCTTACGCACGCTCTGCTTTTGTTGATATAAAGCCAGTTTTGTGCCCAATGACCAGTATTGCGCTCATTCTTGGTCAGACCAATTGGCCATCTATTCCAGTATCCTGAGTTCAAACATCTGGCCAGTCAGAGGCTAATGACACCCAAAGCATGGGGTTGCACCCCTGACCATCTTGGCTAATGGCCACTGGTGGACCTATCCTTCATGAACTTATCAAATTCTTTTTTGAATCCACTTATACTTTTGGCCTCCATAACATCCACTGGCAATGAGTTCCACAGGTTGACTGTGTTGAGTGAAGAAGTACTTCCTTTTGTTTGTTTTTAAACCTGCTGCCTGTTAACTTCATCAGGTGACCCCTGGTTCTTGTGTTAGGGGTAAATAACACTTTTTCTCTACAGAAGTCATAATTTTATATACCTCTATCATATCCCCCCTTAGCCATCTGTTTTTCAAGATGAATAGTCCCAGTCTCTTAAATCTTTCCTCAGATGGAAGCTGTTCCATACCCTTCATTGTTTTTGTTGTCATTCTGGTGTACCTTTTCCAATTTTAATACATTTTTTTGAGATTGGGTGACCAGGTCTGCATGCAGTATTCAAGGTGTGGAAATCGCATGGATGTATTTAGTGGCATTAGGATATTTACTGTCTTACTATTGATCCCTTCCCTAATGGTTCCTAATGTTCAGTTATCTCTTTTGACTGCCGCTGCACATAGAATGGATGTTTTCAGGAAACTATCCACAATGACTCCAAGATCTTTCTTGAGTGGTTACGGCTAATTTAGATCCAGCATTGTGTATGTATAGTTGGGATTGGGATTATGTTTTCCAGTGTGCATTACTCTCTGTTTATCAACATTGAATTTCATCTGCCGTTTTGTTGCCCAGTCACCCAGTTTTGTGAGTTCCCTTTGTACCTCTTCCCAGTCTGCTTTGGATTTAACTGTCTTGACTGGTTTTGTATTATCTGCCAACTTTGCCGCCTTTCAGTTTATCCCCTTTTCCAGATAATTTGATGATGTTGAACAGTACTGGTCACAGTACAGACCTCTGAGGGACACCACTATTTACCCCTCTCCGTTCTGAAAACTAACCCTTTGTTTCCTATCTTTTAACCAGTTACTGATCCATAAGAGGATCTTCCCTCTTATCACATAGTTGCTTAGTTTGCTTAAGAGACTTTGAGGGACCTAGTCAAAGGTTTTTGGAAAGTCCATGTACACTATATATTAACTAGATCGCTCTTGTCCACATTTTTGTTGACGCCCTCAGAGAATTCTTGTAGGTTGGTGAGGTATGATTTTCCTTAACAAAAGCCATGTTGACTCTTTCCCCAACAAATCGTTTTCATCTGTGTCTCTGATAATTCTGTTCTTTACTATCATTTCAACCCATTGGCCTGGTACTGAAGTTTAGGCTTATCGCCCTGTAATTGCCAAGATCACCTCTGGAGCTTTTTAAAAAAATTGGCATCACATTAGCTATCCTCCAGTCATATAGTACAGAAGCTGAATTTAAGCGATAGTTTACATACTGCAGTTAGTAGTTCTGCAGTTTCTTATTTGAGTTCCTTGACAGCTCTTGGGTGAACACTATCTGGTCCTGGTGACTTATGACTGTTTAATTTGTCAGTTTGTTCCAAAAACCCCTCTGAAGTGTAGCCACTTTGTAAAATGTCTCGTCTCTTTATATTTCCAGCCTTTTTATTGTAAAATATTTTTTTCATAGGTATGTACACTGATTATTAATTTCTCTAATTATGCCATGTGTAGTACATAAAAGGTTTCTTTATAATTAATAGTTTTTTTTTTTTTTTTTTTTTACAATACCTCAACAACACAACAGCAAAGCATTGTAAAATGGAGGTACTTTAAACGCTAATTTTCTTGAACTATATATATCTGAAGCAGAGTTTGAAACTTTTTTCGGGAAAGCATCCTCTCTTCCTCCTTTTCTCCCCTCCCCCATTCACCGAATATCTGATCCTCTGTAGAACATCACTTTCTTTATAAAATCAAAGGTGAAAGCTATGTACAAAAGAGCAGAAAGACTAGCAGGCAGTTCTTGATTTACTTGATGCTTTGGAAATATACACACACCTTAATTAACAGCTAGGTTTCCAATATACAGTCACTAACTTAACTGGCAACTGTAATTCTTGTACCTTAAGGATATTAAATAAAGCCTTGAGAGTCACAGATAAGAGGAAGCCCACCAATATTCATCTAGTGTCTTGATTTTTTTTTTTTTAAATAATTGAAGTTTAACCTTTTGAATAGTTATCTTGACAGATTCCTGCATTTCTGGAATGTTCTGAAAAGGAAGTTAGAAACTATGACCTGGGCTACACCTAAAACATAGATTGATCTAGCTATGTTTCTTAGGGGTATAAAAAATTCTCACTCCTGAGAGATGTAGCTAAGCCAACCTAAGACCTGGTATAGACAGTGCTAGATCGACAGAAGAATTATTCCATTGATCAAGGGGGCAGACTTACTACAGAGACAGGAAAAACCCCTTCCTTCGCTGTAGCAAATGTCTGTGCTACAGTGGCATAGCTGCTGCACCACTGTCTCATGTAGTGTAGATGTGCCTTAGTATATGAATGACTTGGGAAATTTACTTGATACCTGCTAGGCAGAATGCTAAATGTATTGCTCTGAGGCCAATGGAAAACATAGTAGTGAGTGGGAAGGTAGTAAAATGAGGCTAATGGTTTGTTGAGAAACCTAGCCTGCCCCTCCCTGTTGCTGAGAAGTGAGAGTACAAGGATTCCTCCTAGGATCTTGTGTGTCTGCTGAAAGAACTCCATTTTCATATTGGCTTTGGGCTGATAAATTGAAAGCTCACACTTCAGTGCTTTTAGTTGCTGTAAGGCAAGTGTAGTTTCTTCTTTACCTACACCGTTACCTTTTGGATGGGAGGGGGATTGATTTCACCCAGCCGTTGAGGGGGAGGTGGTCTGTTACACTACTCTTCCCCAGTTTCAATTTTTATGTGTGTGGGGAGCCTTCTTGCTGAATAACCCTAGCAACTGCCTCTGCTGTCTTTTTTCTCCTTTTCTGAAGTAGCTGCTGTCTGAAATGGATATGATTCTTGTTGGTTTCACATCCGCAGGCCAGGAATAGCAGTGATGAAACTGATCAGACTGGTGTTAACTTCACTCAGTTGCTGCTTTTTGACAAAGCTGTCACATTATCAGAGAGCAGGTAGTGAGGCTATTCATAAAAAGATCCTCAGCAAAACATGGACATCTGTAGGCGTTACAGCATTGTATGTCTGATAGACTTGGGAGGTACAGCATTATGTTAGGATTAGATGTTGAAAGTTTTCTTCACTTAAAAATTAAAGCTTTCTGTTGTTAAAAGGACAGCTTAATTTATGCAGAAACTGATGATTTAACCCTCCATTCCCCAAGCTGTCTCGACAATTTCCTACTTGCCATTGACAAGAGTTTGTGTATCTGCCAGCAGTGAGAGCTTGTTTCTCCTTCTGATTGTTTATAGTGCAGACCTATTTAGCCCAGACATTTTGGGGACATCAAAACACTTCATTAAAATGGGGGTTGGATAAGGGGTTGGGGCCAACGAAGAATGGAATCTCACTGTGCTATAATGTGCAAATGCATGGTAGCAAACAGTCCCTGCCCCAGAGAGCTTACAATTAAATAGGCAAGACAGATGCCGGGTGGTGGAAAGTGTTTGCTCTGCTTGTGTTATATCCCCACTTAATGTGATGGCAGCAAGTGACATGTTAGTTCCACAAAAAGACTTGTTGGGTGGGGTGAGAACACCCAATTAAAGGCAACAATTGTAAAGCTGATTAGAAGATACAATTTACACAAGTTATGCCTTCTCAGTGCGTCCCTTGGGTGGTTATTTAAGTCAGAAGCTTAAGAGAAGGGTACAATGCTTATATGAAAAAACATTTCACAGTTGAATTAGATGGGGGTGGTAGAAGAAAAGGTATGGGCCCTGGTATTGTAGGTCATAAAGTATCCACAAAGCACACATGAATCCCATGAGACTTGGTTGTCATGCCACTATAAATCCAAAGTACTCTGTTGTCTGAATGAAGAAAAGGAGTACTTGTGGCACCTTAGAGACTAACAAATTTATTCAAGCATAAGCTTTCGTGAGCTACAGCTCAAATAAATTTGTTAGTCTCTAAGATGCCACAAGTACTCCTTTTCTTTTTGTGAATACAGACTAACACGGCTGCTACTCTGAATCTTGTCTGAATAACATTTATTTCCTGTTCCTTAAATAATTTATCCAATAGGAACATGAGAACTGCCAAATCAAATAAGACATCTGATTGCTCAAGTCAGGGTCTTAATCAAGGTTATAATACAGTGGTAAAAATGTCTGGACCTGGCCTACCGAGGGTTTCTACTATTGGTGACATGGGTGTAGCTGAAGTAGTGCTGTGAAAACAGGTAGCTATGTTCCTATTGTAGAAAAGGACTAGGATTAGAAAGAAATGTCCACCATAGTTTGTTCCATAATCGTCTATTGTGGCAATTCTTGTACTTTGAACCATCTGGCCTACTTTCAGAGACTGCATACCAGACTAAGATCTGGTCTGCTATGGCTATTCCTCCTATTGAATAAGTGATTTGAGACAGAGTAAATAACTGAACTTCAGAGAGAAGGAGTTTGATTGGGGGGGCGGGGTAGATATCCTGTATAATAGGAGGGAAAATGCTGACACCATGCTAGATATCAGGCAACAAATATCAAAAGCGGCAAAAATAGCTTTCATAAACTGGAAAAGATTTGGTGAAGTAACATGTTTGGCACTGATTCAAATATGAATTTTTAATACTGGTGTCACGTCTGTTCACCTCTATGGAGCAGAGTCATGGAAATCTACAACAGAAATTGGTAAGATGATCAACTCGTTCCAAAGTAAATGCCTGTGTGAAAGATCTTCATAGCTCATTGGAAAGCGTTCCTTGCAATATGTGAGATTCTGAGGGGAGCAAACCAATCTCAAACATGGTAAGAGGATGCTGATGAACATATTTAGGACGTGCTTCAAGAATGTCACCAACACGACTTCCATGTCCAGTGAGAACATGGACCCACTTTGGAAGAGAAAGGGTGACGTAGAGAAACATTATGCAGAACAAGAGAGAAAGAAGCCACTCCATGAACATGACTTTCAGAAGCCCATACAAACCAGCATGAGACAGAAATAAATGGCAGGAACTGGTGGATTCCCTATGCAGCTGAGGGTATGGAAAAACATAATTGAGTAAAGAGATGGAATTCTCCACAGGAAATGTAATCCAGAATAGGCTTTCCAGCTTCGTTTGAAAATGAATGCATAAAATAACATTTTTCAGAATATTAGAGAGAAGCTTTGGAAAACGATAAGACTCTGCACAGACCATTTTTAGTAAGAGTGTGTTTCTGGTTTACTTTGTGTTTAAATATATGATGCAATATGTACACATTTTAAAATCTGGTTAAAACAGATGAGCAAAGATTCCTTCTCTCAGTCATTACATGTTGACTGAATCCATGGCTTATGTCATGAATTTGACATGTTTGCTTTTGGACTTGGTGGTTAAAACTGAGATGTGTTAGAATGATGAATCTCATCAAACCTTCACAGAAGCATTAATTTTAATCTTCAGGCATATAGAGCCTATTTGAAACTGTTTCTTTTTGGAATAGTTTGGTTTGAGCTACTTACAAAGTCAGGAAATCAGCTGGGGTGTGGGGCATAATTTTCCTCCTCCAAACAAAACGTTATCTGGAACTCTGTGTGTGTGTGTGTGTGTGTGTGTGTGTGTATATATATATATGTGTGTGTGTGTGTGTGTATATATATATATGTGTGTGTGTGTGTGTGTGTATATATATATATATATATATAATGCTCATGCACCTTGGGTTCTGCTTTGGCTCATATTTATAGCTTGTCAATCATGATAGTATCTAGGCATTTTTTTTTCTTGCTGGCTGATCTCACTGTCTAGTTATCTTTTGATTCCCGTCTGTCAGCTCTGTAGTGATAATAAAGTTGAATGAATTCTTTCCAACATTTCCTGTTTTGTATGAGGTTTGTGGCTTTGTTCATCTTTAAATCTTTTTGTTCTATGTCACTCTTCACTTGTCTATCCAATGCTGCCTCAGTCTTCCTCTATTTCTATTTCCTTGCACTCTGGTATGTATTGCCAAGTGTGGTATTCTTTCCTGGTCCATTCTTGGCACATGTCCAAACTAATGCAGTCACCGTTCTTTGTTTTCTTGTTACTTCATTTTTTATTTTCTGTAGTTTTTGAAACGGTCAGTATTCCCCTCAGTTCATTTCTGCAATCAATATCTTTCATTTGTCGGCTTTCCTCATACTTCAAGATTCCGACTGGTACAGCAGTATTGTCATAACAGTTTTCATATATGCTGATTTTTCATTTTTATAAATGTCTTTAGCCTTCCAGATCTTTGATTTGGAAAATTGTAATAGCTGCTAGTCTGATGCTTCTTTTTGTCCTCTTCACAATTCAAATTGTTCAGTAGGCCTCTAAGGTACACATTTTTTTCCCACTTCTTCTAGTTCTTTGTCTCTGAAGTTATTATTCTGCTTGTCTTCCAATTGCCATAACGTTTGTCTTTTCCATGCTGATTTTTCAGTTCGAATTTCCTGCTTTCTAGGTATACCTTGTCAGTTTATTCTCCAAGTCCTCCTTGGTCAGTGCTGTGAGGTCAATATTGTCTGTCTTCTCACATAACATGACTCCTCTCATTTAATCTCTGTTACAGCCATTACTGCTTCCAGTAACAAGTGGAACAAATCTGGCAATAAAATAAATATATACACACTTGTCTCACTCCTGTGGTGGTTCTAAACCATTCTTTTGGCTTCTTGTCTACTCTCACAGCGTTCATTGACTTGCTATAGATGTTTTCTATCAGTTTGATCAATTTCTTGGGGATGCCATAGATTCTCAAGACTTGCCATAACCCTTTTTGCCAACTACTATCAAATGTCTGTTTGAAGTCTATAAAGTTGTTGTAATGGGTTTGGTTGTGTTCTGTGTACTACTTTGATATCTCTTACTATAAATAGCTGATCGGTTCTACTTTGGGTGTAAACCTGGCTTGTTCCTTTGCAAGCACAGCGTCTGCCTACCTCTTAATTCTCCTCTTCAGTGTCCTGGTGAATATTCTTCCTGGCACTCACTAAGCTGATTTTTCTGTAGTACTTGCTTTTTTTTTTTTTTTTTTTTTTTTTTAAATATACAGATTGGCACTATTATTGGTTTTCCTCTGTTCACTTGGTGCTGGCTTCTGTTGGTGAATCTTGTCAAATAGCTTGTGCATACTGTTTACTGTGTGTTACCCACTGAGATGCTGCAAACAAGTGAGGATGTTGTAATTTCTCACTCTTTCTTTCTCTCTCCGAAACTTTCTATCAAGATCTTTACTAGTATTTCTAAGAATTCTGGTACCTGTTCTTTCGTATGTATGGGGGAACTTCTTCAGAATCATTTAATCTGTTGTGTTCTCTTCCAAATATTTTTTCCATTACTTACTCTTTACTTGTATGCCCTTATTTGCCCTTGCTTGTCTCATCGCTGATATCAACTCATGTGTCCCTCTCATTTTATCTTATTTTGCAGTACAGCACCTGTCATCTTTCTCCGTGGGTATTTTTCTGTTTCTTTACATAGTTTCTCTATTCGCTTTCTGTTTTATCTCTCTGGTTAACCTATTATACTCAGCTCTTAGACTTGATTTTTTCCATTTTATTTTCCTTAAGTTTCCTCTGTCACTCACCTGCAGCACTTCATCTGTTATCCACCTTGGTTTCTTCTTTTTAGCCTTGTAGCCCAGCGCTTGTTCAGCAACTCTCTCATCATACCATTTTTCCCCCACACTGTTCCATGTCTCTTCAGTGTTCGCATCTTTCACTAGACATGTTTTTTTCCCCCTCTCCCTCTCCCCAACTTCTTTGTATTATTTCCTAGCATCTGGCTCGTTCAGTTTGTCCATGTCCTAGATCTTAGTTCTTGGCCGTCTTTGGTTGCTCTCATCCCCAACTTCATAGAAGTCAGTGCTGGCATCAGTGACAAATGATCTGCACGATAATGCACTCAATTTCCGTCTGCAGTTCACAAATATGAAGTCCTGTCTTGTTCTTCGTTTGGCCATCTGGTAATTCAAGTCCACTTGCTCTGCAGATTTCTTCATTGAAACAGCATGTTTGTTGTTATGGGGTGAGTTTAAAAGGTAGTACCTTTTGCATAGTAGACAGATGCACCTGCAAAGCGTGGTTTCCTTGCAGTTGGTTCTGGTGACTCATTCAGCTCTCAGCATTGGTACTACGTAGTTGCATGTTTGCCGCAGCACCACACGTTGGGTCTTTATTACTATCTAGTAGGCTGGATAAAATTTTTGTGATTAATTTTTTTAACTAGTTTTTTTTGTTTTAGTTGCTAGTTTAAATGCTTCTCATTTTGTAGCCTTCTAGCCATGTTGTTAACAAGGATGTTTTATAATTTAGTGTTCTACTTGTTAGAAGAACTTCAAATTTTATGTATTTTTTTTTCTACAAAGTCCTACACTTAATGTTTGACACCAAAAAAGACAAGTCGCAGGATGTCCAGTGTCCTGTTGTGAGAACAACAAAGTCAGAAATACAAAGGTCCTAAGTAAATAACTCATGCTGTATTTACAACTGACTCTGCCTTCTGATACGCTGAACTTTTGCAAGTCAAGAAAGCTGAAATTCTTTGACAGATTACCCTACTCTACTGGGGTTTACAGTGGCTGGACCTCTCCCTGATTAAGTGGATTAAAAAAAGACTAAATGTTCTTTTAGAAACTGTCTTTTGTGTGCAAGTATAGAAGGGTGACATGATGTTCACAACAAACCTATTATATGTTCTGCAGGGTGGAGCCTGTTGACTTGCGTGACAAGCAAGATGCCTTTTAGATGTCCACATTTGACTATTTTGTGTGTGTGTATAATATATACACACTCTTCCCCCTCCTCCCCCCAATCTTTTGATTGTAAGCAACTAATTGAGACAAACAGTGCAGCCAATATGGCTAAAACAGGGGAGGTTTACAAGAAGATCATATAACCTATGGCTGTTGTGCACTTTTTCTAAATTTGCTATCAGTTGTTCCACCCTAACAGATGCTTTAGCTACGGTTAGTGGGTCAGTGTGTGCCTGTTTTTAGCTGCTTTTCTGTTTCCCCAAAAAGGGCACCTATGCAAGCTCTGGGAGCCCTTTCCATAAATTATGAAAACAAAATTATATCTGCAGAACACCAGACTGTCCCCTCCCTCAAACATTTGATTTTTCTCAAAGGCCCATCTCCACACTGGCCTGTGTAAATAGAAGTTGTGCAGTGTGCACTGAAGGTTGGTAGCCTTGGGCTATTTGGGTCTAGAGTGGGGAAAGCCTGATAAAAGCTGAGGGTCCTTCACGGATAAAGTATATTTAAGTTATAGTTCCTGTCGAGAAAACATCTGTGTGGGATGGGTACTCTGACCCCCATTTTAATATCTTAGTTCAGTGCAAGGGTTGCAGAGAAGGGAGGTACATTTTCGTGGTGGTGGTCCTGGTCCAGTCTGAGTTTTAGTTTGGGTATTCTGGGAAAAGATTAGGTCATATTGTTCTCCTCCCCCCCCCCCCTTAGCTTTAAAGGACTACCACTGAAATATGATGAGGCGCATTGGTAGGAAATTGTTCTGAAGCTTTGTCATTGAGCTTCTCCATCATGATTTTTGCCAAAATGGAGCAATGCTAGTTGTGCTCATTAGTGCTAACTGTAGAAAGTCTAATCAGGTATGGCTGTAGATTTAAAAAAACAAAAGTATAACATGTTCTCTTGACATGGCTTCTCCATTAGTGCTGGGAGTTTTGTGGGAGTTGTACTTCAGATCAGCTTTTGGGAGGCTCCAGATAGTGAATACCCCAATCCTACATTGTAACATTTTATTGTATGTAAACTTGGAGGCCAGTCGTCATTCTTTCGTTTCTCTCAAGAGAACGAAAAATATGAAGAGAGGGAAAGTAAGATGAAAATATAGACTTCTCAGATTCATCTTTTTAATAATTATGAAAAGATCTGTCGTCTGTAGTATCTGACTTTGACGTAGGGTGGTAAAGTTAAGCATGTGCGGAAGTGTTTGTGGGACTGGAGCCTGAGTAGTTCTGCTGAAATCCATGGCACTATTTGGGGTAGTAAAGTTACGCACCTGCATAAGTATTTGCGAGATCAAGGCCTTAAATAGCACTTTTATGTACGGTGGTGTGGTGGGAGTACTCCTAATTTATGAATGAGTTCCATCTATGATGTAAGACAGTGGTTCTCAGCCAGGGGAACATGTACCCCTGGAGCTACGCAGAGGACTTCTGGGGGTACGTCAACTCATCTAGATATTTGCCTAGTTTTACAACAGACTATATAAAAAGCACTAGCAAAGTCAGCGCAAACTAAAATTTCATACTTGTTTATGCTGCTCTATGTACTATACGTTAAATGTAAGTTTAATATTTATATTCCAGTTGATTTACTTTCTCATTTTTACCATATAATTATGAAATAAGCAATTATTCAATAATGTGTTGTGACACTTTTGTGTTTTTATGTCTGATTTTTGTAAGCAAGTAATTTGTAAGAGGGGAAACTTGGGGTATGCTACACAAATCAGACTCCTGGAAAGGGGTTAGAGTAGTCTGGAAAGGTTGAGAGCCACTGATGTCATATGCCCTTTAGTCTGGGTTTTTATTGTAGACTTAGGTAGTCATCTGACAAAAAGAAAAAGCCTGTTCTTTTACATTGTTTTATGTCAATTATGAGTTATTTAGGCTTCTGCTGAAAACTGTTTTTCAAAAGTGCATGTAAAGCAGTCTGTCTGTAAGTGTCTTATTGGTAGCACAAGCTCTAGTATAGTGTCTCAAAATGTAGCCTTATATTGTTGAATTGGAAATGTAGACATGATTCTATTTTGATTACTTCTGAAGAGTTGCTGATATTTTTTGTTTAAAGCCAGAAGTGTTAAATAGAAGCTGTTGAATATTACGTTAACAGTTAAATTGAGAATTAAAAAATATAATTCTGAGCGTCATAAAAAATATTATGATGAGCTATCAGGGGTACACACTGCCCTGAGGTACCGAGTCTGTTGACTTCTGTGGGCTTTTTGCAATTGGAGCCAAGACGATATTTCTTAGCACAAACCACTGAACATTATCTTGGCTTCAGAGTGTAATAGAAATCTTGAGGAAGATATTTTTTTTCTTAAGCCAGATGACGACGCCTGGAACTGTAATGTGGCAGTGCTTTTAGTAGATGAAAAGGCCGGTCTTTAGTTTACCCATAGCTTTGTTTGTATCTTTCATAGGTTTTTTTGCTCTCACAAAATGCTTGTCTGTCATCCCATGGTGAGAAAATACAAGAGACTTTTTAAAATTCTGGTACAATACAAGCATTCAGTATCATGTGGAGTCTCTTTCATGCTTCAGATAATTGCCTATTATATAATGATAAATTTAGCCACCTGGAACTATATGTATAGCAGTTTCTAGGTTTTTGATCATTCAGAGCCAGACTAGAGTAGAATTTTGTTTTACAGAGTGTCTTTCATACACGCTTTCAAAATGCTCTATAACAAATTAAATTAATGAAGGAAATACTGGTAGCAATGCAGTAGCTTTGGGGTGCACTTTCAAAGGCCCCAGTAGCAGTTTTATGCTCAGCTCCCATTTGAAAGTTAAGCACCTAACTGCCATTTGTGACTTTGAAAATCTCCTCTCTGCAGACAATAAAATAAACAGCAACACTTAAATATTAGAATTTACTGTTCTGTGAAAGTGTTGGTCAGAAAACCTGGAGCTCTTCAAAGAGAACTGTATGGGTAGACACCTTCCCCAATAATTTTATTTTCAAGATTAGGGTCTTAGTCTCTCCTCTTTCCAAAATTGCCATGGGAATTCCCCCCGCTTGAAATTCTGTTTCTCTTTGGCAGATTTACATGACCGTATCATGCTCGAAAGATTTATTTATTTATTTATTTTTTATTACTACTACTAGAAACACTAGGCACTAATTTCAGTTTAAACTCTTTTGAAAAGTTAAAGGAAAGCATCAAGGTTCTTATGTATATCTGGAAACAATAATTACAGAATTATGTAGAAGCCTAGAGAGAAAGGGGAGTGGGTGGAGTTAATGCTTGGAAAGAAGGGTGTGTCTAGCTGGAATAACTGTTATTGAGTATTGGAGAAAGGGCAGTTGGCATGACCATTGAGGGGGAGGGGTTGGATTGTTGGAATCTAGTGATTTCTGCAAGGGGAACCACATTGTGTGTGGTTCTATATAGTTAGCTAGCTTGCCTTATACCTTCACAGTATTGAATATACTAGGCAGTCTTGTGCTAACTGGAGGAAATATAAAGTTGCTGATCAACAAGTAAACTGCTAATTAGTTTTCAGTGATTATCAAACATCTATGAATTTACCTTATACAAGGATTCATGCTTCTCTCAAAAGTGTAGAAAACTGCTTTCTTTGTGGGCTTTTTTTAAAAACCTTTTTAAAATGCCTCTGAATGAATATTTAGTGGAAGAGCAGAAACTTGCTCAGAGGAAGAAGGCTTTGACTAAAACAGCGCACATTCTGTGCAACAGAGTAGCACTATATTTACAGTAACAACTGAATGAGGAAAGTTGTGGAGGGAAAGGACTACAGGATGACGATACTGTGCAATCTCATTGGAAATCTGGCTTGAGCTAATTTGGAACAAAGAACTGAAATCACAGAAGGACAAAAATAGAAAAAGCGATTGAGGGAAATTGTAGAATCTTTCAGTTGGTTAATCAGCTGACTACATCCAGATAGAAAGGGCATCAGATCCCAGAACAGAAGGGAGAAGCTGGTAGAATGTAATCTTCAATTTCTCCTTTTCTACCAGTGAAGATTAAAGATCCAGATTTCAATCCTAAATCTGTACTTGTGAAGAGGGCAGTGTATTGTTTTGGGTTTTCTTTTGTTTTTTAAAAGCAGGGGGTTAGTACATTTTGATTGGTTTGATCAAAACTCCACTAGGCTAGTTGTCAAGAAAACAAGCAAATTGGTAAATTTCGTCAAAAAGGACCATTACAAAGCAATGGTAGGCCTGACTAGTTACCAGACTGTTCTTGTATTTTACTTACCTCTTCTGCACCCTGTTGAGAAACCCAGCCCACATGTTGCACTTGGGCAGGATGATGTTTCTGCTGGGTGCTGTGGCTGTGTCCTCTTTGGGGGCACTGTGTTTTGTCTAGTCTCTGGCTAGTTAGATGTTTGATAAATTTTGGAGTTCTAACCCATTCTAACTTTGGGGATAGGGATGTGGAAGGTACACTGTTCTTAACTATCAAACACCGCCCCCCACGGACCCCCCCATACCTCCCCAACAAAGTAGAAATTACAATGTGGAAGTGAACTGTATCAAAGGATGTCATTGTTAAGGAGTAGCTTAAGGTCTGGTTTTGTATGTTTTCTTGTGAACAAGGAATTCTGTACAGAACAAAAAATGTGAGAAAAATGATGCTCTGGCATTTGGGTTCCCTATTTGGGTAACTTTAAAAATGCACAAGGTTCTTAAACAATGACCTCTTTTGATTTGTTCATAGTGATTTCCAAATGTGACTTTTAAAACTATTTTATTTTGCTTGAAACATGAACCTTGGAGCAAATTATTTTTTTAAGTGAAGTGTTCAAACTGTAATGAGTAATGCAATGCTAATAATGCTCTCTGTAGGAGTTAAATAACATCAAAAATGCTGAAGTGCTGTTCATGCCTTAATTTATGAGATTACAGGTAGGGAATGTAGAATGCAGTTCCAAAAACTTAAATGAAGCAGTGCTTTGAGATCTCTTGCAGCATTGGTCAGATGGTTCAAAGAGAATGTTTAGCATTCCTGGGAGTCTCATGGTTGAATGTGACTGCATTCAAAAACACAGTTAGCTGTGAGGTAGCTCATAGCTATTGCTAAAAAAGAAGCTTACAGCAGCGTGCATGTTCAGGTAGTATGCTATGGGCTCTATATAATGTACCATTTCATTTCTTTATGCAAGAACTTCTATCTCACACACACACACACACACACACACACTCTCTGACTTTTTATTCTGCATTTCAAGAAGTAAACTTAAAGAAAATTCACACTTTTTGATTCTTAAATCTGATTAGAAAAATTTTGAAGAGCTAGAGAGTATTTTGTTTACTGCTTATTTTAATTCCTGGCCCTGGGGTGGGTGGGTTGGGTGTGCATGTGCGCATCAGTATAGGAATGGGAACATAGTGGGGAAAATTATGAATACCTTTTTGTTTTCCTTGAAATGAAAATTGGAGTCAGGATTACAGCAGTGGAATGCAGTTGTTCAGGCTGTTTCTTTAATTCTTTCTTGCTGCGGATTGTTGGAGGAGCTGCAGGAGTCAAAATGAGCTCTGTGTTAAAGTAATATTTTGTAGGGATCGTTTATAGGAGTCCAAAAAGGAAAATAGCACTACTGTCATTGGTTTCTGAGCAGAAAAGTAAAAATCATTTAAAAAAGCCTGACATCCAAATTGCCTTACTTCTAGACGTTCTCCTCTTCAGTTATGTTAAAATTGGAAAATGACCTTGTTGTAACCCTTTTACTGATGAGCAATAGCTGATTTACATTTTTCAACTTAAACAATTTTTTATTCTGGTTTTCTTATTATATTTAAATGCTATTTTAAAAGAGAATAAAATTACAAGTGTTTTCTTAAAAAATTGTTTATAGATGAAAGTGACTGCAGTTTAGAACATGGTTCAGTCCCGATACATAGGTATATAAGCTGCAGGGCAGATTTTGGCACAGACAGAAAACAGTGACTGAAGCTGAGTGAGCAAGAGAGAGGGGAATTAACTGGCTTTACAGTGTATTCTGTTTTTCAGCATATTGAATGAATAATAGTCACATCTCCAAATCTGGTCTAGTTTTTGCTGTTTTGTACATGTACATTTCTTTAAGCATTCCATATTCTTATATAATTGTGCTCTGAATTTGTGACTGATGTCTTTGGCACTCTTGAGGTTATTTTTGACACTTACACATTTTGAAACGTAGTTACTATATATATTAAAATATATAGTTAAAACTATAGTGCAGATGGCTCCATTTTAGATTTCATAAAATTACAGACATGAATTTACCCTCCAGATGGTCAATTTCATTTTAACATGTGTTTTTATAATGATCTGTGTTTTTTCTTTAAAAACACCCCCACACACATTGGGGAAAAAACCTGCTTTTCTGAAATGATAAGGTTAAAAAATTGACTGAATAGCTTTTTTAATACTGCCAGGACCCAAGTTTAGGTCTTTGTTTTTCTTGTGCTATTGTTAATGCCTAAAGCAGAGTAGGGAGTTGTGCTTGATATACTTCAATAGATGTTAGTGGTGATGCGAAGTGTGACATGGGGCTGGGGGGGAGGGGAGGTAAACAGGGTCTTGCCAGGCATTCAAGTAAAAAAGAGAAAAATGTTTCTTGTAGTTTAAGACTAGACGACCACCTTTTGGTTTTTGCAGTTTACCTGTAGGGCTTGACAATGTGCTCTTCATTCATTGTGTCATCTTCCTGCCACTCAGTAGGCTGTCCAACATTTGGGGGGTGGGGAGAAAGGAAAGGGCACTTTTCACTAGTTTAAAAAACCTGAATTACTTTTTGTGGCCCGATACCTTGATTTATTTTTAAAAACTCAACTTTTCTTCCCTCCAGCTGGCATCAGGAGGGGCGCAATCGGTTTAGCTGCTTTTCAAGGGTGGTCCCCATTCAAAATTTTCAGTGTTGTAGTATGGCAGGTCACAAAACCCCCCAGAGTGTATGAAATCTTATGAGTGTGAGATCTAATAAACACACAGGGTAACCCACTTACCAGTTTTAATACTATTTATTTTAAATTGAAATACTGTAGTACAGTTAGACTTATGTATGCTGGCAATAATCATTTTGAGTTTTGCTATAAAATATCAATGATTGCATTTCCCCCCCAATTTCCTTGCTTTTTAATGTATTTAAGCACAAGTTGGTTAGGAAATTTAGGTGGGGTTTTCATAGCAACCATAATGCTATTTTGCAAGCTCACTTACAAGGGTTTACACATTGCAGAATCCTGTGTTTTTTATGAGACCTCCTTGCACTTAACATGTATTGTTAACTTTTTTATTTTATAAAATGCATCCATATCCTGCTTTTCCATGATAGTCAGCAAAAAGCTGACTCTTCTCTTTGCCTGTCCCTTTTCTTCCATGACATAAACTAAATGAACCCATCACCCAGCCACACTTCAGGTATTATGTAAAACACTCCTCTTTTCTCAGACTACTGTCTGAAGTCAGTAGACTCAAAAATGTCTGTCGAATGGAGCAGGAAACTCAAGAACCTTTCACTGTGAACAGACTGCAACCAACCAACCCTCTGAGGTTAAAATCTAGAGATGGTTAGCAATAATTCAGCTGACCGCATGTTTTGACAGTACATTGGGAGAGGTATTTCCTTAGCCAGGATCCAAGCCGTAAGCCTTTACAGATTAATTTCAATATCCTGAATTCTTCATCAAAGCAAATAATGAGCCATTGAAGCAGTCTGAGAATGGGTGTAACATAATCGCTGAGGGCTAATGGTGGCAAGCACATGGGTAGCCTCATTTTGCCCAAATTTTACCTTTCAAATAGCTATTGATGATAGCTCTGTTTATAGGATAATGCAGAAATTGTGGTTTTAAAAAAAAAAAGTGTAAGCTTTTATGAAGTTCAACACAAAATGCATACCAAGTGATTCACTGCATAAGCATATTTATTTCTCAAACATAAAAAGGTACACACATTGTGTAAAATGAGAACCTTACTTACAGAACTGCAAGAATGGAGACCCCACTCTAACTAGTGAGCAGTACCACTCTTCCATCAGATGTTAGAAACTGAGCAATCTTTATTACCTGATTTCCTTTTTTCAGTACTCCGCCAATTACAAAGTTTGGATCAAGCTACAAACAGGCTCAAAAGTTGCTGAGCTGGATGGTCAAGAATACAGGGGTGTGTGTGTGTGTGTGTGTGTGTGTGTGTGTCTTTAAAAAATAAGTTAAATTCTGAATTTAACTTGCCTGCCATATGTGACTTGATTTCACAGTTTTCCACCATTTTATATAACAAGCTGTCACTTAATTTCCTTCAGATACATTGATTTGTGGCTGAAGCTTGTAGATCAAAATTTCTGTGCTAGAGGGAAGAAAGTCAGAATTACATTCCATCAGTCCATATTTCAGCCTCTTCTTCCTGTACTATATTCAACTTATATGAACTTTTTTGGGGGGATTGGATTTCATAGTTTCTCTGGATCATTTTTCTGTTTTGTTCTTATGTGAGTGTAGCTTTCTCTTTAATTAAGACAGATTTCCACAGGGACTATGATAGTAGCATTATCAGCCTCTGTCTTGTCAAGTACCTCCAAAATCTTCTTTAGTTGCTTTTGTAGGTTTAATTCCTCTCTAAAGTCCTTTTTTGTGTGAGGTTTTTGCTTTTAAATTAAAGTTGTCCTTGTGCTCCGTTCATATTTCAATATACTAATGGTAGTTAGATGCAACTGGAGAATGTGCCTGAGAGTACTGAGTGTCATTAGGGAAGTTCAGGCATCAGACCTCTTTAAGCCAGGCAACCATGAGGCTGATGGCTAGTGCAGAAATTTTTTTGAACTTTCACAGTGTGCTTTATGATGGTTCTTAAAGTTATTGAGAGAGAACTAAAGTTGAGTGTCCTGAACACTTAAGTCAGAAGCTTATAATGAGTGCATCTTGGGAAAGGACCAGTCTTTTCATTTTATTTTCATTGTATGAGCAAATGACAAGGGGCCATCTTTGTCATATTACACTTGGCACTGTTGAATGGCATCTTGGGAAACTGACACACAATTCTTAAGTCTTCTTTTTAAGTGTGGAATGAATAACATTAAAGCATGAATGTTCTTTTCCCAGTATGGGCACTTGTAGCCATTATCTGGTTGGTTCTCATTTTGACCAATCATCTTTCATTAATGTTGGTGACCGTGTCAATTTTTTTTTACTCTTCTTTTAGTTCTGTCTCTTTTTTTACATGCAGTATACAGTAGTAGACCTGTAAGTTTTAAAATCTGGCTGGGGGAGTACACCCAGGGGAAGTGCTTCATTTATTTCTTTAAATTGTTAACATTAGTTTTAATTTATCATAAAATTAATGTAGAAGAAGGTTTCAACTTCCTTTTCAAGTTGTCTTCTTTCAGCTGTTTTTATGGTATAATCAGATTTCCGCCCTGTTCCCCTCCCTTAGTTGTTAGGTGTGGGTTTAACAGACTGCTCCTGATGGAAACTAATGTTGAAAGTCTAGAATAGGGACTAAAGTACTGTATTATTGTGGCTATTTTTTGTTTGTTTACTATGTATTAAGACGATGACATACAAAACCCAGTTACGGGACCAAACTTATCAATATTCTGCAATTCCACTTCAATGGCAAAAGTTCCGTTTTGGGATGCCCCTGCCAACCACAGAACCATGCAGATGTCTTTCTTAAAATCAATATGTTGATTACACCATAAGACTCAACCATGACTAACATAGAGGCCAGTTCCTCAAAGTGATATCCCAAGAACATTCCCAATATAGAAGTAATGTCAGAGTCCCAAAGCTGTAAAAATAGATGAGCCTGTCCAGGGATTTTGCCTTTTAGGGCGCGCGCACACACAAGCAGACACCACTTCCTCACTTGGGGCTGTCTTCCCTACAATTGCCTGAGAAAGAGGAGCCTGTATTATAAAGGCCTCACATTTCTCCCCTTCCCTGGCATGCTTTACCATGAAAAGTGACAGGTAGGCCTTCCCTTTCCCCAGTGTGCAACCAGAATGGCTCATTCAGCCTCACTTCAAAATTGCATATACACTGCAACTTTGACTAGGAGGTCTTCAAACCAGAACAAGAGTGCATCTCCAAATAGATTCAGCAAAACAGGACAGCAGTACAGAGTCTGGTTTACATCAGCAGTATTAGTTGAATATTTCTCAAACCCTCCTGTTTATGAGCTAAAAGGTGTAGAGGAGATAATTGGTTGCCTAGATCTGACCAATCACTCCATAAATAAGATAATCTAAGGTGGTAGGTGTGTGCTGCCAGGTTTAGCTGTAGCAGAGGTCTCTGAGTGGAAGCATTCTATGAAGGCTACGTATTATTTAATAGGTGCTACTTGTGTCTGAGTTACTGCTGATCCTGATGGTTTGGTCAATTAGTGATCCAGTGACATCTTTTGTAGAAGTAGGGATGGTTGACACTGATGTTCTGGGTAGTTCCAACGTCAATTACATTTTTCCTACCTAACCTTCCCCAGCAGTTTCCATTTGGAAACTGTATTATTCACTCCAATTGCCACATTTCACTCCATGTGGCTGGCTGAATTGATCCCTGTGTAGAATATGTACATCTGTTTGAAATCCTTCAGGATGAACATCCTGTGACACACAGACCTCTGGATGCCAACTGGCAGAGGGCGCAGGGGTAGATGGGGCTACAGGGATCCTTTGGGTGAGCCCAGTGGATGTTGTATAAGGTCTCTAATGAAAGCTTGAGTCACATGTATCCAAATGTTGCACGCCAGGTACGGATGTTGTGTAAGGAGTGTGTGTGTGTGTTACTGAAAACTGTTCTTAATGTCTGAGACTTGGGACTGGTCACTAGAAAGATAAAAAGCTGGTTTTCTTCAGGCAAGAAATGTCTATTTACATGTCAGCTAAGTATTTATGGTTCACAATGGGCATCCCTTTACAGTCTGAGCCGAATGCTAATGAAGGATTGTGAAATCTTCAGAGGAAATTTACAGGAAGAAGTTAACAAGCAGATGAGAACCTTGCTTACAAGTAAGGATAATGAACTTTAAGGGGTATAACCTAGTGGGTTTGCTTCATGAAAAAGGGATCTCAGCCAGACTTGGTTGAAAATGCTGGGAAGAATGTTTGAGAGATCCTCCTGTCTAAAGAAGGATATAATTTGTTACAATAGAACCTCTGAGTTATGGACACTTCAGGAATGGAGGTTGTTCGTAACTCTGAAATGTTCTGTAATTCTGAACAAGATGTTAGACTTCGGCCATAGGGGTGTGTGCGTGGGTTCTGACTCTTGGGGCACAGGGCTTCTGCCCTGCAGGAGCACTGGACTTTAGACCCGGGGGGAGCGCTGGGTTCTGCCCCGTGGGGGGCTTGCGGCTCCCCATGGCTCTGCTCCTGGTTTCAGCAGGGGTAGGGGCTCACTGGGGCTCGGGGCTTTAGCTACGGGGGGGAGCGCTTGGGCTGAAACAAGCACTCCCCTCATAGCTAAAGTCCTGAGCCCTGGCATTCCAGCAGAGTCGCGGGGCTGAAGCCCCAAGCCCCAGCACTCCCACTGGGTCTAAAACCCTGAGTCCTGGTGCTCCTGACGGTCAGAAGCCCCATACAATCCCCACTCTGGCCCGGAACCCTGACCTCCCCCATGGCTGCAGCTCCAACCCCCTGTGACTGAAGCCCTGAAGCAATACAGTCCTTGCTCTGTGTGTGTGTGTGTGTGGCGGGGGGGGAGGGGTTGGTCTTTGCTGCTGCCTAATCTCTGGTTGACTGGTAATTCTGTAACTCTGGTGTTTGTATCTTTTAGGTTCTACTGTAGATAAGTTTATTCTCAGGAAAGCATATTTTTATTTTGTTTTATTTGCAACCATTTGTTCCCATCTCCCACTGGTTTTTATTTGCATCTCTGTTCTTTCTTCAGTTATAAAACAAAAGAAAATTTAACTTGGGTGCAGTTCGTAATACAGGAATGGTGGTAAAAGGTAAAATTTGGTAAAGTGTTTGTACACTGTTCCTTTGGGAACAGAGGATCTGGGATTTCTGTGGACAGTCAGTGATGATGGGGCTGGATACCACGGGGGACACTTTGAAGGGACTTGGGGCGGGAGTGCATCTGTTGTTGACCTGGGCGAGACAGGGCTTGTCTATACTGCACGCTAAGCTGGCGCTGCTGCGTTCAATGCAGCTGTGTCAATTTAGTGGGTCTGGTGAAGATGCGATGAGTCGATGGGAGAGCGCTCTTCTGTTGACTTCAGTATTCCACCTCCCTCTCCGGCCAACATAGCACGGTGTAGACACTGTTAGGTTGATGTAAGCTACGTTGTTCAGGGGGTGATTTTTTTCACACCTCTAAGCAACATAACTTACATTGACTTAAGCAGCAGTGTAGATCAGGCCAAAGACCGGACTGGTGTAAACCAGAAGAGCTTATTGGAGTGGGTAACAAGGTTGTTGTGGTGGGGAGCTAACATCCAGCTAGCACAGCAAAGACTGCCTCATGGGGGAGACAGATGGTAACAAGATAACTTTCAGCCTCGGGTGCCCCAAGAAGTGTCACAAGACCCTCTTTCTGTAAATATAAGACTAGTATTACCATTTATAGAAGTTCCGATGAAAGGTTAGATAAGTGATAGGCATACTGTGAAAGGTTCTCTTAGGAAAATCTTACCTAATCTTTGCTGTTCTTTTTAACCTCCTGGAGTCCAGACCTAAGGCTGATACTATCCTTTGTTTGTCAGTTTTTAGATATTATTGATAGCTTATGCTTTTGATCTAGAATAGACTACCATTGCTGAAGTCCTTGAATCCTAAGTTTCAGGAAACAGAATTTACCTTGATTGATTTTATTTATTTCTGTATTTACATTTACTCCCCTCAGAACAATTAGGCCGCAAGCCTGCAATTTATAACACATGGACAGATCTCTGAATCTGCATGGAGAGCCCCTAGAAGTGAGTGGGTCTCTGCACTTGTGCAAGTGTTTACCCACACTTTTTGTAAAATGCAGGATTTGGACCTAAGAACATAATCAAACAGTGGTTTCTCCTGTGTGTCATAAGTGACCTTCTATTACCCAACTTTCTTTTAAGTTCACACCCTTCTACTCAGCAGAGAAGTTCTCTTTAAAGCTCCTGCTGGAGTCTGGGCACTTGAATATCATCTTCCCTCTCTTTGGGCAAGGAGTGTTAGATATTCTGCCCTCTGGAGCATAACAATGTTGATCCTTGTGTCATCTGAAGGGGTCAGTCTATAGCAATGTGAATTCTTCCTAGATCATGTTGATGTAGGACTTTATACCCAAAATTCTCTCTCTACGTGGCAGCATGTTTCTATATCCACCCAATCAAAAATTCTGCACATTTTAAAAATTAAAATGACTTCACAATGCAGATCACTCAGGTTTGATTTGTTTTTGTATTGATAACTTTTTCAGGGCAGGATTAACTCTTGATCTGTTAAAGTGAGAGAGTGACACTCCAGTATATGAGCGATCATTTAAAGGTGGCTTTGTTAATTTATTCTGTGTGAGTAGTTGCCATGCCAATAGGAACTACAGATAGAAAAAATTAAAAAAAAAAAAAAATCATCTTTCCAGAGGTACAAGGTTTGGTGAGACATTACATGGGTATTTGAAAAAAGAAGGAGATAAGAATCAGGGAACTACATACTGGTTAGTTTCAGTTCACCTGTATCTTGTGAATGACTCTCAATCTGTTGGGGACAAGGTGAAGAAAACAAGTATTGGTGAGTTAGAGGTGGCCAGCGAGGGCTTACGAAACGCAGGCTGATTTTTTTTTTCCCCACACATTTAACTGATGTGTTTTTTTATTTATTTTTTAGGATATGGCAGTGGAGGAAAGTTGTTTTGTTTTGAGTTTGAAGCAGTTAATATAACTTACTGTCTGTTTAGATCTATCTATCACTGTAGTTCCTTACCTCCCACCTGGACTTCAGCATATTATGGATGGGACTCACAAAAGCTCCGTGTTGTCCTAACTCAGGGGTGGCCAACCTGAGCCTGAGAAGGAGCCAGAATTTACCAATGTACATTGCCAAAGAGCCACAGTAATAAGTCAGCAGCCCCCCATCAGCTCTCCCATCCTGCTCCCAGCACCTCCCACCCACTGGCAGCCCTGCTAATCAGCGCTTCCCCCTCCCTCCCCACACCTCTCAATCAGCTGTTTCGTGGCGTGCAGGAGGCTCAGAGTGGGAGGAGCGAGGGCACGGCAGGCTCAGGGGAGGGGGCGGGAAGGGGTGGAGTGGGGGCAGAGCCAGGGGTTGAGCAGTGAGCCCCCCCGGCACATTGGAAAGTTGGCGCCTGTAGCTCCAGCCCTGGAGTCGGTGCCTAGACAAGGAGCCGCATATTAACCTCTGAAGAGCCGCATGGGGCTCCGGAGCCACAGGTTGGCCACCCCGTCCTAACTCCTCTCCTGTTGAAGTAAATTGGAGTTTTAGCGTTGACTTCAATGGGAGCTTAAATAGGCCAATTCTGATTTCTTTTGAAAGTTTCACCCTACAGCTATATATTGACATTGAGTTAAATTCACTGTATTTAAGAACCTCTTGGACAAATAACTGAAGTGTCTAGGTATCAATGCTGCATAGGAATCTGATAGTTCAATTTTCAATTGAGTTGAAAACAGATTTCAAAAGAGATGCCAAAGAGTGATAAGTTAAGGAGAGGTTTCAGAGTTATTTATCTAGTTTTCGGAGTTCACCAATGCAGTTGGGACAAGTCTAACCCTTGAACTAAACTTTTTCATGTTATACAGTGCTTGAGTATTCAACAAGATTTGATATGAAAGTAGGAGGGCAGATCCATACAAGGGGAAAGTGGGGAGGAATGTGGAGGACTGGGGGAAAACCCAAGGGCCTAGATGATAAGTAGCCTATGAAATTTAAAATAAAAGGTGCAATTTAAAAGAGGAAAGCATAAAGCGATAACGAGGAGACTAATGACAGCAAAAAACAAAAGAAAATTATTGTACAAAGTAATCTGGGGGGAGGAAAAAAGAAAACATCAAGTCCCCCAGGCACCCAGAAAATCTAAACTGATAGCATTTTCCCTGCAGTATTCATTATGTGCAATAGGCCATATTTCAGCAAAGATTTTTAACAGCTGCAGTAAGTTTTCCCCCTGCTAGCATCCCTCTTTGTCACTATTTTAAAATTCTAATTTCTTTCTCACTTCAGCATTTATTCCCTAACTGTCCTGCCTCCTTTGCTCTTGGCTTCTTTTTGCAGTAACTTCACTTCTAGAAGGACCTTCCCAAAATCTTCCTCCAGGTTTTCTCAGAACTTGGACTGGCTATGATGTCTGTCATCTGGAAATGTAAACTTGTCCCACCTAGCAATAGTTGCTAAGTGGGACATTGTTTCTAGCCTCCTGTCTGCATAGGCTGTTAAATAGATACAGAAGGTTTCTAAAGAACTTATGCACCCAAACCTTTAGCTTTTTCCTCCTCTTCCTCTATACTTTTCCCAGAAGCACTTATGATGGCTTTGACAAAAAACACCAATGTGCACCAAAACCTAAAAAGATAGCAGTAAGGGGCTGTAATTCTTGTAGTGCCATGCCATCCTGCAGTCTTGTACACATGGCTGGGTTTTTTAGTGCTAAAAACATTTCATACCCAACAATTTTCAGGGTGCTATATAATCTATGCCCCATATGCTTCCTGTCATAGATCTGGACAGACTTCTGTCAGAAAGACCTCAGCCATGGTAATCTTGGTGCTTCTGAAAAAGTGATGAACGGGTGCTTGCCTGAACTCAGGTGTTACCTACCAATGCTCTCAAGTTTAGAAATCAGAATGGAGTATTTTAGTGTACTAAATAAGGCCACATCTATAATCTTGTGTACAAAGTGCCAGCTACCATTCATCTAAGCTTTTTTTTCTTGGCTCTGAAGCATAAATCTCTTCTTGACATATATTTTCATGGACCCTGCTTTGATCCCATTGGTTCTCTTTCTCATAGCTATGGCTTCTGCTAAACCACAGGGTGAATCTGTCCCTGCAGCTCTTCATGTTTAATATTTAGATAAAGCAGTCCTCGGCCAGGCACAGGGATTCTTCCTTAAGACAATGCAATGGAGCTATAAGAGAATGTTGACCCCGATCTCTTCATATGCTTTCCTAATGAGGGAAGAACTGGGGTTGGAGACAACTAAATGTGGCCTGAACAGAGGACGCCATTTCTACAAGACTGACTCTTCATGTTTTCTTGGCTTACCAGCTTCAAATAGGTTTTTTAGATGCCCTCTTCGTAGGCATATTGGGAAACTGAAATGCACATTCAGCATTTTGGTTTTAAGATTTCTTGAGCCACTGTTGATTGAGTTTAATAATCTGTGTCTTTTCATTTCCTCCTAGTTCTTTACTTAAAACCTGTTGGTCTTTACCGGTGCTGTTTAAATCTCTGTGAAAATATTTTGGTTGTTTCAAAACACTTTCAACCTATTCAGATAAAAATCTTTCAAAAGCTAAAGTTTCTGTAGAGAACTAATTGGATGTGTTCTCTTTTTTTCCATTTTCAAACTTGAAGGGAGAAGAGTAGATGCAGGGTCGACTTTCTTTAAAAGCATAAAAGGAACAGTAAAGATGCATGGCTGCCTGTGGTAGTTGCCCAACAATTGTGGTTATCATCAGTCTGCTTGGCTGCTACAGCTGCATTTAACAATTTCTTTTTTCCATATCTTTCAATTTATCAAAACTCTGAGATTTTCTCATTCTCTGGCAACATGGCAGCCACCATCCTTCTGGCTATGGAGAACTTGGGTACCCTTTGGAGCCAGTGAGTACCACTTGATGATTTACTAGGGAGGCTGCTATTCAACTGTATGAAGGAGAAATTTGGGATAAGTAAAAGGATTTTTTTAAAACTGAGTATATTTTGAGTTTCTAAGGTTGGTGACTATTCTGCTAGGTTTAAAACAACAGTATTGGAATTTAAGGTTCCCTGAGCTCACAAAAAGCTTGTCACTATTGTTTGAATTTTAAAAAATGTTTGAATACATACATGTTGTTAAATTAGATATGATTTGTCATAGCCAGAAGGCTGATACATTCAGACTTTTTTTAGTAGACAAAAAGAACAAATGAGAGAACCTCTCAGGATTTATTCTAGTGAGATTCTTAAAATTATCTTGTTTCTGCCACCCCATTCCTTTTTTCTAAGAATGTATAATTTAGATGTACCAGAATATATATTAAGTATACTAAACAGTTCTGCCAATTTGCTATCTTGCTGACTTGACAGATGGGGGAGGGAGGGGAAAGTCCTTGTTCCTGAATCTCATCACTGCATAGCTCTGATGCTGTTCAGTACCATACGGACAAAAGCTGAGTCAGAGCAGAGAAGCAATCTGCGCTATAGGCAGGCATGGCCCAGTTCAGGATTTTAGACTGCATGATCAACCACAACTGGAGTTTGATATGTAACCTGTATTGTGCTTGGAGCGGTCAGGTTTGTCTATTCACTATATTTAACTATTTATGAAGAGAGGATTTTATTATAATTTTGTCAAAAAGAAAAAGCTCCAAACAACCTTCCCCTCCTCATCCCCCAAGAATCCTGTTAGAAACATCTTACCATAGAGTAATCCTTTGTAAATGGTAAATTGTTGTGTATTGCATATGCTTTCACTATAATTGCTTGATTTTTTTTTTTTTTTTTTTAAAAATTCTTAAAGTACTGACTGTAAACTGTCCCTGCAGAGGCTTCAGTTTTGAAGGTTAACTTTGTAAATTGCAGGAAAGAATACAGCATGTAAAGGATAGCTCAAGAAAGAGGGGAAAGACAAAACAAAAACAAACGCACCCCCACCAAAAAACATTCTTAAAAGCACTCTCTCTCTTTAATTTACTAGTCTAACATGACTCTCAACTTCCTTGACTATTTTGATAAAGGGAAACGCTGCTCTCTTCTGTTTGTTTGTTTGGGATAGAAGTGCCTGTCATTGCAAGATGAAGTTCAGATACACATAACTATGTTTTAAAAGCACATAAGCTAAAATAAATGAACTTCACCAGGAGACTGTCTGGTTTTTAATAGGGACATCATGGAGCCTAATAGTGTTCTTTATGGCAGAACTGAGGAGAAGCCATAGATTGAGTTTTAGAAGATATGTTTGTTTATATATTGAGTGCAATTTTTCTTTATTTAAAATACTGCTAGCCAGCTGTCATAATATTTTCAGAGCAGTCTATATTTTACTTTGATTATTCCCGGCAGACTTCATGCAAGCCACTGAAAATAGGACTTCAGGTAATGCACATATTTCACGATCATTCCTGTATAATGTGGGGAAAATAATTGCTATTCATTTGTATAAACCTTTTACTGAACTTTCTAGTTACCTTTTTGGTTCAAAAATAACTCTCAGGCTTCACTAGCCCCTTTCAGCTCCTCTATTAAAACTATAAACGGTCTTGAACACCTTATTTATACAGATATACTGTTTAATTAAGCAAATATATTGTTGCATGTTAATTAAATCACTTACTTTTTTTAACTGATACAGATTTGTGCAATAGCTGTCAACATCTCCATCTCTGTGCTAATGTATTTTTAAAGTCCAATTTTTGAAAACTTTTAATATTTGCAATTAGCTTGATTAGTTGCTCTGATTGTCTAGTAATTTGCAGTCGAAAATGTAACTTTGTTGCTTGCTCTTCTACCTCTCCAATAGTACCTTTTTTACTAGTTTATTTATTTATTTATTTAAAGAAGCTGCGTCATAGCTGGGCTTTTTGCCAGGACACTGAGTTTTCTCGGGAGATTGTCCTTCATGTTGTGGGGAAACTTCAAGCCTTATGGTTTCAAAGACTCTCGAGCAAAAAAACTGTTTACATTATGGTAGTAATGGATTCTAGGTGCTCAAAGTGACAAGAAATGACAAATGTTTCTAGTAAGTTAAAATATACACATAAATGAACCTCTCTTCTCTTTGGTTCTCATTATATTCCCTACAGTGTCTCATTACATTTCTGAATCTGTTTTGATTTCTAATCTAGTTTGCTTAGAGGTGGCAAGAAATCACCTGCTTAGAGTTCAGTATGAAACACAAAATCAAAGCTGACAACTGCTACTTGTATTCCAGAAACCAAGAAGAGTAAAGAAAAGGGGTGGGATTGTGTCTCATGGTTTATTTAAACATTCTGACTAAATCATAGGTTGATCTTAATATGTACAAGCTGTGTGGGGATTAGTTTTTATGACTGACAATAGAGAAAAGTAAACAGAATAAAGCAAGCAGGGATTCACATAGCTGACACAAAGCTAGAATCAGATTAATTTTAATTTATAGCCCTATTTTACAATATTTTTCTAAAGCAAATTAGGCCTTTATTTTGAAATTTGAAGTAAGATGCTTTTATTAATTTAAGCATAACTAATGTATTTAATTGAGAAATACTGCTGAAATGCCTTATCTTGCTAACTTTATTTTAAAAAAAATATGGAGGAATGCTGCATAGCTTTTCCCATAAGTAAAATTAAAATCCCTTTGTCGATGGCGCATTCTAGTGAGCACTTGTTTAACAGCTTTTCTCTGGGCCTTCATGTTTGTTTATGGGTAAATAGTCTTTTTTCCTATGGATTTGGATGTTCCCAACTACAGCTAATGCTAAACAGTATGTGTGGTGGATGCTTGAACGCCCTCAGACAGGTACCTACACCCCCTGTACATTGTGGAGCCAAGCTCTGTTCAAGCTCCCTACTTCATAGTGTTTAAGGAGGATGCAGATGGGAAAGGAGAAGGATGGGGGCAGGATTAGTCTTCTGGACTGTGGCTGCATGTATCTACCAGCTATTCCTCCCACACCCTGTGAATGGCGAGCACAGCACTAGTTTGGGCTACTGTAGCCTCCATGAACAGTTCTGCAGCCTAGTGTGATTCCAGTGCCCCTGACCCCAGTAGAACTCTAGAGCAGTTCCTAATGACATAAGCTGTGTGTTGGCTGTAGGTTTGCACCTTCTAGGGAAAAATAATACTTTTGTTCTGAATAGCCACTTAATATATCGTCGATAGAAAAAGAAGCTTGCTAGGTTAGTAGTAAGTTATATGCAATTACTCATTAATGTAATGGAAGAGACATCTGACCCCTGGAGGGGCCTTTTTTCTATTACAACACCCAGAGTGAGTGTGTGTTGTGTTGTGTCCCCCCCCACAAGACAGGAAGGTACGCTAATATGAGAAAGGCAGGGATATTTTCTGCCTTGGTGGGTGTCTAAGATTTTAAGAACAAGCCTTATGGTCTTATCAAAAATGAAAGTTAGTGTAACTGGGAACTACTGGGTCTTATGTGGATCTGTAATTGTTTTTACTTTTGTTAGGTTGTGTATTCTGACTACATAATGTATGTGTTAAAAAGTTACATTTTAAATTTATGTAATGTTTGACGCTAATGTAAACCTATAGGGACAAATCCTTCACTGATATAAATACGTGTTGTCCCTCTGACTTCAGCGGGTTAGGGTTTTCACTGCAAGCCCTGTGGGATGACGACAACATTGTGTTTCACAGGGTGCCACCTGTATCTTCACTTGAAAGCTGTCACATCTCATTTTTAATTTAATGTAAGATTAGGCCAAAACAAGCATTTTTTCTTTCACTTTTTTCTTTATTGGGCCACATTTTGGCTTCTCCCCCATCCTTTCTTAAAATCACCTCATTTCTCACTGTGTGCTGAGATCTCCTGCTGCTCCTTTCTTGCATCATGTCTGACTGCATCCATCTCCAGGGAGATGGGTAGTTTCAACAGTGGGAGATGCACAGACTGCTTAAAACTTCCACATGATTGCAAAATTTAAGGATTAGTTAAGGGGGGGTAGCAGATGGCAAGCTCATATCATGTGGGAGAATTGTCTTCTAGAAACAGATTTCCACGCACGCCTGTTTGTGTTGTATGCATCTCCAAATTGTTCCATCAGTATAATAGATTATTAATCCCAATGTTAACGGCTTCGAGTCTTTCTGACAGGACTAATAATTCTCAGTCTGTTTTTTTGAGGATTTAGCTTTATCTTTTAAAAAATATTTTAAAATTCACAATGAACTGAGAGTGTTGTAAAGAGTTGGTGTACATAGACTTGAAGTCTCAGAAACAAAAATCAGTAGAGTGAAGTGTGACCTAAAGAAGCTCTTTCTTTTGGCAAATATATGGAAAATAACAGTACAAACTGTACCTTTACTCAGCAACCTGACTTGGTTCTTTCTTTAACATGGAGGTGGAGGAATTCTTCCTCCATGGCTTTTTATGGAGCTTTGAGGATATATAATTGCCGCAGCCTTTAAGACACATGCATACATATCCTTGAAGGTGATTCTATCCACTTTCTGGTAAAGGTGAACTGCATAGACCAAGTATTTGTGAGTTGATCAATACCTTTTCTATAGTTGATCACAGGGGTTGTTTTGAGTAAAGTAAGGCTCTGTTGTTTTTCCTCGCTCCCTTCACAAACATTCAAGAGACCAGGAATTGAATCCCACAGCAGTGAAGAACACAGCCCCCACTAGGCCATGAGTCTCCCTATATAATAGCTTTAAATAATTTATTGAGGAGCAGAGCTTCTGAATGTTGTTTCCATCCTTTTGGAATTTTTCACTGTAGCTAATCACATGGCTTCATTGTAAAGAATAGGCCTGACTATTTGAATGGGTGGAGTAGAGGTCTTTCTAGTACAGTATATGCAGAAGTAGGTAAATAAAGGAGGCGTGTTATGCTCATGTTATAGGTTGGACTAATGCATAGACTGTTGTGGCTTTTTAGTGTAAAACAGATTAACAATATAATAGTTCTGTTCATTGTCATGGGCTTTCTTTTCATATAAAGTACTGCAGTTCCCTCTGCTTCCAAAACTTGTAAAGTAATTTTGGGGAAAGAGAATAAACAGTGCAGTAGCCTAGCTATCACATTGCATACAAGCTTCAGAATGTAGAAATGCTGCAGAGATTGCTGCACTGCAGGGATACTCTTCTTTAGGAGAGTCTGCTAACATTAAAAAAGCTTTACCAAATTAATCATTTCTCAGTTAATCTAAAGGATAACAAAATAACAAGGATGGTTAAATTCCTTTTGGGAATGACTGCAGGTTGATGGCTATTTTGCAATTTTTACATTTTGCATTGGATATTTTCATACAGTATTCATATTTTTGCATTCTACCTCCCTTCTCTTCCCCAGAAAAACTATGCATAATGCATTTTCCTCTTTCATTAGTTGTGAGGGATTTTTGGTTTAGAATTTTTTTAAAAAGGCATAAAATTATTCATTAAAGGAAACAGTTGATGATTGAATTCCCTGTTGATGGATGTACCTGATACAAAAAGTATTATTTGATGTTTGTAAATACTGGAAAATAACTTGGCAGCAGTAAGCAGTTAAAAAAAGTGATAGCCATGCAAATACGAGTAGACTTAATTTATATATGTTAAATATATTTTATTAATACAGTTTTCTGTTACAATAGACAGTCTTTCCTGGCCGGCGTCCCAAGTGTAGGTTTAGCTGTCTCTGCGTTGGCTGCTATTAATTCCCCAGTTTGGGAACCACTGCCTTAGGTAATATACTTTTGTTTTTGTGGCCTCTGATTTTGTTTGCAATATTCTGGAAGGACAAAAAACTGGCAAAAGTTGTTTGTTTCTCCATCCTCTATGTAGAGAAGTTAGGATGGCTGTGTTTTAGCATCGTGTGTGCTTGTTTTAACTTAGTCTTTGTATACCACATCAGCTTGTAACGGAGAGCCTACTTGGCGAGCACAAAATGCCTGTTTTTGTGGGATATACCCTAATTTTGTGTTTTGTATGTGTGGAGTTCTTCAACCTCTTAATGTGTAATCTGGAAACTTTCCTATTGCATTGTACATTGATGACAGAAAAATTTGTTTTAAAAATGTAACCCTTAAAGAGTTTTATGTCTCCAGTTTCTTACACCTCCGTGTTTGAGTACAGTACAATTCATAGATTCCAAGGCCAGAAGGGACCACTGTGATCATCTAGGACCCAAAATAATTCCTAGAGCATATCTTTTAGGAAAACATCCAGTCATGATTTAAAGTAATTAGGTTTACAGTGTTGTTGATTAAAAACAAGCTTTAATAGGCTGGCTTTTTTTGGCAGGGGGGAAGGGGGTTAGGTGTTAGTCTTATTCCCTTAGCTTTCTTGTGGTCTCAAACATTATGTTCTCAACATTTGGCGAATGAATTACCTTTTCCTGGAATGTTTAGGTTTGAAATGGAAAACCTTTCTATAAAATCTGTTATGTAGTTTGTTCTGAAAGCTCTCTCTTTAGGGGCCAGGTAAATCTTTTGACCGTGGAATCTAAAATGCTGAAAGAATGGCTCAAAGTAGCAATCCAAGATGGTCTCATGGTTAGGGTGTTAACTTGGACTTGAGACACAGGTTCTGTTCCCTGCTCCATCACAGACTTTGTGACCTCAGACAAGTCACTAAGGACTGGTCTATATGCTGGTTTAACTAAATTGTTGCAACTTTGCATGTTTAATTTAACAAGTGCAATTTATTTGTGTATACAAACCCTTAATGTGTGTGTGGTATGTCAATTTCCTATTTGTAAAATGGGAATAAAAATACTTCCTTACCTCACAGTTGGTGTGTGGGTAAATACATTAAAGATTGTGAGACGCTCAGTGCTACAGAAATGGGGGCCAACATGAGTACCTACTATAGGTAGGTAGAAAAATGTCCACAACTATTTATAGTTTTATAGAGGAAACCAGATGCAGAGTCCATCTGTGCTGTTGCTGAAAGCAGAGTAGAACTTCTGCTCAGTGTTCTAACTGTGCAATGAATTACATTAGAAATAAAGTGCTAGGTTAAGGATGCTGCCTCTTTTTGGGTAAGGAGTTGTGGTGAGGCATGGTCTACTTCTGGCAATGCAGCCAGTTGGGAGACATCTGGGCTCTACTGCTGGCTCAGTGTAAATCATTGTGGCAAGACATAGCCTCAAGCTATGATGATGAGACTGGCATGCACAGAAACAGTGCTTGTACTGATGACATCACTTGCTATTTAGTCTGAAGGTGCTTCTGCCTGTGGTTAATGAAGTGGAGTTACTTTCCTGAAGGCCAGATGTTATGCTGTACATTACTTCTGATTTGTAGCTTGTGGTTGTGCAAACCCATCTCAGGTGTGTAGTAGTGTACTTTAATGCGCTTTGAGAGTATAGTGAGAATCGGAACGTAATGGATGGCTTGGTCCCATTCTCAAAGACCTGGTCATTTCAAGAAGGGAGCCTGTCTATCTCCTTCATACCTTCTCAGCAGCCATCTCACCTAGGAGAATTAATAAGTCTTTTTCAGCACTTAGGAAGTGGAGTGGTGCACGGAAGAGCTATGTGGGAGAATGTGGATCCTCTAGCTGTCCCTCTGGCACTGGAAGAAAGAGCTGGCAAGGCAGTGATTGGCAGCCCTCTAGGCAAATCATTTGTCGTTATTTCTGTCGAGCCACTGGGAAAGCTTTTTTTAGCTCCTCTTCTGAGGGTTTTATTCCTTTTCCTTCTCCCCTTCCAAATCTTGTTGCTGGAAACCTTTTTTGGCACTAAGAATCTCCATCATGCAGTGATGTTACCTGTTTGTAACAGCTCAGCCTTCACTAATGAAGAAGGTATTTAACCAACTTAAGCTCACATCTGACAAATTTTGCTGTTGATATGCTACCAGCCCTACAGATGTTTCCTTTCTTTCCAATTTGAAGAGGATGTAGCTGTTAAAGAATGGAGGCCTCTGTTAATTAAGCTATAATAAAACAAGGAAGCCCTTAATTTCTTTTTGTTTTGAATTTTTTCTGACCAGAATTAGATGGAATTTTTATATTTTTAGTATTGTGATCTGGCATTGGTCTGTAAAGGGACACATTAATGACCAGACATAAACAGAAAAACTGCAAAAGATATTTTGTTATGGAGGATAGGTCCATCAATGGCAATTGCCAAGATGGTCAGGGGTGCAACTCCATGCGGTGGGTGTCTCTAAATCTCTAACTGCCGGAAGCTGGGACTGTACTCCAGGGGATGGATCACTTGATAAATTGCCCTGTTCTGTTAATTTCTTCTGAAGCATCTGGCACTGGCCACTGTCTGATGGCAGTATGCTGGGATAGATGGATCATTGGCCTGATTCAGTATGGGCGTTCTCATGTGTTGGGTTATCCTGTTCTCCCATGCTTCCCCCTGTGTGTGATTTTTTTTTTTTAAAAGCAGTGTTCCCTGAAATCTTCTGTTGTTTGAAGTATAGGGCCTGATCAAAGTTGCACTGATTTTAAATAAAGTTAGTATAAATAACTGTTTAAACTGATTTTAGTTAAATTGATTCAACTTGTATGTGTCAACCAGGCCTAATTTGCTACTGAAAAAATAATAAAAAAACAACTTTTTTCTTTAATCTCCTGTGGAGAGGGAGATCCATAAATGAAAAGGAGTATGTCAATATCCTTTTCTGGTATTAAGAAACGTTTAGAGATGAAACAAAACTCCTGACGTTTCCTGAGATTACCCACCTACAGATTAGAAAGACAAGATTGGTGAGGTAATAACTTCTATTGGACAATCTTTTGTCTCACACCAACAGACTTTCGAGCTACACAGAGCTCTTCTTCAGATCTGGGAAAGGTACTCTGAACCTGAAAGCTAAATACAAGGTGGAACAGATTTAGCATAGGTAGTTAGCACATATTCTAAGGGACCATGCAAGGTGGAGTGCCCTGTTAACACCTCTACAGTCATTGGACAAAATCCTACAGGTTGTCAGAAGTCACTGTAAGGACTTGTCTACACTGCCACGTTACACCGCAGCTACTTTCTTGCTCAGGGGTGTAAAAAAAAAATAAACGCCTATGCGCTACAAGTTTCAGCGCTGTACATTTCAGTGCTGTTTTTCAGCTGCAAGTTTCAGCATTGTTTTTCACACCCCTGAGTGACAAAAGTTTTGCTGACCATAAGTTCTAGTGAAGATGGTGAAGGCAGGAATAATATACTAATTAAATAATCCCCATTCACAGTGGAAAATTTACTAGCATGCAAGTGACACGCCGCCCCCCTCCCCGCCCCCCCCCGCCCCCCCGGCACAACCGCGGTTCTCTCCTGAAATTTCATGGAAGACACTGAAACAGAGGTTTGGATCTTATTGCATTGTTTTTTTTCGTGACTTGTTAATTTTTTTTGTACACTGCAGTCAGTGAGTTGGCAATTAATGACCGAACCTTTGTAATGGTGGGAGGCTGATCATTTGGCTATTCCAACATTATTCCCTGTTGCGCTGTAACAAGTTTCTATGCTCTGGATATAGTAGAGTTGAGCAGTATAGCACAGATAGAAGTAGCTAGTTGCCACCTCTGGTCTTAGTTACACATCTGATTTTTGGGTCCAGAACAAGGAAGAGGGCAATTCCAATTTCCAATTCTTCTGTCATTTAAAATACCTTGCTAATGAGGTTAGGTATCGAGTTGCTTGTGCTGGAACAACAGTGTAAATAAGATGATGTGATGTTAATCTGCAGATTTTATGCTTTTGAGCATGCTCAGTGTGAGCTAGATATTTCCAGATGCCTGAGTGGAGACAGACGGGGGAGCATGATTCTACAGCTGATAAAAAATACTGCCTTCTCTGTACACACACCCGACTCCCACGTGCTCTTTAAACATTTATAATTAGGCTTACCAGAATTCGATTTTTATTTTTTTATAATTTTGATAGATCTGTTTGTAAGCATTCTTTAGAATTCTATCTTTTTAAAAAATTTTCAGTTGTGGGAAATTATGAAAAGATCAGACAACAGGGGTGAGACTGTAATTATTTAATGACAGACATTGAAATTCAAAAAGTTAAAGCTTTATAACAGTTAAATTGTCAACATCACATATTAAAATATACAGAGTAAATATCATTAAATCAGACTGTAAGTTCTCAAGTATAGTTTTTCTTTGCCATCTGTACGTTTTGATTATTATTGATAGAAATATTTTTTCATTGGCTTGTGGGTACGTAGTGAACTTGACATTTGCTGATTAAAAATCTAATCTTTCCAAGACTATTTATAATCTTTATCTTAATACAAATGAGCAGTAACAAAGTGCTTAGAGGGGAGACATTTAGGAAAACACCTAACGTAGTTAACTTAAAGTGTGTCTTTATTGCAGAGTTAACCAAGATTATTTGGATGTTACCCCTAATTTGGCTTCTGTCCACGCCCAAAACATCTCATTTAAGTTTTGGTGGTGATTTCAACCCAATCTAGCTAGCTGTTTTGGGATTAGCCAAATCTGAGTGCTGCTTTCACTTGTGCTGGTAACCCACCCACTTTGCAGTGGGGGCATAAGATAAACAATTTAAATGCTTAGTTCTTCAATGCTTGCTCACTTTCCCCCATGTGCCCAGGAGGACAGACAAGTTCTCCCACAATTTACTGGGAAAGAATCAGAGTGGCTCAACTTTCTGCAGGGCTAAGAGCCATGTGATGTGCTTCTAGAAATCCTAGCAACACACATGGTTGAGTGAGGTGCCAGTGAGGAGACTAACTCAAGAATAGCTTTGCTTCTTTTCCCCAAGCTAGGCTAACCCAGATGCTCAGATCTGGGTGCCAATCACCCAGATGAACTGCATTGAAGACATAGTTAAGGCTATTGCTGTCAGTAATAAACTCTATTAAATGTTTCAACTTAATTTTGGGGGCGATTTTGAAAGGCACAAAGGACACTTGGAGCTCAGCTTCCATAGAAAGTAAATGGAAGTTGGGCACCGACCTCCTGTTTGTGCCTTTTAAAAATCTTCTCCTGTGTATGTATGTAATAGACCAGACATGCACATAAAAAATAGGGAATATAACTTTGGATTTTCTGGTACTGTATTTGCTTGTACCTTCATTCAGAGAATTAATTTACACTGTAAGTAGTCCCCTGTAACATTTTACGGTTTATTACATAAACCAAAATGCAGTCAGGGTTGTGAACTGCCCATCACACAGTATGCTACAATTTGTTGACTTGAGTTTGTTGACTTGGTAGACTCACAACCTAAGTGACTCCCTCAAACCTCAATGGGAGTCACAAAATTTGCCACAAATGACTGAAGATTTCTCCATGGTATTCAAACTTTTATACTAGCAGCTGTATACTTGACTTGCAGGGTTGTTTTGAGGATTAATTGGTTAATGTTCATCCTTGAATGTAAAATATGTTGGATATTTTTAAGGCAACTGTTAATATATTTGTTTGTTTAGTGGTGGTCAGCTGACCAGTCAGTGTTAAGAGTTCTACACAGAGAGAGAGAGAGGTATATTGTGAGTATGGGAAGGAAGCCAACTGGAAGATTTCTCAGAATTTAGGATTTTTTGTTGCAGTTATCCATGCCTTTGTCACCTCCAGGCCAGACTATTTTGTTGCACGGGGCTACCCATACGAAGCACACAGAAGCTTAAAGATAACCTGCTAATGATTTGTAAAATATTGGTTTGGATTCGTGAACTTTATTTGGTCCACTTTTTGTTGTATGAAGATGGTCTGAAAAGTTGTATATTTTATCTTTTTATGTGAAAAATATTTTATTTAAAAACATCAAGAATGCCTGCTAATCTTACTTAGTTTAGTTGGGCAGCTTGTTGGAAGGCTGTCAGGATGCTAACTTATTGTTAAATTCAGCTCAAGAGTCTATCCTGCAGTCTGTGGATTACTTCACAGTTCAGAAAACAGTGTTTATTATTAAATGCAATATTCAAGGCAAAGTATTTACTGTAAATTTCAGCATCTCATATGTACAGTAACTCGTCACTTAAAGTCGTCCTGATTAACGTTGTTTCATCGTTAAATGAACATGCTCCCTAATTGAGCAGCAATGTAAAGTTGTGCAATGCTCCACTCTTACGTTGTTAGGCTGCCTACTTTCTCCACAGCTGGCAGCCTCCCTACACGCTACCTTCCTCCTCCCCACAGCACCTCCTGCCTGCTGGCAGACCCCGCAGCTCAGCGCCTTCTCTCTTCTCCCCCCACCTCCTGCCTGCAGCAATCAGCTGGCTTGTGGCATTTTGGAGGGGGGGGGGGAAGGAGCGAGGACTTGGTGTGCAGGCTCCCCCTCCGTCCCCTGCCTCCGGAACACCGCAAGCCAGCTGATGGCGCACAGGCTCCCCCTCCCTCTGCCTCCTGCCTGGGGCAAAGTCCTCGCTTCTTCCCTCTCCCTCCTGCCTCCAAAACGCCGCAAGCCAGCTGATTGCTGGAGGCAGGGGAAGGATGGGGGAGGTGTGCTGAGTCCTTGCTCCTCCCCCCTCCCTCCTACCCAGCGCAATCAGCCGGCTTGCGGTGTTTTGGAGGGAGGGGGGAAGAGCGAGGACTTGGCGCGCAGGCACCCCCTCCCTCCCTAACCCGGCAAGCCAGCTGATCTCCCCCCTCCCTCCTGCCTGGGGCAGAGTGAGGACTCAGTGCGCCTCCCTCCCCTCTCCCTCCCCTGCCTCCTGCCTGCGGCAATCAGCTGGCTTGCGGCATTTAGAAGGGAGGGGAGGGGAGGGGGGGGAGTGAGGATGCAGCATGCGAAGTAAAGGGGGAGGACTCTCTGACTCCATCACCTCAACTAAGCTTCATACTCAGAAATGATGATTGTAGTATATTATTGCTTGTTTAAAATTGTTTGAAATGTATATAATGCCATTTGTCTGGCAAAAAAGAAAATTTCCCTGGAACCTTTCCCTGGAATTTCCCCCCATTTACATTAATTCTTATGGGGAAACTGGATTCGCTTAACATCGTTTCACTTAGTCGCATTTTTCAGGAACATAGCTACGACGTTAAGTGAGGAGTTACTGTATTATGGTAACTACACAGAACAGGAAATGGTGTTTTGAGATTTGAAAAAAACCTCCTTTCCCTCAGGACTTCTAGAACTGTTTCTTGAACTCTTTTTAGGTAAAGTGTACTTAAACTTGGATTGTTCAGCTCCTGTCTAATTTGGTGGTTCAGTTTCTGACTGTGTGATCTGATAATCCACAGAGATTCAGGGATTTATCTTCTGTTTAAAATGAAACGGAGACAGACATCTTTACGAAGATGTATGTTACAAAATAGTCTAGTTTGTCAGAACTTAGTTTAATGAAGATAAATCATTCATTATGTAACTAACTACATTTTTCATGTTTCAGAGTAGCAGCCATGATAGTCTGTATTTGCAAAAAGAAAAGGAGTACTAGTGGCACCTTAGAGACTAACCAATTTATTTGAGCATAAGCTTTCGTGAGCTACAGCTCATAAATTGGTTAGTCTCTAAGGTACCACTAGTACTCCTTTTCTTTTTACATTTTTCATGCTGATGAAATGCAAGTGAAGGCTCTTTAGAGAGAAGTAAATTTAGGAAATGTGTATTCTTTTACGTGACTATCATATTCAGTTCACAAGTAAAAGTGTGTAGAAGCTCTGCCCTCAGTAAGTCATTCTTGTCTATAGAAATCAACATTTTTCCTGTGCATATTTTTTTTCTTGTAAATCATACAGCTTCATTTTATATTGGAAAACTTCTTCTTTTTCTTCCAAAAAAATTTTTTTAAAGAGGGAGGTTTTGGTGGATAGGGTGTAATTTTGGGTGTTTGTCTGGATGGTTCATGGGACTAGTAACATGACATGGAGTGTTTAACTTGTAACTAATTCAGATCCTTCTCTGGTCACAGCAGTGGCTGAAAATTGCTGCCATCTGATGGCTATTCATTGGGTGACATTAAACAAATTGTATTTTGTGACATGACTGCTGCTGTCATTATAATTAATACTTTCAGACCCCTTGTTGGCAGTCTCAGAGAGCTAAAGATTGAAGATGGAGAATTAACTTCCCTGTACATGCTCTGTGAATAAAATGTCAATCTAACATCTTTCATAGACTTTAAAGTCAGAAGGGACCATCGTGATCATCTAGTGTGACCTCCTGCACATTGTAGGCCACAGAACCTCACCCCCTCCTGAAATAGACCCCTAAACTCTGGCTGAGTTACTGCAGTTCTCAGATCATGATTTGAAGACTTTTTAAGTTACACAGAATTCACCATTTACACTAGTTTAAACCTGCAAGTGATCTATGCCTCATGGTGCAGAGGAAGGTGAAACCCCCCCCAGGGTCTCTGCCAATTTGACCTGGGGGAAAATTCCTTCCTGACCCCAAATATGCCAATCAGACCCTGAGCATGTGGGCAAGACCTACCAGGGAGAGAATTCTCTCTAGTAATTGAGAGTCCTCCCCATCTAATGTCTCATCTCCAGCAGTTGGGGATTTTTGTTACTGGCAGTTGCCAATGGGCCACATGCCGTTATAGGCAATCTCATCAGCTAAATTTTGACATAAATGTAAGTTAATTCCTTTACAATTTTAACTTTTAACTCAGTGTGGATCAAAAGCTTGTCTCTCTCACCAACAGAAGTTGGTCCAATAAAAGATACTACCTCCCCCACCTTGTCTCTTAACTCCAGGGACAGTCTAATCTTAGGTCACTCAGATTGCTATGTTATGACGCTACTTCAGGTCTTACAGGGTTTTTTTTTATCTATCAGATTTCAGTTTCAGAAGAATTAACTTCAGTGATCCCTAGTAAATTCATTCTGAAATTTCTATTTGATTAACTAGGCCATTGCTATCTACATAAATTAACGGTGTGTGTGACACTCTTGTAATAAACGGTATTAATTTAAACTTTTGAAAAACATTGGAATATGCATGACCTATCTAAATATTTATCTTACACTTCAATGTGTAACATTCACATCTAATGTGATTTTTTTTCTTATTTCTATCATTTGTCTTGGGCAAAACTTTTCAAATGTACCACCTATTCTGTACAAACTTGACATTTATCTCTACACTACTACGTGGGACTTAAACTGAATCCCCTGCACTTTGGCTTGAAAAATTTAGCAATGAAGAGTTCTGAGGACAGTGGTTCAAGTACTGTCCTGTTTACCCAGTTAATGGGATCAAAACAGCTCTGTCCTTCTTGGATTGGTTCTCTGTTTTCTCATGAGCATGTAAGAGACTTTTTGAGAGGATACACCCTTAAATACAAGGCAGTCTGAGGGTTACAATTTAAAGCATTTATCAACATTGTTTACAAGATTCAGTTTATTGAACTGAGGGGAAAAAATTGCACAGAAACTGCATAGTAAGGTAGTGGTGTGAAGCGCTTAAATAGATAACTTGATAGCTGTGCTTAAAGGTTGAATTAAGGTTTAGTTAAGTCTATAAATTTCTTGGCCCGTCTCATCACCTCAACCCCACTCCTAGATTGCCCATTTCCACCACACCAAGCACGGGTTTCCTATCCTCGCTTTCAGGGCCCTCCATCATTTAGGCTTCAAGTTGCCAGGATAACTTCTTCTTATGACATTTTATCACCCTCTTTCACTCTGCTGGTGACATTGGCCTTGATCAACCACTTTTCCAACAAGCATCTCTTGCATTCTGCCATGACTCCCTTTATGTGTGGGAAGAGAACTTCTCACTAAAGTTCATAAATGACCACCTGAGTCTCTTAAATTCTCCTTAAAACCTATGTTTTCTGTGATGTCTGTAGGTACTGCTACTGTTAGAATAATAAATACTGTACAAATAATATACAAATAACTTCAACATGTGCTTCGGGCTTTTATGGGATTCTCCCTTTGGCTTCAGTCCAATTCTACTGGCTTCAGTGGGCATTGGATTAGGCCCACAATATGCAGGATTTTCGTGTTTAATTTCCCACAGTCGATTTACCCACAGATGAAGAGTGATGAATACTGCTATCATTCACGTCTCTTGGGGAAATAGCCTATGCAGAAGCCTTCTTTCCCTGGATAGTTGCCTTTCTTCTCTGATTCAAATTAATTCTAATCTCTCTCATTCTTATAGATTAAAAAATTGTAGAGAAAAGTATTCTATTGGAGACCTAGCCCACTTTTAATCTAAAAGGTAAAGCTTTAATTTTCTTCTTTGTGTGCTTGCTCATGTTGATTCCATTCCAGGTGTGCACGCGCTTATATGTGCGGTCGTCGGAGATTTTGCCTTAATGGTATTTGTAGGGTTGGCAGTGGTGCCCCCTTGAGTGCCGTTCTCATGGGCCGATATATGAGGCGACACCGACCCTACACCCTCTCAGTTCCTTCTTACCGCCCGGGGTGGTTAGTCAGAGTGCCTTCCCTTGCATTGGAAGGGCTAGTGATTTTTCGCCTACTGATTTAGACTCTTGTAAATAGCTTGTGTATAGTATTTAGTGTTAAGTGTAGTTAGTAGTTAGCAGCTAGGGTCCCAGTGGGGACTTTGTCCCAGGCGGGACATGCCCCGGTCTCCCAGGTTTAAGCCCTGCGCAGAGTGCAACAGGCCTATGCCTATAAGTGACCCCCATAGCAGCTGCCTCAAGTGCTTAGGGGAGTCACAAGTTAGGGACAAGTGCCGAATTTGTAAAAACTTCCGGCCCTGCAGGCAAAAGGAATGGGATATTTGGCTACGGGTATCTCATAAATATAGAGGGAAGGCTAACCACTTTTAAATCCTTCCTGGCCAGAGGAAAAAACCTTTCACTTGTAAAGGGTTAAGAAGCTAGAGATAACCTTGCTGGCACCAGACCAAAATGACCAATGAGGAGACAAGATACTTTCAAAGCTGGAGCGTATGGAGGGGAGCAAAGGGTTCTCTGTGTGTTTTTGTCCGGACCAGAGCAGGAATGCAGGTTAGAACTCCTGTAAAGGGGTAATAAGCAATCTAGTTAAATATGCGTTAGATTCTGTTTTGTTTAAATGGCTGATAAAATAAGTTGTGCTGAATGGAATGTATATTCCGGTTTTTGTGTCTTTTTGTAACTTAAGGTTTTGCCTAGAGGGATTCTCTATGTTTTGAATCTGATTACCTTGTAAGGTATTTACCATCCTGATTTTACAGAGGTGATTCTTTTACTTTTTCTTCAATTAAAATTCTTCTTTTAAGAACCTGATTGCTTTTTCATTGTTCTTAAGATCCAGGGGTTTGGGTCTGTGTTCACATATGCAAATTGGTGAGGATTTTTATCAAGCCTTCCCCAGGAAAAGGGGTGTAGAGTTTGGGAGGATTTTTTTGGGGGAAAGACATTTCCAAGCGGGCTCTTTCCCGATTATATATTTATTAGACACTTGGTGGTGACAGCAATAAAGTCTAGGGGCAAAAGGTAAAATAGTTTGTACCTTGGGGAAGTTTTAACCGAAGCTGGTAAAAATAAGCTTAGGAGGTTTTTCATGCAGGTCCCCACATCTGTACCCTAGAGTTCAGAGTGGGGAAGGAACCTTGACAGGGTTTTCCTCATGGAGTCCGCCCTGCATCCGGCCTCTGTGCAGCCCCATCAGGACTTACCAAGTTCCTCGGCCTCACTGCGTAGTGTGCCCCAGGCCTTGGGCTCCGCCTGGCACCATTCCCCAGTGCCCAAAAAGACCAAAAATAATGGATCCCCAGCACTGGGCAAAACAGGCCATGGTCACTGGGCCATGCACTCATGCCTCCCCAGTCAGGTCTTTAGCCTTGTGAAAGGTCCACCACCGACTCCCAGGAGTGGCATGGGACCAAAAAACCTGATGGTACTGACGCCGTCACAGACTCTCTGGTGCTGAGAGAGCACAGGTCTCTGCCCTCACCACCGATGCAGCATGTGCCTCAGGAACTGACAAAGGCCCCCCGTGAGGGCAAGCCAGCCACTAAAACCCCTCGGAGCAGTGGGGTGCCGCCGTTCCCACAAGATGAAGCAGTGCTCTCCATCTCTGCTGCTGATTGCTGGAGTCACAGCCCTGACCCTCTGGGGCTTACCCTCAATCGCTGCAGTCTTACACGGATAGCCCAGAGCAAGACGCAGGTCTCCGTATTACTGATGCCACTCGCCTTCCTGCTGGTTGTCATTTCAGAGCGGGTCCCAGTTGCCTGCCTCGTGGAAGTGCTCCCGCCGTGTCTCTGGTCCCCTCGATACTGGCACCGATGACGTCTGGGCACCGGTCTCCGACAGCAATGATCAGCAAAAAAACCCAGCCGTTCATGGCCCCACTGTGGTCACCGGAAGATGATTCCTCCGGCACAGAAGCCCAGTTCAGTCCCTCACTTAGACTGCACTGGCGCGAATGGGCACCCGAGGCTGCATCGACATCTATGGTGCTGATTTGGTAGCACGGCCAGCACAGTGGCCTTATTGGTGCGTGTGGCGAACATTGGTTATGGCAATGCCCCCTTCACATCGCTCATTGGCTGCTGCCTCATAGTGACAGCTGGTAGCACCGATGGAACCAGGCTCAGTGCACGAGGCACGCTCAGTGGTAGAGTCACAGGGAATTGTGCCCACCCCTGAGCCTCCCTCTCCTGTGTGGAAAGATGTCCAGAGCCTCCCCCAGATGTTCAATCATCATCTTCATCCCTGGATGAGGTGGTTGCGGGACACTTGAGGGTCAGCTGGCCGGACAATTTAAAAATACAGCAGGCCCTGCTGAGTCAGGTGGCTGAGAACTTAGGCCTGGAGGTGGAGGAAATGGCTGAGCAGGCAGACACCTTGTTTAATGTCCTGTTAGCCTCTACCCCAACCTGTGTTGCACTACCGGTGCATGACGGTGTCCTTAAGATTGCCAAGCCTCTGGCAAACTTTCCTCCATTCCTCCCTCCTCAAAAAGGGCTGAAAAGAAATACTTTGTCCCGGCCAAGGGATTTGAATACGTCTACACCCACCCTCCCCCAGACTTGGTAGCGGTCTCTGTGGCTAATGAAAGAGACAAACGGGCATACCAGTGCAACCCCCAAAACTAAAGAGGCCAAATGATTGGATCTGTTTGGAAGAAAAATGTATTCATCGGCCAGTTTGCAGTTCCAGGTGGCAAACCACAACTTTAATTTATGGGACTCCCTCCATAAGTTCAAGGGGTCCCTTCCACAGGGTTTGGTCCAGGAATTTGGCACCCTGGTGGAGAGCTCTATGGCTGCCAGGTGATCCCTCCAGATGACGTTGGTTGCAGTGGACTTGGCAGCCGGGTGGTTGTGTCAGCGGTTGTAATGAGGTGCAGTTCCTGGCTTCAGACTTCAGGTCTCTCCCAAGAAATGCAGACCTCGATCCAGGATCTCCCATTCGATGGGAGTGGTCTCTTTCTGACCAGACGGCTGTGAAGGTGCATGAGCTAAAGGACACCAGGGCCACCCTTCGTTCGCTGGGCATGCATACAGCCTGTGAGAAAGCAGTTCCGGCCGCCAACGCTGCCTGGGCCTTGGCAGTCTCTTCTGGGATCTGCAAGAAGAAACAGAAACGCTAATTTCAGCTGGCCTCACCCTTCCTCCTCCTGCTTACCCCCGCAGCCCGCCCTGGCAAAACATCCTGGGGGCCAGAAGTGCTTGTTTTGAGGGTGCAGTCGAGAGTGACACTTTCCCAGTCACCTCCCAGGATCCACCCTGGTCTTTCCTCACCCGTCTTCATCCCTTCCGTTCGACCTGGTCCCAAGTCACCTCGGACTGGGGTGCTATACATAATGTCTCAAAGTCACACCATGCAGTTTTTGGCTGCCCCTCCCTCCCACTCCCTCTCCTTCCTGTCCTTCTCACGAGCAACTCCTATGTCAAGAGGCTGAGAACCTCCTGCGCCTGGGAATGGTGGAGGTGGTCCCTTGGGACATGAAGGGAAAGGGGTTCTGCTCCCACAACTTCCTAATCCCAAAAGCAAAAGGGGGCCTCAGACCCATTCTAGACCTGCGACATCTCAACAAGTCTCTCAAAAAGTTGAAGTTTTGCATGGTCTCCCTGGCTTCCATCATGCCCTCCCTGGATCTGGGAGACTGGTATGCCACCCTCAACTTGAAGAATGTCTATTTCTATATCTCCATATTCCAAGGTCATAGACATTTCCTCCGTTTTATAGTGGGCGAATGCCATTTCCAATTTATTGCATTCCCCTTTGGCCTCTCATTGCCTCCAAGGGTCTTCACAAAATGTATGGCGCCAGTGGCTGCTTACCTCCGATGTCAAGGGGTCCAGGTCTTCCCGTGTCTCGATGACTGGCTCATCAAGGACAGGTCTTGGGACCAACTGCAGAGGAGCCTCCATTTGGTTTGTTCCACCTGCCATGACCTAGGTCTGTTGATAGATGAGAAAAAAATCCACCTTAAGGCCAGTTCAATGCATAGAGTTCATAGGGGTGGTTCTCGACTCCACGCTAGCCAGAGCCTTCCTCCCAGAGCTGAGTTTTTTCCGGCCATGTCGGACCTGATCTCCCTTGTGAAGAACCACCTGCTCACTATGGCTCACCTGCCTGGAGTTGCTGGGCCACATGGCCGCCTGTATATACGTGGACAGTCATGTCAGGCTATACTTCTGGCCTCTGCAAGCATGGCTGGCATTGGTTTACACCCCCAACAGACGCGATCTAGACTGGGTGGTCAGGGTGCCAGATAACATCCTGTCACCCCTCGGTTGGACGCTGGGTCGGTGTTGGCAAGAGTCCCCTTTGTGATCTCATCCCTATTGGTGACCCTGGTCTACAATACTTTGGACCTGGGCTAGGGAGCGGTGGAGGAGGCACTGAACCTGGGCGAGGTAAGCACCTAGGGCTGACCCATTGCGGGACAGTCTGGCCCACCACATCGTCAGGGAGCTCAGAGTGGGTCATCTGGCCTGCCAGGCTTTCTTACCCCACCTGAGGGGCACGGTGGTGCAGGTCCTCATGGACAATACCACAGCGATGTATTACATCAACAGACATGGCAGAACCAGGTTGTCAGCCCTTTGCCAAGAAGCTCTCCGCCTTTGGGACTTCTGTGTGTGGCATGCCATTCATGTGGTGGTCGTGCACCTGTCCAGGCCCAAGAATGTGCTAGCAGATTGCCTCAGCAGGACCTTCCCATCCTCCATCCGGAGGTGGCCAGTATGATCTTCTGAAAGAGGGGAACTCCCCAGATGAACTTGTTCGTCTCCTGCCAGAACAGGAAATGCCACGTGTTCTGTTCGCTCCGGGGGATGGACAGGGGTTCCCTGTCAGATGCTTTCCTTCTTCTGTGGTCGGTAGCCCTGATGTATGCCTTTTCTGTCTGTGCCATTGATCCACAGAATCCTTGAGAAGATCAAACAGGACAGGGCGAGGGTTAGCCTTATAGCCCCCGAGTGGCCTTGCTTGCACTGGTTCGGCACGCTGCTATATCTTTCAGTAGCAGCGCCGCTGCAACTCCCTCTCTGGCAGGACCCGTTGTCCCCGAACCACAGCAGTCTCCTGCACCCGAGCCTGGAAGCGTTTAACTTGACAGTGTGGCTGCTGCTTGGCTAAATGCAGAAGAGCAAGAATGTTCGACCTGAGTGCAACAGGTCTTGCTGGGTAGCAGAAAACCCTCCACCAGAGTGACCTGTCAGGCAAAGTGGAAAAGATTCATGTGCTGGGCCTCAGATCGGTGCGTCAGGGCTGAGCAGGCCTCTTGTAAGTGACCTTGGACTATCTTCTGCACCTCAAACTTCAGGGCTTGTCCCTGTCGTCAGTTAGGGTCTGCCTGGCTGCTATTTCGGCTTTCCATTCTAAGGCAGGTCAGTTTTTGCTCACAAACTGACGGCCCGGTTCTTGAAAGGTCTGGATCGTGTTTACCCTCACGTCTGGGATCCTGACCCTCCCTGGGATTTAAATTTTGTGCTGTTGAGGCTCGTGGGGCCTCCCTTCAAGCCTCTTGCTTCCTGCTCTCTTCTCCTTCTCTCCTGGAAGGTTGCGTCCCTGGTGGCGATTGCATCCACCCACAGTGTGTCTGAGATCAGGTAACTTGCATTAAACCACCTTATATGGTATTCTACAAGGACGAGGTCTGGTTGTGGCCGCACCCAGCCCACGGTAGTCTCCCAGTTTCATACTGGCCAAGATATTTTCTTACCGGTCGTCTTTCCAAAGCCCCATGATTCTGAAGAGGAGTGCAGGTTGCGTGCCCTGGATGTCCGGAGCGCGGTGGCCTTCTGTATTGACAGGACATGGCTTTTCTGTAAGTCAGCGCAGCTGTTCGTTGCGGAGGCAGACAGGATAAAAGGTTGCCGAGTGTCTGCTCAGAGGATCTCGTCCTGGCTCTCAGCTTGCATCCAATACTGTTATGAGCAGGTGAGTGTGACTCCACTGGCGATAGTCAAAGCATGCTTGACTAGAGCACAAGCATCATCAGCAACCTTCTTGGCTCAGATGCCAATCCAAGAGATCTGGAGAGCGGCCACCTAGTCATCTCTCCACACATTTACATCGCATTACGCACTTACTCAGCAGGCCCGAGACAATGCTGGCTTTGGTAGAGCACTATTGCAAGCTGCATAACCATGAACTCTGAGCCCACCTCCATGAAAACTGCTTGTCAATTCCATTCTAGGTGACTCACATGAGCAAGCACTCAAAGAATTAAAACTGGTTACCTACCTTTTGTAACTGTTGTTCTTTGAGATGTTGCTCCTGTCCATTCCATTACCTGCCCTCGTGCCCCTTTGTCAGAGTTGCCGGCAAGCACGAACTGAGAGGACATAGGGTCGGCCATGCCTGATATACTGGCTTATGAGTGCGGCATAAGAACGGCCATACTGGGTCAAACCAAAGGTCCATCCAACCCAATATCCTGTCTGCCAACAGTGGCCAATGCCAGGTGCCCCAGAGGGAGTGAACCTAACAGGTAATCATCAACTCGAGGGGATGCCACTGCCATCTATACGGATACCGCTAAGGCAAAAATCTCCGCGCATGTGCATGCGTGCACACCTAGAATGGAATGGACATGAGCAACACATCTTGAACAGTTACAAAAGGTAGGTAACCATTTTTTCCACTAAAGTTGTGGGACTGTTCGTGCTAACTGAAAAAACATCGGCGTGATTACTAGGTCAAATACCCAAAGCAGACACAGAACACTGGATCCGATTTGGAGGGCCTCATAGGTTTTCACATGGTATTTTTTTTTTAATCTATTTTGACTTTAGCTTTGAGGTAAATAAGCATGAAGTGGCATTGGCTTGGAAAATCACAATGCCTGAATATGCAGCTGGATAAAGGGATAAGATATACAATTTATTAAAACTTTATAATTTGAGCTATAGTTATATGAAATCTACATAAATATTTGGGGTTCTTCTTAAATACATGCTTTTGTTTATGCTTGGGAGAATGGGGTGTAACAAGATGGAATTTTGACTTTGCTATTTGTATAATTTTGGGTGACATTGGCATACTGAAACATCTTGGGGGTGAATCACTCTCTAGGAATGAACTCAAAAACAAAGAGGTTGAGTCAGTATTTTCTTGAATAGCAAAGGATTAAACCTCTATCAAGAAGCCTAACAAATGAAATGCCTTTCTCATTTCTATTGTCACATTGCTCTAAACGTTGTTGTAAAGTAGAATTTGGATTTACTTTTTGTCTATACCTTGTGTAGTTCCTTTTCAGGGACAGAACGTTTAACTTGTGAACCAATTATGGCTGAGCCTTTACTGTATGTGTCAGTTTTGTCAGATGGAAGGTGATTGTTGGAGCAAAGTAAAGAGGTTAAAAAGTAAAAACTGATCTGGTTCAGCTGCTGCTGCTCTCAGAATACCAGTTCTGAGCGCACTATATAGTAAAGAACAGAATTATCAGACAGAAAGATGCACACAATATGTTGGGGAAGAGTTAGTATGGCTTTCGTAAGTGGAAATAATGCCTCCTCAGTCATTTAGAAATCTTTGAGGGGATCAGCAAGCATGTGGGCAAGGGTGATCCAGGGGATATACTGTACTTGGACTTTCAGAAAGCCTCTGACAAGATCCCTCATCAAAGATTTTTAAGCAAAGCAAGCAGTCGTGAGATAAGAGGGTAGGTCCTCTCATGAATCAGTACCTGGTTAAAAGATGGGAAATAAAAGGTAGGAATAAATGGTCAGTTTTCACAGTGTAGAGGGGTAAGTAGCGGCATCCCCCAAGGATCTGTACTGGGGCCAGTTGTTCAACATATTCATAAATGATCTGGAAAAAACACATCAGTGAGGTGGCAAAGTTTGCAGACAATATAAAATTATAGTTCAATCCAAAGCTGACTGTGAAAACTGACAAAGGGAATCTTACAAAATTGGGTGACTGAGGAACAAAATGGCAGATGAAATTCATTGTTGATAAATTCAGAATAATGCATGCTGGCAAGCGGAATCCCAAATATACATATAAAATGGTGGTGTCTAAATTAGCTGTTACCATTCAAGAAAGATCTTGTAGTTATTGCAGATGGTTCTCTGAAAACATATGCCCAATGTGCAGTGGAAGTGCACAAAGCTAACAATGTTAGGAACCATTAGGAAAGGGCTAGTTAATAAGACAGAAAATATGCTGTTGCTATATAAATCCTTGGTATGCCACACCTTGAATACTGCATGCAGTTCTAGCCACCCCATCTCAAACAAGATATATTAGAATTGGGAAAGGTACAGAGAAGGGCACCAAAAATGATTAGGGGTATGGAACAACTTCCATGCAAGGAGAGATTAAAAAGACTTGAACTGTTCAGCTTAGAAAAGAGACGACTGAGAGGAGGGAGATATTAGAGGTCTATAAAATCACGAATGTTATGAAGAAAGTGAATAGGGAAGTATTATTTACTCCTTTGCATAACCCAAGAACCAGGGGTCACCCAATGAAATTAATAGGCATCGGTTTAAAACAAATATAAAGAAATACTTCTTCACACAATGCACAGCCAACCTGTGGAACTTGTTGCCAGGGGACATTGTGAAGGCCAAAAATATAGGTCGGCTAGAAAAAAAAAATTAGATAAGTTCATGGAGGTTAGGCCCATCAATGGCTATTAGCCAAGATGGTCAGGGGGACAACTGCATGCTTTGGGTTTCCCTAAGCCTCTGATTGCTAGAAGCTGGGACTGGTCGATGGGATGGATCACTCAATAAATTGCCCTATTCAGTTCATTGCCTCTGAAGTATCTGGCACCGGCCACTCTCAGATGATAGGATACCATTGGTCTGACCCTGTTAGGCCATTCTTATGCAAATTACAGGCCAGGACAGAATGGTCTATATGTACAGTATATGTATGGGTTTGTGCTGGGTAAATATCTGAAATGGAATCCCAGCAGAGACCCAGGAAGCAGCTCAGTATTTGTACATGAGTAAATTGAGTCAGACAAGATTTGCAATCTGTGTGGATCTCCCTAGATTAGTTCAGTACACAGTATTAAACTCTAGCATTTGATTATTTTTTTTTTGTACAGTGACTTTCTGACATACGTACAGCTTCACTTACAATTTAAAAATAGCTATATTCACGATATAACCTGAGATTTAATCTTTGCTGGAACAAGTCTTAGTGTATTAGGCAAATTTACAGCTTGATGATATGATGATCCTGTTTGTGTATTTTGTCTTGTAAATTTTATTTCTTGTAGATGGATTGTCTCTTAAGAAAAACAAAATTGCAAATTCTGTATTTTTTAATATAGCACTTTTTTCTAATCTATTTTAGGTGTCAAAACATAAAGATGGAAAAGAGCAGAGTGAAGTTGTATCGCCATTGGAGGAAGAAGAAACATTCTCTTGGCCTGGTCCAAAAACAGTTGTGTTAAGGAGGACGTCTCATGGTTTTGGTTTTACCTTAAGACACTTCATTGTCTACCCTCCCGAGTCTGCTGTTCACTTTTCTTTTAAAGTAAGTGAAATGAATGAATTATATTTTTCAAAACACCTCCATATTTCAGAAACAGAGCATTATGATGCTTTGTTGGGTTTTTGTTTTCTTTTTTTCTTTTTCTTTTTTACTCCTTAGGGATGTGTGGCAATTAGGAAAAATGATCCATGTCAAAATAATAATCTCTTTTAAGATAATAAAAGCTTTCCTGTTTCCGTGAGTGTAAATCTTACACTGATGTGAAATACCTTCATGCGCGCTAATAAATGTCAGGCTCATTTGCTCTCTCCTTCAGTACAAACTCCTTGATCTGCTTTATTCTCACAAAGTGTACGCTTCCTTAGATAGATTACTGTTGCACTATTGCACTACTCTTCTCACTTAAGTCACAGACCAAAGTCTTCCTCCTGTTTTTAATTCTTTCCCTTTCAAAATACTACGGCCCATCAGTGTGGGCCTGAGACTTTATTTTTTACTTGACTTGACAGAAACGGAAAATAATTATATGAAAAGGATAATTTAAAGATCTTCTGTTTTCAAAACATTTTGTTTGGTTACTAAGAATAAGTGCAGTAATACTTTTTTACTGTAAAACTTGAATGTATTGCTGCCAAACTTGGCAAATTTTTGACATAAAATTATTGACACATCTGTCCAGATTTTTAAAAAAAAAATACAGTTTAATCAAAAGTGTCTGTATCACGATGTCACATTTAGAGAACAACCTGGAAAAAGTAGTAAACAATACAAGGTAGGAAATCTGCTTCACTTTTCATTCATTTACATCTGAAGTTAATGTGTGCTATAAAGACAGTTTTCATGATTCTTTTATTTACGTGTTATCTACTGAAAAGGGCTAGAGCCTTTCAGTTCTCAATTAGCTAGGAGAGACACAAGATATGTATTTGTATATTCTAGAAAAAGTCTGTTTAACAGTATACAGAAACAAAAGCTCACCATAAGTTTCCTCCTTTCTTTAAAACAAGTATGAAGTAAGAAAATCTCTATATAGTACTTGTGGCACCTTAGAGACTAACCAATTTATTTGAGCATAAGCTTTTGTGAGCTACAGCTCACTTCATTGGATGCATACTGTGGAAAGTGTAGAAGATCTTTTTATATACACACGAAGCATGAAAAAATATCTCCTCCCACCCCACTCTCCCGCTGCTAATAGCTTATCTAAAGTGGTCGCTCTCCTTACAATGTGTATGATAATCAAGTTGGGCCATTTCCAGCACAAATCCAGGTTCTCTCACCTCCCCCTCCCCCCCGACAAACCAGCAGGAGAGTGGGTTTGTGTATGTGGGGGGTGTGTGTGAGAGAACCTGGATTTGTGCTGGAAATGACCCAACTTGATTGTCATACACATTGTAAGGAGAGCGATCACTTTAGATAAGCTATTAGCAGCAGGAGAGTGGGATGGGAGGAGGTATTTTTTCATGCTTCGTGTGTATATAAAAAGATCTCCTACACTTTCCACAGTATGCATCCAATGAAGTGAGCTGTAGCTCACAAAAGCTTATGCTCAAATAAATTGGTTAGTCTCTAAGGTGCCACAAGTACTCCTTTTCTTTTTGCGAATACAGACTAACACGGCTGTTTACTCTGAAACCTGTCTATATAGTACGTTGGTTTTTCTCAAATGACATGAATTACTGTCTATTGCTGTAACATTCTAAGTGTTCAGTTGTATTCAATGGGTAAAAAAAAGTGTGTATTTTACTAATAGAAAACAGTGAGACAATTTTGGTGATCTAGTTAGCATTACTTTATTCATAAAATAACATTTTTGTTACTCTTCCAAGGATATGGTTTCACATAGTGCATGCAACCATTGGGTGTTCCTCCTGGCCCTGTCTGCCAGGCAAGGAGCCAGGCAAGAACAAAAAAAGTTTTGGCTCCCAGTTCTCTGTTTGGCTCTTCCTAGACTCTGCTCCCCAGTTGTTTCCTGCCTCCCTGCACAAAGGTAGCTGGAGTTTCCTGGCTGAAGCTTTCTTTTGTATTGCGTGCCTTGGGTGGCTACTAGACTCCTTATGGAGTAGAAGAAACTGGGCAGGAAAGCTTTGCCACTCTTGCTCCAAATCACTATAGCAGTCTGTTGTGGTTTGCATTCTGTGCCTGAGCCCTTCCACTGACAGACTTGTTGAAGCCAGCCAGCAGCAGAAATTGCTAGCTAGTCGGAATCAGGTGATCATAACATGTTTCCCTGTTCTGCAGTACAGAATGATCAGCAGGGGGTCAGCCAAGAGATTTCTCTGGATGGATTCCAGTTTGAAGCAGAGGTAGAAGGGAGTGAGGAAGTTTTGTCCGTGCTGAACAAGGTTTATGCAGCCTTGTTGCTTCCTCCTGACAGAGACCATTTTTGTAGTCTCCAACAAGAAACCTCAGCAGGTCACTTCTCTTCACTTATCCAGCTCTCCAGTCTTCTCCAGAGGCTCTTTTGGGTTCTCTTGGGTTATTAAACATATGCTTCCAGGGAAATCCCAGAGGAAGGGGAAGTGGACAGATCTACTTTTATCCCACTCTAGTTGTATGTCTTCAGCTCCTTCTGCCTTTGCTTCTGACAGCTTTTCGGAGAGCCAAAGGAGTGTGTCCCCACTGGAATGAGCCATTCTGGTGCCTCACATCTAAGGCTTTAAATATTTTTTCAGTGGAGTTTGAGGCCTGAGTTGAGATGCTAGGATCCCCATGTTCCTGCAGCAGGGCTGTTAGGCGCTCATCTTCCTTAATCCTTTTCTGTCTCTGAAATGTTGGAAATGGTTTCTCCATTCCATTATGACTCTTGCTTCAAACAGGAAATTATGGGATTAGGGAGCACTTACATATTTATGGCTGCCTGCTTATCCTCTTCATTCATAGTGGCCATTCAGTTGTTGACTGAACTTCAGTCAGACAAACTCACAAATTGATCTACAAGAATCTCTCATGCTGGCTTTTGGCAGTCAACAGCCTAAATGACCTGCCTCAGGACTCAGAGTAGGAGCCAATATCATGGTTTCTTCTTCCCTTCTGGTTTTGGTGAAGTGGCAGAAGGAAGAGGAATAAGTCTTTAAAATCTCATATATCGTCTTTTCTGGAGACCCAAGACTTCTCATACACCTCTGTGTCTCCCTATCCCACTAGAGATTTATAAGGTTCTTAGTGGGTCACTTTCACTTCCAAAATATCCCTCTGCCAGTCCATCTTATCAACATCCCCTGCCTAAACCCTCACGGAGATCATGGTGGTAATTTCAGCTGCTCTCACACTGGAAGGCTTCTTTATGATCCCATACCTGGATAACTGAGTCATTCAAGCCCAGTCCCTCCAAAAGACCATCCAGGCCCCTTGGGGTCAGGACCATGTCTTTGTTCTGTTTGTACAATGTCTGTCACAATGAGGTTCTGGTCCATGAATGCAGCTCCTAGAGGCCATCGTAATACAAATAAATAGTAATAACAAGCAGTATCCAGATCTCCTCAGGTCATGTTCAAAACCCTGGGATTTGTGTTAAACCTGCATAAAAGCTCACAATCCCAATACCAGAGGCTGATCCTTTTGCATACAGTCATAGACAGGAAGGAGGCAAAAACATGAACATCCACAGAAAGGATAGAAAAGCTGGAAGCTACCTGACCTGCAAATAGAGAGTTACTAGAGGCTGCCGATCTTGTCATGATCCGGTTCCATGCTCTGTTAAATCGTGTCAGTTCCGTATTCCTTCTTCAGACCCTTGGGGGAGTGCTGAAAACAAGCTACAGGTTCCCTTGGCAATAAAGGCGTCACTGACCTGGTAGCTACATTGATCCAGTTCCCTAAAGTATTCCCTTCTGTAGGTGCCCCTCAATCTTTCCATTATCACCAGTGGCAACCTGAACTGGTGAGCACCCACTTCCCTTTTAGATTAGTGAAGGAGGAGTTGTTCCTTGGGAAGAGGAGAGATTTCACATTGACTTGCTAGAACTCAAAGCAGTTAGACATGTCCTGATATCCCTGAACCTTCCAGCAAGTCAGCATGTCCTGATCAGATTGGACTACTCTGTAGAAGCTGCTTTCATAAACCGTTGGGGAAAACCAAGAGTCACTTCCTAAGGGAGATGATCTTCCATTACTGAGCAGAGAGGAAATAAAGATCCTTAAGGATTCCTTTCATCTCCTTAGTTCTTTCAACAACCATTCTGCCTGGTTCAGCCACATGCTGGTCCACCCCAGTGAATGAACTCTCCACAAAGAAGCTTTCCAGTCAAGAGTTGCACTGTTTGACATTTCTTGCCTAGTCACATCCAACCTTAATTGTTGAACCACCACACTCCCTACCTCTGATATTGCAGCAGACGTGGACTCTGGTATCCTAGCTTAGGACTTGTTTGTGGGCAGCGAGTCCTTGCCTCTTCCATCCTGATCTCTATAAAATAAAATCTAGAAAGCCGTGAAAGGAGGCTGGGAGCAAGGAACAGTCTGGGTCTGCGATGGCTTCACCACATCCCAGATTACAAATGATGCTAAGAGTGTCGTTGTTTTTTCAAAAAGTTGTTGGTTTAAATGTAGTAGCTGCAGGAATCCAGACAGGATGTTGGAAATGAAGTTGGCAAGGTACCTTGAAAACACCATCACATGTGCAAGGGTTGAGTGATCTAAAGGCAGATAATTCTCTTGCTTACCCTTGCCAATGCAAGGAGCCAGTTTTACTTGAATATTTTCCAGGGTGTCCATACTAGCCAAGTTGTGCAGTAAGGAGAACTGAAAGGCAGACTGATATTGTGACATTTTCTATTGTAATACATTTGAGGAGTTAGGCACGTCCTAAATAGTGCACCTACTAACGTGTGCTGGGTGTTTATCATCAAGTCAGATAAGCTCATTCTGTTTAGACCCACGCTGCTGCGATCCAGCAGTTTCAGGGCACCAAATTCAGTTCAGTTTCTCCAGCATTCAGATGTTTTGAAGTCTTAACAGAAATGGGGAAACTAGGCATAGGATATGGGTTGGGATTGCCAGAGAGCACAGAGATTAAGTGGTTAGATTAAGTCAGTGTTTCTCAAACTTTTTATGCTGGGGACCTCCTTTGGTCTTAAGAAGAAAAAATCGTGACCCCTCCCCCAAAGCTTCAAAAGGTAGGGGGCTGAAGCTGACCGAGGCGCCCCCTCTGGGCGTCACGGCTCCAAGGTTGAGAAACACTGCATTAAGCTGATAGTCAATGCCACCCAAGTAGAGTGTCTCTTAGTTACAGTATAAAAAACCAGCACTGCTCAGTAATAACTGTGACAAAGGCTCTTTTGTCCTAGCACATAGCCAATAAATGGAGAAAGATACGATAGAACCAAAATGTGACCTTCCATTATTTATTTGTTCCTACTAAACTTTCCCAAAAGCAAGCAAAACTTTCTAACGTACCCCAATCTGGAATAGCCTGAGAAAATGGATGAGATTTGCAGTGTACCATAAAAGCCAAGACATTTGGGTTGGATCAGTGATGGAAGTGAGCTCCAGAGTTGGGGGTTCCCCACTAAAAATATTATTCATTCTTTCAGGTCTTAGTCGTACAACTCTAGGGTCAGCCAGTTCAAGTGCCTCCATTGACCTCCCTTATCAGATAAAGAAAGCAATTAAGGCAGTTTCTAAGGTAACCAAGACCCTAACCAAAACTGGCATAGCTCAGAACAAACAGCCTGAATTGCACTGAAAACCAAATGTGAACCTTTGCAGAGTGGAGCACAGGTATAATGCTCTGTGGAACACATGAAATAAGCTGGCAACTGTATTAGTTTGGGTTTCAGTAAATGAGAAGTGTAGCTGCAAGTAGAACTAGAACACAGAGTGGTAATTTAGTGAAAAGGTGACAAACGCATGGGTCACTTTGGCAGCGGTCTGCATCCACAAAGATCTGTTAAAGCTTTCTAGTCATCTGAAAATGTGGTGGTGATGGTTGGGGAGGATGTGGGGAGAGCCATCATTTATTAATTACAATTCACTGCACTGTCTCTATTTTTGTTCCATTTTATTGAATATAATGTTGTAATACCTGAATGTGAACAGTAATGGATCAGTAGTATTTATGGAGTATTATTGTCATATATATTAAAGTTGTACCAGAGGCCCCAGTCAGGATCAGGGTCCCGTTGTGCTAGTGCTGTACAAATACACATAAAGACATGGTCCTTTCCCAAAAGAGCTTTTTATCTGAGAAGGCAGGTGACATGTAAAACAAGTGGGAGGCAGATAAATCCAACACAAAATTTTATATACTTCTCTCTCCATAATATATTGTTGGAGAGATTGGGCATCAGCTGTCCTCATCTGCTTCCCAACTCGCCTTTATTTATTGGCTGGTTTCTTATTTGCGTCATGGCAATGACTGGTCTTGAGGAAGTGTGTGGTAGCCTTATGGATCAGTTCAGCAAGGGCATTCCGTGCGTTAAGGGGCAGTGTGAGAGGAGATGTAAGAAGCTGACAAATGGGCAGGCAAGGCTGGTATCATTGTAAAGGTGCCAAGGGGCAACATGATGAAGCAGAGAAGAGTATAATGAACATTATAATCTGTTTCATTTTTACTAGTGCTAAGTAGCAACAGAAACTTACTTTTAGAAGTGTAGTACTTTCTGCATGTCTGTATTGTTATAAATGGTGTAATACAACTGAAACAGTACACGCTAAAAAATGTTGCAGCATGTATGGTGAACGTAAAAATGCTTTTAAAAATTGAGAAGCACTTCTTGTACATTTTTTTTTTTTAAGGATTGAGATCATTGCCTTGATATCATACAAAATCCATTTAATATTAATCTTTTCCAGTTGTTTTATGACTCAGCTGTACATGCCACATGAGGGATTTCCAGTTCTTCACAAATTGATACCAATTTTATAATTGGTAATCTATCAGTATTGTGTTTACTATATCCTATATTAAACTGGTCCCTCTCATAGTTTGGACCCATACTTCTATAGCCTTGGAAAACGAGAATCCAAATATTTAAAGTCTCAAACATTTTTTTGTTTTGATTGGTTTTTTGTTCAGTGAATTGGGTAGAAACTAGATAAATACAGATTGCCATTACGCAATTTTATGCTGCAGTCCTTTTGGGTGATCATAGTTCAAAACATGTTGAACTGTTACAGGAAGCGAGTGCTGTAATAATGACTTTTAACACTAGTTGTTCTCTGGGACAGTGTTTTTACTGAAATACTGAACAGTCTGTATTGTACAAAAATGCAAAGGTATACACTTGGCTATTCTCAAAATTAGCCTAATTGATACAATTGTTATAGTATATCTGCTTTTTAGAGATAGACATGTGATCCTTACTAGCTCAGTCCTTTTTAAAGTTAAATTTTTGTGTTGAGGTTTTTAAAGCTTCCACAGACTCATTGGTAACTTCTGTGCTGTAATGACAATGTATTGTGATACAGCATTTCTGTATAATCTGCACCACAATGAGGTATGTTGTAGCTAGAGGGACCTTTCCCTGGTCTATATTGTACCACTGCATATTATAAACTTTCAGGCAAAAAAAATCATTAATTTGGAGTAAAGTTTGGGATGAAAAGCTGTCATTCCAGGAAAACAAAATTAATAGAAGAAAGATGTAGTTTTTTTGTTTTTAATGGAAGCATCCTAGAAATTTGGAACTAAGGCTCCACTAAAACATATTACACAGGTAAGATTACCAAATAACTTTTAGCTTTGCCTTCACTAGTTCACCTCATTCTGAATGAGGCCATGTCAGCCAAGCAAAGTAAATTCCTAAGCCAAGCTGCTTTAAAAAAAAAAAAAAAAAAAGAGAGAGAGAGAAAGTTAATAGACTTTTGAAGGGGTTGGAATGGGATTTGTTTTTTTTTTCTTTGGCAGGCTGGGAAGAGACTCCTCGTATTTCTTAATGTCTTTTTGCCTTAAATTTTCCAGAAAAGCTCTACTTCATGACATGTAAGCCCATGTCAGTTTCCAAATTGGCAGAAGTTTGGTGAAGTCATGGAGTAGATAAAATCAGCCTTAATATAGAATAGGAGGTTGACCTTAACTGTGGAGTTGCTAGTGAATCTCCATATTGACTTTATAACGTGATTCTAGACAGAAAATTGACTATGTAAAAAAGGGAACTACTTATTCAACTTCTCCTTCATATTTTCAAGTTATAGCTGCGTACTTCACTGATGCAACTCTATTTTTAGTTAATATTGAAAAGTCAATGCAAGTATGAGAGAAGGAGCATCATCATCATCCAATTTGTTACCTAAGCTATTCTAAGTGTAGAAACTTATTGATCATATTACAGATCGACAAAGCTTGATTTAGATTTCAGGTGGAGTTTGCAGGATATGCGGTTAGGAAATACTTAAGACTTACAGTGAACTAATTTTACGATGAGTCATTGATAGACAAAAAATGTGGAACCTCTCCAATTTTAGATGAATTGCACTTTTGCTGTACAGCTTTGCTTTTTGGTATATTTTCTTGAATCAAATAATGCCATGTGACTGCTGCTGTGTGACTTATCAAGGAAGTAAGATGAGATTTGCTTGTTTAAATATACACCTTACCAAGGTTTTCAGTAATTAATGTCTAATTTTAAAAAGTGCTAAACATCTAGCCACCATGAACATCAGACCACTTATTTAGGTGCGTAAGTATGGGTTTGTGAGCCTAACAAGGCACTCATTTTTTTTAAAACCTTGTCCATACGTGTTTTCTTCCATTTGGTAAATTTTACATTTTAATTGTATTTTGTTTTTGTTTGGCAGGATGAAGAAAATGGAAATAGAGGAGGTATGCATTTTCATTTTTTTATTTTAGTATTCCTTATTTATCATTCATCAATGTAACGGGTGTGCGTTGTAATGGCTATTTAAGATCTCTGACTTAAAAATTAAGTGTGAGACAGTGCAAGTGTTTTTATTGATCCTCACACGGCTTTGGAGCAGAAGTCCATTAAGCACAAGAGGCGATGTATTCTATCACCCCTAACTCTTTTTAACTTGAAAAGCAGTGTATTATGTAAGTATAGTGGCTATGCTATGAAGTACACTATATAAACTTCATGGAATAACTGTAATACTGTAGCTCTCATATGAGTACTATGTGAGAAACCAACTGGCTTAGCTTTTTAATGCTTAGGCCATGATCCTTCATTATGATCCACACAGATGCAGTCCTGTTGACTTCAGTAGCACTCCACGGAGGTACAGTATACAAATCACAATGCAGGACTGGAGCCTGATTCTGTATACAAACCATTTTCTCTGTATATTGTGGGCAAGTAATAACTTTATGGTTTCTGATCAGTTTGTTCTGGTGAAAGCAAGCCAGCACTTGGAGAAGTCAGAATATAAAACCAGTGCATAACATTGGCTGGAATTGAAATAAGCTGAAACATACTCACAAATGTGGCATGTAAATTTTAGAAAAATAGCTGCCTATAAACCTAACTATATGCCCCTCAGAATTTTAACAGCATTAATTTGTCTTCTCATCAGCTCTAGTATTCTGCCAGTCTCATTTTTCATTCCCTCTGAAATAAGACCTGTTGAACATAGTTTAGAGAGATTCAAGAAAATAAATGTATATGTAAAAGATTATACACTGCACTTAATTTAGAGGAAAAAACCTTTTATCCATTTGTTTTTCTGCCAGTTTCCATTTTTTCCAGCCTTGTGTATAATTTTTTGCTCCCCCTTTATTTAATTGCAAATATTAACTTATTTTAGAAACCAGAGCAACATCCTGCTTAATTTAATTTTCCCTTTGGCACTTACTGTTGTCTATTCCCTGCTCCCTTCTTCCTCTGTTTTCTTTTTCCTTCCTTACAGTGATAAGTGGTTTTGATCTGTGTGAAGAATTTGGTTGCAAATTAAGGGGGCCTAATCAGGCTTTCTTTGCTCACCTATAACTCCAATTGATTACTGAGGGATTTTAGGGAATGCAAAATATTTGATTGGGCCCAAAGCAAGTGACTGAACATAACATCAAGTGTTTGGATCAGCATTGAGTTTAATGTACAAATGCGGCTCTCTGAAGATGGGCACATTCCAATACAGATCTCTCTGGAGAGAAGCATGCTTTTTTTAAAGAGAGTTAAAAAGACATGATCTCAAATTGGTATTTTGTGTGTGTGATGTGTGTCTGTGGTGCCTCAGGAGCAGACTAGGGAAGGAACTGGGAATCTCCTTGGATCTCCTTTTCTTCTACTGGTCGAGAAGATTTCCTTCGTCCACCCCCTTACCCCCCGCCAGCTCAGCTGCATTGGCTAACATGTTATGGGCTGGAGCCAAGCCTGTGCTCAGTCTCTGAGCATCTATTCCATGCCAACCAGTGCCAGAAAGGAAGTAACAGCCATATGGAGACTGTGTTTTCTCATCTGTGCTAGGATACACTGGACACACAGCCTGCAGAGGAGAGTACCACCCCATTACTCCCTTGGCACAGGCGTACACAGCAAGGAACATCCTTGCCTTTGGTGCTGAAAGGAGTCAGTCCTGTGCATGGAACAAGTACAGAATATACAATAACAAATGAACCACCACCCTGAAACTAAATGCATTTGTTATTGACAAGGTGCTGCAGCACTCCCCCATGTGGTCATAGGGATAACCTGATCAGCTACAGGCTTAGATCAATATTTATTTACCTCAAATTTTGTTCATCCAAATAGTCTCCTGAGATCTGTTTCTCAGTGGCCTGTACCTAATGCTTCAGAGGGAAGGCAACAGTCCCAAAATTTACTCAGCCCATTGTATAATGTGGTACAAGGTGGGGACAAGATTAGTTTCCTGAAAGGATTGGTTAACAGTTTACACTAAAGTCATCAGATTATTTATTACAGCAACTTAATATGTACTATGTGCCTTGCAATACACATCAAAGACATGAACCCTGCATTGGGAAGATATGTAATATTAGAGATAGTGTAACAAGGAGTAGTAAGATGGAGTTGATAGAGAAGAAAAGGGTTAGCATCAGTAAGATAACATGGTTCCTCACAAGAACCAGCGTACAGCATAGTGAAGATTTGTGTGTGTGTGTAAGGAATAAAAACACCTGCAGGTCTCACTGGGTAATTTCTTGTCAACTGCATGGATGAAATGGGCCCCTAAGAAAGGACTTGAATCAGGATAGGGAAGTGGCTTTATAGAGACGCTCAGGGAGGTTCTATGTAGCCAGGGACCATGGCTTTTTTGGGAAATGGTTTTGTGTGACAACTGGATGGATTGGATATTGGAGCTGGCATTGTAGAGACTAGTAAAATAAAGACAAGATTGGAAGGACTGTGGGACGTTATTGACATGATCAGATCAACTGGCAAAAGCGTGTGTTCTTAGCTATCCACTTTGCATGGATTATAGGGTGGTGATGTGAGAATCAGAGTGGGTGGATACAGTAATGAAGAAGGAAAACAATGAAAGCATGCACAAGAAGTTTGAACTGAAATAAAAGGTTGGTTATAAAGAATTAGTGGAAGAAGCAATGGCAAGATCTGGACTGTCTGGATGTATGGGGTAAAGGGGAGGCCTTGATGAAGATCCATAAATTATGTGCATAGCTTTTATTAAGAGTGGGTGGGTGGGGGGGAACAGTGCTTTTGAGAGAAGATGTGTAGTGGAAGAAGCCTGTGTACTCATGGAATTTTCTCAGGAAGCATTTAGCAGTGCAGAAAACGAGGAATCAAATACTTGGGGTGAACCAAAACAAAGGTTCAAGATCAGTGGGATGGCCTTTGGGAGAGAACGGCAAAGGAATCAAAACTGAAGGGAAGGGATTTGACTACAGAGTCAGAAGCGAGGAAGGGAAGTGAAAATAGGTCATGAATGGTGATTTGGTGATCGCAGAAGCAGTACGGGCAGAGTGTGTGGCATTAAATATGATTGTTTGAGGTCACGGTTATTTTTTAGCAAAAGTCAGGCAGATTGTAGGCAATAAACAAAAATCCAAGGAAGCCCACAACCTGTCCATGGTGGGGCTGACCGCCTGGCGGGAGGCTGAAGCCTGAGTCTCACTGCTTGTAGGGATAGGTGTGTATGTGCTTATAGCCCAGAGCTTTGCTGCCTGGGGTGGGGGTGGAGGGGCGCTGACAACCTGGAGCCCTGCCACTGCAGGGCAGTCTGACAGCTCAAGGCAAGGAAGTTACGGAGGTACATTAAAGTCACGGAATCCATGACCTCTGTGACGAAATCATATCCTTCAATATAAGTGGTGGTCGGGGCGGGGAGAAGAACAGAGATGTGGAAAGATTAGAGGAGGGGCAGTATTAGCTGCAGATAAAGTTAAGGTGAATAGCCAGGCTTGCTTGGTATTTTATCTTAATATGTGATAGTGTTCATGTTCATACAGTGTTGCTAGAACATCCTTTAGTACCCTAAACAGTATAAGGCAGGACACTTGGTCCAAACAGCAGAAGTGTTGTTACTATTTCAGCATATTCTACACTGATATGACCTTAGACTTCAAGAAAAGCAAAAGGCACAGCACATTTTAGAGATCATCCTCGATTGTATTTGGGTTTTTTTGGATGGGATAGTTGAGGTTAAGATGTTGGATCTGCTTTCACCCAGGGTGCTCTGAAGTCTTGCTGCAAGAAAACTCAAGGCAGCCTGGAGGTGGACAAGCAGGTGGGTGCAGTTGCCAGAGCGAAAAAGGCTTCTGCAGTGGTGCTGAAGCAGTTTCAATTTTATTTTACCTGTTCCCAAAATAGGAGAAGACCTAGCATGCAGGGGCCCAAATCAGGACGCCTACACCCATACACTGTTTGTAATTGAATGAATTAAACAGTTTCATTTAATGTCTTAAAGTAGAAATTAGTAGCAAGTTTCTGTTAGGCAAGCTTTAAGCACGAAACTCATGTTAGTTTAGTAAAATTATGATGTGCCGAAATGAAGGTGTGCTTACATAGGCCTTTGTCATCGTAAATAAATGGCCTACCTAAGAAAGCAGGTAATTGAACGTGGGAAGTTACCAGAAGTTGCTTTTGCATGTGCAAATTGACGTATGTCTGAATGGTGGTAGGCTATCCCATCTGGGGATCACTCAGATTTGTTGTTTTATGGAACAGAGTTATTGGGAAATATGTAACACAAAGGAGCCATCTAGTGGCAACTTCATTAAATAGGTTTAAGCTTAAGGAAGGGTTTTTTGTTTTATATTAAGGCAGTATCACTTATGACTTTGCAGTAACGTGCTTGCTTATTTTTCCTTTAGCATGTTCAGATTGCTTGGCAAGATAAGTTAGCAGAGTAATTTTATAAAATACTTTTTCCAGAATTGGTGTTTTTAGGTTTCATGAGTATCATCAAAGACTCGAAAGGGATTAGGGGAGCAGCGTAATTAACACTTTTTTTGGTTGGGGTGGGGACAGGAAAAGTTAGTACAAAAACTTAGTGCAGAGGTTATGTAGATAGAGTACAGTATCACTGATTTGGAGAGAAATCTTTTTAAAACTGAAATTGATTAGGGTTAAATATTTTCTGCATAAAGATTTGACTTGTAGTTTTCTTAATTTAAAGGGTTAATTGTAAATATGAACTTTTTTTGAAGCATTCAGGTAGCATTTTCACTTGAAGCTTAACTTGATCAAAAATTAACCTAATGCTATATAGGGGGTCCCCAGTATACATCGGGGTTGCGTTCTTGAAAAGGGCAATGGATACATGGGGTCCCTGGTATACGTCTTCCCCCTTATCTGTCGTTTCGCGTATCCATCACTCATCAATAGGGGAACGTGTTCCGATTCACATCGGTCCCGATCCACATATCCATCATGTCACCTTTTGCATGGCTTTTCTGTGGGTGCTTAGCAACCACTGGCAGCCAGCACACCCCCAGCACCTCCTGTCTGCCAAAGGCCCTGTGGGCCGCAGGTCAATTCCTCCCCCTCCGTCCCAGCTCCTCCTGTATGCTGCGAAACAGCTGTTCCCCTATGTGTAGGAGGCGCTGGAGGGAGCTGGAGGAATTGATCGGCGGCCTGTGGGCACTGTGGAGGGGAGAGGGTGCTCACTGTCGGTGGGTGCTAAGCACCCACAGAAAAGTCACGCAAAAGGTGAAGCAATGGATATGCAGATCGGGACTGACATAAATCGGAGCATGTTCCCCTATTGATGAGTGAAGGAGATGCAAAACGACGGGTTAAGGGGAGACTTATACCAGGGACCCCCTTTAGTAGCTTTTGTTTCACTTATGCGAAGTGGATGGGCACTGTGCAAAACTGTCACATTGATTGGTGGAATATTTTTTTGAATGGAGGTCCTCCAGTTATTCACATTTTTTCTCTATTGTCAGGTCCCATCATCTTTTTATAAATAAAATAACTTCACCTTCCTGATACAGATGACGTATTGAGAACCTCAGAATACACAGATGACTTATTGGGAACCTCAGAATAGTAGAAATTTAGGGCTGGAAGGGACTTTGAGAAGTCAACTCCAGCCCCCTGCTTTGTGGCAGGACCAAGTAAACCTTGACCATCCCTGAGAGGCGTTTGTCTAACCAATTCTTAAAAACCTCCAATGATGGGGCTTCCATAACCTCCCTTGGAAGCCTCTTGCTGTGCTTAACTACTGCTATAGCTTTTCCAAATATGTGTCTAATCTCTCTGGCTGCAGATTAAGCCCATTCCTTCTAGTCCTAGTTTGAGTGGACAGCTGTCCTCTTCATAACACCCCTTAACATATTTGAAGACTGTTACCATGTGCCCTCTCTGTCATCTTTTCTCAAGATAAAATGTGTCCAATTTTTTAATCTTTCCTCATCAGTCAGGTTTTCTAAGATGTTTGTCATTTCTGTTGCTCTCCTTTGGACATTCTCTAGTTTTTCCACATCTTTTCTGAAGTGTGGCACTCAGAATTGGACATAATACTAGAGCTGAGGCCTCACCAGGGCTTAAGAGATCAGGACAATTATTTCCCATGTCTTACATACCACACTTCTATTAATACATAGAAGAATATTAGGCAGTTGCAAAAAACTCTTAAATTGTTTGCTCAATTCAATTTATCATCCACTGTTACCTCCCAGATCCTTTTCAGTGAAGTATTTTGTGCTTATCTTTATTGAATTTCATCTTGTTGATTTCAGACCAATTCTCCAATTTGTCAAGGTAATTTTGAGTTCTAATCTGTCTTCTAAAGTGTTAGCAACCCCTCCCAGTTTTTTGTCATCTGCAGATTATAAGCATATTCTCCTCTCTAAAATCCAAATAATTAATGAAAATACTGAATTGTACCAGACCCAGGACTTCCCACTAGATATGCCCTCCCAGTTTGACTTTGAGTACCATCTTCAAACCAGTTGTGCACCCACCTTTTCAACTACACATTTCCCTAATTTTCTTATGAGGTGCTCATGTGGGACTCGGTCAAAAGCCTTACTAAAATCAAGGTACATCACATCTTCTGCTTTTCCCCCATCCATTAAGCCAGTAATTCTGTCAAATAATTTGGTTAGGGTTCTAATACACATCTGGTGATTGCCATTGTTTAGTTAGCAACATGTTTTGTTGAGGATAGAGATAGGATGAGACAGAATGGCAGCTACTGTGTCAGATCATGCCCTGGTCTTCAAGAAATTCTTTTCAGAGTAGCAGTCGTGTTAGTCTGTATCTGCAAAAAGAAAAGGAGTACTTGTGGCATTTTAGAGACTAACAAATTTATTTGAGCATAAGCTTTTGTGAGCTACAGCTCACTTCATCGGATGCATGCAGTGGAAAATACAGTGGGGAGATTTATATACACAAAGAACATGAAACGATGGGTGTTACCATACACACTGTAACAAGAGTGATCAGGTAAGGTGAGCTATTACCAGCAGGAGAGCCGGGGGGGAGGGAGGGGGAGAGACCTTTTGTAGTGATAATCAAGGTGGGCCATTTCCAGCAGTTGACAAGAACCTATCCTTGCAACAAAGCCCGTTGCCAACTGTGTCCACATATCTATTCAGGGGACACCATCATAGGGCCTAATCACATCAGCCACGCTATCAGAGGCTCACTCACCCGCACATCTGCCAATGTGATATATGCCATCATGTGCCAGCAATGCCCCTCTGCCATGTACATTGGCCAAACTGGACAGTCTCTACGTAAAAGAATAAATGGACACAAATCAGATGTCAAGAATTATAACATTCAAAAACCAGTCGGAGAACATTTGAATCTCTTTAATTACTCGATTACAGATCTAAATGTGGCAAATCTTCAAGAACAGACTCCAATGAGAGACTGCTGAATTAGAATTAATTTGCAAACTGGATACAATTAATTTAGGCTTAAATAAAGACTGGGAGTGGATGGGTCATTACACAAAGTAAAACTATTTCCCTATATTTATTCCCCCCCCATGGTTCCTCAGACGTTCTTGTTAACTGCTGGAAATGGCCCACCTTGATTATCACTACAAAAGGTTTTCTTCTCTCCTCCTCCCCTCCCTCCTTCCCTCCCCCTCTCTCCTGCTGGTAATAGCTCACCTTACCTGATCACTCTTGTAGCATCGGATGAAATGAGCTGTAGCCCATGAAAGCTTATGCTCAAATAAATTTGTTAGTCTCTAAGGTGCCACAAGTACTCCTTTTTCTTTTTGAAGAAATGCTTTGTTTGGTTCAGGATAACTTTGGACTTTCACAAAATTACCATTCCATTCTTAAAGATGTTACCCATTACAACACAAATGTCCCTGAAATGCCAAATCCATTCCCCATGTTAGGCCTCTATTTCAAATGGAGGGAACATTCCTGTGAACGTATTCATCTCAAAAAGCCTTCCACGTACCCCACTAGAAAACAGAAGTAGTCATCATAAACTATACTGTCCGTTGGCTAATGATTGTGCATAAGAATTTATAGATTTTTTTTAAAGACAAAAAGGACCATTAGATTATCTAATCTGAACCTGTATAACACAGGACATACAATTTTCCCCCTCCAGAGTGCCCAGTAACTTATGTTTGGCTAAAGCCTGTTTTCTAGAAAGGTAACCAGTCTTAATTTTGAAGATATCAAGAGATGGAGACTGTCACTTCCCTTCAAAGTTTGTTCCAATCATTAATCATCTTCACTACTAAAAATGCGTGCCTTATTTCTAATATGAATTTGTTGGACTTTAATTTCCAGCCATGGTGTCAAAATTATGCCTTTCTCAACTAGATTAAAGAGCCTGTTAAGTACCTGGTATTTCTTCCTGTGAACTATAAATGCAATATAATACAATCACATCAGTCTTCTTGTTGATTGAGCTCTTTAAATCTCAGTGTAAGGCATTTGTTTACAGCCCTCCCTACTCTTTTATTTATACATCCAAGGATTGCATTAGCCACTTTTGCCACAGTTTTGCACTGGGACCTCATGCTTAGTTGCTTGTCTGGTATACCTCTTAATGCTTTTCAGGGTCACTGATTTCCAGTATGCCATCCCGTATTGTCTAGGTATGGCCTGCATACTTTGTTTCTAGATTTATAACTTTGCATTTGGGTGTATTAAAATTCATTTTGTTTGAATAGGCCCAGTTTACCAAATGATCCAGATTGCTGTATCAGCAATCTGTCCTCTTCATTTGCTTTCATCTGCAAATCTTGTCAGCAGTGACTTTATATTTACTTCCTGATCATTGATGAAAATGTTGAATAATGCTGGGGCTAACACTGATCCTTGTGGAACCCCACTAGAAAAGCCGCATTCTATGATGATTCCCCATTGACAAGTGCTTTTTCACATCTATCCAGTATCTATGTCTTAATAGAGGTGTCTGGAGGACAACAGATTTGTTTTCAGGTGGCTTTTATGGTTTCAAAATTATTCATTTCACGTTCATTCTTAATCCATTTAATGTGTTTTTATAGTATTCTATAGCACCAATTTTTTAAAATCAGAACATTGTGTAATATCAAGCCAAGTGCCTTACAAAATTAAGTATATTACATTTATGTAGTTCCTTTAATCAACCAAACATCTAATTGCATCAAAAAGTGAAATCAAGTGTGTTGGACAAGACTGACTTTCAACAAAACCATATTGATGTTAGACTAATGAGTTTATAATTACCCAAGTCATCCCTCTTTCTCTCTTTGAATATTGGCACAACATTAATACTTGTCCAATATTCTGGAATTTCCCTCATATTCCAACTTTTTTTAAAAAATGTTTTCACTGGACCAGAGATCTCCTGAGCCACCTTTGAGTCTTGGGTGGAAGCTATGCAGGGCTGCTGACATAAGAAAGTCTTATCCACAATTAATGTAGTTTAATGTCCTCTTTATTCAGTAATGGAGTGCACAGTGGTTCATCATCCTCATTATGAATACATCATCCTGCTTCTTTCCAAATACAGAACAGAAATAACTGTTTTCCTTGAAAATCCTCAGAAAATTCAAGCTTTGCTCAGAGAATGTGCTGAAAATTTGGGGCAGATACAATGTGTGTTCTTCGGGTTTTATTTTTTTAAACAAAAAGTAGAGGTTGACTCCCGCTTCAAGTCTCTTTATAAGACATTCCATTTTCTTACCCAGGATTGATGTCAGACTAACATGCCTACAGTTACCCGGGTCACCTGATTTGCCCTTTTTAAATACTGGCACAACAAGTGTGAAAATCCAGAGTGGTAGCAAAGAAGTAGTAATCTGCTCCATAAATCTCTCAGGATTAAGCAAAATAACTTTCAGGATCTGTGTGCGCAAATAGTTCAGAGGTACAGGATCATTCCGTGAAATCCATTTTATAGCTTCTCCAGAAAATCTAAACAGTGTCTTCTCACATGTGGGTTTTGATAAATAGGAAATGCAGACTGAGTCTGTGATTTCATATTGTTGAACACAATGATCCTTGCTCTGAGGCTAGCCACCACCATTATTTACATTTCCAAGGCTTCAGTCACATTTGATGGGTAAGTGTAATTAGAGGTATACATGATACAAATTTTAATGTAATAGCACACAACAATCCTTCATTAGTCTTCATGAAGTTCACACATCAAGTAAAGTCTCATTTTAGTACTAACACACTTTTGACCTAGGGTTAATTAATTACAGGGTACACATAATGTAGAAGTATTGTAATAGCAAACTACAGATGAAAACAATAGATGAAAGTTACAAATGAAAACATCATCTTTGATCTTTATCAGCATACGAGTGAATTAGTTTGAATGTATACTAACACTTCTTTGATATTCCCATACAAATGAATTGTCCTGAAACTCTGGCACGTGCTGGCATCTGGCCTGTCAGCATCGCATTGTGGACTGACCCCTCTAAAAGAGCTCGCTGTTGCATGGGGCAGGGAAAGGGTGGAAGATATACTGTGAATCAAGATATGTAAGACTTTAACAACATGCTATGGGATTGGATGTTAATAGGCATTAGTTTTCGTTTTCCTGAATAGTGTGGGACGAAGTCACCTTTCAAAAGTTTGGAAATCACAGTGCTAATCCATACTATAAGAACCTCAGATAAGTGTTGTCATCTTTTTATATCTTTGAGAAAGTTGCTGATTATTTGGCGTTTGCCATCCCATGTTGATTAGCCATGGTTCTATCCACTCTTAAGTAATGTCATTGTGTGTTTTTACTATGGATATAGTTAAAATCAGTAAACAAGGAGTTTAGCAAGTGGAACGCTACTCTGTTGATATCCCTGGAGTGCTGGGGTATGTATACACTGCAGCTGGGAGCATGCCTACCAGTCTGCGTGGACAGACATGCACTAACTGGTCAAGTTAGTATGCTAAAAGTAGCAGCGTGGATGTAGCATGGGTGGCAGTACAGGCTAGCCCAGTGGTACTCCGCCAGGGATGTGCAGAGGTCTTCCGGGGGTACATCAGCTCATCTAGATATTTGCCCCGTTTTAGAACAGGCTACATAAAAAAGCACTAGCGAAGTCAGTACAAACTAAAATTTCATACAATGACTTATATTGCTCTATATACTATACACTGAAATGTAAGTACAATATTTATATTCCAATTGATTTATTTTATAATTATAAGGTAAAAATGAGAAAGTAAGCAATTTTTCAGTAATAGTGTGCTATGACACTTTTTTGTATTTTTATGTCCGAGTTTTTAAGTGAGGTGAAACTTGGGGGTTTGCAAGACAAATCAGACTCCTGAAAGGGGTAAAATAGTCTAGAAAGATTGAGACCCACTGGACTAGCCACCCAAGCACGAGCCTGCCTGACTCCCTGGGTATATGTCCTTACCGCAGTGGCCACACTACTTTTAGTGCGCTTACTTGACCAAAGCTAGCACTTTGTGTGCCTGGGCTGGAAAGTATGCTCCCAGCTGCAGTGTAAATGTACCCCTGATGTCAGCCCTTAGCTTTTATTTTTCTATATTTTGATGGGATCTGTAAGCACCTTATTGTGTGGGGGACTAGGGAGAGTAGTTATTTTTCAAAAACTTCTGATATTTAATTTTCTGTCTACAAATAGACACAACTTTATGTGATGGCAGGGGTGTGTGGGTGTGTATGTATGAAATAGAAATACAATTTAATATACTTAGTGGCAGCTCTATTAGTGTCTGGGAGTCATATGTTCAGTGCTTCTTACTACCTTTTTTCATATGCTGTTCATTAGAAAATGATTAAAATGATTCTATCCTGAATTCACACTGTGACTGAAATTATTTAGTGCAGTAACTGCTGTGTGTGACAGGAATGACTAGCAAATATTTATATTATCCTTGTTCATTCACAACAGAAGTGTTTGAGCACAAATTTCACATGTTTAATTCACACAAGAATTCCTTGGACAGTTTACAGAATACTCATTGTCTGTTTGTACTCAAAAATTACTCCCCTGGGTTGCATTAATCCATAAATGTTTCTAAACAGGATTGTAACACTTTTTGAATTATTATCGCTATATATACTATAAGATGTACATCAGCTATACGCACTATATTGCAATTGCTGGATGTATTAAGTTTGGAGAAACAGAGGTTGTGTTCTGATATCTCTACCAACAGGACAGAATGAGCATTTTGATTTTCTCACTTTAATTTTGGAAAGGTCAGATTTGTTGTCTTGGACTAATGCTAATAGAAGCTGTAGTTGACGAGGGAACAGTGTAAAGTGTCAATGCATGGATACTTAGGATATTTCATTTGATATATTCCACTAAAGCTATTCAGCATATGGTTTTCTTTCTTTGACCTAAAATAATACTATTTTGAGATGATTGGCTCATAAATTATAAATAAATAGTGATACGTGATTGGTCTTTCTACTGAATTCCTCCTTTAGCCTGAGAATTGAAAAAACTTATTTCGTTATATTATGGCACAAAAAAAAATTGAGGTTGGAAATTTAATTCCTACAAGATATTTTTGGTATTATAGTTCATGATATTCCATTTTCTTTCCTATTTTTGTGTAGCAGTATCCATAGCAACTACCATCATTTCAATTTCTCATCTTTTCCTAACAGTGAATGCTACCTGTAATATGCGAACTGCTCAGTTTACTCTCTTGTAAGGGAACACAGACTGACTAGCTACTATAAGACTTCATGTCTTTGATTTCCTTGGGATCTGTGGGTGCTTAGTACCCTAAAAATCAAGCTACTTACTTAAGAACCTAATTATTGATTTTAGGTGTCTACATTTAAGGTATTTAAGCTATAAAAATTCTAACTTGATATTTTAAGCCTGTGTTTTGGCTTTGGGCAGGTTCTGGTATGATAAACTAGAGAAAGTCAAGCGCTCTTTCTTGTTGGGAATATTAGTCTTCTGTATCGTTTCCTGTGTTTTCTTCTGCAGATATAGAAAGTTGACTTAACTTCATTCAGAACAAGAACTGCCACTGAATTCCACCCCCAAACTTTGTGGTTTTGCACTGATAGAATGCTTTTAAAAGTTAACCCATTGTATACTGTGCATGAACAAAAGACAATAGTGGTGAATGTAGGGGACAGAACGCTGAGGAAGAATTCATTATGTGGGAGTGAGTAAGTGAGGGAGTGCCCCTTCTGGATGAAAAGGAACTTGGAGCCTAGGAAAGGGGGAAGAGGAGAGAGAATGATCACGACCTTATCCCAGACCAGACCATGTGGACCCTGCTGATGCTCACTAACAGCTAGTGTGGGGTAGATTCCCACCCTGCCATGCTTGCCACAAACTAAATGTTTATGTAGACAAACCCTCTGTCATAATTGTAACATGTACACTTTATCCAACAAGGGAAAATAAATGTATGGTTTAGAGAGAATATCTGTATTTAAGAGCTCAAAGTGTGGAACACAAGCAATTTTTGTTGAAAAATCAAAAGACCAATGCCATACAGTTGCCACTTTAATGTGAAAAAAGATTTTTGGGGAGTGTGTGGGGGAAGTCTGTTAGGTATGCTATCTAGCAGCATGGTAGCAGAAGCAGAAGGGAAGATCTGTAACAAAAAATCAAGCTCTTAATTTTTTAAACTTCATACCGAAAATATTCAAAACTCCAAATCTGGCTTGAATCATAATAGAATATATTCACTTTATTGTCTGTCACGGAATTGGCATAAAATGTTTTCCTTCAGAATCATTTAAATGCTTTTTTTAACCTATGATATCTTCATTTATCTTCCTATTTTAGGGACCTGTCCCTTAGAGGTGGCGCCAGGGCTTGGGGCTACGGGCTTCTGTCTGGCGGGTCCCCTGAAACCGGCTTGCAGATGCCTGGTTGAGAACCGCTGCTCTAGAGGGTGCGGGTGTGGATACATTTCAGAGGTGGAGTGCAGATGGCGGGTCGGTTACAAATTAAGTGTTGTGGATGTGGATCCAAATTTTTGTATCTACGGGGCTCTCCCCATTTTTCCAGTCTCCAGTGGCCTGATTAGAATGTGTGCACAGGTTACAATCCAAGCGTTCTGACCTGTCTGGATTGTCTTACTGAAAAGAGAATAGGCTCTTACCAAAAGTGTACATTGCTGGGTATGAGGCACTAAAAATGAATGTCCTTGGATATGGTGTTAGGCATGCGTGCCAGTACATCACTGATGTATAAATAAACCAAGAATAATCTTCTTTTTCCACTGGTGATGAAATAACATTCCTATGGCAACTGCAGAAATTGCTTAGATAGAAAAGTAATATTACAAGTGTCTTCAATCTATTTTTAGCTTTTTAAATGTAATCTACTTCTTGAAAAATAAGGAATACTCACTTGATATCCCTCTGCAGACCACCAGCAAGTGCACCCATAGACACTGCTGGTCCTCAGATTGCAGTGTAGGAACCATTTACTGAACGGTTTACTATTACTCTTCATTTTCCAAGTAAGCAGTTTTGTATATGATTGCAAACATCAAGAGATCAATAACTGTAAAACATGCATAACTGGAGGACTCTATGGCCCTCCACTCATTGGATAAAACGCAGCTTCCCAAGAGCCAGTGCACTCTGCAATGCCAGATTGTATGGGGTGCAAGCTGCATAGATTTTTTTTTTATAGAGCCCAGATTTTTATACATCTGCTTGGCAGTATGCTTGGGGAGGAAGTGAAACTGGAGGGTCCATTTGCATAGATTTTTGTTTTTTTGTTTTTTAAATGGCTCTCCCTGAGTCAGAGGATTTTGTGCATAAAAGCCCAGGTAGGCTAATTTAGCTATGGGACTTAAGTAGGCTCTATGTATTTGGCCCTATGCCAAACTGGTCCCAATTGAAGGTCATTCCAGATGTTGCTTATAAACCTTTAAAATCCTCGGTTCTCTTGCTGGTAGTTTACCTTTGTGATACTTTTTCTTTGGCTGGAAATAAACTTATTAGAGACTAATTACAAGGCAACTCTGTGAATCGGATGACAGTGATAGTACAACATATGGTTGATCCTGCTTTACATCTGGCATCTCAAAAGATGGCCCTGTCCCAAACAGTGTACCAAGAAAGATTATCCTTGTTGTCAGGGTTGTGACTGAGCAATATGAGAAATTTATTGTCTGTTGTCTGGTGGTGAAGGAAGTGATTGCTGGTAGCCTCAGCTGATCAGCTCATAGATAATATATGAAGCTGTTAGATCAGGTAGGGTTACAGGAAATATTGTTTAAAAGAAACTTCCGACCTAATCTTAGTTGGCCCTCATCCAAACCAAGGTGGCTGACTAATTCAGGAGATACAAAAATCTCATGGTTATTCCTTTAACTATGGCCTCACTGTAATTTAGGGAAGGCACTAGCAAATCTTATGAGACTGAAGATTCCCAGTTAGACTGTTACAAGATTTTTGTGTAAAATTACAAGAGAGAACTTCACAGCTTTTCCTAGAAAGGACTAAGTGGATCCTCTCGCTTCTCAACATAAGCTGTTTTTCTGTGTTATCTGTCCCAGTCTTTGTTACAGACTTTATTCCTTATGTTTCCTTAGGTTTCTTTTCCCAGCTCTGGTAATTTGTGTTTTTTTTTAAAGTGACTCCCCTAATGTTATGGGAATCAATACTATACTTATTAAGCAAAAGAATCCTTGTTGAATACCTGTGACTCAGTTTTCTTGGATTTTATTCCTGGTGGCATTTAACCCTGTCATTAGAATGACAGCATTGTAGAATGATTTTTCCTCCGTAAGGGCTCCTCTTCATGCACTGTCAGCTTATCTACACTCAGTTAACTCCTCTGGAGTTTAGTGAGGGCAGTCACAATGCAAAACAAAACTTGAGGAGTGCAGAGTGTTACGTATTAGCAGCATAAGAAACATGAGTTCTCACTGCTGTATTTGCTCAAGTGTCAGCAGCATTCAGGCTACAACCTACACTATCTGATGGGCCAGTTGGGTCCAATTTAAAGCGCCATTTAACTTGAGCTGGAGATTTCTGTGTGGCCAGAGTTGGGTTGGGGGCAATGCTTGAATTAATCCACACGCTAATGCTGCCATGAAGGTGAGCCCTGACTGAGCCAGAGGGAATGCAGATTCAGCACACAGAATCCTTAGACCACCCTAAAAGAGAATCCATCCAATTATGATGACTGAAATCCAATTCATTTTAAGTTGTCAGTAGTTTGTAAGAAGATCTAACTTTAAGGCTCTGTCATGAAGAGCAGAGAGCTAAAAGTTGCGTGCTCAGAGGGAGTCAGGGTAAACTGGGGTCATGCTGCTGTCACACTCCAGCAGAGGGTGTCTGAACTCAGGGAAGATGAGGGGTTGTATAAGATACATCCATTGTGATGCTGGTGCAAAGAGCAGATCTAACTATGAGTAAGTAAGTTTGAGACCAGTGAATGCCCTCTTTAAGCTAATTTTTTATTTCTCTAAAGAAACTGATTTTTTATTTGTCTGCATGTTCTTTATAAACTACCAGCTTTTCAAGTGCACTGCAGTTTCACTACTGTGAAATGCAGAGTCCCAAAACTGTGCATGTGACACTTGGAAAAAGATGTAATTTTTTTTTTTGCTCTGGGAATAGGAGTTAAATAAAGGAAAACAATTGCCATTCATGTAAGATGTATTGAAACTTTGATTATCTTGTTTATGGATAACTGAGTGACTTTAAACTTCAAACAAAAAGAGCAGAGAACTTTGATCTGTGGTACAGGAAGTCTCTTTTAGATGACCTAGCATAACCGTATGTGTGGGAAAAAAAACAGTATCAATTTACCTATGTTAGGCACGTCACTTTTTTTAATGAAAAATGAGGAAGGGCAGCACGTGAAGGAACTGGAATTTAAATGTCTGATACCTAAATTAACCTTGGCAAACAGTAAAAGCAATTATTTGGATTTGGGTAACCAGTACTTTCCATGAAGGTCTCTTGATGTATGTTTGTACATTATCTTTTAAGGTTATCTTAAATTGAAGCTATTGTTTGTCGGTCTTCACTGTGCAAGGCTTTCATCTGATTTAATTACTGCTCTATAAAAGTTCAGAAAAATACTTTCCACTCAGCTGACTCACCTCTTGGAAGCAATTTTATTCAAACTATTTAAATAAGGCTAACTTTAAAAGCCAATTTCCACATAGTTTAATTGACCTTCCCAAATCATGAAGGGGCAGGAGCCTTCTAGTGCATTTGCTTGCTCTGCTTTTGTGATAATTTGTGGCCAAACTCAACATTGGGACCATAAATATAATTGTTTGGAGGATTTTTGCATATCAAAGCAATGCAAAGGCAAATGTGGTAAGGGAAAAATAGTTGTCGTATTCAAAAGAGAAATGTACACATTTGTCCAGCCAAGCTCAGTTCCTTTTTACTTCTGTATTTTTATAACCCATGATACATTGAGGCTGAACAATTTATCAAATGAACAGTTTCCAAATGACCCACATGTTTAAAAATATGGTTCATGCTGAGGGGTTGGAACCATCTAGAAAACAGTGACTCACAAGTACTCTCACTCTCTTGCGGGTTTGAGTGTTCTTCGTGGAGACTTGTAAGGGACAATGACTCTAACTGTCCTCGGTTCCTTTTTACTATTTATGTGAGGTCTTGGCAAAAGTGGGGAAGGATGTTGTGTAAGTGTGAATGTGTAGAGGCAGTACACTCAGACAACTCCAATAACAGGTTAATAGTCTTTTGTTCATGTGACAATAATCAATGTACCTAGTGCCAGTTTGAAAAATTGTAAGAGAGTTTGCTTTAGTCTTTGCTACAGGACAGATTGTTCTTAATTTGTGGGTGAGGGAGGGCAGATGGAGCTCATGCTAGAAAATCCTTGCATCTAATATACTGAGAAATTCTGTGTGATGCATTACATAGCGTGAATTATATTTGCAAACCTTTCAAGACAGTGGGTCAATTGTGAAATTCAGGGCTTTCTTTTTTGTGCTTTGATATCTTAATGTTCACTTGAAAAGGGTCAGTAGTACTTACTACAAGTCCTGTAGTTGAATTACTTAACAAGAAGTTACTTGCCTAGTTCAGCCTAAATGGACAGTGTAAACACAAACCTGTAATTTGGTTTATAACACTAAGTGCTTTCACATTTTTATAGTTTAAAAAGATACTTAATATAATCCCTTTCATTTGATTTGGTGAGTTAGGATTGTATCTCCAGCTATTTCTTAAAAAAGAAATTCTGTATTTCTAACTTTGTTAGGGTTGTAATTTAAAATGCAAACATACAGTATTTTGAGGCATACACTTCCTGCAAAGCTCATGTCTGTTACTAATGGGAAGCAGTTTTCGTTTGTGTCCAAACGTATAGCAGACTAAAGAGAACTGAAAAGTATGCATTTCCCAGTGTAAGCCTAGAAAATGTACAACATTCTTTCGTCTCTAATAAATAAAGCTGTGTATTCCTGCTAAGTGTCCTGTGTATAAAGCTACTGCGTATATTAAACATAGCAATATATTTACAAAAATTAAGATAGATTTTTGTAAATTTTCAGTAGGATTGCCAATTTTGGTTGGATGTATTCCTGGAGAGCATCACAAGACATAATCTTTAATTAAAGATTAATTCCTGGAGACTCCGGGCCAATCCTGGAAGGTTGGCAACCCTATCCTTCAGTGTTTCTCAAATATGGCCACCGTGGCTGCACGAGGCCACCAGGGGCTTTTCTTGAGGCCACAGCTTCCTGGGTGGTGAATGGGGCAGAGGGGTGGACAGCAGTGTCCCTTCCCCCAGGGCCACCAGCAAGGGTTTGGGCCTTGCTCCCGCTGGAGGCGCACACGCTGGGGGAGCAGGCAGGCAGTGAGTTCCCCACCTTCCCGGGGCGGTGGGCTCGGGCTTCAGCCACAGGGTGGTGAGTGGCAGGCTTCAGCTGTGGGGCTTCAGGCTCCATCTCTGGGCCCCAGCCTCCATCTCTGGGCCCTGGGTGCAGGGCTTTGGGCTCTGTTGCTCAGCCACCCAGTGGCAGGCTCCAGCCTGTGGGGCTGCGCAGCAGTGGGCTCCAGCCCTGGCCTCACCTTCTCCCGCCACCCCGATGGTCCCTGTTGCATTTCCTAGCCTGCCATCCATTCCTCCATCATCCTTGGCCCTGCTGTCTCCCTATCCGCCTCCCCATCAGGGTTTAATTTGTCTCCCAAGTCTGCTGTGAAAAGTGATATTTTTGTGTTTGTTAATATCACTTTCACAGCAGACTTAGTAGCTAGCTGGGAGGCTGTGAAAAGTAATATTAACATACAAGCATCACTTTTCACAGTAGCAGACTTACTAGCCAGCAAGTTTAAAAAAATAAAATGAAATAAAAAGCAACCCAAAAAGCAAAAGAAACAACTAGAACAAAAGACAAGAACGTGCAAAGCATCGTATTTGTGTTTCTATTCTGTTTAGGTCCAGTAAAGAACAGAGACGAAGTGTACATTATTTTTGTTGAGTCTGAAAAAAAACCCATCCCCTACATAAATAAATTACAATGATTTGGACATGTATGTGTGCATATTTGTTTTTCCTAAAGTTAATTAAACATTTTAGGAAAAATTGTCAGAGCAGCCACAAGCAAGAGTTGGTGGCCGCACTCTGAGGCCACCAAAAATTTGTGAGAACCCCTATTTAGTGGTAACATTACCTAGACAATTAGCTCCCCCCCATGCCTTGTAGAATGCTGTAAATAGCTTGTTCATCTGTGGTATCCTGATATTTAGTCTTGCTAAATTCTTACTTAAAGCAGAATACAGAGTAACTTTGGGTCTCTAGTGGAACATACACTTTTTTTCCCTGTGTGATCTTTTGGTCTTGTTTGGATTCTGAGGTTCTGTGATCCTCTGTCTTGTTGTTATGCATTATTCAGTATGTCTTCACTTCAGGGAACTTTCTGGTGGTGCCTTGTAATTGGCTTTATTTAAATTATTTTTTCCCCAAACACAAAAAGCCACGGATATTTCCATGTTTGTGTTCTCCCTCCCTGCCCTTCCTCTCCCCACCCCTCCAGTCTGTTGTTACTTTAATTCAATGTCTGAAAGCACCCCTATTGTGATTTGGGTAGTCTTTTACTGAATCTTGTTGTGTTAGAGCTGCATGAGATGTGAAATAGTTACTTGTGCCATTGGATTTAGTATCACAATCTCTACTATTTTGTGTTTTTATGGAAAAGAATTCATATTGTGGATAGCTTAGAACATCAGGACAGTTTTATTCTTTGCAGCATAACCTGTTGAGACTCTCCCACTTAATATATGGGCACATTTTACAAGTTCCAGTAACTTGTTGCAATTCGTTGAGTCTCATTTCTGGAGGACTCTTATCCTGACCTCTGTCTTGGGTGCAGATTTGGTGGTGGCTTTTGGAAACTGGGAGCCAGTGTACCTTTTGGTGTCAAGTTTATGCTTCAACCTGGTCTATGTTTGCCTTACAATTTCAGTTAAATGCAATTTATTTAATGCAGTTCTCTGGCAAGTGTTGAGTTTATGGTATAGGTTTTCACTGCTCTTTCCATAACTTCTGCCACTAATGTCTCCGACATTTGATCTGCTTGTTATATTTTAACCTTCAATTTTAATATTGTCATTAGACTCTCATTTCAGAGCCGGAGCCCCGAATACTCCTTGACACAGTGGAACCAATTTTCTCAATGGCAATATTAACTTATTTGTTTGCAGCAAAATATCCCTAATTTCCATGTCTACAAAAATAGACAGCTATGTCTTGTTGACATAAGATTTCACGATCCGTGTCTTCACCATGACTGTTCAAAAGGATATGTTTTTTGTTATGGACTTCAAGCAGCATAGTTCCACTCTTGAGGCTGTCCAGCTCAGAACCTCCTTCTCCTCATGTATTCCAGGGAAGGGAGGAGCTTATAGCTGGCTTCAGCACCTTCTATACGCAGGCCTTGACTGATAGACTCTTCTTCAGGTGACTGAGGTGGCCAGCCTATACTTATTTTCTTCTACTCCCTAATTACAAGCTGAACTTCAGTTCCCACTCCCCAGTGTCCTACTGCCTCACTCCATGGAATAATGCATATAGAATGGACTGTAGCCCAACACATTCCCCACCCTCCCCACAAGGAAACCTGCAGAGCAAGCATCAGCTGAAGGCAGGTCCCAGCACAGCAGGGAGCTAGAAACCAAAATGTTGGGCACATGGCTGCTGAAAAATGGTGGATTCTGTGGCAGAAGTACTGAATTCTGTGGCATCTTGGGGAAAAAGCTGGCTAATGCTAGCATGTAATTATGGCATCCACAAGCCCTGGTTTGAAATGAATGGGCCAAGTCGCACCTCTCAGAGCTATTGTTTCAGGTTCTCTGCAGATGAGAGGTGTTTTGGGTTCTTTTAAAAAAGTTTCTTTTGGTTGAAGCAAACAGGCCAGAAATGCGAACCAATATAAACCAAAGGAAACTCTTTTCAAAATGGAAGTTGAGTTTCTGTGGTGAATTCTGCAGCAAATTCCACTGATCAAGGAATACTCAAGTCGGTACCTGACCATTAATAGAAAAGAATGTGGGATTTCCTTTTACTATGTTAGCCATTCATAGACCATTACAAGGTGAATGCTTCTTAATCCATGCTAAATGATAAAGAAGTGTTTTGTTACAAATTTCCAAATTCTCAAAGGGCATGACTTTGGTAACCCAGTGTGGTCTTGCCTAGTTAACTTACCACCCAAGTTAAATCTGCTAAGGACTGCTTGAGAATTACTTGGGTTTCTGTTATCAAATGAGATGTGGACTTTTAGATATGAACTGCTAATTTGCTTGGTGAAAATTCTTTTAGTTCTGACTCTCATGGCGCTCAGTCAAATAGTCTGTTGTTCTTTTGGAGTCCATTTATAGAGTTTAGATTTCATACTGTATTTATTAGGTTTGATTCATTATATTCTTCAGACCTTTGAGTCACAGTTTCACTGGAAGATTTTTCTTTTCTCATCACTGGGATCACTCCATGCTTACCACCAATCCAGTCAAGACGACACATTTCAACTTCCAGCCTCTGGTAAAGGAGTGGATGGTATTCCCTTCAGAGCTGACCAGTGCCAATCAAAAGGTCTTTTTATGCAAATTCTAATCCCCTCCCCCGACCGCCCCCCCACTGAGAGGTATTGAAATGCACTAGTAGAGGGAATATGCCCACTCGTTACTGGATGGGAATTGCATGCTTGCATTTTAAATGACTTGTCTTGAAAGTGGACCTTTTGTGTTTTCAGTGGAAATTCATTGAAAATGGAAAGTCTGCTTTTGTGTAATTGATACTTTTTAGGTAGTGAGACGGTTGAGCTAGTTGAATTAACTGGCTGAGAGTGCCAGTGTCTCTAAGGGAAAAGTCGGTTCATGCATTGTGGAAGGGTACAGACCCTCCCGTGATCTCAGTTGGCGGAAGGAGTTGATCAGTTTTTTTTTAATTTTTGTTTTTTTGTTTTTTTAAGTTTCTAAATGTCCTGCAGGGGCAGACAATGAGTTTATTATTTGAGAATTGTCCTCTACCCTTGCTATTTATCCAGGTTTTCTAAAGGCACCCATCACTGTAGTTTCCAACAACCTCCTAAAGAGTTAAAAACCAAACATGCAAATGCTACATGGCCTAATTTTATTGCTTTATCCCCTCTTTGCTCTCCTTCTACTCTGTGTCCCCTTTCTCTTTTTTCTTCTTTTCTTTTTTCTCTAGTTCTGATTCCTCTCTTCTTTGCTGTTGGGAATATGGAAGAGCTAAGATGAAGAAGAGAGTTTTACACTTTTCTGAAAGAGATCTGATTTCTGGTTACTCTGACTATTAGGTAGTAAGCTTCAAAGCTTTTGCCCTCTTCCTACGAGTCCTGTCCTCTCTTCTTACATCCTTCACTCTTAAGGATGACCACTTTCATCGTTACTTCTTGATTAATGTAGGTACTGAGGGAGATTACTACTCAGCTAGTTTCTCAATTATCTTGATCAAGAATGGGAGTTTGGATGCTGGGGTGGTAATTGACAAGGCCTGAGTCAAGAGAAGGTTTAAAAATATGTGGCATTAAGACATGCTCTAATCAAAGGTGCCCTCATTAAAGGTGGCATTTGATGATTTTTACCAGTAAAGGTGCCAGATGCACCAGATGCATCTTTCCACAGCCACAGTGATCATGGGTCTGTGTGATGGGTGTACCAGGCTCAGAGGCCCCCTGCTGCAGGCCTCAGGGTCCTACCACACCCTGTCCCCAAAAAGGAGCAGTGGAACTATCCTCCAAGTGGCCTAGAGAGGCTGCGTGGGAAGCAGCAAATCAGAGGGAGGCTGCAGGACGCAGCCAGTCCAGGCCCAGAAGGCCCATACAAAAGGAACTGCGGTACAGAACAGGAGGCAGTTTCTGCTTGGAGCCATAGGAGCAAGGATGGTGTTCCTGTCTGGCTGAAAGGACTGCAGAACCTCAAACAGATCAGTTGCTGTCAGGGACCGGGGGAGCAAGGAGGAGCTCCTGGCTGGTTGCTGGAACTTGGTAGCTGAAGCCCTAAGGTAAGGATGAAGGGGTCATGGAGAAGTGGCCCAAGAAATTGTAGCAGCATCGTGACTAGTCAAAGGGATGCAGCGGGTGGCTGATATTTGTAGGGTCCCTGGGCTGGGACCCAGGAATGGTTGGCAGGCCCAGGTCCCCACCAGCCACAGTGGCGGACGGGCTAAATCCTTGAGGAGGGAGTTGAACTGATCCCCAGAGAAGGGATTGAAGACCTTGAAGAGGGTCAGTGATATTGGACTTTAGGGACTTTGGTACATCCCCAGAAGGGGACCTGAACTGTTTAGCGACTCAGCTGGAGAACTGGGGTCAGAGAAGGGCCCAGAGAGGGTGAAGATGTCTCCAGGGAGGGAGCCCGGAGGGCACAGACTCATACCAGGGCCAGGACTGTTTAAAGACTGAGCCCAGGGAGGTCTACAGGAAGAGCCGTTCCACCCGAGGGATACTGAGAGGCCTCTGTTGGGCTCTGTATCCCGGAAGAGGTTTGTTTTGTTTGTGTTCCATATGTAGACTGTGTGCGACTTGGCTGGAGGGCTGAGTTACAGAAGACCTAGCACAATTACAGAGACTGAGTGGAGGCACATGCACTTGGCCAGGGGGCACTCGCAAGAGGTGCGTGCCACTCTGTTATAGTGTGAATCACTGGTAGTGGTGCAGATTTCTTCCAGCACTCTAGTGTCTTGCTCAGGGAAAATACTGAATGCTGTAAAGAGGGGAGGTTCTGTCTTAGCATGTGACTGCTGCTGTCTGGAGAGGGCATGCGGGATTTATTTGATCTTCTCTGAGAAGCTTGTCGATAGTTATTCATATGGAGTGGAGCTGGCTTCTGAGTTTGTGTGGATGCAGTCTGAACTGAGACAGTCATTCACAGACCATTAAAATTCTGCAGTGCAGGATTTAGCTGCTGCAGTGGCAGAAGAGAAGAGAGATTTTAGTCTCAGCTACAGCCATAGCCTAGGATTCTAGAAAACCTTGTTTTGGAGTTTCCAGCTTCTGATCAGGTTTTCAAGTATTGCCATTTGTTTCCTTCCCTCCTGTGTCATCTGAAATCAGTATCTGAGAACTAAAGAGATTTAAGGGTCTGAAGGTGCCAGTGTTTGTCTGTCTGGCAATGGCTCATGCATGCTCCAAGTTGTCCTAGTCTTATTTACATTAAATCCATTTTACATTGCTCTAGCAATGTAAAGCAGCTTTAGTGTAAATAAGAATCAGGTCTGTAGCATCTTACTTGGTCTTACAGTCTTTGGCTCTTTGGTTGTATATGGATTTTATTGAAGATGCTCTGGAATTTATCTGGGACCATAAATTTACAGGGGCAGACCATAGTGATAGTCCCTTCTTCCAACTTGTGTGCCTGCAGATTGATCTTGGTTTGAAGGAGGTGGTGACCTTCCTGGGAAAAGGGGTGAGTTCCTAATATTTCCTATTTCCATTTCTAGGCCAAAGAATTAGTCCAGTGTGAGACCAACTTTGTGAATTGATCCCAAGAATACCTGTGTAGCCCAAAGTAGAGTGCTTGTGTGTAGAAGAGGCGTTTTTTTTATTGTCAGTGTAGATGTTAGTCCCCTGTCATGATGAGCTTTGGGGACTCCACTATTGTCAGTCAAACGCCCGCTCTCCAGGGAAACCTACAATTTATGTGCTCTGAAGATTAGTATGTAATTATCTCCACTGATTTACAGATATGGTGGATACATGCAAAGGATTCTGTTTTTCCAAGGGATCCTTCTCTGCATTTGATGCTGAATGGGAGTAACATGGCTGGTTGGCCACTTGTTTTGTGAATTTGGATAGGGACAATGTATAGGGAGGATGGGGTGAGCCAGCATTGGGCCTCTGCTGCCAACTAACCAGGAACTGGTAAAAAAGGACAAGATGGGAGCCTTGTCTGATAAAAGGATGTGGAGGTCAGATCTGTTGACTACTGATCTTTCATCACATAATATGAATTTCAGGTCTGCGCTATTGGCTGTGTTGGTGTTATATTCACCTGAAGGGGTGGTTGTAAACTGAATGTACTATATTGGTAGTAAGTATCTCTCTGGTTATTTTCTTTGAGTGTATGTTGTTTCCAGCATTTGTTCTTTCTTTTCCTTACCCCAAGTCACATGATCCCATAACGGAGAAGGGAGGAAAATGGCAATACTGGTGGTCATGGGATCTGACCCTACAAAAGATCACCCATTTATAGGTGCTGGCCCCTATAAGTAGCTGGAACAACTTGTTCATGTCCTTAGCTTGAGCAAGTCAGTCTTCGCCTTGCATTTTGACCATGTCCAAAATTGAAGTATTGGTGTCTCTGAATGGCCATAAAAGGTTTAGCAATGTTTTAATGTCTGTATTTTAAGGAGGAGGTAGAAAATGCCAGATGTAGTAGGTATTTCTCCATGAAGACTCTTTCTTGTCAGAACTTTAGAATGAAATGTATTATAGCTGTATCTTGCAAATCACATTATAAAGCACTCCAGGAATGATCAGCAAGTTGGACTGCTCGACTTCTGACATAATCAATTTATATATAAAGTGATCTCCTTTCATAGAGCCAACTTTCTTGATTGTTCTATGGCAACTTAAGGTTTTATTTGTGGTTCTGTTATCACTTATAGTTGTAATTGCTTTTCATTGGGAGTTCAGGGTGTTCAGCAGTTTGCAAAATTGGACAGTTAGGACTTGTTTGTTTGTATACTGTGGGCCAAATTCAGATGCAAGTCTAAGATGTAATTTACTATGTTTTACTCCGGCTCTCTTGATATGTTACAGTTAAGACATAAATGGACTCTGACTTGCATCTTATAGATGTAACTTGTCGTACACTCCATCTCCTTATTTTGATTTATAAATGCTAGTCAGTGTTTCCTGCTGCGCCCTTCTGGACCTAGTATGGCTATTGCTTCTTAGACTGACTTAGATTTGGAGGACCAAATGCAAATGTGATGTGTAAGAGGGGAAGGAGGTGAGATATTCATGTTTGTGAGTGTGCACAGTGAGGAGGCAAGAAGGTTATAAATTTCACCAGTTTAGACTCCCTGAAACAAACCTGTGACTGTCTCACTCAGTCTGTGAACGTTACACACAATCACTATGATTAACCTTGATATGCACCTTGCTTTTTGAACTTCCATCAAAAACAAATTTTCAAAGACCTTTGGTCAGCTTGGCTCAAGGATCTGAGAGTTGCTGTTACAGAGTCGGTAGTTTTGGGTTTTTTATGGTGCTCTCAGGATACTACAAAGTCTAGACCCTCTTTTGGAGAAATGCCTCATTTTTTTTCAAGTTATAGTACTGTAATTCTGATTGTGATTTCAGTTAGTGTGGTTTCATAAACCTGCCAGATGGGAATCTGAGAAACAAGGGATGGCCCTTATTGAAAGCCATGGTCACCAGTCTGAGGATAGAATACTGATGAGATGAAAAAATAAAGCTGAAAAGTGTCAGACTTCTGATATATTCATGTGCTACAATTTTGCAACTACAGTTTTACAGACAGGTCAAAGATCTTCAGTCTAGCCAAAAGAAAGCAAATGGTTTCAAATAGAATGGATGTTAATGCTCTGTTTGCCAAATGAATTAAGAAATAATTTGGATCCTAATATTTAATATGAAGATGAATATGGCATGATTAAGTTTTTTCAGAATGTTTTTTACAATTCAGCATCATAATACAGCTTAATAAAATACCTTTCCAAACATGTGCTTTTCTTTAGGGAAGCAAAGAAACAGACTGGAACCGATGGATACCATATTTGTTAAACAGGTTAAAGAAGGTGGACCTGCTTTTGAAGCTGGATTATGCACAGGTGCTGTTCTTTTATAGTGCTAATATAATATAAAAAAAGCTATAACTTTTCTGCAGTCTTGTCATCTTGATTATTGCACTTTCTGGACTCTCTTACTCTCACCTCTCCCTCTGTGGTCTGCCCCAAACACTGCTACTATAGTCTTCTCTAGGTCCTACCACTCTGATCACGCAAGTCCACCCCTTTGATTATTTTTCAATGTCTTCCTGTCTCCGCACCACAAACTCATGCTCCTTTTCCTTGCCTATAAAGTGTTACATAAACTTGCCCCCACCTTAATCCTGGCTTCCATTTTATATTGCTTCCTCTCCCACGGTCAGCTCTTCAGTTCTCTGTTTGCTCCTTCTTTACTTTTTTCACAATCTTTTCTTTTATGCTGTCAATCATGCTACCTCTCCACCTATCCATACTTTGAGCATTGTTACCAGATTTATCCTCTAAGTCAGTGGTTTTCCAACTTTCTATTTCTGGGGACCCAGTTGAAGAAAATTGAAGCTGAAGACCCAAAGGAGCTGGGGATGAGGGGATTTGGGATTTGGGCTCAGGGCTGGGGCAGGGGATTGTGGTGTGGGAGGGGGTCTGGGCTGGGGGAGCAAGCTCTTCTGGGGCCAGGGATGAGGGATTTGGGGTGCAGGAAGGGGTTACAGGTTTGGGGGGAGCTTCAGGGCTGGGGCAGGGGATTGGGGGCTCGGGCAGTGTGTGGAGCCTCGTGGCCCCCCTGCCTAGAAGCCGGACCTTCTGCTGGCTGCAGTGTCGGAAAAGGTAGGCACTAGCCATGGGGTGGGCAAACTTTTTGGGCCGAGGGCCACATCTGGGGAAATTGTACGCAGGGCAGGGGGTTGGGGTGCAGAAGGAAGTATGGGTGTGGGAGAGGGTGCAGTGTGCAGGAATAGGCTCAGGGCAAGGGATTGGGGAGGAGGAGGGTGCGGACTGCAGGAGGGAGCTGGGGGTTGGGGTGCATGAGGGGTGTGGCAGGGGGCTCAGGGCAGGGGGTTGGGGGGCGGGGTGTAGGAGGGATTCTGGCTCCGGCCTTGCGCCGCTTACCTAAAGCGGCTCCGGGGTGGCAGCAGCGCGCCCTGGGGCCAGGGCAGGCTCCCTGCATGCCTGCCCTGGCCCCATGCTGTGCCGCTCCAGGAAGTGGCTGGCACCATGTCTCTGCGTGGCCCCTGCGGGAGGGGAGGGCACAGGGCTCCATGTGCTGCACTTGCCACGCCTCCAGGACTTCCCTGAAGCTCCTATTGGCCACGGTTCCCCATTCCTGCCCAATGGGAGCTGGTGGGGGGCAGTGCCTGGAGGCAAGGGCAATGCATGGAACCTCCCTCCTCCCCCCCCACGGGGCCTCAAGGATGTGGTGCCAGCCACTTCTGAGATTGGTGTGGGACCTGCGGCACCATGGGGGGCAATCCTGTGGGCCATAGTTTGTCCACCCCTGCACTGGCCTGCCTTTGCTGGGCAGCACTGCCGATGGGACTCTTAACATCCCGGTCAGCAGTGCTGACCGGAGTAAGGTGACCAAGTGCCTGACATGCTGCGACCCAGTACTGCGTCTTGACCCACAGTTTGAAAAACACTGCTCTAAGTGCCCTCTCTTCCATCAGACCTCTACATCAAACCTAACACTTCAAGCAGTCCTGCTCTTCTTCAGTTCTCCTATAATCCCCTCACCCTCCTTTTCCTGAATGGTTGTCCTGTATTTTTATGTGTTTTTTGTATTATTTATTTGTATTAATGCCCCAAACCCACAATCAAGACTGGGGCCATATTGTAATAGGTGCTATACAAACATAAAGGAAGATGTGAAGAGCTTATAATTTAAGATAAGACAAGGGACAAGTGAGTGTGACAAACAAGAGGAAGGGTTGAGGAAGGACAGGACTTTACATGTGGTTACATAGGTTATGTGCATAACTTGATGGTTCGAAATCATTTAACCCTCCACCTTCCCACTCCCCCAACCTATTTTAAAGCAAGTAAATATGAGCAGTCCCCATTTGGCCCTCTACCTAACCATTATTTTGCTTGTTTTGTCTGATTTAGTCCAAAAAATCTTTGAAACAGAGAATCCATCTGTTTGTAAAGCACCATTTAAAGTGCATTACAAAGGCTAGGTCTGCACTAAGAGCATTTACCCCTAGGTATACCAGTATACTATGCTGGCAAAACACTCCTGGTCTGGATGCAGCCAAAGTTGCACTTTATACTGATGTGGTAAATACCCGCTAGTCCCCACAAGCAAAACAAGCTATACCAGGATATAACTCTTGTCTGCGCTACAGAATTCTGCCTGAATGCCTAAGTTGATCAGGCTCTCACCTCTTCGCACCATTATGCTGGCACAAGTCTGGTATAGACTTAGCCTAAGTTTTGTAATAATTTGTGGTTCTTTATTTAAATTCTTCAAGAAAAGTTTTTAGAAGGAACAATCCTACAAATTATACAACTACAGATTAGGTAGCTGGATACCATTGTAAATGAGAATTTCTATCCTTAAAAGCATGGCAAACACTATACTACACAAAAGCAATGCATGTGAGTCAGAGAACACTCCTGACCTGGCTGTTGAGATTTGATTGTTTTTTTAAATGTATACATGTATTAATTGCTTGGACTAGGGTAACTTTTTTCAAAAGAAATATGAAAACTCTAGGGCATTTAGAAATTTAAAAATCACAGCACTGACTTTCCAGGCTCTGCAGTACATCCTATTTTTTTTTTCTTCTCTCTCTGATATAGTTTTACAGTAGCAAGCATTCTCTGAGCAACCATGGCATCATTTGATGCTGGTGTATAAAGAGAGACGTTTTGGCTTGATAAAATGCAACATACGCTGAAGTTGTACAAAAGGAGCATGTTACTTTTCTGACCGAAGATGAAATTCAATATTTGCCATACTGAAAAGGATAAAATCAGTACAGAGAATATTTTATTTTCAGACTTATAAAAAGGTAGAGAATAAATTATAATTTTTTTTTAAATTGCCCACGTGTCCTTTTAAGGAGACTACTGATGGTCATAATATCTAATTAGGTCATGTTGCTATTTCTGTTAAAAACTGTAGATTAACATGTAGTATTATGGCTGTGTCTTGGAAATCACATTATAAAGCACTCAGAGAACGGTCAGCCAGTTAGACGGCTCGGCTTCTGACACAATCACTTTGTATATAGTGGGTATCTCATTTTGTGGAACCAACTTTTCTTGGGTTGTTCCATTGCAATATATGGTTTTATTTCATTTTATGGTTACACTAAAGGGGTTAAAAGATTTTGAAATCGAATATGAACTTAAGTAGTTACGTTTCATTATTTTTGTCAGTTTATATTTCATTGCTGCAAGGCACTTATTTTGTATTATTGAATGTCTCATTCACAGTTTGATTGGACAGAAACACCCAGTTTGCAAGTGGATCAGTTGCCTGGAAAAGCTAAATGTGGCATGCTGTAATATAGAGACTTGTGATAATCTTGTAAACTTGAATGAAAGGATATCCTAACTGCAGAATGGTTTATTTAAACATTTTTCATAGTTCTATGTAGTTTTGTATTCATAAGTCTAACTGGGTTGTTGCTGAGCAGGTCCATAGTTCCCATGTTTGACACTCAAAGCATTTTACCTCAGAGATCACGTCTGAGAATGCCAAACATGGTAGAAAGCAATTACAATATCTATAAACTATAATGGGCCTGATTATGTACACCTATGCAAAGTGGGTATAAGATACTGTCAGGACAGCATTTTGCATGTACTCAGCACAAGTGTAAATGACTCTACAACATACAAGGCAGAGGAGAATTGGTACCAGTGTGTTCAGATTGAGTCACAATGTTGCCAAAAAATATTGAGGTGGGTTTAATCATTGGATAACTGTAAGAACAACTTTCACTTACTTCTTCCCACAATAAGTACATTCTCTCCTTCTGTCTACCTATGACAGAGCAAAGCCCCTTCCACCTTATAATCTTTGTTCAATCACTCCATTCCTGAGGCTGATTCTGTCTTCGGTGCCACTTAAACTTCTAGGCAATTCCTTTTCTGAGTCATTGGGCACTTGATCCAGGCTGACCCACATCACTTCTTCTGGTTCCGAGTCTGAGAGCTGAATTGAAAATCATGGGAGAGCAGGCTGGAACCAAAAACTCCACAGGAAGACAGGTGATATGAGGCAATATAAGGATGTTCATCATTACTCAATATTCCTATGTGAAAACAAGAAGGACCAAATAATTGGGCAAGGTTTGAAGCTATAATTAAAAAAAAAAAAAAAAAAAAAAATCCGTTCCTATTTTCAGTGGCAAGAGGGAAGGCTCTGATGGTATTTGGAAGAAGCCCTACAATATGGCTGAACTTCTTAGAACAGGATTTAAAACTTCTAAGTATGTAGCTCTTGGCCTAAATTATGACAAATTTTATCTGTAAATTTTTTTTTTTGTAGTTTGAGAATGATTCAAGCATTCCAGACTAAACTGTGGCTTCAGAAAAATCCAACACTTCAGTGAAATTAGGTAGGGAATTCACAGTGATCTACCTACTTATCTGGAGTTTGACTTTCTACCAGCCAAGATTACTCATCGGTCATGTGGATTATCAGCCGCCAGGATGTTTGGCATCAAATTCTCTTCTGTAGTGTTGCTTATTATTCTTGCTCACCTTTGGGAAACTACTTTAGCCAGCAATACCAGTTCAGCAAAACAATCAGCTGAAACAAGGACCCAAATGCACTGTTCAAAAGGTTACATTTGTAAACCTCCAATGTGTGATCCTTTATTCATCATGTGTTGAAAATCATATGTACAGTCTAAACCAGTAAAAAGAGGAACCATTAGGTCAGTTTCTGGATATGGAACTCAGCTGGGTTAGATCTTCCAACTGAGGACAAAGTTCTGCATAATGCCAGGAAGCAGGAGAGGTGATCGCTCAAGAGTGTTCAGCAGTCATGTATTCCAAAGAGTCTCCAGTATATATCTATAATTGGTTAACCTCTTCTACAGGGTATTTGTATAGAGAAGATTCTATCTAAGAAAAATAAGAGTTCTTCCTCTCTGTGGTGTTAGAGTTCAAGATGTCTTTTCTTCTGTTTCAAAGCCTCTTATATGTTGTTGTCCGTCCTTAAACATTTTCTATTTCTTTCTTTTCTTCTTCTGAGAGAAGACCAGGATGTGCACGATTAGTTTATAATTCCTGTATTGTGTAGGGGGTACAGCCTCTTTTAGCTCTGTTGTGATAGTCATGAGGTTAGTTTCTGTTTCAAAACTGAAAAGGAGCCCACAGTACACAGATCTGTCATGTTTCCTTTATGTTAAGTTGCCATCTATCCGTGGTTGAAGAGTGAGAAGATTATAATCAGTAGGACACAACAAAACTACCTAGAGAAGCTCAAAGAAACTGCAGTTCAATTCTAAATTTGATCTAGGTGGCAGAGAATTAGACCACTACACCATATGGATAGATAGATTGGACATCGAAAAGCTAAAAGCATCATACAAGTAACACTAGCCTTTTAAGGAAAAGAAGGAATTGGAGCAGCTTTAGAAACATTCTCTCCTGATTGCTATAACTACTACATTTTAGAACAAAAGAGTATTGCAGTGCCTGTTGGAAAGACACATGCTACTGCTGGAGGTGTTCTGAATCCAAAATTACCAATTTTTTTAAAATCTCTAAACAAAAGTTTACTTGTAAATATTTTTTTTTAAAAAATCAACATATTTCAATATAGAGAAGTATTCCTCAAAAGTTGTTTTGGAGGCCAATTTTTTAAACTAGCCTTTTCTATTGTTTGTGCCTGCTTGTGTGTTCAAAAGAACATTTGTATGAGCAAATGAGTTGTTTAAGGGGTGTAATTTGGGAGCATAGAATTAAGTACCAGATCTGAATATTTGGCCGGAAAATTTTAATTTTTGTTTTTAATATACGCACTATATCTACACATAAAGAAATATTTTTAAGTAGCAAAGAATATGCTTGTAGTTTGTTTTTAAAGCAAGCTAAACTTAAATCCATTATGTTAGTGATCCTGATTATTGTAAAGTACTGAACCATCCTTTTAAAATGAATGGAGAAGAATCCAAAGAACTGGAATAGAAACAAATATGCTGTATGTTTAACTTTTTATTTATTTTTTTCCCATAGGTGACAGAATTGTAAAAGTCAATGGAGAGAGTGTTATTGGGAAGACATATTCCCAAGTAATTGCTTTAATTCAGAACAGGTAAGATATTTGTAAATTAGTCCCTTTTGAGTGCCAGCTTAATAAATTGGAGCATAGGGAGGGATGACTGTTGCAGTATTCTGCAAAAGTGTGTGTGTCAACCACTGGGTGTGCAAGTTTGTGTGCATGCGTGTGTGTATATACACACACACTGCTTGTGGAGGTGGGAGGGATTTTTATATTCTATATATAATATTATATATATATAAAAAAAAATCCCTCCCACCTCCGCAAACAGTATTGTACTCATAGGAATTGTTGTACTGTATTAGAGCATGGTCCATCTAAGCTAGTATTTGTCTTTAATAGTGGACTACACCAGATGCTTCAAAAGAAGAATAACGGAATAATAGTGTAATAATCTTCCCCTCCATGAAGGTCTCATTCTAATCCCTAATATTTGGAGATTGATTTAAAAAACGAAGCATGAGGTTTTATATCCCTTCAAAATTTTTGTTAGGATTAACTGTTATAATTCTGGATTTTATTGTATACAGTGCTGTTGTAGCTTTGTTGGTCCCAGAATATTAGAGACAGGGTGGGTGAGGTAGTATCTTTGGTCTGAAGAATAGCTCTGTGTAAGATCAAAAGCTTATCTCTCACCAACAGAAGCTCGTCAAATAAAAGATACTACCTCACCCACCTTGTGCCTCTAATCCTTTTTTGAATCTTATTAAATTCTTGGCCTCAATTATATTCTGTGGCAATGAGTTCCACAGTCGAGCGGTTTTGGAAATGGATTTTATTTATCAGTATTGAAAGTGCCACCTTTTATTTTCATTGCGTGTCGTCTTGTTCTTGTGGTGTTAGGCAGGGAGAAAGAAAGCTCTTGATCTACCGATTCTATTCCATACATTATTTTATATACTTTCCATGTCTCCTCTTTTTTGTTTCCCTTGTAAAGTACAGTCCCTGTCTTTTCAGACTCTTTATAGAGAGGTTTTCCCGTGCCTTTATTCATTCTAGTCCCGCTCCCTTTCTAATTTTGATTCCAGATACTCTGTACCTTTTTTGAGTTGATAGTTAATTTAGAGCCCTATGAGATGTCTGAGTAATTGAGATTTTTCCCTCTGGTGTGCTTTACGTGGCATTTATTAACGTTGAACTTAGTTTTCTATTGTACTGTTGATTCATGTAGTTTGGTTAGGTCCCTCCAAAGTTACTCAGTCTTCTCTGCACTAGACTAACCTAAATAACTGTCATCTTTAAATTTTGCAACCTTGCTGCTCATTCCACTTTCTGTATTATTATTAAATACATTTGAAACAATACATTGTTACCTTTTTGCCATGAAGAAAACCAACCATTTATTTCTATTCTGTGTTTCCTGTCTCTTAGCTAGTTTGTTTGACACAAGACAGTACTTCTCTCTGCAGCGACTGCTTAGTTTCTTTAGTAGCTTCTTGTGAGAGACTTGGTCATAAGACTTTTGAAAATTAAATTACGTCAGCCGGTTCTCCTTCATCTACTACTTTACTGACACGTTGAAAAAAAATCTTACAAATTAGTGCAAAATTACTTTTCTTTTCACAAACTGTGTTGGTTATACCCTAGCATAGTATGACTTCCCAGAAATGTCAATACCCTGATTTTAATTATAATTTCAACACAATTTAGCAGATCTAAATGGAAAGTGTACTGGTCTGTAATTCCCCCAATCACCCTTAGAAATAGTTTTAAATATAAATAATTTGCTGTTCTATGGTATATTAGCTGTTTTTAATGACACACAGCATATTTTGCTATCAGCTCATATTTAAGCTCCTTTAGAAGTCTTGAATGTAAACAATCTGGGCTTTGTGGTTTATTGCTTTTTAAATTATCCCAACACCCCTTCTCGTGGCACCTCAATCTCTCATAGTACCTCATCTTTATTTCCAGAAAAGATGTAAACTGAGTTTTGCAATGTTGATGCCTGTCCTTGTTACTGAATGCTATGGACTTCAGTAGTGTGACTTTTCCTTAATATAGGGCCCAAACTAATGCTTGTTGATGTCAGTGGAAAGATTCCCCATTGACATCAATTGGTTTAATCCACATGCCTTTTGACTTAGATGAATACAGTTGACTTCTCTAATGGCTTTGGGGACATGCAGCCCTCTACCATCTCTTACCAGAAACTGAGAAAAAGTTTGATTTATACGATATATCCTTTCTGAAGGATGAGAGAATTGCACTGCAGAATTCCCAGAGTGAATTGTTCCAAATGACACAAGTCCTGAGATTGCTCTTGAATCTAGTCTTGCACCGTTTACCAGAATTTGCCAACCTATTTGATTGGGCCAGCAAAATTTTATCTTTATTCACTTACATACAAGCAACTTAAAGACATGATGGGCACTAATGTAAAAACCTGTAAAAGACAAATTATTTTACTAGTTATTGTTGAAAATAGACCAAGAAACAGGAGATCAGTATGCTGATTCACAGTAATGATTTTTTTTTAAAAATCATTTGGGGGTTGGAAGAGCCACAACCCCATCCTTGGATTCTGTTTCCTTTTAAATTTTTCATAACATAAATATATTGCTAAAACCTTCAGAACTATACACAAGATTAACAGTAGTCACAAAAAAAAAATCCATAAAATGTGCGTCTTCACGCTGGTCTAGGTTCTTAGTGCTTTTGTTTTGATGCCTCTTCTGATGCAGAGTCAAGAATTTTTAAAATTTGATTAAGAACAGCATATATGACATAAAAATGAGGTTATTTGCTTGATCAGTGCTTTCCATAGACATCTCTAAGAATTAATAATGTTGTACCTAATATTTTGTTCAAACTGTCACTTCCTTTGAGTGTGATGCTTCCGATCAGCATTATACAAGTATTACACTTTCATGAGTGTTAAGAAAATGAAGAAAACAGTTTTAAAGCTTTCCTCAATATCTCGACACCTGGAGTGAAGATTTTGAGACTTACAGGTATATTTCACAAACTATGAAGATTGGGAGGTCTCAAACCCCTCTGCCACAAGGTTCATATAAATAAACAATCACACTTGGATCAACTATTTTGAGTGAAGCCATCAGTGACATTTTAGTTTACAAATGTTTGTTTTCTTTTGGTGACTCATTGGAAATCTGTCTTTAAATTTTATTAGAATAGAAGAAAAATCCCTTTACATAGCTCAAATATTGGTTGGCGAGAGTAGGAGAGTGGCTTGATATTCTGCTCTATGTAAGAAGCTCCCCTATCCTCTATAGGAGCTCCATGGGTGGGAACTTTGCATTATGAGCTGCGTGGCTTTCTGATATAGACTCTAAGATCCTGATGTTGAAGTTGAATAGACGAATCCTTGCATAGGTGTGAACCCTTGCATAAATTTGCCGCATGGGGCTCTGCATGAGTCCTAAGGTCAGTGCCAGTACTGAAATCTATATTTTCGGGAGCAATAATGTAAAACTACAGTACCTCGCTCCCTTCCTCCTTTTCCAACTGTTACTTTAGAGTTGGGGGGGAGTCATCTTCAAACAGTACAACAGAGTATCATTAACACTGTTGTTTTTAAAGATTAGTTTATAACTTTACTGCTTATATTATCAGCTAAAATGGGAATTGTTGAAAATTTGTATTTTAATGTGTGAATAGTCATGTACCTGTTAAACTTGTGTTCTAAAAAGTCTTTGAAACTTATTTTTGAAGACTTATTTTTATGGTAGTTTACACACTTTTTCTTTCAGTTTATATCAGTCTGCTTCTGATAATAAAATTGGTTTTAAAAGTTAAAGAAACTGTGCCATTTGGCATAGTGTACTGTACATTTTCAAATGAATATTTTAGGAAAAAAGCTTTTGAAATCTAATTTCCCACATTATCCTATTTTGAAGTCCTAACTTTTTGTCTGTAGTCAGTAGCAAATGGATAAATGAACTACAGAACAGAAGCATCTTTCATATGTAAAGAATACCTAAACATATGTTGTTCTTTCAAGAATAAGGCTTTGCTTTTGTGGGAAAATACATTTTATTAAACTGAGTTCTGACCTTCTGTTGAAACTTGAACAGACTGGATCTTCTGTGCTCTGGATCTGAAAGTCTCAGAGAGACTCTCATTCTCTGCAAGGACCTTTTTATTTTCTTTTGACAATGGTGAAATCTTAGGTTTCTCCATTTTCCAAAACAAGGTGCATGGCATTTATTTCTAATGCCTTTAAAGTTGCCCTGTCACTTTTAATGTTTGTTGACATTCCATTTCAACGCAGTAAACAGCAATTTTTCCAGTAAATGTTCATCAGCCATAATTAAGTCACATAAGGTAGATTGTAGATCAGCTCTAATATCATTGCATAAGAGAGTCAAGACACACTATAAAACTGACTTGGAATCCATTCAGCCTGTTGTTTTAGTGTAGAGTGCCTTCTCTGATGCCAAGATAAGGATCTGTATCAAGATCTGTGCACACCAGGAAATGCAATGGAGACTCTTAGGGTACCTCTACCCAGCAAAATAAAACAAAACACCACAGCAGTGATTCTGAGCTCAGGACCACTGATTTGGGCTTGTGCTAAAATAGCAATGTAGACACTCTTAACTCAGGGTGGAGCCCAGTCTCTAAAATGTGCTGGGGGGAGGGTCTCAGAACCCGGGCTCCAACCCAAGCCCGAATGTCTACACTGCTACTTCTTTGCCCTGCAGTGCGGGCCCTAGTCAGTAGCCCTGGATTCTGAGACTTGCTGCTGCGGATCTCTTTTTGCGGTGTAGAGATATTCATGGTTCTTGAATTGCCTTAGTTTTTGATGGAGCTCATTGGCATTGTTTCCAGAATAACACGTTCATAGGATTTGCCTTTGTTTGGGGAATGTGAGATAACTGTTTCTCGCAGGTAACTTCTGAACGTTAGTTTTGGACTAGCTGCATGGATTATACTTATCATTTCTGGCTCTGTCTGACCCATCTTTAATCAATTTTCAGTGTGCATTCCAGACCCATATATGTACCTACGCTTTCTGAAACTGGTGGTCAGTTACTTGAGACTTCTTTATGTATGTTCTTCCTGTGGGTTTAGTAATTCAGATATAAAGACCATAGCTTGACATGAGATGCCAATAAATAGCTGGCAGTTCACCCATTGTCATATGTCTCTTCTGAATGACTGTACAAGTTTAATTGATTCCTCCAGGATGATGTTGAAGCATGATCATGGGATTGGATGGGGATGCTTGCCTTGCTACTGCCTGTACTGTCTTCTCTGCCAGTTTTCAAGACCCCTAAATTAACTTTCTTAAGACAGTGGAGGGGGGGTAGTTGTACTTGTATTCACATATTTGCAACTTTAATTTTTGCCCAAGACATCTGAGGCAGATACCGTAGTTCATAGATATCCCACAAAAAGCAGATTTTTATTTTATTTTTTTTTTTAAAAAGATAGCATAGGTACCTTAGAAACACTCATTGGTGGCAAGTCGCGGTGCATATGACCACTCTTACCTGCTTGCCAAGTAAGCTATGATAGCAGATGCTCTGCCTTACCATCCAGAAGGTGGCCAGATCGTTCAGCTCTCAAGCTAAATATGGTTGTTTATAAAAGGTTACTTTTGAATGCAAAAGAAAAACTTGAGTCGTGTGATATTGTGAGGGCCCTACCATCCTTGCTCCAACTTCCTTAATAAGAGAAGTTTATTTTATTAAAGATATTGCATTGTGTAATGTAATATTGAAGCAGGAATATTTAATTCTGTTGAATCTGCATGGTCTAACATATCTCTTATGTTTAACATATTGCATATATAAACAAACCTTGGTAAGTAAAATTCAGTGTGTAAAGGGGGGAAAAAAGGAGTTTATTGGTCGTGCTATGATTGCCATTATGATTTCATCTCTAGTGAAGAGACTTATTTGAAAGGCTAAGCATGTTTTAACTTTTAAATGGTGAGTGCTTGACAAGTTCTGACATGGGGAAGCAAGCAGACCGTATCTTAACCAGTGTCATTCTCCTTATATTAACTGAACATAAAATCCCCTTTTCAAAATCGTGAGTAATATATTCTGTTGTGTTTCAGTGACTGCATACTGGAACTTAGTGTTATGCCTAAAGATGAAGACATCCTTCAACTGGTACGTTGTGTTTCTGAAAATGAAAATAAGATATACTATTGAAAAAACCCATTGATTTGCTGAAAATATTTGAACAGTGTATGCTGCTTTCTGAATACTTTAAATCTTTGAACATTTGCTGTTAGGAAGTAGTTGGAATTTCAACATTTATTTTTCTGTTACTCCTTAACTCCCACTCTACTTGCTCATTATCTTTGAAATTTCAGAATGTGAAAGCACCAGTAGTAGTTTTTAGGACAGGAGAAAAATACCTCCATTCATAACATTTTCCACTATATTAGTAAAATACTGAAGCTATCCTAAAGAGGTATTTTAGAAAGCACAACTCTGACACTTACGGTTGTCTGACTTTATTTAATGTAGGTTTCTTAACATTAGAACTTGAGAAAGGGCTATTTTAAGAAAATTGCTAGATTTTGTGAAATTTTTTTTAAACAGAAAGAACTTACTTGCACTCGATACAGAATTCAGTTCCAAGTCAGAGGTACTTCCAGATTTGAAGAGAAGTATAATGTTGCACCGTGTAAAGGATGCAGTGTCACCTGAAACAAAACCGTGAAAATTTCCATGACAAAATGTAGCAGTTGCATATAATTTGAACAAGGAGAACTATATGGTTTTGAAAATGTTACTGTATGTACAGTGCTACGCATCTTTCCTCAAACTTGTAAAGTTTGCCCCAGACAATACTGTATATACAGTTGCTTATTTTCTAAACCAAATAGTTTTCCAAAACCTTTTTACTCAAACTGTTGTAAATATTTTTATGATGGATCAAAATGGAGATTGAGGCCCCACTGTGCTGGGGACTGTTAAACAGAGGCGTTGATCCCTGTCCCAGAGGGCTTACAGTCTGAACACCCAAGAGCTGTGGGTAAAACACATGTGAATGAGCCTGGTGAAGAATTGGCACAGCCTTGTAAACTATGTGTATTGGAGTTTGTGTTAACTAGGGATTAGGAAAAGGCAAAAGGTCAGAAAAGACTTAGCTATTGACAGCAGCAGGGCTTTTGTAGGCATCACACCATAAGGAAATCTAAATTTGAAGGGTGCTTCATGTGGTCAGAGCAACGAGTCAAGAAGATCATTTTAGGAGCAGTGTTTTGAATAGACTTGAGTGGGGAGTAAGGCTACAGTAGTCAAGGCCAGGAAAGAGGAGACTTCAATAGTGAAGACATTAGATGATGGATATGGATGGGAGTTTTGGCTTTGTGGACTGAGAGAAAAAGATGGATTTTCGGGATTATGTGGGAATAGTGGCAAGATTTAAAAATGGCCTAAATGAGCATATGATGCCCAGGTTATGTCCTGGATGACTCGGAGAATGGTGGCAGTGTCCATAGTAATAGAGAGAAGTTGGAAATGGGGGAGAGGTGCAATGAAGAGTTCAGCTGTTAAGTTAAACTCAACATAGGGCAAAAACTGGACATCTGTGAACAGATGCCAAGCTGAGACACTCAAAATAACAAGAATGGATGGTTCACACCACAGACACATCCTACAGAATTCAACTTACTTTTTAAAAAAAAAAATGTTTTAGGTAACTTAAATACTATCCATAACTCATGTTGTCCATTTAATTTCATTTTACATTTGCTAGTGCGAGAATGGACAAATGAAATCTTTCCAAAATTTGTCGAATATAAAGTTACATTAAGATTTCATTAAACTGAAATGTTGAATGCTAAGTTTCAAACCAGAGGATACTTCATAGCATAATATAAATCTTGCACTAGTTAAAGATGATGTTTCAATTTTAAAACCCTTTGTGGTAACACACCCTGCACTATTGTAATGAAATTTGACTTCATTGTTGCTATTTGAGAGTTTTCTTTTAAATTAAAAAAAATATTTAAGTAAGTGTTTAATCTCCCAGATATAAGTGTTCTGCTAGTGTCCATTTTTCTTAGTTACTTGAGGCTTAATTTCTAACCATGTCCCTGATCACTGTATTCTGTAACAATTTATCAGTTAACTTTTTTTATACAATTATCAAAAATATCTGTGATTAACAAAGACTTGTGTAACATGCTGCTGGGGATGCCCACAGCTGTGAGCTACTATTACCTCTCTGCCTCAGTAAGAGTGAGAGTTGCTGGTGATTAGATCATGTATCAGCTCCTGGCCACACCAGTCTGTCTTCCTCACCAGCATACTTCTCAATGCTTTCCTGGCACAAATCCGTGAGCGCCTCAGACATTTCTCTGCAATGCACATCCTCTACCACTGTACATTCGCAGAAGATATTAAGTTTGCTGCTCTGTTAGAGTCGGTACATCTCGGCTTATTAATTTAACTGGGGTAAATATGACCTTCCCTTCTAACTCAGAACTGAATTGGTTGATAGTAGAAATAAAACAAGTTTATTAACAAAAGAGCAAGGACTAAGAAATGGTACCAAGTGAGAGATAAAGGATGGTTACAAGAAAGTAAAAGTGAAAAATATGCATCCGAAAGTATAAAACTTAGCCTAGCAAGACAGTCTTTGTTCAAGATAATTTCTTTTACCCAAGTTTTCTTTCCAGTTTTTTAGTGGCTGGGACCCATCAAGGAGATAAAGCAACCAACCAATTTGATTTCCTTAAAGTGAAGGATAAACTTGAAGTCTCTGTTTCTTATATTCCCAAAGGGATTGCCTTTGTCTTACAGATCAGAAAGGTCTCCTGGGGATTGTCTCCTGTGTGTTTCTGGGGTGCAGGAGCCACCTTTAAATCTCTGTGTCTCAGGTTCAGGAGCAGGATAACCCTCACTGGTTTAGCTTGATAGCTTGGTTTACTGTTAATATGTAAATAGAGGTAAACCCACTTTTCTTTGGCTGTCTTGTCTTAAACATGCTATAATAACATCATACAGAGAGAATTCGTAACTTCTCATATAACATTAACACATGCACTTTACAATATTAATAACCAGCGTGTTAGCTTTCATATACCTCCCAAACCATATTTTGTACAGATATTATTGCAGCAGTGTCTAAGATGTGAATACAGGGTGCCTAGGGTCATGACTGGCAACAAGTGTAATATAGATTATAAAATGTAGGAAGTTACCTTGATTCTTGGACGGATTTCTTTGTGTGACACACAAACCCAGCCCATTTAGTGTTCTGAGTTTGAATTTTTTTTTGTCAAGTGTTAAGGATTATGTGAACTTTTGTTTAGCTCTCTCTGGAAGCCCAGTGTGACTATCTGAGAATCTCTGTTATTCCCTAGGTCTTTACGGTGATCTCCTAAACCTCTTGGGCCAGCCGTCCTGTCAGGGTAGGAGAGCAGAGCGAGGCTTTTTTCAAATCCATCAACACAGCTCAGATGTTAGGTCCCTGTCTGTCTTTTTCTTGTTCTCCTCACCCTGACACTTAAGGTGTGCAGCATTACCTTTGTAGATCTCCCAGGCAGTCATCATGACAAGAGTTTGAACCTATACCATTGGATGTTGGCAGGCTCAGCAGAGATGCCAAGAATTACTTAGGCCATGGAGTCTAAAATATCCTCTTGCCCCCTAAAGTCAGTTCCTTCCACGTCAGGGTTGAAGCATGTTTATGGTCTGATTGTTCTATCCTTCCATTGGCAATGTTACCTCTGTTTGGTCAATAAAAGAGGGCTTGGATCTCCAGGACTGTCAGTACTGGACATCATTTACCAGAGGTCTTACTAGAGAAGCTTCCTTTTCCATTTCTCCAAGTGCTCCAAGGCTGAGCTTGTTGTGCTATCGCTGAGCACCAGGCTGGGCTACTGAAAGAAACTGCTAGTAGGAGGAGTTTGCTAACCAATCAGAAACGTCAGATCGTGATAAATATTTCCACTATGACCTTAATTTATCTGAATGAAAACTTCAGTGGGACATAATGTTATAGCTTTGTTGAAAGAATTTCTGTGCAGATACTAAAAAATGATTGTGCTATGCCAGAAATGGGTTGGTCTTTTTGTACTTCACAATTTTTTTTTTTTAATTTTTAATATACATGTCTGTGTGTGGCGGGAAAACAATCTCTTGAATGAAGGTTAGTAATAAAATGATTAGTTATTAATTTCAGGAAGTTTAGTTGATGTAACTTCAGCCTTCTTTGAATTAGGTTCCTATAACATCAGCGATTTAGATATTTTTTTTTGTGTTTCTTAGAGATGTTCTTTTGTCCCAGCTCCCAGGTTCAGTGAAGGACCTTCCTCCCCATTTCGCAGAGCAATGCACTCTGGGGATTAGAGCATAGTCTTCTTCAGAATAACAGAACAAAATGGAACTTCCTTTCATTTTGTCTATGGGGAGACAATCTCTGAATGGTTTTTTGAGTTGAGAATCTGCATCGCCTTTCCAACTTCTAAGAATTGTATTTGATGATGTTAAGTAACCTATTTCTTTAAGTTGTGGCAAATAAGCCTTTATGGTTAAAATAAAAAGTAAAGTTCAACCTCAGAATTTGAATACAGATTCTCTAAATTTTTCTTTAGTGCGCACAAAGGGTTTGAGTTGACTTTTTTTGCTCTGAGGTAGTTAACAAATTCCATGATGCAGATCTTCAGGTGGCAGTGTTTTCTTGCATCAGAAGCTCTTGTAAACTTTTGTAATTAAACACAGGTCTATTTTGTAGGAAACTTCAGAGTTAATGGTTGATGGTGGTAAGCTGATAAAAGGTTCATTGTCTAGCTGTAAAAAGAAAGAATGGATTAATTATATTCTGAAAATAATGTTGGTTGTGGTAAACATTAGGGTGCTTGGTAGTCTCATCAGTGTGCCGATGACGGTTACTGGGATAAGTATTTGAATAATGTATCACTGTTCTTCTGTTGTTTGAATACTATTTTATAAACATTGTTTTAAGTCTTCAGAAATGTCCATAGTAGTGTGTGAATGTAGATATTTTTTTCATTAAATTTATTTCATGAAAACAGGACTTTGAATAATCCATTCACCAATAGCAATTAAGAAGATTTCCAAAGCAAGCGTTCAGTTTCTGTGGCATGTTTTGCTTTCCTTATTTAAAAAGGGAATTAAGGGTGAAAGTCTGGCCTTCATGTAGTCCATGACAAAACTTTCATTGACTAGGAGTGAACAGGAAACAGTTTTTCCCATCTGTGACAGGGTGCTCAGCTCACTTCTAGGATGGCACCACCTCCTGGTCACTCCGAGGAATAGCTCATGAAGTTGACGCCCCTTCCTGTGGTTGCAAACCATCTCTCTCTCCCACGCTGCAGCCCCTCTCTCACTCCATGAGCTACAGCCTCTTTGTCACTTGGCCATCTGGCCAGGTCACTTCTATATATTTTCGCCTTCTGGGGTAGTCTTTCAAAGTTTTTGCTCAGCAGTCTTAGGCAGTTTTCCCTTTCATTCTCTCATGGTGCTACTCCCTCAGCAGGTAGTAGGGGAGCCCGGGCCCGCCCTCAACTCTGGGTTCTGGCTCAGGGACCCTCTAGTCAGCAGCCAAGGTCCATTCCCTTCAAGGTCTTGGTGCCTTTCCCCGTGCCCTTTCCTTACCATCTGGCACTTCCCCTCTCTGGGTTTGCCAGCTTTCCCAACTCACTCCTCCTAGGGAGTAAGTGTAGGCTACCTGCCTCTGCAGCCTCCAAACACTCCTCCCTTCTCACAGGGAGTGACTGCAGCCTGTTTCTCAGCAGACTCCGATGCTGCCAATTTCCTAGCTTCGTAAATCTGGCCCAGCTTGTTCCTCCTCAGCTGGGTTCCCTCACTGAGTTGAGATTGCTTAGCCACCTGATTTCCCTTAGCTGTGGCCTGCTGGGTTATTTAGCACTCTTCTCAATCTACATTAGCCCCTTCAGGGCAAGCGTGGGGTGAACCTCATCACAGAAACCTACAAAAATTTTCAAGATTTTAAAAAACTGTTCCCATTCGGGACAGAATTCAAAATCTCAAACTTTTACAAACGGACAATCCCAAAACAATTTATTTGAGTCAGTCAAAATGTTTTGATAATTTTAAACATTTCTCTTTGATTTTGACTGTTCTTTTACAAGCTTAAATTTTGAAACAATTGTTTTGAACCAAAAATCTGATTTAAAAAACAAAGTTGAGATGGGACCTTTCCACAATTTCAAAACTTTTTTCCCCTAAAGTTTTTGAAATGAGATTTGTCAAAAAAAAAAAAAAAAAAAAACCAGCCCTTTCACATGAACAAATTTGGTTTTGACAAATTAGCATTGTCTCAAAAAAAATTTTTTTTGGTCAAATTATTCCTGATCAGCTCATTGATTTCAAGAGGGGCGAGATTTCTAGTCTCCATGGTTATAATTTGAACTGAATGAAAATTGCTGAAATTTGTTTGCCTTAGTTTGCAGACAGCTTCCAAAGCCTTGCCTGTTGCTGGTAGCTCTTTTCAGGCTGCATCAAAATTAATAACTGAAGGAAAGATTGAGGGCAAATGCTTATGTTTAGTCTTCTGGTAGAATCCTCTGGCTTTGGAAGACCTTTCTGGCTTATGAATGAGGGAAGTGAGATGGGTAGGAGTTAGGTGATTTGAGTATGAAAATATATGTGGGAGAGTGGTGAGAGGCGGAATTTGTTAGAAAAGAGAAGTGAGGGAGAGGTATGAGTGTTTTGTTCTGGGGGAAGAACTGGGAAAGACTGAAAACATAGAAGAGGTAAAACATGTAATGTACACCTAGAAAAGGGCATATACTCTATGGGGTGGAGGGGAAAAAAGAAAGATACAGAAAACAAAGAAGGAAAATATAAACCTTGGTTAGATATGGGAAAGAAGGTATAGCTAAAGCAAGAGAAACCTAGTAAATTACGTTCTGTACAGTTTATTAAATAGAAAATAGAGCATATGACACATTCTAATCCTTGTTTTTAGTCACTTAAAATTTATTAACTGTTCCAGAATTGTAATTTTCTAGATTGGTCCCATGATGATCTAATTTATTTATTTTTGGCATGTTTTAGCAAAAAAAAAGTCTTGCCCCATTGTTTAAAAATAAACAAGTATCTTTTGTAACTAAAAAAACCCTCTATCAAAATTGCTTGGTGAGAAAGCTAAAATGTAGCATAGAAATAATTCTTATTGAAAAGAACTTTTGAGTGTTCTAGGGAACATTATTTTTTTGGATTTAGCTGTGAGCCTTTGAAAAATCATTCTGTACACTTAGTACTATTGGTGTGTATTTTTAGGATTTAAAAACATGAGGCAAAGGGAAAAATATAATTTAGGCATGAATAACAAATTACCTGTGTAGTGTAAAATACGGTAAATGTGTAGTGAATGAGATAAGGCTTTATAAAAAGTTCTGCCACCTATTCACATCTTACAAAGTATAAGATGCACTGCTCATAAGGCTTGTGGAAGAGGGGTTCTCGTGTGAACTTCCTATGGGATACAAGTGAAGATATCCCCCTTGTGGACCTCAGTGTGCATAGCACAGGTGTTTTTTGTCTAAATAGTTCCACAGCTTCATTATACTGTTGCCTCCTCTTTAATTAAATATGATGATTCAATTTAAGGTTGTATTTTTTTTTAATTTTATAGATGGGACGTTTTCTTGTATTTGGGTTTTCTAAAGTATCCTAGGAAATTCTATTTTTTAAAAAAAAGTACATATAGAGAATAGCAAGGTTGCAAAGTTGAGCACTAAACAGTCAGGAAGTGACAATGTTGAGGTTTCACTTGCAACCTCAGCTCTTCATCCTTGCAATAGGCTTCAGGTACCTGTTCACATGCAGCACAGTAAATCATTCTTACACAATATACTGGAACAGAGAGTAGCAGTCAAAAGTTGCTCTCCCATACAGGCCACTTAATTTTGGAGCTAAGTTAATTTAACAGTTAATTTCCTCCAGAGGAAGACTGCAACATGTTGAAAAGAAAATATATAGCAAAAGTCTGCGGAATAAAATATAACAATGCATTCCTTAAATACAATTAATTCTTTTTTTAAAATAGCCTATATGTGGGATTTTCAGTGGCATCTAAAGGAATTAGGCGCACAAGTCTGACTGAATTTTATTTAAGTGGACAAGTGTCACAACAATGAAAAACGTGTAATTATACAAAGATGACAAAAATATTGCAAACTATTACATGTCTCTAAAAAGGAGCTGTTCTGTTGGATAGATAAAGAGGAGAACCAGAGGCCCAAATAGAGGTGCTTCTGTGGGCATTGGAGGGGAGGAAGGCCTAGCAAAGACCGGAAGAGGATATGTAACTGTACAGGGAGAAATCCGCTTCCCTGAAAGCAGCAATGAAGCCAGCTGTAGTTCTGGCTGGTGGCTTCTGTGTAACAACTCAGCAGCATCTAGAGGAAGTGGGATCAGAACAAAGCCTCTGATGGAGGTGCTGCCAGATCTGGGCCCCTTCAGCCCTTTGCCCATAAAAATTGCCCAGGTATGCATCTCACTTTGTCCCGTAGCAGTGTCCCTAACCATGATATTCAGTTTCAGCAATTGGCACAATTGACAATTATTTTATTAAGAGGAAGGAATTAAATCTTTTGAAAACTAGGATGGAGCATTGTTAAAATATCTAGAAACAGGAATCTTGTACAGTTGCATTGAATTTTAGAGCAGATTCTAGGCAAGACAGATGCTGAACTGAGGCTAGAACAGAAAAGCTATTCAGTGAGTGAGTATCTGGCATGAAATATCAGAGTTTAGCGATACTCCATGTAATCAGAAATCTATTTTTCCTTACCCTAAAAGTTTAAAGGACAGAAGCACAATTGTGTGTTGCTATTTTCTTTACTAAAAGAAGCTTTTTAGAATAATTTGTAACTTTCAACTGATGTAACAATAATCAATCAAGTGCACTGTGAAACAAAGCTATATTTATAAAGATGTATATAATTTAACACCGTACATTCAAAGTGATGTCAATGGAGTCAAACAGAGTTTAGATGGCCCATTGAGTTTTTTTACATAACTCATCATTCTGCCTTGTTACGGAATGAAATATTTAAACTCATTTAATGTTGCCCTCAAACAGCTATGGTTGGAAGCTATTGTGTATAACACTGGAGATAATTTTCTAGCAAGAGCAGAAAGTAGACTGTTGGAAAAAATATACAACCTTTTGCACTTAGCTTGCCGGAAAAAGGTGGGTATGGGAGGGTCTAGGTGTTAATACATGTAATAGTCTTACTGTGAAATTCCTTTTTAAAAGGAAAGCTCCATACATGGCTGCAGCTGCTGCATTTTTCAAGAGCTGCTGCTCCCAGAGAGTTGACTCTGAAATCTGCACTTATTGCCAAAAGACACAGACGTACTCTCTTCCCATAGATCTGGACTTTTTCCCAGAATTGACCAGTTTTGTATGGTGTTGTATAACTGCCGAATTGGCACTTTTTTCCCCCAAAGACCATGTTTTATTTTTTCTGTGGGAGGGAAGGTGGTGGCAGGCTTGTATCCATCTTGGAGCCCTAAGGATCTCCATATTATATTCTCTCCAGCCTTTAAAATCTTATTGTAGCAGCCATCTTCCTGTCTGTGTGTATCATTTCTCAACCATGGGTAGTTATTTTCTGTCATGAGGCACTCTTCATGTATTTTGGGTGTTATGGCTGTAGCACTCCCAACATTTCTCATGTAAAGAGATGCAAGGACTTCTACCCTTTTCTTTAAAAAATAAAATAAAACCTCAGTTTCCTGGATGACCCATTCAGCTTTTTTTTGAATGATAGAAGTGTAAAAAAAAAATTTGATTGGATGTAATCTAAATATCTTCCAGGGAAACAGTAATATGTTAACTTTTAAATCCAGTGATACTTAATGGCAGTGGCTTTTTCTTAAAGGGGCTAATCATTCTGTTTTATGAGGATACCTTCAGGAAAGTTAGTGGCAGTTAAGTTTTGTGTGTGTTGTTCTCATGCTGGTTCCATCCGTTTACTCCTCTAACACGGTTAGCCCTCCTTTTGATGAGATGTGTACAGTTTATAAATTGCTTCACCACTCCCATGGTGCTTTAGTTCCATTATTAGTTTTCCCCTTCTGTGCTGGAACACTAATATATAAAGAGCACAATATTGATTTAAACATAATAGCACAAACAGAGCCACAAATACTACCCTAAATTGACTCTAAATGCAGTAATAGCAGAAGACAAACACTTCATGCTTAGACATAGATGTCTCATGTAATCCAGCCCTTTTAACTGTTACCCAGATTCTCAGACTTTCTTCACAGTTTCAGAGTAACAGCTGTGTTAGTCTGTATTCGCAAAAAGAAAAGGAGTACTTGTGGCATCTTAGAGACTAACCAATTTATTTGAGCATAAGCTTTTGTGAGCTACAGCTCACTTCATCGGATGCATACTGTGGAAAGTGTAGAAGACCTTTTTATACACACAGAGCATGCTCTCTCTAGTTAGTCTCTAAGGTGCCACAAGTACTCCTTTTCTTTCTTCACAGTGAAAGTTTCACTCCTTACCGGGGCTTGAGAGAGTTTAGGGACTCCCATTTTTCATTCTCTAGAGATTCCATCATCAGCTGCAGAACTCAAAAGGTCATCTATTTTGGTTGCATCACACCTCCAACTACCTTACTTTGAAAGATTCAAAACAGTCATCTCCTCTTGGAAACTAGCCCAAAAGGGAACATAAATGCGTCCTTGTGGATTATTTTGGCAACTTGTAGATGTCACCTTTGAAGTGTCCAAGAGCTACTGACTGTAACTTTGTCAGAAGGGTATTCTACTTTATGTTTAAATAAAACCACTGAGGTTGGATTCAGGAAAAGATCATTAAGCTATTTTTCATTTGGTGTCCCATCAATGGCAATGTATTTGAGCATTTGAAATAAATGGCAGCATGTTACAATTTGCTGTTCCTCACAAAACTGACTGCATTGTACTTTTTGAGAGAAGAGCAATTTATTTATTTGTAATGTGGGTTAATCTTGTTTTCTTTTTTAAATTAAAGGATGTGGACTTTCAGAAAGCATTAGACACTGTGCCTCACCAAAGATTCTTAAGCAAAGTAAGCTGTCATGGGAGAAGAGGGAAGGTCCTCTCATGGATCAGTAACTGGTTTAAAAGATTTAAAAAAAGGATACAAATAAATGGTCAGTTTCCAGAATGGTAGATAGTGGTGTCCCCCAGGGATCTGTACTGGGACCAGTGCTGTTCAACATATTTATAAATGATCTGGACAAAAGGGTAAACAGTGAGATGGCAAAATTTACAGACTATATAAAATTACTCAAGAGAGTTAAGTCCAAACTAGACTGCGAAGAGTTATGAAGGGATCTCTCAAAACTGGGTGACTGGATGATGAAATTCAGTGTTGATAAATGCAGAGTAATGCACATTGGAGAAAACAATCCCAACTATACATACAAAATGATGGATCTAAAGTAGCTGTTACCACTCAAGAAAGAGATTGTGGAATCATTGTGAATGGTTCTCTGAAAAAATCTGCTCAATGTGCAGTGGTGGTCAAAAAGCTAACCATGTTGGGAACCATTAGGAAAGGGACAGATAAGCCAGAAAATATCATAATGCCACTATATAAATGTATGGGATGCCCACACCATGATGGAGGACATGACAGAGGTCTATAAAATTATGAATATTTGGAGGAGATGTTATTTATTCGTTCACATAATTTCACACCCACTAGGCAGCAGGTTTAAAACAAACGTAAGGAAGTACTACTTCACACAACACTGTCAACCTGTGGAACTCATTGCCTGGGGATGTTGTGAAGGCCAAAAGTACAATGGGGTGCAAAAAAGAATTAGGTAAATTCATGGATGACAGGTCCGTTAATGCTTAGGGTTGCAACCTCATGGTCTGGGCATCCCTAACCTATGACTGCTAAAAGCTGGGAGTTGACAACAGCTGATGTATCACTTGATGACTGCCTGTTCTGTTCATTCCTTCTGAAGCACCTGGCATTGACCACTGTCCAAAGACAGGATACTGGGCTAGATGGACCATTGGTCTGACACAGTATGGCCGTTCTTATGTTCTGATGACGTGCAATTTAATCCTTCCCGAAACTGAAAATTGAGGGATTTTGAATTTGAATTTTGGTATTTCGGACATGGGTCATGGTGAGCAGAGGTGCTTCTTTTGTCAAGCTAACTATTGTTCCAAATGGTCCTGTATGTAGTCTGGGAAGGAGAAAACCAAGTAATTGCCAGCTGAATGTATCCAGATCTTAAAAATGTACATCTAGCTTTACATACTTAATTATACCAAGAAGAAATAAAGTATTGCTCTCAGCCCCAAAACAGCTTTCAAAATTCAAAGTCCCTTGAACATACCCTTTTTTCTTTTTAATTCTCTCATGTTTTGAGATCAGATTTCTCTTTTAATGAACTGGCACTCACTTCCTGATTGTCAACAAGGGGTGGGAATAAGGACTCCCCAAAATAACAATTCTTCTGCTGCTTTCTCTTCTGCTGGTGGTGGGCCGACTCCCACCTGTTACTCTCCTAGTCGTAGAGTTTAAGGCCAAAATGGAGGTAATCTAGTCTGACCTCCTTTATATCACTGGCCACCAGTGCCACCCAGTTCCCGCAACTAAACCCAACAACCAAAATTACAGCCCATAGGAGGTTAAACTGTAACGTGCTGTGGGCAGAGAGTAGGCAGGATCAAGGTGCATCAATGCCAGGGCATTAATTAGAGAGACCCAGATAATACTAGCAAGTCACCTGCATGCTGTGATGCAGAGGAAGGTGCGGGGAAAAAAAATCCCAAGGTGTCTCTGCCAATCTGACCTGTGGGAAATTCCTTCACAATACCACATACGGTGATTTAGACCCTGGGCATGTGAGCAAGAACCAGTCAGCTAAGCACCAGAGAGAGAATGCTTGGTGCCACCTCAGAGCTTTAGAATGCACTGTCCAGTGTTCCATTACCAGCTGTTTCTATCTGTGATGCTTCAGAGGAAGGAGACTTTTAAAAAAAAAACAAAAACCCAAGAATACATTGGTTATGTGAAACTGAGGGAAGATTTCCACTTCTCCAACCTGCTTTTACTGAGGCTGTAGCTACAGTAACAGCGTCAAATCTAAGGAAAATTTTGGGGTTGTGGAAGAGGAGCACTAGGGTATCAGATGACCCTGGAGACTGTCAATGTCCTTGAGAGAGGGCCAACAAAGAAATCAATAATTTCAAACTGCGATGGTGTTTTTTGTGGTGCAGACAAGTCCACAAGGAAGTGAACCTAATCTGTCAATTTATTTCATATAGACATCTAGCTATTATTGGATCGTAACTGGTCTTCAGTCACTACCCACCTGGTGCTGAAAGTGTGTGTCCCTTTACTAATTACCTGAATCATGTAGCTTCCCTCAAACTAATGGGTCCATATTGATCTTCCATGACATTTTATTATCCTTTCAAACTATGAAATATTTTGTAATCAAGTATATTTCAACAGAAGTTGTATTTTGACTGTACGCTTGGGGTGTTTGGTTAATTGAGGCTTTTAGCTTTTGAATTAAAGCAAACATTTATTGCCCACAGAAGTTAATGTAAAGCTTTACCAGTAAACAGTTGGGGATGGGAGATGTTGCAGGTATTATGCCCAAGGAATAGGGAGATGAAGAGGATAGAAATATATAGTATTAACCTGCTCAGTAAATCCTGTTTTATGGCATTAAGGAATGATATTTAGAAAATATCATTTCCATCACATAATGACCAATTTAAAGAGACATTTAATATCCTATGAAAACATCAGTAATATGTTGGGGCTTTTTCATTTAAATGAACCCCGTTGAGTTGTATTCTTGGCACAAATGTGATCTTGGCACAAATAAACTAAACAGTGATGCTGCAAGATGAGTGACAAGATGCATCCCTCTTTTAAAAGAGAACTGTCTGATCTAGTGCTCCCCTGTTCATGCAGAATAGTGAAGGGCAGGAATAGGCAAGAGCACAATTAAATGGATTAGTAAAGAAATGAAATCTTAAGAAAATGCAACTGGCTGGGGAGGGAAGAAGCCATGCCAATGGCTCAGTTCTCCAAGGGGGTACCTGAACAAGCAAAGTACTTAAACATGTGCTTATCTTAAAGTGTGCAGGTGGTCCCATTGAAATAATTCAGACTTTTTATGTGCTTAAAGTTAAGTATGTGCTCAAATGTGTCTGTGGATTGGGGCCAATGGGCGCAAATTCTCAGGTTACAAAGTTTACCATGATGATCTTCGAAATCGCTTATCCCAGCATGTTGTTTTAGATGTTTCTGAAATGGAACTGTGTGTTTTTAATTAAAATTTGACCAAGTGTGGTGGTTTCAGGTAATAACCCTGGAAAGAAAAAGAAAAACTGGCTTTGCATTTTAGTAGTACTAGTGCCAAATGGCATAAAAAAGTAGTGAAAATTACAAAAATGAATGAACATCTTATGTTCATTATTTAGTGTAATATGAGTTGATAAAACATTTATTTACTTAAAATAGGATGAAATTTTCTTATTAGAGATCCATTGTATTAGGTGCTGTACAAATAGTCTCTTTGCTGAAAAGTTTTGCATACAAATATACAAACAAAAACAGGCAGAGGATGAGGGAGAGGGATAGAATTATAGTGTTTTTTATGATGTAGATTATTCTTACTCAACTTGATTAAAAACAGGGTTTTCTTCTAAATAATGGCTGCATTTCCCTTTATCTTATAAGTAGAGCACGGTTTCTCAAAGTTCATTGCACCGCAACCCTCTTTTGGACACCCCCCCCCGCCCTCCCCCCACAAAAAAATTACTACATGACCCCAGGAGGAGGGACCGAAGCCTGAGACTGCCCAAGTCCCATTACCTCGGGTGTGGGGGGACCAAAGCCCAAGGGCTTCAGCCCCACACAGGGGGCCTGTAACCTGATCCCCACTGCCCAGGACTGAAGCACTTGGGCTTCAGCCCTGCATGGTAGGGCTCAGACTTTGACCCTGGGCCCCAGCAAGTCTAAGCCAGCCCTGGCGACCCCATTAAAATGGGGTTGCGACCCACTTTGGAGTCCCGACCCACAGTTTGAGAACCTCTGAAGTTAGGGTGACCAGACAGCAAGTGTGAAAAATCGGGATGGGGGTGCGGGATGTCAGGCGCCTATATAACACAAAGCCCCAAGTGTTGGGACTGTCCCTGTAAAATCAGGACATCTGGTCACCCTAGCTGAAGCAGAGCAACAGATTTACAGGGAAAGTATAATTATAGTTCTACAGCATGCTTTCATAGAACTGAATCATATTTTTATGGGAAGTAGGAATGTATACAAAGATGCAGTTCTTTTGGATCATTAAAAAGAGAAATTTTGTGAGTGCTGTGCTTCCAAAACTCTCAATGCATTCCTATGTGTTTGGCAACTCTTGTCATCAGGGCCTTAAATGGGGTAGCGCTTTTAAAAAATCAAAAGGTCACTACTGTAATTTAAGCCAAACCACAGTGGCTAATTTTTGTAAACACATCTTTTAGTGCAACAGGTTTGAGACACTATATTAGTCTTTCACATATTAAACTATTAAGAGGAACTAAAAGACTGAAAAGAATATGCAAATTTCCCCCCAATATATTTTCAACTGTATGCAAATAGAGATATGAATGCCAGAAAATGTATATTGATGCACGTAAGATTCTTGAACCTATTTTTAAAATTCATCATTGACTGGCTGATTAAAGCTGTTAAAATTTTTCAGACTAAATAATAATATTACCAGTATCTCATCATTCATTTCCTCCGCTTATAGTATTATTGGGACAGTAATAAAACTCAGTGCTTTCACTTCCTTAAATGTTACAGTATTTCTGTGCAGGCCCGTAACTGGGATTATAAAAGGAAGGATTTAATTAATACAAGTGTGGAAACTCCTCACTCTGTTTTTTCTCCACTGAAAATGAAGCTTGGACTGAATTAGCTCATTAGGGAATTCTCCCTATCCCTCAGAGCCCTTTTTAACCAACTCTCGTTTCTTCACAATAGTGAGCCTGCTCTGTACAGATATTAAGCAGCTGTGATCATAAATGCATATACCTTTGTGTACATAATATGTTTAAAAAAAGTATCAGCCCTATTTTGAGCATCGTCAGACAGTTAGTTATCTTCTGAAGCATGTTAATAGTTCAACATCCAGGTTTCTGTCAGTACATAATTATTACATTTCCAGTCTCTTGTAGTTTGAGGCATCTCCAGATCTTGTCAGTTTAGATCTTAGCATTTTTTTTTCTTCAAAGTTCATGAAGCATTGTTGATGGTGGACATATTTTACAAAGATGCAAACTCCAACACAGTTTATAACTTAAGTCTGATGGAGAACGTTAACATTAGCTTAGTCCAGGAAGGAGAACTATTTTGGTTTTTTGCCTTACAAACGGGCAAAATTCTGCCTGGTCTTAATTATTTTGCATGATAATAGTCTGTTATTTCATTTGCATGTTTCTGGGTGTCTTTCCTTCCTTCTCATTTCTTTTTAAATTTTATTGGGAGCCTGTCAAGATCACATATATCCACTTATATAAAAGAATAAAAATAGTTTTTATATTCTGCTATAGGGAAAAACATATAGATAAAAAAACTATTAGGGTGCAACATGTAATGGAAACACAGCTTGTTCCTGTTTTGTGAGGGGTGGAAAAAAATGAAACCAATCACATGGGGAGGATGTTTCTGCAGAATCATCCCTCTAATTTCAGATATATAGTGTGAAAGCAGCTGCAGTCAGCTGACAGCTTGTGGTTATGTTCAGATACATGTGGGGAAGGGGTGCACTGTTTCAAATGCATAATGAAGACCTCATTTCGTCATCTGGAAGCAGGGATGGTAGCAGCTCAGGGGAGATGAGACAGTAATGTTGCTCTAGTGGAAGGGAAGCCTTGTTACACATAACCAGAGCACTCTGCATGCAGCAGTAAAGATGCACCAAGACAACATGGCACAAATGTATTTTGCTTTCCGGAGCGGGTAGAGAATAAATGCAAGAAGCAGGAGATGGACATGTCCACAAAGAACCTGAAGTTATTTTTTTATACTCCACTGCCCTTTACCTCTGTTGGTACCTTCCAGAGAAATTGGTATTAGATGTATTTTTAGCTTGCTGTATCCAGAATCAGTATGACAACATAATTCTGTCTTTACATCTGTAAGCAGCTTTTACTATATTTTCCTATTTTCTGCCAGCTGCAGTTTACAAAGGATGTCACAGCACTGGTAAGAAATGTACACAGTAGCAATTTCTCAGATTTTTGTAAGGCATGTTTTTCTTAAGATTTATAAGAAGCCAGAATATTAAAACCTGCGAGATGCTGGAAATGAGCTCGATATGCTGATCAGCTAAATTCCCTTCATAGCGTATAACCCTGTTAATTTGTAGAGTATGCCTGTGTTACTCGGTTGATTTCTTTTCAGTTTGCTTTAATATTCTGCACTTAACTAATGCTCAACATAATGTTTTTTGCAGCAGTGTTTTAAGTGCCTCGCCCTCCCCCTCAGTACTTTGCTCTCAGTCTTATGTTTATGGCTGCACTATGGCTTTTACAACCTGTCTAATGCTAAGACAAGTCATGTTGATTGTCTGAATTGAGCATGTTATGATTTGAGCAGGAAATGCTGTAATATGATACCACACCTAAACTGTATAAAAGATCTGGGAAATCATTTTAGTCATTTGCTGTATTGGCAAGATTGGAATTGTCAGCTCTCTATTTCATCACATTTTAATTAAACCAAGTAATGCTAAAGTTTTAAAATAACGTAGTAGTTTTTAAGTGTTATTTGACTTTGATTTTGTGTATATGCTGTTGGTTTTGCAATGATTACAGAAATGTCTCTTGATGCAAAAGGGAGACTGATGAAACGTGCAAAATGTAATCTAACCATTTTTCTTAGGAGTCAGGCTCTTAAACACAAGGTAAGATGTGAATTATTAAACATACACAGCAAATTAATTCGAAATTTTAGTTTGCATTTTACGGTAATGGTGTATAGACAATAGTAGGTACGCATGTATTTTCAAATTTATATCTGTCAATTTAAGCAACTAATTTTATAATAGTGTCATTTATTGAATGTCTTCTATAACATGTAAGATTGTTTAAAGGGTGGTGGGTGTTGGCTGGCAACAAAGATGTTATCAGTCACTCTAATTTATTCATTTTACATTTAGCAACAGTGCCTTTTACATATGAGAATCTATATTACAGGAAGAAGTAGATAGCATTTGTATACAATCTTTTAAATGGCAAGACAACAGAGAATATTCTAGTGCTGGTTAAATTGATTATGCAGTCATTTAACCTGTCGATTGCTGTGAAATCCTGGCTCTCAGCATCAAGAGGCTTAAAAGGGAGGAATATTTGAAGTAGTATGGTTGGAGGAAATTGGGTGGTGGTGGGGATTAATCCTTTAGTTTGTGCTCACAAATCTTGGGAAATGTCTCATCTACCTGCATTGATTTTTAGAAATTTGTAATTCATTTGGTTTCTAAAGTGAGTTTTTTGTTTTTTTCTTTTCTGTAGTGACTTCACATGTTACATTTCCAAACAGCAAGGAAGCATTAAGGGAAGAAATGTACTATTTTTATACATTTTTAAACTGTGCTGTTATTTAAGATCAAGTGTAGTATGAATTTAATATCCAAGCTGTCTTCTCTCTAGGGACTTTATCCTGCCGTTGCAGGAGAATGGACTCAGTGTGGTGATCTTTCCATCTCTGTTTTCTGTGAATTAACACTTTTTTAAATCGTCCATCCACAGGCATATTCCCAAGATGCCTACCTGAAAGGCAATGAAGCCTATAGTGGCAATGCTCACAACATTCCTGAACCACCACCGATATGTTATCCTCGACTAACATCCACAGCTTGTGTCATGGCACAGTCTGTAGACATACCGCCTTCTGACTCTTCATTGGGCAAGCAGCAAGCCACTAGACCAGTACGAACATTGATGCAACCAGACAGGGCCTATAGAATGGAAATACAAGTGCCTCCATCAGCAACAGACATTGCAAAATCAAATACAGCTGTGTGTGTTTGCAATGAAACCATAAGGACTGTTGTTGTGCCTTCTGAGAAGGCTGTAGATTTGCCATCGTGTAGAACCAATCATGCTGGTCCATCACACAGGACGGAGGAAGTGAGGTATGGCTTAAAGGATCAAACCACTTTAAAAACAAAAGCATGGACCACATCACCACCATCTTCAGTGTCCACTGCCGTTGTACTTCCTCAGACTCCACTTACAAGGCCAGTAGATCCCACTGGAATGACAAGTAAATCTGGAAATTATGGAGGACACCCGGAAGGGATCTCAAGCACTAGACCACCTGCAGGTTCTCCCCCAACCTCTACTAATCACTATACTTCTCCAAACTCCCACCAGCACATAGACTGGAAAAACTACAAAACCTACAAAGAGTACATTGATAACAGACGTTTGCACATGTACGGCTGCCGAACAATACAGGAAAGATTGGATAGTTTGAGAGCGGCCTCTCAAAACGCAACTGATTATGTGGTGCCAAATCGCACTATTTCACAGGTACGACGCAGAAGCACCTCTCATGATAGGGTTCCACAGTCTGTTCAGATCCGACAACGGAGCGTGTCCCAGGAAAGACTTGAAGATCCTGTGTTGATGAAAGAGTGGCCAAGAAGTGCTTCACAAGATGCATTAACTTCGCCATCTGTTAGTTCTAGGAGCCACAGAACTCAGTCGTGGGATTACCTTGGCAAGCAGGGTGAAACAGAAAATTTTTGTGCTGAGAATCTTGTTGCAGATTCAAATGAAGACAGAAAAAAGACTTACAAGTGGACTGGATTTACTGAGCAAGATGATCGGCGAGGTATTTATGAAAGATCTAGACAGCACGCATTTCATATGTCCCTTCGAGGTCCCCATTTTTCTGTGGCTCCAGGTGCTTATAATTCAGACAGGCGAAAAAGCAATAGAGCCTCTGTGTCTGCTTCTCAGTTCCAGAAAGTTCCATCAGATGTAAAAACACTGCAGCCGACTAGGGATTTTCAAATAGCTGGTGGCATTTCAAAGCCTACAACCACCTCACAAGAGAGACTGTCTCTTGTGACAGACAGAAGTTCTAAAAGTAACTCTTTGAAGACCTCTGTTCCCTATGCAGAAGAATCTTCACTTCCCATTAATCAGAGCCTGGATATTGTGGCCAAAGACCAAAGAGCAGTAAATCACTTGCATCAGAGTGATCTGTTAAATCAGCAATCAAGGATCCGAGGAGAAGATGCCCCAGACCACGAAACAGAAATTGGCAAGAGCATCCAACCCCTCACTTCAACTGCAGCTTCTGCCAGACTTGTCCAACAGATGAGCGAGAGCTCAGCTACCTCTGATAACTTAGATGTTTCCTTTAGACAAAAAATTCAACATTTTGAAAGGGAAAATGCACAAGAGCCTGAAATTCAGCAACCAGATGTTCCGGAAAATGACACAGAAACAGTTGTCTTCCGGGAAAAATCTCCTTCTGGTCACCAGACTCCACAGCCTTTGAGACAACAATCCTATATCCTAGCAGTAAATGACCAGGAGGCTGTCTCAGACACTACCTGTTGGTTACCTAATGATGCACGTAGAGAGGTGCATATAAAAAGAATTGAAGAAAGGAAAGCATCAGGTTCCAGCCCACCTGGTGATTCCTTGGCATCCATTCCATTTATAGGTGAGCTAAACAGATTAATTGTATCAGTGTAATATGTATAAAGTATATTGTTTTACTACTTTGTCTCTAATTTATAGGGTTTAAATCAAGAGAACAACATTCAGGTGGCTAATTAGAAGTCATTTAAACCTTCCCTCTGTGTGGATCTTTTCCAACACTACTTAACCAAATAGACATTTAGGATGGTAAACACTGGAGTATTTTTCAGAAGAGGAAAAATATTTCATTCGTTGTGTGCTGTATAGTATGTCTAGGAAAACCCATTGTGATTCAAAATGTTTCTCTAGAATTTTCTTCAATTTCTTCCACAACTCCCAAAATTATATACCTTTTTCTGGTTTTTACTCCACGATCTGATCTGATCTGATCTTATTTGTAGTGGAGCATTGTGCATGTGATCACTTTTTATTCATTAGAAATAATTCAGCAGAATCAGTGCTTATAATGCTTTTCAAAACACTGTAAAATATAAGGTTGCTGCCCCAAGGACCGTTAGTCTTTCTTAGAAAATGATTAGTGGTGTGGTGATATGGGTGAGGATAATTGTAATAACGATTTGTGAAAAAAACCTGGTCTTAAGGGATTTGATTTATAAGTAGGGGGAAGCTGTTCATTGCCAGGACTTGGGGAGGGAGGAGCTGTTCCAGGTGTAAGCGGTGGAACAAAAGATGGTGCAAATCTGCAAGCAGGGAACAATTAATAGGATTGAGTAAGAGCAGGATGAATGGAAGGTCATGAAGATTGTCATGGGCAGAGACATAAATGGGGACAGAGTTGTACAGAGCCAAGAAGGTGAGAATAAGAAGCATGACGTTGGTGTGGAAGGGAAAAGGACGCCCACAAGGGACTTAAGAAGCATCAAGTAAAGAGCTTTGCAGTGTTCTGGGTAGATGAGAAGGCACAGAGCGAGTTACAGAGAAGAGGACATTTCAGTATCAAGGGTGAGATGTGTTTCTGTTGTATTCAGGTTAAGTTGCACTCATCACCATATCATCTGAGTTGTGGTAGTTATGCTTATTCTTTAATCCATTGGAAACCTAGGCTCTGCAGACCTTTTCCCACACATGCTGATTTGCATCTGGCTGCATCATCTTGAATGTAAACATGCACAGTATTTTCCATGTAGTAAATATCAAGCTTCGCTTCCCAGGTTAATTTAGGTGAAGATTAATTAATTGACATTGCTTGAAAGGTTGAGTGATGCAAGGGAGTATCAGATGTATTGTTATGCAGCCCTCTTGGGTCATGGGTCCATGGCAACCGTTTTTGTCTAGAACTAATAGGTAAACTTCCCAACCAAGCTGGGAGTCACTTCATGATATCTAACATGAAATAGTGAAGAGAATTTTTGTGTATTGGAGGGCAAAGGTCTCTCAGAGAATGCATATTATTTTCTTCTTTAGCTTTAACAGAGGAACTTTCTCTGTGAATGGACAGGTGGTTTTTTATACTGTCAAGTTGGTGTAGAAAGCATATAAGTTGTTTGTTTGATTTGGTACATCCTCACCATTAATTATTACACAAGCCCACGTTTCTTCTTAGTGCATTAGCATAAGACAGCAAGGCATGTAACCAATAAACATTTATTGTGTGCGGGGGGGAGTATATTTTGTATCTCAAAAGCTTAGTGCTCTTCCACTGTTAAAGGTCTTAGTTTGTCACATATGCAAGTTTTACATGAAGTCTGACTTAGGTATATTAAGAGGTTCTGTATGGTTTCATGCATAGATTATATATATCTTGTTTGAGTGGTTAAGAATTCTCTAACCACATACAATTTAAATGTCATACTGTAACAGGCAAATAATGCCACATTACAATAAAAGATTGTGTAAAAAGGGTTGGGTTTAATTTAAACAAAAAAGATTTCCCAAGAACTTGTGACAAATGTGGCTTACTTCCAGATTTTAAACAGGTATGAAGATTAAAATCCAAAGGAGCTTTCAATTATGACAGAGGTATTTAATTTTGGTAATGGCTCTCTGCAAGATACAAGAAAGAGTTGATAGGTTTTTTTTTTGTCTGCTGTCTCAACACCGTGTGATCCTGTGAGGTTTTCATAAGCTATGCAGCTGTCTCTTGGATGTGAGACCTCCAAAGAACATAAGGAAGTGATGCTATTGATTCAGTAGGGGTACACCCTTGAGTCACCTAATTATTACGCATGATACTAGGAATCCATATGCTGCTTTAAATGCAGTCTTTTGGAGATGATTTTTTACTGAGGCTCCAGCTACTTGTGTTCATTAAAGATCAAATGGCACTTTTTAAAAGAATAGAGCGGTATTAGTTACTAATAATGTGCCTTGAATAATTAACATTCTGTCAACCCTTGAAGTTGTAGGTGGGTACAGTATTCTTCACTTCTGTTTTAAACCATTGTGTGGTGTTGCTACATTTGGCCCCAATGGTGACTATATTTCAATGGATGAAGAGTTCCCTTGTTATATTCTGAATATAATTGGTTAAGCATTTTTTAAGTTTTTTGAGTAAAAGTTACTTGGAAAATCTAAGGGATTTTCTATTTACTATACGGTGGAAGAGAGAAGAATATTGATTTTGTGTAAAATTTTATCCTGGTATTGGCAAACTGCTTCCTCAGGGCTTTATCTGCAGAAGTATGTACACTGGTATCCACTAGGTATAAAATACTGATCTTGTTAGTACAGTGGAACTGGGTTCCAGACTATCTAGGTGTATTATCCAGACTTAAATGCCTAGGGAATAAAAACTTGCTGATGTTATGTAGAGTTGACGTTTTAAATAGACAGATTTTGCTCCTTTTATTATTGTTACTTTTCTGTTCCTAAAACAAAATAAACATGATCCAGTTGTTCTAGATGACTTGTTTAGATTTTGGTGAAGATGGGGGAGGATTTGACCAGGAGCAAAGTACTATTAGCCAGCAGGCAGGGAGAATGGGTTGTTTTCAGGGTACTCTGTGGGATCGCATCTTACTGTTTTGCATCCTTCACAGAAATCCAACCAAACTTTCCTTCAGACTAATGCCTTCCAGTTTCTTGCTACACGTAGGGATGTTCAGCTATAGCATGCCTCTTAAAAGTATTCCTTTCATAAAATTGGCCTCTTGAGGAAGGTGGTTTAATAACTGATTTGAATCAGTAAGAAAGATACCTTGCTTTAAATAACCTATTTTAATCTTGCTTTCCATTTGTCCTCTTTAGTAATTTTCCTAAGAATTATACCAACCAATAAGTTGATTCTTATTGGTTGGTATAATTTGGCATATATGCACTATATCTGCACATGTTTATTTAAACAAGTATATAGCTTAACATAATTTTATTCAGATTCTTAATTTGTATAGTGTGTATTGTGTTAAATGGTGAATGATTTTTTTATATACTAGATAATTGATTTTTTTTACTTGTGATTTGTATCCAGCTGCATTTGGATGGAAATTGGAATTTAATTGAAAATGCACAGAAACAGCCTTTTACATTTTTATTGGTTAAATAAAGCTACCTTATATGTTCAGAATACATAAGAGGAAAAAATAAGCTTATCAAAACATGATCTGCATTTAAAACTGATTTATAAAACAAAGAAGTGCTATCAGTAGTTAGTCAATTGAACTAATTGTTCCTGGTCACCATGTCCTTCAAGATTTTAAAACCAGTAGATCTCATCCTCCCACCTCGTTTTTATCCTAATCAGTTTCTCAAGCTTTATCTCGAGCATTTCCTGCTTTTGCAATCCCAGATGGTTTCTCAAGCGCTGAATGAATGAGGAACTGAACTAGTTAAATAACCTGATATTAAGAAAATATTTTCAACACCTGCAAAAGAGTCTACTACGGTCAAAAGCCTGATGAACACTTCAACAAATTCTGGCATCAGATGGTTAGACAGGGAGTGATTTCCACCAGTTTAGCGGTTTGACTTTCTTTAAAACTTCAGCAGCAACCCTGTACTACATGAATATTATTTTTGTTTAATGTAAATTTTTGAGTAGATGATAGTAACGTTAGGATTTAATTTCAAATTTAATTTCATAATTTCAAATTTAATTTTAATTAGATTTTCAAAAAGAAAAAGGTATTTAATTTAAAAATCGGGTGTAAATAAAGCCCAATTCTTATAAGAAGATCAATTTTTACCTGCCCTGTTCTTGAGTGCATTTCTTTCATGTATACAATAAGCAGCAAATTACTTGTAAAATTTCAATCTTTCTGTCAAAGGCATGCCAGTATTTTTAATATATTAAGACTGATAATGTGTCAGTCTCCCAGGAAGTGGCATCATTTAAGTCCATTACCAATATATGTGGTACTGTAGTTGTGTATAATTTAGAGAAACTTGGCCAAATGTACAATAGCTTCCTTTATTTTCTTTGTTTACAGATACAGAACATTGGTAGTCCAGAAGGTTAATAGGAGTCAAAAATATGTTCAATGTTTTTGGTCTCTAGTTCAGGTCTCTCCTGTCTGTTCAGCTAAATTCTTTTCACTAAAAAAAACCCTTGGCCATAGCAAACTGTAATTAAATGCACGTCTGCCCAAGTGATTCCAAACCAGAATGCTGTTAAGTGTGTACGTAAGTGGTTAATAAAACATGCTTCAGTAGGATTCCAAGTTTTTGGCATCTGAATCATCATCCTTATTTTATTTGTATTTTTTCAGTATTTACTCTGTCTAGCTGTTACTCATTATTCTTTCCCTTAAAATGTATTCTGCTGTTCATTGATGCCAGCCACTGTTACACAAGTTCCAAAGCGGGATTGTAAGTCAGTTTGCCTGATTTTTAGGAGCGTTTTATCAAATATTTATCTTTGAGTTTTTGCATGATCCCTTTATGACCTATTTGTCTGTACACTTTTTTTACTTTATGATGTTAAACAAAAATATTTTTGATCTTTTGTTACATCACAGCTATGGTTGACTTGTTTCTGTTGTGGTGGCTAATTAATTCTGGCTCATTTTCCCCCTTGCACCCATTTTGATTCCTTTCCTAGTTTCCTGCCCCTGATTTCTTTATAAAGTAAAGTAATTGCAGTAATACTACTTTTGCTGAATTTCTAAAACACCTTTCATCTGGGGATCTCAAAATGCTTTTCAATGATCCATTTAATCTCCCAAAACCCATCTATATTGTGCTTGTGTGGTGGTATGTTCTCCTGCAGTGGAGGAGTCAGCAACAGAGCCGTTCGTAGAACCCAGCAATCCCAACTGCTGTTTTAAATGCTGGCCTGCACGTATGATCTGACATATTTGACAGTTTCTTATGACCAGGTACTTTTAACTTAAAAAAATAGTCTTCCCCATTTACCCCTTGAATAAAAATAATAGTTTTAACACCGCTCTCCCCAACCTCCCTTCCTAAGGTGTTTGGGCCCATGTATAGAATAGAGTGGTTTCAAATACACTGAAAACACCTATAATAACTATTCTTTTAAAATTGAAAAGTAACTAAAGCATTTTTAAGAAATGCAATACAGAAAAGATGGTGGTAGTGTCTTAATGAACTCGGGCACCAGTATATCTGTTTTCACCATCATGTTTTGTAGATGGATAACTTGTCCCAGCCAGTACTTGATGCCCTATAATGAGCGTACACTTTTGTTGTGTAAGTCCCATATATTGTAAGTTTGGACAATTTATTTGAGGTATTGCTCCATCAGTACACTACTTTTGCCTAGGTATGTTTTATTATTAAGTGTGAGTTGGGCTGCAGTTGTCCATTCTTTGATAGTTTTTATAAAGAAAATAAAATGCACTGGAATAGGTAAATCTATACAATGTTAGGAAATTTGGGGGCAAATAGCTGATGTTGTCATATCATATGATAGGTTTCAGTGGTAGCCGTGTTAGTCTGTATCAGAAAAAAAAAACGAGGAGTCCTTGTGGCACCTGAGAGACTAACAAATTTATTTGGGCATAAGCTTTCGTGGGCTAGAACCCACTTCATCAGATGTATGAAGTAAAAGGTACAGGAGCGGGTATAAATACATGAAAGGATGTGGGTTGCTTTACCAAGTGTTAGATCAGTCTAATGAGATAAATCAATTAACAGCAGGATACCAAGGGAGGAGAAATAACTTTTGAAGTGGACTCTTTCCATTCCACTAGTATCTCTGGAGGATGTTGAACAGAGGCTACTAATGTTAGGAATTTTTAAATCAGCAGGTCCAGATAACTGTCATCCAAGAGTTTTAAAAGAGCTGGCGTGGGAGCTCACTGGACCATTAACGTTGATTTTCAATAACTGTTGGAAAACTGTGGAAGTTCTGAAAGACAGCTAATGTTTTTGTGCCAATATTTTAAAAAGGTAAATGGAATGACCTGTGTGGTTGTAGGCCTGTTGTCTGACATGGATCCTGAGCAAGATACTGGAGCATCTGATACTGGACTTAGAATCATAGAATATCAGGGTTGGAAGGGACCCCAGAAGGTCATCTAGTCCAACCCCCTGCTCGAAACAGGACCAATTCCCAGTTAAATCATCCCAGCCAGGGCTTTGTCAAGCCTGACCTTAAAAACCTCTAAGGAAGGAGATTCTACCACCTCCCTAGGTAATGCATTCCAGTGTTTCACCACCCTCTTAGTGAAAAAGTTTTTCCTAATATCCAATCTAAACCTCCCCCACTGCAACTTGAGACCATTACTCCTCGTTCTGTCATCTGCTACCATTGAGAACAGTCTAGAGCCATCCTCTTTGGAACCCCCTTTCAGGTAGTTAAAAGCAGCTATCAAATCCCCCCTCATTCTTCTCTTCTGCAGGCTAAACAATCCCAGTTCCCTCAGCCTCTCCTCATAAGTCATGTGTTCCAGACCCCTAATCATTTTTGTTGCCCTTCGCTGGACTCTCTCCAATTTATCCACATCCTTCTTGTAGTGTGGGGCCCAAAACTGGACTTGATTGATTAAGAATGAAACAAGGGTAATATAATTAATGCAAGTCAACCTGGGGTTTATAGAAAATAGATCATGTCAAAATAACTTGGATTTTTTTAAAATGAGATTACAAGTTTTGATTGATAAAGGTCATAGTATTCATGTAATAGACTTCTTTAGGGCATTGGACTTGTTACTGAACATTTTGATTAAAAAAAAATGAAATAAAACTAACATAGCATGCATTAAATGGATTAAAAGGTGGCTAGATGGTAAGTCTCAAAAATATAATCATAAATGGGTTCATTGTGCGGGAGTGTTCCAGTGAGGTCCTGGCAGGATCAGTTCTTGGTCCTATGTGAATTAACATTTTTATTAATGATCAGGAAGAAAACAAAATAATCACTGATAAGTTTGAAGATTGCATAAAAATTGGGGGAGTGGTAAAAAGGAAGAGGACAGTCACTGATTCAGAGAGATCTGGATCACTTAGTAAACTGGACACCAGCAAACAATATGCATTTTAGTACAGCTAAAATTAAATGTATATACCTTAAAATAAAGAATGTAGGTCATACTTTCAGGATGGGGGACTCTATCCTGCAAAGTAGTGACTCTAAAAAAAAGATTTGAAGGTCATGGTGGGTAATCAGCTGAAACATTTAACTTCCAGTGTGAGGCTGTGGCAAAAAGGGCTACTGTGATCCTGGAATGCATAAACGGCGGGGTGGGGGTGGGGGGAGGAGGTTATTTTACCTCTGTATTTTGCATTGGTGCAACTGCTGCTGCAATACAGTGTCCAATTCTTGGGTCCATGATTCACGAAGGATATTGATAAATTGGACAGGGTTCAGAGAAGAGCCACAAGAATGATTAAAGAATTAGAAAACATGCCTTATATGAACTGTTGATAGTTTTGGGGCTGCATTTTTATAAAGAATAAAGCAAACTCTATTAGGAGTTTAATAGTTAAATTACACCTAAAAAGTAAGATAATTGTTCCTTTTGTGGGAATTATTTATGAACTGAATTATGAGGAAACAATGAGAAACCATTTGAATGTAAATGTTTAATTTGCAGTAGATGAAACTGATCTTTTGCATATTTGCAGTGATTGACTGAATTATACAAGTGTGTGCCGTCCCACTGCCAGAAAAACTTCTGTGGCTGTATTACTACCCCACCAATGAAAAGGATCTATTTTTGTTTTTTTTCAATTGTTTGAGTTCCTTGTGCTTTGCCAGCATAGTTTTGTATTGCTCACCTTGCAGCATTCCACAAATTGCCACCACTCCCTTTACAAAGTGCAGTTCAGTGTTGTAAATCCACAAGACTGATGAGTAACCAGAATTACAGTGCTGATTTATACATGAATTACTGTGGGGGGTATCTTAAAACAGACAAAACAAATACATGTATAATATCAGGTGTGGATTTCATAAACCCTGAAAAGTTATAGAAATACAATTTTCCCACCTCCAATTTCATGTTCTGTGGATTTGAACGTGAGTATAATTATTCTGTGTGCTATCTATGCTCTCATTTAGTCCTCTGCTTATAAACCAAATTAAAAACACCTTTAAAGGTCCATGTATACACAAATACCTCATTAAAGAAAATATGGCATATTTTAAAGCTTTAAATCATGTAATAGGCCTTGTTTAAATTATATACTTGTTAGAATATGCTTCATGACCATATATTAAATTATTATCCCTAATAAATGTTATAAAAATAACATGCTTTATAATGCATTGAGATGGAGCTGCATTATTTAATAATATTTGTGGATGAATTTTGTAGTATTGAGATACTGATTGCAATATTCATAGAATCAGAGAATATCAGGGTTGGAAGGGACCTCAGGAGGTCATCTAGTCCAACCCCCTCCTCAAAGCAGGACCAATCCCCAACTAAATCATCCCAGCCAGGGCTTTGTCAAGCCTGACCTTAAAAACTTCTGAGGAAGGAGATTGCACCACCTCCCTAGGTAATGCATTCCAGTGTTTCACCACCCTCCTAGTGAAAAAGTTTTTCCTAATATCCAACCTAAACCTCCCCCACTACAACTTCAGACCATTACTCCTCATTCCGTCATCTGCTACCGCTGAGAACGGTCTAGATCCATCCTCTTTGGAACCCCCTTTCAGGTAGTTGAAAGCAGCTATCAAATCCCCCCTCATTCTTCTCTTCCGCAGACTAAACAATCCCAGTTCCCTCAGCCTCTCCTCATAAGTCATATGTTCCAGTCCCCTAATCATTTTTGTTGCCCTCCGCTGGACGTTTTCCAATTTTTCCACATCCTTCTTGTAGTGTGGGGCCCAAAACTGGACACAGTACTCCAGAAGAGGCCTCACCAATGTCAAAGAGAGGGGAACGATCACGTCCCTCGATCTGCTGGCAATGCCCCTACTTATACATCCCAAAATGCCATTGGCCTTCTTGGCGACAAGGGCACACTGTTGACTCATATCCAGCTTCTCGTCCACTGTAACCTCACGGTCCTTTTCTGCAGACCTGCTGCCGAGCCATTCGGTCTCTAGTCTGTAGTGGTGCATGGGATTCTTCCATCCTAAGTGCAGGACTCTGCACTTGTCCTTGTTGAACCTCATCAGATTTCTTTTGGCCCAATCCTCTAATTCGTCTAGGTCCCTCTGTATCCTATCCCTACCCTCCAGCGTATCTACCTCTCCTCCCAGTTTAGTGTCATCTGCAAACTTGCTGAGGGTTCAATCCACCATCCTCCCGATCATTAATGAAGATATTGAATAAAACGGGCCCGAGGACCGACCCTTGGGGCACTCCACTTGATACCGGCTGCCAACTAGACACAGAGCCATTGATCACTACCTGTTGAGCCCGACAATCTAGCCAGCTTTCTATCCACCCTATAGTCCATTCATCCAGCCCATACTACTTTAACTTGCTGGCAAGAATACTGTGGGAGACGGTGTCAAAAGCTTTGCTAAAGTCAAGGAACAACACGTCCACTGCTTTCCCCTCATCCACAGAGCCAGTTATCTCTTCATAGAAGGCAATTAGATTAGTCAGGCATGACTTGCCCTTGGTGAATCCATGCTGACTATTCCCGATCACTTTCCTCTCCTCTAAGTGCTTCACAATTGATTCCTTGAGGACCTGCTCCATGATTTTTCCAGGGACTGAGGTGAGGCTGACTGGCCTGTAGTTCCCAGGATCCTCCTCCTTCTCTTTTTTAAAGATGGACACTATATTCGCCTTTTTCTAGTCGTCCGGGACCTCCCCCGATCTCCATGAGTTTTCAAAGATAATGGCTAATGGCTCTGCAATCACATCCGCCAACTCCTTTAGCACTCTCGGACGCAGCGCATCCGGCCCCATGGACTTGTGCTCGTCCAGCTTTTCTAAATAGTCCCGTACCACTTCTTTCTTCACAGAAGGCTGCTCACCTCCTCCCCATGCTGTGCTGCCCAATGCAGCAGTCTGGGAGCTAACCTTGTTCGTGAAGACAGAGGCAAAAAAAGCATTGAGTACATTAGCTTTTTCCACATCCTGTGTCACTAGGTTGCCTCCCACATTCAGTAAGGGACCCACACTTTCCTTGACTTTCTTCTTGTTGTAACATACCTGAAGAAATCCTTCTTGTTACTCTTAACATCTCTTCCTAGCTGCAACTCCAGGTGTGATTTGGCCTTCCTGATTTCACTCCTGCATGCCCGAGCAATATTTTTATACTCTTCCCTGGTCATTTGTCCAAGCTTCCACTTCTTGTAAGTGTCTTTTTTTTGTTTAAGATCAGCAAGGATTTCACTGTTAAGCCAAGCTGGTCGCCTGCCATATTTACTATTCTTTCTACACATCAGGATGGTTTGTCCCTATAACCTCAATAAGGATTCTTTAAAATACAGCCAGCTCTCCTGGACTCCTTTCCCCCTCAAATTAGCCTCCCAGGGGATCCTGCTCATCAGTTCGCTGAGGTTGTCAAAGTCTGCTTTTCTGAAGTCCAGGGTCCATATTCTGCTGCTCTTTCTTCCCTGTGTCAGGATCCTGAACTCGACCATCTCATGGTCACTGCCTCCCAGGTTCCCATCCACTTTTGCTTCCCCTACTAATTTTTCCCTATTTGTGAGCAACATGTCAAGAAGAGCTCTGCCCCTAGTTGGTTCCTCCAGCACTTGCACCAGGAAATTGTCCCCTACCCTTTCCAAAAACTTCCTGGATTGTCTGTGCACCGCTGTATTGCTCTCCCAGCAGATATCAGGGTGATTGAAGTCTCCCATAAGAACCAGGGCCTGTGATCTAGTAACTTCCCTTAGTTGCTAGAAGAAAGCCTTGTCCACCTTATCCCCCTGGTCTGGTGGTCTAGAGCAGACTCCCACCAGGACATCACCCTTGTTGCTCACACTTCTAAACTTAATCCAGAGACACTCGGATTTTTCTGCAATTTCATACCAGAGCTCTGAGCAGTCATACTGCTCTCTTACATACAGTGCAACTCCCCCACCTTTTCTGCCCTGCCTATCCTTCCGGAACAGTTTATATCCATCCATGACAGTACTCCAGTCATGTGAGTTATCCCACCAAGTCTCTGTTATTCCAATCACATCATAATTCCTTGACTGTGCCAGGACTTCCACTTCTCCCTGCTTGTTTCCCAAGCTTCTTCCATTTGTATATAGGCACTTGAGATAACTTGCTGTTTGTCCTGCTTTCTTACTATGAGGCAGGAACCCTCCCCTTTCACGCTCTCCTGCTCGTGCTCCCTCCTTGTATCCCACGTCCTCAGGGCTTTGGTCTCCTTCTTCCTCCGGTGAACCTAGTTTAAAGCCCTCTTCACTAAGTTAGCCAGCCTGCTTGCGAAGATGCTCTTCCGTCTCTTCGTTAGGTGGAGCCCATATCTGCCTAGCACCACTCCTTCTTGGAACACCATCCCATGGACAAAGAATCCAAAGCCTTCTCTCCGACACCACCTGCATAGCCATTCGTTGACTTCCACAATTTGACGGTCTCTATCCAGGCCATTTCCTTCCACAGGGAGGATGGAGAGCACCACTTGTGCCTTAAACTCCTTTATCCTCCTTCCCAGAGCCAAATAGTCCGCAGTGATCCGCTCAAGGTCATTCTTCACAGTATCATTGGTGCCCACATGGAGAAACAGGAAGGGGTAGCTATCCGAGAGCTATATGAGTCTCTGCAGTCTCTCTGTCACATTGTGAATCCTAGCTCCTGGCAAGCAGCAGACTTCTCAGTTTTCCCGGGTCGGGGAAGCAGATAGATGACTCAGTCCCCCTGAGGAGAGAGTCCCCGACCACCACCACCTGCCTCCTCCTCTTGGGAGCGGTGGTTGTGGAACCCCCATCCCTAAGACAGTGCATCTCATATTGCCAACTCCAAGTGCTCAAATCATAAACCAGGCTGCAAAAATGATTGGCATGAAATTGCTAAAAATAATAATAGTGGGGTTATTTTAATTTGCTGTCTGGTATTAGGGTTCGTGCTTTGGAGCTTTTCTTTGCAACCATGGGGGCTAGAGACTTTGGGCACAGCTACAACAGAGGGTTTAGAGCAGTGCAGCTGCACTGATACAGCTGTCCCACTGTAAGCTCTCTAATGTAGCTGCTCTAAGCTGATGGCAGAGAGCTCTCCCATTGGCTTAAGTAGTCAAGCCCCTGTGAGTGGCAGAAGCAATGTCAGCAGGAGAAGGTCGACATAGCGATGTCCCCGCCGACGCTTATGTCGATGTAACTTATATCGCTCAGGAGAGTGATTTATTCACACCCCTGCAGAACATAAGTTATTCTGACATACGCTGTAGTGTAGATATAGCCTTTCTCTTTTAATGGAGGCTGAGATTCTCACACTGTAAAATGAACTCTGGACAGCTGGGGTGTTAAATATTAACTCCAAATTTTCCAGGAATCACAATAAAATTGCAAGAGTTAGCTTCGCTGATTGTTGTGGGGGTGGGGCGAGAATGATAGAGCTGTATTTTCCCAGCAGGAGTTTCTTGGAAGTGTGCCTGACTCAGGCACACTCTCTCCAGATGCAGCAGGGTTGCGCAAGCCAGAGTTGACCCTACTCTACTCTCTCATAGGGTGAATGGCTTCTTGCTGCTGCCTCACAATGGCCCAGTCCTCCTAACATCATGTGCCAGTGCGTGACGGTAGCCTTCCCTACTTCCCCCCGGGGAAAGCCAGTTAGGGAGTGTTAGTGAGGAAGGCTATCTCCACCATGTTTACTTGTGCAGGGGTGGTCACAGACAGCCCTTTATGGGTATGTCTACATTGCACTGCAGGCCTGTGCTGCCCGACTCAGGCTCAGGTTAAGGGGCTGTCTAATTGTCATGTAGACGTTTGCTCTCAGGCTGAAGTCCAGACTCTAGAATCCTGCAAGGTGGGAGGGTCACACAGCTCGGGCTGCAGCCTGAGCCTGAAGTCTTCACATCAATTAAAAACAGCCCCTTAGCCTGAGTCATCTGGCACAGGCCAGCTGTTGGTTTTTAACTGCAGTGTAGACATACTCTCAGACTAGAATTTTTGCTAACCTCAGTCAGAGTTTTTAGAGAATCTGAGTTCAGTTCCTGGCTCTGCCAAATGATGCTTGTGTAATCTTGGGCAAATCAATTAATATCTGTGCATCAGTTCCCCATCTGTAACATGGAGATAATTATACTCCCTTTCTACCACCCTTTGTCTCATCTGTGTATAAAGTTAAACTCACATGTAAATCTTTACAGGGTCAGTCCTTGAGGCTGTCAGCTCTTTGGCAGGTACTGTCATTTACTTTTTGTATGTCCATTGCCTCGCACAACAGGTCCCTGATCTCAGTTGAGTTTCCAGGTGCTATTGTAATATAAATAATCATTTGTTAATTAACACTGGGTACCGAGACAGTTAATTGAATTGGACAAGTATAATTGTTCTGACCTTTTGTAGGTTTTGAATCTCTGGTTTAAATTGTATTGCACCCGTGTGTATGTACACAACACTTACAAAGCACCTTTCCTTTGTATAAAGGTGTTTGTAATGTAAGACAGTGCAATTTTATTTTAAAAAATCAAATATGCTTGTCATGTTTCTTGTTGAAACATGTTTAACAAGAATAGCTGCTGTTTCAACATACAGCTTGTCAATCATTGTAGTCTAGTTTGCTTGCTGATTCATTTTCTCAGTCTTACCTCTTTTATGTCACTGGGCAGACAGTAACGTAAAATAGACTTTAGTCATATTTTGTTTTTAAATAAGGAGACTGGTTTTAATTTTTTAATCAGGTAGGTTTGACCAGTTATCTGTAAGTGCTTAAAAGGATACTGTCAAATGGAAATCCCATTTGTACTTACTGTTATAAGTAACCACTGACATTACTGTAACTGAAAGAGAGAAGATTTTTTTTTAATTACTCACGTTTGTTTGCTTTGTGCATTTGACAGCACTTTGTGTACAGGCATTTTCATGGTTATGCTGATGATGCACACCCTTCCACAGGCTCTGCAAGGAGCTGCTTACCAGTAACAGCTGTAGCAAAGCTGAAACTGAAGGGGTAGCTCTGTGCACAGAGAGAAAAATAGGAGTATGTGTGGTGGGGGTGATTTCAGGTCTGAGAAAAATACTTATAAAGATAAAAAGATAAGAAGAAAAGCACTTTGTTAAAGGAGGGAAAACATTTTGTGCCTATTTTTCCCCAGCCTTCTGATCCTTTACCAAAAGAGGGGCTGGAGGTGAGGGTGTGGGGGACTGGGGGACAGGAAAGCTTTAAAATTAATTAATGTTAACAAGATTGTCACTATCAACTTATTTGAGATTTTTTTCCTACTCTGCATCCTTTTTTACTTAAAAACAGTTTGTGGGGTTTAGATAAAATCTACATTAAGGTATTAAGCTAGGCTGTCACTTCACTGTAGCTTAAAAGAAAAGACAAAAGAGAGAATGGTTACCTGACAACTTCATAACAATGGGAAGATTTTGATATAGTCTGACTTAAAAGCCTGTTTGCCTTGGGGATAAACTTTAAAATACGATAAAGTAATTAGGGCTATACACAGTTTGCTACAAGTGAGATTACTTAAGTACTGTAAATGTCTAAAAGTAGTTTAATTTTGTCTGTCTTAGAAAACAAGATGAATGGACAGTACACAGCTTATTTGAATAAGTGATGCCATTTTTAGCTTTGGTCGGGAAGTAAGGAAGGCCATTTTGATTAGATGTTGGAATAAATGAGTAATGTTCGCACCATTATTTTTAAAGAGACGAGTTTGCATATTACAGATTTTCTTGTTTCCTATAAACAACTTTTTAATGAAGTTTTTGAAACAAAAACATTGCTTTTTAAAAATAAATATTTCTCCTAATTACCCTTCCCCATTTCATTTGAGTGGTGCCAGATGATTGCTGCAAGAAAGGAATCAATATTTTACTCCTCTCAATAAAGCTGGCATTCTTTTCATGCCCTGATCTAGTAATATGTTTTTGTTTAACCAGAAAGGTATAGTTTGCTTCCCTTTTCCCTCATTTGAGAATGGGAATGCCACTCTTGTGGAGAAGAGTTCAGACCATTTTTATTCTGATCTCCAAGCTGACAGTATTGTAGCTATGTACTTCACCCCCAAATGTCATGACGGACACCAGGATCTTTATCAAATCTTCGTTTTTCTTAGTTATTTTGTTGTTCCTTTTTTTACATTTTCTGCAGGATATGGTAGTACATCATGTTACAGAGATCATTTGTTAGGGAAGAGTCAAACATGGCTTTTGTAAAGGGAAATCATGCCTCACCAATTTATTAAAATTCTTTGAGGGGGTCAGCAAACTTGTGGACAAGGAGGATCCACTGAATGTAATCTACTTAGACTTTCAGAAAGTTTTTTTGACAAGGTCCCTCACCAAAGGCTCTTAAATAAAGTAAGCAATCATGGGATAAAACGGAAAGTCCTCTCATGGGTCAGTAATTGGTTGAAGGAAAGCAAACAAAGAGTAGGAATAAATGGTTTGTTTTCAGAATGGAGAGAGGTAAATAGTGGTGTCCCCCTGTGGTCTGTACTGGGACCGGTACTGTTCAACATATTTATATGATCTGGAAAAAGGGGTAAACAATGAGATGGCAAAATTTGCGGATGATGCAAAACTATTCAAGAGAAAGAAGTCCAAAGTAGACTACGAAGAATTACAAGGGAATCTCACAAAACTGGATGATTGGGCAACAAAATGGCAGATGAAATTCAATGCTGATAAATGGAAAGTAATGCATGTTGGGAAAGCATAATTCCAACTATACTACATACCAAATGATGGGGTCTAAATTAGCTGTTGCCACTCAAGAAAGAGATCTTGGAGTCATGGATAGTTCTCTGAAAACAGCCACTCAGTGTGCTGTGGCAGTCAAAAAATCTAACAATGTTAGGAACCATTAGGAAAGGGATAAATAAGACAGAAAATACCAGAATTCCTCTATATAAATCCATAGTATGCCTGCACTTTGAATACTGCGCGGAGATCTGGTCACCCCATCTCGAAAAAGATATTTTAGAATTGGAAAAGGTAGAAAGAAGAGCAACAAAAATGATTTAAGGGTATGGAACAGCTTCCATATGAGGAAAGATTAAAAACACTGGAACTTCTCCATTGGGAAAAGAGACGACTAGGAGGGGATATGATAGAGGTCTATAAAATCTTGACTGGTGTGGAGAAAGTGAATAAGGAAATATTATTTACTCCTTCACATAACACAAGAAGTAGGGGGTCACTGAATGAAATTAATAGGCAGGAGGTTTAAAACAAATGAAAGAAAGTACTTCCCCTCTCAATGCATAGTCACCCTGTGGAACTCGTTGCCAGGGGATGTTGTGAAGGCCAAAACTCATGGAGGATAGGGCCATCAATGGCTATTAGCCAGGATGGGCAGGGATACAACATCATGCAATGTTTGCCAGAAGCTGTGAGCGGACAATAGAGGATGGATTACTCAATGATTGTCTGTTCTGTTCATTCCCTATGAAGTACCTGGTATTGGTCATTTTTGGAAGATGGGATACTGAGCTAGATGGATCATTGATGTGACCCTAGCTGTACTACAACCCTGTTTTCCTTCTTCCCACATGTCTTCCCCACTTGTAAGCCCCAATGGGGAAAGAGTTAAACCACCATAAGAAAAAAAGACTAATTATAAAATGTCCCTTCCTCCACCATGTTAGGAATTTGTTTTTGTATTGTGGTAGCATCTAGAAGTCCCAATCAGGGCCTGTTATGCAAGGCACTGTACACATACCTAACAACAACACAAATCTCTGTCCCAAAGTCTCCTTGTTTCTCCTGGGAGAGAGTAAACTGAAACAGATCTGACTATACTGGTGTAATTATGGCCCCAGGCACGTTGTGGAGGCAGAAGCAGTGCTTTCCCTTCTCCCGGGCCCAACCTGTCTGCACAAGGTGGAGACCTAACAGCTCTGTGGAGCCTACTTCCTGCCGCCCCCCCCCCCCCCCCGCCCCGGAAGCAGTGGTACTGCACAATGGTGCCAGGGATTAAAGAGGTGCATTACACCCCTCTACTCCCTTGCTCCAGTGCTCCGGATGGCAAGCAAGGCAATTGCCTAGGGACACAGGGGGCCCCACAAAGCTGAGTTATATGCTTCAGCCCCAGGTGGCGGGGCTTGGGCTTCAGACTTGTGAAGGGGGTACAGTAGTTGGGAAGGGTTGAGAAACACTGCACGATACTATAGCAACACCTTCCAAACATACAGTAAAATGATTTTTGTCAAACAATTGAGGTTTGTGAGTTTCTTCAGATCTCCTTAAACAACACAAACAAAGAGTTCGATTGAATGATGTCAGATTGGAGGGAGGTCTCAGATGGGATTCCACAGGGATCTGTTCTGGCTGGGTGGTGGTCAACATTGTTACTAATGCACTGAATGTAGGAATACAGAGCATAGTGATCAAATTTGCAGATGACACAAAGCTAAGGGGGTATTGCAAACACTTTGGAGGTTAGAGCTGAAATTCAAAGGGATCTTGATAAATTGGAGAACTGGGCTATAGAAAACATAAAATTCAACAAAGACAAATGTAAGGTGCTACACTTGGGGAAAAAAGGTTTGGCAACAGCACTGCTGAAAAGGATCTGGGTGGTGGTGGATCACAACCTCTGCATGAGTCAACAGTGCAATGCTGTTGCAAAACAAAATAATAAAAAAAATGCATTTTTAGGTTGCATTAACAGAGGCATAGCACGCAAGTCACAGGAGGTGATGGTACCACTCAATTCAGTGCTAGCTAGGCTCAGCTGGGTTACGGTGTCCAGTTTTGGTCACTACTGTATAAAAAGGATGTAGAGAAAATGGATCTAGAAGCGAGTGACAACAATCAAAGAGAGGGAATGCAAGCCATATGAGCAAAGGCTGAAGAAATTGTTTGGAAAAGAGGCAATTAAGGGGGGACATGATAGCAGTCTTCAAATATTTGAAAGGCTGTCATAAGAAAGATGGAGAAAAATTATTCTCTTGCAACAGGGCAGAACAAGAAGCATTGGGTTCAAACTACAGTGTGGTAGATTTAGATTAAACCTCCTAACTTATAAGAACAGAAGGACAAAGGAACAGACTGCCTTAGGGAGGTTGTGGAAGCTCCTTCACTGACATTTTTCAAAAAGAGGCTGGATAGCCATCTGTCTTGGATGGTTTAGATACAACAAATCCTGCATCTTGGCATGAGTTAGACTAGATGCCCTTCCGATCCCTCCTGACCCTATTGTTCTATGATTCCCCCCTATTGTTTTCTCACTTTGTGCATAGGGGCATGCAGATGCATTTAATAACACCACAAAAATCTCCCAAGAATGTGTCACTACTCTGTGTGAAGTGACATACAGAAATACTACAGTGGTAAAATAAATGCCAGCAGTATTGTTTAGTACTGTAAGTAACAAGTAGAATGCAGTCAGATATCCCATAAGATTGTTCTTAGACCAGTGGAGAGGACAGCTTTATATCGTATACCCTGTATTTATATAATTGCAAAATTTCCATGAATCCTGAAAAAGTAGGTAAACAAATGGTAATTTTGTATTTGAAAAATTTCCTTTCTTCGTTCTCTTCACATATTTTGCCCTTTCTGCCACCACTCCATCTATTGACTTCATCAGCCACAACTTTATAAAGTAGCCACAGTAAAAACAAGTGCAAGAGTTCTGCTGTGAACATCTTGGACTAAATTAGTAATACTTTCATTGGAGGCTGAGTGGATCAACTGATTGCTTCACACTGCACTTCCAAAGATTACAGATGTTCCCATTTTTAAAAATTCTGTTGCTTAGTTTTAGTTTTTAAGATTTATTTTTATAAAATAACGTAAAATTATTTCTCGTGGTAGTATTTCGTCACCCCTTGAATTGGGTGTTTGAGCCTTTTAAGGTTAGTAAAAAAGTAAATTGTAAAGAAAGTTGAATTAGTATGAAAATCAGAGAAGTATGAGTCTTTGCTGCCATCTCAAGGGCTTTGTGGCTTGTGAAGTGTTTCTCTTCAACCTAGGTCATGGGTTAAATAGCACATACTGTGGGAAATCATGTATCATCCTGAATATCAAGTAACACTCCAGTATTTGCAGCTTGTGTGGATTTATTCCAAATGCCAGCGTTTCTAGCCTGTTATAACAGGGATTATTGCATTCTGGCTGAAGTCTGTGGCATAAAAATAAAAAAAAAGCTGCAAACTGAGCACTCCCAATTTACATGTTAAGAACCAGTTAAATGAAGCAGTGTTGGAACTGTTCATTTCAAAGTGTGTGTATCCTTTAGTCCAAATTAGAGTATGGGATTTTTCAGGATTTGCTGTTGAAAAGGTTGATCAAAGAACAGTGAAAAAGAAGAAAATAGGACCATGAGGGACTGCTGTAGTTCTGAAAATAAAAATGTAATTACTAGGTTTCTCCCCTCCCCCCCCCCCCACAACTACAATAGAGAAGTAATTTATTAATATCTCTAATTGCTGCTGTGGAAGTAGGTAGAACTTTGAAATTAGTTAGATAAATATTACTTTTAAGGAGAATATCTTTTACTTCAAAATGTGTTGTAATTACAGAATTTTAGATTGCATTGGCAAGTTCTGCTGCTGCCTTTTACATTAGTAGAACAGAACAGCTTGTTACAATGGACGTCAGCCTTTTAGTTTAAGACATTGCTTCAGTTTTCATCTGACATACCATTGGTGACATAGAGCAGAGGGCTGTATAAAATTATGAAACTTGTAATAGACTTTTCTACCATTTAAAAAATGTAAGTGTGCAACCAAACTGTGATGGTATAAGCTGACAGTTTTGAACAGAACTGTTAATGACCATTTGAAAAGCGGAATGCAGGCAGTTGTGTTCACACAAAGCAAAGAATAAACCTCTGTTTATGAATGTTCACTGATTTCAACAGGCTTTTCAGAAGCTCTGCATATTAAAATTCACGGCACATAGAATACATACATATTAATTATAGCAGTACAGTTCAGCAACATGTGCATGATCTGGTTCTCCATCTTTCTCCTGTACTTCTGTACTAGAATAAGAAGTATTTTCCTAGTGTTCCTAGTGTATTTTAGGAGATGTTTATATTCTGTCACTTTGAAAAATCTGTTGTGGTTGATTTTTCAACACTTTTCATCTTGTAAGTAATATATAAAAATCATGGAAATGCTTCAGCTTTTTTGGATTGCTGCGTGATGACCCTCATTGCTTTTGAGACTGTGAGGAGTTAGACACGTACAGACGGCAATTGTTTATATGAGCAATTAGTGGAAGGTATAATTGGTAGGTAGTACTAGCAGCTTATGATGTATGAGCAATTGCTTAATTCCTTCCAATTTTTTTTAAATGGGGGTTTGGCTATCTTTTAAGTATGTTGCCATTTCAAACATTGCTGTTTGAGCTTTTTTTGTGATTTTTGTTTAAAGATTAATAACTATTTATTGAGGTTTTATGCATACAGTTTAATGTAGTGAATATTGTATTCCATTTCTCTTGCGTTTAGCCTTCTTACATATCAGCAACTGAATTTGGAAGTATAGTTTTCTGACCAACAGCATGCTGTTTAAACAGCATACCATTTAAACATAGAAATTCTATTGTGACAGTTGTATGAACATTCTTTAGACTTATACCAAATATGTAACTAATGTTAGTATGTCCATGGGGTATGGCACCAAATTTCCTTAATAAAAATGTTTGTTTTAACCATGTGAATAAACTGGATTCATAATGTTTGAAAGGCTGGATGTTTAAGATATTAGTTTCTGATATTCTAATGAAGAGGCAAGTTCAGCCTGCTATTTAGTCTGAGCTTTTTACTAAAGCGTTTAACATTCTAATATATTATATATTGCCTTGTAGATGAGCCAAGTAGCCCTAGTATTGACCATGATATTGCACACATTCCTGCTTCTGCTGTCATTTCTGCATCTGCCTCTCAAGCTCCCACTATAACAACAGTTCCTCCCAGTCCCACATCTTCAGTTCCTTTAATTCGACGTCAGCTATCCCATGACCATGGTAAGTTTTTTTTTGTTTTGTTTTTAAACAAAACTTTTTTCTTTTAAAATTTTGTTTTCTTTGCAGGGAAGATATGGCAGCTTATAATGTTTTATTGCTTCAAACAGTCAAAACATAAAATGTCATTGAAGCTGATTAGTGTTTGATCATTTTGATTGACTTGCAGAATCTATCAGGCCTACTATATTGGATGGTCAATCTCCTGCAAAAACTGAGAGATCCAAGTCTTATGATGAAGGATTGGATGACTATAGAGAAGATGGGAAATTGTAAGTCCTGAACAAATCTGTGTGTGCGCGAACAGGAGTGTGCACTTTTTCTATTAAAAAGTATACAGACTGTTCATTGATAATACCTACTTCTCTCTCCCAACAGGTCTATTAAACATGTATCTAGTTTAAAGGGAATCAAGGTTAGTAACATATTTAACAATATTATAAGAGTTATATTTGCTAATATGAGTTTTTGTGCTGGATCACATGTGAAATTCATGGCAATTTGTTTACCTATCAGATCATTCTAAAATGACTTTTTGATGCCAGATATATTTTTTCCTAAAAGGCACCATACTGTGATAAGTTAGTAAATGTGAACTGCTCCTCTTCAGTTTCTCTATTTTTTTTTAAAGGTACGTTAAAATGCATTAAACTTGTTTTATAGCTGAACAAAAGGCTTTTTTTCATTTTCTGCAGCATCTCACATCTGAGCAATAATATATGATGCACGCAAAGACAAAAATATCAAAAAATAAATAAAGGTGAAATGTCTCAAGAATTACATAGGCTTGAATAGTGTGTGAATTCACAGTTGATCATTTTGTACTAATGGAATAGTAGAAACCTTCATAGCCTGATAAGTATTTCCTTGCACCATACACTGAGGAAACCTTCACACAGAGATGGGGGAGGGTGGAGAAAAGAGGGGGAAATTACCTAAATATAGACTTCTACTGAAGAATCTATTTAGAGGACCTCTTGATATTCTGACTCTTATTTTTCTTTAGGTCCCAGACAGCCAAAAATCTTCAGAAGACTCTGGATCCAGAAAAGATTCCTCTTCAGAGGTCTTTGGTGATGCCTCCAAGGAAGGATGGCTCTATTTTCGACAGCTTGTTTCAGACAAGGGAAAGGTATTGTGCTTTCTAACATATATAAAAGATAAATATAAAAAATACAACTGCCACAACTGAGGGTAAGAAAAGTCAAGCTGTAGGCAAGAGATGTTCCTTGTATTCAGTAAAACATTATGTAATGGGCACTAGCAAAAGTGACATTAAACATTTAGCTTTAATCGAGCAACTTCTACATGTTCTTTCATAGATTATATTCATAGCTGCCTTCATTTCTGTTGGTTTAAATTCAGAGCAATAGTGAGTAATTTCACATCTCAGACCTAGTTATTTAGTGCAAATAATCAACTGCTGGAAAGCTGGGAGTGCAGATTTTTCTTATGCTAACAGGGGGACAGATTTGTATTTACATCATTTTGAAGTTGAACAAACCTCATGGACCTGCTGGAAATTCATAGGCCAAGATTTTCAAAGATGAAAGAGCCTGATGTTCAGAGGGGAAGGGAGGTGGCTCAGCACTTCTTACAATCAAGCCTTTCGAAGGTGACATAAATGGGGCACCCAGTCACTTGAAAATCTTGGTTATAATGCCTGCTAATTCTGTAACCATCCCTTAAAATTTCTGATCCTTTTGCTACTGTCACATGTGCACACACACACACATTATTATACGTTCAGGTAGGAGGGACAGTTGAGAAATTTGCCCTTTCCCTTGGTGCAAAGCGGTCAGTGACTAGTACGTTTATTATACAAAAGTTGAGTGTTCTGTGCCACCCTGTGTTCAATCTTTGTGTTCTAAAAGTTTTATATGTGGCTTATAACTAGGTAACAATAACTGGCTATACGCACAAACAAACAAACTGGTTCATATTTTCCAGCGAGTTGGTGGCAGCATTCGGCCATGGAAACAAATGTATGTTGTTCTTCGAGGTCATTCACTTTATTTATACAAGGATAAAAAAGAGCAGACAACTCCATCTGAAGAAGAACAACCTATCAGTATCAATGCGTGTTTGATAGATATCTCATACAGTGAAACCAAGAGGAAAAATGTATTTCGGCTTACCACATCAGACTGCGAGTATCTGTTTCAGGCTGAAGACCGAGATGACATGTTAGCATGGATTAAGGCTATACAAGACAATAGCAACCTCAATGATAAGGTAGCTATATAATATCTGATGTACAATCTTACATGCTGTTTTCTTCCGTTGTATTTTCTTTTAATCATTAGACTTTTTTATATATAATAGGACAAATATATTTTTCTGTTTCTGGTTGACGCTAAATTGAAATATGCATTAGGGAGTAAATGAAAAACTGCAGTGAAATTAGATACCCATATAACTACATCTATTTACATAGAAGAATAAATTCTTAATCTGTCTTTGAAGTTTAAATATCCCAAGAAGTAATTGAGCTAGTAAAAAGCTGGCATTTTAATAATCTGATGTTTAGTTAATCTATACTTAACTTTAGAAGTCGTAAAATAAGTTTTGCCCATTAAAAAGTTGTTGTTTAAAAATCACTGTTAATTTAACTACAAATATATTTTAAGTTACACTGTACAATACCTGTTAAAATCCAGTGTAATCAGATGGAAGCAGTAATTTCTGGTCTATTCCGTCCCAGCAGACTCCTGTTGGGAAGTAGCAGTTTAGGAGCAAGTATCGGGGGGTAGCCGTGTTAGTCTGTATCCACAAAAACAAAAAGGAGTCCAGTGGCTCCTTAAAGACTAACAGAAAGGAACAGTTTTCACTTAGATACTTTGCACCATTAAATAGTTACATAGTGAAACAATGACAGGTATTTCAAAAAACTGTTTTGTAACTTTCATATTCATTTAAATAAATTACAGTAAACATATTAGAAGACAGAGCATGTTGTATGCATATGCACACATGCATATTCTATATAAATGTTGATATCTGTTTCTATACATATTGAATTTGTAAAACATTTTTATATGTATTTTTGATAGGTTTACATTTTTGTTCTGGGGAAAAAAAGTGCTTCCATGATGCTTTTTAATTACAGCTGTTTGTAATTCCATTCTATTCCGTTTTAGAATAGTTTGCCTAGGGAAGGTGGATTATAAGCAGAATTTTGGTGAGGTGGTTAAAAGCATTTGTTAAGTAGCCAGACATATGATAAATTGTAGAACTTTCAGTGCCACGTATGTGGGTATGGAGGTATTGTATGTGTATAGATTGAGATTTTCCGAACAGTGTCCGGAATATAGTCACACATCTTCTATTAAAATGGAAGCTTATTGAAAATCTGTGGCTAAATCCTCTGCACTTCTTTGAAAACACCTATCATAGCAGTTACTTATAACTGATCACCGCAGCTTTTCTTTAATCTTTCAAACAATGTCTTTATTTTTTCTTTTGAAATATATTTGAATATAGTGTCTATTCCTAAGAATATCCATTACATTTTAGCTGTACTGGAATTGAACTTGACAACTACCCAGTGTATGTTATCTGATTATGGGAATAGTTGTGTGTATTCTAAAGGTGGTTAGATAAGCTTTTGCAATGGTATTATTAAAACTAGGATTATGAAGTAGATCTTGATTGATTTTACAGGATACTGGTGTCACTAGTAGGGACCTAATTAGCCGGAGGATTAAAGAATATAGCACAATGATGAGGTAAGCAGTCTATATGCAGCTGGCAGGTTTTTTTTTGCCTGGTTCCTAGCTTCTCTGTACCAAGTAATGCCTTATTTCAGTTCTTCCAGCAGCAAAACAGAGCCCTCCCCCAAAACACCTCGCCAGAGTCTCAGTATCAGGCAAACATTTCTTGGCACTAAAACAGAACAAAGGACCCAAAGTCCTCACTCTCCCAAGGAGGAGTCAGAAAGGAAGCTGCTCACGAAAGGTGTGTATACTACATACATTGTTGTTGGCTAAACCTATAAAAAATTAACATTGTAGAAGGCCAAATGTTCAGGACATAAGAGTTGCTTTAGCCCATTTCTTCGGATACGTGAACATACAGATGCAAACAAGCATTAACTAGTTTTTTGAGCTGTATTTAGAATCACTGACCGTCTGTGGGCTTGTCTTCACTACCATGTTACATCAGCACAGCTGCGCCGATGTAGCACATCTGGTCAAGACATGTTCTGTTGATGGGAGAGCATCTCCTGCCAACATAGTGCAGTGTAGACACTGCTTTAAGTCGATGTAACTTATGTCACTCAGGGGTGGTTTTTTCAGGCCCTTGAAGATCTGTATTGAAGTCTTCTTTGAGGTAAGTCTTGGCTCTTTTCCTGCAACTGTCTGTAGTGACAGGAGCAATAGACTACACCAGTGTTGTGCTTCTCACAGCTAAGCTCTACTAAGCTTATGCCTTGCTTCAGAAGATTCTTATCTAGCACTAGTCTTTCCCTCCCTGGTTGACCTGCAAATGACTAGGTAGAACCATTTTTAAACTATTGTTAAGAAAACGAAATTTTTCTGTAAAACCTTTTATAATGTTAGAGGATTTTCTTGCCCCATGGATTTAAAGTACCGAAAGGAAAACGCATTATTTTGGGTGGGAAAAGGTATTATTTTTCCCAGAGCAAGAAATTAAACTCTGCTGAGCTCTTTCTGATGTGCCAACGTATTAAATTTCACAGATGAGTGAGCTGCAACTGTAAGCGTATATCAATAATTGATCTCCAACTGGTAAAGTCTCAGGCCAACGTTTTTAAAGGGAGTTGTTGGTGCACAGCACTGCTGAAAGTCAGACCGCTAATTTAAGTGACTGAGCACTCAGGTTTGAACATGTGCGCCCGAACTCCGAGAAGGAATTCCGTTTTGTTCCCCAAACAAGTTTTCCTTTATACGGGCTATCATTCTCAGACAGTATTATATACTAAAACTGCGGTAGCATTTTTCTGGAGAGATAGTGATGAGTAACCTTCAGGATCTTAAACAGCATTATTTCTCCAGAAACCTCTGAATAAGAGGACAGGATTACATCAGGAGAATTATAGAGCTAGTACAGCCTCACTTACCTGTATCTTTGAGGGGAACCAAACACTGTGCATATGACTGAGTTTTAGCAATTGATACTGCATCTGTCTAAGGGTAAAATTTTTCAAAAGCACCCAAGTCCCATTTTCAAAAGTGACTTAAGCACTTAGAAGCCTGAGTTCCATTGATTTTCAGTGAGACTTGGGCTCCTAAGTCATTTCTGAAAATGAGACCTGGATGCTTTTGAAAACTTTGCCATTAGCATAATTAAGTCACATAGTGCAAGCCACACCTCTTCAGCTGTTTCTAGCCCTAAGACTAGAAAAGTGGTGGTTCTTCGAGTGCTTGCTCATGACGATTCCATTCTAGATGTGTGTATTCCCACATGCAGAGTCATTGGATATTTTTGCCTTAGTGGTATCCATAGGGTCGGCTGTGATGCCCCCTTGAGTTCCACACTCATGTGTTGGTATATCAGGCGCTGCCAGCCCTACGTGCTCTCAGTTCCTTCTTACCGCCTGTGGTGGTTAGCCAGAGCGCCTTTTCCTTACACAGCAAGGGCTAGCGGTTTCGTCTCTCCTGACTTTGAGCCTTAGGGCCTTGTAAATAGTTTGTTTATAGTAGTTAGTGTTAAGCACTTGTCAAGTGTAGTTAGAAGTTAGAGTCCCAATGGGGACTTCGCCCCAGGCAGGGAATGCCCCTGTCTCAGGTGTTTAAACCCAGCTTGGACTGCAACGGGCCTATCCCTGTTAGTGACCCCCCCACTGCGGTTGCCTCAAGGCCTTGGAGGAATCACATGTGAAAGACAAGTGTCATGTGTAAAAACTTTCAACCCAGAAAGAGTGCAACATCCGTTTGAGGGCCTTCCTCATGGAGGCTGCTCTCCACCTGGCTTCTGAGCCATCCCGGCTGGACTCTACTCCTAGTACGTTGGTCTCAGTGCATAGCATACCCCCAGCACCGGTCTCTGCCTGGCACCATTCTCCTTCACCAGTCCCCAGAAAGCAGACCAATAAACATGGTTCCCTGGCACCAGGCAAGAAAGGCTATGGGGTATTGGGCAAAGGACCAAGTTCAGGCCACCCATCCACACCGGAGCCACATGGACATGCCTCCCTAGTCGGTGCCCTTAGTCCCCCAAAGGATCTACCACTGAATCCCAGAAGCAGTAGGGGAACCAGTCTTGTGGCAGGATTGATGCCTTCCCAAGCTCTCCTGGCACCTAGAGAACAGAGGCCTTTACAAGAGCTGCTGGCACCACGTGTGCCCCCTACGAGGGCGAGCCAGCTGCCAAGACCCCCCAGAGGCAGTTGAACGCTGCTGATGTCCTGAGCCAAGGCAGCGCTCTCCGACTTTGTGCCGCAGATCTCTGGCTTTGCAGCTCAGATCTTCAGGGGCTTGCACTAGATCACAGGCATTGAGTGATCTAGCGCAATGCGGGTCACCTAGGGAGAGGCGCCAGCCTCCATGTTACCGGCACCATTCACCCTCCCGCCGGTTGTCGTCTTGGTACGGGTCCCCATCACCTGCTCTATGGGAACGATCTCCGTCATGGTACCCGTCCCCGGGGCCCCAGCACCGGTCTCCAGCGACGATGGTCAGCTGACAAATGCAGGCATCAACGGCTCCACCGTGGTCACCAGAAAGGGCTTCCTCCGGCATGGAAGGGTAGATTAGCTCCTCACCAAGGCATCACCGGCACATTTGGGCACCGGAGGCTGCATTGACTCTTACACCGCCACCTTGGCAGCACGGCCAGTGGCCAACACAGTGGCCCTATTGGAGTTCCTGGGGCATGCCTGTGATGGCAGTACACCCTTCACGCCACTCATCGGCCACCACCTCAGAGCAGTGTTGACGGCACCGGCAGCACCAGGCTCAAAGGTCGAGTTAGAGTAGCCAGTGTCCACCCCAAAACGCGCTTCCCCCATGGGGGATGATGCCCCCCGGTGTTTCAGTCCTTGTCCTCATCCACAGATGAGGCAGTCGCAGGATCCTCGAGGGCCAGCCCGCTGGACAATTTTAAAGAAGACCTGCACTTATGGCCCTGCTTCGATGAGTGGCCGAGAACTTGGGCCTAGAGGTGGAGGAGATGGCCAAGCAGGTGGACACCTTGTTCAACGTCCTCAGTCTCTATCACTGCCACACTACCAGTGCATGACAGGGTCCTCAAAATTGCCAAGGCCCTCTGGCAAACCCTGTCGTTCATCCCTCCCACCTCCAAAACAGCAGAAAAAAAGTGCTTTGTCCTGGCCAAAGGGTTTGAGTACCTTTTTATACCCATCCACCTCCAGGCTCACTGATCGTTTCTGTGGCCAATGATAGGACAAGCAGGGGCACACCAGGTCAACCCCAAGAATAGAGGCCAAAAGACTGGACCTTTTCGGGAGGGAAATTTATTCGACAGCCAGCATGCAATTCCAGGTGGCGAACCACAAGGCTCTCTTGGGCAGTTACAATTTTAACTTATGGGACTCCCTCTGAAAGTTCAGAGTCCCTCCCCCAAGATTAGGCCCCAGAATTTGGCACCTTGGTGGAGGAGGGTACGGTGGCAACAAGGGATCTCTTCAAATGGCCTGTGACCCCAGATAGCGGTGCAGACCCTAGCCAGCTTCAGATGCCGTCGACACCTGAAGCTCTTCGAGCAGCTCAAGAGATCCTGACGCTCCCGCGGTACCTCTGTCTCAGGGAAAACCCGTGTTGGGACCTGTGCATATGTCTCCACCTCAGCGGTACCAATCCCCGTCGAGAGGGACGTCCTGCCAGCATTCGCCTGCCCGAAGCAGTCCTGCCTAAGGACTGGAGAGGCAGGCTCAGCGGTCAGCTCTTACACCCCAACCTCAGGTCCCTCCACCTCTTGGCATGGATGCTGTGTGGCTGAACCCGGAGGAGTGGACCTGTTCGGAAGGAGTCCAACAGGTCCTCCTGGAAAGTAGAAAGCCCTCAACTACACTGAGTTACCTGGCTGAGGTTTTCCCCCTGGGTGTCCGAATGGGGTCTCTCTCCCTTGCTTTCCTCCATACAGGCTTTTCCTGGACTACCTGCTCTGTTTGAGGAACCAGGGCCTGGTGCACACTTCCATTAGAGTGCATCTTGCGGCCATCTCCACTTTTCACCCACCGATCCAAGGACAGATTGTGTTCTCCCATGACATGACGGTCAGATTCTTGAGAGGGGTGGAGAAACTCTTCCCACGGGTGTGGGCTCCCGTCCTGCAGTGGGATCTTAGCTCGGTCATCTGCAGGCTCACTGGCCTGCACTTTGAACCACTGGGTTCCTGCTGCCTTTCCCATCTGTCATGGAAGTTCTCATTCCTGGTGGTGGTGATGTCGGCGAGATGGGTCTCGGAAATTAAAGCCTTGACCTCAGAACCGCCGTACATGGTCTTCTACAAAGATAAGGTTCAGTTGAGTCCCCACCCGGCCTTCCTGCCAAAGGTGGTCTCCACTTTCCATATGAACCAGGACATCTTCCTCCCGGTGTTCTGTCCCAAACTGGACAACACCAGTGAAGACGCCCTGGACGTCGGGAGGGCCTTGGCTTTTTACTTAGAGCGTTCAAAGCCTTTCCGTAAATCGACTCAACTCTTCATCACTACAGCGGATGGGATGAAGGGTCATCTGGTGTCCTCACAGAGGATTTCCAATTGGATCATCTCATGCATAAGGACCTGTTACGACCTGGCGGAGGTTCAGCCACTGCCAGTTGTCAGAGCCTACTCGATGACAGCTCAGGCATCTTCGGCAGCCTTCCTGGTGCACATCCCTATCCAGGACATCTGTAGAGCCACAATGTGGTCCTTTGTCCACACGTTTAGTGCTCATTATGCCATCACTTAGCAGGCCAGGGACGACACTGGGTTCGGCAAAGCTGTGTTGCAATCTACGTGACCGTGAACTTCTACCCTCCAGGGGTACTGCTTGGGCGTCACCTAATATGGAATGGATGTGAGCAAGCACTCAAAGAAAAGACAGTTACTTTTTCCATAACTGGTGTTCTTCGAGATGTGTTGCTCATGTCCGTTCCATGACCTGCCCTCTTTCCCCACTGTCAGAGTTTCCGGTAAGAAGGAACTGAGTTTGTGGGGAGCCAGCTGTGCCACTTATACCGCTCCATGCGGGCACCACTCCAGGGGGTGCCGGAGCCAGTCCCCTACGGATACTGCTGAGGGAAAAACTTCTGGCACCAGTGCATGTGGCGAGCACACACATCTAATATGGAATGGACATGAGCAGCACACCTTTTCCGTAAGTGGTGGTGTTTGAGATAACTGTCTTTTTCTCATAGTCTCCCCACCCTCCATCCTCCCCTCCTCAGATCCAGGAGACTGGTACGGCACCCTCGATTTGAAGGACGCTTATTTCCATATTTCAGTCACAGACGCTTCCTCTGTTTCATGGTGGGCGGATGCCATTTCCAGTTTACAGCGCTGCCCTTTGGCCTCTCATCTAGCCAGAGGGTGATAACAAAAATGTATGGCACCAGTGGCTGCTTACTTGTGACGCTGACGGGTCCAGGTCTTCCCGTATCTCAATTTGCTCATCCAAGGCAGATCTCTGGAACAAGTGCAGAGGAGCCTCGTTCTGGTGCGCTCCACGTGCCACAACCTGAGCCTGTTGTTAAACAACAAAAAATCTACCTTAAGGCCTGTGCAATGGAGTTCATTGGAATGATTTTCAACTCCATGCGGGCCAGAGCCTTCCTTCCGGGGGTACATTTTCAGGCTATGTCAGACCTGATCTCCCATGTGAAAAACCACCTGCTCACCACAGCTCGCACCTGCCTGTGGTGGTTGGACCACATGGCCGCATGCACATATGTGGTCAGTCACGCCTGGCTCCATCTCTGGCCTCTGCAAACATGTCTGGCATCCATCTACATTCCCAACAGACACGACCTGGACTGGGTATTTGGGGTGCCAGATCGTATCTGGTCGTCGCTAAATTGGTGGTTGGACCCTAGGTCGGTGTTGGAGGGAGTTCCCTTCGTGGCCCCATCCCTGTTGCTGATTCTGGTCTCTGATGCTTCGGACCTGGACTGGGGAGCCCACCTGGGCGAGTTCAGTATGCAGCGCCGCTGGTTACAGGACGATCTGACCCTCCACATCAAGGTCAGGGAAGTCAGAGCAGTTCACCTGGCCTGCCAGGCTTTCTTGCCCCCCCGAAGGACAAGGTGATGCAGGACCTTTCGGACAGTGTATTACATCAACAGGCAGGGCGGAGCCAGGTCTTTGGCCCTTTGCCAAGAAGCTCTCTGCCTGTGGGACTTGTGTGCTGCATGCCATTGATCTGGTAGCCGCGCATCTGCCCGGGACCAGGAACGTATTAGCAGATCACCTCAGCAGGACCTTCTCGTCTCATCATGAGTGGTCACTCCATCCAGAGGTAGTCAGCACAATCTTCCAGAGGTGGGGGACTCCTCAGGTGGACCTCTTCACGTCCAGGCAGAACAGGAAGTGCCATGTGTTCTGTTCGATCCAGGGAATGGACAGGAGCTCCCTGTCAGACGCATTTCTCATCTCGTGGTAGGGGGCTCTGATGCACACCTTCCCGGCAGTGCTGTTGATTTACAGAATCCTCCTGAAGATCAAACAGAACAGGGCGAAGGTTATCCTAATAGCCCCCGTGTTGCCTCGCCAGCACTGGTGTGGCATGCTGCTGGACCTTTCGATAGCTACCCCTCTGGCTGGATCTGCTGTCCCAGAACCACTGCAGCCTTCTGCATCCAGACCTGGTGGCGCTACACTTGACAGCATGGCTACTGCATGGCTAAATGCGGATGAACAGGAATGCTCAGCCTAGGTTCAGCAGGTCTTGCGAGGTAGTAGGAAACCCTCCACCAGAGTGACTTACCTGGCCAAGTGAAAAACGCTGCTCCGAGGACCAGCACGTGAGCCTATCTGGGCCAAGCAGGCCTTGCTGCAGGAGATTCTGGATTACCTTCTGCACCTCAAACTCCAAGGTTTGTCCCTGTTATCGATCAGGATCCACCTGGCCAGTATTTCGGCTTTCCACCCTTCGTTCCAAGGCAGGTCAGTCATTGCTCATGACATGATGGCCCGGTTTTTGAAAGGTCTGGAGCATCTCTACCCACACATCTGGGATCCCGCCCCTCCCTGGGACCTGAATCTCGTGTTATTGAGGCTCCTGGGGCCTCCCTTCAAACCTCTGGCTTCCTGCTCTCCCCTGGAAGGTTTCGTTCTTAGTTGCGATAACGTCGTCCCACAGCATGTCTGAGATCAGGGTGTTTATTTCAGAACCACCCTATAAGATATTCTACAAGGATAAGGTCCAGCTGTGACCGCACCCGGCGTTTCTGCCCAAGGTAGTTCCCCAGTTTCAAACTGGCCGGGACATATACTTATTGTCTTCTTTCCAAAGCCTCATGCGTCAGAGGAGGAATGCAGGCTGCATGCCCTGGACGTCAGGAGGGCGCTGGCCTTCTACATAGATAGGACAAAGCTGTTCTGTAAGTCAGTGCAGTTGTTCATTGCTGTGGCAGATAAAAGAAAGGGTTGCCCAGTGTCTCTGTTCAGAGGATTTTGTTCTGTATTACTGCCTGCATCTTCTAATGCAATGAGCTGGCAAAATGCCTCCGCCGGCAATTGTGACAGCACACTTGACTAGGGCACAGCTTCCAGTCCAAGAGATCTATAGGGCCACTACCTGGTTGTCTGTCCACACATTCGCATCTCATTAGGCACTTACCCAGCAAGCTCGAGACGATGGTGGCTTTGTCAGAGCAGTGCTGCAAGCTGCACGACTGTGAACTCCGACCTCACCTCCATGGACACTGCTTGTGAATCACTTAGAATGGAATCAACATGAACAAGCACTCAAAGAAGAAAACTGTTACCTTCCTTTTTGTAACTATTGTTCTTCAAGAGGTGTTGCTCATGTCCATTCCATTACCCAACCTCCTGCCTCTCTGTCAGAGTTGCTGGCAAGAAGGAAATGAGAGGGCATAGGGCCAGTGGCGCCTGATATACCGACGCATAAGTGCAGCACTCAAGGGGGCGCCACAGCCAACCCTACGGATACCGCTTAAAGGCAAAAATCTCTGGTGACCGTGCATGTGGGCTCGCGCACACCTAGAATGGAAGGGACATGAGCAACACATCTCGAAGAACAAGAGTTACGAAAAGGTAGGTAACTGTTTGTTAGGTTTTTTTTTTCAAGTCATGTGAAGAGACAGAAGTGTGTGGTTTTTATATAGCCTAATGGAGGCTAACAAAATCCAGTCACACCCTTTCAGTGGAGGCCAGGTTTTGTCTGAGAAACTCTGCATATTTACTGAGTGTGTCTGCAGGGAGTTTGGACAATGAAAGTGGTGAAAATGCAGCAAATCATGAAAGACTAAGTGGTTGGCCTTTTTGGTTTGACAGATGGTGGGAAAATAAAAATTGACGATAGTGAGTGCCCTTTTAATGAAGACAGAGATTGTTTCTAACAAAGCCTGTGGACATGTCAGAGAATCAAATGAGATCTTACTCATTGCTCTATTTTGAGGTGCCCTAGAATACATGGTGGTGAATCCTATTGAGCGGTATACTACTCCCTTCTGCTGCCTTTTTCCTGAAATGGTGCATGCTGCAAAGAGTAGTAGCTTCAGAATCTAAAATCACTATTCACAGTGGTAATGCACAAGCTGAATGGGAAGCTGCTTTCAGTAATGGAAACCAGTGGGACTGCTAGAGGGAAGAGGGTGAGAGAGAGAGAGTAGGAAATACAATAGTTGTTAAATGTCCACGCTTTCAAAGACACAATAATTTTGTGCTTGTGATTTTTGTTGCCTTTAATCAGAATTGGTTTTGACTGTATGATTTCAACATTTCCATTTTCTCCCCACTTACTTTAAAAAAGACGAGACAAGCCCACCAAAAGATAAGGGAACATGGCGAAAAGGCATTCCAAACATCATGAGAAAGACATTTGAGAAGAAGCCATCTGCTTTAGGAACCTTTGGCGTTAAGCTTGATGACTGTCCCCCAGCTCACACCAATAAAGTATGAAAGTACAATTTTTCTTTTCACTTCAGTTTGAAAATACGTGTATGTTCTTTCTTGTGTGCGAGACATTTTGAAACAAAACCAACAATCTTCTCCTGCCCACCCCCAGTATATTCCACTGATAGTCGACATATGCTGCAAACTGGTTGAAGAACGAGGCCTTGAATACACAGGTATTTACAGAGTCCCTGGAAACAATGCTGCTATCTCAAGTATGCAAGAGGAACTCAATAAAGGAATGACTGACATCGATGTTCATGATGATGTAAGTTGGTGTTTGCTATATTTCCATTTACAATAATCTCTTCTAGAAAGTTTATTATGATTATAGCAATACAGAGTCTTTGTCTGTCTCTCTTTTGAATACACAGAAATGGCGAGACTTGAATGTGATAAGCAGTTTACTGAAATCCTTCTTCAGAAAGCTCCCAGAACCACTTTTTACTAATGGTGAGTTGTCTTCCCTTTTGAGCTTGTGTTAGGAATTTTTTCGTCAAATATTAATCCTCATTTGGGCCTTCAAATGATTGAGAGAAAATATTAAGTGAAAACAACCTAATGAAGTAATAAACTTCCACATTTCTTTATTAAAAAGGCTAATGATTATGATTAAAATGGCTTACATGTGTGAGCTGACAGTAAATTTTTCTCTAACTGCCCAAGAATCACTGTAAATGGTCCCAAAACAGGAACATACTTTGTTCATGTCTACATTGCATTGTATGTAGTAGGTTAGTATATAGTTAGTATCCTATAATTTTAGACCTCTTCCAAACTAACCTAACTCATTTTCCTTCCTCCTCGCGTCCCTGATTTCCTCATGCTTCTGAAGTAGTTTGAAATAATGTACCTGTGCATGTCTGGATATGTGTGTAACCACTATTCAACTTGGTAGCACAGCTGTGGGCATGGAATTTGTTGACTTTAACTGCAGATGGAGCATATTTTTATTCTTTATAGGTTTAAACTTTATAGGTTGAATATAAATAGTGGGGGTTTTAAAAAATTCTGTTTAAATTAGTGGTAGGTTAATTTTTATAACCGCAATCCAGTGAGATTCCCAATCAAATTATTAGAATTTATCAATTTAATTTGACATAAATTCTTTGAGCTATTTTTCAGTTACAGCTGCTTGACATATTATGTAAAAGTTGAAACAGGTTCACTTATGTTTTCTATAAAACTTCTCTCTCACGTGCAGTAAAACAGGTTTTTTTTCTTTTGTCAGACAAATATGCAGATTTCATAGATGCCAATAGAAAAGAAGATCCTATTGAGCGGCTGAAAACACTTAAGAGGCTGGTATGCTGACGATGAATACATTTTAAATGCAGTACAATTTAGCACTAAAATACTTTAAACTCCATACTAAGATTTTTTGTTTCAGATTCATGATTTACCTGAACATCATTATGAAACACTCAAGTTTCTTTCTGCACATCTGAAGACAGTAGCAGAGAATTCAGAAAAGAACAAGGTATCAAACCAAATATACAAGACTTTTTGCTCCATTTTACTTATTTAAACAAATTTCGTTGTGTAGGATTATTTCAGGTGATAAACCCATCTGTGTCTACCCAGCATTTTATTGATTAAGGTCGGTAAAGTCAACATAAGGCCTTTTGTTGTGTTGAGGAGCTTTTGGATGAGACTTGTCTGTCTACAAAGTGTGTACTGGTGTAACTAAAATTCATTTTTATTTACTTAAAACTGGGTACAAACCACCTGTGTGGGCACAATTAAGTTGGTTTACAATTGGCTTTATATACATATTGTTTAATTCTGTAACTTCAACATAAGCCAGTTGTAAACTGATTTACATGTGCCCATGCAAGATTTCAACTAGTTGAACTGAACAGTTCGAAACCAATTTCCGTTAAAAGGGTACACGTTTTCTGTGTAGACCTGAGAAGTCTGCTTAGTCTGTTTACTGTCTGATAATTAACATTAAAGATCTCACAAAAATAGGGGTCTGCCATTATTTCATTTAAAAAATGTCTCGTTCTCCCACTGCTGTATAGTATGTTATGCTGTACTTGGTTTCAATGTTCTGCAGTTCTCAAGATTGGGCCAATACTTTGTATAGTGCTTTAGGATCCTTCAGAATAATAGACACTGGGTAAAACTTAAAAACCGCCTAAGTTCTATAGTCAAATGTCATTTTGGTGCGAAGTGCCTAAGTCTAGTTAACTTTCAGTGAGACTTAGGCTCCCAAGCACCTACGTCACTTGAAAATTGGAGTTAATCTCCTAAATCACTGAAATGATTTTGAAAATTTTACCCTCTGCCTAATTATGTATGATTGTTTGTTACAAATAATTATCAGATTTTGTGGGTAAATAAAAGCAAACCTGTAAGAAATGACGATAGCACAAACTATAATATACATTTTTGTACAATGCCTAGAGCACTGTTCAGGGTGTTGTCTGATAATAATTAGAGCTTATGATAATTAGACTTATAAAAAAAATTTCAGCTAATCAATCCTCATAGCATAGAGAAGTAGTGTGGTGGTATCCCAGTTTTACAGAGCAGTGATCTGACTTGCCCAAGGCAACACACTGAGTCAAACCTAGGATTAGGACTCAAGACACACTGACTTGCAGTCTTGTTCTCATTCTTTTGGACCACGTTACCTCCCATTTATTATGAGTTTATTCCATGTCATTAGCATGAGAAGATAAACTGTAAGCCACAATATATAATAAAGCATAGTAGAAGTGCTGTGCTTCTACTTAGAATCATAGAAGATTAGGGTTGGAAGAGACCTCAGGAGATCTAGTCCAACCCCCCCCTGCTCAAAGCAGGACCAACCCCAACTAAATCGTCCCAGCCAGGGCTTTGTCAAGCCGGGTCTTAAAAACCTCTAAGGATGGAGATTCCACCACCTCTCTAGGTAACCCATCCCAGTGCTTCACCACCCTCCTAGTGAAATAGTTTTTTCCGAATATCCAACCTAGACCTCCCCCACTGCAACTTGAAATCATTGGTCCTCATTCTGTCATCTGCCACCACTGAGAACAGCCTAGCTCCATCCTCTTTGGAACCCCCCTTCAGTTAGTTGAAGGCTGCTATCAAATCCCCCCCACCCCTTCTTTTCTGCAGACTAAATAAGCCCAGTTCCCTCAGCCTCTCCTCATAAGTCATGTGCCCCGGCCCCCTAACCATTTTCGTTGCCCTCTGCTGGACTCTCCCATTTGTCCACATCCTTTCTGTAGTGGGGGACCCAAAACTGGACACACCAGTGCTGATGGACAAGAACGCGACTTGTGCCTCAGACTTCTTTATCCTTCTTCGCAGAGCCATGTAGTCTGCAGTGACCTGCACACTTGCTTATGGTTTTTGTCATAAAGTGCAGTTTAAAAAGTAGATGATCTATAGAATCAGTGGTTTGTGTGCTGAGGAGATTATCTGATACATTTGGGTGCTTAAGTATGATAGACCCACATAAGGTCCAAAATGTTTGCTGCCTTCTCCAGGGGTGAATGGGAGTGGAATGGGTTCTGTGCATCACAGGCTAGGGTGTGCATGGACAGTGGTGATTTCCATACCTTTTGAGAGAAGTGTTTGATTAGTAGCTGAAATTCTTCCCTGGTCGAATAAAACAGTTATAGTTTGGAAGTTTCCCAGTACTCCAGGGTGTCTAGAAGATGCTTAAATATCTTAATTAGAAGGCACTGTGTGTTTACAGAGTTTGTATTTTTACATAATCTAGTTTTTATGTAAAATCAGTAACGCAGGTGGAAGATATGAGAGAGTCCTTTTTAATTTAGCTTTTCCCTGGTTATATTCAACAGTTTGGGTTCTGAACGGCAATAAAGGAGTATATGTTCCACTGTACAGAACTCGACCAGGTTTTGTATAGAGGCATCTTCACCTTTTTATCTGAAATGTACATTTATAAAAGGTTTAATGTGAAAAAGTGATGTATCAGACTTCCGAGGATGATGATATGAGCACTACTGAAAGTCTTTTGAATGTCATTAGTTTAACTGGCTTCAAAAACAGCAGCAGTAATAGCTATAGACTGGTTGTTATGCATTGCACAAATTAAGAGTAAGTTAATTAGGAAGCCTCAGTGGCGCTTAATGTATTTTATTGTAATGGGTATTTATTGTATATCCCTATTATAAATCTGTAATGCAGATCTACTTCCATTACTTATTAGATGGAACCAAGAAACCTGGCTATAGTGTTTGGTCCAACCCTCGTGAGGACATCTGAAGACAACATGACGCACATGGTTACTCACATGCCAGACCAGTACAAAATTGTAGAAACGCTTATCCAAAAAGTAAGTGAATTCATTTCATTATTTAAAAAAAAATTTTTTTTTACATGGACAGATCTGCTTTCACATATTGCACAAGTTTGGCTCTGAGTTTTGTCCCTGGAGTTGGTTTCTCAAAACTGTCCTTTTTAGTGCTGTCCACATTTGATTGTTTCACTTCCTGCGGGGTTTTCACTTTTTTTATTTTAAATTGTAGCATGACTGGTTTTTCACAGAAGATGGTGCCGAGGAGCCTCTTGTAAGTATTGTTCCTTAAATATTTGTGTTCTAATTCATTTTAGTTTAGAACACAGTCCAGATATCCTTAGAATGCATAATATTTCTTGCTGCACCATTGTATGCTTTGCTCTTCAGAAACACCTTTCTAGCTCTCCAGTCTCTGCAGTAATGAAAGAACTAATAAGAAGTTCCGTGTGTTTTTGTTAAAAGCAATAAAGAAATATGGAAAAATTAGAGCTCATGAGGAAACTGTGTCCTCAGGTGAAATAGTGCTGTTTTCTAAATGCTGTTGAATCATAATGAACTAATTGTGAAACGATGATGAAGAGATCTTTGTTTATTAACTGTAGACAACAGTTCAGGAGGAAAACACTGTAGAATCTCAGCCAGTGCCAAACATAGATCATTTACTCACCAACATTGGAAGGACGGGAGTATCTCCTGGAGACGTATCAGGTAACTCTTGCCTGGACAGTGTTAGTCCGTAGGCTAGAATAACCTACTCTATTAATTCACTGTAATTTTCTATATTCTTTTACTAATAATTTGGTTTTTCTTCTTCTTCTAAACAATCATGAGTATTTTTAAGTGTCTATAGTGGTGTTTGTACGCAGTGGGGTTGTCGCTGTGTTGGTTCCAGGATATTACAAGGGCAAGGTGGGTGAGGTAATATCTTTTATTGGACCAACCTCTGTTGGTGAGAGAGACCAGCTTTTGAGCTGACACAGAGTTGTATGATGTGTTGGTCAGCAAAGCTTTCCAATCTATAAGTGTAATCATTGAAAGACTGAGGGCCAACAAGCATGCATGCACTGTTTTATTTATTCACAATTCTCCGTGGAATAATCATCACAGGGTCAAATAGATATGTGCTGCTGTATAAGTGGTTGCTGTGATGGCAGAAAGTTTTACCTTCTACACGGTTCTAAATAGATCTTCATCCCAAAGTTAGGAATGCAGTTAAAACTTGTTACTTTGCTTGTCAACAGATGACATTTTCATAAGTATACTGCAATATTTTTATATTAAAGCTTATTTCCTTCTGTTTATCAATTGCCATCCTGTCGGTTTGGCTAAGTACTAGCATTGTAGGCTTGTTCTTGGTGACTCTCTTACCCCCACTGTACTGTTGCACTAACCCAGCATGTTGTTTCCCACAAAAAGGTATCCCTTTGTCTCTAGCATTTCTTTTAGTTTTTCAAGGGTTGTTCAGCACTTACTGAAACAGTCACTCTATACTGACGTTGAAACAGGTGAAGTGGGAGGAGTCTATCACACGGTGATGTCACTAGTGGATTCTGTGATGTCACTGATGGACAGCTGGAACTGTAGGAAGAAGGAGGACTGTTGCCCACATTGTAGCTGCCTTGTCTGCAGAAACCCCCGTTTCTTGTAAATGCAAAAAAAAAAAAAAAAATTGATCTGTGCTGTAAATTTTCTTTTAAGAGTATTTTAAACAGATCAATGCTACTTTTTAAAAGTCTTTCTGCTGTTTCTTGTTATTTCTGAAGCAGACCCTGAGGAGGAATAGCATGGTATGGTCCACCAGTTTTTCTAGTCATAAAGCATTAGCCATGTGTCAAAAAGGGGTGTGGCATGGGGCTCAGCTCTTTAATTCTGGGGAAAAAGTCCCACAAAAGTTGGAAAATGTCAAAGAAAACATGTTCTGGTCATTGTGCTAGCCCTCTCCTACCCCCTTTATAACTGTATAACCTCCGTTTTTGCTAGACAATAAAATTATGGTGTTCATTTTTCATTTCATAATAACGCTTGTTATAGAGAAATACAAAACTGGTAGCTGCTGTACTCTAGCTAGGTAAAAGTAAAATTTCACCAATATGTTACTCAGAGGAGAATACAGATGTAAAATTGGGGTTTAAAAAACACAGCACAATGTTAAAATGCTACTCCTTATGTCAAATAACTGTTTGACAAAATGAATGCAACCGTACGAACCTCCATTTGCAGCTAGGGCAGCCAACAACATTAAGATATTCAGTTTTGCATTGTGTATCACATCAATCACAGGAGAGTACCCAGGACAATCCTGAAAAGGTCTCTCAGCTGCAGTTTTGCAGGGCTGTACACTTAAAACATGGATAAACATTAGCATTTCTGTTTTTTATTTAGAAGAACAGGGCTCCTTTGCCATTCCTGTCATTGAGCTGGTTCTGCCTACAATTCACAGCATCCTTTCATGGCGGTGGCTTTCTGTGGTGCAGCTTGCATCTTTGTGAGCTCTGATTATCCACTCTGTTCTGGTTTTTATTTGCTCTCACATTTTGGTCTGTGCTTGTTTTATTTCCCCCCCCATAAGTCCAGCATTGTCTGTAGCAAAAACAAATTTTGCACAGAACTGACCATATTGTAACTGATTTTTTCCACAGACTCGGCTACTAGTGACTCAGCAAAATCTAAGGTAAATCTTTTGTGAAATTATAAAGACTAAACTTCTAATCTACTTTAGATCTTTGCATTTTTTTTGCATTGGTTGTTTATACATGGATACATATGGCATTATTTAAGATTTTATTTTAAACACGTGGTGCTATATTCAATATTCCTTCTCCAATTAATTTTGGAGCATGAAAGTGGAAAAAGTCACTCAGTTGTAAAGATTGACTCTCATGAAGGGAAGCTGCAAACTCTGAAGCAATGTTTGTTACAATTAGGGTCTATATACTATAAACTACTATTTATTTATACATCATGTTTAGGTTATATAGTATGTTCCTCTCCATTACTTGCCTGTTGTTGATACTCAGACTAGTGTAACAACTTTTGCATGTCTGTCTCTATTTCAGTCTGTAAAGTATGTGTAGAATACAAGGGCAGCTTCTGCTGACGGTCATGGATCCTAGCTCCATAAGAAGCCAACTGGTATAGCCAAAGATTTCTCTTTTAAAACCCATTAGAAAGCACTTTTGAGGTAGGGAGGGGATGGTCTTATGGGTATGATACAGGACTGGGACTCAGGAGCTTCGATCCAATTGCAGGCTGAGCCACCGACTTTTTATAGGTATGTCTACATTGCAGTTAAAACCTGCAGCTCGCCCAGGCTGTGGGGCTGTTTAATTGCAGCGTAGACATCCTGGTTCAGGCTGGAGCCAGCCATTAGGACCCTGTGAGATGGGAGCATTCCAAACATCTACCCTGCCATTAAACAGCCCCTTAGCCTGAGCTTTGCGAGCCCGAGTCAGCTGGCAGGGACCAGCCATGGATGTCTAACTGCAATGTAGACATATCCTATATCAGTGGTTCTTACCGAGAGATCCGGGGCCCCCTGAGGGGCTGTGGGCAGGTTTCAGGGGGTCCTCCAAGCATGGCTGGCATTAGACTTGCTAGGGCCCAGGGCAGAAAGCCAAAGCCCCTCAGCACAGGACTGCAGCCCAGGGCCCCAAGCCCCATCACCCGGGGCTGAAGCCGAAGCCTGAGCAACTTAGCTTCCCGGTGCCCCCTGTGGGACGGGGCTCCAGACAGTTGCCCTGCTTGCTACCCCTTAGTGCTGGCCCTGGCTTTTATATGCATAAAAACAGTTGTGGCACAGCTGGGCTGTGGAGTTTTTATAGCATGTTGCGGGGGAGAGAGACTAGAAATATGGATAGTTACATGCAAATAAATGGCACCTACAGGTCTTGTTAGGAGCAGACTGCTCAGCCCTGGAAATGCCAACGTGCAAACTTCAGAGTCTTGCTATTTTAAAGCTTCCCTGACTGATGTAAGCAACTGACTTACCTTATTTATGTAGTCATTTTTTTGATGTTGTTGTGGTAATGCCTACAGTGTGCTAGACCGTGGTCACACATAGGAGGGGCTTGGCCCTTGCCCCAAAGAACTTATGATCTATAAAGATTGAACAAATAGAGAATATGAGTGGGGGAAAGGATACTTATAAGAAAAGTGACCTGGTAATGATGACAATTATTGAAAATGTTTTCTTATTCTTAAGGTGTCCTAAAAAGGAGGACAAATAATTAGGATCTCCCACCACCTGCCCTTTTTTTTCCTTTCTGCTTTGTGATGTACAAAGGCAGACTTAAATTTGTGCCTATTTTTTACATTTGCTATTGTGATGTTAGCATTGTACTGCGTCTCCACTCCTGAGTCTTCCAGTCTAGACACAACCAGAGTTTGTAAGAGTGTGAGCTGGGTAGTTCAGAGGGAGAGGAATTGTGAGTCAGACAGGTTTTTGTTATCTACATCAACCAGTTAACATTTGGAACAAAGGAAGACTTTATTAAATAATCAAACATTACCCCTTCAGTTGATTTATTAATAGTAAAAATTCTCAGAAACCTCCACCAGTGGCCCTTTGGCAAAACCAAAGAAGACTGAACTTGGCATTGTTTTTTCCCTAAGACCTGGTCTACATTTGAAAGTTTTACTGGTATAACTTTGGGTTAGGGATGTGATTTTCTTTTATAAGCCAAAATAGTTATACCAGTAAACATCATAGTGTGGATACCAGTTTATACCAGTGAGACTGGAATAAAAGTGACTTATATTGGTATAGTTATTCCCCTTCTTGTACAGAAATTGCTATACCAGTATAAAGCACCTTTATACTGATAGAACTGCGGAACAACTGTCTAATGTGGACAAGGCTTAAGATAATTAAGCAGAAAAATCACTTAAAAAACCAAACATGTACCACCTAAAACTTTCAGTCTGCCTTTTACTGAGAAACAAAACCAAAAAGGATGTAAAAAATTTTAAGGAAAATCTTCTGGGGAGCACCTATAATTGTAGTGATGATGAAAACCAACCAAACAAAACATTGTCCCTAAGTACCTCACCACCCACCTTGCCATAAACAGCCCATTAATGTTTTGTAGAAGTCACGTTGAAAGTGGGCCCTCGGGATGGACTTGAATGTGGAGAGGATAATGGCCTTGAGGACAAGTTCAGGGAGGGAGTTCAGTGCATAGGGAGTGATCTTGGAGAAAGCCTAGGGATTCTTGTGGCAGAAGCAGACAGATGGAGGGCTGAGGTCAGTGGGATTGGAGTCAGATGGAAGGGCGACACAAAAAGATATAGAGGCAGAGCTATACAGGACCTTGAACGCAAGCACAAGTGGCTTGAATTTGATGCAGAGGAGGAGGGGGAACCAGTGAAAGGATTCCTAGAAGGGGTACCATGGACAGATGAACAGGCAAGGAAACTATCTCTAACTATCCCGTGGAGGGGAGTAACTGGTGAGGGAGGCCTGAGAAGAGGTCACACAAATCTAAACAGGAGATGAGGGCATAAGCAAGAGCTTTAGCTAGAGAGAAGGAAAGAAAAGCTGGATCTCTTGAGTGCCTTGAAAGCAGCAGCAGAATTTGAGCAGGGCTTAGGTAATACAGAGCAAGGGGAAAGGAAGAGTCAGATGACCATCTCGCAGCTGAATAACGGGGAGATTTGTGGTGGTGTTATTAGTGACTGAGAACGTGGAGAGCAGAGAATGCTTCATGGCCAGAACTGATCTTCCCTATGTTAAGCTTAAATTGATGATGATACATCCAGGAGGCAATGTCAGAAAGATGGGCCTAGATCTGGGATTGGATGGATGGAAACAAGTCAGGAGTGGAAAGGTATATGTAAGTCTTCAGGCTGGAGATGGTAGCTGAAGTTGTATGAGATCACTCAAAGAAAGGGTGTAAAGTGGGAAGAGGGAGGGACTGAAGTTCGAGCCGCGCAGAATGTTCTCTGTCAAACAGATCACACTAGATTCTGATGTTGAAGAGGGTCTTTTTAGGCTCCATGGAGTCTCCTTAACTACTTAATATAGCACCCAGTTAATAATTGCAGTTGGACTGTGGCAGACAGAGGGACTCTGCTGCAAAGTAGGGAAAGGGAGGATGTAGGGTGCCTAGTGTGGCAGTTCAGGCCACACACACAGAGCCGAGCAGTATTCCCTGAAGAAACAGGAGTGAGCACTATGGCTTTGGAGACCAGAATACCCACATAAAATCTCAAACCAATGGCATGCTGGTACATGTTTTAACTGCTAACTGTGTTCCTTGATTTTTGTTCAAAACAGGGTTCTTGGGGATCTGGAAAGGATCAGTATAGCAGGGAACTGCTTGTGTCCTCCATCTTTGCAGCAGCTAGTCGCAAGCGGAAAAAAACAAAAGAAAAACCACAACCAAGCAGCTCAGAAGATGAGCTGGATAATGTATTTTTTAAGAAGGAGCTTGCTGAACAATCTCATGGTGATGTAACAAAAGAGGAATGTGAGCGAGAGATGGCAGAAAGAAAACAAAGGATGTTGGTTCTGAAAGAAAAAGAGAACAGCACTAAAAAAGACATGATTGTTGCAAAGGATGAAAAGAAATCATTGAGGAAAGAGAGCATCCATTTAGAGGAGCCTTCACCACCTTACCAACAAAAATATACAAAGTCACCGAATCTCAGCCACCGGTTAACGGTAGGGAACGATAGTCCTAAAATGCCTATTTCACAAGCCTCATCCCAGGTTGAAGAGACAGTGTCTGACTCTGGCACTATGCTTAGCACTTCTTCCCAGGCTTCCCTGCACAGATTTTCAGGCAAAAAATTAGTCAGCCCTGAAATTAAATGCATTGAATTTTTAGCTGCTGATGTCAGTTCTATCACCTCAGATTACTCAACCACTTCATCTACTACATATGTAACTGGCTTAGAGTCTAATATGCTGAGCCCTGAAGTGCAATCGGTGACAGAAAGCAAGGGGGATGAGGCTGATGATGAAAGAAGTGAATTGATCAGTGAAGGCCGTCCTATGGAAACGGACAGTGAAAGTGATTTCCCCGTCTTTGCTACAAGTTCTGCTGCTGAAAGGATATTCAGGGGGAAAATGCAAGAAGTGCCAAAAACAAATCGGAGGAACTCCGAAGAAAGCGAAGTAAGTTGTACTGAGGGAAGTTCAACACCAAAGTTAGACAGCCGCAGACTGTTTAGCTCTCATAAACTTATTGAATGTGATACGCTATCTAGAAGAAAGTCTGCCCGGCACAAAACAGATAGCGAAGGATCAGGGGATGCCAAGAGTGAGAAGGAGTCGCCTGCAATGACCAGAATGTTTGATATAATGAAAAAAGGAAGATCAACAAGCAGTTTAACTACATCAACTAGAAGTGAAACTGAAAAACAAGAACCTACGTGGAGACTTAAAATAACAGACAGATTAAAACTGCGTCTCAAAGCATCTGCAGATGATATGTTTGGTATAGGAAATCAAAAATCTAGCTCTGCAGAGACCTCAAAGAGAAAAAATATCAGGCGAAGGCATACACTTGGAGGGCAGAGGGATTTTGCGGAAATAAGTGTTTTGAATGCATGGAAAGCTCAAGAGCAGGGTCAAAGTAGAGAGAGAGAATCTGAGCTTTCAGCTGTGAATCGGTTGAAGCCAAAATGTCCAGCCCAGGACCTCTCAATTTCAGAGTGGCTTGCACGGGAACGTTTACGCACTAGCACAACTGACCTTAATACGGGTGAAACTGGAGAGCCCAAACTTGAGAACACTAGCTTAACAGATGTATCAAAGGCAGATCTGCCTTTATCTGCAGAGATGCAGGCAGATGAAGGCAGTTCTTCTAGCAGCTTGACTTCGATCAATAGAACACCCCCTCTGTCAGGACCACTCCAGCCTCCTGACCAGGTAAATGGTGAAACTTATCAGAGCATGAACAAAAGCAGCTTCAGTGCAGCAGTTGATGCCCATCCTCATAAACTCTCTGGGACCCAGGTGGTTAGATCTCGATTTTACCAGTATCTTTGAAATGGGGAAAGGTCCACTACAGCTTACTGTTACACTTCCCAATAACTCTGTATATATTTTCCTGTACTGTTGTTTTTATGCAGCCTTCATTTGGGCTGGTTTCATCCATATGCCCTGTGGAAAGTCTTTCACAGTGCATTACTACAGCCAGAAGAACATTTTAAAAAAAGTTAAAAGTATATATCTATTTTAAGAAAAAGTATATTTGATGGCTGCATACAAATGTTGAACAAAGCATCTGATGCAACATGCTATGTAGTGTGTATATGGTTTTATGACTGAAAGTTGGTCTGGCATTAGTATGCAGAAAAATTGTTCTTTTGGGTTAGTCACGAACAAGTGCCTCATCATAAATTCATTTGGTTTGTTAGGGTGCCATATTGTTAATTGTTAAATTAGAGAAACATACTACAAACGAACGAACGCATTTTATTGTTAACAAATTTCATTACATTTTACAGATTTTAACACAGGTGGATACAGAGCTTCCATTCTTTAGGCATTCCAGTTGGATCTCTGAGTTTTATATTCCAATTTTAATACAGTTTTTGTGTTTTATGTGACTTGAATTTTTAATCTTTCTGTAAAATAAGTAACTTAAATGTACATATTACATGTGTATCTTTTCTTCAGATACCAGATTTGATATAAATGTTGTAACATAGGCGTGTAGATAGTGGATCCTGGATGGAACTGGTTTCTTTTATTGAGAAGAATATAATTCTGCATGAAGACTTAATGAATTCAAACTTGTATCATGCCTGTGTGCATCTACTTAAACACTGGAAATAAAATTGTTTTTGTGACTCCTTGAATGGCCTGAATTTCATTCTAATGAATAGTTCTAAAATGATTGCTTACAAGTTGCAATCCGCAACTGCACCCAATATCAGAAAACCTGCAATTATTGTCTGGAATGAATGACCGTCTCTGTGTGGAAAGAGACATTTCAAAGGTTTTGGGTTGCAGAGTGTAAAGAAGCTACTATTACAAATGTGTGTGTTATTCATAGGTAAAGGACTCTAAGGTTTTCAAATCTTCTGTGTCTGTGGAACAGTCCCGCAAGTATAGCATGTGACAGAAAGGTTCAGATGTGTAAATTTCTTAATTTTGATTTTTAAACTCCATTTATAATCTGGCCCTATATCATACACCAAATGAAGTTTATTTGGTTAGGTGGTCTTTCTTCAATGTGCCATTTCTGCGGTACTCAGGAAAACATGAAAATATCAATAATCCTTCAGAATCACAGAATGCTGAATATCTTAACCCTTAATCTCTGGTGTTTTCCATACCACCAGCCAAATCAGTGCTCTCTTTCATAATTCATTGTAAAGACCAGCTGATGGATTGTGAAAACTCAGAAAAATTTCTATTTACAAACAGAAAAGGAGTACGTGTGGCACCTTAAAGACTAACCAATTTATTTGAGCATAAGCTTTCGTGAGCTACAGCTCACTTCATCGGATGCAAACAATTCTATCTACATGTTATACTTGGTTTCTCCTCTTTTATTGCCTAGCATATTTGTTCCTTACTTTGTCCACTGCTAGGTATTTGCCCTCTAAGTCACAATCCTCTGTTGGTGACATGAAAGTTAATTGCTCTGAAGAGGGTAACAATAGTCCTGTGTCACTCATAAGCGGGGAATGAGCAGCAGGAGCACAAAAACTCTGTGCAACAAAAATTCTGTTTTCATGCACATGTTCTCAGTACTAACAAAGCGCGATGTGTAGGCAGGCTTGGTTCCATATAGAGCCTTTTTCATTTTGTTCAAAATGGCTGTAATAGTTCTGTACTTTAATCTATATCTACCTTACTTTTCACAATGGAAATAAATGTTTATAGTTGTTTCTTCACAGGGAACAGTACCTTGTTTGATAATGTTCCATGAAAATTCTCTTTACTGAAGTTTTGTGTATATGTCTGTGCCCAGGAGCAACTGAAATAAAAAGTATTTCTGTTCTTATTGTCCCTCTAACAACTTTTAACTACACCTTTTCCAGATATACTGTGATGCTGGTGCATAAGTAGCATCTCCATTTGAAATATAAGGAAAAATCAATCTTTGCTAGCTTCTCAAAGTCAGTAGTTTGTTGGCAGTTTAATTTCACTCTTCAGTCAGGACCAAAAGTCTCCTTTTTAAAGTGCATTTCAGCAAGGGACTTCAACACCATGGATACTGTGTTGCTCTGATATTCACATAATAAAAGTACTTGAAAATACGAATGGAGTGCAAGTGCCCTTTAGACATCTTTTCACGGGTGAAGCAGATGCTCTAACAAGCAAAGTGCGTTCTAATACCTGTGGAACATGGGAGACCCTCCACAATTTATACTTCCTAAATAGATACTTGAATTGATTCAGCAGTGATCAAATGGAAAGAGGACTGCTCTCTCAATGGGAAATAAAGAAAAAATGGACATTCCTGGGATAGGTGTGAAAAGATGAATAATGCATTTTAGGGCCTGTAATTTTGACATCTCCAAAGCGATGTTCCCCTTTAAATGGGGTAGTGGGGGGGACACAATTTGGTTTGAGAGCAACCGCACACCTTTCCTTCCAACCTTTTAAATTAAACTACTCTTGAATGTTGATTTTGAGCAGGACCTTCTGTGACATTTACAATGAGCACTACGAAAATGGAATCAAGCTTCAACCACCTTTCTGCTTTTCTCTCTCACCCTGAGGCAGGGAAGAAGGCAAGGGCTGCCAATAGGACTCCCTTGTTGCTGACCATCCTGTGGAACTGCAGTTGCCCTTAGATGATGCGATTCCTCTGTGTCTTGGTCATTTGGAAGGTAGAGTGAGAGAGGGGCACCCTTGTGGGTCCAGCTGGAGATAGAGCCTCCGTCTGTAGCATAGTGACAGCCCCTCTGTTCCCTTTGCCCAATATAGAGTAATGTTCAAGCATCATGGGCCTATATTAAAATCTCAGGGTTATTTTTTTATCTTGCAGGATCCCTACCTCACACTTAACTTTGCTTTGATTTTTTTATCGTAGGGGGGAAGCTGCCCAAGGCCAAAATGAGAGTGCATTTCAGGTTCAAAATCCACTGTGCAAAAATGCCTGTTGGGGAGGGTGGGGGACTGTCTCCCTTCAACCCTTAGGAAAACAGGTGTGGTCTCCTCCTTCATTCAGAATTTCTATCCAAGCTCTCCCCCATGCTTTTATATTCACTTTCCTCCTTAATACCCTTCCTCTGTTGTCCATATTCTCCTGCATGTCAGATTGCTTTGTCACATCCTACCCCTAACCCCACCCATTTCCCTGTGAGATGGTAGCCTCCTACACCACATGCTGCTGTGAAAGGCCCTCTTTCCTACACCCCCCATTCTGTTTGTGTCGTTCCTTCAATGTTGCTGCCCCCAGCAACTCTGCCCCTATGTATAATCATCTCTCTCATTCAGTCTCCTGAGCGCCATGTGTCTCTGGCTCCCTTCAGCCTCATAGGGTTTCACCACCTGTTCCCCAACCGCCATGTGCCACAATCTTTTTAAGGGCAACCTGGCTGCAGTAGGGTTACCATACGTCCATATTTGCCCAGATATGTCCGGTGTTTTGGTTCTTGAATAGCCGTCTGGGAGGAATATCTAAAAGCAGCTGGGATTTTCCATTATTTTTCCCCCAAAGAAGAGTTGATCAGGCGAGAGCGTGCCCGCTTTTTCTGCCAGTGCTTGTGCCGCAAAACAGCTGTTTTGCATGGCTGGCAGGGAAGGGGGTGCATGAGCAAATCCCACCCCCACCCCCCGCTGTGGTGGAGTGTACTCTTTTTTGAATGTTCAAATATGGTAACCCTGGCTTCAGTCCCACAGAAAACAAGCTCAGGTTCATGACCCGTGTAAGGACAGCCTCACTGCTGCAGGGAAGGCTGGAGGCTACTGGTTCCAGACTTTAGGAAGCTGATCCCTCTGCAATAAGAAAAGGAAGCCAAATACACCTCCTTACTCTAATATCATTTTCCATCCTCCCTTTATTCCCCTCTCCATGCACCACAGCCCATTTCAGTGAGGGGTTGGGATTAGTAGTAGCCCCCTGTTCCTTTGGTGGAGGTGGTGGGCAGGTACACTGGTGAGCATGAAGGGAGCGGTCCTGCTTCAAAATTTTGGAGTAGGTTAATATTCCAGGGCAGTAGATGGGCGGAAGTCCTTTCCCCAGCTCCAAGGGAAATGGGGGGCAACTGGGGAATGGTGCATGGTGGTAAATTAAAATAAATGTGTCAAGTTTACCCCAAAAAAAAACAAAAACCAAACCCACCTCATGAGGAGAGATTCCAAAGTTGGCAGGGCAGGTAGGAGAGCTGTTCCCTATAGAAAGCACCTGCTGAGCCATCTCTGCTTCAGCGCTGGCAGTTGAGATACTGTTTGCTCAGGAATTCCTTTTGCCAGGAAGTGAGTCCCAGAAAGGGTGGCCTGTTGCTTAATAGAAAAAGCCCCACTTTATGCGGTACAGCCACTGCACTCCAGGTCCTTGGTGCCCTTGATCAGAGAAACATGCATAAGCGTGTTCTTTTTTTGAACCAAGAAAAGGTAGTTCCAGTTTGCCTCATGTGTAGTCCATGATTTTTTTTTTTTTTTTTTTTGGTGGCATGAGCGTTTTGTGTTTGGAAACGCTCATCAGTTCCCCAAGAGATGCTGTGTCCATTTTGTATGTATTTGTGACTGATAAATTTTGCTTAAAAGACAAGTGGGTCTTGTATATACAGCCTTCATTTTCAGTGCTCAGCACATGGAGAGCAGTTAAAAGGACACATTGGCTGAGCGTCTCCTGTCACTTACACTATTGTAACCCTATAGACAACTAGGTGGAGAGGTGACTAAGTAAGTAGCCTTTAGCAATAGAATTCATTTTTCCTCTGCACCACACAGTGATAGGGACTGGGCACAGGATACACACATGGTTACTAGAGGGCTGCTGGGGCTAGTACTGCTGTGTCTGGCTCAAACTGAGCAAGGAGGGGGTGTGGTAGGGGGTGGGAGTAATGCAGGGACACACAAAGCATGGAGATTAGCTGCAGTGGCACCTAGTGGGTAGGGAATGCATGGTCATGGCTGTAGCCCTGCAGGAGAGATGAGGCACCAGGGGCAATGGATGACTGAATGTGACCCATGGTAGTCCAGCATAAAAGTACATTTGTCAGTGCATTAAGGTGTATGCAGTCATAGATGTTACATAGAAGTAGAGGTAAGGTTAGGATGGTCTCAGTTTTAGGTTTAGTATTTTATACATGAATATACAGTCTGAGGGAAAACAGCCATGTCTAAAAACCACAATTAACTAACTAGCTACTTTCTTAGGTTTGCACAATCAATCATTTTCAAAATATGAGGTGTGCGGGGGGTTGACATGTTTTGTAAAACATAACCAAGCTCTGTTTGGATAAAGTGTCCCATCTTGGAGAAGATTTGAGTACATCTGGTGTTCTGTTCGTGTATTCATGCTAGCAACAAATCGTCAAGCCTCTGCGTAGGTGTGGGCTCTTGCTTAGCTTATACCAAGTTTCTCTTACAAGCAAATGGAGTGTCAATGCTGGAAACATGGATTCATTGGTGTGTGTTATTAGGTGACAGTGAAAATACCATCAACCCCTTTTCATAAGTGTCTTTACCAAAAGCCTGACCAGTATGTTAATGAAGATCATGTAACTTATTTGTATGTGGAGATCTTTTAAACATTGACCTAACTCCCACCCAGACAAGCTCTCTGACAGCCAGAAACAAATGTGACATTCTGTAAATTAGTTTAAGACCAGAAAATTAGGCCATAATTTTGGGAATAGAAATGCTTTGACAGCAAGAGCACTGTTTGCAAGTGACAGCGTAAGATGTTACAGCAGCAGTCTTAATAAAAGGGTGGATAATGACTTTGTGCTGTCTTGAGCAGAAGTTTCTAAGGCTGCATACAAAGAATAAATCCACTTCATGTTAGAGAGTGCCTCAGGGGAGGGAAGCATCAATTCATTAACACTATTGTCTTAGAGGAGACAAATTAGCAAAAAAAGGCAGGGGACAGTACCCAAGTTGCTTATGTCCTTGCCTGCAGCGTAACCTTACACAAGGCAGCTCTGATTAACCATCATATCGACAAGCCTTGCTGCTGTCTCAATTCTAATCCAGAGCAGCTCTACTTGAGCCAGAGTTGGTTCAGGTATTTACATCGATACTGATGTGATTGCTGAAGTCTAAGGCTTCCACTGACAATATTACTGCTGCAAGGGACTCCATGAACCTATCTTTCTGTAAGGGATCAGGGCCTTCACCCTCGAGTAACAGCAACTTCGTGTGTGTGTGTGGGCGGGGTTAAAATTCTGTTGTTGAAAAAAAAAAATACACATAAACCAAATAGAAAGAGACGGGTGGTTTCCTCTTCCACTGTTTGGCCAGGTAACTCTTCAATGGCATTAGAAGGTAAGAGTCCAAATCTCAAAGAATTACAATTTTGCTCATTATGTCAGACTTTACATTAAAAGTGAAGATTTTGAACAACCATTTGAGTTGGAACCATTGTAAAAGTTATTAGTGACAAAATACAAAACCATAGCATGCAGCCCTTTATTTTTGTAAAGTTCTTTGCTTAGCATAGTTCTGTATATTACATTATGGTGTTAAACAAAGAAATTTATTTACAAAAACACTCGTTATGCAAACATTTTGCTCTTTTACATTTGCTCAATATTCACCTCTCCCCATATATATATTTTTAAAGCATGCATAAAAATTAATTTTGGTGTAGTAAAACTACTCTATGTGCCCAGCCACATACAGTATTTGTTTATATATATATATTTATAGCTATGTACAAAAGGTTGCCAGTATACATAACAGTACAGAAGTGTACATCTTAAAATCCACACTGCAATACAAGTTACCAGGTCTCAATAAAACAAAAGAAAAATGGTGGATTTAGCTAAGAATAAAAGTAATCAGCAAATACTTATATGTAAAAACAAAATTTATTTTTGTTGGATTGGCAAATTATTAAATATAATTTGAATGGCAGTGCAATATGTTAAGTTACCTCATACACACAAATACCAGTCTTATTCTGTTTCTTGTGTAGAGGTTTACTGTCCAGCATAACACATTATAATGTACATTATAATAGTATCAAAATGTTTTGGCAAAAAGATCTTGAAAGGAACCATGATGTTTTGTTGACAAAAATAGAAATCTGTAACAAAGCTAAATAACAGTAAAAGAAAAGAAAAAATATTTTCATTTCAGTTTTACATTTGTGTATAATCACAGTTCAGTATATCTTTGTAGTCCCCATAATGAAAATAGCTTTATACAAAAGAACTTACTAAAATTTCTGGAACCATATATTGGTTTTTCCATGCTCTTAACGTTTCTGTGCACACACACCCACACACGTTCACTCTCACACACCTTCTGCACTTTTTGTAACAGGTGCTAGATACAGAAAGAAACTGCTCTATCGTCATTAACAGCAACAAAGTTTTACAAAACAGGTTCACTCTAGTCTATTGTATTAATCCAGTACTTAGCACATGTTTAGTATTAAGTCTCAAATAATAAAACAAAATGATACATTCCCTTGCTAAAATATTGGTTGCAGATTCATTAATAATAAACAGAAGCCGTGGTGATGTTGCACACACTAGTGTTTAGCCTTTAAGCGGTCTCCTTGGCTGAGGAGGTGAGTTTGCTGGCGTTTCCATTCTGTGACTTGTAGCTGGTGAAGCTAGGTGTATGGATTGTCCTGATGCTCTTCAGGCCTTGGTTCAGTGAAGTGGGAGAGGTAGACGAAGGGGGGGAAGAGGAGGAGGAAGGGGGGGATGGCCGGCCATTTTGAGTCTGTAGTGAGAATGAAAGATGGTGACCTTTACCTGTGTAAGCGGGGTTCTGAAACTTTAAGGAGCCATTAGAGACAGAAGGAATTAGGGAGGTAGAGTGGGCAGTGCGACCTGTTTGAGGACTCAGAAGGTTAAAGGAAGGAATGGATGTTTTAGTAGGTGGATTAAGAGGGTTAGAACTGTCACCACTAGAAGCAGGCACAGAGCTGTTTTTCCCAGAGGTGGGAGAAAAAGCTGGGATCTTAGAAGCAGGTAGGGTAGGGGAAGTAGCTTTATAGTCCCCACCAGCTTTCTTAGCACTTCCATTAGCCTGTAAATAAAGATGGCAGGAGACAGTTTGTCAGAGAGCCAGTAACATAAGTAAACAGGGCCTGGGAAAACAGCCCTGCAGAAAATAAGAATGAACTGTTCAAGGCCTGAGCTAAGTCTTGCAGCTGTGGACTGGACCTGGTACAATCCCCAAAGTGCACAACAAAGAATGCATAGAGTGCAAAGAGAGAGAACAAAGCTTGTGCGAGAAGTCACATCAACCTACGGACTATTCACTACCTTGGTCATGCTTTGAGATTGTTAACGTGAGGATGGATGGAGCCTTAATGTGGATCTAATGCAACCCATTAAACCAGAGGTTCTCAAAAACTGTGGGTCGGGACCCCAAAGTGGGTCGCAACCCCATTTTATGGGGTGGCCAGGGCTGGCGTTAGACTTGGTGGGGCCCGGAGCTGAAGCCTGAGACCCCACTGCCTGGGGCTGAAGCCGAAGCCTGAGACCCACTGCCTGGGGACGAAGCCAAAGCCCAAGGGCTTTAGGGCTCGGGTTACATGCCCCCTACCCAGGACTGAAGCCCTTGGACTTCAGCTTTGCCCCCTTCTCCCTCCTCTTCCCCCCCCCCGCCTGGGGCAGTGGGGCTTTGGGGCCCCCAACCCAGGGCTGCAAGCTCAGGCTTCGGTCCCCCTCCTGGGGCCATGTAGTAATTTTTGTTGTCAGAAGGGGGTTGCGGTGCAATGAAGTTAGAGAACCGCTGCATTAAAACACAGATTAGTATCCGTCACTTCCTTTAAAACTCTTTGAACAGAGGATTTCCTAGCAGTCCTGATGAATCACATTTACCAAAGGGAAATAAACAGGTATGGCATCTTAAGCTGAACACTGGAGTAAAAAGCAGATGTTTCATTGCAGGCATGCAAAGTATGGTGAAAGTGTAATAAGGATCATAAAGAGATTTTCATTCCCCCAAGATCCAGGATGCCTAGTTAGATCTCATTTGAAAGAACAAATCCATTATTTGGTATAATCTATACCAGTGACTTGATTTACATTTTTTTAAACAGCTTTAAATGTCCATCCAAAGATTTGGTTTAGGGTAAAACTACCTGTCTGTATTGGCGTGGATCCTGTAGCTTGTGCTGTCTGCCTGCTTTATCCAGGCTTCCTTGTTGTCTACTTTTTGTAGCCATGGGTATTGGCATCCTGCTGGTCTGTGAAGTGGTGCTTGAGCCCTGTTAAAAGGATTGTAGGGGCACGGGGGAGACAAGGAAATCACAGTGGTAAATAGGAGTGCATTTAAAGAGGGGAATCACACACCATGCGCAAAGAAGCTTTGTGTGAGAAGCCAAAATATTACATGCAGGGGGAACATCAGAGATTCACGTCATGAACCACACCACTCTTGTTAAGTTCAAGAATCAAATGGAGGCATCTGCTCAACTACTGATCAAACTGGATTTAATGTCAGTGTCATTTCTCATTTCACACAGCGGATTATTGACCCAGCTTCCCTGCATTGCCCGTCACCAAACAGCAGCAGAGGTAAAACAATCTATTAGCTGTTAGACACCTAGTGGGGAGACCAAACAAGCCACCTGAAAGGAAGCAAACAAATCATAAGACACCTCTTGCTTAATGGTGATTATTGCAGATTTTAGAAAGCAGCTGGAGCTTGATTTCTCCTACTAAGGTACCTTACGTGAAGCAGATAGGCTTGACGAAGGGGATTCTGCACCACCATGGCTCTCATCCAATACTACAGGTTCTCTGGGTGCAGCCTCTTGTGTTATATGGGAAGAATAGGAGGCACTGCTTCTTACAGAGGCACATGCAGGTTCAGGGACAGATCTTGGACTCATCTCACTGATGGTATTCTCCAGCTGTTTAATGGTCTGCTCAAGGCTGTCCAGAGTCCTGTACGTATTCTTTCGAATTTCATCAGTCCTAGAACTCTGTGCTGACATCTCAGGAATGGGATCTTCCTTCCCAGAACCATCTTTGGTAACATCCTCAAGCTGAGACCCTGTGATTTCAAATCTTTTGGCCTCCTTGTGTTGCTTTAGAGTCCCATCTTCCTCCTCCTCCTCTTCATAAACCACCACCTGCAAGGTCTTCTTTCCAGTTTTGGTCCCTGTACGTATTGCTTGAGTCAGAGCAGCCAGCTGCTTTTTAGGGAACTTAAATTTAAATTTTTTCTTAGCATCCTGCCTGCTTCCAAACTGATCAGGAGAGTCCAGCTTCACTTCTGAATTTAGACCATAAATTTGACTAAATTTGTTAAAACCGGTCTTTGCAATTTCTTGTTCCTCAGGAGTTTTTGTTTCTGTAGAGTCAGAATGAGACTGAAGTTTAAATTCATATTGTTGCTCAAGCCCATGATTTGCTAAATAATCTGCAGTAGCCCTTCCATTATTAATTGTCTGCAGTGCTTCATTCTGTATCACAGGGGTTTCAGATATTTCATTTTCTTCCTCCTCTTCCTCTATCTTCTCCTCTGTCATCATTTTCTCTAACTCCTCCTCACATTCCTCAAATATGGTTGAAAGTCTTTTATAAGCCGACCTAATATCCATTGGTTCTTCAAAGATTATGATGACTGGTTTTTTGTCCAGACAAACTACTGGTGGTTCATTCTCTGTACTCTCTAACACACCTTGTTGGGATGTCTTGTCCTTTTTGGCATCTATATTAACTGTTTGTACATCTCCTCCCTTCCTGCTTACTATATCGTGAACTTCTCCAGTCGACAGAACCTGAACAGTTGTCTTGGTAATCATAAAAGCAATGTTGTCTGTTGGTGGGTTTTCTTCACTAGGAGAGCTACCTGGAGACTCTGTCTCCTCCATATAGTTTACATTGATATTTCTAGATACTTTAGGCCTTAGCACAACCTGACTGTAGTTAATGACAGGCATTTCTTTCTCCTCTGGTGATCTGAAAGCTTCCTGAGTTTGCAACTCTGTTTGCCTGACAAGAGGTGAAACGTTGCTGATTGGGACACATTTGCCTGTACACTCTAGTGGTTTGTTCTGAGGCATGTCATAATCAGTGTGTTGCAATATTCCATATGTCAGCTTTTGTTTTCCAGTTTCAATAGTTGGATAATGCACTCCTAAGACATCTTGACCCCCTTTTCTTCCGTCATTTTCTGGCAAGCTTACCCTAGAGAAGTTTGTGCTGATATTATGGGGGTTCTTGTTGGAATAGTCTTTATTCCCTACAAACAAATCTTTACTGAACACAGAATTTTCATTCATTGAAAAGCTACTTTTATTTTCAGATATGCTGGAAGCATCAGAACTCATCTGGTCTTCAGTTTTCCCTTCCCTCTTCTCCTTAGGGTGGTCACTATCTTTTGGAGATCCTGTTGTATCCCCATATACCTAAGGGGGAAAGTTGGATTATTTAGTTAATCAGAGTTGTTATTTGTAAAGATTTTTTTCTCCAATTAATCACCATATCCTCAGATGAAGTGAAGACCTTGTGAACTCACTGCTCTGTACATTGCTGCACAGCCGTGTCTATAATAGTCTTCTGATTTCTGTACCTCTTCATAGGAAAATTCCAAATTCTGGTAGGACAGGGTGCAATATATTACTGACCAAAACTATGCATGTGCTCAACATGAACTCTAACCAGACTGTCCCTTTTTATAAGGTCTCCAGAATGTGCTGTGCAAAAGCATAAGTTCTCTATCTCCAACATTGTTTTACCTTGACCTGTTTAGACACCAGATTTCAAAAATTCCTTAGTTTGCATAAGACTGAAGCTTGAACTAGATAGAGTATTTGACTAAGATCTGTCAGGAACAAATCAAACCATAAGTGAGGGAGGCTGACTACCAAACCAAAGGGACTGATTTGTAACTGCGAATATTGACAGTCCCTACAGCCTGTAGGCTCACTGGGACTGTTTCAGTTACACCTCCCTTCCAGGGGTTGGCACCACCACGTTGCACGATGGATACTTGAAAAAATTACTGTACTTAGTGACCAACATTGAGGGGTTGTGTCATTCACTCAATTTTTTTAAAAATTACACGTTGCTGATCCCTGCTCCCTTCTCAGTGTCACTATGATACAGTTTGGCTCACCTTGAAAGTAAGCTTTGAAATGTAAACAGCTGTTTTCTAACTGCCTCTAATATTCCTCCTGGCTAAGAGATGATGATGTGTGTTAATGTAACTGTTGTCTGGGCATATCAAAGTCATTCTACAGGTGACTACTGCAGATAAAAATGGTGCTTAAGGCTAAATAAGTGAAATAGTTAGCACCAGAAAAACCCCAGAAAATAAAATTAAACCTATTTGTCTAAAGGAACCAGTCCTATAGGCACATGGTGATTTCATCCAGTACTTCTTTGCCTTCCTTAAATGTTAATTGCTACCAGCAATGCAGGTCTTAAAATGATTCTTTTAACTGGCCAGTTTATATAGGCACATTCCCAGGGAGGCTCCAAAGTGAGGAACCTTGCAGACAATACTTCAGAGCAGTAAGCAGCAGGGCAAGGAAGCTTTTTTTTTTAAAGAGCAGATATTTCTATTCCAGCAGAGTGACAAATCCCTGTGAGAAGGCTCGCCCTTCATCATTGATTTGTTGTTACTTATGGTTTTTGCTGTGGACACTGGGGGTGAAGAGGCAACTTGATTATATCTGATGTAAAATAACCATTCTACAATCAGATTTCTAGTAAAAGTATTGACAGGACAAAAGTGTGAATAAAAAACATGGTTCAAATACATTTATACTAGCAACAACTGCTAGATCCAAGCTGCGAACTATCAGTCATGAAATTCAGTCTCCAACACAGAGAATGCATTAGAATAAAGGTACAATAACTTAAGTTAAATCATTTAATGGACTTCAAGTGCACACTGTCTCTTAGTGCATGCTTCTCAGTATTATATATAAAGCTCAGAAAGAAGAAAGTCAGCTAGCAGGGGGCTAGGTTCATAGTTCAAAGTCTTTACTCAGCATGCTCACAGTTTGTTAGCACTAACAGAGATTATGCATTGAGGACACTGAAACTACTGAACGGTTTGAAGAGGGAGGAATTATCATGCAAAACCACCAAAGCCAGAGAGGAATTAAAGTTCAGTGTGATGCTCCAGCCACATTTCACATAATGGTTTGTGTGTCAGAAATAACATGTCAGCTCTTAATGAACACGTAAGGGCCCAGACCTGCAAGTTGCTGAGGGCCTTCAGCTCCCATTACAATAAAGGGCTCTCAGAACTGGGGCCCAATATATTTAATGGCACTTTTTGTAAGAGTGGGGAGGTTACAGCTGGGGCTCTGGCTGCATTTCACATCAAGTGATTACATTCTACCTACCTCCATTCCCCTGGATTTTCAGTTTTTCCATTCTACACTGCCTGTTCCAAACTTTGGTATAGTGTCTCTAGGCATTATTAAACAGCTATGCACTTCACCCCAGAAATAGTTGCACTCCTCTGGGAAATGAAGTGATACTTGTATAGTTTGTATACCAGTTGGGTTGAAAGGTGCCAGTGAATGTCATGCAAGACGTAAGCTCAATTAAAGTTAATTGCTGGGAGTTTGCAGTTGTCACAACCATTATTACACTGAACAGTATTTTTGAGTCAGTTCTTTGGAAAAAAATGTTTGCACTATACTTGAGAAAATGTGCAATAGCTGAGTGCTGACTGACAGTACAATCATCTGGCCTTTTCAACACTGAATTTACACCGTCAAAGAAATCTGACAAAATTTCTCCCCAAGTCCTGTCACACTTAATCTCAGGATTTATCCGTGCAATGGAGAACGCCAAAGGCCAGGTTGAAAGGCTCCCCTTGAGCTTCAATGTTGTTTCTAGATATTGCAAAGCTCACCTCACTTGTCATGTGATGTAAAATTTGTATTACACTACCTGCTGCTGCAGGTTCATGAGCTGGGACCAAAGAGAGAAACAGTGCTGTGGGCAAAACTGGGCCTTCATAGCCGGTTTTCAGAGGTGCTCACCTCTAGCTTCCACTGATTTAAATGGCACCTTTGAAACCCAGGTGACTGGCACCCTGACTTAGTGAAAATGCTCTAAGCTGCCAGCTGGGATGTGGGTTTTAATCCTTAGGCCTCGCCACTCCACTGGGCAGTGGTGGTGTATTATAAAATGAGTCTGTCAAGCTCTCCTCAACCAGAATTCTTATGTAAATGTTGAAGATGAGCTGACCCCCAACTTGGGCACGTGCACAAATATAACTCCTGTCTGCCAGCATTGGGGGTAAAAGCAAATAAGCCCCTGAGACTGTGTTAGAGGGGAAAGGACACACATGACACAAAATTAGTCTTGAAGCAAGGAAAGAAGGTTATGCAAAGAGTGGGTGGCATGTTTGTAAGTGCCACTTGTTACCTTCTTGTCCTTGTGGTGTATTAGAGCTCCAGGCCTTGTGTCTTTAATGTGTGTGTCATTTCTGGACTGTTCAGCATGACTGTTTGAATTTACATCCATAAAAGAGCACTTCTGAAAAGCCTAAGGAATTAAAATACTGCAAGTTAGCAGGACACCCAGTTGGCTTTTTACAGACACTCACAAAGGAGTTCTGCTTCAAAGAGGATATTTGTTTGTAAAGCATGAGATTTAGATCAGCAAAACAAAAACCGAGGTTTAATTTATTCCTGCTACTGCCCTGAACGTCTGAGTGAAATGTTATTTTCAGATTAGGTAGCATCTCCTAGCTATCAAGCTCAAACTGCATAACAAATAATGAATTTGTTAAACAGTCTCCTGATTCCCATTTTACAGATGGGGACTCTGTGGCACACGGCGGTGAAAGGAGTTGCCCGAGGTTAAACAGGAAGACCATGGTAGATCTGGGAACAAAAATCACAGCTCCCAAACCCATGTCATAACCACAAGACTGTCCTTAATGAAACGACTTCATTTCTCAGCACCCCTGTCTTTAACTTGAATGCTTAAGCCTAAACCTGTAGCGTCTGACACAAAACTAAGCTTTCAACTAAAAAGGCCCCATGCAAAGAAAGATGCTTAAGGACATGGCTGCACTGCATCAGAGAACAGACCTTCCGCCCTGGGTCCACAGACCCATGCTCTCAGGGCTCGTGCTAGATCTGTAGGCCTTGTGGCTCAGGCGCTGAAGCCGGGAGGGGAGGGAAAGGGGAGTGGCCTTGAGAGCCCAAGTTCCAGCCTGAGCCACACTGTCTGTACAGCTATTTTTCGAGCACTAGGCAGGGCTGGATTAACTTTTTGTGTGCCTTGCTCCAAACATATTTGTGGGCTCCCCTGGGGAATGATTGTAAAAAGGGCCGGGGGCAAAAGCACAGTGGGCTGTGGCTCCCCAAACAGACAGGTGTGGCCCGTCCCCTCCCCATCTGCCCTTCCCCCCCGCCCCCGCTTCTTGCCCCCCCCCGGGACTCCTGCCCCATCCAACCCCCCCGACCCATGCCCCATTCAATCCCCCCTTCTCCCTGACCGCCCCCGGAACCCTTGCCCCTGACTGCCCCATCCAACCCCCCCCTCCTTTCTGACTGCCCTCCACGGGACTCCTGCCCCCATTCAACCCCCTTGTTCCCTGCCCTCTGACCGCCCTGACCCCTATCCACACCCCCTGACCACCACCCCAAACTCCCCTGCTTCCTGCCCCCTTACTGCGCTGCCTGGAGCACTGGTGGCTGGCAGCATTACAGCCGTGCTGCCCAGAGCACCAGGACAGGCAGCCGTGCCACCCGGCTGGAGCCAGCCACACCACCGCGCAGCACAGAGCCCCGGGTCAGGCCGGGCTCTGCAGCCGTGCTGCCCGGCAAGAGCTCGCCGTCCCGCCACCCAGAGCATTGTGCCAGCAGCGCAGTGAGCTGAGGCTGAGGGGGACAGCAGGGGAGGGGCCAAGGGCTAGCCTCCCGGGCCAGGAGCTCAGGGGGCGGGCAGGAGGGTCCTGAGGGCCGGCTGTTTTGCCCACGTCTCTAGGTGGTGGGATAAGGGTGTGTGATTGTCGCAGAGCCTTAGGCAGGTGTGTACAGAGAATGACCAACACCCTGTCTCCTGGCAACTGATGGCCTGGGCCCCTCCCCTGCAAGGTGCCAGCTGAAGGTGTTGGAGAACAAAGAGATCAGGCAGCCTCCTGGCCCAGGAAAGAGACAAAGGACAGAGGAGGGGCTGGAGGGGGTTGCAGTTTGGAGCTGGCTGGGGAAACAGAGGGAGGTCCAGCAATGGTGTCTGAGCTCCCTACCCCACAAGACGGACCTGACTGAGGGGTCCTGTTTTCCATATCTACAAGCTCTGCTTTGACTGTGTTCCTGTCGCCTAATAAACCTTCTGTTTGGTTGAGAGTCATGGTGAATCGCAGGAAGTGGGGGGTGCAGGACCCTGATCTCCCGCACTCCGTGACATCCAGCAGCAGCAGGGCAGGTTCTCTTCCAGCCCTCTGGGGTGGGTGTTGGGAATGGGAGGAGCGGAGGCTAATGTGATTAACCAGACTGTTAGTTTCCAGTCAGCATGGCTAACCGGACACCAGGTCCCATTTTCTACTGGAGTTTCCAGTCTAAAACTGGATACCTGGCAACAGGGGTGCCAGAAAAGCTGGGGGGGGGCAGGGGCAAGCAATCATTTTTAAAAGTGAGAGGGCTAAGCCTTAAGCGGTGGGAAGCAAGGGGTGAGTGGGTTTGGGAGTGGAGAGGAGCTAATGGTCAGGGCCATGTCTGCTGTACTTCCCAGGTAGGTTGGAGACTGTGGGGATCAGCTGACACAGTATCCCCAGCCCAGGTGACAGCCACTGGTGGATTTAGAGTTAGTGGGGCCCCCCGGCCCTGTGCTCAGCTTCATTGGTGCGAGGGGTCCAGGTGGGAATGGGGGTGGGGTGCAGTAGCTCCCGTTTGGTACTCAGGATGGGGGGGTGGTTTCAGGAGTCAGGGCATGGGGTGTGGGGGGTGGTGCAGGAGTCAGGGCAGGGGTTTGGGGGTGTGTGGGTGGGTGCAGGAGTATGGGGAGGTGTGAGGAGGGTGCAGGGGGTTGGGGGTGTGTGTGTGGGGGGGTGCAGGAGTCAGGGCAGGGGGCTCGGGCGTGCTCACAGGTATGCCCCGATTCCAGCCCCTTCCCCAAGGCCCCTTCTCTGAGGCTTTGCTCTTCCACCTCTCTCTGGCCAGCAAACAGCTGATCCGAGGCCCGGAGGGTGGGGGGGAACGTAGCACGCTGGGAAAGAGGCCGGGGAGGAGCTTGGCTGCTGACAGAGCCTGTCCTGCTGCAGCAGGAACCGGCAGCACCAAGCTTCTGCCCCCATGGGGCAACTCCTTGTTGCTATTCTCTCTCTCTGTTTCCTCAGATCCCCGGTTTCTTTCCCTCCTGAACTACCATCATCTTTCTAGTCTGCTGTGGTCCAGAGTATAAAATTCCACATACACACCCCGGAGCTTTCATTTTCCACTCATTCCTTCAGGACCCAATACATGGCCTAGCTAACAGCATTTCCACTGCCACAAAACTCTAAAACCTGCACCCTGTCACTCTCCTTAGTGCCCCCAAATTTGTTTCTCTCCCCCTCACTGTCCCTGGTCATCTGCCTCCAGCACTCCAGGGCCTGGCCTACCCTAGGCTGTGGGTTCTTCAGGCTGGTATCGGCCACACTACAGCAACCATACTGCAAGGTGGTGAGGACTAAGGAGTTCAGGTTCTTCAGGGCCTATGGACCCTATATTTTCCTCCTGTAGCAATGCTCTGGTACAAGTCAAGTCCTAGGAGCATGGGTCTTCTATTAAGTCCTCCTCCTACTGCACCGCAGAGTGTGGGCTCTCAAGACCTCCACCTTACTGGGCATAGCTGGCTTCTCACTAATTCCTTGGGGGTCCAGCCCAGCTCTCACACTAGCTCCTAATTCAAGGGGGGGGCTAAAGGCCATGAGTGCCAGTAGCTGTACAACGTGCAGGTGCACAATGCCGACAGCAAGTCCTGGTGTAGCACACTAGGAGTTCTGCTGACGTGCACTTGCAGGCTGGGTTATCAGTAAGGTAAGTCAGGAGTGCTGTGGAGGAAAGGTGCATGCCAGGGAGAGAGTGGCAATGAGAATTAATTACACCAGTGCAGGTAAGAAAGTGATATTGGTGTGGCAAGTATTGTGGTAACTATATAATTAATTTATCTCACAATCATGCAATTTATAGCACTAAATTACTGGATTCAGTCAGGCACTTCCTCCAATATAACATCCCTCCCCTCTCAGTCTCTCTCTTGTTACTCCCTTTCCAAATTATAAATAAACACAGAAAACTCACAGTGGAGGACTGTAGCAGACACTCCCAGTCGTCGTCTTCTTTTTAAAACAAAGTTCTCTTTATAGACCCCTCTTTTTACCTAGATTCATAGAGTTTAAGGCCACAAGGGACCATTAGATGATCTACTGTGACCTGTATATCACATGCCATTCAACGTCATCCAGTTACCCCTGCATGGAGCCCAATAACATGTTTCGCTAAAGCATATCTTCCAGAAAGACATCAATAGACGAGAATCCACCACTTCCCTTGCGAGTTTCTTCCAATGGTTAATCACCCTCACTGCCAAAATTTGTGCCTAATTTGATTTTGTCTGGTTTCAGCTTCCAGTTCTGCTTTTCTCTGCTAGATTAAAGAGCTCTTTCTCCCCATGCAGGTACTTATACACTGTAATCACATTACCTTTCAGTCATCTCCCTGATAAACTAAACAGATTGAGCTCTTTTAAGTTTCTTACTAAGACATTTACTCCAGCCTCAAGTAATTTTTTGGCTCTTTTCTGCACTCGCTCTCCAATTTTTCAACATTCTTTTATAAATATGAACACCAAAACTGACTGCATTATTCCAGTACTAGCCTCACCAATGCCTTTTACAGAGGCGGAACCACCTCCCTACTCCTATTCAGCACTCCCCTCTTTATACAATCAAGGCTTGCATTAGCCCTTTTTGCCACAGCATCACCCTGGGAGCTCATGTTCTGTTTGCTTATCCACTTGGACCCCCAAATCCTTTTACAGAGTCACAGCTATCCAAAATACAGTTGCCCATTCTGTAGGTATGGCCTTCAGGTCTTGTTCCTAGATGTAAAAAATTGCATTTAGCTGTATTAAAACATGTTTTGTTTGAACAGACATACCATCAAGTGATCCAGATCACACTGCATGATTGCCAGGGCCTCATCATTATTTGCCACTCAACCTTTATGTCATCCACAAATTTTATCGGCCTGATTTTATATTTACTTCCAGATCATTAATGAAAATGTATGAATCCCTAAAGAACCCAAGTAAAAACACCCCCAACTTGATGATGATATCCTTTTGACAACTATTTTCTGAGATCTGTCAGTTGGCTTGTTGTTAAGAGAGCTGTGTGGAGGACAACAATTCTGTTTCACTGCAACTTTCGAGTTCAAACTTTGTTTTCATTTTGTATTTATTAATCCATTTAACGTATGCTCTCTTGATACCATATAGTGCCAGTGTCTTAAATCCAAATGTCGTGCAGTAATAAACCAAATGCCTTTAAAAAAGTCTAACTGTATACAGTTTTATCAATCTAACGTGTAATCTCTTCAAAGAATGAAATCGGGTTTGACTAGACCTATTGTCCATAAAAACACATGGATTGTCATTAATTGTATTCCTATCCTTTAATTCTTTTAATTGAATCCCATAACAGCTTTTCCATTGTTTTGTCCAGTATTGGTATCACGCTAACAGGCTGGGTCATCCCATTTGCCCTTTCTGAGCATTGGTGCAACATTAGCATTTTTCCAGGCCTCTGAATTTCCGCAGGACTCCAAGATTTATTACAAATTAACATCAGTGGAATAGAGATCACCTCAGCCAACTCTCAGGACTCTTGGGTGCAAATTATCTGAACCTGATTTAAAAATGTTTACCCCTAGCAGATATTGTCTGACATCCTCTCCTTCAGTACCCTTACTCTGACTTTCCTTCACACCCTCCTTCCAACCCCCATATTACCCATGTCCCCATTAACCCTCCCATTCACAGCCTATCAGAGGAAGAGCAGTGTGGCAGCTGGGCTGCCTAAAGAGAGACATGACGAGGAGGAGAGGCAGCCAGAACGACACACAGCAGTGGAAAAAATGATCTCTACCTGCAGCTGTAGCTATCTAAGATGCCAGTGTCTGATGCCTGAGAGGTGTGGAGAGGCAGGCTATGTGAGGGTCACACAAGATGCCTATCAACTGGCAGGCCTGTCTCATGTATTAGAAGGATTTTACGGACATACTATACCCAGTGCTATAGTGTTTTTGAATACCTGATGTGCTCCATAGAGCCTGTGTATTGTTACATAACCCCAGTCTGTCCTAACACTAATCCAAACCCGCATTGCTCAACCTGTTTCTCCTACAATAGTATGGAGACAGTATCATATAGAGCAGTGGTCTCCAACCTTTTTATGCACAAGATCACTTTTTGAACTTAAGATCAACCCAGGATCTAACTCACCCCTTCCCCAAGGCCCCGCCCCACTCTCTCCATTCCCCCCTCCCTCCGTCACTCGCTTTCCCCACCCTCACTCACTTTCACCAGGCTGGGGCAGTGGGCTGGGGTGTGGGAGGGGGTCCAGGCTCTGGGCTGGGGCCAAGGGGTTCAGAGCGTGGGAGGGGGCTCCGGGCTGAGCCTGAGGAGGGGGGTTGGGGTGCAGGAGTGATGGGTGTAAACTCTGGGAGGGAGTTTTGGGTGCAGGCATCATATGCACCTAATCTCATAGAATCTACTGGACATTTCATGAGTTTTACTTTTTATTAGTGTCATTTGTGGTTTATAGATCCAAAATCCTTCAGGGATTGTCACAAATCAGTGTAACATTCTCAACTGTGAGGTGTGCATTGGCTGAGCTTGGGACAGGGGGATGCGGTGAGGGGTGCAAACTCTGGGAGGGAATTTGGAGCAGGAGGGGGCTCCGGGCTGGTGCAGGGGATTGGGGTGTGGGAGGAGGTTCGGGGTCTGGGAGGGAGCTCTGGGCTGGGGTGCAGGATGGGGTGTAAGGTGCAGGCTCTGTCCGGGAGGCGCTTACCACAGGCGGCTCCCAGAAGCGGCTGGCTGCTGGCACATCTCTTTGCGCGGCCCCTGGGAGAAAGGGGGGTGTGAGGCAGCTCTGTGCGCTGCCCATGCTTGCAAGCACCACCTCCTCAGCTCCCATTGGCCGGTTCCTGGCCAATGGGAGCTGCAGGGACAGTGGTGGGAGTGGGGGCAGCATTCAGAGCCACCTCACCTTCCCCTCCCTTCCCTTCCCCCAGGGGCCGCAGAGATATGCCAGCAGCCAGCCACTTCCAGGAGCGGCATGGGACCATGGCAGGCAGGCAGCCTCTGAGCCCCACTGGACTTTTAGCGGCCCAGATATCACAATTGACTGGACGAGGCTCCAGGATCGACCAGCTGATCATGATCAATGGGTTAGTGACCACTGATATAGAGTATACAGCTCGGAACCACTGGAAACTCACTGACTGCAGTTTTAATGTTTGGTTTTTTACTACAGTGTCATTGTCAGTGATCTAAAACAGTTCCACCTACTGCAAAACAAAAGACCATGGAGTGAGCATCTCTTCTCAGAAACTGCTGCCAGAATGATGCATCCCATGATGGAAAGCTAAATTTTGTGACGCTTCAAGACCTTAGACATATATAAAAATGAGTCTAGAAAGGGGACCAAGGTCTAATGTGTATGAGCCCAATCAACCCTGTAAGGGGCCTAGTATCCTCTGTTCCTATCAACTTCCACAAGAGCGGAGGGCACCAGGCACCATGCAGGCCTGGGCCATACATAACAAATTCAGGTCAATGCTGAACACATTGAATATGTACAGCACAACAAACCTATTTGTGTATCTGTCATGGAGGACTTGTCCACCAGCAGAGCCAATACCCCTGAATAATGAGCCACAGAAACCCTGCTTTTCCAGGCCAGAACAGTGTGGTGGTGGTGTTATGTGAATATATATTTAAAAAGGGGAGTTGGGTGAGACCACCACATTTATTTTCCTTTGTGATCTTAGCTAAGAACAGAAGCAAGGTCTGTAGAAGAGAGTGAGATTGTATACATATATCCATGTGCATCTCAATGTGCATACCTGCAATTCTGCCATTATTCTGTCTCCTTCCTCTTCCTCCTCGTCCTTTGTGGCAGATGCTGTGACGGGCAGTGGTGCCCGGGATGAGGCTGGATCTTCTTTAGGTACTTTGGACTGTGCTGTTTGCCCAGCATCTTCGCTGCCTTCCTGAAAGGGTGAAGAATCACAGAGAGCCAATATATATGTAACCCCTTGGGGTTTAGAGAGCATGGCTCCTTTAAATCTTTTTCCTAAGCGGGGGGAGGGGGAGAGTGAGAGAAACAGGGAAACTCCAGGTGGGGTGCTGGAGCTGGAGAGAGAGAGAGTGAAGTGAAGTGAAGCAAAGTGAAGCAGCAGAGACCCTGCCTGAAGCCTGGGAAGGACAGGGCAGCCGATCGGGGACACGCCAGGACAGGAGCCAGGAGCAGCACTGTGCCAGGGGGAATCACCCAAGAAGGACAGGCCGGAGCTGGACCCAGTATCACTGCTGCCCAGGGTTGCATGGGGCTGTGAGTACTGGGGCTTGTGACTCTGCATTGGGAATAAGGAGGGAGGCTGCTAGCTAGTTAAGTGGGGAGGTGGTTGCTCTGTGTGGCTTTGCAGAGAGCGGCAGAAGAGGGCACCGGAGGGGTTTGTTGGGGAAAGTTCACTGGCGCCAAAGACGACCAGGAGCACCCAAGACTCAGCACTGGACTGGAACTTTGCTCAGGACTCCTGAACTCTGTGTGCAGACACATTGCTCAGTGTCTGCCCTTTCAGACTGTGCTACCACTGGGCCTGTCGGGCCTTGGTTTGAATGCAACCCTGTTCTACTGCTCCCCCTACATTTCCCTTGTTGTTTTTCTCCTCTCATCCCTCTGTAAATAAATATTTCCCTTTCTTATATCCATTGTACTTTTCCGGTGTGTGTGTGTTCACTCCGGGGGTTTGGAACAGGTGCCCCTGGGGTGGAAGGGATTTTTCCTGCTGCATTCCTGCGCATGCCTTCTCTTGGAGCTGCCTGCAGGAGCAGATTCCATCTTGGCCACGAGGGCGCTAAAGTTACATATATAAACAATGCTAGTGCAAAGCAAACACAGTAAAGTCAATAATAATGCAACTCCCCCTATTGCAGGATTTCCGGAGGGGCGGAGTTATTTGTTTGCTTGTTTAATGTCATGTCTTAGGAGCTCACTTTTTTATCAACTTAAAACCAAAAAATATGGTGCTAGATCAATATAATCCTGATACTATTGATATAATGTGTATGAGACAGAGAGGCATCCCCATACTGCCTCCTTCCTTTTTTATCACTTCAAATGTAACAGGTGGGTAAAGTAAGCAACAAGAAACTCTTAAATGTTTCTATGGAAACTCTTGACTCTCTGAGCTGATCTTCCCCATCTGCGTAAAATGGGCTTTTTATTTTTAATCATCTTATGACACACTGGATGAAAGCCACTTGTGATTTGCATCTTACATTGTTACAGAGATAAGTGAAAGGATAAGACTCATGAAAACAGGACTGGACAAATCCTATTGGTTGCTTTTTCTGATTAATAGAATTTCCTGGTGACCTATTGGTCACCTCTCTGGGCCATGGCCCTGTCTCAACTTTTTCTATGGTTTAGACGAACAGCTGAAGTCTGAGAATGTTTCATGTGCCAGCCATTAGTCACTAAGTCTGTTAGCTATTGCCTGAATCATCAAACCTTGACAATGGTGGTCTCTTTTCTGACTGCATAGATGACATCTCCTGATCTCGTTGTGGTGAGGCCAGATCCCGGCAGGTAGCTGCGACGTGGCGGTGGAGGGGGTGGCGACTTCACCAGCTTGTCAGCTTCCTGCTCTGCATCAGGAGCATCTTCTGCAAAGTAACATGGCATCACAGAATGATCATTGCTGACAGGGAATGGCTCGGTTTTTTGCACTCTCTACTCCACATTAGAGAAAGAGTCTTGCTGCTAAGAACTGTGTGACCATTAGCACATTCGGGAATCTAGCTTTAAAAGGTGGTACTCCACAACGCTGAAAACATCTGCATTTGCACAGAGAAATCAGGTCACTCCACGTGGAACCTTGCAGTGATATCCTGCTCCCATTAAAGTCAACAGGGCCAGGATTTCACAGGAGGTGCACAGGTTAAGCTGCATGACGTACCTAGGTGCACTTCTAGCTGGCACATTTTGTAAGTACATGTCTGCTTACACAAGCACAAACTGTGTGTTCAGGGGGGTATTTTTGCCATTACCCTGCCTCTCTTTGTGCCCTCCTTTGAAAACCAGTGAGAGATCTGAGCCCTGCCTCCTTCTATTCTTCCAGCACATGGCAAGTTAAAAATCAGCTCATAATCCTGCTCTATCAGAGGGGTGCTTTCTGCATTGAGCTAGAAAGGGATTTGAATGCCACTGTTACAACTCAGTAAACATTGGGTTAAGCTTGGACAGCAAAGGCACCCAGGAAAATAAAAAGAGAGTACTCTGCTCCAAGAGCAAATAGGCACCACCTCTCCAATTCATTTAGTACACTGAGTCCTATTAGCAAGGGGAGGGCCGGGGAAGTCCAGCTCACCAACTATACCCTCTCCCCAGCAATGCAAGCTTTCATTTTTAATTTTAGTTACAATTAAATGTTTCAGTAACACACAGGTTTGCCCTGAAATTATAACACACTGGCTCTAATGCGAATGCTATGCCACCAAGAAAGAGTTTCCAACTCATGGCGGATTAAAGCATAATCCAATAGCTCAGATGTGCAACCCCTGCATTGTGATGGGGGCTCCTGAGTGTTCTGAAGGGGACACCAGTTTCCCCAACCAGACACCACCACCCCTTACAAACTGCTACCCCATAATTCATTCCTATGTGAAGGTGTATGTTTGCACGCAAGTCAAGCAGGACACACACTGCAGCAAGAAACATGCACTCGGGGTTTTTTTTTTTTCTTTCCTTCTTATTTACAAGCTTCATTTTCAAGAAAAGAGATGGCTGTTACATAAATAGATCGGATAGACATGTACAAGGGAGTTAAAACCTTGTGTTCAGGACTACTAGCTGCTTGGGGTCAAGAAGGAACTTTCCCCATGGACAGGATATTGCATAACTGTCAATTATGGAGATTCAATGCCTCCCTCTGAGGCATCTGATACTGACCACTGTCAGAGACAGGATACAGGACTAGAGAAGAGGTTGGTCTAATCCACAGTAGTAGTTCCTATTTTTCTAATGTGAATAGCCTTGTCTTTGTTCTCTTGTTAGCTCAAATGTTCTTCAGAAAAGGTTAAACAAAGAAATGTTCTATTGTATTATGTAAGTCACCCTGTCCCTCCCTAGTTATCTGGCACTGACTCACAGGGTTACAACAAAAGTGAACTTCCAGATATGTTTTACATTAGAGCTTTTCTCTTATCAGCGCTACCATTAAGAAGTATGCTTGTAATGAAATCTGTGTGTACTTCTACCAGGGCAACTAGGAGATTTTCTTGAATTCCAGGCTAAAGGAATTAGAGTCATTCTCTTATCCCTTACACATGACACACAGCCGTTTGGCTTCACAGACGCTTACAACTAAGGGGTGGTAGGTCCTGTGGCTTGTCCAATCTGCCAGTCTTACAAATGCAGCAATCCTAACCGCTAGAGCACCCACAATTTTCCCTGCAGTTACTGAAAATAAGAATGATGAAAGAATAGGAGGCATTGAGGGAACGGAGGCAGATTGATTTCTACTGTGTAACCCACACCAGTGCCTTCCCTATCTTTAAAACTGGAAAATAAAAAGGAAAGAGGGAACCAGGAGGAGGAAAAATTGAGGTGGTAAATGTGACAGGATGAACAAGGGGTTAATGTCAGATCAGCTTCCACACCTGTCTTTGCATGGGAGAGGCTGTAATAGAGCATAAGACTAGGTAGAACCCACTGCCGGGTGTTCTTCTCTTTTCGCTATTGAAGTTATTTTATTTTTATGTTATAAACCTTTGAGGAAACAGCTTTGCTCAAGCATTTTTTCCCCTGCTGAGTCATGCTGCTAGAGTGCAGAGGAGAATAACGAAAAACAAGTATAATTCAATTTGGCTAAGGTTATTAAGAGAGACCAGTAATTTTGGGTTTGAGACACTTTAACAGGTCATGATTTTCAGAAGGCAGATGCTCAGCACTTTGTGAAAAATCAGGCCCCTCGAGGGCATCCCATGTTGGGCACCCAAAATCACGAGTCATTTTAATAATCTTGGCACCTTTTGTGTCAATTCTTTCCCATCAGGTATAGCAACAGATGAAAGACTGGAACTGACTGATGATTTCGCTTTATACCGCCACTGGAAAAATTAGAGACAACTGTTTCAAAGAAATGCTGAATAAGAATCTCAAAAATACATAGAGCCAAGATTTTAAAAACAGATGACTAAAATCAAGCCCATCTCCAAATTTAGACACCCATGCAAGGAATTTACTCCCGTGTAAGCTGCTGTTTGCTCAGCACTTTCAAAAATTAGGCCACTTATTCAGGTGCACTAATTGGACGTAAAAACCTGACTTCGAGCACTCATTTTTTTAAAAGTTAGCCTTAATTTTCCAGGAATAAATATTTCAATTTCTTCTGTTCTGGATGGAGAGCAATCGAAACCATGTTTTCTAGCAACGTGATCCATCTGTGCTCTGTATAAGAGCAAACAAAGCACTCTGTTAATTGGTTGCTAACATACTCTGTGTACTGTATTAGTAAAAAGAAAAGGAGTACTTGTGGCACCTTAGAGACTAACACATTTTTTTCATGAAGTTGATAGATTTCCACTCCATACAGCTAAATTCAGTGCCTTGCATAATGACAGGTCAGTCTCTAAGGTGCCACAAGTACTACTTTTCTTTTTGCGAATACAGACTAACATGGCTGCTACTCTGAAACCTGTATTAGTAAAGTAGGTGGTCTGCCTTCCCATAAATCACTCATTTTCCTAGCCTAAAGTAGGCAGGAGCATGTTGAAACTTTCTTTCTGAACTGTGGAAGATTTGGGTGGTATGTGAAATGTTTAATCAGAATTAAGGAAAAGCTTTGTTATTCCTTTAAGTTATGTGATGATTATAGGATTCATTATGCAAAACAGAAGGCAGATGTCCTATCGTTTCATCAAATTTCTTCATAAATCGGTTAGCTGGACACCACGCAAATTCTTATTCTAGAAATGGATAAGCTAAATATGTGAGTAACAAAAGCTCCTCTTTATTATTGTCTTTTGCACTTTCTCAGACATTGTCACAGTTCAGTGCACCCATATAATATTTATTTTCTCTGATTCTTTCTGTGCTGTGCCATTCACTACAAAAGCTAATGCTGTTAGAAGCCAGTCATCTCACTGAACTGTGTACAAGAATTCTAAAATGATTTTTCAACATAAGTATTAAACTCTCATGTTAATAAATGCCCAAGAACAACTACTGCTACAAACTATTTAGTGTTAGAGACTGAAACAAAATGCTGGCTCTGAAAACACGTCTCCATAATTCTGTGAAAGTTTATATAAATATCTGAATCAAAATTTTGCACCTGATCCATTTCCAGATATGGGATGTATCAAAATCTTGGATGAGACAACTCTCTCAAAACTTTGGAGAAGCTTAGATGTGGATTTGTATTTTGCAGCTTTGCCTATTGTAATGTACTATCTATAACAAATCCATGTGCTGCTGCTGAGAGACATCCTTACTAGGTAAATCACACACACACACCCCGCCCCAGATAGGTGGGATTATGTGGAACTTGAATGGCACACAGGCCACTTAATGGTGTGGGTCTTTCTGTGGACTCACCCGAAGCTCATACTCTGTTGTATACTCCAATTCAGAGAATTTAAGGGTAGAAGGTGGTGCGTGGTGAGAGGTATATAGATAGGTTGGGGTGAGGGGCAGGGTATGGATTTGTGGTGAGGAGTATGAAGGGTGTCTGCAGGAAGGCCGAGGAGCATACAGGGGAGTTGTGTATGGGTGGGTGGGGTGCAGATGTGTGTGCATCACACACTAGTCCCTGTCCCCATCATTGGCAGGATCCCAGAGGGTGGTGATTTGCTCTGCAGCAGCTGCCTGAGGAGCCTAGCCAGGGGTCTTGGGCGGGGGGGGGGGAGAGGGTTGGGGTGATGTCAGACTGCACTTCCCTGTGGCTGGGGGTTTCAGACCACCCATCACCACCCCAGGAACACCCAGGAAGGGGCACTGGCTGCAGCTCCCTCTGCTCCCACTTCCCACTGTGACCCTGGAAACAACTGCCAGGTGTGTGGGTGGGCTGGGGCATCGGTATGTTGGCCTGACTGGGCTACAGCTCTGCAGCCTGCACTGCCCTGGGCTGACATGGCAGAGCCCGTCCAGGCCCCTCACCTGAGCTCTTGCACAGGCGCATCCTGGAGCCACCACCGCTCCCCAGTTGAGCTCATCCCCATCTGGAAATGCTCCCAACTCCCCCAGAGCGAGGAGGTGAGGGGGGCGCACATGCCCTGTCAGAGGGCAGCGGGACCAAGAAAAACAGGTTCATAAAGGGTCACGCCATATCCCTTCTGGGGCTGCACTGAGGAGACGTGAGCAGCAGGGATTCTGACCTGCGCCATATACACAAGACTGCTGCATCACCGCGCAGTTTACAGGGAACATTGCTCGCATTTGCCCTCTTCGCTACAGCATCTCCCCAGGAGCTCAGGTTTAGCTGGTGAACCAGCATGACCGCTGCATCCTCTACAGAGTCCCTGCTTCCCAGGACATACTCCCCCATTCTGTCTCATAGGGAAGGGTAGGATATTGATAAAGGTGCTAAGTAAATATATAAACTTAAATGATCATTTAATAAAAAAACCTTCTCATTTAATTTTCTCAAAGACACAAACCCTCAGTTCAAAACTGCAAACCTTACCTGAAACCTCTAATTTATCCACTACCTCCAATTTTGGCAAGGCTGTGGACTGCGGAGGCATCTCTAAATTAGGGATTGATTTCATGATATTGGCCTGTGCCTCTTCTAAGAGTTTTTCAAACTCCTTTCCATTATAGTGATCAAGATTCTGTCTTTTCTCTTCCCATTTCTTTTCTGCTTTCTAAAGAGAAGTACAGCATTCAGTTAGCGTTCTGATTTCATCGGTCTCTACTCTGTTACTTCTAAACGTCCAAATATAAACATTAAGAATCAAAACTAGTTAGATTTTCTCAGCATTGGTCTGTAGTGAGGCAACAGAAGTTTCTGATTTCTGTTGGTTCCTAGTGAGCAATATTTCACATCAAATATTCACTGCTTACTGTTCAGCACACTTTAACATACTACAACCATCTGCTGCTCTGGCCTCCAGAACTCAGCTAGCACCATCGTTTCCCTCAGAGCGCTCCTTCCAAGTCAAACCAGCCTGAGAAAACTTACATTCTGCATTACCTTCTACAGGTTTCTTTCTGAACTATTGTAGACACAAAACATTTACTCAAAAATTGAAGGAAAGCTATTATTTATTTGTCGTATAATCGTAGTGCCTAGGGAGTCCTAGTCATGGACCAGGACTTCATTGTGCTAGGCACTGTATAAACCAAAAAAAAAAAAAAATACAGCCTCAAAGAGATTAAAATGTAAAGGAGCAAGGGCAAATTAAATAAATAACATAAGTAGCTTAATGTATTGTCCATTTGCAGTCCAGTGATTAAAGTACAGAACTGGGAGTCAGGAGATTTGCATTCTGCCACACATTTGCTGGATAATTCTGGGGAAATCTCTGTGCCTCAGTTTCCTCATCTGTAAAACGGGGATAATAATACCCACCATTTCACAAGAGTATATGGTGGGCTTATTAATAATATGTGTAATGCACTTTGAGATACACAGACAAAAAATGCTATAGCCATGCAAAACAGTATTTTATGTTTAAAAACAGACAATGCCTGTTACACATTGTTTTTAAAAGACACACTACAGTTATCATTGTGCCCACCTTGGTGTAAGCTTTTGGGGTAACATGTTGCTAGGTACAACCACAAACAAAAAGTGTTGAGAAAACTCCATTCATGAACAATAATTGTTTTTTTAAAAAAAAACTGCTGAAAAATGCTCTGGCTTTAGATTAATTTACTTAGTTCTCTGTTTATTTTTGTTTCACCTGACTTGTAATGGAGGCTACACATACTTTACTCATTGCATCAAAAAGTTACCTACCTGCACTGTAGCTTATGTAAGTATCTCTTGTGACTTCTTATAACAATACACAGCAGATACTGACCTATAGGTAGGGTCCTAAATATTTAGCCACTGCTTAAGGAGAAAGCCCTTAACAGCATTTTGTTCTTTTCTCCAACAGCCCCAAATGGAAATTCCATGTTAAAGTGACACAGAAAAATAATTAATCATTAATCATTAAAGTCCGGAAATATGCAGCGCTAAGGTCACCCAAACATCTTTAACTCTGCTCCTGTTTCTTCCCAACCCAGAGCCACCATAAGCCACAAGGAAGTCCTAGACACGCTGTGTATCATCTTCCCATCAGTGACGCAAAACTGAGAGGCGACCTAACTGGGATTCCTTACTCAGGTTGATGGACTGATCAGGCACACCTGTAGCATTTAATGGAAAGTATTGTTATGGAGTGACAGCAAAATACTCCAGCCATCTTTAAAACCAAATGCAGTGAAAGGAAAAGGAGAGGCCTTTAAAGATCTTCATCAAAAGACCACATTCTGGAAGATTGGTCAAGACATCCCCCAACCCCAAAAGTATACAGGATTTCAAATTTAGAAGTGTGGCTACAATGAGCTGCCTGCCATGTTACCATGAGACTTAACAGACAAATACGTTTAACATGTTAAGGGCTGGATTCAAATTAGGGAGATTACACACCTGGAGCACAGGATGGTGTGGGAAATCATACCTGTGTATCACAAAAATGCAAAGGGCCAGAGCCGTGTACTATAGAGTTCCCCAACTTCACAAAATTCCAGTTGTTTGGGTGACCTTACTAAGCATTTCCATACTTTTTAATATATATATAAAATCTTACCGAGGCATTTCCAGGCTGATGTTAAATCTCCCACTCCTGAAAAAATCCAACTTTAATCTCTTAAAACCTGCCCAATAGGAATAGATGGGGATTTATAGGTTTCACTCCTGGTTAACATGATTTTTAGTTTGAGATTTAAAAGAAAGTAATCATCTGGCTCTAGTAATCATTTCTTCAGTGTCAGCAGAGCACTCAGAAATGGCACCTCGGGCTTTTTTTTAAACATGGCACTACATTTTGCCTTGGTTCAAAATAAGGTAAGATTTTCAGAAGTGCCTATGGAAGTTATGGACCCAAATCCCATGGACTTTTCTTTGGATATCAGACACCTATCTCCACTGGTATTTTGAAAATCCTATCTAAGGTCTCAGATGCATGCTGGCAGATCCCAGTAAAGTCAAGCTCATGCCCAAAGACAATATCCCTGGTTAAAGAGAATACACTGTACCTCAATTGATACAGCTCGGTTCCTGGTACTTGCACTGTGAATTTCTTCAATAAAAAGGCTTTGCATAATGGAACCATTGACCTGCGTTGGCTGAGAAGTCTGCGATTGCTGGGTTGCTGCTGTGGACTCCAGTACAGTCACTGGCATAGTGGGGGTGTGATGGCTTGTTGCTGACAAACCTACAGAATGGCTGGTGACCAAAGGTGAATTTTGGGTATGGTTGACCAGTGCTGAAGAGTGCTGAGATTGATGTATGACTACAGGAGAGCTCTGTACATGATGAACTGTCATTGTAGAAAAGGGTAGAACTTCTGACTTGACTGAGGACCCTTGCAACTCTGCTGTAACTCCAGCTGTGTTTTGCTGTGGGTATCCATGGACACGTATTAGTTCTTCTTGATTTTTCACAACTTCGATTGCTGTTGCCTTTTCCATGGCAGTGTACTGCACAGCTTGAGAAGGATCCGCGCTCTTCAGCAGACCTTCTGTAACATGTCTATCAAAACAAAATCAAACACATCATCATTCATTATTTATTAAATTAGCATATAATTAGTCCAGCCATGTGCTATATATTAACTTTATTGGCTATAATCTGGATACAAAATATACTTTTGGCAAAAACTCATTTTCCCCTACCTAGCTGGAAACAGAAATCAATTTGGCAATTTTCAAGTGAAAGGAAACTAGACATTAAAAGGTTATAGGTGTGACGTTGCACTCCATAAGTTTTATGGAAATATGCTAATGAGTGTGAATATAATGTAACTGGAATATGCTTCATGCAAAAGGTCTCCTGTAAAGTATCATTACAAATCTTATAACCTACTGAGTGTGTTCATCCTATTTGTATGTATGTATCATTCTTGTGTCTAAAGCTAGAAATATGAAGTATTACTCTAAAGTCCTATTGTAACTATGCAAAGTGTGGGCCATTAATAATGGCTTGGAATCTTGATGGCTCCCATTAACCAGGACAATTTGTTGTAAGTGGCTCTGTTTACTTATAAGCCTTCCTGTGTTCGTGTAAGTCAGGCCGGGAAGAATGGAGGCTTGGGGTCTCACAGGACATGTGACCATGTCACCTGGTACTGGTATCCATCTTAAACCTGGTGCTTTTCCATTTAGAAGGAGGGGTGGGGACCCAGAGAGACAAAAGATTCCCGCATTGTGCCAAAGCTATAAAAGGGGTGGAACAGAAAAAATGGGGCTGTCAGTCATGAGAAATCCCCTAGATACCACCTGAGCTGGAACTAAAAGAACTGTACCAGGGGAAAGGATTGGGCCCAGACTAAGAAGGAGTCTAGTCTGTGAAAGAAGCTTACTGGAACGTCTCTGAGGGTGAGATTTACCTGTATTCAGTTTCTTAAATGTATTAGGCTTAGACTGGCGTGTTTTGTTTTAGTTTGCTTGGTAACTTACTTTGTTCTGTCTGTTATTACTTGAAACCACTTAAATCCTCCTTTTTATACTTAAGGAGGATACTTTTTGTTTATTAATTAACACCTGGGGGAGCAAACAGCTGTGCATATCTCTCGATCAGTATTACAGAGGGCAGACAATTTATGAATTTACCCTGTATAAGCTTTATACAGAGTAAAACAGATTTATCTGGGGTTTGGATCCCATTGGGAACTAGGCGTCTGCATGTTGGAGATGGGTGACTTGCTGAATAATTTTTGGTTAAAGTCTGCAGCTTTGGGGGTGTGGTTCAGACACTGGGTCTTTATTGCAGCAAACTAGCATGTCTGGCTCAGCAAGACAGGGTTCTGGAGTCCCAAGCTGACAAAGAAAATGGGTTCAGACATAGTTTTAGCACATCAGGTGACAGTCCCAAGGGGGTCTCTGTGACTGAACCCATCGCAATAGGTATTTTCTGATGTAAGCATGGCGGAATAAATTAATAGAATCAGAGAAATTAGAATAGAAAAGACAAGTTAGATGAGCTAGTGCATCCCTCTGCCAATACAGGAATATCTCTTCTAAGACATTTTCTAGAATAAAGATGCAAATCTTAAGCCTTAAAGTCATCTCTCTCTCTCTCTCTCACACACACAAGGTAAATGTTTAACTTGGATTTTGCTATAGCCTAGGTGTTCAGCTGAAAGTTACTAAAATAATATACTTTGATCCCTTGGTGCTTGCTATTTCAGGGTGTCCATTGGCAAGAAAATTCATTTCTCATTACTTCACAAAATTAGCATTTGTTTGCTGTTCATGTTTTCTGACAAACATGGATAATGGGTGTACTTAGTGGTTGAAAAATTTCAAGTATGGCTTATATGTTTCTGTCACATCCCTCATTTCCAAAGCCCAGAGTAAAGAACTCCATGAAACCACTGGCATACCCAAAAATATTTGCAATTTGTTTCCCATTCTCTAGTAAAAACCAAAACTTGTTAGTGATGCTAACATCATGTTAGTGATGCTTTGGTGTTCAAGGAGTTATGGCATTTCCTGGCATTCCAAGAAATGTTATTTCTTAGTGTTATGTTTTGGGAGAGTCATGCTATGCACTCAAAGTGTGCCTGATCTAACACTGACTGTTGAAAATTTGTCTACAGCAGATTGGGTTAGAGATGGGCACAAACACACATTGTATGGCTCCTGAGCCAAATGTCCCCAACATTGAGGGGTGTCTTGGTCAAGGGGTTTGGATTCAACCCATCCCCAGTTAGGGTCTAATAGACTATTGTAGTTGCTTTAGACAGAGACTCTACATGGAACAATTGGAATCATGATTTTCAGTATGCCGTTAGGAAGTTCTAAGAGGAACCCACATGTAACCCCCAGCTCCTGGCACTTCAGACTGAACCTCTAGGAGCCCTTACAGAAGGACTACAACTAAACTTTCTAAACTACTACATGCTACAAGGGGCCACAGCAATGGTTCCCTCAACTCACCCAGCAATATTGTTAACCTATCCAACTATACTCTCAATGCAGCAGAAGCAGCTGTCCTATCTTAGGGCCTCTCCTTCTGCCCCTCCACCCCCACGAACATGATACAGTTCTGTGGTGACCTAGAATCCTATTTTCGACGTCTCTGACTCAAGGAATATTTCCAAAATACCTCTGAACAACATACTAATCCACAGAGGCCTCCCTACCAACATTACAAAGAGAAGGATTCTAGGTGGACTCCTCCTGAAGGTCGAAACAGCAGACTGGACTTCTACATAGAGTGCTTCCGCCGACGTGCACGGGCTGAAATTGTGGAAAAGCAGCATCACTTGCCCCATAACCTCAGCCGTGCAGAACACAAAGCCATCCACAGCCTCAGAAACAACTCTGACATCATAATCAAAAAGGCTGACAAAGGAGGTGCTGTTGTCATCATGAATAGGTCAGAATATGAACAAGAGGCTGCTCGGCAGCTCTCCAACATCACTTTCTACAAGCCATTACCCTCTGATCCCACTGAGAGCTACCAAAAGCAACTACAGCATTTGCTCAAGAAACTTCCTGAAAAAGCACAAGATCAAATCCGCACAGACACACCCCTGGAGCCCCGACCTGGGATATTCTATCTACTACCCACGATCCATAAACCTGGAAATCCTGGGCGCCCCATCATCTCAGGCATTGGCACCCTGACAGCAGGACTGTCTGGCTACGTAGACTCCCTCCTCAGGCCCTACGCTACCAGCACTCCCAGCTACCTTCGAGACACCACTGACTTCCTGAGGAAACTACAATCCATCGGTAATCTTCCTGATGACACCATCCTGGCCACTATGGATGTAGAAGCCCTCTACACCAACATTCCACACAAAGATGGACTACAAGCTGTCAAGAACACTATCCCTGATAATGTCACGGCTAACCTGGTGGCTGAACTTTGTGACTTTGTCCTTACCCATAACTATTTTACATTTGGGGACAATGTATACTTCAGATTAGCGGCACTGCTATGGGTACCCGCATGACCCCACAGTATGCCAACATTTTTATGGCTGATTTAGAACAACGCTTCCTCAGCTCTCGTCCCCTAACGCCCCTACTCTACTTGAGCTATATTGATGACATCTTCATCATCTGGACCCATGGAAAAGAAGCCCTTGAGGAATTCCACCATGATTTCAACAATTTCCATCCCACCATCAACCTCAGCCTGGTCCAGTCCACACAAGAGATCCACTTCCTGGACACTACAGTGCTAATAAACAATGGTCACATAAACACCACCCTATACCGGAAACCTACTGACCGCTATTCCTACCTACATGCCTCCAGCTTTAACCCTGACCACACCACACGATCCATCGTCTACAGCCAAGCTCTGCGATACAACCGCATTTGCTCCAACCCCTCAGACAGAGACAAACACCTACAAGATCTCTATCAAGCATTCTTACAACTACAATACCCACCTGCGGAAGTGAAGAAACAGATTGATAGAGCCAGAAGAGTTCCCAGAAGTCACCTACTACAGGACAGGCCTAACAAAGAAAATAACAGAACGCCACTAGCTGTCACCTTCAGCCCCCAACTAAAACCCCTCCAATGCATTATTAAGGATCTACAACCTATCCTGAAGGATGACCCAACACTCTCACAAATCTTGGGAGACAGGCCAGTCCTTGCCTACAGACAGCCTCCCAACCTGAAGCAAATACTCACCAACAACCACATACCACACAACAGAACCACTAACCCAGGAACCTAGCCTTGCAACAAAGCCCGTTGCCAACTATGCCCACATATCTATTCAGGGGACACCATCACAGGGCCTAATAACATCAGCCACACTATCAGAGGCTCGTTCACCTGCACATCCACCAATGTGATATGTGCCAGCAATGCCCCTCTGCCATGTACATTGGTCAAACTGGACAGTCTCTACGTAAAAGAATAAATGGACACAAATCAGATATCAAGAATTATAACATTCATAAACCAGTCGGAGAACACTTCAATCTCTCTGATCACGCAATTACAGACATGAAGGTCGCTATCTTACAACAAAAAAACTTCAAATCCAGACTCCAGCGAGAAACTGCTGAATTGGAATTCATTTGCAAATTGGATACTATTAATTTAGGTTTAAATAGAGACTGGGAGTGGCTAAGTCATTATGCAAGGTAGCCTATTTCCCCTTGTTTTTTCCTACCCCCCCCCCAGACGTTCTGCTTAAACTTGGATTTATGCTGGAAATGGCCCACCTTGATTAGCATACACATTGTAAGGAGAGTGGTCAATTTGGATGAACTATTACCAGCAGGAGAGTGAGTTTGTGTGTGTGTGGGGTGGGGGGTGAGAAAACCTGGATTTGTGCTGGAAATGGCCCACCTTGATTATCATACACATTGTAAAGAGAGTGGTCACTTTGGATGGGCTATTACCAGCAGGAGAGTGAGTTTGTGTGTGTGTGTGGGGGGGGGGGGCGGAGGGTGAGAAAACCTGGATTTGTGCTGGAAATGGCCCAACTTGATCATCATACACATTGTAAGGAGAGTGATCACTTTAGATAAGCTATTACCAGCAGGAGAGTGGGGTGGTAGGAGGAATTGTTTCATGGTTTCTGTGTATATAATGTCTTCTGCAGTTTCCACAGTATGCATCCGATGAAGTGAGCTGTAGCTCACGAAAGCTTATGCTCAAATAAATTGGTTAGTCTCTAAGGTGCCACAAGTACTCCTTTTCTTTTTGCAAATACAGACTAACACGGCTGTTACTCTGAAACCTACAACAATAATGGCTAGCAAGATCCTCTAACCTCATTTCCCAGCGTGCTTGAAGTTAGGGGTTGGGACAGAAGGAATTAGAAAGCCTTGTTGGTGCGGTCTGGACAAGAAGTTCACTGGATCAACAACAAGCCAGAGCTATATAGCCCCCAGTGAGGGGGTGGCCTGACTCTGCACCAATGAACCGAGTTTAGTCTAGTTTTAGTTTGGAAGCTGAGAGAGTCAGCACAGCTCAGGGACTTTCTGCTAAACTCTCACTCCTCAATAAGGGAGATTTTGCACTGCTATAAGACTTCAACTGCATGGATCAGGCAGTTCCAGCACTGAAGTGACCAGCATCCAGCAGAGTGAGAGATACACAACCTGGCACTGGCTACAAGAGCCAGCCAAGACCCCAGGAGGATTCCAGACCAGGGTACAGCAAGTCCAACTGGAGTCAGGAGAGGACTCTGCCCACCCAGGGGACTTCAGTCTAAGCTGACAAATGCCACAGCATGGCAACACTCAGTCTCAGGACATTCAACGTCAGCCCTACCATCTGCATCAATGAGGTGCCTAGGAGGGTGGCAGAGGTTGCTGAGTGTTAGGAAATGGAGAACTGGCTTATTCATAAATGTATTAGTTAACCATAACTCTTTCCTTCCCGATTTTCCTGTTCCCAGTAAGGCCCCCCCTTTGTTATGCTGTTATTTTTGGTCTGTTATTTCTTTGATGGGGTTTGTTTTTATTTATCTTATAATCCCCTACGTACAGGGCTTTTACACTGCTTTCTCTTCCTTCTCAAGGGACAGCACCCTGTGTATTGGCACACTGAGGAGCCACCAGGGGCCAGAAAAGAACCCTGGACTGAATGCATGCAAAGAGTGGGGAAATGCTGTTCCAGGTATTGGTGATATCAAGCACAAGGGAGACAAAAGCTATGCCTCAGGGGAGGGGCTACACATACAACCCTATAAACAAGTCATGGCTCTGAAAACCTTTTGGCTCTGAAAGGAAAAGGCATTGCAGCACTCCTTAATGGAACTGTTCAGAGTTCTGAAAAACAATTCACCTCCTCAACGTGGTAAGGATATCGGTCATGCTGCGGACTCGTTTCAGCAAGCTGTCTAGTTTATGGGGCTCCTCCTTCAGAAACCTCACGGCTTCCACTTCAATGCGGAGGATTGCCCGCATTTTATTCTGCAATGTTGGAAACTCGCCTGCGAAAACAAGAACCACCAAGTTCAAGAGAAAGCGACAAATGCTATTTTTTTTTAAAAAAAGAGTTGGATATACGCGTGAGAGATGCACACAGAGATCACACACTTAAATCCCCAAGACCTTTAATTGGTTTTTTGAAGAAGGCAAAGATCAAGTCTCAGATCAAGATGCAAACCTACATCACTCCCAAGTGTTTGAACAACCAAACCAAAAATAAAAGGAAAACTACACCTTTGAGGGTGGCGACAGCTTCTCCTACTTGCCGCAGAAGAAAAGCCCCATCTTCAACATCTTTCAATGTCACTATCTTGTTGGTGGCAGTAGAGTCCTTCTTCAGCTCTTCAACAAAAGCTTCTAGCTCACTGTTTAAAAAAACAAGCAGAAACAGAACTTGAACTGAACTTCCATATTAGAGTTTTGTTTTATGAAAATAGTTGGAATCGAACGGACAAATCTGGACCAAAAATATCACAGCACCTTAAAAACTGCTACTGACCCTTTACTAGCTTGATACTGAAAATAACAATGAGTGCTTAAAAGAAGGTTGTGTGAGAGAGCTAGAACTCCAGCTTCCCAGCAGGGCGTCTTCCTCTCAGCACACTGGGGTTCTGGAATATGCTGAAGATAATAAAATACACCGAGGCAGCACATGTTACGGGAGGTTTTGCAAGGAACAGGCCACCATGTGAATAAGCTGCCCTGACACCAGGGGGCAAAAACGACAAACATAAGCCGTACCACTGTGTGACTACCTCAGAACAAACACACAACACGTCATGAATATTTGTTCTAATAAAAACCTGCCTTCATTCATACCCACTTCGTGACCACTTTCAGTGAATATTTTAGCTAATGGGTTTACTAGCAGGAATATTCTCAGAAACTGCAAATGTTATGTTAATACTAGAGAATATCCTGAATACAATGAACTGATAAATGTAAGTAATCACACCTGACTCCTGAGTCTAAGGGTACGTCTTCGCTACCCGCCGGATTGGCAGGTAGTGATTGATCTATCAGGGATCGAGTTATCGTGTCTAGACACGATAAATCGATCCCCAAATCTATGCCTGTACTCCACCTCGGCAGGAGGTGTAAGTGGAGTCGATGGGGGAGCTGCTGTGGTCGACTCGCTGCCGGGAGGATGGCCAGGTAAGTCGAACTAAGTTACTTCGACTTCAGCTAAGTGAATAGCATAGCTGAAGTTGTATATCTTAGTTCGAACCCCCCCTAGTGTAGCCCAGGCCTAAGAGTTTCACGCATCCATTCAGCGAGCAGAAACAACAGCATGTGACTTACATGTCCACTTAAAACTGACACCAGAGCTTGACTATCAAATACATGCAACAAACAGCTCACTAACAAGCCACAGACCAAGGCTATTTGTACAAACTATTTGTCAGAAAACTGCAAATACCAAATGTATCTGAGAAAATCATAAGCTGCTCTTGGACAATTCAGAAACAGGAGTGGACACAGATGTGTTGAATTCAGCATTCATCTATTCATGCCTCAGTTTCTCCATTTGTAAAATGAGGCTAATGATACTTACCTATTTTGTAAATCACTTTGAGATCTATGGATGACAAGTGCTATTTAAGAGCTAGGTAATAACAACAATAATCAGTGATTGTATGCGACAGCCAGGCACTCAGATATCACAGTGATGGGAATGATATAAAAACCTAGATAGATATAAGAGAGTCATATTACACTGTTCAGTTGTCAAGAAAAGGGTAAGGAAATTGCCAACAGATTGAAAAAGGCATAAGCAACACAACTAATTAATTATGGAAAGGCAAACAACGAATAGCAGCTTTTTGGGACTCCAATACCTGTGTCCTGCACTCTGCCCTTTCAATGCATGTCTTTGCTCCACAATGTCTCTACACTAAGGACTAATCCTTGGGGCAGACTATCACGAGTGAATATGGCGAGTGTGTGAACTTAGCAGTGCTCCTCTTAACTTCCATCCAGTCAGCACCCAACTGTTGTTATATAGCTAACACTGATGAATGCCTCCCACCAGTTGTTTGCATTGCTGCTGTAGCGACCTGAAGAAGAGAGCCCTGTGTAGCTCGAAAGCTTGTCTCTTTCACCAACTGAAGTCAGCCAATACAAGATATTACCTCACCCCTCTTGTTTCTCCCACCAGTTGCATGCTCTTTGGATTCTACATTAGGGGCAGCGCTGTGCTTTAGTCACATTTTAGATGCGGAGAGCTAACTAGAACTCATTATCCCTAAAAAGGGTTTACTTGCTCCTTGTAAGCAGGCATCGTCTGAAATGTACAAAAACGCTGTTTACAAAGATCTGGCGAGAAGGATTTGTGTTATTGCAATCTGCCTACACACCAGAATGGAGCAGATGTGAATAAGGCACACCTAAGCTGAGTGATCTCACTTTAGGACCACCAGCCTGGAAGGTCTCCCAATACAAATGCAGATGAGAGAAAACATCTTGCTTATTAACACAGAGAGGAGAAATCACAAAAGGGGACACTAGGTGGCACCAACTGAACGATATTCTTCTGCTTTTACAGGGAACGAGGCAGTCACATTTAAAATCGCTATCACACATATCCCGGGGTGAAAGTAAGTTAAAGGACTTACTTGTACGCTGGAGTCCTGAGCAGGGGGCGTGGCCTGAACTGGAAGAGGCGTGGCCTCCACCGGAAGAGGTAGGGCCTTACATCCCCAGGCCCTTTAAATCTTGATTTAAAGGGCCCGGGGTTCCAGCTGCAGTAGTGGCGGCTGGGAGCCCCAGGCCCTTTAAATCACCCCCGAGATACCAGCTGCAGAAGTGGCTGGGAGCCCCGGGGGTGATTTAAAGGGCCCAGGGCTTCAGCTGCCGCTACCACCATGGAGCCCCGGGCCCTTTAAATCACTGAGGAGTCCTGAGGGCTTCCAGCTGCCACCGCTACCCTGGGGCTCTGGCAGAGCTTTAAAGGGCCTGGGGCTCCACTGTGGTAGCGTCTGCCAGAGCCCCAAGCCCTTTAAATCCACGCCTGAGCCCTGCTGCCTGAGCCCTGGGATAGTGGCAGCCGGGCTCCATCAGGGATTTAAAGGGCCCTGGGGCTCCAGCCGCCACTACCGCCCCAGACCTTTAAATCCCTGCCAGAGCCCTGTCGCCGCTACCCCAGGGCTTTTAATTGCCATCTGGGAAAGCCGGTCCCGATAACGGCACACCGGCTTACTTTCACCTCTGCACATATCTACTTCTCCTACATTTTCCTTCACAATAAAGACGACACAAACATCAGGATATCATCTGAAGAACAGAGCCAACACAGGAAGGATTTTGCAAAAAACCCTCAGCTTTCCATCGTCAAGCCCAGAAAATGTTGCTGTTGAGACCATACCCTCTGGGAGGAGGTTGCTCCACAACCAAGGACAATTGGACCATTGCTCCACAACCAAGGACCACAACAAGCACCTGTGAACTTCATCTTGGAGAACAATGGCTTCAATGGCCCTGATACACCCAGCTGTCTCTGTGAGTCAGGAACAGAAAAGCAGCTTCTCTGGAATCTGGGCGCTATGCTGCTGGAGACCTCAAAATTAGGACCAGAACTTTGAATTGGCTCCTGGCCTGAATGGGGAGACAGTAGGAGGCATGGAGCAGGATAATCATCTTTTGGCATGTAAGGGACACTGTCACATAGGTAGGGATAGGAGACAGACATCTAAATATTAGGGGATGGTGTCTGTCCCACTTTTGTTCATAAAGAGAGAGTTCTTTCCAGACTTTGATAAGAAAACGTGGGTTCCCAGACAGTAACATATAAAAGTTTTTTCTAACTGCATTAGGAGACAATTACACACTATAATAAACATTTGAACATAACAGGGAAATTTAGAATATATTTTAAATATATTGTTATATCTGGGTTGAAATAATATATTCATACCAAATGTGGGGATGCTGGAACAATTTTTATAGTGGGGGTGCTGATATTCATTGAACCAAACAAGCCACACAAACCCTGTATATGATGGAAATCACTTCAAGCCAGGGGGATGCAGCAGCACCCCTAGTTCCAGCACCTATGACCAAATTTGGCAAGTGTGTGGAACGCTGGGAGAAAATACTGATTCTCAATCTACAGTTAATGAGAATGTGGAGAAGAGGACATTTCGTCAGCACTCGTAATGCTAAGGATTGCCACCTTGCAGGCTGATGGAAACCAGATGTCCTGATTATGCAAATATGATTTTTTTTCCCTAGAAAACCTGCTTACTGAAGGTAGAGATTCCAAGAGGCTATTCAGCAATGCTGATGACACCTTCTCCAATTACAGATGCAGGATGCTCCTAGAAATGCAGAATTGTTAGCGTTCTTTAAAATTATTGTAAAATCATAAATACTAGTATTTAATTCTGATTCTGAAATCTTACTTTAAAAAAATAATCTGAGCATTTTATTTTTATACCTGTTTGAAATGTTCCAGAAGGGGAATGATTATTCTATTTTACTGTTATTAGAAGTGCTGTCAGTTTTCATCTATACTTCGTGTTCTAACTCTGAGAGAGAACTTTGTACAATATGTACCGCATACCATGCATTGTAGTTTTACCATGTAAAGCATTGGTAACTAATACATTTTTACTGGATACATCTGTGCATTGTGGCTATCACAATTTATAAATAGGTTGCTTATAAGTATGGTTTATAACCAACTACAACACCTTCTATTCATGTGCCTCTAACCATCTATAAAACATACGACTCATGTCTGTAGTATGCTTATCACATCTATTAATCTTATATTAGCTTTTCATAACCTACTTATAAATGTAACTTTCACTTAAAGTGTGACTGACATATCATATTATCCCAATTTGCCTTTGGTATGTAGCAAACTTTGAGGCTGGTATTTGGTAACTGACATCCAAAAATGGTATTGTATCACATCTTTGGCTTAGATCCAATAGAATTTACTAAAAACTTCTGCCTGAAAGTACAATCATTAGGCATGCAAAATGACTTGATTTACATGGAGTGCGCTTTCTGCATGCCTTCAAGGCAGACTGTGTAAGAGTGCTCCTTGGACTTCACTGGATATCTCTATTCTCTGAGTATCAGAGGGGTAGCCGTGTTAGTCTGGATCTGTAAAAGCGGCAAAGAGTCCTGTGGCACCTTATAGACTAACAGACGTATTGAAGCGTAAGCTTTCGTGGATGAATACCCACCTCGTCGGATGCGCATCTGTTATGAACAAAGAACACAAAAGGTATCTCTACACTGCAATTTAGAAACTGCGGCCGGCCTGTGCCAGCTGTCTTGGGCTCACGGGGCTCAGTCTAAGGGGCTACTTAACAGCGGTGTAGATATTCAGGCTCAGTCTGGAGCCCAGGCTCTAGAACCCTGTGACGTGGGAGGGTCCCGAGCCTGAATGTTTACACTGCAATTAAACAACCCCTTAGCCTGAGCCCTGGGGAGCCTGAGTAAGTTGGCATGGGCAGCCATGGGTGTCTAATTGCCGTGTAGATACACTGGAAGCACAGGCGGCGAGTTATATGGGCCCGTGGTGCCCGTGCTCCAGGAGTATTCAGGGCCCAGGGCCCAGCTCTGCCAATGTTTGCCTCCCCCAGAGCGTCTTCCAGCCCCTTCTGCCACCCCCGCACAATTTAAAAGGGCCCAGGGACCCCTGGATGCTGCCGCCACCACCAGCACTGCAGCAGGGCTAAGGTGGCTTCCTGCCCAGCCTTGCTCCGTGCCACTCCCAGAAGCAGCCAGAACGACCCTATGGCCCCAGGGGTGGGGGGTGTCTCCCTGCACTGCCCCCATCCCAAGTGCCGACTCCACAGCTCCCATTGGCCGGGAACTGCAGCCAATGGGAGCTGCAGGGGCGGTGCCTGCAGGCAGCAGTGCGTGGAGACCTCCCGCCTAGAAGCTGCTGCCAGAGGGGTGTGCAGGTCGCTTTCGTGAGCCACCTGAGGTAAGCACCATGCCCCTCACCCTTTCCCACACCCCAACCCCCTTCTCCAGCCCAGAGCCCGCACCCCAAACCCTATCCTGCACCCAAACTCCCTCCCAGATCCTGCACCCCCCACCTCGTCCTGCACCCCGACCCCGTCCCAGCCCAGAGCCCACACCCAGCACCCAAACTCCCTCCCAGAGCCTTAGGCAGGTGTGTGGTGGGGGGGGAGGGGGGCTTGAATCCATTCTGGGCACCAACAAAAATTATACAAACCTGCTGCCCCTGACCCAAAGAGAACTCCAGCCCTAGAGTGTACACAGTCTTAGCTAATACAAAGTGTGCGAATAAACTGATGAACAGGACAGTGGTGGGGTACAGCACTGTCTGTAGCTCAATTAGGATTGTGAGTTAGTTTATAGCAATATCCATCAGTATATAACACTGTAAATTCACCATCTTGCAGAGAAAACACAAATTCCTAGATTAATATTATTCTTTATAATCACAGGTGTGATACTTTTGTAGTAAATCTGAGTCATTTAACAACACATATATTAACATAGAAGATTGCTTTCCCTCTTTGTTTATAAATATCAGAACTGCTGGTATGGTAGAGTACCATGATTAATGTTTGCAGTGAGAAGCTGATTATAAAGTTTCTCTGTACATAAAGGAGCAATTTTTCAGATGTGGTCAGATATAAATTTGGATTAGCAATAAAAACTAATTAATTAAATAGTAGTTTACAATATCTTGGTGTTAGAATTATTTAGACCATTTACTGATTTTAGTTTGAGCGAAACCTAATTACATCACATTTTCAAAATCAGGGCTGCACTAAATCACTGGCCATCGTCAATCTCAGTAAGCCAAAGAATTGAGAAAGAAGCCTTTTCTACACAGTCTTCACTTATGGCATCTTGCAAATACTCTTACAAATATAGGGCTGTGCATGGAAGATCCCAGCACAAAATGGCTAGAAGAACACTTATAGATTCCAAGGCTAGAAGGGTCATTAAGATCATCTAGTCTGACCTCCTGTATAACACAGGCCATAGGATTTCCCTGAACTAACGTAACTGACATAATTTATTTTAATTAACCTTTATTTTTCCTTTTCGAGTCTCCCACATCATCAGTGCCCATTCCATGAGATACCTAGCATGCACTATGGAACACTGTCTCTATACAGTACTTAATGCTAAGAATATTATCTCCCACTGCACCTCTTTCTCTCAAAGAAAATTTAGTCCCTCCTATTCTTTTCTTTTACAATTACACCTTATTTGATATCTGGGTATATGGAGGCCATAGACAGTATCTGAAATTGAGGGGTCATGTTTGTTGTGGGTATATGGATGGGGAGTTCTGAAGACAGAATCTAACCATCATCACTTAACTAAGAACCATCACCCGATTAGAGGCCACTGATTTACACAATGTACGCCAGTTTAATTTTTTTTTTTTAAAAAATGAAGATTTGGTGACACCAACGTTTTTTGTGAAATTTATGTTGATATTACCAAATTATTTCAGTTAAAAAAAGGCAACAAAAATTGAAATGGTTTGCTTTGACATTTTAAAAATGAAATATTCTGATTTTTGGTTCAAAATGAATTGTTTCAAAATTTCCTTGAAATTTTATTGAAAAAAACAACCAAATGGTTTAAAATGCTTGAAATCTAAATGAAATATTTAATTCAACCCCAAACATTTTTTTTCTGACTTCTGATTTTTTGAAAATTTCAAAAATAAATAAATAAATAAATAGGGTTTTGGTTTGTCCCAAATGAACCGGCCCCCGCCCCCTGCTCCCCCCCCCCCCCCGGCTTGTTCAGTAGTGCCAGCAAACCAAAAACTCTGTTCTTTGCCCAGCGGTACTTAGATATAATTCGACAACCATAATCGGACGCTCCCTGCTCTCTTTCAGCCTATGAGAGGGCATGGAATTATGTAAAGGAGAAAACAGTGTGCAGGCTAAGTAGCACTTACCCACATGAGCAGTCCCACAGTGAAGTCAATATTCTATCAAGGGAAAATCCAAGCATGAACAACACACCAGCTCAAAGCACTAAGAGAGGTTTTCCCACCCACCATAACTTCTTCACAATCTTTTCCTCTTCGTGAAGGTATTTCTGCCTTTCTTGCTCCACCAGGATGCGCTGTCGCTGCACAGGATCCTCCAGCCTCTTCATTGTTTCAATCACTTTGCCATTGATTTCCAACTCAGCTTTCTTCATCATTGCCCTCAGCATCTCCTGGTTCTGCAGCTGTTGCACAAAAGAAATCAACTTCAATTTTCCTGCCTGACTAACATCCCTGGCAACTGAACACATTGCAGCACTCAGAAATAGGTTTGGATAAACAGCCCTACAGCTGAATGAACATACTCCCCCCACCCCTTCACTTTATCCATAAACGTTATTTCAAGGAGAAGGGGGAAAGAGCACAAATTCCATTAACTTCTAAAGCGTGTGGCTGACGTACAGCAGCAAGCTGACAGAATGTGTAGACTTCATTATAATGTACTATGTCTGCCACCAATTTTACCACATACTTCTGCAGGGACTGAAACCTTTCTCCACCATTCAATGTGACATTAGAAGGTGTTGTGTAAAATATCAATGCTGAGCTTCCTGCCTTGTAATAAGAGTGCAGCCGCTCCTCCAGGAGCTGTCACACTAAAGGGCATGATTCCCTTCTGTATATGCCTCTTAGTAGTCCTTCACTGAACTTGCTGGACCATCATTTGAAAATATCACGAAAGCTGAAACATATTGCCATTCTTTGAGGGTCACTTTTCAGTGTTACAAGCAGTGGATAAACCACCCAATGTGATGGAATGAAAGACGTACAACTAATTTGCAATATACATCAACAACAAAGACTTTTAAAATGTGTTTTTCCTCTAAAAAGTGACTTTTTAAAAAGGAGACCTCCTTTCTCCAGAGATCTGCTATCTATGCATACTCAGCCACAGACCTTCTCACTTTAGTGGGCAATGTAAGTTGTAATACCTTTTATTCCCATTAACCTTGCAGAGCCAAAGCAGTTAGGAGAGAGTGAACTGGAGCATACTTCTACTCGTGCATCGATTGTGCACTGAATTTTATCTACAGGGCCAATCAGTTACCCTTGTACAAAATGGTTTGAAGGCACTGGGAATCCACAGGTGTCACTGAGATCATAATCAGAAGGTAATCAGGGTGCACAGATATTATTAAATACCTACTTTGGCCTGGAGAATCTTCATTCGTGGAAAAGGAAAGAACCCACCTTGGCTGTACTGCGCAGGATGAGCTTGCAGGGCTGGCAGTTAAAAAAACCATCTTTTTACTGTACTTGCAAACCTATCACTTATTCCTTTAAAGAGAGAGCATCTTTTAGAGTAGAGCTGCTCTTTAAGATGTAATTTTCCACACTACAAGTAAAAATCTTCTATTAGAAGATGTTACAAATTACAAGGCCATGGGTGACTCGTATATAGGCACTGAGCAAGTTCCTCCTATATTCCCAGTGAGGTGAACACTTTTTATATGCTCTTTCACAAGTATGTTTATGAAATTCCAACCACTCTTCATTGGGCATGGAGTGCTGGAGAGAGGAGACGAAGTATCTATTTTTAGGTTCAACACTGGGGCATTATCTTCTGTCTCGGCAGTAAACATTTCTCAACACTATTACAAATAGAATTCCTGCTGTAACTGCCCCCTGGAAGGCCTGATATTACCAACTTTCCATGGCAAGGGTCTCCTACTTTCAGTTTTACTGAGGTCATAACATACAAAGTAGTAAGTGAGGCTCTGTCCAGTTAGCACATTTAGGATCTGTGTGGGCATGAGAATGATTCTGTGATCGTAGCAATGTTCTAGATACAGGGTAACGTTTTCAAAAGTGCCTAAGTGTCTTAGGAGCCGAGCGACTTACACACTTGCCACTGTTTTCCCAAACCTTATCTGGATTTCCACCTTACTGAACAAAAAACATAGAAGTTTTCATAAGAGCGTTAACAATATGACTTGAAAAGAAATGCTGCTGCCTGAAAGGCCTGGGAGTAGTCACCCAGTCTTGCAAAGTTGGTAAAGATGCAAGTGGATTTTCAAGACAACAAAACCACCTCAGAGGCTGATTTAGGAAGACTGTAAGAGGAAAATAGAAATCAGAGATAGAAAAGGCCTATTATGTCACTGTTCATCTTTCCAGTCCGTGAAGGAACTAAATAGACAAGTCAATACATCGCTTCTGGCTTTCCAGATTTGTATGATCTAATCTGTCCTCTGCTGTGCACTCCTACTTCCCCATTAACATGAGTGGGATGCACACTGAGAGGAAAGTCAGCTCTTTCGTGATAAGGCTCCGGGTGTCCAGTGTGTTTAGGCTGTGATAGGCACTAAGCACTATTTCAGAACTATTGGAGGAAAAACAGAGCCGAATGCAACAGCTGCAAGGTTAAACAGAAAAGCAGGGAAGTGTTCCTTTTTTTTTTTTTTAATTGTATGGAATTCTAAAAGTTTGCAGCTGCTAAATTCCATACCAAATCATTTAAAAGGCATTTTGTATATGTAATCGCTCAGTGTGGGATCAGTGTTTTGATTTACATTAGTGTAGGCCAGCATGGCGATTTGCGACACACAAATATGCTGTGGTGCAAGGCATCGGACTTGGGCGCTTGTCTCTGTATTCATAGCTCATATACACATACATAGCTGAACCCTGAGGTCGGCGCAGAGGTCAAGGAAGGGGAACATAAATAAATACATAACTATATATAGCCTATATATAATACCTCTTTTATAGCACTTTTTACCATAGGTCTCAAAGAACTTAACAAAAGAGATAGCTATCATCTTACAGATGGAGAAACTGAAGCACAGAGGTGATCTGACATGCCCAAGGTCACCCAGCAGGCCAGTGGCAAAGTCAGGAATAGAATCCATGTCTCTGGAGTCAAAGTCCAGTGTTCTCTCCACTAGATCACATTGCCTCAATGATAAAAGCAAAACAATGAGGGAAACGGAAGGTGCATGTTATGTTAGGTTTCATATTTTTTATTATCATTACAGGTGACACAGATAGTGACGCGGTTTGTTAAGGCTGCCCAACACTTCCCATTATAAGATCCTGTTTTCAGTTGCTTATAACTCTGATAGTCTTTTGCCACTGGGGCTATAGTTTCCCATGCTGGATGTCTGCCTCAGGCTGAATCTATTAATTTATTTATTTAATGGAAAGTTCCAGCTAAAATAGTGCAGCCATTTTTGAGAACAAGATTAGAGAAAATAAATTATTTTGACCTTCTTAAACAAAAATTCTTACAGCTGTTTTGTTGAGATGCTCTAGCACCTTTATGTTTTGGGCCAGGGTCTTTAAATTTGGCCAGAGGGGACACCCTGGTGCCACCGATGTGTCTTTAACTATCTAAAATTTGACCAAGTAATAAACCACTGAAAAATCTCAGGTCACGCACAGTAGAAACTTGTTAGAGTCTGCTCTGAGCATGCTCCTTCCCAGAGCTGCAGAGGCTGATCGAGGCATGGTCTACATTACAAAGTAAGGTAGCTTATGGTGACCTAACTCTGTAAGCGTCTACACTGAAATGTAGTTCCCACCGATGTAACTCGCCCGCTACATCGACTTAACTCCACCTCCACAAGAGGCATAGTGCTTAGTTCGATGAAAGTTAGGTCAATGCAGTGTCGTTGTAGACACTGTGTTTCTTCCACCGACTGTGGCTGCCTTTCAGAAACCGTCCCACGATGCTCCACACTGACCGTTAAATCAGTGCAAGTGCTCCTAGTGAGGATGTGCAACACCGACACAAGGGGTGTCGTGTGGACCTATAAAACCGATTCAATTACTGCAGTGGCTGTAAGTCAACGTAACTTAGCTCAAATTAATTTTGTAATGTAGACTTGCCCCAAGACTTTCTCTGCAATTGCTCATCCTGGCTGCTAGGGACAGCAAGGGCACTGCACACAGAAACTTGAGAGTCTCTCCTCTGTGCTCTCAGTGTTCCCATGGCTGGTGCCCAGGCAGCGAAGAGGAGAAGGAAGAAACATCTGAGCTGAATGCAGAGGAGTAAGAAAGGAATAAATGGGGATGGGGGGAGGCGCGGAGGTTGCAGGAGCCAGAGGACAGGGTGTTGGAGCAAACGGGGAGGGAGGAAGGAACTGAGTGGTGATGGAGCAGAAGGAATGAGGAGCAGAAGCTGGAGTGTAGGGGGATAGATAGGCACCCGGGTGGGAGGGTAGGAACCAGGAGATGGAGTGAATACATACATGCAGAAGGGGAAGGAGTTGATAGGTGCAAAGAAGAAAAGGACACAAGCCAAGGAATGGGGGTTGGATAGGCAGAGCCCTGCGTGGATATAAAATTTATATCCATGGATGCAGATATTTGCAGATATTAATCAGTATCCGCGGAGCCGCTCCCAGGAGCCAGCACCCCGTGCTGGCAGCTCCTCTGGCGTGGCTGTACTGCCCCAACCCCTCCCACTGCACTGCCGGTGGGGCTGGTGCCCACCCCAGTGGGTGCGGCTGGGGGCAGTACAGCAATGCCAGAGGAGCTGCCAGTGCGGGGCGCTGGCTCCTGGGAACGGTGGCCTGACAAGCTGCTGCTTTCGCAGCTGCAGCTCCTGGTAGAGCGCTGAAACTCCATGGAGACTGATTTATATCCGCAGGCACAAATTTTGAATCCGCGCAGGGCTCTATGGATAGGAGCAGAGCGGGACAGAGACAGGCTACGGGCACGGGAGCAGAATAGCTTATAGCCACTACAGCATTCTCCCCTCCAAAACCTGGAACTGAATGCATATGTCCCAAGTCTCCACATTCCTCTGCTGTCAGCAAACAGCTGTGAAACCCACTGGCGAAGTATATGTCTCATCCCGCTCTAGTGGTTGGCTCTAACAGGTACTCCATTAGCTCAAGTGGTAGAGGTCTATGGTGTGGTTCTGAATCCTCCTGATGCCCCAGGCTGGGGGTCAATATGGGTCCACATGAAAGAATTCCTGTATTTCAAGTTTGCTTTTAAAAAAACCCCAACAACTTTGGAAATTACATTAAAAAAAGCCACATGTTAAAAGAACATTAAGGTTGCATGGGGGACCTGGATTCTGGCAATTCCTAACTCTTGATTTCACAAACTTCATGTTCTTTTAATATAGCTCTTTGGATTATATGACACAGGTTTTGTATCGTTTTTAACTAGCGTGGAGGGCAGAGGTGGGGTGAGGGGAATGGCTGGAGGGGATGAGTTAGATTCAAAGGATCCCGAGAGAAGGAAGAAGACAACAGACTCTGAGGAGAAGGGGAAGTGGGAGGGAAGGATGGAGAGGAGCATGGAGCGTGAAGAGAACAGGTCTGGTGGCAGAAGGTCTGTGATAGAAAATGGGGGTTGGAACAAACCACCAGTTTGTAAAAATAATAATAATAAAAAAATAAAGGCCACGCATCAAATTACAGGTGTACAGTTTGACATCCCCAGGAACATGGTGGTTGCTGTGGCTGTTCCCAAGTATGGGCCCTTCCCCTGCTCATGCTGCTCTTCCTCCTCCATCCCTCACAGTTCGAGAGGCTGCTGAGGCCTTTTGTCCAGGTGGGATAGGTCCTCCCTGCCAGCATCTGGACCAAGAGGACCAGCCAGGCCTCAGCCCCTGCACTGCTGCCGCTCTTGGCTCTTGCTGGAGAGTTTCTGCTGCTAGCCCAGGCTTTCTTTGTACCCCAGGCTGCCAATGCGCTAGGCATTAGCAGGAGGAGAACCCACATGGGATAACTGCAGCCTTCTACTGAAACAGCCCCTGGATCCCCCCCAGGCTGCATCTATGTTGAAGTATATTTCAGCACATCAGCTCCAAAAATGAAAGGCACATCCACAAATAGGATTTGGCTACAGCTTGGGACTTTCATATGATTTAATTATCTAACTACTGTAGTTTGCTGCCAAGCACAGATTTCACACAGTTTTGCCACTTTTATAACACAGCTGAAAGCATATTTGAATTTGTAATTCAATTTTATACTTGTGATACTATTCTAGTGAGTACCATATACCACTATAACAACACTAGTGTCATTGAACTTTTTTGAAGGACTCATTTCCCTGCATGTAACAAATTTACTGAAGGAAAATACACACACACAGACACACACTCCCTGTAGCTTAGTAATGTTTTTCTTTTTAAACAGGATACATGAAAGAAATTCTCTGAAGGCAGGCATGGGGGTGGGAGGAAGAGATCACAACATACAAATGAGCCAACAATGCTTTATATTGTAATGAACAAGCTGGCCTGCCATAGTCTAAAGTACTTTTTAGACCTGTTCTATAAATGTTCTGATTATCATCAGTGCCACTATTCTAGGAGAGCAGAATGAACTACTTTATATAATTATATGGTTGTTTGTTGTTCGAGTCATTGAGGCAACAATTACAATAGGATCCAGGCTGTGGTTATAGTTCATTTCCTCGCATTGACAATAGAAATCCTGCTGTTCCTCTAACACTGAACTATTGTTAAAATAGTGGTAACTACTTGCAGAATAGAGCCTGATTTTCAGGGGCACTGAGTGGCTGCAGACCCTTGGACATCTATTGGAATTGAAGTTGCTGAGCAGTTCTGAAAAATCAGTCCCTTAGTGGAAGAAGATACGGCAGTAGTAGGAAAAATATCTAACTTTAGTCAACCTTTGATACAAAAATCACTATTTCGTTAATGATAGTTAATCCCTAATCAGTGGGCTGACACAGCCCTGACCTCAGTTTGCCTGTGGCTATACTTGCTGCTAAACCAGGTTCTGAACCAGTTACTCACAGTCACTGTTAGCACTGGATAGTTCTTCCAGCATAGACAAGGTGTCACCATCTCTTGGGTGGTCTCAGCTTCTCCTGACTCACCCTCCTTAGTCTGCTCTCACTCAGGTCAGTACCTGGACCCTCACCTTCAATTAAGTCTGCTTGGCCTTCACTTTTTGGGCTTGCAGTCTCCTGGCTGTTTTCCTGAAGACGGTCTGGTGCAGAGCTGTTACCAACTTTCTGCTCCTTTTCCTTCTCTGTGCTCTCCCTTTACAGCAGGCCTTGTTTCCTCTATCAGTCGCAGCTGTGGAGGCCTGCCTCCATGATTGGCAGCTCTGGCAGCTGCATGGAGTTGTGATCAAGCTGCTTGCTTGTAAATAGGACAGACTTTCCTCACTAGGAACGTCTGTGAGGGGAGGGCTCCTACCTCATACTGAGAATGAGGGGCAATCAGCAGGTTATCTCAAGTGCCTATGCACAAAGCCTTGGAAACAAGCAGGGTGAACTGGAGGTCCTAGTGATGTCAAGGAATTATGACGTGATTGGAATAACAGAGACTTGGTGGGATAACTCACATGACTGGAGTACTGTCATGGATGGTTACAAACTGTTCAGGAAGGACAGGCAGGGCAGAAAAGATGGGGGAGTAGCACTGTATGTAAGGGAGCAGTATGACTGCTCAGAGCTCTGGTACGAAACTGCAGAAAAACCTGAGTGTCTCTGGATTAAGTTTAGAAGTGTGAGCAACAAGAGTGATGTAGTGGTGGGAGTCTGCTATAGACCACCGGACCAGGGGGATGAGGTGGATGAGGCTTTCTTCCAGCAACTCACAGAAGCTACTAGATCGCACGCCCTGGTTCTCATGGGCGACTTTAATCATCCTGATATCTGCTGGGAGAGCACTACAGCGGTGCATAGACAATCCAGGAAGTTTTTGGAAAATGTAGGGGACAATTTCCTGGTGCAAGTGCTGGAGGAGCCAACTGGGGAGGAGCTTTTCTTGACCTGCTGCTCACAAACCGGGAAGAATTAGTAGGGGAAGCAAAAGTGGATGGGAATCTGGGAGGCAGTGACCATGAGTTGGTCGAGTTCAGGATCCTGACACAGGGAAGAAAGGTAAGTAGCAGAATACGGACCCTGGACTTCAGGAAAGCAGACTTCGACTCCCTCAGGGAACTGATGGGTAGGATCCCCTGGGGGAATAACATGAGGGGGAAAGGAGTCTAGGAGAGCTGGCTGTATTTCAAGGAATCCCTATTGAGGTTACAGGGACAAACCATCCCGATGTGTCGAAAGAATAGTAAATATGGCAGGAGACCAGGCTGGCTTAATGGTGAAATCCTTGCGGATCTTAAACATAAAAAAGAAGCTTACAGGAAGTGGAAGATTGGACAGATGACCAGGGAAGAGTATAAAAATATTGCTCTGGCATGTAGGAATGAAATCAGGAGGGCCAAATCACACCTGGAGCTGCAGCTAACAAGAGATGTTAAGAGTAACAAGAAGGGTTTCTTCAGGTATGTTGGCAACAAGAAGAAAGCCAAGGAAAGTGTGGGCCCCTTACTGAATGAGGGAGGCAACCTAGTGACAGAGGATGTGGAAAAAGCTAATGTACTCAATGCTTTCTTTGCCTCTGTCTTCATGAACAAGGTCAGCTTCCAGACTGCTGCGCTTGCAACACAGCATGGGGAGGAGGTGGCCAGCCCTCTGTGGAGAAAGAGGTGGTTAGGGACTATTTAGAAAAGCTGGACGTGCACAAGTCCATGGGGCCGGATGCGTTGCATCTGAGAGTGCTAAAGGAATTGGCGGATGTGATTGCAGAGCCATTGGCCATTATCTTTGAAAACTCGTGGCAAACGGGGGAAGACCTGGATGACTGGAAAAAGGCTAATGTAGTGCCAATCTTTAAAAAAGGGAAGAAGGAGGATCCTGGGAACTATAGGCCAGTCAACCTCACCTCAGTCCCCAGAAAAATCATGGATCAGGTTCTCAAGGAATCTATCCTGAAGCACTTACACGAGAGGAAAGTGATCAGGAACAGTCAGCATGGATTCACCAAGGGAAGGTCATGCCTGACTAATCTAATTGCCTTCTATGATGAGATTACTGGTTCTGCGGATGAAGGGAAAGCAGTGGATGTATTGTTTCTTGACTTTAGCAAAGCTTTCAACACGGTTTCCCACAGTATTCTTGTCAGCAAGTTAAAGAAGTATGGGCTGGATGAATGCACTATAAGGTGGGTAGAAAGTTGGCTAGATTGTCGGGCTCAACGGGTAGTGATCAATGGCTCCATGTCTAGTTGGCAGCCGGTGTCAAGTGGAGTGCCCCAAGGGTTGGTCCTGGGGCCGGTTTTGTTCAATATCTTCATAAATGATCTGGAGGATGGTGTGGATTGCACTCTCAGCAAATTTGCGGATGATACTAAACTAGGAGGAGTGGTAGATACAGTGGCAGGTAGGGATAGGATACAGAGGGACCTAGACAAATTGGAGGATTGGGCCAAAAGAAATCTGATGAGGTTCAACAAGGATAAGTGCAGGGTCCTGCACTTAGGATGGAAGAATCCAATGCACCGCTACAGACTAGGGACCGAATGGCTAGGCAGCAGTTCTGTGGAAAAGGACCTAGGGGTGACAGCGGACGAGAAGCTGGATATGAGTCAACAGTGTGCCCTTGTTGCCAAGAAGGCCAATGACATTTTGGGATTTATAAGTAGGGGCATAGCCAGCAGATCGAGGGACGTGATCGTTCCCCTCTATTCGACATTGGTGAGGCCTCATCTGGAGTACTGTGTCCAGTTTTGGGCCCCACACTACAAGAAGGATGTGGATAAACTGGAGAGAGTCCAGCGAAGGGCAATAAAAATGATTAGGGGTCTAGAACACATGACTTATGAGGAGAGGCTGAGGGAACTGGGATTGTTTAGTCTGCAGAAGAGAAGAATGAGGGGGGATTTGATAGCTTTTTTCAACTACCTGAGAGGTGGTTCCAAAGAGGATGGCTCTAGACTGTTCTCAGTGGTAGCAGATGACAGAACGAGGAGTAATGGTCTCAAGTTGCAGTGGGGGAGGTTTAGGTTGGATATTAGGAAAAACTTTTTCACTAGGGGGGTGGTGAAACACTGGAATGCGTTACCTAGGGTGGTGGTAGAATCTCCTTCCTTAGAAGTTTTTAAGGTCAGGCTTGACAAAGCCCTGGCTGGGATGATTTAAGTGGGGATTGGTCCTGCTTTGGGGTTGGACTAGATGACCTCCTGAGGTCCCTTCCAACCCTGATATTCTATGATTCTACCACGCTGCCTATGTTCAGTATGGGGTTTGTAGACCCCATTACACAAGCCTTGTGTGAACTAATGGGTCTTTTTCATCTCCGATCTCTAGGATTCCATTATGTTAATTAATGGTACCTTGAAGACTAGATGCTGAGTTGATAGTGGTGTACCAATATTTTTAAAAAATTGGTACACCAAGTACTGCATCTATCCCTGAGTCAACATGCCAATTTTTGTGCTTGTGAGATGGTAAGCTCTTGGGAGCAGGGACTGTCTTTTTGTTCTGTTTGTACAGTGCCTCGCACAATGGGATCCTGGTCATGACTGGGGCTCCTAGGTGCTCTGGTAATACAAATAAATGTTATTTTTTCTAATCCTTCAGAAGTATTTATTTTTATGTTGCTATGTGAAAGACTCAGAAACAACAGAAGAAATTGACTGACTGTACAACAGAAATAGTGAAATTGATAAAACACAAAGTGCTGTCAAATGTATGAACTAAACAAATTGGAGAAAAAGAGAAAAATACTTTTTTCCTTTGATGTCTTTTCAGGCAGAATTGTGATTTGTAAACAGAGGGTGCCTCTTTGGGTTAAACCTGTTAGCCCTGTTTAAAGAACATGAAGGAAAAAAACTGATGCATTGAGTGAACTTAGGACAGAGAATCTCCCATTATAGTAATTTTAAAATAGTCTGTGTGAACAACATAGAGTGCATCTCAAACACAGGGTCTCCCAGGATTGTTAATATGCCCAGTCGCTCCTGGAGTGACCACCAAGGGAACTGCAGGTGCGCCATCACTGAAATAAACGGAGGGGGTAACTTGTCATAAGTGGCTGCGGACTCCTAGAAACCTCTCTCAGAGGCTGCCCTGGAAGGTACATAGTTGCTAGAATAACGCAAATTTACTTCCTGGGAGAGAGACTGTGAAGTGCAACACAACGTCCAGGTGGGCATACCAAATAGGTTGATATCTGGATATAGGTGGGCAACACTACTAAAAAATATATTAAAATGCATTTGTATTCCAGGGATTTATTCAAGCCTAAATGAAAGAGTAAGTACATGGATATAGCAGCATCCACAAGATCACCTGCCTGATCCCATCTCCTCCTCTCCAGCAAGCGGAGCAAAGGATATATGACCACCTCTTCATTAACAGGCGCACTCTCTTTACTATTATTAATCGGACTCTCCTGTCCCCTCCTCAGCTAGTAGTAACCAGTACTACACTTCCCGTCTAGGTAAGAGGGCAAAAGGCAAAGCATACTATGTATTCTAATCTGTGCTAGTATCACTCTGTTCCATAATAATAAACCAGAATTGCAAGAGGCTTGAGGTCACTTTCAAGGCGGGGTGTCCTGCATGGCGGAATGTTAACTGGTTGTTCCTCTATCCAGATTGATTTACAAGAATAAATTTTACATTTCCTGTGATGAAGTATTTATCTAATATATATATGCCGCATTTGTCCTTCAATTTTCAGTTAGGCAAAGGACTGAAGAATTGTACAAATATTTCTACAGCGTTTGGGGTGAGCAATATGTATTTACATACTGTACAATGTGTGTGTATGTGTCATATAGCCTGCTAGGACTTCTGAACTGAAATCTGCAGTCATCAGTAACATTTGAGAATCTCCCATCGCCTCTGAAGTGCTGACACTGTGTAGGTCATGAAAGCATTGGTAAAATACAGATATACTATAACAGAAAGAGTCTTCTCAGCTCTGACTACATTATTCTTTTTCTTTTTGTCCTAGAGGAGGTTGCCTACTTCTTTTGGTCTCTGAAAATCAAAGGCCCTAAAAATTGCACAACTCATTCACAGACCCAAAATTATTATTTGGCTTCTTCACATCTGAAGTGTTCATTCAGGAGGGTGAAAACTGCTAGATGATAAGATCTTTAGCAGGGCAGAGACTGTGTCTTCATACATGTTTATATATGGCACAATGGGGTCCTGATCTACCTGGAGACTTTTGACACTACTGTATTATAAATATTGAATTAATAACTAATAATAATAGGCAGGAAGTTATTTTTCTGGCTCTAACCAATACTATAAAGTGAGATACTTTTCTTCTGAAAGATGCATACGTTATAACAGTTTGTACCTGTGTCTTTTTGCCTTTTGCTTTTCCTTTTTCTCTATAGCTGTAGTACTTAAAACAACATTTACACAAGCAGCAAAAAAAAAAGAAAAGGCACTGAAAGGCAAAAATGTCTTACACTCTAATCCACAGGAAAAGGCTTTCAAAAACAGGACATGTGCTCATGCAAATGAAGGGATGTGACCATACCTGTAGCTGCTTCATCTGACGCAGCTGCAGCCGAAGGTCAGACACATTGCATCTCATATCATGTAGGCTGACTTGCATTGCTGGGGAGCCAACGGGTGCAGGGTGATTGATGATGGTAGTTGAGTCAATAGTTGCTAATGAATTCTTTCCACCAGACACGTGAGCAGCTCCTGCAAGTAATGCCAGCAAAACTCTTTAGATTATGAAAAGTGAAGGTCCAGCTGCATTTTCCTCCCCACTGCGAGCACAGCAGATTCAGCTTGTATCTTAAATGGATGAAGATAGCTAATTGCAGACTTCAGTGCTCATTATCTGTCCAGTGGCTGTGATTTCCACAACCAATACACAACTTTGCAGTGAGATATCTGAGGGCCTAACTGTGTTGCCACTTCAGCCATGTCAGAGGATCTGGTTACCACATGGTTCCATTTTACAGTATGGATGGGAGATTAACTGTAACTGCAAGTCATGCTGACCACCCACTGGACCATTCCCTACCAAACAGAACTGTGCTGGATCTAGGTTTGGAGATAGCTATGCTCTAACTGGGCCCTCCCAACATGGCTAAAATTGTAGTGTAGGGTTAGGCAGGCTATTTGTTCAATTTAAGCCAGATAGTCCTTTTTTAAAAAAATATAATTTTGTCCTCTGTCTAGTACAAAAATAAAACTGGACATGGTTTTGTGTAGTATCATGAATGGACAATGCCATTTTGAAGAGCTCGCTGCTCTGCACTCCAGTATGACCACGTGAGGTTATGCTGCCAGGGATGAGGCAGCACACTCTTCAAAATGGCATCCTTCATGCAGCGTGACCGTGCATGCAAGGTCATGCTGATGGGGGTGGGGGACCCATGCAATTCCTGGAAGTATCGGAGTATCTAGCATTCCGGAGATGTGGCAATACCCACCCTATGTAGGGGCCATCTGAGACTGACTTGATCAGTACACATAAAGATCCTACACTACCTATTTGTTGATTGATTGGCATGGGAAAGAGATTTAACCAGGCACACAGGTGTGTGGAAAACAAGCACAGGAAAACATCCTAGTCGGCTACTCAATTACCAGTTACATGTTCCCAGCTAGCAACTCCACAGGCTTATTCTTAAAAAGTATAAAAAGAGTAACCACCATATTCCCAAACCAGAAATAAAATGGTGGCACAACAGACACTATCCAACTGTATGCTGCCCCCACTAATCTGCCCATCCCCTCATCTTCGATTGCCATCTGTACACAGAACTGCATTTAAAACCAGCACTGGTTGTGCAGGACTCTACACATGATTTTTAAAACAATCACAAAAAGCTGTGAAACTATGTTCTTAACAAAACATTATTCCTTGATCAAGCCATCATAGTTAGGCCAGTTCTTTTTACGTGCATAGTAGTTTTCTTCATGTAATACAATCAAATCTGAAATCAGCAGCCAGTATCCACATTACATCTGCATTTTGACATTTCTCATTTTTAATTGTCGTCTTAGTGTGTTTTTCCCCCGAAACAGGCAGACTGAGAGACTGTAAGCAGGACCTGCCTCATTTTTTGAATAACTCCACAGTATTATGTTGCCTTGCACACCCTGCTGGTCACAATGGCAAGTCAGTCCCTGGTGCACAGAGTAAGAGGACAGTATGTCTGCAGGGTTCCCTGTCTGTCATACATCTGTCACTCCCATTCCTCCTCACTCCAACCACCTCCTCCACTCTCACGAAAAACGTACAGCCTGCATAAACTGAAAGCAACTTGTCAATGAAGATGGGAATCCTTCCTGTGCATAGTAGCTTAGGTCACTATTTGCTTCACCCATGTCCCGCTCTATGACAAGTTTAATGAAATCAAAGCTAAAGCTAGAATTGCAAGCTTTTCTTTGCTTGTTAAGGATAAATCCTCAGTGTAGAGAGGGACACTCTGCACATCACACCCACTGATGAAAATGAACCCTGTGGACTTATATTTACACCCAGTCCACTAATTATTAGTTGGTTGAGTCAACTAGCAAAGCATACAAAGATAAAGCACAGCCTGCTGCAAACATGTTGTTCTTTTGGCAACAGGTGTATGTGCCTTATCATGTTATTTCCGCAAATCCTTCCCACATGGAAGATGTTTGAAAAAAAGGCAAACTGTCCATTTTCTGATGTGTGTCTTTGTTTCCATTTAAAAAGAGGCTGGGGGATTTGTAAAAATCATCTTCACTGGTTTATTTAAGTATGTAAAATCAGGAAACAAAGGAGCAAGTCCTGTCCATAAAAGCATATGCATGATGGACTGCACCCACGCAGTACACTGCTGTACCATACCATCGACTTCCTGATACATGAAGAGACAAAAGGCTGTTCTAACCCACGGCTTGAAGCTGTAATGCTATACCTTACTTAAACACACTCCAGTTAGATCTTAAATAACTTAAACAACACCATCTTCATTTCATTGCTGAGCAAGCTATCACATATTTTTGCTACACTTCAGCATCATTCAATACTCGCTTACCTTCTAAGGAGCTCCTTTACAAAATGCAATGCTTGAGAAACAAGCAGCCTTTGTGTTTATTGCTATCCTGTGCACATTTCACACTGCAGTCTAATATACATCAATACTTATCTATGCATCTGCCAATATGTATGATGCAGCTTTCTTTGTAGGGACATCTCACTTTCTCCATCCCATATGCACCATTTTTTTTGCATTTTTTTAAAAGAAGAATATTAAATTCACAGACAATACAGACAGGATTCCCAAAAAGTTCTGAAAGCTGTTCTTTAACAGTTCAGATTCTTAGCCACAATTCTGGGCTTTTTATTTTTTTAAAAAGCCTACCCTTTTAATCCCTGCCCCAGGCAATAGCTCCCACAGTTCAATCACCAAACCAGTGATCAGACAGGCAGGCGTATGCCTCGTACCCATGAGCACTCACGAAAATCTGGCCCCCAACCAGTACATATACCTCCCACACTTGCCTGTCCTCCTTGTAACTAGAGCTGGATTGTGATCCACTTCCCGAAAAGACAAGTGCCCACCCCCTGCCCAACCTAATCTCCCTTCCTGCCACTCCCTCTCACAGGTAGGTCTTTTTCTTGTTCTCTGGTGTGCCACTCCAACCACTGCCATGAGCCTGCACTAGCCACCTGTTAGCCACGGTATCCATTCAGAGGTGAAAGTAAGCCGGTATGCCCTGGTACGGCGTACTGGTAAGAGCCGGTGTGCCGTACTGGGATCGGCTTTCCCAGATGGCAATTTAAAGCCCTGGGGTAGCAGCGGCGGGCCTCTGGCGGGGATTTAAAAGGGCTCGGGGCTCCGGCAGATGCTACCACAGTGGAGCCCCAGGCCCTTTAAAGCTCTGCCAGAGCCCAGAGCCCCGGGGTAACGGTGGCAGTCAGGAGCCCCCGGGGCTCCTCAGTGATTTAAAGGGCCCAGGGCTCCCAGCCATCACTACCGCAGTTGGAGCCCTGGGCCCTTTAAATCAAGATTTAAAGGGCCCGGGGATTTAAGGCCCTACCTCTTCCGGTTCAGGCCAAGCCTCTTCCAGTTCAGGCCATGCCCCCTGCTCAGGACTCCGGCGCACTGGTAAGTCCTCTAACTTACTTTCACCCCTGTATCCATTGCTTTCTCAAGCACTACAGGGAAGCACTTGGAATATGAAATATTAGTATAGGGCAGGCTCTCAGCAAGCGTGCAAGTGCTCTGGTGATCAGTAGTTGGTTTCCACAGATTGGCATTTCATCAGAAAGGAAGAACAAGACAGCTGAGTGAGAAGATAGTTGGTATGGGGAGTGTAGTTCTCTCTCTTGGAAGCAGGCCTAGGCTATAGACTGGTGATTAGAAGGCCAGCTAGGCAAGAGCGAAAAGACATTTAATACAAAATATACTTTGCACTTTTATAGTGTTTTGTATTGAAAACATCCAAGTATTTTACAAAAGTTAGTGAACAAAGCTGAACAGAAGCCCCATTTTTAAACAGAGGCACAGAGAGGTGAAGTATCTGTAACATGTTCAGGACCAGACAGGTAGTCTGTGGCTGGGCACGGAATAGGACCCAGACTTTCTAACTCACAGTCCTTTGCTATAGTCACAAGACCATCATTCTCCTTCCATTTTACTATCCTTCAGAACACCTTTATTTATCTATCCAGGCCGCTAAAGGAGGTTTGGGTTTGATCCAGGCTTGACTGAAGAGAAAGATAAGGCCAAATACAAAGATTTTTTGAACTGGGTTGCCCATCCACTCGTTAAAAATAGCCCTCTTGTATTCAAATATCACTAGGGAATACAGTGTCACAATCATTTGAATCTCACAAATACTGGAATAGAGTCCACTAAACAAAATAAGAACATTCAAAGTTAAAGCTGCAACTTCACCACTAACAAGCTGTGGTTCCCAGATTTTGAAAGGTTCTCTAAAGAGCACATCGTCTTATGTGCCTTCTCTATCCTGGCCACTTGAAAAGAAAAATAGGGTGGAAAAGAGTGAGGGTTGGTGGGTGTTTGTTGGTGTGCGTATGTCTGGGAGAGATATAAATCAATAGACAGAATATTTCTAATATTCTAATTTCTCTTAGCTTTTGGGGGCTGAAGTAGTTTATAGGGACATAGTTATAGGATTCCCATTCACGTCAGTGGCAGTTGCATAACTAAATTTGTGGAAGATCACTGTTTTTTTAACCCTGTTGTGCAGTTTATTATTATTTCTGTGATGTGTGTAACAGAGTTCTGTGAAAAAAAAAGAGTTGAGTCTAAAGGAAAAAAACATGATAAGCAAACTTTATGACCGTAACAGTCTCATTTTATTTATTTAATATTTCAAGCTAAAGGACCCAAAATGTTGGCAAACTAAAAGGATACTGCTTTTTGGTTTTCATGAAATACCATATTTGAGATAACAATATTAAAGCACGGACAGGTACCTGTATATACAATTTAGAAGGTTTGAGTTTGTTTCCAATGAGCCTTTCCCATATTATTTCTGTCTGATCAAAGTCTCCTGTCATCAGGATATGTGATGTACAATATAATGTTGTACTATATTTCTGAGTCACTTTTTATCTTCCACAGCTGTTTCTTTGTTAAGGATGGGAAGCAATTCCCATTTCTGCTTACCAGTGCTCTAGAAGGGATTGCTCAATCAATGTTTTTCTATAGCTCTGTTTTAAAGTGTTATTTGAAATTACTAAAGATGATGGCTATGTATGCTGTAGTTAAGTGAAAGTGTGTATTTTAAGAGGCTATTGCCTAATGGCCATACCTAATCCATGTCAGGGATCGGTCAAAACCAAATGAGAGTCAACAAAACTGATTTTGGAGGGTGAAGGTATGTTACAATTCACATATGTTTGGAGAAAAATAAAGGCATTATTTAGCATACGCTGACAAGCTGAGCAGAGCTATAAAGGAAATAGGAGCTCGAATTATCCACATACCTTGGAACATGTAATGCCTTGAACACCGGCAGTCCTTGCTTTGTCAGACCAAAGATTATTGTACTATGTGAAATTTTCATATATATAAACACAATTTATAACTCAGTAACTAAGCAGAGCTTTTTCCTGTAGAGTGTATTTTACATACCCTTTTATTTAAGGGGTCCCCCCCCCCCTTTATTACTACCCTATGCGAGTAAAATCTGGTTTTATTTAAGATAATAGGAGTTGGAACTTGGGCTTATGTAGCAACCCTCACTTGTGGGTGACATGCATAAACCTGACCTAGGGGGAACTTAGTGACTTAGTGACCTAGGGGGAACTTAGCTGCATGAATACAAGGTCTCAGCCATGGCATGAGTCATGATCTCCATCCCTAAACAGTGCTGCAAAAAAGGTTTGTGTGAGTTAGTAAAGGCACAGGGACAGCCAGAAGGCCTAAAAGGTACACAGTGCTATTACAACAAGTGAAATACAAAGATGGGTAGATTTCAAGTTTCCAGTTATTATAAATGCTTTTTTAATGTGCATGTGCTATAATATCAGAAACAGAAACCTTTCAAATTGTTCAAAATATAGGATATATCAGTCTAGTGGGAATGGGCACAGTATTGGCTGCCAGGAGAGATTCAGTCATAAGACTGGTTTATGTGGTCTTGGGAACATCTCCCTACATCAGTTTCACCATCAGGGAAAAGAGAATAAATAATACTTGCCATGGCTACCTAGTACGGGCATTGTGAAGGTTAATTAGTTATTGTTGTTACAGTGCTTTGTATTTGACAGGATCTATGTGACTGCAAAATATTATCTATTTTTATCATGTAATGACAATGAACTGGGGAAGATAATAGGAATGTTATTGAATATGATCCTATTGCAGTTCCTAGAAAGACAGATTATTTTTCTCCAAATTGCCTGAAAGTATTGAACAGCCATTTTTTCTTTACAAACTGTACTGTTTTTATACCAAAGAACACTGTCCTACCTATTTAGGGTGAGATCCTGACTTCAGTGGGGTTCCATGCAGTCTCAAGGGTTCAACTGGAGGGATCCAGTTCTAGTATCAGGCTCTTAAATTGTTCTCTGCTGCATATGTTCAATATTTTTTAGTTCTGGTCTGTTTCTCTATTGGCCATGTTCAATCTGAGGTCACACTGCTATTCTAGGGAAACGGAATTCTTGGAGCTGAATTAACATCACCACTGGAATGGCTGGTGAGTGGTACAATAGATTTGCTAATAAACTGCAAGGTTGGCAACCTGTATTTCATGCCAGACCAGAGTCCTCTTAGTTGGAACAGTTGCTAGCAGTTACAGAACTGCTTCTGCTTGCATTCAATCCACTGCAATAGACACACACAGGCCCAGAAAGAGACAAATTAACAAATGCTGCTGAAGACTGCCAGAGCAACTGACACTTCTGCAAATAATTTAAAGAACTGTAGTTGCATGGGTGCTTATGTTAGCTGGCATGTTCTTTTGTAATATCCTTATCCCGCCCCTCAAAATTGCCCAGAACTGTGACTCTAAATATGACCTAATCCTGACATATGCTGAGGAACCTCAAACTTTATTGGCTTCATAGGAACTGATGACTACCCAACACATTGTAGGAGGATGCCAATAGTTAGTAACAGATCAATGTGGCTTAATAAGAGAAAATGCTATCTTGCTGACTGCTATGTTTCTTAGCATCATTATATCTACAGCATCTTATTGCCAAACTACCCTTATAGAAAAATCCTACAGAATTTAATAGAGATGAAATCTATAGGTTTCTTTAGAAATGTAATAGGGGTCTGTAGCGAGTGACTAAAAATCTACAGAATTTAATTTAGAATTACACCTTGTCTGTAGGGCTGGTTTGTTTGCTTTAAATACCACCAATACAATTCTACATCAGGGCTAGAATTATCTATTTAATTCTACAGGAATGTTTAAACATCCTACAGAAAGGTTGTAATTCTCTACTAAATTATATAGGACATTTCCACAATGGATAAAAACCATTTTTTCTCTTACTAGTTGACAATTTGGATAGGTAAAAAGGTATTCAATAATATTTTAAACCATCTCAATATGCATAAATAGAGTTTTAGTAACAATGCAAGCAACGAGAGCCTGGTCTGCTCTGGAGCTGAATGTGGGATCATAGAGTCTCCTCACTGACTCTACTGGCTGCTGCACCTCTCTCTGCAGGAGCTGGTCTGCACACTCAAGCCCACATCACTGCATTGGTTACATTTGGGTCACATTTTCAAGTTCCTTTCCAACCATAAGGGACAGAAGCAATTTTTAAAAATAATGTAACCAAGATGCTAATACCCTCATATGACTCAGAGCTACAGTCATAGGCAAGTTCCTATGTCTTAAACCTGCCTTGCCTATAGCTGTATCTAAACTCTGCAGAGGGAGGGCCCAGCAGAGCACATGCGATCATATTCTTAATATCTGCACAGTCTGCTGTGAGCGCTATGGGATTTTGGTACCTCACATAGGAAGAGCTTGTCTTGGGTGGAGTTTGTGAGGATACCACTATTTTTTTTCCCCCAATACAAGTCCGGATTGGGAATATGCATTATAGGAGATATGCATATGCAGTGAAATTCACCCCTTTTCTGAGAACCAGCACAAGGGCTATGCCTTACCTAAACCTTGTGCTGGCTCCCTGCACAGGTGTGCATATACTGTCCCTTTCGAGTAACCACTGGTAGCAAGGAACTGATTGGTTCTCATATCCTTTGCCTATAGCCTTGCTTCTGACACTATAATTACAGTTGCATTAGCATTCCCATAAGATGTTAATATCTACAGGACTCTGAGTTACAGTGTAGATTTGTGTATTCTGTACAATTAAAAAAGAATGGTCTTACCTGCACTGTCAATATTGCTTTTACTGGACATGGTTTTCACCATCTTCTCACTAAAGAAAGAAAGAAAAGAAAAGTCAGCTTTAAAATTTCCAAAACGGAATTTTTCTTGCAAATAGCTATTTAAGCAACTTTCAAGGACTAGCTTTACTGTAGATTTGCAGTGAGGTTTATCATAACTAAATAAAAATTACCCTGTTGACCATACAAACTGGGTTTTTGTTGTTGTTGTCAGGATTTTTTTGTTTTGTTTTTTTCATTTAAGTTGCTGGTGGATTGTAGATTTGTGGGTTTTTTGTTTGTTTGTTTTTCAAAATAAGCTTTTAAATACAAGTTAAGCAAAGGGGTACATTTCCAGCACTAAGCACAGAGATTTAACCATATTATTCCTATTAACATCAACAAGAACAATGCAGTTAAATCTCCATTCATTGGCTGGAATACTTTTCCCACTCTGCCTAACAATCCAGCTCTTATCAAAAGTGATAAAAAAGTTTTTAAATGTTGAGCATTCAGTCTTCTGTTATTACATTAAATGTTTAATTTTGCTGATTGATCATTAACAATAATTACAGAGAAACAGATTTAATGAATTCTTTTTTTTACCTAGAAGCATCTTTGCTATTACTTGTATTTGGCCCTTTAAAAAGCGCAGACTGAACAAGACCAGTTAAACTGGCAATCTGTTTCTCCATGGCTTGCATCCTCTCTCTGTAAGACAAGAGAATCGTTTGTTAAAGCCAGATATATTTGCTTTCAGACTCATTTTTCTAGATGAATGATTATCACAGGATTGGAAAGATGTTTGTGCAAAGGCTCATGGGTATCAATTTGCATACACCTTGTTAAAAAGGCTGGCCACATCCTGGTTTTAGACAAAGTGTCGTATGATAACAAACAGACAATACAAAGACATCTGCATGGGATAAAAAACAGATGATAAAAAGTATAGATTTAATATAGTGATCTCACGAAAAAGGCACTTAGCTCGTCAGCTAATAACTCCTGGAAACTATTGAAAATCATCCTCCCCAGAAACAATTCTGCAGCTATACATACATTTTCTTGTGTTTTTTTAATCTCCATTGGACTAGAGTTTTACCTGAGTATAAGGACTATACGATGAAGGACTTCAGGCTCCTTGTTGTTAGTATTTTAACTATGCGCAAAACCAGAATCTTTGCTTCAGAAGCATTTAATTTGCTCCAGCTGCCTGCTTCCCACCCAAAATCAGAATTCTTTGCATTTGACATCATAGCTATCTGCTGTGAAAATGATTGCAATGTCACAATTACAGGCATAGGACTTCAGGTAAAGCAAGAAGACATTAACTCTAAAATAAAGAGATCCCATTGTCATGCAAATGTCCTAACTAATTAAAAAAAGTAGATGAAAAGAAATAGAGAACAAATATGGTACATAAGGGCTATTGTCAATATTTTTCTTGAGGTGCCAGTCTGTATTAAACAACAAGGACCACATTTTTGGACAGGGAAGCTGGAGGTCCACACACAATTGTGTATCTATATTTGCACGTGTATTTAACAGAAGTGTACATAAAAATAAGGTAAATGCCCATGAGACCAGCTCAACAGGTTCCAAAATAGCCATTTGCACACAGAGTTCCTTGATTTTCACATGTCATCATGGTAACTGCTGGCCTGTAGATACATAACAGTGTAATGCCTCAAGTGTGCCTTTCTGAAAATTTGGCCCTAAATATTTAATACATTTAATGTTTTACACATGTATAAAATGTGGCATGACGCTATATTTTTATCTTTACTTCCCTTGAGAAATCAGTGGGAAATCAGACTAATGCCATTCCAGAACATGCTAAGAATCATCCGAAAAACAAGATGGCCAAGAACAACCACTTCCAAACGATGAGTGGCCTGATACAGCAGTAGCAATCATACTACTTTGCAGAAGATGTGCACAAGAGAAATTGGGACGTTCACACTCTGGGCCATTGCAAACTAAATGGTCGGGGGGACACATTCAGAGTTAGGTTTTTACTACATTACCACATCCACATGCCATCTTACAAGTGAGCTAGGCATATAGCAGTGCCTGCTCCCAGTATCAGGTCCCAGTACCAGCTTCAGGTTGGTTCCATAAAGAATACTAGTTGGTATGGGAAAATCAAGCATGGGTGTCAATAAATGGCTGAAGCTACATGAAATGATTGAAAGGATGCCACCACCTCTGCAACTAGTCACCAGGGGTCGCCTCACACCTACTCTGGACATGAAATTCCACTTTGTTGGGAAGCAATGAGCTGTGGGGAGCTGAGAGAGATTCTGCATCTCTGAAGCCTCCATAAGATGATGTCAAGGAAACAGGACACCAGAAACATCTGTGACAGATAAGATCCTTACTGAAGGCAGAGGAGACACAAAGAAGGAGAGAGCTGAGTCAGCTGGCATCAAGGGATAAACTCTGGTGTGTCCGATCATTGCTTTAACCCACACACACACACCCCCCTTTCGTTTTCAAGCAGAAAGGCCACTTTAAGAGCGCCCTAAAATGTTAACGAATCTGACCTAATTTATTTTAAATTGAGAAATATGTTGCATCATTTTCTGTTTCCACCATTACTGACCTCAGAACTAAGAAAAGTGCTTTGGACCACAGTAACCTTTGAAACCATCTAGTGGAACAAAGAGCAAGCACTACATGTCTGAAGTAAAACCATTCTAACAAACTTTAATGCAGTGTTCCTGTCACTTAATAATGAAAGCAGTTTTCAGGTTTATCACCAAAAAACCTTTCTGGATCCAAACTGAACTGGAAGAAGACTATCTGCTTTACTAACATATAAATAACACTGTCTTTCCATCTCACACTTGACAATCTGGAAACAATTTTATTGTTCAAATTAAATTATGGCAATACAAAACTGATAACGAAAGGTTAGGAAAATACATTTTTATGAGGGGGGGGCAGGCTGAGAAGTAGAAGATGATGAGGAATCAACTTGTGCGATCAAACCCATAGCCCATGTTATTGTCACATGGTAAGAACATTAAGGATGCTAAAGAACGCTACATACAGTCCAGAATTCTTTATTTTGCAAAAGACCAGGCAGGATGTTTTTAAATGGTTCCATTCTTATGTCCATGTATTTATTATGATCATCTAAGCCAAAAATGTCTTAAGTAGGTGGCCTAAAATTAAGCCTCTAAACTGATATTTAGTCAACACAATAAAATTAGCCTGATTTTCAGAGAACTCACAGGTCCCAGTGAAGTCAATGAAAGCTACAGGACCTTTGAAGATCAGACTACTTTTATTATGGTGCTGAATATGAAGTGCCAGAGTTTGATAATTTTTCCTTTAATCATTAAATTTTCGGAATAAAAGATTGCCATCAGACCCGGTCACAGGATTGTACATAAACATTATGACAGCTGGGTCTAAACAGACCAGATGATCTATAGCCAGTGATGCCTGTGACTGTAAAACCAGCTACGGTCTGGAGAAGAAGAATATGCTTTGGTATCCTCTCCCCCTCCTGTCTCCTATGGAGGGAATGTGCTGGCAAGCTTTCCTCCCTGAGTCAGAGGGGGGTTAGAAATAATGTGCTATTGAGACCCCAGTGGCAGGATGGGATGCAAAAAAACCCCAGGAGAGGAGGAAAGAAGAATGTGTTGCACGGGAGCAGGAAGGAGAAGAATGTGCTGCCGCAGCCTTCCTGAGGACCCCTCCAACCATCTTAGCATGAAGAAAGAATGTGCCCTCATCACCCCATGTCCCAAGATTAGCCTCCATCTCCCCCGCAGCAAGGGGAAAGGGGAGGGTTGCTTGTTTTTCAGTGTTACCAAAGCAACTGCACATTTTGACTGTACAGGAATAGAAAGGAACTTGCTTACATTGTTTGGTATGATTTTCACAGGAACACGGGGAGAGCCAGTTGTTGTGTGAGGAGAAGGGCAGGGCAAAGACTGAACGTACACCCGGTTCCAACAGCTTTCTCAATCATACTTGGCACCTCCTGCACAAGCAGCATGGTGCCTCAGCAAAACAAAGTACTGCTGGAGAAACTCCTCAGTTTCATTCTTCAGGCAAGCAGTTTATAATTCTCTTCCTAGCCAGTTGTTCAGAAAACAAGACTGTCACACCAATCTCACTCTCTGAGAGAAGCACAACTAAACCAAAACCGTGTCTTTCTGGAGCCCAATCGCTGACAGCTCTGAGGCTTTAGATTCTATCATTAGGTTTATTTCTTGCAATTCAGTTGATCTTTGTGTGGAACAAGTCATCACCTGTATTGTAACTGGTTGGGGGTTGTTCTGTGCTAGGCACTACACTCTGCCACAGTGATATTCTTTTCCCACTGGGAAATATCCAAGCATTACTTGCATGTTCCTTCCCTTTCCTGGGGGTATCTTTTATGTTCACACTATAGAGGAGCTGCTTCATGCCCGGTACAGGCACAAACTAGAAATTCAATCATGCAATCGTTCATTTATGTTCATCACCTACCCTAGGCTATGTGTGCACACCACTTTGAATACTCGTATTCAAATAGCTCTTCAGATACCACCCCAGGAGCTACTTAGCATCTTATCCCAGAGCAGGCTTTTTCAATGTGATGACATTTTATGTTTAAACCAAGGTATAGATTCTATATGATTCACCAGGAACAAAGTCAGATACAGGCATAGACATATTTTCTCCTGTTTAACCATGGGAGAAGAGCATATGTTAAAAATGTTAACATCATAAAAATAGGCTGGTAATTTTTGTATGAACTGCTTCTATGCAGTGGGAGAGCTTTGCATTTCTCAATTCCCAAATAGGAGTGGTACTGACAGACCTCACCTGAACCCTCTTCAGCAGGCAAAGTGGCTGGATGCAGGAACTCCAGGAAGGTGTAAAGTGAAGTGTAATGGGAATACTCTGCTTGCTGTCCCCAAGTAAAAGGATGAGCACAATTAAAGAGATGTTTGATTTCCAGCGTACATTATCATACATCTCAATCATCTTATAATAAAACCAGAATCAAACTCTCTCACCTGCACGGTAAATTAAGAGTAACACTTTTAAACATTACTGAGTGCAATAATCTTTGCCAATCCTTATACATGAGCAATTATCCCACATCAGCTATAGGAAGTGGAATGTCTTATCTTGGTCATATTCCTCAACTAGCAGGATGCCAAAGTGCAGGTGCCATTCCCCTGTACAAATCATATGGGTTCAGCCACTTGGCTTGGCTTTCACTGGATGAACTGCATGCAGAGAAACTATATGTGATTCTGCCCAAACACAGAGAGATATCACTGCTAGCATTCTTTCTGGAGCAACCCAGGATACAAATTAGCACATGCCTTTTAAATGGGTGCAGCCTGCACTGCCTTCTGTAGTTAGCCAACTCTACTGGCAGGTATGGGGACAGGGCTGTGGCCATTACACCACCCCACTCTTTTTGGAGAGGCTGGTGCTAACAAGTGGCAATAGCATGGAGTAGCAGCTCTCCTCCCCACCCTACAGTCCCTGCGCAGGAGCCTAAGGTAGGGAGAAAACTTCTCAGAGACTTTCTATCACACCGGGTCAGAGCCAGCCACAAGCAGGAGCCACCTATCATAGCCTTTTGCGTGCGGGAGCCAAAAGTGGAAGCCTAATAAAAAATACTCTTAGCACCAGTAAAAGCTTGCTTATAATTAGATACTCTACTACATTTGATTGCAAAGTGTAAGACAAGGAAAGACCCCCAGGATGTAAATCGGACTGGTCAATTATCTCAGGTCGATTTTGTCCAAAGTTATCCAGTAGCTAGAGAGTCATCTGGCTAAAGGGTTGGGGGATGGGGCGAGTTTGCAAGATCTTTAGGCCACATCACTGTAATGCTTCCTCATAAATGCATTACTTATTGCATTAGTGATGGAGCTCCCACCGTCCACAACTGTGCTGAGGACAAATTAGATAAACAGCTTTTCTGGTTCACTGCTGGGGCTGCCCATACGCAGTTGTGTCATCCAAAACAGTGGTTTTATGATGGGAATAACATCCAATATGGCCTTGGATAAGGCCATCATACTTAGCTTACTATCTAAACACAAGCGTCAAGGTGTGAAATGTGGCTGCATTAACTAAGAGAACCACTAGCTGCTGCTTTTTTTTTTTTCCCATTTGACCTTAACATCCATCAGGATTCTTAGGTGGCATAAAAAGGCAAAGGCAAAAGTTGTGAGTTCAGAAAAAGTTTAATAAATCTCAGAAAACTGTATTTTTATTGCAGGGAGAATGTGTTGCACAATTAAATTGACATTTCAGTATCTGATGATAGTTGAGTAACAGCACTGAGTATTTATATAGTAATACTAAATATACTGGAATTTTACAACACTTAAGTGTTGTTTTATAAGCAATGTAAATAAATAATAATGCCATTTAATCAAGTTAATTCAGACTAACTTGAAAAAATCAACTTTACTTTCAATCTCTCAGGATTCGTAGATCTGCACTGCCTACAGTAACCTCCAGAGTTAGCCACCATGAGCCAGACAAATGTGCCATCCAAAAAAATATGAAGCAAATCATCTTTAAAATTGCACATGGCCACTCACTAACAAAGTCAATTATTCTTCTTCTGAGCCTCAGATTTAAGGGCTCATGATTTCTTAAAGATAAAACAGTTCAATCTGTTACACTGTTTCCATTACAATCAACATGGTAGGAGACTTTTAATATCTCTTTTGCATAAGAAAGTTCAGACATTTTAATTATTTTAACTTCCAGATGACACTTGAACCTTTTTTGCATCATTGTAAAGCAGAGTTTGTCACACAATTGTTTTGACAAATGAATTAGTCCAAGAATGAATTAGGTGCTCAGGTACCATGGAAGGAGATGCCTTGTGTGGTTCCTTCCCCACTCTGAACTCTAGGGTACAGATGTGGGGACCTGCATGAAAGACCACCTAAGCTTATTCTTACCAGCTTAGGTTAAAAACTTCCTCAAGGTATAAACTTTGCCTTGTCCTTGAACCCGATGCTGCCACCACCAAGCGTGTTAAACAAAGAACAGGGAAACAGCCCACTTGGAGACGTCTCCCCCCCAATATCTCGAAGTTTTCTAAGAGGGCCTCGATATCATCGCCTGCCTTGTAGGTGGGGAACTTCCTGGGATGTGAAGCGGTAACTGGAGAAGGATTGCTATTCTGCGGAGCCTTTGCCTTCTCCATCTCCAGTGCATGCTTCCACTCTTTTTCCTTTGCCTCCATTTCTCTCCTGTGGGCAGCCTCTTTTTCCTCCTCAGCATGCTTCCATCCTTTTTCCTTTACCTCCATTTCTCTCCTGTGGGCAGCCTCTTTGGCTTTTTTGCCTTGGGTTCTGTCATCTTAGCCTCTCTGTTTTTAACTAACTTTACACCCGAGAGTAAAAAAAAACCAAAAAACTGGCTTGTAAATTCTTTGTGTGTGCTGTAATGTGATACCTATGTTCTCTGATAGCTATTCTGAGCCTACAGAAAAATCCTTTGTCTCCAGGCAAATAGACAGAAAAACCCTCTAGTTACTCTTAGCTTAAAAAAAAACCCAAAACTTTTCAGGTCTGTGAAAACTTATGAATTTCCCTGCAGGAGGTTAACTACCCTGCCTTGAGGTAGAGAAAACTCCAGCTCAAAAAAGACAAATCTCTTTGTTACACTTGCTGGTTTGGCCCCCAGGCAGAGACAAAAAAACTCTAACTGCTTTTAGCTTAAAACCTGCTTCCAAGCAGACCAAAGGAAAAAAAATGTCCTTTTAAAATCCTACTGTGCTTCTGCTTCAAAATGATCTAAAAAAAAAATCACAAAATTATCTAAAAAAAAATCTTAAAATGATCCCAACGCTCTGCCACCATGTCAAGGTTCCTTCCCCACTCTGAACTCTAGGATACAGATGTGGGGACCTGCATGAAAGACCACCTAAGCTTATTCTTACCAGCTTGGGTTAAAAACTTCCTCAAGGTACAAACTTTGCCTTGTCCTTGAACCCTATACTGCCACCACCAAGTGTGTTAAACAAAGAACAGGGAAAGAGCCCACTTGGAGACGTCTTCCCCCCAAAATATCCCCCCAAGCCCTACACCCCCTTTCCTGGGGAAGGCTTGATAAAAACCCTTACCAATTTGCATAGGTGAACACAGACCCAAACCCTTGGATCTTAAGAACAATGAAAAAGCAATCAGGATCTTAAAAGACGACTTTTAATTGAAGAAAAAGTAAAAGAATCACCTCTGTAAAATCAGGATGGTAAATACCTTACAGGGTAATCAGATTCAAAACATAGAGAATCCCTCTAGGCAAAACCTTAAGTTACAAAAAGACATGAAAACAGGTATATACATTCCATTCAGCACAGCTTATTTACCAGCCATTTAAACAAAAGGAAATCTAACGCATTTCTAGCTAGATTACTTACTAACAAATTCTAATACTCCATTCCTGTTCTGTTCCCAGCAAAAGCGTCACACAGACAGAAAGACAGACCCTTTGTTTCCCCCCCAATCCAGCTTTGAAAGTATCTTGTCTCCTCATTGGCCATTTTGGTCAGGTGTCAGCAAGGTTATCTTAGCTACTTACCCCTTTACAGGTGAAAGGGTTTTGCCTCTGGCCAGGAGGGATTTTATAGTTCTGTATACAGAAAGGTGGTTACCCTTCCCTTTATATACCCTTGGAAATAGCAGAGATAAAATAAATAGAAGAAAGAATTATCTACAGCAAGCCAAACATTAAACCCCGAACATTAACCTTGACAGACTTGTTAGTTAGGAGATTGATTTCCACAGCATATAATCAACATGGGAAACTCCAAAGGGGGAAGATGGGAAATATCTTTGAATACCTTTTCTTGGCCCCAGTTCCATCCCTGCTGACATCAAAGTCCCAAAAGCAAACGCCCCATTGTCTTCAGCAAAAGCAGGATATGGTTATTAGAGGTCAAACACACACAACTTCCAAACATGCTAGTGTAGCACCAGTTTCTTTCTACCTGCTCATTTCATCCCAGGAAACAGAATAATTCAAGGAGAATTGCAGGGGAAAGAGAGAATTAGTCAAAATTCTATCCACATAAATTTCTTCTCTGCATTTATGCTTAATCAATACATTTTATGTGGCCAAGAAAGAGCTTAGGATAATATTACTTCAAGGTAAGTTCTAAGAATAGGCAGTGCAAATCACACTTTTTTTCTTTTTAAAGCAAGTTAGATTGTACAGTATTAATAGCAGCTCTTAGATAGCTGGTTTGAGGTTTTCAGAGGCCTCAGACCACTTCTAGTCATTTTAAAGGGGTCTGTTAACTACAGAATATCTACATAAAAAATGACGAGACCACTGAGGCCTCCACTGCCCGGCCCCTTAGGAACTGTTTATATATGTACAAAATGAATGTAAAACACTACCATTCTGATGTGGCAAGGCTTGCACAGGGGTCAATGAGCACACAAGGTACATGGCAGTGCAGAATCTGATCCTCCAGATGGATTCAGTCCTCAGGTCCCCAACCACTGAAGTTAGGGTTGCCAACTTTCTGACTGAAGAAAACCGAACACCCCTGCCCCGCCCCCTACTTTCTCCATCTCCCCACACCCACCCTCTCTCACTTGCTCATTTTCACTGGGCTGGGGCAGGGGGTTGGGGTGTGTGAGGAGATAAGGGTTCTGGCTGGTGGTGCAGGCTCTGGGGTGGGGCTGAGGATAAGGGATTTGGGATGCAGAAGGAGGCTCCAGGCTGGGGCCAAGGGGTTCAGAGTGTGGGAGGAGGCTCCAGGCTGGAGTAGGGGGTTAGACTGTGGGGGGTGTGGGCTCTGGGGTGGGGCTGGGGATGAGGGGTTTGGGGCGCAGGAAGGGGCTCTGGGCTGGGGCCACAGGATGCAGAATGCAGGAGGGGGACAGGAGGTTGGGGTGTGGGCTTCAGTGAGTTTGGTGGGGGGCTCAGGGCTGGGGCAGGGGTTGGGAGCGGGTTCGTGATGTGGGCTTCAGCCAGCGCTTACCTCAGGCAGCTCCCGGAAGTGGCAACATGTCCCTCTGGCTCCTAGGTGCAGGGGCAGCCAGGGGTCTCCATGAACTGGCCCTGTCTGCAGCCATCTCCCCCGCAGCTCCCATTGGCTGCGGTTCCCAGCCAATGGGAGCTGCAGAGCCGGCGCTCAGGGTGGTGCCTGTGCCACAGGCAGGGGCTGCGCATGGAGACCCCTGGCCACCCCAGCGCTTAGGAGCCAGCGGAAAATGCTGGCCGCTTCCAGGAGCTGCGTGGAGCATGCCGCTGCGGCCATCTGGACTTCTAGTGACCCAGTCAGCTGTGCTGACCAGAGCCACCAGGGTCCCTTTTTGACTAGGTGTTCCGGTCAAAACTGGACACCTAGCAACCTTAAGTCCAGCTGACTTCAATTGTTCTTGCTTATATGGGTGAAAGTCAGCCCCATGCATAGGGCTGGCATGAGACCTGTGCATCACTTAAGTCCCACATAAATCCTCACCAAAGGGCTTATGTAGAACTTAAGCACTGTGTAAGCCTGTGAATTTTGCCACATGACTCAGGCCTGGTCTACATGGGGGGCGGGGGGGAAAAGCTAAGTCGGTCTAAGTTACGCAACATCAGCTACGAAAATCGCGTAGCTGAAGTTGACGCACTTAGAGCTACTTACCCCGGTGTCTTCACTGCAGTAGGTCAACTGCTGATGCTCCCCCGTCAACTCCACCTATATTCCTTGTTTCGGTGGAGTACCGGAGTCGACGAGAGAGCGCTCAGCGGTCGATTTATCGCATCTTCACTAGATGCGATAAATCGACCCCCGCTGGATTGATTGCTAAGGAGGTAAGTGTAGACATACCTAAGGGCTGAAGTATCAGGCCTGTTATTTTATTTTCTCATTTGATAGTACCTGTGCTGCTGATAAAACAAGTGGGGCTTAGACACCTTCTGATTAGACAATAGCTGTGCCACCTCCCATTGCCAGATATAAAGATGCTTCATCGCTTCCATTATAATTATTGCCTGTCAGCCGTTTATAACTGAGCTGTAAAAATTCAGCTTAAGCTGAAACAGAATTCAGCATCCTCAGCCAGGAGGCACTTTGTATTATTTATTTCATTTAATACAATTGCAATAAAAATTGGTTTTACTGTTTATGAAATTATGAAAGGATTATTTCAATAAGTCTTTAGGCTCTTCATAGTTGTATAACTCAAAAACATTTCCTAAAGTAACATTTCAGAGGTTAGGCAATAGACTAATTTGCACTGATTGCTTTTGGTATTTAGTATGATTTTTTAAAATAGCCCAGACACTCAAGGTTTCAAGAAACAAAATAAAACACGAGCACTTTCCAGTGTAATTTTGTGAATAAATAGTGGGTTGAATTTTAAATACATGTATATATTTAGAAGTGCTATTATGCAAATATTGTATTCATAATTTTAAATGCACTTTAGGGACAATACTCAGATTGCTGGTGCAGAATTATTTGTAAATTCACTGGTGTGTATGTGTGTGTGTGCACACATGCATGTGTGGGCATGCATGGGATTACACTTGGAGGTATCCTTAAGTCTCATGCCGCGTTGATCCTCTCTCTAGCTAATTACAGTTGGAGGAGACTCATTCTGAGCCTGTCAATCAGATGTGTGGTAGAAGTCTGCTCAGGCCTAATTTTAAAGCCCAAACTGGACCCAAACCAGACTGGAGAGTGTTGAGTTGTTTTCAGACCCGATATTTCCCCCTGAGCTTGTGTCAGCACCACTGCTGCCGACTCATCCTTGGGGCTCAGTCTGGTGAGGATTTCCTGCTCCTTACACCCCACGAATATGTGCTCTGCAACTCATCAGAACGCTCACTCTGTAGCATACACAGCGCAGTAAGGTGGCAGTGGCCAGCAGCAGTTGGGACATGTAGCCGCCACTGCACCAACCCCACAGGCAGGAGGAGGTGATCGGAGACAACCTGAGCAGGTCGGGTTGCTGTCAGACCAGATTCACACTTGACACTCTAGTTGGGTTCTGTTGGGTTCCCATCGGGCTGCAAAACTCTACGTAGTGGGGGCACTTAAGAGAGATGTGAGGCACTACTTCTCCCCCAGCACTGAGTCATTAGTTACCTTTCACAGCCTTTAGCCTTTGAGAGCCTAGCATTCCAGCTAGCCTCCTTCAATTCCCTAAAGAGTTCTGTAAAAGTTAGCAGCACAGTCAATAGCCTATCATTAGTACAACTGTACTGGTATATCTTAGCCAATTGCCAATATAATCATCTTTCTGCCCTAGGGTAGGGTCTATGCCAGCAGAAGTCATCATAAGATCTTTGTGCAAATCTGACCCTTAAGAAGACAGGAGAGATCACCGTCAGGTGATAACTAACAGGTAGGTCATCAATTAACCATTTGTTCTGCTAGAAAAAATCAGCAGAAAGAACATTCTTGTTTCACAAAAAGGAAAGGAGGACTTGTGGCACCTTAGAGACTAACAAATTTATTTGAGCATAAACTTTCGTGAGCTACATCATCGGATGCTGTGAGCTGTAGCTCACGAAAGCTTATGCTCAAATAAATTGGTTAGTCTCTAAGGTGCCACAAATCCTCCTTTTCTTTTTGCGAATACAGACTAACACGGCTGCTACTCTGATTCTTGTTTCAGTTTCTTCAACAGGATGGGCTTGCTGATCTCAGCAATGCTCCCCAAAGAGTATATTAAAAACAAACTATTCTACTTTTATGCAAATCCATGTTTTACAACAGATAAGCAGCCAGTGATAAATTCTTCCATTTCCTCACACTATATGAGAAAAACTCCACTCCATAAAGAATAGAAATTGTAATATCAGAGTGTCATTCTGAACAGGTGTGAAATATATTCCCTTAATAGCACTAGCAGTATAACATTTGTTCTTGTAACATGATTTACTTGTCTGAAAAAAAAAATCTGTTAATCATTTTATTTTTTCAAATGACTGAAATGTACCACTAATTAATATGATCCTGGATCACCATTAGGAGGCAACACTTTTTTGGAAGTAAATTTGGTTCTTTTGGTACATCAGCCCCTTTAAATTACTTACTGCCCTAACAGTTCCCTAAGGACCACACCCCAATATATTGGGCTCCAGTGTATTAAATGAGGTTATGCACACAGATCAGGACTCTCTCTCATTTACATACCTTACATTCTTGCTCTGTCTTACCTCGTCTCTTTGTCTTTGGGCACCGCAGCGGATCCATAGCCAAAAACCTGTTTGTCAGCCGCAGACGGAACTACCTCGACCATGCCAGGTGAACCCATAGCATTCCGTGCTTTAGTTTCCACAAACATCGGTGCTCCTGGTTCTTTTTTAAAGGACTGGCGACTAGGAGAAGACCTGTCTGGCTGGACAACATGAGGGGGCACATGAGTGTTATGCTGAGTATGAATATCGATCAGTCTCATGTCAGCGACTCTGTGAGGAGAGGCAGGAGGAGTTTTAGGACCAAGAGTTGGCAAATGGCTGTCAGGGTATTTTCTTGGTTTTTGTCTGTACAATGATTGCTCCATCATTTCAGGTTGCAGAGAAGGGCTACAGTAAGTGTTTGAGGACCTCATTGCACTGCGATGATAAGCAACAATGTGATCAGGAACGTCAAGAGGGTGTCCAGTATGGGGAGCAGCAACACTCATCCTCCCCTCGTGATACAGGTAAGGATCGGCATACAGGCCTTCATTTCGAAACAGTGCAAGGTTTTTGTTACTCAGGTCCTCATCTGGTTTCACGTCCCTTCTTTCCAAAATGGCACTAGGGCTTGGTGATATGGATCTTGATGCTGACACACTTGAGAGCCTGTCTCTGGGAATTGTTGCATTGCCTGGCATGCCCACAGGCCTGGCCCCACCATAAGGAATTCTGGATGGAGACGGGGGCATAGAGTGGGGCACAGGTGTAATGGGAGATGAGCTTGGAATTGCATGAGAAGGATGTGTAGCAGATCCTGGCCGGGGAGCATTTGGGCCGTCTCGGCCTATGTAAGCAATTTCTCTCTGCATCTGAAATAAAGGAAAACCAAATGAGACACATCTTTACTCATTAGCCTACACACCACATTAGCTGCTGCTTAGACATCAACTACAGTGAAAAGAATTTAACTTAAATTTCTTTATCATATATTTAAATAAAATAAACTCTTTTGAGACTGCAGCTCCTAATGAAAATATGATCTGCAGAAGGCAGGAAAATTGGACCACGTTAATAGAATATTAGAGAATTTTCTAAATTCATTTACTAATACAAGAAATATATTATGAGCATTCTCACTGATTATTTGGACTACAGTAGCATGGAGAGGCCTGAACTGAGATCTGGGCCTCATTTTGCTAGCTGCTGGACATGCACATAATGACAACAGTCCCTGCCTTGAAGACCTTATATATCTGTCTGAAATAAAAATACAGCTATGAATGATTGATTCTAAATTTTGTCAGTGGCCACCAACAATTTGCTGGTGCTTTTACTTATGTATCAAAAACGAAGTCTGAAGAGATATGCAGAGTGATGCCTGCAGCCCTTACTCAAGCAAAATAAACTCTTGTAACCAATGGGACATTTGCTTCACTGCAGGATTTGTCCTTCTGATAATATCTTGCCAAGATCATTACTTTTGTGCAGAAATCTGAAAATTATACATTGAGTGTATGTAGCATTGTTGTTGAGTGTAGGTAATTTCTCCTAGAGTTTTGCTGATACATGAAAATTAATCTGCACAGAACAGTTTTCTGATATAAAGTACGTATCACAGACCTTCTGTATCACATGGCCAAAGATACTAGATTGACTATTCATAGACTTCGTTTAAAAAAACAAGCCACTTACAACCACTTCCAGCTAAAACTGACATAAAAAGAGCTGCAGTAATTGTCAACAGGAAGGTGGGAACAAACAGGAAAAAGAAGGAGAACATGTCTTTTGAAGGATGCTTTAAGTCTTTCGCTAGCTGGCTAAGGGCATAGCTGAAAACTTTGCAGACAATGGTAGGCTCATCTGCTGCAGGGAATAGAGCATCTCACTCAGCTCAGCAGTGACCTCTCCAGATGACTGAGTATTACCACTGACAGGCACAGAAAGGGACCTCATTGCTGCAAGCTTAATTAATGCCTGTGATGAGTCTTGAATGATAAGTAGGGGAGGTTGAGGATCAGCTGGGATCCATCAAAGATGCAGAGGACCTCATTTCCAAAGGAAAAAAATCTTTGCTTTGCTTTAAAATGTGTCGTCCACTCAATATGGGTACGTCTACACTGCATGTGGGGTCAGCCTCCCAGCCCAGGTCCACAGACTCACGCTAGTGCTCTAAAAATAGCTAGGTAGACGTTGTGGCTTGGGCTGGAGCTTGGGCTCCGAAGCCTGGGGCGGGGTGGGGAGCTTGAGAGACTGAGCTGCAATATCAAAGCGGCAACTACACAGCCATTTTTAGTGCACTTGCACAAGCCCTGCTACCACAAGTTTGAGGAAGCAGGCTGGGAGGCTTGCTCCAAGATGCTGTGTAGACATGTTGACATCGCACCCCATCATTTACATGGGATTCCAGCAAAAAACCAAATTCATCACCAAACTAGAATGATCGCTACCTTAACTTGTTTAGCAACATGCGACCTACGTGCCTTGTTACGCACCATCTGTTTGAAATCCTTGTCCAACGTTTACTCCTTCATATTATGATAATGTGGCTGGATTTTGCAGCAATCACAATGCATGCCAGCTAGTGAAGCAACGGGTTACATTCTCTCCCTATCCCACCCACAAGTTTTTCCATTGTTAAGGAAATTGCCATGCCTGTATATACAGTACAACTGTTCCTCTCACAGCAGATGCCACACTTTGGAATTACGAATGACTCGCCCTAGGACTGGAGTTCAGGGATTTGCAACACCAGGCATCAACAAAAAGGAAGGAGAGGAGATAACCTGGCGGCAGCAGCAAAAATACAGAAATAAATAAAACAGAACAAAGAAGAGCACAAGGATGGACCGTGAAAACAACAACAAACTCCAAGCCAGACTGTTTCAGCCACAAGGAGAGACATGGACAATTTTATCATTTGTTCAGTGAATTAATATAATTTAGGATTTTAAATAAAAACACTGTACAATAAAATTTAATATGCACAATCCCTACTGAATAAATGATAAAATGAGATGACTAACATTCTACATACACAGCTGTCTGTCCTGCTTTGAGAGACAGGGTTAGCCTTACAGGTGGGCACCGTGGTCAGGGGGATGCTGTGGTCAAGCAGATGCTGCAAGGTAAGAGGCTAGCGCTCATCACCTGGGCTCTGCTCTCCACTTGTGAGTGGCTTTGTTGCTGGCGTGGTGTTCCGGCTTGGCAGAAGGGGCAGGAAGGTCGGGCTGGCTCCCAGCTGGGGGAGGGACTAAAGTTGCAGGGGGCAGAGAGGGTTGTTTCAACTTGTGGCTTGGGAGGGTCTGCCCTGGGGTGAGCTGCAGGAGCGCTACTGGGCCTGGGGAAGTGCCCTGCAGGACGGGCAGGGGCCAGGGCTGGCCTTGCCCCTGGGGCGATACCATGCACCAGTCTGTGCTGGACTGTGGGGAGAGCTGCTTCTGCCAATCGTCTCCTGCTCTCACCCCAGCTGCCTGGCGCAGTCCGCCCACCAGGGTAGCTGCTCACTTGCCCCCAAATGCCTGTGGAGCAGGGGTGGATGGGGCGCGCCCGGGCTGGTGACAAGAGCTCCTGCACAACGGTGTCTGTCCAAAGTTGGGCAGTGCTGAGGAGTGGAGGGGGCGGGGCTCCCTGGGCAGGTTCCCAGCTGCTCGGGGAAACAGACCCTGTGCTGGGTGTGTGCTGTGCTGGTCTTCAGTTTGTGCTTTGCTGCACTCCCATTCCTCCAGCACTTTGCACGGTTGCCAACCCGGTGTTCTCGCCGCAGCTGCCAGAGGCTCGAGTGCTATAGCGAGCCAGTGCTGAGTGTACAGGCTGCCCAGGCTGTTTGCAGGGGTCTCTGCTGTAGGTGCACACAGTCCTTAACGTAACTTAAAAGCTTCTCCAGTAAACTTAAGGTGTGTGACCATACTGTGTATCCGTACTTAACCTCAAAGAAAGGGTGCCAAAATACAAATATGCCCATAGCGCCATTTTCCCTAAGGCCAGCCCTGTTGAGAGAGACAGCCACACACTGTGCTGTGTCTTCTGAAGCCAGATGCTATGCACAGGCCTGATCCAAAGCTCATTGAAGTTAATGGAAAGACTCCTGCTGACTACAGAGGGCTTTGGATCAGGCTCCCCAAGTGTAAATCGGACATGTGGCAATGGATGCCTGTGACTGTGACAGCAGGACTGAGACCAAAGTCTATAATCATTGTGCACAATAACAGTCTTCTAAGGTGAAGAAACATAGATGCTGGGATTCCCAGGCAGGCACACACACGAGAAATTTCATAATATGAGGCCGAGAGGAGAAAAGTGTCAATAGGAAACTTGAAAAGCCCAGAATTAACAGTGACAGGTCTAATATCCCCTAATCAATCCAACACTCATGCTGAATGGTCACTCATTTCTCCTGAGGCAGAGGACTCATTCAGCACAAAATTCCTGTTTTCTGTTTGGATGCATGAAGACATAAATGAAGAATTCACACAGAAATGGAGTATTGTTTGTTAGGATAAAGATATTCAGGCCTGTCTGCAAAGGCCTGTACTTTAAGAATTTAGGGGTATTCTTATCACTTGGCTAGTTCTAGAGGTATAAAAGAAAGAATCAAAATCACTGTCTGCTGGTGTAAGGGCCTTCTCTTACTGTGACAGTCTGAGGCCCTGTTCTTAGGCTAAGGCCTTTGGCTAAGCAGCAGAGGCAGCCATAAGCTAGGAAGCTACCGGTCACATCCTCACATTCCAAACTAGTCACATTGAAAGAAGGTGCTATTGGGCTGTTAGGAATACAATCCTGTCCTGGTAATGCCTATCGCCTCCAGAGAAAGGGAAGTGCCTAGAAAAGGTAAAAGGAAACAGCATCCTGTCTGGCAAGAACTCACTTATCAATACTGGGATGTGAAATCCTCACTTCTGTATTGTTTTGTCATTATAGTTCCCACTTTGCTATTGTTTGTCTGTATAATCTCTGTCTGGTTCTGTGATTGTTCCTGTCTGCTGTATAATTAATTTTGCTGGGTGTAAACTAATTAAGGTGGTGGGATATAATTGGTTACATAATCATGTTACAATATGTTAGGATTGGTTAGTTAAATTTCAGGAAAATGATTGGTTAAGGTATAGCTAAGCGGAACTCAAGTTTTACTATATAATCTGTAGTCAATGAGAAAGTGAGGGGGTCTGGGTGTGGGCATGGGCATGTGGGTAAGGGAGATGGGAACAGGGAATGGGGGTAAGAAAATTGGAATCATGTTTTGCTAAAGGGGGAAATGGGAACAGGGAATGGGAGTAAGGAAGTTGGAATCATGTTTGGCTAAGGGTAGGAATGGGAACAGGGACACAGGTGTAAGGCTCTGTGGTGTCAGAGCTGGGAAGGAGGATACTAAGGAAGGAAACCGGAATCATGCTTGCTGGAAGTTCACCCCAATAAACATCGAATTGTTTGCACCTTTGGACTTCGGGTATTGTTGCTCTCTGTTCATGCGAGAAGGACCAGGGAAGTAAGTGGGTGAAGGAATAAGCCCCATAACATTGTTCAAAATAGGACTGGCCAGTACCTGGCATTTACAGTCCTTGCCCCATATCCATTTGTGCCAAGTACTGGCACATTTATTAATATTTATTCCCTATTTGTACTACAATAGCACACAGAGTTCTCAGTCAAGACTGGGGCCCAACTGGGGCCCCATTGTTTTGGGCATGGCACTAACACATAGAAAGACACTGTCTCTGTCCTGAAAAGTTTATAATGTAATTGAAGACATGACACAAAAAGTGGGTGTAACAATCAGAAGAAGGGAACGGCAGGGGTGGAAAGAGAAGGAGGGAGAGCATGGGTAACAGTGACAGGACACAGGGTTATGTAGACGGGATACATGTACAGCTTGATGAATTGGAGTCATACAATTTTTATGTGTTTGGATTATAGCTTCTGCTTTCACCTGTCCAGTTTCTTTGTCTCCTGTTGTTCTGTCTCTGTTCCAAGTACCCAGGTTTTTTGCCCATGAGTACTTTAGAACTGCATACAATGGTCTCTTTTTTTCCTTCTCATCTCTGTTCTAACTTTTGTGAGTTTCTACTCTCTCTCTTTTTAATTCTTTTTTGCTCTCTCCTTTATCCATCCTCCTTCTGCCCCCCTCTTCCCATACACTACTGGCATACACTGGGCCTCCTGTTCTGGTGTGAAAGGCAAATGCCTCAGGAACAAAGTAAAGAGGAGACTGAGCTGGCCCGAGCCAATATAAGTGATCTCCTGCCACAGCCAGCCTGCAGTAAGAGTGAGGTAGCAATGCTCCTAATGAGCCGTAATGTAATGTCCCATGCTTCACAACTGCAGTCACACTAGGGTGACTAGATAGCAAGTGTGAAAAATCAGGACAGGGTGGAGGGTAACAGGTGCCTATATAAGAAAAAGCACCACCACAATCTGCCTGGCTCTCACACAGTTGCATGTTATGGAATGGAAGCCATAAAAGAGCCTTTACTCTTCCTTGCATAATGCATGTATGGGCTGTGCGGAACTGCAGTCTCTGTAATCCGTGGAGTGCAGGGCCTGGTCCATCCCTATGTCCCTGAATCACGTGGCACCCCAGAGGAGAGGATGGAGGCCTCATGGGCAGCAGAGGACAAGCTGCAATTCAGTAAAGGGTGCAGTAGTAGGTATGGCATGTTTCATGATGCATTTTGCCTTCCAGTGCTCCAGTTGAGACTGCTCTGCCATGCTGCCCCTTACACTAAGCTGTACCTAAATGGCACTATCTAGCCCACATCTTTTGTATTTTTCCCTTGCATACATGTAAGAAGGAAATGTTAAAACAAAGGACTGATACTCTGAACTCTGTTCCTTGCTCTACTATCAACTCACTGTGTCCTTAGGCAAATCACATCACCTCTCCGTGACTTGGTTTACTCAACTGTAAACTGGATTTAATTATAACCAATACTTTTCCAGGGCTTTGAGATTTTTGAATGAAGATGCTATGGAAAGTGCTAATTATTATTACAAAAATGATTAATATATTTATATGTAAATAATTTTTAATGAATAGGTTCTGTAATCATTCCACTAGAAAAAATATCTTATTACTTTTTTAATCAAGTGAAATATTTAATTTAAAAAAGACAAATGAATTAGTTAATTTATTCCTTCATCAGACTAAAATTAGAACCAAACTGTCCTAATTAACCTGAAATCTTAGTTGTAGTAGTTGCATTATAACAGAGTTTCTATAGCTGAGTTACTGACCTTCCATTCTGGCTTTGCACTGCTGAAAGAATAAGTCAACTTTACTAAATTTTGCAAATAAATGTCAATATAGTTCTGCACTGGCTGAAATAATTTAATCTGAAATAAGAAACAGTACCTCTGAAAATTACAGAGTTGGTAAATGGTTTGAAAAACACCAGTGGCCTCTAAGCACAACCAAACATGTCACTAGCGCCTATAAAAAGTATTAATTTACTGGCTCCAGTGACAACCCACCATTAGAGTACCTAATCGACTGGTCGCTGTAGATTGCAAAGTAGTGGTTTCTCCTTCTCTGCCCATGCTACCATTCCATGTTTCCATTCTTCTTTAATCACCAACCCTGCAGTCTGCCAATGTTAATCAGTACTTTGGATGCTCCAATTTATTGTAAATGAGGTAGTCTTCCAACTCCCCTGCTCTCTGTGCTCACAAACCCTATGTAGGGCTCACTTCTAAATGGGGGTGAAGTGGGTGGGTCATAGGAACTAATGGGAGCTGCTCAGCTAAGTGTTGAGCTGTTCACTACTCTGGAAACACTGAGGGAGGTGTTATGGTGCATAAGCTATAATCCTTCTACTAGCAGGACAACTTGTTTTCCTGGACAGTGGCTGCCGATCACCCTCACCTTCATACTGTGGTGTACCATAGGCAACATTCAATCCCCATGGCCCAACACAGACCTTCTTCGGTGCTATGCATCCATATGAAAAGGGGTATGGGCACAAGTACTGGCTAGCCATGAGAAGCATAGTGCACTTTTTCAATGTACTGTATGGTTGCTGCTTGCTTGCTGGCTGAGGTGGTGTGTGCAGCTTAGCTGGTACACCATCTCTCCTTCCGTATGGCACAGGATCAAGCACATACTTAACATTTTTCTTGATTATACCCAGTTCTTTCATGTACACCTGCACATAAGCCTAGCCTCTACAGCTATACAAATGTTTATCTCATGGTATTTTACATGTTTGGCTCAGATGTTGCCCTTACGGATCCCTGCTTACACATAAGTTTAATTCACACAGTATCCTAAAAGTCCTATGGGGAAGCAAAGAATACCCATTTAACTTTTTATTGAATATAGAGCAAATCTATAAAACTCCAAGCTAGCCACAAAAGAAACTTAAGAGCAAAAATAATGGCTGACTGCTTAAACTCATCTATAGTCAATGTGTACATTAACCATGGCATCTATAAACATGTGGCGAAGATTTTCAGGACATATTTTAGACTGTCTGTTCTTTCAGGCACAAATTTAAAAAATATGCTTAAGTACTCTACCTCTAATCCGTGTATTTGTGCCTACTGTTCTGAGACTGCTATTAAAAACAATACTATTTTTTTTTAACTAGACAACATTGCAACTCAAAGACAAATAAAAATATCCTTGCTAAAGGTTTTTATTCTGAAATAATTAAAACCACTTACTTTTACTTAGGGAAATCACCTGCATGGATACAGCAGTAAGAAGAGCATTTGGTTCCACTTCATAAAATACAGTTCTTTTGTTTACAGCCTTGAATCTGAATCCTCAGTCTAGAATAGGACATTTTAGGCATCCAGAGTTCTTGGAAAAAGATTTTAAACCTTAAAAAGGCTCCTCATTCCCTCTGCTCGCAACAAGTATGGGCCATTTTGTTTTACTGGATCATCCAAATAGTGCTGCTTCAAGAGACTTAAGTACTTTTCCACAGAATAAGTCTGCAATTTCCCCTCCCCTTAGAAATTAGTCACTAAATAACCTTTGTGGCATGTCACCCAGCCACAAACTGTGCATCCTACCGCTATGTAATTCAATCACTGAACAATTTCTTTAATGTGTGTGTATAAAACATAAAGAAGAGACTAACATTAAACAATGAAGCAATACAGAGTCTTGCAAAGGAGTGAACCATAAATAAAACAGCAGGTAACCTTTATTAAGGGAGGAAGGCTTATTCTAAAAGAAAACAATATGAAATACACATGTTAATTATTCAGTAAGAACTCAGTAAACTCAGCATTGCAGAAAACTTAGGAAAAACACAGAACGCATTGATCTGAGCAACCTTTAAAGTAATCAGATTGGTAGAGACATTTAGGGGAATGAAATGTGAAACTCTCCCTAAGATACAGCACCTGAGCAAAACAGGAGGCTGTCTACTAATTAACCAGTTACCTTAGCAGCTTTACCAAACTGAACTTTGGGACCATTGTAAATCAATTTCATTGTTATCTCATTAGAACATTGTACACGCAATTAAGATCACTTCTGGAAAAAAGAGACAGTTAAAAAAAGCAACTGTCGATTATTTATTTAGAATGATTACAGGAAAACGACCTTCCCTCTGACCCCCATACCCAAAATATCCAATAATGTTGGAAATACGTTTTTAAAAATACAATACTCACTCAGGTCGGAGAGATGGAACTGAAATGACACAGGGAAAACACACAACATAAGCACTTTACAGCACTGCAGTTATCTGCTGCATGTTTATTTTTTAAAAATGCCACCTGTGTCATTATAGTGGGCATTTGTGGGCTAGATCTAAAAGGGATTTAGATGCTTAGCTGCCACTTTCGGTGCCCAAAGCCAAAATCTCAAATCCCTGCTCAACTGCCACCTAACCCTGTAGGTGCCTAAGTTTCCAGCGGTGAAATCCCCTAGCTGCCTGAATTTCTGCCAGGGGGCATGTGCACAGCTGCCTAAGCCCTGATACCAAGTCCCCTAAGCCTCAATGGAATTCACAAACTAGGTGTCCTCCTGCCTATCTTGCCCGCGGGCCCCAATCTGGTAGGCATGCTCTGAGCACGCCTACTGCATTGGGCCTTGGACAAAACACAGCTGGAAGAGGATGAGAAGATAGTGGTGGTGCTGGCCCCTTTATAACTTTTGCCCTGTGGCTAGAGCACCCATGCAGGATGACCCAGGTTCAAATCACTCCTGTGCCTAATGTGGAGCAGGGATTTGAATCTAGGTCTCCCCTTCAAAGAGTGCCCCTAATCACAGGGGTATGGGGTACTCGGGGGTCAGAAATCTCTCTCAATCTGTCCTGCTGAAGCTGTTCCACTTTATATAAACAATTAGTCATTGGAACAGGGATTGGGGCCTGTCTTTCCCACATGCTAGCTCAGTGTCCTAACCACAGGGCTATAGAGTTTCTCTTACACTTGCCCTGGCCCAGTGACTGTTAAGTATTTTAAACAAAGTGGAACAGCTTCAGCAGGAGAGTGAAAGAGCCCCACCCCAGAACACCCTATAGCCCAGTGGTTAGGGCACTTACCTGAGAGGTGAGAGACCTGGGTTCAAAGCAGGCAGAAGGGGAATTTAGAGGGAGTTCACAACGGCGATGCCTGAGCAGAAGACACCTCCCTCCAGCCTAGACTTAGGCACCTCAACTCCCTCTCCTTGGCATTTCTTATTGGCTGGCTTAGGCAGCTCCCCACTTAGCATGCTGGCTTTTGTGGATCTCATCATTAGGTGCCTATCTCTCCCCATACATTGCATAGGAGCCTGGGCACTGAACTCAGGGCTGTGGATTACAGTAGGTGGCACAGCACCTAAAGGAGCTGTCCATAAAAGACAACACACAGGTTTTGGTGATTTTCAAGACCCACACACCCCTTGTAATGCTTGGTAACAGTGAAACAAATGCACAAACTTAAGGACCCACCCATGCACCCCCTTAATATGTTACTTAATACATAGACAGCCCCAAGCATTAAGCCTTGCAACACTGAATACAAGTCCCCTTTTTTGTGGTCCTAGCCCTGTGGGTTTTTTCAGCGGGAGGAAAGGCATAGTGTTCTTGATGAGAAAGGGAAGAAAGTGAGAGCTGTACTAGCATAGGGAAATTTGCTGGCTTACATGTATGGGGTTATATGACTGACATCTACTCAATGTGCAGCGGCAGTCAAAAAAACTAACAGAATGCTAGGAACCATTAGAAAAGGGATAGAGAATAAGACCGAAAATATCATAATGTCTTTATAAAAATCCATGGTATGCTCACATCTTGAATACAGCATGCAGTTCTCGTGCCCAATCTCAAAAAAGATATACTGGAATTGGAAAAGGTATAGGGAAGGGCAACAATAACGATTAGGAGTATAGAACAACTTCCATAAGAGGAAAGATTAAAAAGACAGGGACTTTTCAGCTTGGAAAAGGGATGACTAAAAGGGGTATATGACAGAGGTCTATAAATCTTGACTGGTGTGGAGAAAGTGAATAAGGAAGTGTTATTTACTCTTTCACACAACCCAAGAACTAGGGGTCACACAATGAAATTAATAGGCAGAGGCTTAAAGCAAACAAAAGGAAGTACTTCTCCACACAACACACAGTCAACCAGTGGATCTAGTTGCCAGGGGATATTGTGAAGGTCAAAACTATAACAGAGTTCAAAAAAAGATTTAGATAAGTTCATGGAGGATAGGTCCACCAATGGCTATTAGCCAGGATGGGCAAGGATACAACACCATGCTCTGTGTATCCCTAGCCTCTGTCTGCCAGAAGCTGGGAGAGGACAATGGGATGGATCACTCAAAGACTGCCTGTTCTGTTCGTTCTCTCTGAAGCACACGGCATTGGCCACTGTTGGAAGACAGGATAGTGGACTAGATGGACCTTTGGTGTGACCCAGTATGACTGTTCTTATGACTCTGTGTGTATGTGTATTAGTGGGGGGTCATCCATGATGAATTGTGATTGGAATAATACTTTTCTATTCCATCGTGCTTTCCCCAAAGAACTTTGCAAAAATTAATTTAGCTTCACAACACTTCAATGAGAAAGGTATTATTACAACGGTTTCACAGATGGGCAAACTGAGGCACAGGGTGGTTAAGTGACTTGACTAAGGTCAGTGGCAAATCTAGGAACAGAGTCCAGGATTTCGGACTCACAGTCTCATGCTCTAATAAGTAGATATAATTTCTGTTTCAATAAGCAGATGGAAGAACTCTTTCACATTAGAGACAGCTTTGGTATGTTGTGACACATGCACCATTTTTTTAAAAAAAAAGTACACAACATCACCACTGGTTTTGATTAGAATTTCACAGTATTTTCACACAACATACTTATATTTTTTAAAAATATCTTGATTAAATATTTGCACTAGAAATATATTAACAGAATGTCATGGCATAAAAACACCATTAAATCAATTTATTTGTATTTTGAATTTAATCAGTCAGGGTTTGTTGTTTCTTGTGGCTATAGGAAGCAAAACATTCTCTACCATTGAGGCATCTGGTTTACATTGGGCAGCTTTAGCTAGCCCATCAAGCACTCACTTTTTTAAAATGGGGATTTGGATGCTTGATTTAGTTATAACTAAAGTCAGAAATGCTGACCAACCGGACCCCAGAAACACCAAAAGTGGAAAACAGACCAATTGTTTAATACATATTGATAACACAGGCGCTTCCTAACAAGTGCCGTGTACATTCTACCAATAGCCTTTTAAAAAAAGTTTAACAACCCCGCAGTAAGAAATCCCATTAATATTGTTATAATATGGAGTATATAGGGGGCTCACTATGTCTTACTATAGTTGATCTGCAATGAATTACAAACTGGTAAGACGTACATAAGAACAGCCATATTGGGTCATACCATATTGGGTCCATCTAGCACAGTATCCTGTCTTCCGACAGGGACTAACACCAGGTGCTTCAGAGGGAATAGACAGAACGGGCAGTCATTGAGTGATCCATCCCCTGTTGTCCAATCCCAGCTTCATTTTCCATAACTGGACTCTAGCATAATAAAGTATACCCCAGAACACCAGATATACTGTGACTGGGCTCCTGGGCATCAGACGCAATATACAATAAGCTTCAAGTATGTCTGATGCACAGGAAGGCTTTTATTACTTAAGGAATGAAGCCTCTTTTAATTTGAAAATATGTCATAGAACAAATTTATAAATAATGCATGGACATGTCATTACCAAGGCTGCAATTCAATCTCTGGGTTCTTATAATACATACAAACCACTCAAGCATCACTCTCCATTTTAATTACTTTATCAGAGCCCTCAAGGCTTGTCTATCTTGCCATGCCTTACCCTGCTTTTACTTGGTAGCTATTTACTTGTTTATAATGTTCCGTATGAGGTTTCTTTTTCAGCTCAACAAACAGTACACAAAAGGGCATGATCCTGAGAGGTACCGAGCTCCAGGCTTCATCAGGATCAGGCACAAAATTCTGGGCTATTTATTGCTCTAAAATCCATGTTAGTGAAAGGCTGAAGTCACCATTGGGCACTTAACTGCACCACTCTCCCTCATTTCTTCTAAAACACTGATAACTTCATTAGTCTTTTGGAGCTTCGCAGCTATTTTCCCTTCCCATTAATTTATCTCTCTTTTTTATTAGTTGAAAAAATGTTACAGACACCAGGGAAAAAAATACCATTTATAAAGTTGGACAAGATTTTTTTTTTAAAAGACCTATTTCAGTGTGTGTGTGACACAAGGGTGGTTCCATTTTATCATCTGACCATTCTGACAATTATTCCTTTTCTTTTAATATTTTTATAGCTGGAAATAGTTACATAGCTAGTCTCTTGTTTTCATTTCTATAAATAACTGTTTCCTTGAAAAAACACAGACAAGCTGACTTACCCACTAGAATGTTTATTACTAATTTAGAGCCTGAACCTGCACTCCAGGACAAACTTTGCCAGAATATGGAGTCAATGGGAGTTTTGCTTGAACATGACTAACTAATACAGTCCCACAAAACCCAAAAACTAAGGTAATTTGTCAGAGATGTTTTCACAGATAAATACCAAGGAAACTGTTGATTTCTGCTGTTTTTGCCACTGAGGTCCTTATGTGAATACCAAAAGCTCCACCACATACTAGCTAGTGTAGAGTCTAATCCTGATCCAAGAAATTAGAAGTTACAGATGACAAAATCCTGTTATAACATTTAGATCAGGGGCTCTCAAGTTGTGGGTTAAGTCCATGAGGACTGCCAAGGGGATCTGTAGCACTCATCTTTCTCAGCTTAGTGGAGCACTGGGAGCCTATAAGTAAGGCCATCTGCTCCTTGTTCTAAGAGGAACTGTTCCCCAGATCTGTACCTTTCCATTCCTCCGTAGAAGAGGGAAGAGAAGTGCTAATGGCCCATCCTGACACCGCACATCACCTTTTCTCCGTCCAGTGAAAAACAAGGGACAGTGAAGGGTAAGCACAGGCAGCTGGTACTCAAGTTTATATGCAGCTGGCAGAGTGGAACAAGCCAGTGCTATCTTTATGCTACTGTATCCTGTGAATTATTTCTCATAAATTGGAACAAACTTTAAAATTAGTCTCAAATTTTCTAAAGCAGCCCTCCAGCTAAACATCTATATTTATAGCCACATAGATTTCTGTGGCATCTCCAAAAAGATCGAAAAATGGACCCGTCAGAATTCTTATTTGAATTCTGATGGCAGATTCAGGTGCATGGGGAGATAAGAGACTAGTTCTAGCAGTGTAAGGAGGCTTAAGCCTGGTCTACAACGGGGGAGGGGGGGTCCGATCTAAGTTACGCAACTTCAGCTACATTATTCACATACCTGAAGTTGACGTACTTAGACCTACTCACCACGGTGTCATCACTGCAGTGAGTCAACTGCTGCTGCTCCCCCGTCGACTCTGCCTGCCCCCTCTCGCGGCAGTGGAGTACAGGAGTCAACGGGAGAGAGCTCGGGGGTCGATTTATCGCGTCTAAACTAGACGCGATAAATCGACTCTCACTGGATCGATTGCTGCCCGCCGATCAGGCGAGTAGTACAGACATACCATTAGAGTTGTGACAGCCACAGATGATTTAGCTTCTACGCTCTTAGCGTACCTTCTGATTTGTATTACCTCTTAACAGGGTCTTCACAGATTCCTAAGGCACTTGCTAAAGCAGAGTATGTCCTGTGGTAAACACAGGTGCTGTAAAGTTCCATCACCTTATATTCATTCCAAACTTCCTATTTCTTTTTTAAAATCACTTAAATATCAACTAGTGTGAACCACTGTAAAGAGCTCTGTAGTACTTGTGCTTCAGTACTGGCACAGAAGGACTTCCTGAAGAAGAGATGGCTCTTACAACATTAGGCAAGCTGTGTCTGAACCCACTGACCCCCGGGCACCTGAGCCCCAAGCCAGCATTTTTTTTTTGCAGAATATATATTTTAAATGTTTTAATATTGTAGCTTAAATTGTGTGCTCAGTCCTTTGGTGGTGGCAGCATTTCGGCAGAATCAAGAATTTCACATGATGAAACATTTATCAGAAATGAAATACAGGCAAGTAGGGGTGGGTGAATCTTGTGGGGGATGAAGATTCTGCAAGCCTTTCCAATTATTTCTGGGATCACAAAATTAGGGTCAATAAAACAAGCCCTTTTCTGAAGCTGCATGAGCCAGGGACTATGGGATCGGCTGTTATTTCAAGCTGCAATCCTCCCACTCCCGTGTAATTTAAACCTCACATTTTCTCCCAGAGGTGATTCAATATAAACAAACATGTTTTTCTAGCTAAAAGGAAGTCATTGGTACACACATATATGTATGAAAAAGCCCCCCCAAAAGCTAGGCTGGCACCAGTGGCTGTGCTAAACTATACACATCTACAATTGTGCTGATTTCATTGGCATTTTTCTCTTCTTCCCTACCTGTTACATCTCTATATATAGGATTCTCACTCAATCTACTCTCTGCTCCGTTTTCATCTTTTTTTCCATTGTGTTTTTCCTCTGCCCCAAGACTCGAACCGAGATGATATAACCAGAATGGGATACTCGCAGCTCCTTCTGCCTTCCTTATTAGCTATCCCACCTCATTTTTGAATCCTATGCTTCCTCCCTCTTTCCTAGACAAGACCTTGACCCCATCATACACTAGCCAGCCCTGGGAGAGACAGCAAGACAATAAGGGAAGAGGAAGGTCGGCAGCAGCAGGCTGGGGGCAGGGAGGGGCTCCTGTGGCTGGCACATCCAGAGCTCAGAGGTCGCAGGAGAGAGGGCATGAGGAAGGAAAACATAACACTTAAAGGGGTGACAATGAGTCTAAATGACCTAACCTACCTATAGGAGAGAGACTAACAGGTTTAAGGCCTATGGACTCTAGGGAACTATAGGGAAAGGTTTTAAACCTTTTACCTGGGGTTGCAGTAGAAAGCACCCAATGCCTGTTGGATCCTTGCAGAACCCTGTTGGAGAGTTGAACTTTTGTTGACATGAACTAGGACTGCTAAAACAGGCATGTTTTGAAATTGCTCAATATTTTCTTGTTTGCAAGTTAAGTTTGTTTGGGTTATAGGAGCTACTGGAAAGCTCTGGAAGGCCAGCTGTGAAGAGCCTGGTAGTTTTCCATGGACTGAGAAGTGTAAAACCTAGAGCTCAGGTCTGCTCTGCTTTTTGTCTGTTTGCTTTGTGTCTGTCATTTTCATGTGTTTCCTTATTCTTCCAAGTCATGGGACTAAACTGGGACTAAATCATGCCTACTACACCTCAGCCCATGGTGCTTTGGGGATTTTCTCAGCACACCAGAGCCAGTCCTGGATTTGATTGCTGCCTTCTCATTTGATGCCAGCCCACTGGTTCCAGACACTGAAGTCTTGTCCACTCTGGCAGCAGTGTGTAGGGAACACGTAGCCACATGCCACAGTGAAAAGCAGGCTGTACCCATACCGTGCTGTGTAGCTACAAATGGCAGCGAAAAGAGGGGCAGCGGGTGGAGGGGCAGCCTTTCTCTGCTGCCTCCCCTCGCCAAAGCCCTTCTCTGCTGCCAGAGCTTTACACTGCAGTGGGGAAAGACTCTGGCAGCAGAGAGGCAGAACACTATGCTGATAAAAACAGCAGCGTAGATGGGGGGGGGGGGGCATGAAGAGAGCTATGAAAAGTACATTCCCTAAGGTTCTGATGTGTCTTTACTCCCCACAGCAGTGCCTCACCGTTTACACTGCTATTTATACCCATGTTAGGGGCATGCAGTGCACGTACTCTACATACCACTGTTAACTGTAGACACAACCTGTCCACTAGCTGAACTTTACCTTGATCCACCTTCCAACCTGGCATAAGGTCTCTGCTTGCCCAGGTAAAGAACTATACCTCTCTTCTGTAGCTAACAACCACCATCACCCAGACACCAGCAGACCAGAAAAGATTCATAGATCATAGAAGATCATAGAATATCAAGGTTGGAAGGGACCTCAGGAGGTCGTCTAGTCCAACCCCCTGCTCAAAGCAGGACCAATCCCCAATTTTTGCCCCAGATCCCTAAGTGGCCCCCTCAAGGATTGAACTCACAACCCTGGGTTTAGCAGGCCAATGCTCAAACCACTGAGCTATCCCTCCCCCCTAAAAATTCACCTATTTTCCTGTTTCCCTTCTCCTGTCTTCTCTTTTACCCATGTTTGTCTGCTTGTGCTGGACTTGCCAAAACTCCCAACACTGTAAATAAACTGAGAAAGTTCTGATTGTTATATCATCAGTATCATTTCCATCATTAAGGAAAAACAACTGTTTCAGTAACATGCAATTTTTACTGCAGGGTTAGTAATTAAAGCAGGAGGGTAAATGTTACGTGTGGTTATCAGAAAGCTAAAGAAGCTTAAAATACAGCAGCAGCCATGGAGTGCAAAGTAAAATCTAAATAATCCATAAACCATGATAGCGGGGAAGGAAGAGTGAAAGGAAATGCGGGGTGGGAAGTAGGGAAATGAGGTTGGGAGACTATGAAAGGAAAAGAGAAAGAAACATTGTAGGTAGTCTGTGAGAGAGATGGGAGGTGAGAGACAGAAAGAGAAAGAGAGAGAATCTTGGGGTAAAGAGAGCCTAATGGGCAAGTCAGGAAAGGGTTAACAGATTGTGAGGACAGAGGTACAAAAATAAGATTAGGCCTTGGAGAGAGAAACAGTAAGAGTCAGAGGAAGAGAAGAGAACGAAGTATGAGAGAGAGATTCTGGGGAAAAAAACAAAGTCAGAAGGTTACAATGACAAAATGGAAGGCGAGAATGGAGAAACTGAAGGAGGGGAAAAAGCAAGAATGCACAAAAATGTTCTTGAAAGCTACGAGATTTTGGTTTATTGACTGCAATCACAATCAATTAGATTGTACCTACCCAGCAGAAAATAATGGGCAGGCGGAAGGAGAGGAAGAGAGAAAGTGTGTGTCCAATTTAAGCCAGTGTGTTTAATCCAGCCTATGGGGAGAAAATGCTTCAGGCTCTTCCTGGCCTGAGAGAGTGAGGGTGTGGGGAGCAGGATACACCAACACTCTCTGCTGCAGTCTGAGCAACGCTCTAGCCCCCTCTGTCCCTTCACACTTCTGTAAACCAGAACAACAGTGTTCGAGTTGCGCTTTCAAAGCTACAAATGGCCTCCAAACTAAGCATAACGAGCTTGTCCAGTTCTATTGGTGAGGAGGCTTGAGGGGGAAAGAGACATGCTCCCCTTGCGAAACGACAGAAAACGGTGATGTTCTACAAGATGTATTTCAGTGCAGTAGCCCAGAGACTTTACATTACTTTACATCTGGGTGCAGTGGGAATGGTTCCCAACTGGAAATGCTGAAACAGATGTTCCAGCCTGTGTACAGGCACTTGTGGTTAAGTGAATACGCAACTGCTAATTCAACTCTGATTATTCATGGAGGACTTCAAAAGGTTCCAAGGTTATACAATGGCAGGATAAGCTCGAACAAACTCTGTGTGTGTGTGAGGAGTGGCCAGTCCCCATCTTTTGCAAAAATGGCTCTGTCCCATGCCACTCCCAAAATACAATCCAATTCCAGACGACACATACATATGATCACTGTCCCAACGGCACTTGTGGCAGCTTGTCCTTGTCCATCGTCCCACCCAATTGTCTCTCCCACTCCTGTAGACCAGATTCCTGGGAATACAGTTGTTTCCTCAGGGTAAAACAGGAATCCAATCTACAGGTGAGGGAAATGCAGCTGGGTTGCAGGAACATTTAAAGCAATGGATAACAATAATAATGATGCTAATACATTTAATTTCTTACCTAAATTGAGTTCAGCTTGGAAGGTATATTGGTCCAGATACAGGTAGAAATGAGGGCTCTAAATTTCCACAAGGCTGTTCATATTTTCCCTGAACCCATTTTCACATCCTTAGCTCTCAGTTAATGTAGATTAGTTTTCAATGAAATAGCTTTCTTGGTAGGCTTGTGGAGTACTATTTAAGGTGGGAGAGAGGAATGAGGATGAATTCTTCTGTCGCTTTTAGCATCCATCTAAGACACTCCAGTAGGAGCTTCTGGTCTAGCCATGCTTAAGACAAATGGAACATCATGTTCCAAAGACACGGATGCATGTGTGAGATCCAGAACATTCTGCATCAACATAACCACACACAAGCATGCCTGAAATCAAAGTCTGCCTATGTGGGGTTTTTCTCTCATCACCAACCTTAATTTTGCTGCACAAGCTATCTCCCTGGTACCAGACTGCATAATTCTACTCCAATCACAAAAGCAAACATCCAGATCAGCCAGCTTAGCATGAGTTCATTTCTGAGTGTTTATGAGCATGTTTCATGGAGCTGTTTTCTTTTTTTCACAAATAAACAGAATGTGAAAGTAAAAAGAAAAAAAAAACCACCCCATTTTAAACTACCAAATTTAACAGAAGGAAGTTAACAAGGCTCTCATTTTCTTCCTTAGTGCACTTTCCAGACAAAATAGCTTAGATGATAGCGAGTGCATTTCAGCCAAGATATGTCAGGGTGTCATTGTGAATGAAAAAAATACAAACACATTGAAACATAACACATTTCTATCCTGAAAAGGTTGGTTTTACATAATTATATCATTGGTTTGCCAATATCCACATTTAACTCACCAGCATACTTTGGCACACCCAAACCAAAAGCTTTTATTCTTTTTGAACTGAACATATAAAAGTTGTCACTGATTTTTGTAGAATTAAGGTAGGGGCCCTTGAAATGGCTGGGAATTAGTGTTACAAACAAATAGTTCTGTTTGTTTGATTTACTTTTGTACTGTTGCTTTTAGATAGGATTTTAAGCACATAAACAAAAGTTGCCTGCTTTGTGCAGATGTAACAAGCATTTCCTTCCCTTTCCCCTTAAGAGATCAAATGCATTGTCAAGAAAATGCATACAGTTGCTATCAGCCTTGAAAGCCAAATCCTTAAAACCATTCTGGATTCCAGCACCTCCTTGGGGCACTGCTGAACTGATGGATTCATCCATTTTTTTCCCAAAAAAGGAATAGTTTCAAGCATATATAGCTCTGGTACAGATCAGCATTTTTATTTGGTTTAAATATGCTGTATATCAGATTTCTACTCTTTAAAAAAAAAGGAGTCCTGTGAGTAACTGATCTCATAAATCAAAATAAATGCATGGCTCCTTGACTCTCTGATCTACTATTCAGCTTTTATTTCTGTTCCATATTTGTAGCTTTTCCTACTGTGCCAAAGCCAAATAGAATTGAACAACTTCTTATGATTAAACAAGAATAAGGAAAAACATAACCTTTAGTCTCATCTGGAATTATCAAATGACTGAGTCAAAACATGTTTTCTATTACAGGAATATGGAATATGTTAGGATATAAATAGTAAAGAAACAGTATACAATATAGTTGGTCGTTTAAATCCTATGCATATTTACACCTGTAACCCACTGTTACCGCTAAATAAGAACGCAGCAGATAAGAAGGAAAATATTATGTCATAAGTTTTGCACCCAGCACTATTTGCAGTCCTCATCTGTAGGAAGGAAAGGTCAGTGGATGAGTATAACAATGGATCCACTAGCCCCTTTCCTCATCCCATACAACAGTGCATAGGGAGCCCCCATGCAACTGGGCTTTGTGGCACATGCTACTGTGAACCTGCTGCTGAACTGGTTTGCTTCCTTGTGGGCTGAATCTTCCACTCCTATAGAGGAGGCCAGCGGGAGTATTTGCATTAACACCTCTTTTACCACATTAACATAATTGCTATCACAGTCTCAAGGGTAGTTGTTCTGTTCTGTGAACATTTATTCTCTTTCAACTTTACTTCCTTCTGTTCAATATTTGACAAATGCAAAGACAATCTAGTGATCAGTGTACCAGGACAGAGAAGTAATATAATGAGACGTGGGGGTCTCAGGGCTCAACTAACTTGCTGAGTGTCTTAAGCTTGTTAGAGTTACCTGTAAATACAGGGAAACCTGAAGTAAAGGCCACCTGTAACCCGCAATCAATTTGAAGACTGAACAAAATTGTATTTGAAATCTTGGGATACTTTAGTTAGAGACAAACTCTTCCAGCCTACACAGTTTTGGTAGTTCATTGAGTGGTGACTTAAGAGAGGTTTCATTGTATACAGAATGAGCTGTTGTCACTGGCCTAAGGAGAGAGCCATTTTTGACAAAAAAACCTGCACTTGTGAGGTTTGATTCCCAAAGGTCCTTCCTGCCACTGTCTGAAACCATGTTGTGTAAACAGTCTAGACCACAGGATCCAATCAGAGGCTATTAATAAGAGGACTGTTTGGGCTTCCTGGATTACGTTTGCCATAATGGATGAATAAAATGGGGCGTGTTGGAGGAATGAGACATACATCCACCAAGAACAGACTGCAGTTTAGCTGACTGGATGCAAAACTGCTTATTTGGCTGAAGTAAATAACTAAGGTTAAAAGTAGGGATCCCCAGGGTAGAAGTTATCCACTGTGATTAAAACTGAGTGGTTGAGGAACCAAAGTTATCCAACAAACTTTTTGGCCTGTTCAGCCACTTAATTTGCATGTTAAACTTCAATCACATGCAAATTGTCCTCAAGCCTAAAGATATGTTTCTGTACATGAAAGAAAGAGACAGGATTCCAATACCATATACTTTTTCACGGTGCCCTTTTGCCAACTGATTTTTGCAGCTGTCTTGTTTATGCCAACTCAGATTATTTTTACCTTAGATCTTATGTGTATCCAAGGAGGGCTGTTCGTACTGCTCATATTTTCAGGAGTCTGATCAGTTTTCTTGACTCCAGATTAGAACTGACACCATCTAATCAAAGACCACAGCTGTGTGTGTGGATTCTCCAAAAAGATCAGGAATTAGATCTCTTTTCTGCTTCTATAGAAAAAAGAGGATGAAGACAAAGTAGGCCTTATCTCCCCTATGGAATCTGGCCCTTTGGCTGCTATATTTGCCTAGAGGAAAGCAATTGGTTGAACAAAGAACTGAGGACTCAGCTGTGAGCAGGGAACTCAGATTCTGTACAAAGAGTTGTACTTCCGGATAATGTAATACGGAAGGACGCTAGGGAAGACTAAAGTAAAGTCCTGATTAAATAAAGCAATGTCAGGCTTAAAGAAAGAAGAACTGTTCCTTCCAACCAGGCTGATGTCACAGAGAGAGCACAACAGACTACATTAATCTCAGCAAGGTGATTTTTAATCTCTGTTGAGGTAAGAGCCGATGTACAAAGCTGTATGGAAGACTGAAACTCATCTTTGGTTCGAGTGCTATCTCAGAGCTTACGAGGTCTTCTGAATTCTCTTATGCTTCCTTATTTACAAGGGAAGACTGGTTTCTGACAATGGTAGACACAGCTGTGAGTAGCAATGTCTGACTCTGCCAAATACTTAGGAAATGGAGGTAAATAGACAGACTATTGCAAATTGATTTGTCAAACACAAGGGCTGTGAAAGAGTAAAACATCCAAGGAATAGGAACCAGGAAACTTTCTGTAAAAGTATGTGGATTAAGAATAAAAGAAGCAACTAACAAATACTAAAAATGGACCCAAATGTCCTTATTCAGGGAAAACTCCCATTGAAGCCAATGGGACTTTTGTCAAGAAGGCAAACTTCACAATCACACTTTGTGTTAGAGGCTTGACCTCCAGACTCAGTCACAGGCCAACAGAAAACTTGAGTTGCTGTTAAATAATTCGATCTGGATGACCCAGGAGGTGTACTGACACGCTCCAGAGCAAGCTGCTTGCAACCCTCAGCCAGAAGGAGAGGCCATTAGAAGGAAATAAAAACACTATTAAAGTGAGTGTATCATGGTGGGAGCATGGATCTATTTTTTCACAGAAAAAGTTACTGGGGATTTCCAGATGACAGGCTTGTGATATCTTAATCTAAAAAGAGAGTAATATATAACTGGAAGACTTCTGGTATTTGCAGAGTGGGTGGGGCATACTCATATTCCTAGACTAGTTGATGTTAGCAAAAATACTTTTTTTCAGATCAAGTTTGATATCATTTAACTTGAAAATAAGTAAGTAGAACTTGGTTTTAACAGACCCATTTTATTCTTTGGCAACTTTTAAAAATGCTACTTTTAGATTGTTACTATATTACAGAATCTATATGATTACATAGAACATGAATGATATTTTTTCAAAATAAATATAATTCAACAATAGCACATTACCACTTAATTATTTAAAAAGCCACAATGAGATCTCTATACAAATATAGCTTAGGATCTGTACATTTAAACAGATTGTTATATGTGCGATACTTGAGGTTTATATTTTGTTTTATTCATAGCTAAAAATAAAAATTAACTAATTCTTAATCTTCTAGCCACCTTCTCAATAATCTAGATCATTTATGGGGTAATTTTTATAGGATATGAAAGACACATGAATGAAAGAGCACAGGTACATTTATTATATTTCATAACAGTTTGATTAGATACAGCTACCTCTCAATGTCTTCTTCCCTACAGCAGCATAAATAATTGGCAGCTTAGTAATAGCTCATTCATTAAAAATAGTAAAACTCATGTCACAGAAACAATTCCAGAGCATCAGATACTATATTTATATATTATGTTGAACTCTCAACCAGATTTCAAATGACAAGTTAGAAAGTAATCAAATTATTACTTTCAATACACAGATTTTAAACTAGACATAAAAAAGACTAGTTTTGGTAGTCAACAGGGGAATAAAACATTTCTTCTTCTGGAAGATTTTAAAAAAATCTAGTTTTGATCTCTGGTTTAAATCCCCAGTTAATCTAAAAATATCCTTTAGCCAAAAAGAAAAAGGAATTCCATATTCACTACGAATAGGCATCTTACCTTACATCTTTTGGTGAACTCCTTTTCTAGAAGCATCTGGCAGGTATTAGAACACAAAAGTACTTTCAGCTAAGCTTGTCTTTACATTGTCTTAAAACTAAACTTCTTTGCTTTTGTTTTGCTAGAAGAAGCTCTGAGACAAAACATGTGGATTAAAACAGCAGCAGCCTCTCTGTTCAAGAGATTTCATGGATATTCACAGGCTTTGCTTCCACTGTCCGAAAGTTAAGTCTGAGCAAGAAAGGCATTTTTCCTGTCCCGGAAATCAGTATAACCAAAACCAATGCTGAGCTAATGAGAAATGTTTCTTCCATGTGTTCTGCTTGGCAGACACTGCAAGTCATATCAAGGAAACACATGATGTTTATAAATACAATATGGCTCATGTTGTCATAACCTCTCAATGACAACAAGAGCACTAGAAAAAGCAGGCAGCAAAACAGCAGGAAAGATGATATTTGTATCATTTAGAAGTTCTGTATCAGATATACATATATTAGTTTTTTTCCTAAAGAAAAAGTTTTATGGTAGAGGGATCAGGAAGGCAGTGTTTGGCACCTTATAAACTTACTATGGGTATTCCTAGCATTATCATGCATTCAAACAACTACGTGTTTAAATATTTGCTCTCAGTTTTAGGAGCTACACTCTAAGCGGATGCTTATTGCAGTCAGAGGGTGTGATTACAGTTCAAGTAAACATACCCAGACTAGCTTTCATTTAGCTAGCTCAGGTCCTGGAGCACGGAAGCTGCAGCAGCGTGCAACTTCAGCGTGGCTGTACAAGCTGCCCAGGAATCTCTCGCAAGTCTAGTGCACTCTGGAGCACAAGCTGCCACAGCTTGACTGTTCTGGTACCTGTGCTGCCTCAGCCTGCTCCGAGTAGAAGGGGGCTTCACGCACACAGTTGCCCCTTTTAAACCCTCCCACCTGTCAGGTTCCCAGGGGATGCGTCAGTGTCACCATGCTGACCCCTTGTCCCCTTTTGCAGTAGTTTGACCTCTCCCCTTCAGCTTCCCCCAGCCATAAAGCATTATTCCCTACTTTCGGTCAGCCAGACAAATCCCTCTCCCTGCCCTAAATGGTACGGTGCAATCATTCTGGTACCTGAGCTAGCTAGATTAGAGCTAGCTCAATATGTCTATATACCTTGTGACTGCAGCATAGACATACCGTAAGACTGTTACAAAAAATCAGCAAGTGGTCAATTTTGGCAATACTTGTATTTTTACTTTTTGCATTTAATGACCTGAAGATTTTTAACTTGAACACAATCCAATGAAACACCGCTAGGAATCTCCCATAATCTGGAAGCCTTTGTTTAAAGTATCCGAAGAACTCAAAAGGATGATCTTGCATTTATTATCTCTGTGTCTTTCTTAAAAAGGTTGTAGAGGGTTTTTTTAAACTAAGGACTAGGGGAAAGCTGACAGATGCAGATGAGCACACAATGCAGGCAGACACATCTCATAGGGATTAAGTTATTAAAGAAGGAACTCTATGTTCTCACAAAGAGGATAGGAAAGAAGTTGGTAAAGTACACCTAGGAGCTAGAGAGGAACAGTCATATTTAAATGAGATACTTTTACATGAAGGAAAGCAACTGAATATTGACAAAATATACAAGTCTAAATACTAATGGGAGAACTACAGTGACTGTCATTAAATGAGGATATTGACATAATAGACATCACAGAAACTTGGGGGAATGAGGATAACCAGTGGGATGAGTAATACCACGGAATAACATAGTAGGTTGCACTGATGGGGGATTGCCACTATATGTGAAAGAAAGCATAGAGTCAAACTAAATAAAAATCTCAAATCAAACTGTGCCATAGAATCTCTATAGATAGAAATTCCATTCTTGAACAACAAACGGTACAGCAGTAGGAATGTATTAAGGACCACCTGACCAGGATGGTGACTGTGATTGTGAAATACTCAGGGAGATTAGAGAGTCTGCAAAGAGAGAAAATGCTGTAATAATGGGGGATTTCAACTATGCCCATGTTGACGGGGTACATGTCACCTCAGGACAGGATGAAGAGATAAAATTTCTTGACACCATAAATGACTGCCTCTTGGAGCAGCTTGTCCTGGAACTCACAAGGGGAGAGGCAATTCTTGAGTTAGTCCTAAGTGCAGCACAGCATTTGGTCCAGGATATCAATATAGCTGAACCACTTGGTAATAGCGACCATAATGTAATTAAATTTAACACCCTTGTATGGGGACGAATGCCAAAGAAGCCCACCACAGTAGCAGTTAACTTCAAAAAGGGGAGCTACACAAAAATGAGGAAGCTAGTTAAACAAAAATTAAAAGGAACAGTCACAAGGGTGAAATGCCTGCAAACTGCATGGAGACTATTTAAATCTACTGATAGGCAAAGTAAGAAAAACGTAGCGTGAGAACCTATTAGACTTTGATTCAAGGATACTAACTTTGTATATTTGGATATGTGATGTTGGCAATTTAAGTTTTAATGGCTATAAAGCTTTAACTTTTTGAGTCTCAATGTCTACTGTCATTCAATAATTATTGTCTGATCCCCTCCATAATTTCCCATAACCGAAAATTTAAATAATAAAAATAGGAAAAAAACTTTAAAACAAACATCAGTATTATCTATCAACATTATAAAAAATAAATATCAAATTCTGCCAGCCCTAAGTATAACACAAAAGATGTGTGACAAGATCTGCCTTCATAAGGTGTTGATTCACATTTCAAAAGTAATCTCCTTAAAACAGGACAGGCAATAATTGCTTTATCCCTAGATTTACTGAAACAGATGCTAATGCAAAGCACTGTGTTTACAGTAATTATTCCTTCCTCCCCTCTCATTTTAGTATAGTTAGTTTCAATTTATCTAAGCACCATGGGAAGGAAGACTGGAGTGATATCTTTCCCACCATCCAACTTCTTCCATATCCTACATCTGCCTGCCTCAATGCAGCTGCAGAACGAATGCGTTCTTACTCTTGGGTTCTCCCTGTTCACCATATATATTCATGTGATCACATATATAAGCAACAAAACAAAAAATCAGGTGCTTCTTTTTAGGCTTCTCCATGCTGACTCACCAGTGTCCTGAACTCTGACTTGCAGGGACTACCTCTCAAATTGAAAAGGTAGTTAAGTCACCCATCCAAGAGCTGACAAAACCCAACTCTGCTGAGCTTGTGAGAGCTAACAAAAGCACATCTCCAGGTGAGCTGGCTACAGACCAGGAAATAACTATTCTTGGGAGATGTGAGGATTTTGAAATGCCACCTCTGGTAAGACACACACAGAACCACCTCAGAGAGTAGAGTGTAATATGGTAAAATAATCACAGAATTGTAGAAACGTTGGGCTGGAAGAGACCTTAAGATGTCCCCTAATCCAGCCTCCTGTGCTGGTACAGAGGGAGCCAGCCACCTTTATCTTTGAATTATCCCACTTTGGTCCGAGGGAGGGAGTTTCGCCATACTCAATATGTATCTGTGGGCATAATCTCAGTTTCACAGTTTTATATTTTAATGTGAATAATACAAATTTTAACCACTGTTTTTACAGAGAGACATTTGTATTTGAAACAACTTTATTAGATAGTAAATATCTGACACAGGGCCAAAGAAGTAATCCAGATTGCTGATATTTTGATTTTGTGTACACATTAGCAAAACAAGTCTGAATACCAGTCCAGCACACAAAAAAGTTACATTTAGCCCCCCTTTCAAGTGGGACAACAACAATTTAGACCTAATGATGCAATGTCAACACATTATTATTACAATGGTTAACATTACTATAGGTACCAAAAATGTGCCCTGCCCTAAGATATTAAGGATATATTTCAGATACATCCGGTTACTGCTCCACAGAAGTCAATAATATTTCAGGATTCTCAGCACCTTGCAGGAGACACACAGCAATTTATCAGATCGGCCCCTAAATGAGCTGCTATCACTCTATATACAGATTTTTAACATGCAGTGAGGTGAATAATAAGATAATTGGATTTTATGACCCATCAGAGAGATTGTTTTATGATGTTTTAAAATTCAAATATTTAAATGAAATAATTACAGGAGAGGTGGTTGAAAATACCGCAGGAAACTGAATGACTGCCACAATTGCACTGAAACAACAATGCCCTACACCATTACAACTGCAAAAGTACTTAAATATAATTAAACCAAAAAAGCAAAGATCTGTGGCAGATGCAAAAGAAATTGTGAAACCAAGAACCAGAGGCACAATTATAAACTAATATTTTTACAGGAGTTCCTCAGAACATTTGACATCCGCTTTGGAGCATGTGTAAGTTACTAAAAAACAAGCAGCACACTTGTTAATAACTCTATCCTTCTTGAAGGCTTAATATGATTTTATTATTTCCTATATATTATATTTAAACAAAAAAGAAACAAAGGGAGTAAATTTCAGAAGCTTTTTTGGCAAATTCAAAAGCAAAGATTTCAACTTAACAAAGGTTACTATATATATGGTATTTTTGACAGACACAAAAATTGATGCTCTTTTCAAAACTGCAAAGCATTTATTAGTATTTTGAGTCTGAGATAGTCATTTATGAAGCACATCAGGAGACATGGAGCTCAACTGGAAAGCTTTTGAAAATGGTGTTGCGAGTTGCACTACTAATAGAGTAAAAGTTAAACCATACTCTGCTTTGTTGAAAAGAAGAGTTTGGTGCCCACTAATGAATGAGACTTCAAATTGAAATCTGAAACAAATTACTAAAAAAGTTGTGCTGTGATTTCAGTTCTTTACTGTGAATGAATAAGGGATCAGAGAGTGTTAAAGTAAATAGTGACAAGGAATGAAGTAATAGATCAGGGGTCAGCAACCTTTCAGAAGTGTTGTGCCGAATCTTCGTTTATTCACTCGAATTTAAGGTTTCGCGTGCCAATATTACATTTTAACATTTTTAGAAGGTCTCTTTCTATAAGTCTATAATATGTAACCAAACTATTGTTGTATGTAAAGTAAATAAGGTTTTTAAAATGTTTAAGAAGCTTCATTTAAAATTAAATTAAAATGCAGAGCCCCCGGACTGGTGGCCAGGGCCTGGGCAGTGTGAGTGCCACTGAAAATTAGCTTGTGTGCCGCCTTTGGCACATGTGCCATAGGTTGCCTACCCCTGTAATAAATCAATAAATGAGTTAGCAGCATGGATCAGTGTATTCCCCTTGCAGCATGTGTGTATTCACACTATATACGTTAATGTAAACATTTCACATAGAAAACAGCAGATCAAATAAAAACTAATATAAATCAACTCTGGCACTTACCCTTAAATCTCCATTTACAGTTCTGGATGTATGATTAAATGCTTGTGCAGGATCTTTGTTATAAACTTTAAGGAAAGATCTGTCCTGAATGTTCCTGGAATCAAAAACATCGAGAACGATAATAGATGAAAGGAGTTTTATTTTAGACATTTCCTTTGCTTGCCCTAAGGATTCAGGCAACAGACATCAACCACCATCAAGACATTGCTGCAACTGACCAATAAAAAAACCCTACTGCTATAAAATAGACACACAAATAACAAAACCTACTTCAGTTCTCTTTCCCATGGAAAGTATCATTCTTTCAGCACAGCTCCACACCCATAAAAACCAGGTGGTACTGAGTTTCTTTCAAGATCCCCCCCACGGAGTGAAAACACTTTGTAAGATAATAAAGCTGCAATATTTACAATGCACCCAAAAAGGTTTAAGTTAATATTTAAATACTTTATTGTGTACTCTACACAAACACATGAATTTCTGCTATTCTAATGAGCACAAATCAAAAGAAAAATACTCTTTTGAAATTATTCTTGAGGCAAATGTAACTTAGTTTGTTCACAAAACTGAAAACATTCCATAGCGATTAAGAACACATCAGCAAATGTAAAACCAAACTTTCAAGCCTCCAATCTTTCATAAAGCTTTTTTTTAAATAAAAAAAAGCACAGCTTTGATAAAAGCAACTACAGAATTTGATGCAAATTGTTGGAAGAGAAAACAAAAAGATTTTTAAGATTAGCACAAAGAGCCTTGTCATTCATACGTCTTTTTATAAACTGACTCATTCAGACAACAATCAGACAACAGATGTTTTACATTAGTCTCAAAACCTACCTTATAATAATTTCATAGATTAGAAATCTGCACTGAGTCCTGCTGATTTCTTGTTCAGGACTAATCAGCAACAATCTAATTAACGGTAACAATCTAAACACACTAATGTCCTTTCAAAACTGTGATTCCTTTCATTTCACAGTAGTGATTTCAAGAGAATTTGCACAGAAGACTGAATTCCTTTCCTCCAGGTACAGCTACAAGTTTAGTGGACTTATCTTACTCATTGGGATTATCATTTTAAAAAACTGAAGTGAAGCATTCTTGGGCTGGTCTAATTTCTTTCTTTTAAAGTCATATTACAGTCAGCGATTGCTTTGAATCTGTAACTAGTCAGAACTTGCACTGCTGCTGTAGACTTCAAGTAGTCTATTAAAAAACCACATAGCTGTACAGACAGATCAGTCCCATCTGTTTAAGAAATGTATGGTTAATGAGAAGTTTAGAGTTGATGAGAGTTAACTACATGTAGAATGTACAAGAAAATACCTACCCTGTAGCAAATTTATGTTCTTAGTTTATTTATGGCAGCATAAACTCTTTTCTGTCCTACTAATATGGAATTTAAGATAATATCAATATCTAAAAAAAGGTGACAGGTCTACGTTTAGTTAGTGAATAATTTGGGAACAATGTTTATGGTCTGTAAATTAAATAATATTCAGTGCCAACAGTGCAGATGTTACATATAAGGTAAGGACAAAATTCTGCTCAGAGATCTGCATGAAGACTCTAAACTACAGAATTCTGCTCTCCATATGGACATGGAATGATTCTTGGTTAATGTATTTTTCAATGCAAGGAAAGTTCTCTCATTTTCCAGTTCATTCTTAGCTCACAAATGATGATGGCATATACAGAGGCAAGGTGGGTGAGGTAATATCTTTAATTGGACCAAACTTAATCTACTCTCTTTTCTATCTCAAAAATGATGGTTGAGAGAGGTTACTCAACTAATGTCAAGTTTTGTTTAAAAATAATCTCCATAGCTATCTTGTAGAAATATGACAGCTTGAAGTAAAGTAGTAAAAGAGAGTGCATTTGATCTCTGAATTGAATTGTATTTGCACCATAACTCCATTCCACTCCACCTGAAACTTTTCTGATAACAGGTACACATTTGTGTATTTTTTTTATTTGCACATCTGTTTTGCATTCACTATTTGACGGTGTTAGAGCTGAACACTTTTCCTCCTGTCCCTCCTTCTCTTCTGCTTTGCTCTTGTCATTTTGTGTCTGTTCTGGAATTTATCATACACTATCTTACGAACAGTCTGGTATAAATATATGCCACATATCCCTAACTATTTTTCACACCATAACAAATCTGTGGTCAGCCACATGGTTGTAACTGCTGTGCAAGTTGGCCACTGGGAACTTCTTGGTGGTTATGGGTTAACATTCTGATCCTTCTGCTCCAAAAGCACAGATACCAACTGGTGTCAGAAGTTCAGGGCTTAAGAAACATGGTTGAGCAGCTCTGATTCCATCCAACAGAGGACACGCACATACATACATACAAACCAGGTCTTTACAATATTATTTGTCTGCAGTATTGGCTGAGTTCAGAAGTATTTTTAATTATTATTATTAATTATTTGTATTAATGTAGCATCTAGGACCAGCAGCAGGTATTCAGTTGCCCAGTCCTGATGGAAACTAGAGCAGCAGTGGGTGCACTCCAGCCTCTGCCACTGGCATAACGGATTGTACACTGGTGGTAGATCATAAATAGTGGAGCTCTGCTCCATGACACTCCCTCCAGCCCACACTGTGTCCCAAAACACCCATGACACTTCCCCACTACCCCTCACATCAGACTTTCTGTCAGTAGAGACAGGGATCTGTTTTAAGGCCACTTTGTGAATTTGGCCTATAGGTTTATTTTATGTTTAATATTTCAAATATACATGTTTTGGTAAAAACACAATAAATATTAATTGTAAAAGCTAACCAAACTTATCTGTACTGAATGAATATTTAAATAAAGTATATCATACATATACGGCTTGTGCAACAGATGTGGTACATATAGCTAAAGGCATGTGTCAAACTGTGAAAACCCCAAATTACTCAGACACCACTGAACTTGCCTCAATGTGTCAGACCTGATATTTGTTAGATATTTATCAGCTTTACTCTTTTTCATGCTAATGATGCACTGCAGAAAAAAACCAAACCAACCGTAGTTCCATGTTTACCTACCTTACATCATTTAGTTCATAGTATATGTTTCTGCTCTCGTCCTTGATGTAAATGGCAACACTGGGAGACTCCAGCATTTTCATTGTCAGCTGCTGGGGGAAGGCACTTACAAAGAGGGCACGAATTGTGTCTGTGCTTGTAATTTCATTCGGCATCCTTAACTGTTTTGTTTCATCTCCATACTGAAGATATAAAACTCCTAAAAGCAAAATACAATTGAAGATTTTTTAAAAAAAAAATGCATGGAATAAACCTAGACTCCAAAGTCCACATAGAAAAACACATCAAATATTTAAATCTACACTAGACTAAGCAAAGCTAGATGTCTCTGTCTCACACACAGCGTATCTTTTCACTACAATACTGGAATGAAGAATAAAAACAGTCTTATGGATATTGATTATTTGTTTCTATACCACAGAGTTTTCCCAGAGCAGCATGTTATTGCAAGGAATCTATTTTTACTGTTCTTTAGTTAGATCAAAAGTTTACATTAAAAGAGTTAATTTAAAAATAATACTAAAATGAACCCATACCAGAAGGAAGATGCAGGTAACTCATGGGAAATTTTCTGTCAGCTGAGGGAAAAATTAATCCTTGTATCACTTAGGTTCTTTTAAGCATAAACTCTTTGTTTTAACTTCACACTTACTCAACAATGGGTTTGATTTTCAAAACCAGCTCCCCATTTTTTCAAGCATAATTTTGTGCCCACAACTGATTTATCAGCAATTTATTTATTTATAAAATTATAGGTGAAATTCATAGTAAGAACAAAGCTGAAGTCACTAAAAAGCACATCTAGCCTGAATATCATCCACTTTAATGTTTAGTGTTTCTGTGTGACATGGTTTGCAACCTTAACAGTAACCTCTAACACATTATGTTATAGTATAGTAGAGGGGGGCAGAAAGAAAGAATCTGAGTCACATATCGATAGATTTATAGATTTTAAAGCCAAAAAGGATAATTCTGATAATCTAGTTTGGCTTTCTGCATAACACAGACTAACAAACCTCCCTTAGCAATTTCTGCATTAAGCCTATAACTTTTGGTTGAGCTTGAGTACATCTTTCAGAAAGGCATCTAGTCTTGATTTAAACATTTCAAGTGATGGAGAACCATCATACGTAGGTAAGTTGTTCCAACAGTTATTTACCATCACGGTTAATATTTTGCACTTTATTTCTAGTCTCACTTTGTCTAGCTTCAGTTTCCAAAGACTGGATTTTGTTAGGTCTTTTTCTATTAGATTAAAGAGCCATCTACTATCAGAAATCTCTTTTCCTATGTACATACTTGGGGACCATGATCAAGTCACCTCTTAAATTTCTCCTGGATAAACTAAATAGATTGAGCTTCGTAAGTCTCTCAGTACTAGGCATGGTTTCCAGACCTACTTTTTTCTCATCAAAAGTAAATGTCAATATTTTGCAATTATATACTGCAGTGCCTTTCATCAAAGGATCTCAAAACAAACAGACTTTAATTAATTGTGTCCAACAATATTTCCCTGAGGTAGGCAAGTATTGTAATATATTCATTTTACAGATGGGCAAATGGAGACACAAAGGCAGTCCTCCCCTTGTGGAGGCTCCTATTTTCTCCCACTGGACCTTGCTCACTAGGGGTGAGATTCTCACTCCAACACCATCCCCTTTTGACAGACTGACATAAAAGGGCATAAAAAGCCTTGGAGAGGCTGGCCAGGGGAGAATTCCCCCAGTGTAGGAGCTGAGGAAGACAGCCACAGACTATCCTGCAAGACCTGACATCTGGGCCATGCCAGGGGTAGGAAGGACATGTTGGGGGTGGGGCCACAGCCTGTCTATAGGCATCTGAGGACAGGCTGATATGATGTTAGAGAGCCCTGAGGGGCTACCTAAGTTACACCAGTGGCCTCTTCAGCCCCCTGAATCAGGAGGGCACAAAGGTACTTGAAGAGAATGACAGATCTGCTCAAATGTGACTATGTTGCTCTTTCTTGGTTAGTCCTCAGAAGATATAAGCCACAATACTAGCAACTCATTTTCTCCTTTAAGTCAGCTGGTTTTTTTTTGTAAGGGAACAGAAATGCCTAAATAATATCCCTACTGATGATCATGCAGTCTATGGGGCTACAGCACAAATTACAAAACCTATTTAGGTAGTGATAGCTTGGTTTAAGGTCAAAATTGGTTATACCACCAATGATGGGGTGGTGGAAGGGTTTTTATTTTATATATTCATGAGCTACCACCAGTAACTAAAAGTTTGTGCTGAAGTCCTCGGACATGAAGCCATTTACTGAAAAATATAGAAGACATATTAATCTAAGATGAGTTTTCTTTATACTCAGCTCTTCGTATTTTTCTCACTATGTTGCCCATAATTGCTATAAATGAGTGAATGCACATTTTGGCAGCTGTTCCCACAATCAGTGAGTAGATAATTGTACCTGGAGCAAGAGAAGGCAGAACATGTTAATTTTTATGCATACTAATCAGACTCCTCAACACCAGCTAACCATTATTTAATATTAGGCTGCTTTTAAAATGACACTGTCAGTACCTTTTCTATACTATTATGAATGGATCATATTGTTACGAGCTGGGTTAAACCTTGTTATGGGTTGAATTACAGCCTCATTGAAAATGAGGTGTGAACATGCCCTTCAATTAAGATAGGTGTAAGACACAGTTAAGGAGCCATACCTAAAACATTGACGTAACCTAGTCTGCCCAGTAACTAGCAACACATGGGTGCACGGCTCCATTGGACATTGTTCTGACCAGATGCGCTTGTGGCATAGGTGCTGGAACTAGGGGAGCGGGGGTGGCATAGAAGAAGGTGCTGCAGCATCCCCTGGCTTGAAGTGGTTTCCATCATATACAAGATTTACAGTTTGATTCAATGGCTCTCAGCATCCCCAGTATACAAATTGTTCCAGCACCACTGGCATGTGGGGAAAAAGTCTAGCTGGAAGGGACAGTCAAGAAACAGAGAAACCCAAAGGCAGCAAGAAAGCCAAGCAGTAGCCTGTAACCACAGCATGACCCTGAAAAAAGCCTAGCAAAAGGTTCTGGGTCAGGGTTGCTGGATGAGGGAAGATTGGGCCTGTAAACTAAGAAACGACTCCTTTTGTTTCTGGTTCCTCCTGTGTTTGGAGAAGCAGGACATTATACATTCCTTGTAAATGAATAAGATTGCATCCAACAAAATACCAGACTCCATCATCAGTTTCTACTTCCAGCTGAAACATCCCCAGGGTCCTGAATCGACTAGCTGCTCGGGTCAAAAAGGTGTAACAATATCATCCTGTGTCACTAAGGTTGCACTCAGGTTTCATTACAAACTCTATTTTTAACCTTTTACTTTGGTAGGCAAAACTAGATTGACCTGAAAATTGCCAGATTTACTCCAAAGGTTTAGGAGAATTTTTCCAAAAGTTTATTTTTTTTTAAAAATGGCCTATACCTCAAAAACTGTTAAGTTAATTTTCTTTACTCTGAATTGAAATTATGATTTTTTTGTTAAACATCCTTGAGAACTCATGTAGTAGATATATTTGAAGAAAATAAGCTGTAATTAATCAACATTTTAATGACTATATCTAACCCCTGTATTCACTGTTCTTAAGCAAACAAAAAGTTTTTGCGTGTGATTACTTTCAGAGTATACGAGAATTTTTCTTTGAAGGTGTTGTTCAAAATATTTTTCAGTTGACAAAAAATGCTTAAAATGACACTTTAAAAGCGATATATCGATACCATATTTTTAAAGAACTCAGTACACAAACAAAAATGTTGTTAACTTTAAACTAAGTTTGCTACTAAGTACGTATGAATATCAAGAAATGTTAGTTTAAAACAAAACAAAAAAACCCCTTTAGGGCTTAAAGGGTTTGGAACATTCCCAAACAGCCTTAACTCTGCCCTTCCTCACACACCCTCAACCTATATATCAGAAACTCACTTACAGTTGTTTTAATGTAGATTTTCCAAATAAACTTGTATCTAGTCTGGAATTATTGTTCCTTAACAATATCGAGGTTTTATTTAGAAATCACAGAGACCTTTGGTCCATAAACGTATTAGCATGGGAAAGAACATTTTCAAAGGTATTATGGTAAATTCTCCTTCTCCTATTCTCCCTTATATTACATACTTTTAAAAAGCCACTGCCTTTTCCATTGATTTGCCTGATCCGTGTCATAATATAGCAGTTGTCAAGGTTCCTTCCCCACTCTGAACTCTCGGGTACAGATGTGGGGACCTGCATGAAAGACCCCCTAAGCTTATTCTTACCAGCTTAGATTAAACGCTATCACCACCAAAGTGTTACACAAAGAACAGGGGAAGTGCCCACTTGGAAATGTCTTTCCCCCCAAAAAATATTCCCCCAAGCACTACACCCCCTTTCCTGGGGAAGGCTTGATAAAAATCTTCACCAATTTGCATAGGTGAACCCAGACCCAAACCCTTGGATCTTAAGACCAATGAAAAAGCAATCAGGTTCTTAAAAGAGAATTTTAATTGAAGAAAGAATAAAAGAATCACCTCTGTAAAATTAGGATGGTAAATACCTTACAGGGTAATCAGATTCAAAACATAGAGAATCCCTCTAGGCAAAACCTTAAGTTACAAAAAGACACAAAAACAGGAATATACATTCCATTCAGCACAACTTATTTCATCAGCCATTTAAACAAAACAGAATCTAACGCATATCTAACTAGATAGCTTACTAACTCTTTACAGGAGTTCTGACCTGCATTCCTGCTCTGGTCCTGGCAAAAGCATCACACAGACCGAGAGAGACCCTTTGTTTCCCCCCCCCCGCCCCCCCTCCAGCTTTGAAAGTATCTTGTCTCCTCATTGGTCATTTTGGTCAGGTGCCAGTGAGGTTATCTTAGCTTCTTAATCCTTTACAGGTGAAAGGGTTTTTCCTCTGGCCAGGAGGGATTTAAAGGTGCTTACCCTTCCCTTTATATTTATGACAGCAGTACTTTAGGGTATTTCCTGTTTGAGAAAACTAGCTGTTCATTCCGAAAAATCCTCCTTTCGGCATGATAGAAGAAAAAGGGACTTTCAGATCCATTATTTTAAATCATTCACATTGTTCCATACACACATCTCGTCAGGCTGAAACTGGGACAGCTGGCAACACCCTAATGCCCAGCTTGAGGGAAGCAGCTGCACCCCTACAATCACTTCTTATTGTCAACTAATAAATTACTCATATTAAAACTAAAGCAAGAGGAAATAGTGTCTAACCCTGGTGCAGCTCTCATTAGGACAACAGCATAGCTGCCAGCAAAGCCGATGGAAAGGGAGCCAAAGGAAACAAATGCTAATGTTTTCATGCATCCTAATGCTCTTTCTGCACTTACTCTTCTGTCACAACAGATTCGCCAGAAAGATTAAGATTGTGCTGAGTTTTTACAAACACAAAACAAACAAGACAATAATGCAGCATGTAATAGGCTTAACTTCAGGAGGACAGGTAACATTTATGTGAATAATGAAGGCTATACTATATAGCACATCTGAAAGTAGTAACTTGAGTCAGGTTTCAGAGTAACAGCCGTGTTAGTCTGTATTCGCAAAAAGAAAAGGAATACTTGTGGCACCTTAGAGACTAACCAATTTATTTGAGCATAAGCTTTCGTAGCTCACGAAAGCTTATGCTCAAATAAATTGGTTAGTCTCTAAGGTGCCACAAGTACTCCTTTTCTTTTAACTTGAGTCAAAAGTTAATGAATGTTAAAAAATGCTACTGCTGCTAATTCTAGGCATGTCTATAGCACCTTCAGTTTTAGAACTTGTCTACATTTATAAACAAACTATACTGGCAAACCCTCCTAGTGCAGACGTAGCTTATTGTAGCAAAAAAGTCCTTTTGCCAGTAAAGCTTATACCAGTTTCCCAAGTGAAATAAAGCCATGCTGGCAAAAGGCCTTTTTTTGCCAGTTTAACCGTGATTACAGTAGGGCTTTTGCTGCCTCAGCTATGTCAGCAAAAAATCATGCCCCTAAACAACATAGAATATGCTAGCAAAACTTTTAAGCATAGAGAAGGCCTTAGGTTTCTTAAAGCATTTTACAAACATTATTTCATTAAAGCTTCATTAACAACATTCCTGTGGGGTAGGAAAGTGCAGTTTACAGATGGAAACAGTGAAGAACAAGGAGATGAAGTGATTTGTCCAAGGACACAAAGAACAGCTATGGAAAAGCTAGAAGTAGAAACCAGGTCTCCCCGATTGCCCTATGGTCTAACCATAAGACTCTCCTTTCTCCACATATAGATCTCTACAATAAATGAGATCCTAATTCTGCTTTTCCTTCTAAGAAGGTTCAGTTAGAAAAAGGTTTTCAAAAAGTTCATCCTCCGTCTCAGGGTTGGTCTAAACACAAATTTTCACCAGTTTAACTTAAGATGTGCCATCAAACTGGTTTTATTAAACCAGCGTTAGATGAGGCTTCAGTGTGAGGCCATTCTTATATGCAAGATAAACAGATCTAAACCAGGTTTAAACCAGTGTAAGGGTATCCCCTAACAAAGTTGTAAATCAATTTAACACCACAACTTTACTTAAACCAGCACAACTTTGTGAATAGACCATGCATCATCAGGCTTCCAAATCTCTCTCACACACAGAGAGAGAGAGAGAGAGAGAGAGAGAGAGAGAAAATATGCACACAATTGAATCTAGACAAATTCCGAATGGAAATAAGGTGTAGATTTTTTACTGTGAAGATAATTAACCATTGGAACAATTTACCAAGGGTTGTGGTGGATTCTCCATCATTGATAATTTTCAAATCAAGATTGGATGTTTTTCTAAAAGACATGGTCTAGGAATTATTTTGAGGGAGGTGTATGGCCTGTGTTACACAGGAGGTCAGATGATCACAATGGTCCCTTCTGGCCTTGGAGTCTACGCATCTCTGAAGTAGTGGAGAAAAACAAGTTAAAATACTTGATAAACTGTTTAAGAATAATTAATAATTAAGAATAAATAATAATAGTAAGTAATGTCAACTTCAAAGCACTTCACAAACATTAGATAATCCTCACAATATTCATTTCAAGTCGGTAAGTACTATTATCCCCATTATACAGAAGGGGAAATTGACGCAGAAGGGTTAACCAACACTACAGAGGGAGCCACAGCTAAAACTGGAACTCAGGAATTCCTGTTTCCACTAAATCACATCTCTGCCTGTCTCACTAAATCACTGTGTAGTCGGACACTTTCTAAGGCTACATTTCTGACACCCCTACTGATGTTGAGCAGCAGCTTACTCCACAAGTGGTCTCATTGACATCAATGTAACAACTATTTAATATCAATAAGGGTGTCAGAATCTGGCCCAAAGTGAATATTGGAATATTGGTACTAATGCTCCCCAACAAACAGATCAGATTTCACCATGAATGTTATCTGAGACAAATATAGTATAGTATTTAAGGGTGTAACAGAGGTCAAAACCCATATTGTTCTTCTTAGACATGTATCAGACAAATAGAGATAACACACATTGGTGTCCTTATCAGTGAATTCTGCAGACACACACATAACTTTGCTACAGCAACACTTCTTGTAATGGAGAAGAAATTCCTTAGTATACAGTTGTTACTATCCCCATGCTCAACACTAGCCTTTCCAGCTATACAACACATTCTTTCAGAACTATTCTGAGGTCATTGCCATCATCCTTGTGGTATTTCTAGCCTGAAGCTCTAGTACTATTTCCTTTAGCTACTCTCTGCTGATAATATCAATCCTCTACATTTAAAAAGGGGTCTCTTAATATTCTTAGCTACCTTCACAGAATCAATGGGCACAATCTGTGGCATGAAATAAATCTAAAAGTATATGTTTAATTTAATTTTCTTTCTACCAGAATAGCCTGAATAGTTTTGTTCAAGGTTCTTCAGCTGTCTGGTCGGGTTTTTCAGTAAAGATAGAAAAAATGTCGGGTTTAGTTCCTTAAATCTACATACTGCTAATCTGTCCATAACCTGCTATTTACTGAGACTAGCTGTAATAGGTCTGTTTTATCACAAAAAGAATACACAGAGAATGCTAGGGTTATATTTTATTTCTACCAGTGTATTCCATGAAGTTGGGATGTGTATTCCACGCACCACTCAAATAGGAAAGATTGTAGAGTTTTACGTGTGCCTACTGCAAATGGATGAGTTTAGCCTGGATCACAGGAAAAAAGTTTAAATAAAATACTAGTACTTTTGCTTAGAGAAGAACGGAAGAGAATCCAGGTGGTCACAACTAAAACCTATGATGCTTAAACTGTCATCTTTTTATATGTCAAAGTTCACAACTCAGTTAGATGAATGGGGCAGTTCATGCTTCTCAAAACCATTGTTTCAGGCTGTCAGATTTTGGACACCACTGCTTCAGTTTACTCAGCAAATTCTACAGTATCAAGGAATACAGAAGGTTCTGCTTATCACTATAAAGGACAAATATCCATGTTCATACTTTCAGATCTCATGGCAGACTTCAGCACTATTAGTGATAAGAAGCTGCTGACCCATAAGACCTGGCATGGGACTGGGCTGCACAACCGCAATGCAGTTTAGCTGGGACTGACTGGGAAAGCCACGTGTAGGTTTCAACCAGTTCAGCATTCAGCAGCCCACCTTCTGAATGTGACAGATTAACAAGAGCATATTACACAGGGGCTAAGCATATTACAATGGGTCCGTGATGCCAGATATGATTCAAGGACTTGTTAACTAATTTTTAAAACACTTTATGCTCTAGTAAGTGATCTGGATACCAGTGAGAGACCATCCTTCACTCTGCATTTTACTGCAGAAGCAGCTATGGGCAGGGACATTAAAGCTGATGGTCCCTCAGACCAAAATTCTTAGGGGCTTGCAACAGGTATTGCTTGGGGATAAGGAGCAGTAGGGAGTTCAATAACCAAGGGGCTCTCTCTGTCATGGTAAGCTCAAACTTTTCCACATTAATACCTTTGGACCACTGTGCTAGACTTGCTACTTGATATTAAACATGGAAGGGGGATTTGCATGTACGGTGGAAGGTAGGATTTGGCCTATTTTTATTGTTTTTCAGTGGTTATCCATAAATAATTTGCCAATTTTAGTGTACAGATGTGGATAGAGCACTGGACTGGAAGTCAGAAGACCTGGGTTCTAATTCAGGCTCTGCTACCGACCAGCAGTTCAACCTTGTACCAGTCACTCCATTGTCTCTGTGTCTGTGTTTCCACCCTCCCTCCTCTCACCAGGCATTTTGGTCTTGTTTGTTTAGATCACAAGCTCTTCAGAGCAGCAATTGTCTCTCACTACATGTTCATATATTACCTAGCACAACGAGGCCCGGATTTTGGGTCGGGATCCCTTGGTACTACTGTAATACAAATAAATAACAATAATGAAAAAGTCTTGCTCAAGAAAAACAGCAGGGGAAATAAACAGTCCCAGAAATGTGCCTATGTAGCTACATTTCAAGCTAAACCTGTCTCTGAAGGCGTGCTCTGACTCAGGGGCCTGATTCTCCCCTCCATTTCAGCTGTTTTACACCAGTGCAACTGCACTGAAGCCATTTCAGACTTACACTTGACACAAACTGTTGTACCAAAGAGGAGATTCAGGCCTCATATCATTTGACCCACAGTATACACTGAGCCTATCGTATAATGGTTTTCAGCACAATGTGTATGTGCCGAGGCTGTAATGCTAGAAAGGATTCTGGTTCCCTGGAACAAATTTTTTATTCCTCAGGTGCACACAAGAGATATCCGCTCACACATAAAGGAAGAATAGATTAAATAAACACCACATGTGATTACCCAGCTTCTCTTGGGAAGGTGTACATTTCACTCTTCCCCTGGGTATAGTCCAAGAAAATGTGTAAGTACAGTAAATGGAGCATGAAAGCTTTTATGGACTAGCATATACTGGTATGGTTGTTTACCTCGCTTTGTTTTTTCTGCTGCAAAATGTTTCAAGTAAGATAAAATATTTCTTTTGAAGCCCAATAAACGTCGGTCATGATTTTAAACTAAGGAAGGAGATGAAGTCTAGAAAGAACTGACCAGAAAAACTAGAGTTACCTTAGGATATTTTCATTTCCTAGGATTCCTGTTTCAACCCCATAATTGAAACTGGTTGTTTCAGGCTGTTTTTCCTGCAGAACTGCCAGCCAATTCTAATTTTTCTGACTACGATAGCAAATAAGTACATGTTCATTTTTGCATGTTGATGTGCTTTTCATGCATTACAGAGTCAATAGACAGGACGGGGAAAATGATTTGAGAGGATTAACTACATTAAAGCCATACACAGTCCTTAATTTGAGATGCAATTCCCAATGTCTTCCAGGAGAGTTCCTCCCTCTGGTTCACCAGCTGTATGATATATGGCCTAAAGGCAGTGGTGGATTAAACCTAGAGGCCTAATCCAAAACCCAGTAAATCATTGGGATTTGAATCAGGTCCTAAATAGGGCTGGATCCAATCTTAGCAGAAAAACCTCAAAAACAAATCAAGGGCCTCCTCCACAGATTTTAAAATTTTATAGAAACCTGACAACATACATTGCATGCATACACACACAAAGCTAATCCCAAACATAAAAGTACATAATCCCGGTTAATCACATAGGATGGAGCACTACACAGAATCAGGAGACCTGGGGTCTATTCCCAGCTACACCACTGGCCTTCTGGGATACTTCAGGCAAGTCACTTCTGCCTCTCTGCTCCAGTTTCCCCATCTGTAAAATGGGGATAATGATACTGACCTGCTTTGTAAAAAAGCTTTGACATTGTGGCAAAGTTCCTCCTCTGCCTCGGTGGGTCCTGCACTTTTTGGCGGATTTGCTCACCTCAGAGGTTAACGGCAGCCTGCAGTTTGGCCGCTTCTGCTAGAGGCTCAAACCTGCCATTCACTCAGCTAACCTCATCACTGGCCAGCATGGGGGAAATGGAGAACAATCTCCACAGTCTCTCATCCCACCTAGTGGGTCAGGGACAGGCCAGATCCCTTTCAAAATAAGACCTTCCCTTCTGGTGTTGCTCACAGACCGGGTCAACTCCTTCTGTGTCTGATCCGGGCCCCCCCTCTACACCGGGTTCCAGCTCAGGGCCCTATGTCTATGTCTTCTGTATCAGCTGCATGATAGCTACAGCTGCAACTCCCTGGGCTACTTCCCCATGGTCTCCCTCCAGCACCTTCTTTATCCTCACCGCAGGATCTTCCTCCTGAGGCCTGATCCCGCTTGTACTCCTCAGTCTTCCAGCAGCACGGCTTCTCACTCCCTGATCCTTGCACGCCCTCCACTAACTGATGGGAGGTCCTTTTTAAACCAGGTGACCTGATTAGCCTGCCTACCATAATTGATTCTAGTAAGTTCTTAATTGGCTCCAGGTGTCTTAATTAGCTTGCCTGTCTTAATTGGTTCTAGCAGGTCCCTGATTGCTCTAGGGCAGCCCCTGCTCTGGTCACTCAAGGAACAGAAAACTATTCATCCAGTGACCAGTAAATTTTAATTCTACCAGACTCATGTACCCCACTGGTCTGGGTCTGTCACATAATCTATTGATGAAATGCACTATTGGCTGCAAGGGCTAGGTGTTATTCAATTAGTTATTATAGAGCTAAATATTTATGATGATGATGATGTCTGAATTATGTGGCAGTGAAATCTTTACTCAAACCACTGAAATCTGTCTGTCCGTACTGAAGTAGAGAGTCATGAGATAAAACATTAGGGAAGATTTTAAAAGTCCAGTCCCCCCACTGTGTCATTACTTAAGCATGTGTGTAATGCTACTCTTATGAGAAGTCCCACTGAAGCAAACTGAAGCTTAAGTACTGGCAGGATCAGGCAGTTTCCGGTTAAAATCACTGCTGACAAAGTCAATTGACTACTTAGGTGAGCAGGCGAAAACACCTCTCACAGTAGGGTTATTGTATTATACGTCAAAATACATCCAAAGGTCACCCTGTCCCAAAACCACTGACCAAGATTTAGTAATGATCTGTCACCGTGGTGGTATAACTCAATATAGCTCTTAAGACATGTAAACTAGCATTGGTAGTCAGTATAAATGGCAGCTTGACATCTGGACATGCCAGAATTGAAGCAGTCATAAGTCTCCTTTCCAACTCTTCAAAAGCACATTTACACTCTGGTGTCCACTTAAAAGGTACTATCCTAGCCCTTCTTTTTGGGCTTCCCCCCTAGCTAATGCAAAGGACAGGGGATCTGTGAAACTTCAGTAGTTACTCATAAAACTGAGCATTTTCCTAACTTCAGTCAGACTCTGTGGTGTTGGCCAATTTTCGAGTGCCTTCATCTCTGGACTAACAGCAATTCCCTGAGCCAACACCACATGTCCCAGAAATTTAACTTTGATACTGAGTAATTTACATTTAGTAGGTTTTAACTTTAGTTCGTGTTTGACCAACATGATCAGAACCAAATCTAATCACTCCAAGTGTTTGTTAAAATTCTGTGAGAACACGAGTATATTGTCTAAATAAATTAGGAGAATCTTAAACAGCTGATCTCTTCATAGTGTCTCCACCAATCTTTGTAAGGTGGATGGAGCATTACATAAACCAAGGGGCATGTGAATACACTAAAACTGTCCAAATGGGGTAGTCATGGCCATTTCCCCAAAATCTGCAGGCCCCATAGCCACCTGGAAATATCCAGCCATTAAATCAAGGGCGGAGAACAGAATGGCTTGTCCCAATGCATCTAGTGATTCCTCTATCCTTGGCAATGGATAGACATCTTTCCTTGTCACCATGTTCAAATTTCTGTAATCACAGCAGAACTGTACGCACCCATCCACATTTCTGATGATCACAGAAGGAGAAGCCCAAGGAACTTTTTCTGAGAATTCCTTGAGACACTAATTGTTGTACATGGTTCTTGAATTCCTTGTACACATATGGAGAAACTATTCTATGTCTGTGCTTTATGGGTACTGCATTTCCAGTGGGTATATAATGCACCACTACTTCAATATACCCGAGACCACTATCAGATTTGGAAACACATCTTTATGTTTCTGGAGTAGCTCTCTTAAATATTGTTTCTCAGTAGGACTCAACAGTTCCCAATCTACTTTCATGGGAACAGTTTCTGGCTTCTGCTTTTTGTGATGGTCTCTCTTTCTCTTTTCCTGAGCCTCTTGAACCCTCACTACAGCTCCTTCTTGTCTATACTCCAAGATTTCTGGAGGCTCTATCCTGACTGGTCATATGATCTCAGCTCCCCAGGTCCAGGGAGATAACCAGGCTGCTCAGACACTAGCATTCAACAATCAGACTGGCACCACTCCTTCCTGAGATTTTGCACTGCATATGAGCTAAGACAACCCCTCTGGTAAGCTTGTCATCATAGTTGGAGTGATTAGAACTTGCCTTGAGGATAGTCCCTCTGGGTGAAAACAATGACCTTGCACCACTCACTCGTAAGTGGAATTGTGACATTTTAATCCCAGCTACTTGCACATGTCCAATCTTCCCTGGCCACCAAACCTTCTGACACTGAGCATTTACTCTCGCCCAGATGTGTGACCCTCTCCTTGTGGTACAGTCCTCCTGAAAGCTGCAATAGGGTCCAAAAAGGCCATCTAAATCCTTCAGGATGCTCCAACCCAGAATCCTGGGAACTCCAATCACACTGTCTTCTGGACTCAAATAATCATCCTGCACAATGAAAACACACTTCTGAGACAATACTTGCCCTAAACACCAAATATCTGCCTCCAAACATCCAATTACCAGAATATCTATTAGCTGCCTCAATTTTACCCAGCTGGCATCTGCCACAGCATTAGGTCTCTCAAAGTTCTTATAAAAGTAACTTGCCATCTGAGTGGTGACTTTAAACCCAAGGTCAAGTAAATAAAATGTGTCTTCAAGTCTCCGATCTCCACTTCCACAATGGGGCAGGCTCCAAAAGCTCTGGCCCTCTGTTTTTCTATCCGTAGACTTGCCATATATAAATCCATTCTAGGTGAAATATTGTGTGTCTCATCCCCCTTTCAAGAGTGTCTTCTGCCCTGACTTGAGTTTCACACTTCAACTGTCTCTCTATCAAGAGAGGAAATTCTTTCTTGATCTTTTCAGTTACGTGGTCATTCTCTCCAGATGTGACTGGACTCACGGCATCCATAGCAAACCAGGTTGACCTATCCATCTTGTAATGGAGACCTCTTGCAATTTTCTGCCCCTCAGAAAGCACTGTTTGCTTTGGTCCAAGTGAAAGGTTTGGTTGATGCACTGTTAAAAAGCTCTTCTTATTGATCACTAAATCTTTGTACTGCTTTCTTCAAACTCTCCAAGACAGTAGGGGTATTCTCCAAATCAGCCATGAAGATTCAGTTGGCTATTTCATTTTTTCCTCTATAACTACTTTTATTTGCAACTTCTTCCAAATTCTTTTCATCCTCCTCAGACCACTCAATGGTTGCCCTTAACAGGTCAGGAAAAGTCAGTGTATGCTGCTCCTTGAATCTCTTCTTCATTTCATGTCTTAACTCATCATCCCTCAGTCCTATCACTAGTTGATCCTTCTGGATGGCATCTGGGTCTGTCACTTGGCTCTTATCTTGATTCTGCACTTTGGAGAGTCTCTCCTGTAGATTGTAGGCAAAATTCCTGTTTCACCCTCTTCCTGCTTTCTCTCATGAAATTCTCATGAGCGATTTCCAACAGGAGCCTTGTCCCCATACACACGAATCAGCAACTTGAAAATGTTCTCTGTGCTCTCTTCTCCAGAGGAATAAGGTACTTTACAGTGTCTTTGGCTTGTCCTTTCAGGTGGTCCTTAACAACCTCAATGCCTCGGGCAGAGTGGACATTTGCCCTGTAATTCTGAGCTCTTGCTCAGTCAATAAGGTCTATAGTGCTTTCAACTGTGCCTTGTGCCCCTCCATGATGCATTCTGTTGACTCAGAGATACCATTCACCAGTCCAGAGATAAAGTTACTACAATACTCAGCTCTGGTCCCCTACACTAAACTGACCTCATCTGTTTGTGATGCCAAACAGATGTAAACAGACCTCTCAGTGTAGGATTATAGTGTTACATTTGAAATACATCCAAGGGTCACTGCATCCCAAAACCATCGATCAAGATTTAGTAATGGTCCGTTACAGTGGTGGTTTAATCTACTCAGCAGGTGAGAGCTGGGGGTATGTTACACCATAATAAAAGGTTATTTAATGGTAGCCAAGATAATACAACTAGCTGTCAAAAAATAACATAGTAGGGACTCTATTTAAACCAGAGCAAACAGAACTGGATTCTACCTACCTACAATAGATCAAATAGATTAAGAATATATATATCATAAAAATATATAATGGTTTGGAGATATATATATATAAAAATACACACACACACACACAGAGTAACTAACTTACTACTGAGTGTACTTAGCTAAATATAACCTCTAAATACAGAAATATATCTATATCTCTATATGCACAGGCTAGTATCTTATAGGTTATTTTTTTTCTAGTTCAAGGTTCCCCTTTCCTCAGCTACCTCACTGGATGCTGTCTGACACCCCGGCCAATCTTTGAGTCTCACATACTTCTTGTGACTTCCTGAAGATATAGCCTTAAATCCAGTGACACTTGCAGCAGTGCAAATCAAATCAGACCCACTAGATCTCAAGGCCCTTGGCTCTCCTGTTCTGGATCTAGGGAACCACATGGATCGATGATAGATGACCGGAACCAATGGTCAGGAACACACCATCAGACATGGACTGACTTAACCAACCAGCTTTAAATGAAAGGGACCCTCTTCTGCACATCTGTTTGTCCTGCTCAGTCTCAGTCTCTCCACTTACTCTTGGTTTCTCTCAGCCCTGATTTCCCTCTGTCCCTCTGGCTGCCCTCTCATCCTCTGCCTGTTTCTCTCAGTTTACTTACAGACTCTGTTTCTCTCTCTCTCTCTCTTTCACTGGCTTCCCCAACATGCCTCTGTCCCTAAACCTTCCCCCTCCTCCCCTCCAGCTGTCACTTCCCCTCCCATTGAAGGTCAGGACCACCTCCTATAAGTTTTTCAGAGGGATGGGCTAACCGCTGTCCGTAAAAGTATGCATTCATTCTGAACATCCACTTCCCCCAAATGATATATCCGCACACAGGGTCAAGTCCTTTTACGTTTATTTAAATAAGTTATGCAATGTGCTTATGTGTTTGCAGAACAAGGGCCCAAATATAAGGACCAGTGGATTTTTAAAAGACATTTCAGGGAAGAAACTTCTCTGAATGGTCCACTTCAGCTGCTCTGGCTCCTTCTCCCAAAGCAGGGAGCCATGAATATCACCAGCTATTGTATACCAGCTTTCCAAGCAGGCAGGCTGGCTGCTGGTTATCCTTCTTCTCTCAGATCCCAGCATAACCTTGTCCCCAAGGGTAAGGTAAGAATCAATCAGATCCCATGCTGGGTCTATCTGTTGTGGCATGGCTGCCCAACAGAAGTGAGTGGGAGAGTCCACTGGGCTGGGCAGAGAGGGAGATGGGGTGTGTGAAGTTGCCCCCTCTTTTGAGTGCCTACAGACTGCAGCCAGCACTCAGTGGAGATACCGTCAGGTAGGAGTAAGGCCAGGAGCCAGCTATGCACTGGTGTTCTTGACCCCCTCTTCAGTTACCACTCTCTCCTGCTCCCAAGTCCCCATGGCAGACCCCAACACTCTTTGTCAGTGTCCTCCTCCAATGGCTCCTCAGATCCAAGCCTTTGTGTGTCCATGTACCCCCTTCCCAGTCTGGTATCCAGAGCTATGGATTCTGCCTTAATCCAACCCTGTTTATAGTGCCCAATCCTGAGAAACACTGAGAACCTGCAACTCCCATTGTCTTTAGTAGAAGGTGGCAAACACATAGCACTTCTCAGAAATAGGCCTGTTCAGCCTGATTCTGTGAAGTGCCTAGCATCCTCCACTGCCCCGGAAGTCAAAGAGGATTGAAAGTGCTTGGCACCTGACAGAGTCACATCTCACTGTTTGCAAACCACAAACACTTGTCAGTCTGCATGTCTTTTGAGAAGCATTAAAACAATGACATCAGTGCAATCCAGCACATACTGCTGTTTTTGACAGGTTGCATAATATAATTGTGTACTTGTCAATTTTTATTTCCTTTAGGCAAATTGCAAGTGACTTTGGTGAGAGCTTTGGAGCTCTGTCCAGGTTTAAGATGATTCTTGTTCTGACAGTTTTCCTAGAATTTTCCCCCCCACAGTTATCAAGCTGGAAGAAATCCCAGCTTTCAAATACGTATTTTAAAATATATTTTATTTTGTACCTCATGGAGGATTAATTCATTTTAATGTTACACTTTGTCCTCAGGTGGCATACTGATGAGAAATGTGCTGATTCTGATAGACCCTTTTGTCAAGAAAGACCTTAATTTCAAGAACCATGGCCAAAGTTTAAAATGGATACAGAGCTAGAATGTCACATGCGCTGGCTCACCACGGCGTGAATTGGAGCCTGGCATGTCATAATGACCCACAGTCATCATTAGTAAGGCTACATTTTAGTCACGGGTATTTTTGGTAAAAGTCATGGACAGGCCACGGGCAGTAAACAAAAATTCATGGCCTGTGACCTGTCCATGACTTTTACTATATACCTCTAACTAAAACTTGGGCAGGGGGCTGCGGGTGCTCTGGGAGGGCAGTCCAGTGGCACTGCAGTTGCTGGGGTGTGTGTGTGGCCTGGGACTCCTGCTGGTGCTGGGGGGGGGAGGGGAGGGGAGCGGTGTGCAGCCTGGGACCCCCGTTGGTGCTGGTGTTGGGGGATGGGTGTGGGCTGGCAGGCTCCCTACCCAGCTCCGCGTGTCCCTGCAGCTCCTAGGGGGAGGGAAGCCCAGGGTGGCTCCACACGCTGCTCCTGCCACAAGCGTCAGCTCCACAGCTCCCATTGGCTGGGAACTGCAGCCAATGGGAGCTGTGGGGGCAGGGCCTGCGGGCGTGGGCAGCATGCAGAGCCCCCTGGCCCCTCCACCTAGGAGCTGCAGGGACATGCTGGTGGGAAACAGGGAGCCCCCCACCTCGAGATAAGCACCGCCCCGCACCCCAGCCCCATGTCCCTAGCTTCCTCCCACACACCTAAACTGCTGCTGCTGGCCCACGGGCTCCCCGGCTCAGGCAGCCCTTGAGCCAGCACCAGCCACTGCAGAAGTCACGTGACCGACACACAGCCTTAATCATTCGTCACTGACTGACAAAAACGTGATGCCCGGGTAGCCAAAATGTATTGCCACTACTCTCATTCATTCCACCTCCGAATAGACCTTTATTCAGTCTGTAATTTGAAAAACAACCTGACTCAACTAGACTTGGAAAAATATGAATGTCTATGACAATAAGATTTTTAAAAGAACACTGTAAAGTTTATTAGACTTAAACCCATCAAAATGATCATTTTTCCTGTGTCTTAAAAGAACAGTGTTCAGTAGTTTAGGATTAATATATAGGTTTTGTTTAAAAACATGTAAGTTTGGGTGGAAGGTTCAGGCTCTCCCTTCAAAGTGTCCTGCATCAGACCAACCTGTCCCTTCCAGCTGAGGTGGATGAAGCTTCCCATGGAGTCCATCTCCTGGCTTTGGCCAGAGTGGCCCACTGAGGAGTGATGTGAGCCACTCTCTCCCACATCCTCAGATTTGTGTGCTGCCCTTTTTAGCACTGCTAGTGCCTGCTGGCTTGGAGAACCCTTTTTAGTTCTGTTTTCTATTTTTTTTTAATTTGTTCTGTTTATCAGATATCAAAACACTCTTGACAGAAATTGCCTTGGATCACTGAGGAATAAATAAACTCCTGTGATCAGTTTATGAGCTCTCTGTGATGTATGGTGCAGCCTTTGGTTTATGTCATTCTGCATGTAGGGGAATGAGATCCTACAGAAAAGAAGCAACATTTCAGTTTATTACCCTTGAGAAACATGCCTTCTTCATCAATCTGCATGCAAGTTATGCTGTCTTCCAACAGCAGTCTACCTGCCCTATGGCATTATTCTTAAAAAAACTAGTTTCTACCTGTGCATCCATCTGTTGAGAAGAGAATCTCTCTAAGAAAGTAAAATGTATTGCAAAACCAATTTTAGTTTAAAATTAATTTTGTGGACAAATTGGGCTAAATTCAACCTTCAGGTGTAGGGGAATTCAAATTGCAGTGACAGGAGAAGCAGCTTCCCCTGAGAAGAGCCCCTAGGGGTGAAGGGTGGAATTGCTGTTGATTGTGCCTCAACTCAAATCTGAAGGTACTTCCTGGGAAAAGTAGAGTAGTTCAATCACCATATCCATTCAAATCCCTATTCTCTTTACAAAGGCTGCCATAAAAGATTCCAGAGGTAATGTGAATACCATCCCTTTTCAATAGGAATTGGGCCACCACCAATCAACCATCAGACATTAATCATTTTTGCTTATTACAAATCGGGCTGGATTTGAACATGTAATATACAGACAAAGGGCTCTGTATCTCATGTCTAAAATTAAGGTCCCATCTTGTAAAAACTCATCACTTAGTGCAGTGTTTACTACCACGTAGGAAGAATAATACTTGGTAATATGTATTTGCAGTATTGGGCTGAGCTTGTTAATAGACTCTTCAGGGCAGGGTCCACATCTGGCTGTCTGTCTGTCAAGTGTCTAGCATGCTTTTGGAGACTGCAGTAATACTCTCACTACCAATTCCCTGGGCCATCCAGTACTCCACACTGAACTAATCTGAAAAGAATAAACTTGCAGAAGAGTGCCTGTCCTGTAGCACCTCCTGCTGGCTAAGTGTGGCGCTGCTGGTGTTCCTTGTCTCCCTTCTTCCCCAAGGCGGGTCTCCTTGGCTCTCCACACACCAGTCTATGCTGGAGAGGTGGCTTAGCCCTCTGGCCAAGTCACATACAAACCTAACACAGGGTAGCAAGAGTCCAAACTAAAAAGTCCCAACAAACAGAGAGGCTCTTTTGCCCTTTGGGGGCTTTCCTTCAGTCGGATTTCTGGGCTACATTTAAGAGTCTTTCTGGCTCTTGGATAGAGCACTCAGCCCCCAGGGTGGTTTCCCTGGAGTACAGTTCTCAACCCCTTCTGGGATATGTTCCTTATGTCCTTCCCTGCTCCCGTATAGAGCACTGGGGCCCTGGGCTGGTTCCCCTGGAGTACCCTGCCTCCTGCAGACCCTGGCTGAGAGCCTTCCACTTTCTGTGGTACCACTTTCCAAACTTTGTCAGCCCTCTTTAAGGCCCAGGTGTCCATTAACTACCAAGTGACCCTCCTTCATCCCACCCCCTTAGACTGGGAAGCAGATAATAAAAATTATGGCACACATACAGCTTGCCCCCATCGCCCCTTAAAGGATCCAGTCTCCTTGTGATACGCAGTAACAATAAGGTGCTGCAAATGTCCATATTTTGTTAACCCCAAAACACTGTAAAGACAAAATTTTATTTGCAGAGAACACAATGCCAATTTACAGGCAAAGAGCAGAGCACTGAAGGATCCTGGAAGATATTTTACCTAGTGATCGCTCCTTTGTTTGGTTCGCTGACCTCACCACTGGAAGGCTTGCTCGTGTACGGCTGCCTCTGGAAAAAGGAGTTGGAGAATCTCCCTCAGACATGGCTTCTAAAGAATCGGCAGATGCTTCAGACAGATGTTCTGCCTGGTCTCCTAAATTGGGCTGTGGGCTTTGAGACAGCTTTGGGCTCCTTGTCTGTAAAAATAAAATAAATATATCATTATTATATTGCAGATGTCACTAGGAACATCAACATCCAACTGTTTGGAAAAAAAACAATGAAAAAGAATTCATTCAGCCTCTAAATGCAGCATTCTGCAAGGCCTTGTGTGCTCAAGGTGACTTCTGTGTAAGTTATTTTAAAATATACTGTCCCTGGATATTCCATTAAGGTTTTTATTGCTGTACATCTACTGTACAAATTTCATTTCTAACAATGACCTGAGGCTGACATATTATAGGGTGAATGTATGGCAATTCCATTCCCCTGTTGCTCAGACAACTGTTAACATTGGTTGTGACAACAAAGGTGCACCACACACAGAGAGCCTCAACCTGTAGGATTAGAAATTCATCCAATAGGTTTTCTTAGATCTGCTCTCAAAACCAGTGAGTGAGTTCTGTAAAGAGGAAACTGGCAGCTGAGTAGCATAGAAGTATTTACATTTTTGATAACTGGAATGCTATTATTAATAATTAAAATCTCAAAAATGTTGCACTTACCTTGAGAAGTCTGTTGAGAAAAATGTCCTGAAAATAAATTTAGCAGTAAAGCTGTCAGAACTCAGTATCAGAACTGCAGCTACATATGCTGTGAAGAGTAAGGGTTAGCAAGGCCACAATAGCAGTCTAAAATTTTTATCCAACATACTAAAAAATTATGAGTTAAACTCTGCTTTCATTTATATCAGCATAAAATGTGGAAAAACTCCACTGATTAACTGAATTACTTGTAATTTCCAGTGTATAACAGCAAACAGAATTTAGCTGCATACAATTAACTGTAACTTCCGTTAACTGCTAGATACTGTATGTTAAAGATAAGTCTACCTAACCATCTCTGCTGGTACCAATCCAGGGTTTTATATTTGCTCCTATTATTGGAATTTCTGGATAACAAAAATACACTCAGTAGGAAATACAATGCCCTGAACATTTTCATCGCTGACTTCAAAAAGGGCTTTGTGTTTTGTGAAAGAATATATTTATACATTTTACAACTTATAAGGGAAGTTGCATTGATAAATGTATAAGGGTTCCGTTTTGTCTGTTGCAGAGAACAACATAAACTTCTGCCACTATAACTCAGACTGAACTTGGTAGGGTAGTAATTTTCCATAATTTCTCAAGCAAATGTAACATCCAAAATAAATAATATACCTACTCTAAGTACAGCAATGCAAAACAAGAAAGGTTTCCCCCCCCAGAACCTTCAGTGGAAATATAAACTTTTTAAAAATAAAGGCCTAAAGACTTGTCAGTTTATATACCCAGGCATAAAATGCCACATATCATAGCCGCCTTTCTTTCCTCTCTCATTTAAAGGTCAGATACTTATATTAAAAATACCCTATAGTTAGGCTAAAAACAACTCCCACACTGGGTTTGAAAAATCAGTCAAATTAAAGACAAGTTCAAAAAAAAAAAAAGAAAAGAAAAGGCCAAAACAACACATTTTGCTGACATGTGGCTCTTTCAGCAGTTTCTCGTGTGAGATGGAGAGAGCTCGTTGCAGCAATGGCATAGATCATGTAATATTCCCCATGTGACCTTGAATGTAAGCAACAACTCTTAACTTTTATGAGATTTTCATTAGACTGCTCTACATCCCCAGCCTTCTCTGCTGCCAGCCTGTCCAGTTGCTCACATATTATAAGAAGTTAGAAATATCTAATGAGAAAGCTAAATTCTCTGGAGCTTTGCACTTATGAAAGGTTAGCTATTATCCAATGTCCTGCAATGAAATGATTTTGAAGCACTGAATTTTTCCAGGAATTAAAGCTAACAACATTTATCCCTAGCAAACCAAGGCATGCTTTGAAATGCCTCTGACATGATCAGCTCTAGTCTACAATGTTGTAAACACAGAGACTGGTGCATGTACAATACTGCCTGAGAGTTTATAGAAGTAACAAGCGAACTGCATACATGAAGGATTTCAAGAAGTCAGTTCTTCTTTCATTCAGTTATCTGAAATGTCGCTTGGCAACCATCATTGCTAAAATATTTTAGTTACATAGGTATGCTTGTTAGAGGGTGTTACCAAGTAATGTCAGTGTAACTTAACTCATTGAACAATAAAAGGGACTAACACACATTATGAAGCTCAGTTTATTATTCTGTTAATAGAAAAACCATAAAGAAAATATAAAGCAAGGTGCAATATAAATGAATCAAGATAATCCAGTAGAAACACTTCATGGTTTAAGTTTGCTTTTTGAAAAAAATAATTTTGATAAACTAATTTTGCTTCATGTTTCCTCCTGTTACATTTTGTTCCATCGCTCTTAAGACAAGCAGGATGATGAAGTTGTATCTGTACGGTTACCAATATCTGTTAAGTTATATTCTTGTTTTGAACAATCCTTTAGCATTTAATATAAAACGACTCAGATCCCCCTCAGGATTAATGCCAACTTCACAGTGACTCACAAACAGTAGCTAGCATTGCTTAATGAAATCGCTGCAATGCTAAGAGGCTTACAAAGACTAATTAAGCAAGGGTGACTCATACAGTAGATTCTGTAAAAACAAGAAGCCTGATTCTCCTTTTACATGCACTAAAGTAAGTCTGGAGGGGCTCCACTGAGGTCGATGGAGTTACACAAATGTAAAACCAGCAGCAGTGAGAAGTGAATCAGGCTATATGCACTGTAGAAAGTACAGCTATATGCCCTGTAGAAAGCCTCGGGCCATTTGTGGCACTCGACTAATGTAATAGTTTTAATTTTAAACAGATAAAAAGAACTATCACTAGGGAATGGTGACCATCCAAATAGTTCTGAGATGTCAGTGCATATAAGGACTGGGATGCAGTTTTCTTTTTGCCAATGGTGAGCATGCACCAGGTTGGATATTACAGTGACAGTCAGAGCAAGTTTCTGGACATGTCAGGTATCTGAATTGCCTCCTAGAAAAATTTCCCCGCAAGGGAAAAAGAAAAAAAAAGACACTTTCCATGTCTATGGAGCCATAAACTACTAGACCCATTGTGAAGATAGCTGGGGAAGGCAGTGGGGAAACTGGCAGTAGTATTTCAGTCCAGGTGTCACCAGTAGGCATGTTGTTGCCAGACTGAAGAAAGGTAAGCACGTAGTAACTGAGATGACAGAGAAATCTGTATAGAAATGACACTACAAAGGTTTCTGTTTGCAAACCCCCCACCCCCAGTCAAAATATATTTACAAGTTACCTAAATACTTTAGGCAGTATATAAGAATGGGCTAGTATCCCTTTAAATAGCTTGCGAGCCCTCTATTGGAGATCATTGTGTTCTGTGTTTTAGTAGCTTCCAGAGCCCAACCAGAACCGTGCTCCTATATAACTAAGCCTTACATATTATGTATATTCAGTAAAAATTATACAAATTTACATCAGTAACGATGAGCTAATAGCTTGAGAGACATGCTGGTTCTGTGGCCCTAAACATTACTTGGGTCAGATTGTCCCGTCTGACTGGTGCTCAGTCAGTGCTTCCTGAGTCTCAGGCAAAATATGAGGAATGCAAATCACAGCAACACCCCCATGTTACCTGAGATATGAGTAATTAAATAAAGCACAGAATGCAGTGTAACTGGACCTGCAACACAGAAGCCATGCAGATCTTTTCATGCTCCAAGGAAGAGAGAAAACTAAGCCACAGGAATTTCCCACTTAGGTAAGAAGGGTGACTCTCTTCCTATTTAGTAACCAGGATGGGAACATGAACTTATGCAATGATGTCAAATTGTCATAGGATGATGTTGCATTAAAACTTGATAATGTTCACTCACAATGTCATGTCACCATATAACCCATTACTAATGCAATGTCATGAAGGAAATGTCAGGATCCTGCATGGAGTAATTATTTTATGCATCTCTGCAAATCTATTTGAGGGTGAAACTATTCTCTGCTTGTTGAAGGTCTATTAACACTAACTGCATACTTACTATTGCTGACCCCAACTTTTTTCATCTGGCCTAGACAATATGTTTACTCAGATCCCACAATTTATCATTTACATTTTTAGGGTGGAATTATATTCAGATCATCCTAAAAAGCTGCAGAATTTTCCATCAGCCTTCAGAGCTCCTACTCATGACTGGCTTTGTTGTAACCAGCCAAAAATATATCTTGTAATTCGACTGCTGTGAAGAAATGAGCTTGAAATATGCAGGTTAGTTATTCCTACTCTCCCTTCTCATCACCACAGACTTATCAGGGGTGATCTTCATAGTTACAAGTGAAACTTCTTTTGAGGTTCCTATATAAATCTGTTTGGTCAGTTCAAACCTGGGTGCCTAAAGTTAGGCACCTAAATAAATGAAGCCAGATTTTCAGGGCTGTTGAGTGCCTGGAATTAACACACTTTTGAAGTCGATGGGAGCTGTGGATGCTCAGCACTTATTACCACCAGGCTCTTATCTAGGTCTAATTGGAGACACTGAAGTTTAAAAATGTTGTCCTAGGGAACTTGGCAACAGGCCTATCAGCAGTTTTCATCACGACAGACAGGTCAGGGCTGAAATATGCAACATACCTATAAATATTTAAACAAATCCTCAAGCAATCAAGGAACCCTCAATTTTAAGCTTCCTCCAAAAAGTGCATGATGGGTGGATGGTGCCTCAGTTTAATTGAAATGGCACACTTTCCCTCCTCCCCTACTATCCCCCCAAAGAAATTCCTATTGAGAACAATAGGATGGAGAGCTTAAAAAAGAGATATTCGAACATATACATATTAAACTTTAATAATAGCTCTTAATCCATGTATGTGTAACCCAAGGTTTTCTATTGCCACAAAGGACACGCTGGGATTTGGGGAGGTAATACACAAAACTAGAACAAATTCTATAGGTAATATTTTAAATGTGGTGGCTGTAAAAATACAGAGCAATGGTCTACCTTGCTATTCTACCCAGTGAAGAATTCTGGGATCCTACCACATTTGCTCATGGCAGATAAGTTTTACAGTCTTCGTCATCTCATCCCAGGTGGACTCAGGATTACTATTCTGCTATTTATTAAAGGTGTCCATAATTTCCAACTTGGATATTTACACAGGTATTATCTAAATTCTCACCATAGTTTCAGTTGGAACTTATTTATTTTCCTCAAAAAAACATGCTGAGGTGTATTCATGGTGCAGAATGACCCATGTTCCATCCCAGAGGTGGCTGCAATTCCCATCTACACAATCTGGAAAGTGCTGTGGGAACTCTAAGGATGAAAGGGATAATTCAAATAAAAGCTGACGTTACACTTATTAAAGGGAAAAGATCCTCACCCACTCAAGTAGCCATAAAACCACAAGCAAAAAGAAATACTTAAATATATAAACAGATGCCTAAGTGCACCTTGGGGATAATGTGTTCTGAACCAAGTGACAGATTACAGTCTCACCGCCTCTCCCATGCACACACCCAAGGAAAATAAAAGGAGTTTCCACACCTTTGGTGTTTGCCCACCAGAGCTAATGAACAAGCTATGCAGAGTCCAAAGCTGTACTTGTCAGACCTATTTCAGTGGGTTCTAAATGGCTGGAAAGAATTTTTCCATGTGCTAGTTTTTTTTTTTTTTTTTTTTTGGGGGGTGGCAGGGAGGACAACAATCACCAACACTAAGTTGCCTTATAGGTTGGAGAGCTCTTCAGGGCAGGGTGTGAGCCGTGGCCTTCTGTGTTTGGAAAGAGACTAGCATCTGGTGGGCACTACCAGGAAATAAATAAATAGATGGGGAAAAGAAGCATAACAAAGAGCATGGCGTAGGGTCTTAGGCAGCACTTCACTTACATCTGTCTCCTTATTTGAGATTCCTCCCACCCCATGCAAATAGATGTGCATCGTTAAGGGCCTCTGAAATGTTACATTTGAAATAAGAAAAGGAGTACTAGTGGCACCTTAGAGACTAACCAATTTATTTCAGCATAAGCTTTCGTGAGCTACAGCTCACTTCATCGGATGCATCCGATGAAGTGAGCTGTAGCTCACGAAAGCTTATGCTCAAATAAATTGGTTAGTCTCTAAGGTGCCACTAGTACTCCTTTTCTTTTTGCGAATACAGACTAACACGGCTGCTACTCTGAAACCTACATTTGAAATATTTATCAGAGCACCTATGAAAAATTACTGGGCTGGTGAAATTTTGATATTACAGTAGAGTGACCAGATGTCCCGATTTTATAGGGACAGTTCTGATATTCTGAGCTTTGTTTTATATAGGCATCTATTGCCCCCCACCTCCCTGTCCCGATTTCTCACACTTGCTATTTGTTCACCCTATATTACAGCAGCTCCCTTTCTCCTCTCATGCGATTTGTCACTCTTCCTCCCCCCACCCCTTTCCCTCTCCTGCTGTTCTATGGGCATCTCATTGTTGAATGAGAAGTAGGCTGCCCCTCTCTTTATCATCCTCTGCCCTTTTGCTTCTCCCCCTTTTCCTTTCGGTCTGCTTCCTTGATTTATTTGCATACTTAAGTCCTATTGGTGGAAATAAAATAAGTCAGCAAATGGCATAATATCAGGGACAAACAGACCAACAAGGCTATCATGAACTGTACACAGAGAAAAAAATATGCATAATATTCCTGTTCTTATCCCTGTAAAAAAAAACACAGAGTATGATCACTCTCAAAATGTTTTGTCTCTTACCCATGGAGGGTGATATTTATGGGATTGAGGGATTATACATTTGACTGCAGCATAAAGCATTCTGGGACACCCTTTAAATCTGCATTCATTTATAAACCAGACAAAATATCCTGGCAAAATAAACTATGAAGATGCAGTTGAGACACCCATAATTATATATGTCATATACAAAGTGGAGGAAGAGCTCAATGGAGGGCACAGAAATGTAGGGTTAACTTTCTAAGTGTGAATCTTTTGTGTGTGTGTGATTGTGAAGGCCATGGTTTAGTCATCTCAGGGTACTCTTGCGAATATCTTATATTTCTCACTTGCAATTTCAGGGATACATAAACATACATGTTTCTAAATCCATAGGATCTAAAAGATTAAAATTTTGATGAAAGTGATCATGAAAAGAGAGATTTCATGATTCCAAGGAAAGGAAGGAGTGAGAGCAGCAGAATAAGAACAATGGATTTCAAAAACCAAACTCGGAAAAATAGTAGGTAAGGTCCCATGGGAAGAAAATCTAGGGGGAAAAGCTCAGGAGAGTTGGTTGTTTCTTAAGGAGACAATATTAAAGGCACAACTGAAAACTATCTCAGTGTGAAGGAAATATAGGAAGAATAGTAAGAGGCCAATATTGCTCCATTAGGATCTCTTTAATGACCTGAAAAATCAAAAAGGAGTCCTACAAATAGTGAAAACTTGGACAAATTGCTGAGGAGTACAAAAGAGTAAGCACTCACAAGCAGCGACAAAATAAAAAAGGCTAAAGCACAGAATGAGTTACATCTAGCAAAGGACATAAAGGCGATAAGAGGCAGCTCTTTAAATACACCTGGAGCAAGAGAAAGATGAAGAAAAGTGTAGGTTCTCTACTTAGCAGTGAAGGAGAGCTAATAATAGATGACACCAAGAAGACTGAGGTGTTTAATGTCTATTTTGCTTCAGTCTTCACTAGACATCTGAATGGTGACCAGATACTTAACACAATTAACAGTAACAAAGGGGAAGGGACACAAGCCAAAATAGGGAAAGAACAGATTAAAGAATAATTAGATAAAATAGATGTATTCAAGTCACCAGGGCCTGATGAAATTCACCCTAGGGCACTTAAGGAACTAATTGAAGCAATTTCGGAACTATTAGCAATTATCTTTGAAAATTCATGGAAGATGGGTGAAGCCCCTGAGGACTAGAGAAGGGCAAACATAGTATCGATCTTTAAAATGTGGAACAAAGAGGATCCAAGGAATTATAGACCAGAGAGCCTAACTTCGATTCCTGGAAAGATCCTGGAACAAATTATTAAACAATCAATTTCTAAGCACCTAGAGAATAATAGCGTTATAAGGAATAGGAAGTATAGATTTGTCAACAACAAATCATGCCAAACCAACCTAATCTCCTTCTTTGACAGGGTTACTGGCCTATTGAATGTGGGGAAGCAACAGATGAGATATATCTTGATTTTAGTAAGGGTTTTGACACAGTCTCACGTGACAGTCCCATAAACAAACTAGAGAAATGTGGTCTGGATGAAATTACTATAAAGCGGGTTCACAACTGGTGGAAAGACCATACTCAAAGAGTAGTTATCAATAGTTTGCTGTCAAACTGGGAGGACATATCTAGTGGGGTTCCACAGAGGTTAGTGCTGGGTCTAGTACTATTGAATATTTCATTAATGACTTGGATAATGCAGTGGAGATTATACTTATAAAATTTGCAAATGACACTAAACTGGGGCGGGGAGAGGGTTTGCAAGCATTTTGGAGGACAGGATTAGAATTCAAACCAACCGTGACAAATTAGAGAATTGGTCTGAAGTCAGCAAAATGAAGTTCAATAAAGACAAGTGCAAAGCACTTCACTTGGGAAGGAAAAATCATTTGCACAACTACAAAATGGGGAATAACTAGCTAGGTGGTGAAACTGCTGAAAGAGATCAGTGATTATAGTGAATCAAAAATTGAATGAGAGTCAACAATGTGATGCACTTGTGGAAAAGGCTAATATCATTCTTGGGTGTATGAACAGAAGTATTGTATATAAGACATGGGAGGGAATTGTTTCACTCTACTTGGCATTGGTGAGGCCTCAGCTGGAGTTCTGTGTCCAGTTCTGGGTGGCACACTTTAAGAAAGATGTGGACAAATTGGAGAGTCCCCAGAGGAAAGCAATAAAAATGATAAAAGGTTTAGAAAACTGACCTATTAGGAAAGGTTAAAAAAACTGGACATGTTTAGTCTTGCGAAAAGACAACTGAGGGGGGACCCGATAACAGTCTTCAAAATATGTTAAGGGCTATTACAAAGAAGACGGTGATCAACTATTCTCCATGTCCACTGATTTAGGACAAGAAGTAATGGGGTTAATCTGCAGTGAGAGAAATTTAGGCTAGATATTAGGAAAAACTTTCTAACTATGAGGGTAGTTAAACTCTGGAGGCTTCCAAGGGAGGTTGTGGAATCCCCATCATTGGAGGTTTTTAAGAAGAGGTTTGAAAAACACCTGTCAGGGATAGTGCAGGTTTGCTTGCACACAGGGCAGGACTTCAGGAGTTTTCAAGGTCCCTTCAAGCCCTAGATTTCTATGTCTCTATGATGTAACAAGGGACTATGAAGTGGCACAAGTGTGAGGAGGACTGAATAAAACAGATGAATGTGAAAATCCAGTTTGGAAATTGGGCTGGAAACCACTGGAAAAGATAATAAGTATATGTTCCCATTTCCTGTATCCCTCTCTATACGCCACCCAATTGGTATGCTCCATAAGGAAGTCCCTCCAAGGGGCACAAAAATCTAATGCCCTATTAAGGGACATCCCTGTAACTTTCAAAACCACAAGAAAGAGCAAACTACATGATAAGCATCCTCATTTCCACAGGTCAACTTTGCTGCAGCTGTTTGATCTCTCAATTAATTCAAAAACAGAAAAATCCTTCAAATATATAATGCTATATAGAGAGAGAATTCAGCACATTTTAAGGTGGTTATTAATGTATTGGGGCCACATTCGTCCCTCAACAACATGCACTCAACTCCCACTGAGTTGAAGGAGTTGGGTGCATCTAACCAAGACAAGAGCGTGGACATTTATGCCTAGCATGCCATTAGAGGCAAACTCGGAAATAAAAACAATGTCAAAGGATGCACATGCATCAGATTGTTGTACCCATTTCGCTTGATGTGAACCATACTTCATCACGGTGGAATACAAAGGGAAAAGCATGCATGTCCAGATTTACTGAAGAACACTGACACTAGTTGGGAGGCAAACCACACACAGTTAAAAGGTAACAGGCTCAATCCAAGGCAGAGTGCAGAAAAAGAAAGTACAGTACTAACTCTCTGAGAGGATTCAATTTTCATCAAGTACCTTTGAATGTCAAGTTCTGAATGAAGGGAGACCAACATACACTGCAGAGCCTGTGGATCAAAGAAAGAGACAGAAAGAGAAAACTGTTTAAAGGAAAAATAAATCAAAACAAAACAAAAAGAGAATGGCCTGTGCATAATGAAACTGTACTGCAGCATACCAGCAGCGGAAAGGAAAGATGAGATATATACTGAAAAAATATATAGAACAAAAGGCAGCATGTATACAGTGAGCAATATAGTCTTATCAATCAGTAACACAGTTTCACTTCAGTATTCCAAGAAGCAGTTCTACAGCATTGAACTCAGAAGGTGCACTAGGAACTGGTGAGTTGTGAATGTTGACAGTGATCTTACCATAACCCCAGTTTAAATGAAGACTATGCCATCTTGTTAGCCTGTCACTCCCCATAGCGGCCAGCGTCATTGGTGGGGAGTGACAGGCTAACTTGATGGCATAACGCTTCTTGATCACACTACGAAAAGCGTTGCCTGATCTCGTGAATTTACTGCGAGTCTCACAATAGTTGGAGTTTTGCATAAAGCTCCAGCTTCCAGAGTCACAGGATTATGACTTTCATTTAAAAACAAGTTTCTAGCCTTCATAGTTGTGGAGAAAATCTTGAAAATAGGAGGTTTAAGACCCACGATACAATAAAAAGAACCCCAAATGTAGTATAGTTAACAGCTCATGATTTTAGGGGGCCTGACATTATTTTTGAACACTTGGAGTTGTAAATGTAATGCTACATGTAATTTAAATGTAATTTAATCTTTCGTTTGTTTCTAAGAAAAGAAAAGCATTTTACTGTATTTCTAAATCTTCTCTCCTTTCAGCCTGTGTCAAACTGCTATTACAACTGTTACAGTGCTTAATTTGTGCCAGGGCTTGCCCCGGCACCTCTAGGCTTGACAGTTCATATCCCTGGCACCCCTGGGCTTGCCGCATCAGTTATGAATGTAAAAAAAAATGCTTGAGCCCCAGCACCTCTTTCACTTCAAATTAAGCACCGCAACTGTAATGACCCCGCTATTGCCTATTCTATACTTTCTGCTATAGTATGAGCCAAAGTGAGAAACTAAGCTGAATGGATAACTATTAACTACAACAAATATCTTATTGAGCAAGTGAGCACATCATATAGTGCCAACACTATAATTAAGACAGTAATTCAAAGAATCTTTCAATTCTTGTACACAAAACCCATGACAGACATGACTGTATGATATTTGATTCCAGGGGCAAGCCTATTAGTACACAAATATTCTATATTTCTTCAAGATTTAGTCAACTAGATAATGTTTTTGTGTGTTTGTGTGTGTGTGTGGGGGAGTTATACCTCTTTTTAAAAGAAAACAATAGAACACTTCCCCCCGACGACAAATATTGTTCAAGTAAAATAGGATTTTTACAAGTAAGTTATTTGTGCAAACACAAATACATACTAACTGCAACCTTGAAGCACCAACTGGATAAATTCCAATCCTAATCCCAGCACAAAGGCACAGACAACACGGTCAGTTGCCATGGTCTCTGCACTATTGAAATCATGTCAGCTTTTGCATTTGTTTCTGAAGTCACCCTCCCTAACACACACACACTCCAAAAGGTTTTACTTTATTTTTAATTGAGAAATCATTCAGATAGAAAAATCCATCACATTACTTCATTTTTTTACATCAAGTGCTAAATCCCACAAGGCAAAGTAGCTGGATTGTGTGCAGGGCTTTCTATGGGAAGGAATTTCTCCCATGCTGCAGAGCTTCCCTGAGGTTTCTGTAGCTCTCATCATGCACGAGACCCTAATTGTGTAGAGTGCAATGATCCACATACTGGCAGATTCACCAGCTCCGCTCACACTCTGACCTCCAGCTCTTACCCAAGCTCCACGGAACAGGGTGGAGTTGAGCTCCATGCCCAATGGGTTCCTCAAATCCTGTCACCCCACACAGTGAAACAAAACTGGTGTTACTGCCTCTGGAGCCTTCCACATCACAAAGGAAGGGGCCGCATTTAACTCTAAAGTGTGTCTCATTATTAAAGTTAGGAAGCCACTTGAATAGTGTATCTTTTTAGGGGGGGAATTTCTCTGTTATTAAATTACTCTTTTAAAAATAATTAAATTGTTATGTAAATTCTACAGCAGGTAGGCAGGTCAGAATACAGTTAAAAGCGATCAATCAATTTCATGGACATCTAAAAAATCCTCTCCTCTTAGTACGACGACATATTCTCTGCCCCTCAGTATCACATGTCGTAGCATGTGCACTAAGGATTGGAGCTAGAAGTCTTTGAGTAAACATAATCTGAGAGGGAAAAACCCCCACACAAAATCACAACGTGGACAGTCATACGATATAGGAAGTCTCCCAATATAGTAGACAAGTTAGTGCTATAAAGGCAAGTGAAGACTCTGCACTCTGTTGCAGAGAAGACTTCAGATCATATCAGACTTCAGTATCAGGAGAATACTTGGACAAGGTAATATGAGAAGAATATTACTAAAACTACCTTTAAATGCTGTGATCCCAAATCAGGGCCTCACTAGAGGTGAGCCTAGAACAGATTTTGAAGAAATTCAGGTTGGAATCCAAACTTTGAGGCTTGGACCCATCACTAATATTAACCTAAATATTTCTTAGGTATTTATATGCCCTCCGCTCCCTAACTCATCACCATAGCATCCCGAGTACCTCAGAAATATTTTAAAATATAGAACAGTACTAATCTGTTCCCTTCCTCCCAGCCTGTAGGAGAAACAGCTTGATTTTTATTTTATTTTTCATGTGTAGGTACAGTATATGTGTGAATGTACACAGACCATACAGAGGGAAAGCTAAGTTGAAGAGATGAGCTTCATATTATAGTTCTCAATGCAATGAGGACTGTAATCCTTCTTTTCTGCTACAGGAAGAAGTTTAATAATGTAGGGTCAGCATCTGTGAAAGTTCTCTCTCTCACACACCTCCTCCACTGGTTGACCATTAATTGGCCCACACTGGAATGTAGCTGTCATGGGACATCATGGCCATGGAGAAAGAAGCAGCCTCTCAGGTAGTTAGGGAGAATCCCATGGACAATTTACCTATCAGAAGAGAGATCTTGAACCGGACTCTCTATTTAATGGAGAGCCAGTACAGAGAATAAAGCACTGGGATGATGCGCTCACAGCAACCTGTATTGGCAAGCAGATGAGCTGCTGTGTTTTGTACCAGCTGGGAGCTTTTTCAGGGCCTGCAGCTTCATTCCTATATATAATGGGACAGAGCCTCAGCTGATGTACATCAGCCTGGCTCCATTGACTTCAATGGCAATACACTGATCTATACTAGGTGAGGATCTGGCCCAGTGAGTTTAAAGAATTTATATGTGACTACAAGAAATAACACACGCTCTATCGCCCTAGACCCTCAAAGGAGAGTAGCTTCTGTTGAAAAGTACTGTGTCTCTAGGAGCTGAGAAATTAAATAACCCACAAATATATAATATAAAGTGCTATGTCCTGCCAATGCTGGATTAGCATAGAAAGGGAGAGCTGAACACAAGCTATAAGGAGGCAGTAGAAAAAGCTGCAGAAGGAAAACAATTTCTAATGGGAAAATGTGGAATCTGTAAAGAAGGAACAGAGAAAGGAGCAGTGTGAGATACTGAATATATAGTCAGTAGAATCAAGTTTGGAAAAGCCATGGCTGTAGACATATCAAGACACACTAACTGGCAAGTATGAGAAGGATTTACTATTACATGGAGAAAAACTGATTTCAGGAGCCAGTCTTTACTATGATGAGAAAGGTAATAGGAACAAAGGAAGCAGCTGTAAAACATGCTGGTTTTGAACTGTAAACAGAAATGGAGACAGCAGTGGCCTTGAAAAGGTGTAGAAAGCTGAGACTCAAAGAAGGAAAGCAAAGATGCCAGGAATGTGCTGACACTCCTTAACTGGAGTCCTGAAAAACATCTAATTCATGCAATTGGCAAAGTAGTATCCAAACGATCAGCATGCAGTAACTTAGGGAGAAAAAAGTTAAATAATTTAGTGCTGAATGTATTAGTAATTATCCCAATGCCTGAGAAAAGAGACTGAATGAAGTGTAAGACTAGCTTGTGGGATCAGCTTGCTTAGTAGCCCAAGGGAAAGTATTCACTATACTAAGCAGGATCAGGCCTTTTGAGCACTCAGATTCTAGACCTCCAAAGAAAAATCCAAGTACTTCAGATGCTGCTGTTGGTGATTCAGTAGGAGGCCTCCTTCCTTCCAGATTAGTCTGAAGCAATGCTGCAGAATGGTGTCAGGAATGCACGGTACAGTTAGAGGGTTTTTGGAGGAAAAGTACCACTGCTTTTCTTACTGGCTGTGGTCATCAAAATCTGGGTGGAGCTTTTCACTAGAGAGTGGGTGTTAACCTCAGTTCCCCAGATCACAGGATAACTGAGAAATCACGCAGAATGTTAGGGTTTCCAGCATTTTCAATCCACCTCAAATTTAGGTCCTTGTCTTATGGTTTTGGTAAATTTCAGAAAGGAAGCAAGTCCTTACAAAGAGAACAAGCTGAATTTATACCGGTCACCTAGGAAAATTACAAGGCTGCTCAGATGTTTTACAAGAGATTTCTAAATCTAGAGTATACTACTAAGTGTGAAGCAAAGACATGCTAGCAAGAAGGCTGGAGTACTATAAAGCAATCATGGAAATTGAACGTGCTTACAATCTCTTACCAACTACCCTTTTCATGATCATGCAGAATCATGTCATAAAGTCAATACTGGAAGGAAACAGTAACGGGAAAGCAAATGGCTGGATATGACTATGTAGATGATAATATATTACTGGGAGGGTCACTGACTCATATGTCCTCTTAAAGAGCTTAGAACTGAAGGAAGGAAATAGGGATCAAATATCTATTTCCTGCAGACAAGGATTTTGTTGGAAGTATGTGAGCAAGCCAGGATGGGAAAAAGTAAGGATGGCAGCATAGCTGGGTTTGAGCCAGAGAAGCTGTTCTAGTAGTAATTTAAAAACAGCAGAAATTTGTCAGACAAGGAAAATAACTTACTTAACACACATATCAGGGCAGAAAAAGTGATCTCTGATGAATTGCAAGCGGTATGCAAGATAGCCATTTGGGCAGCTTATGATGAAACAGGGATGGGCAATGACAAGTGGTTTGAAAGTAATCATAGAGACAATAAAGTCAGCCAAATGTAGATCAAAAATGTAGACAGAGGGAGAGAACAAAGCAAGAATACTACAGGAAACATTCAGATTCAGAATTTCAGCATGTTTTTACCTGTACAGCATCATATAAAATGCATATGTTCTTTGGCTGTTTGCTTATTTAAAAAATCACAGATGAGAACTATGTATATATGCTACCTTAGCAGAAACAACTTTTACCTAATTACCAAACAAAAAGCAACATGAAAGAGTTAAATTCTCCTCTTCTCTCTCAAAGTTATTGCTCTCTCAATATATATGTAAAAATAACTTGTATTGTCAACAATTCTTTATTATAAAGAAAGTAACTAGAAAGAGCTAAATCTGAAAGTGCTTCTCAATGGAATTCAGCGAATGCCCCCTAATATTTTTTATATATACATATATAGGTGGTATTAGGGGGCATTAGCTGTCTGTGTGTGTGTGTGTGTGTAATTTATTTAAAAATTAAATTTTAAAAGAAATGTTAAACCAGTGGTCTCCAAACTTTTTACCTTGCGCCCCCTCTTACAGCATCCATTCTCCCCCCCCCCAGTTGGGGCCGGGAGCGGAGCCGTAGCTGTGGGGGGCACGGGACTGGAGGGGTGGGACAGATGGGGTAAGGAGGCCGAAGCTGGGGCCACAGCTGGGGGCAGAGCTGGAGCCTGGGCCAGGGGCTGAGGCAGGCAGCTGACACACCAGATGCAGAGCCCCGGAGGGTGGGGCCAGCAGCCAGGGCCACAGGTGCAGGCTGGCAGTTGGAGACAACAGTCAGGGCCAGGAGCAGAGCTGGGTGGCAGCTCCTTCCCCATCTGGCCTGGGCCCCAGCCATACCCCTCCCCCACAACATTCCTCCACGCCCCACTAGGAGGGCGTGCCAACAGTTTGGGGACCCCTGTGTTAAACAGTCTGGAAACGAAAAGTGAAGGGATCCAACATGTTCCCCAGGACCATATATTCCTTCATCTTTCACTATCACTATACCCCCTTGTTTTGTCTGTAATAGAAATAAGCTAATGGATATACACTATTGATTACGTATCTGGGATGAGGGAAGAGAGTTTCCAATTCCCCTTAGAAATGCTCCCCACCCTTCTCTTTGATCCTTCAAAGTGCTGAGTGCTCTGGCCTGATCCTGCCAAGCACTTAAGTATATGCATATCTTTAAGAAATCACTGGGACTACTAACATACTTGAAGTTAGGCACATGCTTAATTTCTTGGCTGGAGTGAGACCAGAATGCTCAGCACCTTGTAGAACTGAGCCCTATATCCCTGCTCGATTGAGTCCTAGCCAGCCCCTTCCCCGACCACCTTTTTATAACCATAAAAGATGACAGAGGTTCAATGAAGTGAGAAGTGTATCTTACATTCTTACATGATTGTCTTCTCTACAGTTATTCAAGCACCATCTTGAACAATGTAACAGGCCAAACCAAATTCTTTGTGCCATGCTGGAACAAACTGACTGGGTATAGTTCCTCGAGACTAATGTAAATCCAGTTCAAGGAGCTCTCTTGTGCAGGAAAATTCTGCATACAAGAAAGCTTGCAAATTATAGACATATAATATGGCATGGAAAATTTTGAAAAAACACTGTCTAAAAATGTCAAACATGGATGCCTAAAGTGAGTCATGTAAATCCACATTCAGGCACCTAATTAAACAGCCTGATTTTAAGAGGGGCCAAGCACCATTGCTCTCATTAATTTTAATATGAGTTGTTGGGTGCATGGCAACTGAAAAATCAGATTCTATTATTTATAAACTTGATTTATATAAAATGTTCAGCTGCCTAAACATGGATTTATGGCCCTAACATTAGCAAGTTTGAAAATGTTAGCAAATCTCTTTGGAGAATGTTCTGTCCTGATTTCCTGTATTTCTCTTCCACTTTTGTTTTAATAGCTGGGATGCTTGCACAAACATAGATTCTTTGTTTTTAAGAGTCCATCTGTTCCTGTTGTTGATTCCCTACCTGAAGTTATTATCCTCTCTAACATCACAATTTATTACTGAGAAAACCATTGTGATTCCCCATAAGAAGATTATGGTTTATGGGAAGAAAGAAGCATGCAGAGATAAGCCGTAAAGAAACAAAGATCATGATTTCATGGAAATGTCCCCAGTAGTATAAAAATATAGGGAAGAGGAATAAAACAAATAATCTCTCTCTCTGTCTCTCCACACACACGCGCGCACACACATACGTTTTCAATATACAATTCATCCCTTTCATTTTCCTCTGGTGCTTCCCTCTCAACATTACATCGACAATGGGCTGACCTGGTTATTCATATGACAGTCAGTGGTATATGGCACATTACAGAGTACATAGTGACAACTTATGGCCTGATGTGAACACCATCTTCTGAAATATTGAACACATGCCTTGTCATTTTCCATTAGTTATATCTATTTATGATTGATCTTCCATGAGTTCTTTCTCCTTAGACTTCTTTCTTACCTGCACTGTTAATTAAATGGCCATTATTTTCTTGTCTGTGATCAGCTCATTCAGATAAATCTGATAAAAGCTATTCAAAGCAATGGAAATAAATGTGAAGATTGGGTTACTTGCAATTCAAATTGTACCATGTTCCTGTAGTTGTAACAAAAGAGGGAATGACTATGAGGTAATTATTCAGAAAGAAATGCAGAGAGACCCCTGACTATACACTGTAACATGGTTCCACCTTTATTCTGGTCTCCCATGTGTGGCTTTAAGAATGCTAACGGTCAGATTTTCAAAAGAGCCCAGCAACTCCAAATAATGGCATCTACAGAGCGCTAAACTTGTATGGAAATCTGGCCACTTCAGACGACTAAACGGAGGTTGAGCTCTTCTGAAAAACTGGCTCTAGAAAGGCCCAATATAGCCCTACTGGTTTCCCATTTAACATGATTTGGTAGGCTGATCCCTGCACCCATGCAGAGCCCTGATGAAGTCAGGAGGGTTCTGTCTGGGAACAGAGGTTGACCTGCAAGGAACCCAGTGCAGGATTGGGGCCCAAAGGGTTAACTCTTTTCTTAGGTGGCTGTTTTTCTAGCTATCACATCTTCATATGCTAATGAGCTCTCATACAAGCATTGTTATTCAGAATCCCCTATATCATAGAGCAATGAATTAATAAGCCTGCTTGCTCACATTAAAGCATGCAAAATATCCTTCTTCCGACAGCATTCCAATCTGCTCCAAAAACTCTGTTTAATCAGCTCTACAAAGAAATCTAGGCATAGAGTTCTACAGATTGGGAATCTGGAAGTCCTGAATCCCAATACCAGGCCTTGATTAAGGCACTCTGCTTCTGTTGCCCTATCTCAAAGTAAAACATAGTGAATGATATCTACCTAGCTCAGAGGAGTTCTTTAAAGATGAATTAGTTATTGCTTTCCAGCTCTCTGAAGATAAAAACTGCTATATAAAACTGATTTTTATTGTGTCATATTAAGCTTGTTTTAAGTATCACAGTTGTCCTGCTATGGTAAGTTTTATATCAAAGTCTCATGTTTTTCTCCAAGGGAAAAAATAACAATTTTGAACTAAAACATCAAATTGAAAAGGCCTCTAAGTCTGCCTTAGTATTCAAATATTTGATTGCATTCTTCTCTTCCTTTAACAAGTACATGCCATCCAAACAATTACATTAGCAAATGCCATTGTACAGCATATACTAGATTATACTTGTCTAGAAAATACAGAAGGTAGAGTGGAATTCAGTTTATAAATCATTCTATCTTAAAGCAATGAGTTAAATATTTTAAGCGCAATGACAGTATATGTAAATAGACTGTGATTTTGCAAGATACTGAGCAAATCCTGGAGACTCTGAAGGTATGTCTATACTGCAGCTCAGAGCAAGGTTCCCAGACCAGGAACACAGACTCATCCTTTTGGGGCTCAGGCCAGAGCACTAAAAATAGCAGTGTAGATGCTGCAGCTCCGGCTCTCAAGCCCACCCAGCCATATTGGTTTGAGAGCCCAAATTGCAACCAAAGCCACAATGTCTACATTTAGTGTGCTAACTGGAGCTCCGCCACGGCAAGTCTGTCTACGCAGGCTGGGATGCTCACTACCAGCTGCAGTGTAGACATATCCTGAGGGCCTTCAACTCCTGTTAAAGATAACACCAGAGCTAATTAATGCCAAACAACATGGATTTATGAAAGACAGATCATGTCAAATTAACTTGACATAATTTTGATATGATTATAATTTTGGTAAGTAAAGATAATAATGCTGATGTAACATACTTAGACTTGTATAAGGAATTTGTATTGGTACCACACAACATTTTGATTAAGAAACTAGGACAATACAAAACCAACTTGACACATACTAACTGGATTAAAAACTGGCTCACTGATAGGTCTCAAAATGTAACTGCAATCCAGGAATCAACACTGAGGGTCTGTGTTTCTAATGGGGTCCTGCAGGGATCAGTTCTTAGCCCTATGCTGATTAACATTTTTATCAATAACCTGAAAGATAACACAAAAGTCATTACCGATAAATTTAACAGATGACACAAAGATTAGCAGAGTGGTAAATAATGAAGAGAACAGGTCACTGATACAGAGCAATCTGAATCACCCAGTAAACTGGGCACAAGAAAACAATATGAGTTACAATACTGCCAAACGTAATGTCTTAGAAAAAATATTGTATGCCATTCTCACAGAATGGGGGACCCTATCTTGGGAGGCACTGACTCTGAAAAAGACTTGGGGTTCCTGGTGGATTATCAGCTGAACATGAGGTCCAAGTGCAACAATGTGGCCAAAATGGTTAAGGTGATCATTGGCTGTATAGACAGGGGAATACTGAGTAGGAGTAGGGAGGTTATACTATCTTTGTATTTGGAGCAACTGCTACTGGAATACTGTGCCTAGTTCTGGTGTCCACAATTGAGGAAGGATATTGAAAAATCGGTGAGGTTCAGAGAAGATCCACAAGAATGATCAAAGGACTGGAAAACATGCCTGATAGTGAGACATGCAAGGAGCTCAGTACATCAAAGAGAAGATTAAGTCTATAAGAACCTACACAGGGAACAGAAATTTGATAAATTTGATGAAGGGCTCTTCAATCTAGGAGATAAAAGTATAATGAGAGCCAATGGCTTGAAGTTGAAGCTAGACAAATTCAGACTCAAAATAAGGCCTAAATAGTTAACAGTGAGACTAATAAACCATTGGAAAAACTTACAGAGGGTTGAGTTAGATTCTTCATCACTGGAAATCTTTAAATCAAAAATGGATGGTTTTGTAAAAGATATATTTCAGTTAAAACAGGAATTAATTCAAGGATGTCTTATGGCTTGTGTCCGGCAGAAGGTCAGATTAGATGATCACAATGGTCCCTTCTGACTTTATAATCTATTCATTTAAATTCAGACTATATCACCAGGGAAAACAAAGCACATATACAAAATAGCTCCTTTTAAAATAATCAGATGTTTACTGGTATGGACCATTCTTCCTTATGTTTTCTTTTCAAGAAACAGTTCTGTTGCCTCTGCCATTCCAATAGCTACAGTGAATTATTAATTATTATTACTAATTTCAATGCCATTTCAAAATGTACTGTTGTTTCAAATGTTATATATCAGCATAGATGAGTATTGCAAAATGGTGCATCACATACTATGCACTATCAAGATACATAACAAAAAACATTTTTTTGGAATACAATGATTAGCTAATAAATAAATAAACAAACAAATAATAGTAATAAAATCACATTCTAGCTACTTCAACAGAAATGTTAGTTCAAATGTTCTCCAGCCAGAAACACTACAGGAATGCTACTGGCTTCATAAAACATATAAAGCAGGGGCAGAGAGCTAGACTTGAAATTCAGGAGTTGATGTCATAATTGTTCAGCAGCCAAGTCAGGACTATAAAACCAAAAAGAATCTGCAGCATATAAAGCAGTTTCAACTTATAAGGCTTCCAGCACCTTTGCCAATGGATAATAACTTGCTATACAGTTCCCCCATGCACATTTTAGGTACAAAGGAATGTAAGTGCAACTATGAAATATGTCTTTTAAAAAATCTCTTTCTTTTCTGCTCCTGTTGCTATTTCTTCCCTTCAGAATTGAAGATGTTTCTTGCATGGGGACCATCTGCTTTTTAACAACTTTGATTTTCAAAAGTCTCATCCTTCCCCACTTTCAGTGGTGGGACCACCACAGCTAACAAAGTTTATATGGACTAGCAGTCTACCAAACAAATCAGCTTTCAGCAGTGTCAGTCGGTATGAAGCAGACTGGTATGTGGTTTTCCGATGAACAGTAAAAAGATCACATATGCCTCAATATCCCTTTCATTCTCTCTCAGCTGACGTACTGCTGTTTTAGCATATTAACCAGAGGTGGCCTTAGAAATACTGAAACATTACAAACATAAAGGTTAAAAAAAATCCCTAAAGTGACATGAATATTTTATACACACCACCAGATGAACACACATTAGCCTCTTCTGCATACCCCACCCCCCAAATTATTCCCCGTCTACACTGGAGTACCCCATATTCTTTAATCTCTCTGCCCAGTCAACAAAAAGATGTCTGTGTTTATTGGAGCAAGGAAAGCATATAAAAATAATATATGGAAAGACTGTGCTGCGTCAGTCTCCTAGCCAGCAAGGCACAGTTCTTACTACTTGACAAAGTTCATAGCCAGAACATGATGAAGGTTTTATTCTTTGCACTTATCTGTTTGCTTGGTTTCTCTGCATGACAGGAAGAAATCCTGGTGCACTGAAGTCAATGGGAGTTTTGCCTTTCACTTCAATGGTACCAGGATTTCATCCACACAGTCTTATTTTCCATTATTGGAATTCCTTAAAGTGGGAATTTGAAATATTCTATATGGAGTAAAAAAATTGTATTCCAACATATTGTTTCCCACAGGGAAGTTTCTCACAGTAATTTATTTCCCAACAGCTGTTGTTCTATTGAAATTAGTTGTAATACTTAATCACTTTTAAGAGAGAACACACTAATAGCTGTATTGGCCACCTATTTAGGTGTCTAAATATAGACTGAGGTGTCTAACTTTTATGAAGAGAATGGCCACAGCCCTTGCAAATATAATAGTGATATTTTTGCAGGAGTTTTTACTAATTCGGTAAGAAAGGTGTCTCGGAAACTGGAAGGAAAGACTATTTCTTGTCTTCTGGCGTTGGGGCAGAAATTACATCCATTTCTTTTGTACCTAGTTCTCAAAATTAATCCACTTAATTTTATTGGCTAGAATGCAGGAAGTTACAGCAAAATGTACCTCCCCCATTTCCCAAACAGACAGATCTCCACCCCGCTGCTCTAATTGCGAGTTGCGAGAATTCTGTACTTGACATTTACAGTAGCTAAGCATTCATTCCATAAGTATATTGCTTTGTTTTCCTTCAGTGTCCTGGAATGCATGTCTTCTTACATGCTTAAGTAATAAGAAGTAGCCAAATTGTCAGTTCCGATCAAGACAGATGAGCCCCCTAGGCTATCTTCAAATTGCTATGGTGTTAGATATTTTGTTCACTGCAAAGATTGATGAAACAACTTGGAACAGCTATATTTGGACTCAAGAATGTTCTCTGGATTGACTATCTTCAGGATATGGATATCACTGTCATTCAGGCAAGGAGAGATTCCAGAGAGTTACCATCTTGTTGAAGATTTTAACCTAGATACCACCACAAAAGAGGCAGGGAGAAATAGCTGGAGTCTTCTGCAGAGATCTTGAGGTTCTCTCTCTGACCATCAAGGTTTTAAAAGAAGAATATTCTAACACTGAGGCGCTCCTCCAGTTTTGGGAAGAAACTAAGATCTATGAGAGGAGCTATGTAGCTCTTTACAAAGACAAGAAAATATTTCACACTTTTAGTGGCTCATAGAGGTCTTCCCCCCAACCCCCATTAAATATGTTCTTTGATTACAGTCAGTCATTCACTGATTACAGAAATTCCCATCAGAATTTTAAGTTCTTCCGCTGTAAAAATAGTAACTTGCTGAAGAAGGAGGGCCATAAATTGCTGTTAACAAAGAGGTAATGCTTGAATCCAAAAACTGGTGAGCTTGTCCAGGGGACAGAAGTGAGGAAAGCTAACTTCTGCTCCCAGCTGCACCACTCACTCACTATGTGATGCTTGGCAAGTCTCTTAACCTTTCTGTGCTTCATTTTACACATCCATAAAATAGAGATAAGAATACACTGCAGGGTTGTTGTGAGCCCTAACTCATTAATGTTTGCAAAGCACTTTGAGATCCTTGGATGGATGAAGCTATAGAAGTACAAAGAATCTAGTAGTAGTGAAGATGTACAAATCTGCATGATTTTTCATTTTCAGTAAATACATTAATTTATATGTCTGTAGAGAGATGGTAACCTTACATGCCAAAAGCTTTGTTGCCTCATTGATCTCAGAGGAGCACCAGGATATACCTTGGTGGAATGGGTAGTCACATAACAGTGTAATTGCCCCAAAGGAACTTTTCATAGGCTGGGGGGGCAGGAATAATAGTGCAGATCTCTCAGGGGGTGTCTTTACAGTAGCTTGGAGCTAACACATGTCTGCCTACCCAGACTGGGAGGCATGCTCATGGCTGCTGTGTAAACATGCCCTCATAGGTACAGCAGCCCCATGGTGAATCTCCTATGGAAAGCTCATACTTTTAGGAGACTGCCACTGACTGTTAGCATCCTGTAGCACAAGAGTTATGTTTTTTTGAGCAGCCCATCCACATTCACTTAACTTAAGTGAAGTTATTAAGAACAGTTCTGTAAAGGCAGAAGCTAAAAAGAGTTCACCTCAAGTTAGCTAGTGTAAGAAAGCCAAACTGAAAAAAACTAATATACTACCCTACCAGATCTGCTGTCTATTGATTGAGCTTTCAGTTTCCACTTAAATCTGGAATTTAATAAATGGTTAGTTATTTTGAAAATATCTGAAAAGGGAATTGCATCCCAGACCAGTTCTAAATTGCTGTTGAATAGAACAAAATTATGTCTAGCTAGTCTTAATTTGTGCAATATTTTGCCTGAATGCAAAATTCAGAAAAGAACTACTTGCTTGATATTTTCCTACAGTATTAATAATCTCATGGTATTTGGTTGTTTTGCATCAGAAAGGTCTAGTGAAAATAGTCGTGAAAATAGAAGGGCACGACTAACATTTTGGTAGCAGCAAGTACCAAAATGCACCTCAGAGTCTATTGATGTAGTGTGGAGGAAAATTTTTCTTTCTATTATAATCATAGTAGAGCTTGGGATGCAAATAGAGAGATTATTTATTTGTTTATAAAAAGAGAGGGAGTAGTTTTCTTCCAAGTGTCTGAAAATATTTTACTTAGAACTGGGAATTCTGGAGAAGAGAGATTTGGAGAAGAATGTAAAAGGTTTAGCCCCTAGGGAAATTCTTCTACAGTAGTTTTGGACAATAAATAATACTCCTCGGCATTAAGACAACACCTGTTGAAGTTCAGAAATGGAGTGTCTGCAGTCTGGAATGCACCCCAGGGATTCTTGCAGATCATAGAGAAATAAGGTTTGCTATCTCTTATCTCGAGAAGTTACTGTTTATAATATGTTATCGTAGATTCTATTACTTGGCCATGGAAACTGTTAGTTGTATAAACTGTTCAAGTCCTGGGAGTGTTCGTACCTCACTGATGGTTAAAATTATTCCTGTACTGTATACATTTTGTAAAGTGCTTTGGGATTCTTCTGGATAACAGGCACTATATTATAAACATAAGATCATGTTCATAAAGTGTATTGCCATTAATCCTTTCTGGCATCCACATTAAGATATGGACTTCCATTGTCTCTCAATGAGAAGCTGAAGATAATACTTGCATGGAGTCGGCCTTTTTTCTCGAGCCTTCTAAGCCACCACAACTTTTAGATCAGCACCTAACAACTAACTAGTCTCAATTTTCCCAAATACTAGTTAATTTAACCTTGAAAAGCAGGTATCTGCTCTGGACTGAAATTGGGTCATTTCTGAAAATGTCGTTGGGTCATTTCAATACATAATCCAGCACATAATCCTTTTTTCAAGAGAAAATTATGAGGTGTCACATTTTTTTTTTCAAGCCAAATGAGACAATGGTTTGCGCTGTACTGGACCAAGAAAATGGCAGGCTGATCCAGCCATAAAAATCCATGACCCACAAATGAACCATTTAAAATAATATTTGAATGATAAACTTAGTTCTCCCAGTCCAGAAGCTATGTTGTGCTGTACAAAAAATTAGATTAGGAAACTCAGAGGTATCTCTGCAGCAGCAGTGAGTAGGACTGTAAAGATCCACAGAAAGTAAATTCTGTGTATTAATGAGGGAAATCAAAAAGGTTCCGACAACATGAGTGAGAAGAAGGCAAAGAATAACCATGGAGAAAAATGTGAGGGAGCAAGAAATCAATTTAGGTTATTTTGCAATGCAGAGAACTCTAATATTACTGCATGAAATAATAGGAATTGGAAACACTGTTTTTATTGGTCCCAACATTGATTACAATGGCAGCTGATTCTAGAAGATGACATCATCATATACATGATGAAGCAGACGAAATTTAAACTAAATGCTGACAAATCCAAACCTGATTTTAGTCCTTTCAATAACTGAAGAATATTCAGAGAATTATTCCTCTAGATTAATGAGAACCAATATGCTTTTCAGCTACAAGCTAATGAAAATGAAAAGAAGTTTCCGTAGCATAAAAATAGAACAGCCACTGGTCACTTAAAAACATAATGCTAATTTGGAATGTTGCTGTCTCATGTTACAAAGCCTTTCAATCTAGGTAATAAAACCTTTGTATTTTGTTTACATAATACATTTAATGGAAACTTGGAAGAAAAACAAACCTGAAAGTGGCATCTCTCTGTTTATACCTTTTAAAATACCTGCTGAATAACGAAGTATGGCTTAAAATGGATCGTGCCTATCTAAAATCTAGACAGTAAAAGGTGGTACTGACCCTCTGAAAGCTTTTACCTGCATTATATTCACACCCTGGCTGGAGGGGGAGCAGAAAATATTAGGCTATGAACTGCTGTAACAATAATTAGAGTGTTTGTATGTGGGTAGAGGGAAGTGTGTAAGGAGAGAACATGGGTTTAAATAACAGGAAAAATAGTTGGCAAACTTCAACTACTTCCTCAAACCTAATAAAAGACACTAAGAGGGTCATCAAAATGTTGAACTCCAAGGTTTATCAACTGCAGTTTAGAACCGGGGTTCTCAAACTTTGTAATAGTTTGGACCACATCTTACTAGAGGGAATGGGCCAGGATCCTCAGCCTGCAGAAGGGGAAATGGAATAAAGGTGGCTGTATGTCAGTTTTACATGCCCCCAGACTCCTGGTCCTGAGGCTGGTAAGGGGCCAGTTGGTGCCCTAACAATTTAGAGAAGGCTCTGAGCTGCCCCAAGCTGCACCTGGCGGCAACGCTCAAGAAGCATTTCCAGAGATCACCAGAGTGCAGCAACACCACAGCCACAACCCTTCTCCAGCCAGAGACCACACACACCTTCTATACAAGGGGCTACGAGATGGGGATGGAGTGTGTAGAGCCATTATACTGGCTGTAGTCTACTGGGGCATTCCCCTTACAATAGGGAAATCCTCAGGTGGCCACTCCTGCTGGCTTTCTGGCTGCTTTGTGCCACAGCCAGAGGTGGGCAAACTAGCTGGGGAGACAGGATCTAGACCTTTGCACTGTGAATCACCTGCCTTCCCCTTCACAATCATTTCCCCCATTTCCTCTCCCATTTGCAATCACACAAAATCCTTGTAGTAACTTGAGTAATTGCTTAGATGGAAAAGTAATAAAAGGACAGTGATGATTTTTAGCTTCTTTTAATGAAATTTTGCACCTGGAAATATGAAGAGCCAGGATTCTCCATATTACCACCAAGTGCTCCATGGATCATAGTTAAAGAACATATGCATATTCTTCATCTGAACTTAATACATTATGTGAAATTTCTCTAGAGTTTTGAATATTTGTCTTTCTTGCTACAAGGAATAATGAAGTAGTAGTTTAAAAGTGCAATCACAAAGCATTATGGCACAGAAGCAATATTCCTGGGGCCTGTTCTCCTCACATAACATGCCAGTAGTGGGTCTTCCAAATTAGCAGCCATGAAAATCATGTCATGGACTGTGAAATCTGGTCTCCGGACGCCAGCTCTCAAGGCAGAGCGAAGAGCGGCAGCTGCTGGCCGGGCACCTAGCTCTGAAGGCAGCGCTGCCACCAGCAGCAGCACAGAAGCAAGGGTAGCAGTGCTCAGACCGCCCCCTACAATAGGCACACGACCCACTTTTGGGTCAAGACCCCTGGTTTGAGAAACACTGCGGAGAAATCGCACATCTTTCGTGGGTTGATCATAGCATAAATAGCAGTTTTCACAGATGTGTTACACATCCACTAGATTTGCTATTTATGCTGTGATCAGCCCACAAAAAAAGTGTGATTTCTCTGTGGTTTATGTAGACCCCTGTAAATAAGTAACACTTTTGAAGTCAATGGGAGTTATTTATAAACTGAGGCTCTGGTGCCTCTCAAATCTTTGTCACGTCAGTCATTGTCATCTTAAACGTCTTATTAGTTCATAGTTATAGTTCATAGTTATAGTTCATGTAGAATACTCAGCGTATGCATGCATGTGCATGGGTCTCTCTCCCCCTTCCTCGGGACTGCATAATAAAAGCAGCTCTTTTCTTTGCCAGAAAAAGGGGTCTTCCCTTTGATTACTAAAACTGCCGAAATGAAAGAGCAATGATAAAAGGAAAATGAGGCGACATTACAGAAAATGCTATGCAAATTGCTGCAGATGAAGTCACGCTCTGCCACCTCAACGTGTTAAAATCATAATGTATCAGTCTGCTGAAAACTTAGTGCCAATTTAAACCACCCTGGCTGTTTCCATGTTAACAACACCACCACCACAGTTCCAAATTGTCTCTCTTTCTTATATGCAGGCTTTCAGGGCCAGGCTTAATCAATCAGGCAATTTAGTTTTCCACTCCCTATTGGAAAAATAGAAGCATCACAATAAACATTTTTAGGGGGTATTATTGGGAGGGCTAGGGGCAAGAGATTGGATAAAATCCTTTTAGACTTCTCAAAATTAGCAAATTGAAGGAACAACATCTAATGCAACAGAACATGCTTTACCTCATTTTAAAATGTTATTTTCTGGTTAATAAACATAATCTCCATAACACGTATCATAGTTTTAGTAACATATAAAAGCATTGTAATTTGGAAGACTTGGATTTTGGTAAACCTACTGGCAAAATACATGTTGTTTTCAAAAATAAAGTATGCAACATTTACCAATATAGTGTCAGGGTGTACTTTTTTTTGTTTGTGTTTTTTGCTTTTCATATATTAACTTAAGGGGTTCAGAAAAACATACACAAATGCATTCTGTAAAGTAGACATTTTGCTGGAAGGAAGATGCATATAGTTGAATGTAGTGAAAGAGCTGATATAAAACCTAAAGCACTAATGTTATACTTGTATAAACTTTAAACAAATACAAGGAAGCTTTAAAATAATGTAGCTTTAAGGGTCTGGGTCCTGAAACCAACAAAACTCAGAAACTTTCAAGTTTGCTCTGATTATTCATTCTTTCTCCTCTACCACTGAGAGCAAAATAATGCATACCCAAAATACTGTCAGCCATAACTTGGTTTTTCTGCACACTGGTCATTTTATTCAGACCCTGGGCTTTTTCAAAGAAAGTTGTTTGTATTAATTTCCTTTTATTTCATTTATAAGGTCAGTGAATGGATCTTATTGCAGGGATCAGTGACCAACTGTCTCTTGTCTGCAACCCCTATGCTTCCCTAATCTGTCAATACATGCACAGATCTTAAAAAGAAACTTGTGTATTATTTACTAGCCTGGGGGCCAGATTCTGATGTTGTTTATGGTCTCTAGAATAAATATATATTTTTGGGTCTAAAGTATTTGCAGAGGCAGATCCTGCCACCCCTACTCATGGTGAGTAGCACTTAATTCCTTCAGTAATCTGACTGATTTCAGTGGTACTGCTCAACATGAATAAGGGTGGTAGAGTATAGCCTCAAATATTATATATCCTGTTGACCAGGATGGCTCCTTTGAATCCAGCATGATATATTGTATACATCCATATTTAAGCACATGTTTAATAAACATTTGACCTAATGGTAATTAGTCCATAATATGAATCATTTTCTTCACATGTTATTGTTTGCATTTTACGATATTTTTGAGACATGCATCCCTAAAAAGGGGCCCTAAGGAGTAATATGAAAGGCCAGGGCCCAAAGCTTCAAAACTACACCCACACAGGAAGATCCTGAGAAGGAATCAAGATGCATAATTATTTTATGCTCACAGAATCCCATTGTATTGGACAGGATTCTCTATGGGTAAGCCATGTGGTGGATCCCACTGCAGGACTGGGGCTAAAAATTGGGCAATTACTGTGATTATTCACACAGAATATGTCCATGCAGTTTTGCACATGCAGCAGGGCACAAGTCAACAACTTGCTGAAATCCCTTCACTGAAAAAACAAACACCACTACTGTAATTAAATACAGAAAATAACAATAGCTATCAGGGCTGTGCACAGGAATAAAAATGTGATGGCTTTTGTAGAGGCATATTCTGTGCCCCAGCCACACCCCTGGGTCCAAAGGTGCTCGCTCTCCCTGCTGAGGCCCTGGGGTCCAGAGGAACTTGCTCTCCACACCGCAGCCCCAAGGCTGGAGGAGCTCTGTGCCCCCGCCAATTCCTGGGGAGGTCCATGCCCCTACTTGTCACCACCACCCGTGCGCACACTGATAGCTATATTATTACCTCAACCCATAAGGCCTGATTCCACAGTCCTCACATATATCTGAGGACTCATTACAGTCAATGGGAGCTGTATCTGTGGAAAGACTGAATAACTTGGTCAGCAGAGCTTTTAGCACATGCAAGCGGTGGTACGACAAGAGTCAAGGTTTATTCCATTGCTTACTTTCATGAAATGCCAGTCTTGTGTAGCTTTCAAGGACCAACCTGCAAGAACAGCTTTGATAAGAGTGGAAACCAGTTTTTTAAAGTCCTCTTCTCTCTTTCCATTATAAAGCTCACTTTAGTACCAATCAATTGCTTCTCACCTCCGTTCCCCACGAGGCTTCACCTGCTTCCAGGCCCTGCTATAAATATAAACCCGAAGCTCAGGTTCCCTGTAGAAGTCATAACTTACACCAGACAGAAAGCTTCAAATATTTTCCCATATGAAATTCTTTAATTAGTACTTTATCACAGTGAAATTATAAACCAGATGGAATACTGGCAACTAAAAGCCACCATTCTGACTGCAAACCATCTCTCAGAGAGAGAGAGAGAGAGAGAGAGTACTGTTGTTGTAAAGAAAAACTCATTGTAAAATAATTGAAATTAATAAAGGTAGCACTATGCAGACTAGCTGGAATACTATTCCAGTGTTACTAAAGGAGGTGTGCAGCTCCCCCATGAAATTAGGGTGGCTTCTATGATGCCTATAAGCAATTAACCAACTAGTTATGACCAGATTAGAAGGGCAGTTGGGAGGGGTGGATGTTTGTTTATTTTTAATGGTATATTTTGACTTCAAATATAGACTTACCTCTTATTTTATTCTCCCTCATATATTGTCTTCCTAAATGATAAGTTCTTGGGGACAGGCGCTGTCCCCAACATAGCTACCAAAACACAAATAGTAAAAGCTTTCCACAGCTTTATAGGTGGCTGTTGCTACCCACAACTAATCAAGATTGTTCTGAGGGCCCCTGCAGGGGCACTGAGAGTGAGATTCTAGCCATAGGAACCAGCAAACAGCCACCAGTAGCAAAGTGAGCCTCAGTTCCAACAAACAAGAGCTACCATTTTATTTCAGGATTCGCACTAGCTGCTGGATGAAGCACTCCACAAATTTTATACAGGCCAAAATATTTTAGCTTAATTTTGCAGCATCTAGAGCAGCGGTTCGCCACATATTTACCATTGTGGGCCGCATATGCAGCTCTCTGTGCGTTACGTGGGCCACATCCACACAATATATATACTACCTGTATGGCCCTGAGGAAGTCACATGGGCCACAGCTCTGTGCTGATTGGGCTGCAAGCGGCCCGGGGGCTGAGAACCAGTGATCTAGATTAAGAGGAGGGATGGCTTTATGGAACATTATTGTATTAGTTACATAAGAAAGGAAATAACCTATCTAGTCCTTGTCTGACAGATTCTTTCATGTATATTTGAAAGGAAAAACTGTAATTTGAGAGAGAAAAAAAGCAGAAATGGAAAACTATATAAAAAATACCAATGAAATACTTCAGACTTTTAGCATGGCTGGATTATCCTGTTCTCTACCCCACAAATATACCCCAATATATTTAGTCAAAGCTAGATATTCCTTTGGCGAAGAGACAGTTCTAAATTTCAAAGCTAAATTTCAAATACCAAACAATTATTCACTTGGAATCAAAGCGAGAGTGTAAGCACAATAGAGAGTAGATTTCACTGCAGACACTAATGATCTAATCAGCATGAGCTTAATTGCATTTGGTTTTGCAACCAGAGTGGTGCACTCAAAAAGGAAAGGGTTAAGGTTCTCCCAGAGTTTCCAGCTATAACAGAACTATGTGTATAACTATTCACACAGCTCAAAGCAAACTCCACTCAGGCAGTCGGTTGTCATAATATGATCATTTGGAATTGCAAGTCCAAACAAGGTGACTATTTTTGGAGGTATGTATGATTTATTGCACTGTGGAGGATCTGGACACCTTCTGTGTCAAAAGAAATGATGAGGCAATGAAGATTTCTGAAGCGATTTGTTTAAAAGCTTAGGAAATTTATGAATAAATAATCTGTGCTAACCTTTCAGTAGTCACTTTCCTCTCACAATATAAAATATATTATTTCAATACCACTAGTTCTGTTGTGAGGCTCTCTCTGAGCTCCTCATCTCCTATATAGGCCTGACACACAGCAGCTGCACTCTCAAGTAAGGTTTGAAGATTGCCTTTGCTAATTACTTTTATAAACCTGAGACTGTAAATAAAATGCAAATAGCTCTTTATATTCATTGTTAAGAAGGGAAGTAATTCCACTTTTCTTTCTAAAATATGGATGTTGAACTTTGCTAGCTTCTTGCAAGTGAGACTAATATCATCAACCTAGTACACTATTACCACCATGTTTTGATATATAAATCTCAGAAGGGTTTTCACCTTTAAGTGTCAGTCATAAAAGCAGGAGGTCCAGTACCACTGACATACTGCAATGTATTACAATAACTTCTATCAATTTCAAGAGTTGTAAACAAAAATTGCATAGATTATAAGCCTGTGATCGTCTTGTCTGACCTCCAGCATAACACAGGCCATAGGACCTTCCTAGATTAATTTCTGTTTGAAGGAAAACATATCTTTCAGAAAAACATCTAATCTTGATTTAAAGATTTCCAGTGATGAAGAATCTCCCTCAACATTTGGTAAATTGTACCAGTGATTATTTACCCTCATGGCTAAAAATGTTAGCCTTATTCAGAGTCTGAATTTCTCTAGCATCAACTTCCAAACATTACATCTTATTATACCTCTGTCTGCTAGACTGAAGAGCCTTTTATTATTTCTGTTCCCTATGTAGGTACTTATACACTGTGATCAAATCACCCCCTTAACTTTCTCTTTGATAAGTTAAATAGACTGAGCTCCTTGTGCCTTTCACTGTAGGGCATGTCTTCCAATCCTTTAATCATTCTTGTAGCTTTCTCCAAACCCTCTCCAATTTCTCAACATCCTTCTTGAACTGCAAACAACAGAACTGGATACAGATATATGTCCAAAGATCGTGTTCTATGGGTTCTCAAACTGGGGGTCATGACCTTTCAAGGGGTTGCAAGGTATTACTTGGGGGGGTCGCAAGCTGTCAGCCTCCACCCCAAACCCTGCTTCGCCTCCAACATTTATAATAGTGCTAAATATAAAAAAGGTGTTTTTTCATTGGGGGGGGGTCACACTTATCGGCTTGCTGTGTGAAAGGGGTCACCAATACAGAAGTTTGAGAACCACTGCCCTTTTGGCCACCCTGTCATGTTCAACTGATTATCCACCACAACCCTCACTTTTTTTTTCGGAGTCACTGCTACCCAGGAAAGAACCCCCAATCCTGTCAGTATGAACTACATTCTTTCTTGCTAGATGTCTGGTGTTACATTTGGCCATTTTAAAGTGCACAGTTTGATTGTGCCCAGTTTACCAAGTGATCCACTCTGCATTACTGAGCTGTCCTCTTCATTATTTACTCATTCTCAATTCTTTGGGTCATCTGCAAATATTTTCAGTAATGATTTTTTATTCCAGGTCACTGATAAAAATGTTAAATTGCATAGGACTAATAACAGATCCCTGCAGAACCCTGCTAGAAATACACATGCTCAATTATGAGTCCCCATTTATAATTATATTGTGAAACCTACCAGTTAGCCAGTTTTAATCCATTTAATACATGCCAGGGTGATTTTGTATCATCCTAGTTTCTTAATCAAAATGATGTATGGTACCAAGTCAAATGTCCTATAGAAGTTTAAGAATACTACATCAACACTATTACTTTTATCAATCAAACACAAAATCTAACTAAAAAAAGATATCCAGTTAGTTTGACAAAATCTATTTTCCATAAACTGTGTTGATGGGAATTAATTATATTACCCTCCTTTAATTCTTGATTAATTGAGTCTACTATCAGCCAATCTGTTTTTTGTGCCCAGGATCGACATCAGGCTGACAGGCCTATAATTACCCCAGTCATCCTGTTTAGTCTTTTTTGAATATTGGCACAACACTAGCTTTCTTCAAGTCTTCAGGAACTTCCCCAGTGTTTCAAGACCTCTTAAAAATCAATATTAATAGTCCAGAGAGCTATATGGAGTTCGGCTAATTGGAACTTCATATACATACTGGTCAGACAAATTCTCTGAAACATTATATCAATCCTAAGCACAATGTCCACTCCTCTGACTCTCAACTTTGGGCTTCTTCCATGAGACATATCAAAATTACGTAAAAAATTGTTGTCACCACCCTACCATAAAATAAAAACGAACAAACAACTTATCCTGTAAGAGGTCTATAGACATCTAGACATCATTCTGTGTGTGCATGGTTTTTGTCTGTTTGGATGGGGCAGGGACAATATAAATGTTCAGATACCATGGTGATGGTTAGGATCTAGAACAAAATGGATATAGAACAAAATAGATTTTTCTGTGTTTTGTAGAAGCCGGAGTACACTGTTGCTGCTTAAATAATAATTAAAAATAAATAATAATAATAAAGAGAACAGCAAGAAGGAGGATAAAAATAACCAAGAAACAAAAGATGTGGTTAATGTTGCCTTTAAAAATATTTGATTGGCTGATACAGTGGCGTGTGTACCAAAAATGTCTCAAAATAGGCAGAAGCAATAAGGATCAAATAATCTGGTACCACTTCTAGCCTCAAATTAGAAGCAAAATACTAAAACACGCACTTTTAAAAAATGTTTGCTGTTGGTTCAACTCAATAAGAAAAATCAGGTTCCAAGATTAAAACAATGAAGACATGTAAAGAAAATACTGTATATGGAGGAAAGAAAGCAGCTAGTTTTGATGCCTGATTAGCACGTCTTTGATGTATATGTGAAGGTCTTTGGCATAGACTTAAAATGTGAGTTCATTAACAGTGGTCTCTGCTCCCCTCCTTACAACTGTACTGCAGCAATATATAAACTCCCTTCTTTTTTCTATTTCCATATGAAACATTAATTAATTTACACGGCTCTCTACAGCAATTTTTTATCAGATCAACAGGGATAAAGATACCCTACTGACCTTATTAGACAAATGAAGGAATGATCCCAAGAATCTCATTGCTATAAAGAATGCATGTATGCATATATATTAGTTTAGTACAATGTTAAGACTTTTTGGGACACAAGACACATCAGTGGTATGAAAGCATCCACTACATGTCACACCCACAGTCCATTCAGATTAGCTGGGTATCAAGAGGGTTATTTACGGAAGCTGGCAAGTTTCTGCAAGCCAATGGACTTTTGGGAAGGCCAGTGATTGCTCTTGGTCCTAAATCCAGCAATTTTTTAGTATAAATTTATGGTCCATTTTAGTTAAGGACTGTAAACTTGCCAATATGTAGATTGCAGTCAACACCTCAGCAGTACAATCATCTTATAATGAAGATTTTACCTCAATTAAAAATGAACCGCCTAAAATTAAGTGTTTCTGAGTGTACAACCATTACCAATTCCCTGCTGAAAGTTTTGAACTAAAATGTTCCAAGTTCCCCCAACTATTCATTAAGAATAAGTGTTGTGTTTCAGAATCACAGACCAGCTGCAATTAATCCCAGTTCTAGGGCTCTAGTTGAGCTCCGCTATGCCACTGAAGTCCCATTTAAGCCATTAATGCAGGGCTTACAGGATGCTGAAAGCCTTTTGCTATCCCTTTGCAGCTGGATGAATTTCACTCACAGGGAATATAAATTTAAGGTCCTGATCCTGCAGTTGGAAATGCTAAATTTTGACTCCTGCCTCCCAATGGCCCTATTCCAAATCCATGAGTCCAGGGGTCTGCTCTAGCTGATCTGATTGCAGTACTGAGAGGCCTTCTTCTGGGAATTCAATCTATGTTTTTGGACAAGTGTCAAGATATTAATATCAACCCCCTCAAAGTTGCATTTTTTCACTTGTGTATCATCCGTAACTTTAATTTGACAGATATTTTGATCATATTTCACACCTTAGTCTCTTTGCCATGACTATTAACAACATACCCTTGAAAAATGTCTACCAGATGAGTTAAGAATGACACAAAATGTTGAAAGGAAAAGTTCATTTGACCAAAGCAAGTTCAGCCAGTTCTCCTCTCTCTCCCTTCCCTGCAAAAAGTTGATGTTATCAAAAGATCCGCCTGACATGAAGATGGGTCATTAATTATAAATCCATATATGACTTTGTAATGACTCCTTTTCTATGTGCCTTACTGCATAGCAGGTCAAACGTTATTTTTTTAACCTACTCCAGACAGATTAGCTGGGAAGTTAAAGGAACTGCTAAGAGTTTCTGAACAGAACTTTGTGCTTCAAATCAACATTTCAAAATCATTCCCAGCTGTTAGATCTGAATTCTTAATTGTACATGAATGGTTGAGGAGAAAGTAATCAGCAGTTGCGCTACAAATTGTTATATAGAATGGATAATCATAGATAGCTAAGTTATGGTTTTCAACCATTTTATAGAGATATGGGCACCAAATTTATTCTTCCAATACTATTATCTAGGCAAAAATATTTAATTACAGATTCCTTCACACTTTCTATAGAAGAATTTTGAGTTCAGAATGATATGTTTCAATTGCTGAAGCTTTCACTCTTTCAGAATGTGAAAATCAGGGATATGTGGTGAAAATTCAAAACAGTTTAAAGCTTAAAACCAGTTATTGGCCCCGATACTGTGTTCTTCCCCCACCTGATATATTTGGAATCTCATCCAAATCTAACAATAATTAAGGGTTAGATTTAAAGTAACAAAAGCAGGAAAAATTCAGAGTTTAGTCTGTCACTCCTTTTCCACATCACCTCATTGTGCTCCACTCCTATATTGCAAAAGTCTCAGCTGAATGAATTAAGATATGTTCTACATGTGCTGCAAAGTGTTGGCTGACTGGAGAGAGTTAAGAAAGAATTCAAGCCTAACTCTTAGAATGTTCCTCCATTTGAGATCTTTTAATTAGAATATCTTCCAACTTACTTCCAAACATATCAACTTGAATACATGTTGCAATGTTTCCAGATGTGCTGAAATACATTGGGTCTTAGATGTTTAGTACATCCTTGATGTACATGTGAAGGACAATGGCATGGACTTAAAAGTACATGAGTGTGTGAACAGTACAAAGCCTGGGTCTAACATAAGTGCATATCAGAGAGATAGAAAAAGTGGATATTTAACACAGTAAATTGTGTCAGTTCGTAACATGGAAGCCACTACGATATGGGTGAGATGTGGACTCTATTAAAAGACATGATGGAAAATAAGTTAAACACATACATAACTCATCCATTTGGCATTTCTTTTAGAAACATTGGAAAGCATCAGACACAACCAAGATTAAATGTCTGTAAAATTTATTTTTAAATGAGACATTTTTTCACCAGGACATACAAGAACAAAGCAGCACTTAAAACCTCAACAAAGAGAAGCTTTATTGCTGCTGTCTAGAAAGTTTAGACCCAAGCCTTACTTTATTTTTTTCCTCATGACTGTGGTTGGAAACTACTGCAGTTTACTTGGCATGAACTGTATCTGTTCTGGCAAAATATTCAATGAGGGCTAAAGATGCCAAGGAAGTGCAGCATTGTGAAGCTCTCAGTCCAAAGCTCTAAACATTTTAGGGATACATTGAGAATATCATATGCTTCATGTGAGGTACTCCTCCATGACTGAATAATATACTACATATTTGAGGCCCAGTTGGCACAGATGGATCAGCCTTAAAAAAATATTATATACAGAATAATATTGACCAGTAACCACAAAATACCAAAGAAAACTAATGCCAAGATGTTACATTTTATGTGGAAGAACTTAAGTCTCAAAATGCTTTTTAAATTATTTCTCTCATTAAATTATTCTAATGGTCACTAAGATATTTTTTGGAAGCCATTAGAACAAGAAATATACATACACATGTATTATGTATTTATTCTATGACATTGATTCGGTTAAACTTTACTGATATGTTTTAGCTGAAATGGCTACATATGGAAAGCAGATGAAGCAAGTTGAAATTATTTTGGTAAGTTAAAGTTCTAATTAAAAACATACATTCAGTAGAAAAGCAGTTAAATATATCTTCTGTTCTTCAGGGAACCTGTGGGATATTTCTCTGACCATGTATACATTTCTGAGCACTGAACTAAGACAGAAATCTGTAAGACTACTTAAATAACTATGGTATATAAACTCCTCCAAAGGCACTTTGTTTATAATAATTTATAGTTCTAACATTTTCTAGACTACACAATGCTTGTAGCTTAACATATTAGCCAAACTCTGGACTTCAGACATTTAAAACAAACACAGCACAATGATATTTTAGCATGGCAGTTACTAAAAATAAAAAAGGGCCACACAGTGAGTAGCATCTCTTCCACAACATCTTAACTGCTCAGACAATACTTTAACTGAAGATGCCTTAAAACAACTCTGTTAAAAGCAGAAGGAATATGAGACTAATGGGTAATGGATGTGAAGAGATGGGAAAAAGAAATTTACTCTTTCTAGTCAAAATTTGAACCACAGTTTTCTTTAATAATCCCTTGCAATGAGGATCCTTGGGATTCAGGAAGGAAGACTCTGGGCCCACACTATCCTGTTCCACAGAGTATATCTTAAAGACAAACCTGTAGGACAAAGGAAATGACCAATGAGAGAGGAAGAGGACCAAGGATGGCAATTTGTGGTTTGAAACAAAACCCAGGCTTCTAATGCTGTGTAGAGATTAGCACCAGAGTCTTGGAGGCAGGACAGAACACGGCTCCTTCTCTCTCAACCAGAAGGGATCCTGCGAAATGTAGTCCTAGGGGCTGCTCTGGATTTGCAGACCTTCCCAGGAGGGGATGCTGATAATAGAAGCAGCATATAAGCTTGGAGGGAGGGAACTCTACACAGGGCTGCCAAGTGCCCACCATCTCTTGTGAGAGTCACGCATTGCCAAATCTCAGCTAGATTCTCATGCACCTAGCTGACCGCGGGAAGGTAGCAGTCCTCCTTTGTGGTCACTAGGGGCTTATGCTCCAGAAAGATAGGCAGTAAGACAAATCCTCTGTTTCCCCTGCTGGATCGGATCACAGCTCCCTGGGAGGCCATGGCAGTGCTAGGCTGCTGCACTAGGTAAGGGGCCTGATAAAGATCCACGATACCCTGGCACAGGTCCCTACCTCCCCAGCAAATACCCAGCCTCTGCTATCTGAACAGCCCCCTGCACTCCAGGAGTCCATGCACCCCAACACCCATTTACCTCTGCACTCCAGAAGCCCTAACAGTTCCTGATCTCCCACAGAACCCACCTACTCCCTCAAGGAGTTCTCTATCCCCCATCCCAGTACTACTCCCAATTTCCTACTCAGAGTCTCCTCCCCATGCACATCTGACCCAGCCAGAGCTGCCAAGTTTTGTGTAGCATCATGTCCTATTTCTCCCCCTCTGTGGGGGGCAGGGTATTCTGATCATAAGCTTATGTTTATGGCTATATGTAAATAACTCAAAATATGTAAATGAACCATTAAATAATTTGCATAGAATGTCACACATGGAGCTACACCAAAGGTCCAAGGCTTAGCATGGAGGGACCTGGAGGTGCTAGCAATGTCTTCCAGTGACTGGGAGAACTCCCCCTGCTTACATTCATCTGTAACTGCCAGATTTCCAAGAGGACTTTGGAAGCCCAGCAGTGATGCTTGGGAGAAAGATGCCCTGGAAATGGGTTGCTTTGAACTTTATTATAAGACTATCAGTTTGTTTGGACTTTGGCACCAGACCTCTGGGGACAATCAGGGTTCTTCAGAGAAAGTAATTCCTGAGGATCAGGGGGGAAAAGAGCTTCATTGTTTGTGTTTTAAATAAAGAGAACTCAGTACCTGTGCCCTTCAATGGATGTTAGAATCATAGAAGATTAGAGTTGGAAGAGACCTCAGGAGGTCATCTAGTCCAACTCCCTGCTCAAAGCAGGACCAACCGCAACTAAATCAATACCAGCCACGGCTTTGTCAAGACGGGTCTTAAAAACCTCTAAGGATGGAGATTCCACCACCTCCCTAGGTAACCCATTCCAGTGCTTCACCACCCTCCCAGTGAAATAGTTTTTCCTAATATCCAACCTAGACCTCCTCCACTACAACTTGAGACCATTGCTCCTTGTTCTGTCATCTGCCACCACCAGAACAGCCTAGCTCCATCCTCTTTGGAACCCCACTACAGGTAGTTGAAGGCTGTTACCAAATCCCCCCTCACTCTTCTTTTCTGCAGACTAAATAAGGCCAGTTCCCTCAGCCTCTCCTCATAAGTCATGTGCCTCAGCCCCCTAATCATTTTTGTTGCCCTCTGTTGGACTCTCTCCAATTTGTCCAAATCCTTTCTATAGTGGGGGGCCCAAAACTGGATGCAGTACTCCAGATGTGGCCTCACCAGTGCTGAATAGAGGGGAATAATCACTTCCCTCGATCTGCTGGCCACGCTCCTACTAATGCAGCCCAATATGCTGTTAGCCTTCTTGGCAGCAAGGGCACACTGTTGACTTGTATCCAACTTCTCATCCACTGTAACCCCAGGTCCTTGTCTGTAGAACTACCGCTTAGACAGTTGGTCCCCAGCCTGTAGCGGTGCATGGGATTCTTCCGTCCTAAGTGCAGGACTCTGCCTTTGTCCTTGTTGAATCTCATCAGATTTCTTTTGGCCCAATCCTCCAATTTGTCTAGGTCACTCTGGACCCTATCCCTACCCTTCAGTGCATCGACCTCTCTCCCCATCTTAGTGTAACCTGCGAACTTGCTTAGGGTGCAATCCATCCCATCATCCAGATCATTAATGAAGATGTTGAACAAAACTGGCCCCAGGACAGACCCCGGGACACTTCGCTTGATATCAGCTGCCAACTAGACATCGAGCCATTGATCACTACCCACTGAGTCCGACGATCTAGCCAGCTTTCTATCCATCTTATAGTCCATTCATCCAATCCATACATTTTTAACTTGCTGGCGAGAATACTGTGGGAGATCGTATCAAAAGCTTTGCTAAAGTCAAGGTATATCACGTCCACTGCTTTCCCCATATCGATAGAGCCAGTTATCTCATCATAGAAGGCAATCAGGTGTGTCAGGAATGACTTGCCTTTGGTGAATCCATATTGACTATTCCTGATCACTTTCCTCTCTTCCAAGTGCTTCAAAATGGATTCCTTGAGGACCTGCTCCATGATTTTTCCAGGGACTGAGGTGAGGCTGACCGGTCTGTAGTTCCCCGGATCCTCCTTCTTCCCTTTTTTAAAGATGGGCACTATATTTGCCTTTTATATCATACGGAACCTCCCCCAAATCGCCACGGGTTTTCAAAGATATTGGCCAATGGCTGCACTATCATATCAGCCAACTCCCTCAGCACCCTTGGATGCACTGCATCCAGCCCCATGGACTTGTGCATGTCCAGCTTTTCTAAATAGTCCTTAACCTATTCTTTCACCACTGAGAGCTGCTCACCTCCTCCCCATACTGTGCTGCCCTGTGCAGCAGTCTGGGAGCTAACCTTGTCTGTGAAAACCGAGGAAAAAAAAGCATTGAGTACTTCAGCTTTTTCCACATAATCTGTCACTAGGTTGCCTCCCCCATTCAGTAAGGGTCCCACACTTTCCCTGACCTCTTCTTGTTGCTAACATACCTGTAGAAACCTTTCTTGTTACCCTTGACATCCCTTGCTAGCTGCAACTCCAATTGTGCTTTGGCCTTCCTGATTACACCCTGGCATGCTTGAGCAATATTTTTATATTCCTCTCTAGTCATCTGTCCAAGTTCCCACTTCTTGTAAGCTTCCTTTTTGTGTTTAAGCGCTCTGAAGATTTCTCTGTAAAGCCAAACTGGTCGCCTCCCATATTTGCTATTCTTTCTGCATATTGGGATGGTTTGTTCCTGCACCCTCAATAAGGCTTCTTTAAAATACAGCCAGCTCTCCTGGACTCCTTTCCCCCTCAAATTAGCCTCCCAGGGGATCATGCCCATCAGCTCCCTGAGGGAGTCAAAGTCTGCTTTTCTGAAGTCCGGGGTCCATATTCTGCTACTCTCCTTTCTTCCTTTTGTCAGGATCCTGAACTTGACCATCACATGATCACTGCTGCCCAGGTTGCCACCCACTTCTACTTCCCCTACCAATTCTTCCCTTTTTGTGAGCAGCAGATCAAGAGGAGCACGGCCCCTAGTTGGTTCCTTCAGCACTTGCACCAGGAAGTGGTCCCCAACACTCTCCAAAAATGTCCTGGATTGTCTGTGCACTGCTGTATTGCTCTCCCAGAGAGATTTCAGGGAGATTGAAGTCCCCCATGAGAACCAGGGCCTGTGATCTGGAAACTTCTGTTAATTGGCCTGCTATATTTCTTTATGTAGTCCAGTCTCGTTGGTGGGTTTCAGAGATGACTTACTGTTAGTAAAATTAGCATTAAGGGCCTTCATGACTTAGCTTCTCGTTGCCTACTTGCTATTGGATTTTATCACATTATCCTTTCCCTTCCTCCCAGTAACCTCTGTTCTGCCGATACTGTTTGTTTGTCCACTGCTCCTACAAGCCACTCCCAACTTTCTTCTCTGCTTCCCCTTACCATGTAGAATGCCCTTGTAATGCTGACAGACCCCACCCCACCCACAGTCATCGTCAGTGGGCGGGGTCAAACCTGGAACCTCAAAGCATGAGCTAAAAGCCTACTGGCTGTTAGCTAAGGCTGTAGAGCAGACTCATTTTATATCTCTCTCTAAGTGGTCTCGGTGCCACTGGATGGGACAGAACACCACACCCAGCAGATGTTTGGGTTACACCCTCACCAAACTAGTCCACAAAGCCACACCTCACGTCCCCTTTCAAGTCCCTCAAGACAGACTTCTACTATGAGAACTATCAGTTGATAATGACTAGTCTGGTGGCTTTAAGAAAAATGGACATTGATATTTCTTGTTTATGTATTTATGATTTTTTTTAAAGACCTACTAATTTATTGTCCACCCAGCTGATCTAAACATGTTCTTATCATTGTTAGCCTCATCCTCCCACAATCCACTTTGATCCCTTGCTACATCCATTGTTGAGTCTTGTCTTAAATTAAATTGTAAACTCTGTGGGGAGCAACAATGTTTCTCTCTGTTTTTGCACAGTTCCCATCACAACAGGGCACTTGAGCACTACTGGAATACAAATAATACATCAAAGTCCAGGACAATGAGAGAAAAGAGTGAAGTAAACCAGGTGGGATAAATTGTAATGGAGGCGCACTAAGGCAGAATTCCACTGGGACACTTACGGATCCATACTGCAGAAGACTCCTTGTATTTACTGCCAAAAGAAGTAGCCCATATTCCATCACAGCCTGCCTGCCAGAAGCCAGAGTAATATGCTCGTGTAGCATGTATGAACATCGCGCCACTTCCAGTGAGGATAACCCTGTTGTTTAACAACAGCTAAAGTAGTTAGTCCTTTAGCATCAACAGTAGGTGAGATTTTGCTTTTGATGCTGAAGGTTCCAGGTTTGAAACCCACTGAGCACCTGAGTCCATATATGTTTTTAGCAATGACTCTTTATCCTGGCAAGTATGCAGAAGGGACTGTACCAGGTCCATGTCTCTAACCCATCTAACCACACATTCATTACAGCATGAAGCTTCAATAAGTGAACAACAGTGCTTAGCTAGCACTCGTGCCTATGCTTTGCATGAACACACTGTTGAAGGGAGATAGGAAAGAAGAACACATGTGCAGGACAACCCAGAATTTAGCCCTAACTGTATGACTGATTACTAGAATTTTTGAAGGATGGAGACATGCTGTTGAATTGGGCACATTTCTTAGACTAAAGACAGGCATTTAGGTCAGATATTTTCTAAAGAAGCAAAACATGGTTAGCTGAAGTTTGGGAAACCTCCATTAAAAATGACCTTCCAAATGTACTAGATGCATAGGATTGGGCAAGATTAGACAAAAGGGCATTTAACAGTTAGAAGGATAAAAGAGGAAATAAAAACCTCCCCTACTGTATTATATCATTCTGAAAGAGGCAAGAAACTGAAGAGGTGGGTGGCAATCATCACTAACATGACAACAGCTAGGGAATGCCATGACTGAACTGCAGCAAGCAACAGAAGAATTGGGGAGATTCTCATGAGTACACAGTTCGCTTGCATGGACATTTGTTGCTTGATAAAAGTATGTTCCCTCACCATTAATTACTAGTCATGCTACAAAAACAAAAGAAAAGAAAAACAAACAACAAGAAACAGCTCTAACATATGCCTTTTATCAGTCATCTACTTAAGGTGAAATATAGGACTATGAAGACACTAGCCATGTATAGCAACAGCACTATCCTGTTATTTGTGACAAGGAATTCAGATCTTCTGTTGCACTATTTGACTCATGTTCACAGGATTCCTTTTGCTTTGAAGCACACAAAATACTGTTGTTCTGCTCAGTGCTCCACCTCCTTCCTGTTCGTTGCAGTCACTAATCCATTCTGGGCCTCACCACATACAAACACTTATTAAAAGAAAAGCATATTTAGAATGAGATCATGCTGAAGATATTTCATCGGGGATAAGACATGAAGTCTCTACTCCTCATCAGAAAGATGGTTTAGTGCAGTGTTTCTTGACCTTTTTCATACCAGGGACCAGCTTGCTAACTTCCTAAATGGTGATAGGGAGATCTCAGGGACCAGCGCCGGTTGTTGAGAAACACTGGCCTAATGGATAGACTGGGACTCAATTTATGGTTCAACTGCAGACTTCTTGTGTGACCCTTGGCAAGTCACTTAATCTATTTTGTGCCTCAGTTCCCCATCTGTAAAATGGGGATAATACAGGGGTGTTGTGAGGATAAAAATCCATTAAAGATTGTGAGGCACGTAGGTTCTCTGGCAATGAGGACTGGATAAGTACCGAGATAGGCAAAACACTCATTAAAGCTAATGGACATTTTACCTTACAAAGAACAAATTACAAAACCGAATAAGGACTTCAGAATTTGGACCCTCTGAGCATAACTTTAAGTTTAGAGAGTTTAGAAGGGCTTGCTGTTGGTCATGTCACTATATATATCTATATCTATATATATAAACACTGGAAAGGACTGCTGAACATGAGCTCTCAGTGCAACATTGTAACTACAAGGGCAAGTGTGACCCCTGGATACATAAGATAATGTTGGGGGAATTCTGCACTGAAAAATTAAAAATTCCATGAACAATCTTTTAAAATTCTGCAAAATTCTGGCTATTGTATATGTGAAAAAGAACACAATATAATCATGCCAGTTTCAGTTATCTTGGTTATTTATTTCAAAATATCTGTCAGCAACTATGTCTGTAACAATACAGACTCCAAAAAAGATTCAGGAAATGTTTTTTGACAAATAGATTCCTTACTAGGCATATCAATACAGAACTTTGAGTAATAATTCATTTAAACTACAATACAGAAATGTATTTCTAGCAGCCCTCAGAAGCAGTGCAAAGGGTGTCAGGGGAATGGAGGAGCTGATGGAGAAAGAAGTAATTGCTAGGAAGGAGCCTGGGAGTGAACCTGAAGGGATGCTGACTGTGGGTGGCAGAAGTATGGAACAGGTTGTTTTTTGTGGGGGAGTGATTATTAGGAGTTGGTGAGCCTCCCCCATGCAGACCCTGGCTGACCCCTAGCGACTCTCATTCAGTCAGGCACATCTGCCCCATCCCATGTGTCCCTGCATCACCCCTTCCCATCCCCATGTTCCCCTGCACCCCTCTCCCCTCCTCCCCATGTGGCCCTGCACCCCCATTCCCATTCAGCCCCTGGCTCAATGCTGACACCCCACTAGCTCCTGTACCCCCACCCCAGTCTATTCCCCCCACTAGCCTTTCTGAATCGCAGTCTGAGAGACGCCCAGCAGCACCTTGTGATCCACTCTGTCCATCCCACCCCATACCCTGTACCTCCTCACCTGGTCCCATGGGCAAGGTGCTGTGAGGAAGGCAGAGGATATAGAAGATAGGAGGAGGATGTTTCATTGGCTCTGTACACGGGGTTAGTGAGACCATTACTGAAATACTGTGACCAGTTCTGGTGCCCCCACCAGCAAAAAGGACGTTGAAAATTTGAAAAGGTTCAGAAAAAAGCTAAAGGAATTATTTGAGATCTGGAAAACCTGTCTTACAGTGAGAGACTTAAGAAGCTCAATTTATATAGTTTATCCCACAGAAGAATAAGAGGTGACTTAATCACATCAACAAGCACCTACATGGGGAAGAGATTCCTGATAATAGATGGCTCTTTAATCTACCAAAAAAAGGCATAATGAGAACCAATGCTGAAAGCTGAAACTAGACAAATTCAGACTAGCAATAAAGCGTAATTTTTTAAAAAAATAGTGAGGGTAATTAATCATTGGGACAGCTTACCTGTGATGAAGTCTCCACCAATTGAAGTCTTTAAATGAAGACCAAACGTGTTTCTAAAAGGTATGCTCAGACTCAACCAGAAATTATGGTATTGATGCAGATATTGCCGGATGAGATTTCTGCCCGGAGGAAGTCAGACTAGATTATTATAATGGTCTATTTGAGCCTTATCATCTATGAGTTTATATTTTGTAGGTGAGATTTGTACTTATGGAAGTAAGGGACTGAAGTGGTCACCCGGTAAAGATTCAGGAATTCGGTGCAGCAAAATCAGGCCACAAGGGGACAGCAATTCTCTCTCACCCATTTTGATCAGACCGAGATTTAAAGACTGATCAGGCAACTATTTATTTATCATTATTAAGTCTGATTGTCATGGCAAGAAGATGAAAAATATATATCTTTAAAAAGGAAATGAGGGAATAAAACATTTATGTTTGTCACTGGAAATGGAGAAAAATCAAATAATTATTTATTTTACAATAAAATTGTTTAGTGCCTCTTAAAAATGCTGAATTACTTATTTAAAAGCTTGATACTCCACTGGACACATCAGGACACTTTAGTATATTTTCATGGAGGAGACAGTGACAAAGACCAGAACTTTGTATTAAATTATTTTTTTTGTCATGACCATGATTTTTGTGACAAAAAGCTAATATTTGGGGCCAGATTCCAACCTACCCCCCTTCACACTGTACACTACCTTACCAGGGAAATTGTCCAAGAGAGGTCAACAAGACTATTTGTGGAGAAAGGGAGAACTCAACATCGGCACTAAACTTTTACCTGTTCTACTTTGCAGATTCATGGCAATTAAATTATGTTATTCTTCACCCAGCTGGATTTACTGTGGGTTTCTACAGCAGATGGGAGGCTCTTGCTACCCCGTGTTCTCTTGGTTTGCATCAAGTTCTGTGAAGTAAGATCACTTCAAGGCTTAATCTGAGCTGGAAGTGCCAAAGTGGAGCTAAACAACTATTTCTCTTTGTATCCTGCTCACTCTGTTTTTCTTTTCATTTGCACCATGAAAATAGGCCTCTATGTAAACAGAGCTGAAGGCAGTCTACAGCTTGGCTTTATTAGGAATTGGTCAGGAGCTAACAGGTCAGCAAGGATTTGTTTTGAAAACAGAGGTTTGAAGTTATCTGTGTTTTAACAGCTTTCTGCTGAGGAATAAAGTTATCTTTCTGTTGTTCATATGGCTTAATTACTTATAGAAAAAACCCTAGATCTCCCTCCATCCAAAAAAACCAACAACCCCCAACAACAAAAAAGGACTGTGAAATCTATGAATGGATAACTAAAGTAAATACCAGTCAATAAAGCACAAGAATCATTAACCAAAGCACATTTATGAAGATAAAACTTTAAGGAGGGAAAAGACATTTGTCCAGAGAACCAGCTTCTAATGTTCCAAGATCACTTGGTTTACAAAAGCAACAGACATACAGGGCAAAAATTGGCTCTCAGTTCCACGTGTCACCCTGTTGACTTCAGTGGGATTGAACAGGTGCAGCTAAGGGCAGAATTTGGCCCAGAGAGACAATATGAAATCATTTCTGCAGTGATGTGCAAAAGGAGTGATATAATAGTCTCCTACTAATCTTATTTCTGCAGCAGGTTATCCTGCATGAAAAGAGTGAGAGTGACTTCACACTGAGTTCACAGCAAAAGGCCAAAATTGGCTGGTAAACTCAGACAGTTTGAACAGTAAAGCACACAAACATTTGTGTCTATGATGCATATTCTGTTGAAATGGTCTGTGGATGTACCTTGTTGTCAGTTTAGTGAGTTCTCCCCCACAGTATTGCACTGCAACTGCTGTAACAGAGCATTTACTCTCCAAACAACCCAACCCTTATAATTCTGCAAACAACAGAACTATTTTAAGCCAGAAATATCTATGTCTAAAAGCAACCAATTAATAAAATACAAAATACTGATTTTTGTCTTCCCTAGCAGCCCAGGATTCTACATAAAAGACAGTCAAAAACACAAAGTCTGGAGTTGACTCATCTGTTCTATGAACTGAATAGTGAAATCTCCAAAATATAATGCAACAGACTGCCTGCTAAGAAGAGGCTAAAGGGATTAAAAAAAAAACCCTATGAAATGCCTCTTTCTACTTTACCCAGTATTCATGAACCCCTGACTCTCTGCTTCATGTTTGAAACTCTGTTTAGGCCAAAGAGGATTGAGGACAGCACTGGCCCATAACCACAAAGGCATCCAATCTATTCGTGATTCCCAGTCATTTCACTGAAAATGTCCACTTGAGAAAGCCATGTCAGCATTCTATTGGAACTTTTATTGCAGGGCCAAATCCCAGCTCCTGCTCCATCCTCACTGGCTGCTCCAGTCCAAAGGGGATGTTAAGATGGCTTAAAGAGCTAGCTGGGATTCCCATGCATAAAGCTGACACATCAGACTCTCTCGGTGTTATTTGCTCCTGGTCCACACAGTGTAGAGGCGTTCTGAGGACAGTTGGAGACTCAAGTGTGTTGTGGCCCACGTAAGCTGGCAGAGCAGTCTTTAGCAGACCATTCCAGCCAGCACAAGTTAGAATGCTCCCTGAGGCTGCTCTAACTTGCAACTGGGACCAAACTGGTCCCTGACTGCCAGCAGTAGGAATGCTGCTCGATATAGTGGGAAAGAACTATTGTAGAGTTTAACCAGAAGGAAGTAGGAAACAGCATCAACCTTGATTTCCCCCAGATATCCAAACTGCATCACACGAATTACCAATGAAAGACCCAATAATAATATTTTTTTCTGACAGGGCTTTTGTTCAATCTCCAAAATGGAGTTTGAAATGGCAAAATAACAATATGTAATCAAAGGGAGTTATTTCAAACAGACAGAAGTTATTTATAGTTAAACATTTCCCAAACTACTCGGTCTGCAAAACACCTCACTGTATTATCTCAGTGAAAAGTGAACTTAAAAAAACCCCAAGACCGTTGCTCCTACAATTTGGCATCAGAGTAAAAAAGAAGTGTTGTGGCTGTCAGTGTAGCATTCTGAAAGAATGTTCTTCCTGCCCACACAAATAGTACTGAAGATTTATTTGCACATAGTTTATCATTATCCTCTCATATAAAGAGAAGTTTGGGCCTTAAAAGGACCAAAGTAAGATTGATAGTTTGGACCTATGGATAGTCAAAGATTTGTTTCTTTCCTGTTTAAACATAGCAGTTTAATCTATAAAGCACTACTGAGACACAATAGACTATAGGTTAAAGCACTTTAAAACAGAGACAATATTAAATCTGCCAGTCTTACCCAGCGTTTATTCTATGCAGATGCAGGTCAGGGGTGCTATGGTTACAGAAGGTGCATGGAGAAGCAGGGAGTGAGAGTCCCCATCCTGCTCTTAAAAGTATTGTCAGTCTAGACTGGAATTAATTATTTCACAGCAGCTTTAAATGCTATATGACTACCTATAATTTCCCCCTAAAACCATTTTTTTACACTTGCCTACTGTATAATACATATTAAAAATATGACTTTGCTTTATGGAGGCAAGAGCTTAGGGATTTATGAAAAACAATCTGCAAGGTAGGGCTAAAAACAAACAAAGATCTCAGATCCAGGAAACTTAGCAAGAAGCACACGAACAGTTTGGAGGAACTGCATCAGGAAAAGTACTAGCAGCAGTGAGCAGCACTTATCTTCCCCCATCCGCGGTCCACCCTGCGGACAGTGGCAACACGACCATCATACAGCTTCATAGATGTGGTGTAATCTTTGAATCCTCTTTCTTTTTTCCTGGAGTATCCAGGCGCTGAGGACCAGCAGGACTCCTGAGCCTACTCAAAAGATCACTGAAGTCAGTGGGAGTCTTTTCATTGATTTCAGTGGCCTGTGGATCAGGTCTTAAGCGATACAAATCCTAAACTAAAGATCCCAAACTCTACATACCCATTTAAAAGATGCATTAATTTAGCATGAGGAGATCAACAAACAAAAGGGGACAAATTGGCTCAAAACCTATTGCCTTACATATTTATACAGGTTTATTTGGTCCTGCCTCAGCACAGAGGCTGAACTTGATGTAAACAAGTAAGGCAATATATTCCGGAGACCTCAAGCACCAAATGAATCTTCAGTGATGCCTCATTTATCTTCCACTGCAAAACATAATACCAAGTAGAAAGAACAGTTCCTTTTCTGCTGAAGTGAAGAATGAAGGAACACACAGTCATGTTACACATTTATGACTTCAGCAGCAACAAAAAGAGAAGATAGGCCTTTATTTCATGTTGCACAATGAAACTAAGATGCATGTTTATCCACTAGAACTATGGTCCTTCTGAGTTAATGCTTAACTTTATAATGTACATTTACTTCATACAGAGATAAGCCAGAATTCAATCCCCTAATCCATTCATATATGTTTAGGTTTTATTGGCTACTTCTTTAACCTTTTACTTGTGTTTCCCCAACAGGAATTGCTTTGTTAAACCTCAAAAAAATCGTGATAAAACGCAGTAAGTCAAACAGGAATTCTAGCAACCAAGAAACCTTTCTGAATGAGGACTAGAGAAAAATGAATGTGTTAAATCATTTATTTGTACTGGATCAGTACCAACAGGCTCCAGTCAGGGATCAGGATCCCTGTTGTGCTAAACAGTGTCCACACAGTCTCTGCTCCAAAGAGCCTGCAGTCAAAGTAAATGACAAGCGAAAACAGATGGATACAAGAGACAGATGTGGGGAGCACAAGTGATCAGCAAGACCATTATGAGTGGTTTAACAAGCAGCAGTCACTGTGAACCAGGTGCACAGTCACTGCTGAATGCTGTGTAGGCATTGTGACAGATGTGAGTTTTAAGGAAAGATTAGAAAGAGGATAATGTAGTGTCTTTGCAGATTTTTATGAGGAGCTTCTGATAAAAGAGGGAGGAAGTTCAAAAGCTTTTGACGATGCAAATGTCCTACCCTGGGGCCATTCAGCATTTGTTACAGCCACCCTGTCAAATCAAACATAATATGGAGGAGTATGAGACATACCAGAGCAATGTCAGTGTGTATGATTTTGTTGTACAGTGGACTGAACACTACTAAATGTCACTTGAAAAGGTAATTATGGAACCCTTAAGTGGCTCCAGAGTGAAGGTTGTGCTGCTGCGTGCAAAGGGACTGATTCAAAACCCACAGAAATCAATGGGAGTCTTTCCAGTGACTTCAGTGAGCTCTGATTCTTAAAGCAAGGGTTCACCTTTTCTCCCATACTAATTCATTAAGAATTTTTAAAAAGTGTTAATAAAACAGACTTGAGTTTTCTACCCAAAAAGTTGTGAGGTCAGAATTCAGGCTGTGCATCTGAATGCAATCATGAGGAACTGGATGTGTGTATTATGAATGCTTAGATTGTGGAATTCAAAGGGAGTTTTTGCTGGGGAGCTGAGCAGTCTGAGTCTGTTTGCGCAGGAGGATGACTGGGAGATAAGGCATGTGCACAGACCCTTGTACAGATATTAGTTTTTGCCTAAGGGGTGACTTCTTTGATTTTTAGTGATTGTGTTGTATGGACTCTAATTAATGAGTTTGTGTGAGTGGGTGCATTAGATGATAAGAGGAAAGCATTACTCGATACTATGATGCACTGAGGACGCATGCATGTCTACAATATCCAAAATTCATCCCTCTGCCTAGCAATTTCCTTTCTTTTATTCTTAACAAGGAATTAACCTTAACCTCAGCTTTCTCCCAGCAAGACTGTTTCTAGAGTGTCCCCTCTGCAAAATCTCCCATCTCACCCCCTACCCTCTCTTCTCATATTAGAGATGCCTCATCTTTTATCCTCCTGAGCTGGGATCTAATGAAATCCACCCATTCTGGGTGGTGGATAAGTCAGCAGAACAGCAGTATCTCCATGCAGGGATCTGGAACCTGACATCCTGTCACACGCACTTTAAAAAGATCTCCCTGGGCACTGGGCAGGAAGGAAGGAAGATTGTTTATATGAGCAGCTGTTCAATGGTGTTCCAATAATCCATGAAGAATCGTTTATTGAAGCCATGTTTATAAAATGTAGGACTCCTTGCTCAAACGCTTCATTTTTGTTTTATGGGACAGTTTGACATGTTCAATGACTCCACTTAAACATTCATTTCAAAACTGTCATCAATTGCCAAGTGCTATACTAAATATACTAGGTTCACTACTGTAACAGGATTGAATTAGGAACTCTTAGAGCTGAACATGTGATGATGAACCACTGAACAGATAACATCCACCTAAATGATGAGCCATTCTAAGAAAATAAGTCAAATGGATTTTTCATCAACAAAGGCTAGGTATGCAATTCTCGGAAAGTATTGCCAAGCTTGAAATACTGCCAAAAAAAAAAAAAAAAAGCAACAGCCTTCAAATATATGGCTTTGTGGCTATGCTCGTGTGAGCACAATATTACTGCAAGGGCCCTTACATATCTAGCTGCTTTCAGTGAAAACTTGCTGGCCAATGCACAAAAGCCTGAGGACAAGCTTCTGTAGTCAGAGTTCATATGAAAATGGAGTAAAAATGAAGAAAACACCTTCAGTGAAGACTTGCTGCAATCTCTTCTATTTAGAATTCCCTCTGCAGTTTCAGTGAGATAAAATATATATATCCATGTAACATATATATGGTTATTTGCAATGATTTAGCCTATAACCATAAACTTTAGCTTACGGTCAATACACCTACCCTGAACAGGGAGATGCGCAAAATTTGGCAACTTTACATAAGGCTGCTGGGTGTTTGGAACTGGATGTGTATTGCATCAGTGGAGGTAAGGTGCCTAAATACCTTTAAAAATCTGACCCTTAGACTCAGTGCCTAAGTTCCTCCTATAAAATAGGGATAATTTCCAATCTCACAGGGATGTTGTGAGGATAAATACATTAAAGATTGAGAGGTGCTCAGGTACTACGGTAACTGGGGCTATATAAGTACCTGAGATACAGAGTCTATGATAGGCACTGAGTAAACACAGAGTAAAAGATGGTTCCTGATCCAAAGTGCTTTGTAGAGCTAATTGGATCCTTGTAGATGAAAGGTAGAGAAGATTCAATAATTTTAAAATTTCCTTGTTATATGAACATCAAACACAATTTTATATATTTTAGAAACAAAGGTACAGTCTACTTTGCTGATGAGAAAACTGGAAAGGTTGGACATTATCTAAGAAGAGACTGAATACACAGGGAAATAGAAGAAATGGTGTCATGGTCTGAGATTTACTTAATGCCTTAATATCTAGATCTGAATTTACTGCTGGGACTCATTGCTTTAATGGGCCTCAGCAACTGCCAAACTTGGAGTGGTTTAAAATCTGCATTTGAATTTCAAGGGTTGGGCCCATTTTGATTTAGAAAAGGGGAGATTAAAAAGGAACGTGATTAAGGTGTATATATTACGAGTGATAAAGAACGGAAGAGAATGGAATGGAAGTTACAAAACCGACAGAGTCAAAATTAAGAGAGGATGAACTGAAGTAAAGAAAGGGGCTGGTATTAAGGGAATACAAGCAAGATACCTTTATGCAGGTATCATTAATGTGGAAGGGGCTGTTATGAGCTGCAGCAGAAGGTGAATCTGTGAAGATATTTAAGAGAGAATTAGACAAGCCATTAGAGACAATAATGTTTACAGGGCATGAATGCCAGACTGAAAACTGGATGGACCAAAGTTTGGTTATATGGTCTCCTTTTGTCTGCAATTAGCGTTTCAGCTTTCCCAAAAATCTGATAAGAGTAAACTTGAAAGTCTCTCCTTCAAAGAGAAAAAAAAATTACCCAACTCTTCTCTTTAACATAGAGATGCTAATATAATTATAAAAGAGAATCTGATGATACTAATCATGTGGTGGTGACTCACCTCATTATTACCAAGTGTGTTGTTATTTCAAGACTTCTCATTTTCTTTGATTCTAAAAAGAAATACATACTGTAGCTCTGAAACAGCTCAGTTCGTCTTGGCCAGCAGCAATTAACATTTACCACTGCTTGTTAGAATACCAAGGAGGCAGAACACCAATACAGTAATTGGCTAACAGGGGTGTGGTTACTCTTCCTGGAGCGCAGAAACTATTTCCGTAATACCTTCCAGGCAGAAGCAATTGATGTGGAGTACAGTATTCATTGTCTATGCTTTCTGTGTCTGAAATACAATGGGTATTGAAACACTGAGCAGGAAAGAGCACCTCAGGGACAGAATGTTCACGTTTAGAGAAGACAGCACATAACTATCTAATGACCCCCCCTGAACTGCAGCTTGCCCTAATTTTCTTTTTATCAATGTATATCTGTATAACCATGACTCTTCTGATTGTCCATTTTATTTAATTCAGAGTCTGAAAAGCAACCTCTGTTCTTTTATCCTAAGTCCAGGTACATTAAAAAAACAAGAACGTTGCTTATGAAGATAACCAATGCTAATTATCAACTCTCCTCACCTCTTCAACCTTTGGTCATATAGCCATCTAGCATAACTATACTACAGCCATTGCATCCAAGTGTCTAATAATGAATATTGCTCCCCCTTTAACACACTTGGGACTTGTCTACATTAACGCTAAAGTCGATGTAACTATCGTTGCTCATGGGTGTGAAAAAACCACACTCCTCAGTGACCTAAATTACATCAACTTAAAGAGGTGTCTACATCGTGCTAGGTCAGTGGGAGATGCTCTCCCGCTGACATAGCTTCCGCCTCTCGTTGAGGTGGAGTAATTACATTGACGGGATTACGTCAATTATGTTGCACCGATGTAGCATAGTAGTGAAGACAAGCTCTTGGTTAATCCACTTAGCTTGCTCCTTTCGACACTTACACAGGTGCTTAACTTTTAAGCGGTAGTCCCACTGAGGCTGATAGTGCTACTCTTGCTTAAAGGTAAGTACATGTGCAAGTGCCTGCAGAATCAGAGCCTTAGATAGGACTAAGACAAAATGGGGAGTAAGGGAGAAGATGCACTGTAATGGAGCGTTGTGTAGAACAGGATATTCTGCTCTCAGATGACAACACTTGAGGCAAAGTCTGCCCTTTTCTTTTCAAAACTATATTGCAGTTTTATACAGGTTTTCATATTATTTTATGTCCCAAAGGACACTAAATGAACTCCCATTTGAAATACATAAAAATGGAATAGAAATGCATTTTGAAAGGAATATATCTGCTAAATTAAATCATTAAATCTCTATACAGTAATCATAAATAATTATTCTTTAGCTTATGAACATTAATGTGTCCATTTCCCCTTAACCGGTATATATAACTCCAGTTAGCTAGCATTAATGAAATTCACATCTGTATTGAAAACAGTATGTCCCTTAAAGTACATTAAACATAGTAAATCAATTATTCCCATTCTTCTGGATCCACAAATAATGCAGACCTCGAAAATGAATGCTTATTAACGGAAGCAATTACTTTATGACATTTGTCAATGTTCCTCTTGTACAAGAGAAGGAGATGAAATCACATGAAACAATACTGAAGTAAAAAAAAAAATCAAAATAAACCAGAACACAGAAAGATACATGAATAGAGACTTGTGGCACATTCCAAACATAACAGAAGGGATAACAGGAGAAGGGGAGCAAAAGGAGAACAGTCACACGTAGAGTGACATCAGATTGGACATGACCTGCACTGTCCCAGGAGTTTGCCACAGCACCAACAGTTCTCTCTTAGCTGAGGAGGCCACACACCCCTGACTGCCGGTGGGGAAGGAGGTGTGTCACTAGCTCCTGAGGGAGGACTGCCTGCATTCCAAGACATGGAGGCCAGCCAGTCGGAAACAGACCCCAACATACTGGCATGGGACGTTACCGAGAGGGGAGACACCGGAGAATCCCAGAGACTTGGGTAGGAAATAACCCAGGAAGTTTTGTGAGGAAACAGTTACAGAACCAGACCAAGGCTTGGTGTGTTTTGATTGGAGCCCTGGTGAGCTGGTAGCAGGCAACCCCACCACCGATTGGGACCTAGTGGAGAGTGTGGGCCCAGATCCCCCTATCCTGGCCACCACCCACCCCAAGGTGGTGGCCCCACTCACCATTATTATGGATTCTGGCTGCTAGGCCACACTGCCCTGAGAGCAAGGGCTGTATCGCTGACTCTGGCCATTGGGCTGCTCTACCCCGACAGCAAGGGCTGTAGTATTGACTCTGACCATTAGGCCACACTGCCCTGAGAGCAAGGGTCATAGTAAGGACTAAGGCCAAGAAACTGTGCTGCCCTGAAATGCAGTGCAGCCCTTCCAACTTGACCGTGGGGCTGTGCTGCACCTCTCCCCTGCCCCCACGGGGTGAGGGGGTGTATCAGCCCTGTGACAAGTCCCAAACATGGAATCCTGTACTCATTACTTGACAGGTAAGTAAATGGTACTAAGTACATTGAGGGAGAAAGTGCATCCCCACTGAAGTTAGTGGGAATTTTGCCATTACCCTTAATGGAGCTAGGATTACACTCTAAATGTTTAAACCATATTTTGTTATGTCTCTCTTTTCTGAGATCTCAGTATGGGATTTGTAATGACTACAGTTTGGTACACAGCATGTCACTGGACTTGTTGCCTCATGTTTAATTTTTGAAGTCTGAGTCAAATGTATCAAAATGCCTTGAGGACTAGTATTAAGCTCCCATGAACTGCAGCTAACAATGTAATGCAGATGTGGAACTGCACTACTGTATGCTGGCCTCTGCCTTTAGTTATGGATGCACAGTTCCCATTTACTTCAATGAGAACTACTTAGGTGTATCTGAGGATGGAATTGGACGGTTGGATTTTATGTCTGAACAAAGATGCTTTGCACTTTCAAACTAGGGATTTCAAAGTGTGTTATAAATATTCATATGTTTTGCCTCCCAAGAGAGATGGAGAAACTAAGGCACAGAGGGCGAGATCCTAAGCTGGTGTAAGCCAATGGAGCTCCATTGAAGGCTAGGGGACTAAGCTGACACCAACGCAGGATCTTGGCCAGAGTGACTTGCCGATCATCACAGAGGAAGTACAAGTTAGAGCTGGGAACAGAACCCAGATTTCATGACTTCCAGTCTTGTGCCATCCTTCCTCCCTTAGCAACCATATTTATACAACGGTTAGCCTTGAAAGCTTTCCAATTTTTACTTTCTTAATTGGATAATAGTGCCCTTAGTATTCAGGGTATTCCTTATAATAAGTATGGTTAGTATTGTAAAAACTGAAAAAAATTACTTGCCTACAAGTTTTTAATGGTGACCAATGCGAACGATAAGATAAGGAGAATCAAATATCTCAGGCCTTATGGCAGAAGCCAATGGTACAGACGGCTCAGGCAATTCTACATTCAGAATTTTGAGTGTGTGATTTTCTTCATGGCCCTAACATTTTCCTCCTGGGGGTGGGGGGATTTTTGCACACATGGTTGTATTAATTTTTTTTAACTTCCTCAGAGCGTGCATTTGTCTGTGTGCACACAGAGAAACAGAGCTGAAATGGAGAATGGATTTGGAACAGTTTATTTATTCTGAAAAGCAGAATGACTGCATTCATTTGATCCTTGATGTAACAGGGTTAAGCTCTGTGTTGCAGCGTTTTTATTTCTGCATATATATAACTATTTTATATTGCTTAAAGTAAAAATATCAAATGTCCAAACACAATAATAAAATTTGTTCATTTAAAGTTGATGGAGGACTCAATGCAAATGCCTCAAAATATTTTGTTAATGACCCTTCTTGTTTATTTTTATGTATACAAATTTGTAGCACAAAGTATTTCCTCAGGCAACTAAGTGCTCCTGAAAATACTTTGCATATGTAAAATATGACTGGGCCCACTCGACACCAGATCTGGTTTGCTAATACATTGGTAGAAATTTTTGACATTTTTAAAGGGGTCTATAATTTCAGAATGAGACTTATCTATGGCATGTTCCTGGAGGTCTGTAAACATCTGTGCTCCTCACACCACGCATTGTGATTGTTCTGTTCTTATGAGGCATTCAGAGGCAGAGGACTGAAAGATGGAAATTCTACTATTGAAGAACCGCTGCAGAGCAGCAGTGCGACTCACACTTGTGTCAGAAGTATATATGTGTCTGCAGTCACAGAGAAGCCAGATACCTTGGCTCTCTCATTGTAGGCTCCTACAGCACAGTAATGCAAATTTTATCTCATTTGCAGATCTGGTTTTGGACAACCATAGAATGCAGAAGGAAGCCTAAATAAAACTATGATAATTATAATGGCCTCCAGCCACACACCTCCAGGGATCCAGTCAGATTCTACAAACTAAGCAGGATTGCACCCGATTAGAATTTAGCAGACGTTAACAACTCTTGAGTTTCTTTGGGAAGTGGTACTGGCTATCACACTACGTGGAACCCTTCCTCTCTGCTAGTATGGAACAAATGCCCCTGACATTTGGATGCCCTATTCTCCCTGAGGTGCTCTCTTCAAATGAGACATAAACCAGAGTTAGAAAATGCTACCAGACATCAACTAGCAAGGACACTAAATCCATTGGCCAGAGCAGGGGTGGGCAAACTCTTTGGCCTGAGGGCCATATTGGGGTTGCAAAACTGTATGGAGGGCTGGGTAGGGAGGGCTGTGCCTCCCAAAACAGCCTGACCCCAGCCTCTATCCGACCCCTCCCACTTCCCAGCCCCTGACTGTCCCCCTCAGAATCCCCCCCACCCATCCAACCCCTCTGCTCCTTGTCCCCTGACCGCCCCCTCCCAGGACCCCCTGCCCCTATCCAATCCCCCTGCTCCCTGTCCCCTGACTTCCCCCCTCCTGGGGCCCCCCACCTCTAACTGCCCCCTGGGACCCTACCCCCTATCCAACCCCCTTGCTCCCTGTCCCCTGACTGCCCCCTTCCAGGGCCCCCCACCCTTATCCAACCCCCCCATCCCCTGACTGCCCCAACCTCTATCCACATCCCTGCCCCCCGAACAGGCCCCCCGGGACTCCCACGCCTATCCAACCCCCCCCATTCCCCGTCCCCTGACCCGCCCCCCCAGAACCTCCGCCCCATCCAACCACCCCCCTGACAGGCCCCCCAGGACTTCCACACCTATCCAACCGCTCCCTGTCCCCTGACTGCCCCCCAGGACTCCCCGGTCCCTTTACCATGCCGCTCAGAGCAGCATGTCAGGCAGCCACACCGCCTGGCCAGAGCCAGATGCATTGCCTGCAGGAGTGTGCGGCCCCGCCGCCCAGAGCGCTGCCCATGCCACAGCATGGCTGCGGAGAAGGGGGGACAACAGGGGAGGGGCCAGGGGTAGCCTCTCCGGCAGGGAGCTCAAGGGCCGGGCAGGACAGTCCCGTGGGTCGGATGTGGCCCGCGGGCCTTAGTTTGCCCACCTCTGGGCCAGAGGTAGATAGAAAAGACAAGGAGAGAGGGCATTCTTCTCCCCATCAGTGAGGTCTGGGTCAGTGCCCTGATTGGAAGTCTACCTCACCCACCAAGCTGCTGGGAAGAAGGAGAATGTGGTAATTTTTCCTGGAAACTTCATTAGTTTCAGCCTCTGACTCACGGGTGCCGGATACGCATGAAGTGCTCTGAGGAGCTTTTTCTCTTCTTCCTATTACAGTACTTGTAACAGTCAGGAGACTTGGAGAGGCCAGGTCTCCCATACTTTATCTTTCCCCCATGAAAAACTTCAGTGCTTGCTTCTGCTGCTGTTTAGAACTTTCCTAAGTAACAAAAGGGCGAAACTGACATGATTCCTACCTGTTTCACTGCTGCTTGAAGAATTTTGGTGTGCAATAGTGAAACTAACCAAGTTTGCTAATTTCACACTTTTGGAACTTGGGAAGCTATGAAGAGCAGTCCTGGCAGTGGAGCTGTGTGTCTGTTTACTCAGGAAGATATCACTGTGTCAGCTTACATTTGAAAAGTTATCTTTGTAACCATAAGGGTTAGAAACTTTTTTAAAGTGACAAATTCTGCAGAAAGTCATGCCACACTTGCCAGAGAGAGTTTCCTACTCATCACTTCGGGGGATTTTGCAAGCCCTGTGTAAAACCAGGTAACAACCATTTGTGGCTACTAATGAGCCTATGGCACTTTTCACAAGCTGGTGTCTTGACCAAATGGAAACACAAATAATTATATTCTAAATCCCCCCCTACAGTTTCATTTGGATAAGGTATTCTTTACCTCCTCCCCTAAATGTTGTAAAGTGTTGCTGTGAAATTTTGAACAGCTACAATGTTCCAACTCAGTGAATGCTTTTCTCTGGTGGATGAAGTGATTTCTGTGCATCTTTGCCCCATGGGATCTTTCAAGAAGGAAGGAACTATAGGCATGATTCAAAACCCACTATAGTCCAGAGAGGTCTTTCCATGAGTTTAACAAGCCTTGGAGCAGTTTAAGATATAATACTTTAGAGTAGGTTAAATTTTGGTATGGCAGTGGTAACTTCCATATAAAATGTGTCCAGGGCTATATATCATTTTGATTAAATATTGACATAAAAACTAAGGCTGTTGATTAATTGCAATTAACTCAAATATTAATCGTGATTAAAAAATTAATCACACTTTTAATTGCACTGTTATACAATAGAATACCAACTGAAATTTATTAAATATTTTTGGACATTTTTCTACATTTTCAAATAGATTGATTTCAATTACAACACAGAATACAAAGTGTACAGTGATCAATTTATATTATTATTACAACTATTCGCACTGTAAAAACAAATAATATTTTTCAATTCACCTCATACAAGTACTTTATCGTGAAAGTGCAACTTACATAAGAAGATATTTTTTCTTACATAACTGCACTCAAAAACAAAACAGTGTAAAACTTTAGAGCCTACAAATCCACTCAGTCCTACTACTTGTTCAGCCAATCGCTAAGACAGACAAGTTTGTTTACGTTTACGGGACATAATGCTGCTCGCTTCTTATTGACAATGTCACTGGAAAGTGAGAACAGGCATTTGCATGGCATTTTGTAACCGGCTTTGCAAGGTATTTATGCGCTACATATGCTAAGCATTTGTATGCTCCTTCGTACTTTAGCCAGAGGACATGCTTCCAAGCTGATGATGCTCATTTAAAAAAAAATGCTTTAATTAAATTTGTGACTGTGCTCCTTGAGGGAGAACTGTATGTCTCCTACTCTGTTTTACCTGCGTTCTGCCATATATTTCATATACCAATCTCAGATGATGACCCAGCACATGTACATTTTAAGCAGATTTGATAAAACAAAAAGAAGGTACCAATGTGAGATTTCTAAAGATAGCTACAGCACTCAACTCAAGGTTTAAGAATCTGAAGTGCCTTCCAAAATCTGAGAGGGATGAGGTATGGTGCATACTTTCAGGTGTCTTAAAAGAGCAACACTCTGATGTGGAAACTACACCAAAAAAGAAAAACAACTTTCTGCTGGTAGCATCTGACTCCGATGATGAAAATGAACGTGTCAGTCCACACTGCTTTGGATCATTATCAAGCAGAACCCATCATCAGCATGGATGTGTAACCCATGTGCCTAATAGGGAGATATCTCTTTAAGAGACTCATTGGGGGGAGGTAGGAGAGAGTTGTGTCTGGGATCATTGTGGGGATTTTTTGGGTTTTTTTTAAGTTGAATTTTAATTTATTAGGCAGACAATACAAAGAGATTCACTTAGATTTCTGACTCTGTGTTTGTGACTTCAACACTTTCACAACAATCTTCTGCTCCTCAATAAGGAAAGCTCATTTGATTCTGTCACGGACACATTTAGCACACATGGAACTGCCATAGGCTCTGCTAACATGCTTCTTTGTTTTTGACAACCCCATAAGGACTTTAGGGCTCACAGCATGAACATCGCGAAGTCTTCCTGGACACACACCACATGCAGACTTTGGTGCCTTGTGAACTTTCTTAGTGTAAAGGTAAACAATCCTGGTACCTGGTGTCTGGAACAGCCTGGTCTTGTTAGAGGCTGTGTTGTAGGACAACCTACGACAGTGTGTCAGACGCTGAACCAGTTTTTATAGTGCTAGGCAGATTTAGCACTCCCCATCCAGAAACTTCTCAAATTGGGTGTGGTAGTTTTGGGTCTGTTCCAATAGGTTCCCTGTTGCAGGAGTCAGACTCCATGAGGACAAGCAGTCAGGGCAGCTGCTTTACTATGGGCCATGTACCCTTCGTGAGTTGAGAGAAGCTGAGCCCAGGAGCAGAGCAAGCTGTTATCCCTAACTCTGAAGCATTTTGCAGCAGGTTAGTGATATTGTTAACTCTCTAACAGGGAAGCATGGGCAATGTTAATTATAGCAAGGAGAAATGGGGAGGGAAAAATAACTTCTGTTTTAATTGTATGCTTTGAATGTTGTTTTGATTTTAGCTGAACTGTGATAGTTAAATTGTCTCAACTAATATGATTCACCAACTTTTCTTTAAATATAGTAATGGGGAAAGAGTCATTTTATTTTGTTGTTCTCAGGTTTGTGTTTTCTTTAAATCTATACACTTGTGACTTAACTGAGTGATTGGTTAATTAGTTAGCTGACGACTTGCTAGCAGTGATTTCAGAAGAGGAAGGGTCTGCATGGATTCCAACTGAAGATTCCTACAAGCAAGTGGAGGAAAGATGTTTTAGACCAGGGGTCTCAAAGTCCCAGCCCATGGGCCATCTGCAGCCCGAGAACCTCCCCACTGTGGCCCACAGAAACTTTTTTAAAAGTTCTTTCATCCAGCCCTCATGGCTGCCAGCTGAGGGCAAGGGGCGGGAGGGAAGCAGGCAGGAGAGATTCACATGCCCCACCAACATTGCTCCATCCTGCTGCTCCTGGGACCCTTCCAGGGGTTGCACTCAGCAACGTGTCATTCACCTTGGTCAGCTCCGCTCCCTGCAAGTGGTTCCCTATCCCTGCTGTTGCCGTTGGAGCCACAGAGGAGAGACCCAGGCAGCCATGCTGCTGGCCGTCTGCTACAGGCGCTGACCCCCGCAGCTCTCATTGGCTGGGGGGGAGGGATAGAGATACCATAACTAGTTGCCGGGCAGAGTCAGCCATGGAGGCAGCATCATTAGTTGCCAGGCAGTCAGCCATGGAGACAGCATCAGTTGTCACTGGGCAGAGTCAGCCGGGGCAGCATGAGGCCAAGGGCGTGAGGGAAAAGGGTGGGAAACGGGCTGGGAGGTGGTGTGAACACCATCTTCAGTGACATTATTGGCCCGCTAGGAGGATTTGCGGACTGGCACTGGCCCTAAGGTAAATTGAGTTTGAGACCCCAGATTAGCAGATTATATAGATTTGGTGATCAAAGACTAACTGAGATTTAGGTGAACTAAACCTAAGGTTTTGGGAACTCAGTTTTTCTCACTGTGCTTCTGTGGGGACTGAACTACTCAGATTTTAATTTGTTTTCTTTATGTTTATGTATAACTGTGACGATAATGTCTGTGGACTATAACATAGCCATGTTATGCTGTAAAAATTAGATTTGTTACTTTATCATAAGATTTTATAAAGTTATTTAATTAAATTCATTTCTTTAGTTCCTTTTGGGACTTGAATGTGGGGCAATCCTTGCTGAAAATCCTTAGAGACTGAACTGTGGGTCTCAGCTACTTTTCTATGGAAGTTGGGGAGGGTTTGGAACTGGAGAAGGGCAATGAAGTGAACTCTTGCCCACCCAAAGGTTACAGACGCATGTCCTCTGGAAGAGTGCTTGAAGCATGATGGGACATATGACTCTTCAGCACATCTGACACATAAATATCTTGCAACGCTGACGACAACAGTGCCATGCAAACACCTTTTGTCACTTTCATGTGATGTAAACAAGAAGCAGCAGCATTATCTCCTGAAAATGTAAACAAACTTGTTTCTTTTAGTGATTGGCTGAACAAGAAGTAGGACTGAGTGGATTTGAAGGTTCTAAAGTTTTACATTGTTTTATTTTTGAGTGCAGTTTTTTTTAATGGTACATAATTCTACATTTGAAAGTTCAACTTTCATAATAAAGCAATTGCACTACAGTGCTTGTATTATGTGAATTGAAAAATACTATTCCTTTTGTTTTTTATTGTGCAAATACTGGTAATAAAAATAATAATATAAAGTGAGCACTGTACACTTTGTATTCTGTATGGTAATTGAAATCAATATATTTGAAAATGTAGAAAACATCCCAAAATATTTAAATAAATGGTATTCTATTATTCGTTAGTGCAATTAATCACGATTAATTTTCTTAATCACTTGACATCCCTAATAAAAACACATTGACCTGTTTTTAAAAATTCTGGTGTAATTTTGTACATCTACATGCTAAATAAATAGCTATTTGATCATATAAACTGTAGCATAAAAGAAGTTACACATGTTCATTAGCACTAACCAACAGTTCTAACATGACCTACTAATCAGCTATTTAGATCAAGGCAAAATAGCTTCATAAGTCTCATTAAACATATAGAAAGTTTCCTTATTTAAAAATTAATTTAAATGAAAGGCTAAGTCGCAGTGTAAGCATGAAGGAGCCTCATATTTTTGATAACTGGTTTTGGAAAAAAATACAAAAATGTCTCTAAAAAGAGTACTTGTGGCACCTTAGAGACTAACAAATTTATTTGAGCATAAGCTTTTGTGAGCTACAGCTCACTTCATCGGATGCATTCAGTGGAAAATACAGTGGGGAGATTTATATACATAGAGAACATGAAACAATGGGTGTTACCATACACACTGTAACAAGAGTGATCACTTAAGGTGAGCTATTACCAGCAGGAGAACAGGGGCAGGGGGAAAACCTTTCGTAGTGATAACCAAGGTGGGCCATTTCCAGCAGTTGACAAGAACGTCTGAGGAACAGTGGGGGGTGGAGGGGGAATAAACATGGGGAAATAGTTTTACTTTGTGCAATGACCCATCCACTCCCAGCTATCTTCAAGACACCACTGACTTCCTGAGGAAACTACAATCCATCGGTGAAAATCCTGAAAACACCATCCTGGCCACTATGGATGTAGAAGCCCTCTACACCAACATTCCACACAAAGATGGACTACAAGCTGTCAGGAACAGTATCCCCGATAATGTCACTGCAACCTGGTGGCTGAACTTTGTGACTTTGTCCTCACCCATAACTATTTCACATTTGGGGACAATGTATACCTTCAAATCAGCAGCACTGCTATGGGTACCCGCATGGCCCCACAGTATGCCAACATTTTTATGGCTGACTTAGAACAACGCTTCCTCAGCTCTCGTCCTCTAATGCCCCTATTCTACTTGCACTACATTGATGACATCTTCATTATCTGGACCCATGGAAAAGAAGCCCTTGAGGAATTCCACCATGATTTCAACAATTTCCATCCCACCATCAACCTCAGCCTGGACCAGTCCTCACAAGAGATCCACTTCCTGGACACTATGGTGCTAATAAGCGATGGTCACATATACACCACCCTATACCGGAAACCTACTGACTGCTATTCCTACCTACATGCCTCCAGCTTTCATCCAGACCACACCACACGATCCATTGTCTACAGCCAAGCTCTGCGATACAACCGCATTTGCTCCAACCCCTCAGACAGAGACAAACACCTTCAAGATCTCTATCAAGCTTTCTTACAATATCCATCTGCTGAAGTGAAGAAATAGATTGACAGAACCAGAAGAGTACCCAGAAGTCACCTACTACAGGACAGGCCCAACAAAGAAAATAACAGAACGCCACTAGCCATCACCTTCAGCCCCCAACTAAAACCTCTTCAGCGCATCATCAAGGATCTACAACCTATCCTGAAGGATGACCTATCACTCTCACAGATCTTGGGAGACAGACCAGTCCTTGCTTACAGACAGCCCCCCAACTTGAAGCAAATACTCACCAGCAACCACACAACAGAACCACTAACCCAGGAACCTATCCTTGCAACACAGCCCGTTGCGAACTGTGTGCACGTATCTATTCAGGGGACACCATCATAGGGCTTAATCACTTCAGCCACACTATCAGAGGCTCGTTCACCTGCACATCTATCAGTGTGATATATGCCATCATGTGCCAGCAATGCCCCTCTGCCATGTACATTAGTCAAACTGGACAGTCTCTACGTAAAAGAATAAATGGACACAAATCAGACATCAAGCATTATAACATTCAAAAACCAGTCAGAGAACACTTCAATCTCTTTGGTCACTCGATTACAGACCTAAAAGTTGCAATTCTTCAACAAAAAAACTTCAAAAACAGACTCCAGCGAGATACTGCTGAATTGGAATTAATTTGCAAACTGGATACAATTAACAGGCTTGAATAAAGACTGGGAGTGGATGGGTCATTACACAAAGTAAAACTATTTCCCCATGTTTATTCTCCCTCTTCTCCCCTCACTGTTCCTCAGACGTTCTTGTCAACTGCTGGAAATGTCCTACCTTGATTACCACTACAAAAGGTTCCCCTCCCCCCCACCCCCGCTCTCCTGCTGGTAATAGCTCATCTTAAGTGATCACTCTCCTTACAATGTGTACGATAAACACCCATTTTTTCATGGTCTGTGTGTATATAAATCTCCCCACTGTATTTTCCACTGAATGCATCCGATGAAGTGAGCTGTAGCTCACGAAAGCTTATGCTCAAATAAATTTGTTAGTCTCAAGGTGCCACAAATCCTCCTTTTCTTTTTGAGAAAACAGACTAACATAGCTGCTACTCTGAAATCCAAAAAGAGTATGTCTTTAATTGCACATAAAGCAGTTTGATTATTTTCTGTACTTAAAGCAATTATTTGCTGGGTCTAAGCCTTTTTGCAGATGAGCAAGATCTCTTTCGACTCACACAATCCACACTACACCAGGAAAGCAGAATATCTGGACTATTAAAATACAAGAGCATGAACTTGGTTTTCATACATTATGGTAGAATTAATGTAATTATAATCCTTTTGTTTCAGATTTAAAGTAGTATTACAGGGCCTACTGCCTGGCCCCTGAACTAGCACTCTGCTGTACCAGGTGCTGCATCCCAGTTTGATTTCTGGGCCTGATCTCTCACTCTGTGAGCCAGCCAGCTAGACAGACAGGCCAGTAGAGGCAGTGATCTGTCTCTAAAGCAGGCCTAGAAGTGGTATTCATGGGATGAAAGGTTTCTGAAGGGGAGGAAATGGCAAGAAAATACTCTAGAGAGGATACCCAGTAAGAAAAGTGATGTTAACCTCAGGTGGTCTAGAATTCTCTCCAGGCATATACCAAAGTAAATGATAAAGAGGCATGGTATAGTACAAAGAGGTCTGGGAGTCAGGTCTCCTGCATTTGTCACTGACTTACTTTGTGGCCTTGGGCAAATCTCAAACTCTTAGGACACATCTACGCTGAAAAAAAAAATCCTGCAGCAGCAAATCTCAGCCCTGGTCAACTGACTTGGGTTCACTGAGATCACGGATATAGGGCTAAAAAATAGCAGTGTAGCTGTTCCTACTTGGGCTGGAGCTTGGGCTCTGAGATCCTCTCCCCTCACCAGGTTTCAGAGCCCAAGCTCTGACCCTAGCGAGAACATCTACACTGCTAGTGTTGGCCTCGTACTGTGAGCCCGAGTCAGTTGTCCCCAGTTCTAAGACTCACTGCTGCATTTATTTATTTATACAGTGTAGACACATCCTTAGCCCCAGTTTCTCAGTCTCTGAAACACAGATCATCACTTATCTCCCTCCCTCATGAGATTCTTGTGAGGATCAGGATTAGTTATCTCATGTATTGTAGCTATCCAACACACTCCTAGGGCATTGGCTCTAATTCACTGAGGAGGGGAAGACTCAGCTTATATTTAGGGCACTGTATCTAATTTTAATACAGAGAAAAGGTAGCTCTGCTCACTTGATGAATATTTCAAGGGTTAGGTGACCACTTGGAAGTGAAAGGCTTATCAGCATTCCCCTCACACAGATTTACTTCAATGACTAAAAGCAACATTCTGAATGGATATTGGAGCCCTGCATTTTTTCAGGTTCTCCTATAACCAGTATCTTCCTCTTACAGCATTCCAATTTTCATTTCCACATGCTCCAAGGCCTGGTAAGAACAACTTGCTTTTAACACCAGGGCTTGATCCTGCAGTGGGCCAGTGCCATACTTGGTACACCTGGAAGAGGGGATAAAGGCAGCATTGTTACATTTTCCCTTCTGGCTCCCCTCCCAGTCATGGGGGCATGTTGCATTCTATTTTATATAGTTACTTAAACCACACTCATCAAGATAGTATCTGAGCACAGTTACAATTTCTTCATCACCTGGGTGTATTACAATGCCTCACTTTCTCCTTAGAATCAATCTCACACACACAAAGGCTTATCATTCAAACACACAACCTCTTGTCCAACAACAGTCTTTCACCAGTCCCCAAAGCTCAGCAGTTCTTCTGGTCTGTCCCCAGGACTTCACAGTCCTTTCCCCCTCTGTGTACGTGCTTTCTTCTACCCTTGTACCAGGGACCACACAAGAGTCCCTGCTTACTGGCTTTGTTCTCAGGTCTCTCTCCTAAACCCTCATGGAACCATTCCCAGGCCACTTCCTTCCCAATCATGGAGCACCTCTGCCCAAGTGTGCCTTGACACTAGTCTCCCCAAACCTGAACAACTGCCTCTGAAATATTCCCCAGCTTGTCTGGCTCTTGGTCACACACTCAGTAATATGATCCTTCCCCAGAGAGTCTCATAATGAGCAAATAAACACAACACAGGTTGGTGCCTTGACTGGCACTCTTGTTAAAGGCCCAGCTCACCCTCTCACAGGGTAAAAATTAGAGCAGCCAAGTTGGCAAGGATCACCAGAACCTCCCATATGCTGGGGAAAGATGGGGCCCAAGCGCAAGTCACTTAGAGCATGTTACATAGGCTTTCCATCTCCTGTGGACTCTCCCATGCAAGGGGGATCCTCATCAGCCCCTTTGGGACAGCTTTAAGTCAGGCAAAAGGAGACTGGACCAAGGTCTGTAGCATGAGAATGTTAATGCTGTAGAAAGCAATACAGATTTTATATGAAACCCCAAAATGTATGGCTGGGTCAGAAAGCAACAAAGTCCAAGGGGTGTGCAGTTAAGGCTGCCACAAGGCTTGTGCTTCAGCATACCACAAGCCATCATATATCAGCCACAAACACAGGATAGGTGCTTAGATAGATCAGACAGACAAATGCAGCATTCATGGTCCTCTATCAGAGCTTTCTGCAACACTGGATAAGCTTCTTGAAGAGCAGGGGAGGGCTAAGTTGCCTATCATGAGACTCAGTCCATCCAGATCTCTGTTCCAACCCAACACCTTCCCACCTACATCAGATAATCTTCATGTAATCTTCACTTTGGTGTCTGAGGCCTTCCTGATGAAGGCGCATTCCAGGATGGCTCACAACTGTTCTGGCGAGTACTTCAAAGCAGGAAGAACAGGAGTGTGCATGCCTGGATGTGGGGGCAGAGGCCTGCAATACAGTTGAGCACTTTTACAAATCAGAAGTGAAGACTGTACATGCAGGGTACAGTTTAATAACCTGCCTATTAGCAGTGTAACAGAAGCAGCCAGCAGGAAGGAGTGGATGTGTAACACAGCTTCTGAGTGGCCTTCTGGGTCCCATCTTGAAGTTACTGCCTTTAAATGTCAGTAGCCAGGCTTACTGGTGTCACCCCTGGGCCAGGGCAGCAAATGTAAATAGTTCCAAGTCTTTGAAAGAGAAACAGACCTTTGGCCTCCATACTTAAGCCTTACAGCATGCAGGGCACCTGCTCAGAAACGGGATAAGCAGCCACAAATTCCTGGGGATACGTGTTTACAAACAGAGCACTAAGCAAGGTGTGCATTTGAAGGCAACAGCTTGGGTGCATTGTGGGGCATGAGGCCAAAGACAACAAGGCCTTCAACTGCTTGAGGAGTGCACCAATGACCTACATGATGCAGATTCTACTGTGGGCTTATTACTACTATAAAAGGAATTCTCTCTATATATATTTGTTAAAAGCACTTTCTATCACAAATTTTATCTGAGATACAAATTTCCGTTTTAAATGGTACTTGCTGTACATTTACCATGGACGGTGGTTACACTTGTCAGTTCTGTGTTTGTGGTATTTCCCATTGGGCAGGGAAGACCATGGTGCAGTAAAATGTCGTTTTAAATTCACCCACTGCATTCTTCCATTAAGGACAGTATTTGCTAGTGGGCAGACAAGAGGAAACAATAGGGAAACATTTATAAACACTTCTCACTACTATTTTGAATATGTTTACTGATATATTAATTATTTAAATGTCTCTTTTTGGGAGACCCTCTCCTCCCTCCAGTCTTTGGTCCACAAACTGTGGCTGACAGAGAAGCCCTGGTTCCTGGAATAAGTGGAAGAAGCAGCTTTAAATGAGACATTTTTTTTCTCTCCAGCAGCCCCGTCCCTCCCTTTCCATCTAAAATAGTTCCCACTTCAAGCAACTGAAATTGCTGAACTTAAATCAGCTCTGTACTGTATGTGTTATTATTTATGTAGTGCGAGAGGTGTTTTCATTTAAATGAAGCCCTGTTACCTACAGGAGTGCTGCTAAAAGTTGCAGACAGGCTGGGAAGGGAAGCAGCAGTTTCCCAATGCTTCAAAAGGTCTCACAACTCAAGGGAAGGACAGGAATGGGTTTGGGAGAGGAGGGTATTTTTAAAAAGCAAAATTCCTGTGGCCATGATGTTAATGGGGGGTAGGTATGAAACATAGTTATTCCCCGTTTCTTTTAATCTGATACAATGGCCATAAAGATTTTTTGCTGTTTCTTCCAGCAATGAGGTCCAAGCTATAGTGTCCCCAGTGAAGTAGTCCTGGAAATCAGATGCTATATAAATGGGTGGTTACTGCATTAAATGCACTATTAAAAAGCTACATTTACATTGATGCAAGAGCTAATCTACAGAGCTGCTGGGATTTCCCAAGATCTGATATGGGAGTTAATTCTTTTCATATTACAAAATTACACAAGTTCTTTTTCATTCACATTGTTCTCTTGGACCTCTTCTGTGAACCTTAGTGAAACCTTATCAAAGCATCTCTTATAAAACAGCCCTAGCAAAGGCAAGTTGCTTTGCAGAGTGAGTATCTGAAAAGTATAACTGTGTTCAAAAAAGATTTAGATAAGTTCATGGAGAATAGGTCCATCAATGGCTATTAGCCAAGATGGCCAGGGATGCAACCCCATGCTCTGGGTGTCCCTAATCCTCTGACTTTTAGAAGCTGGGACTGGATGGCAGGGGATGGTCCCTTGAAAAATTGCCCTGTTCTGTTCATTCCCTCTGAAGCATCTGGCACCAGCCACTGTCAGAAGAGAGGATACTGGGCTAGAGGGACAATTGGTCTGACCCAGCATAGCCGTTCTTATGTGAGAGGGCATCATTCAAGATCATCAAAAAGGGAAGACAAAAAAGCATAATAAGGACACCAAGCTACATAATCTGTTTTCAAGTTGGACCTCCAGGAAACCAAGTGCAGCTCTTTATACACCCTTGAATACCAACGTTCTTGTACATAGCTTGCTACTTTTATTGTGCAGACATAGCTGAATTCCACCAGTCAACTTCTGTATACGATTACATGCTGCTAAAAGTATAGAAGATATGTTTCAACTAAAGTTGAACCATATATCAGCCTACTGTCAGTTTAACATATTCTATCTTACTTAAGGTTTGACACAACGTTTTTAGTCTTCAAGAGCCAAATCCTATGCTTACTCCCCACTGACCTCTGAGCAACCCCTTTGGCAGTAATATAAACCAGTGAGGAACTTGCTCACAGAAGTGCAACTGCAATTCAAACACACACATTTCTTGATCTGCAAATCAGCAGAATCTCAGACAAAGTCACTCACAAATAAGCAAGCCACAACACACACAGACTTCATGCTCTTTGACTAAGATTTTTAAAGGAATTGCTAGGCATCCCAGCTGACAGAGTTATCCAGCTACCAGTGTTCTTTGTGGAACATTAAATAAAGTATCTCAAAGGAAGACACAATTCAGACATAATAAAGGAAAAGAGAGATGATACTTCAGTCTTTTGCCCGTTATTTTGTTTCCTGAGATGCTTGACCTTCTGTGACCAAAATAATGGCCCTATTTTAAAAGAAACTTGCAAGTACAAAGTAAGTGCTGAAAATCCACCTATCTGGTGACACAAATTTCTCTGACATGCTATAAAGGCAACTGGGTATATTCTGCACACCAAGATCTTTTTAAAAGGTGTATTTCATTTACATTTCTTAGGCTTTGATATCACCTTGATGAATCGATCCATTACCCCTCACAGAGAGGGCACTGATCACAATACTGATCACATTCATGTTGTTCTAACCAGTCCTTCAGTTTACCCGCTGGCCAGGCAGTCCGTGGCACTGGACACCTGATTGGCATAGCGCACAGCAGCCCAGAACCCCTCTGTGATCCGCCAGCCTCAGACTCTCAAAAATAGCTGGGATTACAGGCACGCATCACTTCACCCAACAGGCTTTAATATAGATTTGATTAAATAGTTGCAGTTTGTGAGGAGAGAGAGATACTTTAAAAGAGAAATCCTACTGGCATACATTTCCATTCTAAAATCAGATAAGAAAGAACTGTCAACTCATATAGTCTCTTTAGCATTAAAAACTACACAGATGAATTAGTACAAACCAATTATTATAAATTGACCTACTTATCAATTATCTCTATACAGGCACTCAATCTAAATCAGGAACCCTCTCTCTTCTGACAGAGATTTCAGTAAAATGTGAGAAAAGTAGTTTTAGGTATAATACCTACCCGTGGGTTGCCCTGCCAATTTCTTTGGTTTTATTATCATATTTCCTATGTAAAGAAAAATAATTTTCTCTCCTTACTGCTGTATGAAAGAGCCACACAAATAAAAGAGGAACTGACTAACTGCACAAGGGAAACAGTGAAGATATCAAATGCAGAAAGTAAATAAATGGAAAAGCAGAAAAATATTTTCTCTAATCTCTTTTATTTTGATAATCTCACATGTAGTTGTAACACTAGGCATGCCCCCTCAGAAAGAAGTATAATTTCTTAGTTAACAGTGTCCCTTAAAGTGCAGCAGCATCTATGTATGATAAAAAATGTGTAATAGGATGGCCAACTTTAACATACCCCCTCCAACTATGCTCCTCTCTTCCAGCCCTTGACATTTAAGTTACAGCAACTTAGTCTCAGTAGGCCAACTACTGAGGTGATATATAAGAGGGTTACATGTCAGTAAGTGGGTGAGAGTCTAAGCTAGTGTGACTTACATACTGAGTAAGGGCACTGGAAGTAAATTTAAATTATGCTTTTTAAATACTCTCTTCTATTCACTTATACCCCAGAGTCTCATGTTTAGGAGAGGGGGCTGCTGAATTCAAGCAAAAGAAGTACTTGTGGCACCTTAGAGACTAACCAATTTTTTTGAGCATAAGCTTTCGAGAGCTACAGCTCACTTCATCGGATGCTTAAAAGTGGAAAGTGCAGTGAGGATGTTTTTATACACACAGATCATGAAAAAATGGGTGTTTATCACTTCAAAAAGTTTTCTCTCCCCTCACCCCACTTTCCTGCTGGTAATTCAAGTGATAAACACCCATTTTTTCATGATCTGTGTGTATAAAAACATCCTCACTGCACTTTCCACTTTTATGCATCCGATGAAGTGAGCTGTAGCTCACGAAAGCTCATGCTCAAATAAATTGGTTAGTCTCTAAGGTGCCACTAGTACTCCTTTTCTTTTTGTCAATACCTAATGCAAAAGGCAGCTTGTATGATGGGAAAGGGATAGCATGGGATTGCAATTTTTTTTGTAGAGGAGAGCTAGTTAGAATAGTGTTTGTGAGGAGAAAAGAAACACAGTATAGCTGAGGTTTCGAATAGAGAGCACCAGATTTTCTGACCTTCCTGAGTTGTGGATGGTGCAAGATTGAGGTGGCAAAGTTAAAGGTTTCCTTATGTCCTTTTTGTAGCCTTTCCCCCAATCCTGGGATCATCTTTCATGGTGGGCTAGTCCCCAGGGTAAAGCAAAGTAGCCTCAGAATTGCTCTACTTTCACTTTTGTAAGAGGTAAGATTCTGTAATAGAATTAATCTCCAGGAAATGTGTTTAAGAAGAGGAATTTAACAATGATACTTATTGTTGTAGTTAAATATCAATGTAATAAGTTTATTACATTTAATGACAGCCTTATCTCTCTATTAAATAATGAGATCTTAATAAATGAGTTTATTATGAAGGTTGATTATATATTAAAACTTTTACACTATTACATGCATTCAGAACTCTTAAAGGGGCTATTTTACTATAAGAATTTCTAAACATACAATATTCAATATGTAACTGGGTTTGTAAGTTGGTCTTGACCTAAGCCACCTATGAAAAACATATGTCCATTCATTAATATGCCACCTTTTGAATGGTATAATTCATAGCTGTAGTTTCACATATGTACATATCCTTATCTGGATCCTATTAAAACAAATATAAGTGTAAATAGTCCTCAGTAAACACCAAACACATCTACCGGAAACCATGATTCCTATAAAGAGATTGTCTTTCATTGCAAACAGCTGTTTATTAATAAACAGCCACAGGAGAAGCCCTTGAAGGAAATGTTGTAGGAGAGAAATGGTATTTTCTCGCTGAAGAAAAGTAGCATGTAACTAAAGGCACTGTGGAACTGAAACCTTAGATCTTCTTGGCAGACTTCCCAGCTACCACTTAATTCTATGTCCTGTGTGAAGTTTTACATATCTTCCTATTTAACTAACCAAGCCATATTTTGTTTCCTTGTCCTACTTGTTTTTGAACTACTGTCGCAATGGGTGTTACTACATAAAAGAAACATGTCATACCATAGTGGTTCACACCTTCTATTAGTAGTCTGACTGAGGGCTGCTTTTTCTAAATCTATAATTTATCTAAAAAGACTGGCTGGCGCTTCAATATTTTGTCAATTACACAGGACAGAAATATGACTTGGGTCATTGGAACTAGTAAGAGTTTGGAATTCTCAGCTCAATTTCTGTAGACCTAACGTAACCCTGGAATACATGTAGCTTTGGGGGGGCTCAACCCATATTAGAAATTATTACATCTGTAATTAATTTATATTATAGCTACATTCCACAATTTGTTAGGTGCTGGCCAAACAAATAGCAAGACAGTCCCTGCCCCAAATAGCTCATTGTTGAAGAAAAGCAACAAATGAATGATGACGAAGGGGGATAAATCATACAACCAAAGGTTTTTGGGTTGTTGTTTCCCCCCCTCCCAAATAGATGGCAACTATCTCCAACTGGCCACTATTAGTTCATGAGGGCCCCATGGCTGAAGAAGATCTTGAGGATGGATTGGAGCAGGAGAGCGTACACTGCAGCCCGGGGTGCAATTTCCATCTTGGGTAGACATACCAATGCTAATTTTGATCAAGCTAACATGCTAAAGATAGTAGCGTGGTTACAGCTGTGCAGGTGGTAGCACCAGCTAGGCATGTGAGTGCCCACCTAGAGGGTCAGGCGGCTAGCCTGTGATGCTGTCCTGCTATTCGTAGCATGCTAGCTTGCGTGGGTAAGTCTACCTGTGCTGAAAATTACATCTTAGGCTACAGTATAGACACACCTGTGATGCTGGCAGACCCAGTGCCAGGTCATGCCAAGGCCCAGGGCATTGCTGAACACTGACAAATGTATAGCTGGAAACCAGTCTACCTTACCTGGGGGTTAGTATAGTTAAAACAGCTATTAGTGTTATAAGAATGTGTTTAGTGTTCAGACTTTACAGAATGCTTGTAGGATGCTGCATGTATTAATCCTACTTACAGTATTTGTATCCCATGGTATAAAGTCATATTGAGTGTTTGCATCATAAACCTTTGTAATCCTGTAACTCTCCAAAGAGGAAAAGAATCATTAAGTAAGGTAAAGTCTCTGTCCTGCATGCAAGATGGCCCATTGAAGGCAAATGAGGCATTGTTTAGCATCAAAGGACAGAGAACTTGTTAACTGCATTCCTCATCCTCTCTAGGAAGAGGAGGCCTGTGCATGAACTCATCCCATCAGCTTGGATTCTGGGGTAAAGGGGGATAAAAATCCATGACAGGAGAAATTTGGTCTCTTTGTGCCGGACTCTGAGGGGCAAAGATTTCTAAACATAACAAGAAATCCCCATACTGCTTGGCATGGGTCAGCTCTAAAGGACATACAGAGCTGCTTATTATAGAAGTTTGTTACCTTTTTAAATCTGAGACTAACTCATTTGGGTGTATTATTTCCTGTTTGAACCTTGTAAATAAGTTAATAAATCTTATGCCAATCCTGTAATAAACTAACTACAGGCCTCATTGATTTGAGATTTGGGATAAGTGACTGGTCCTTTGGGAATGGGAGTAACCTGAATTTTGTTGTGATTTTTGGTATAAAGTGACCATGTATCACATATTCCAGCTTGCCTGGGTGGCAAGATAGACTGCAATGCCCATGGAGAGTGTGTGACACTCCACGGTAAGACTGTTATAGTGCTTTAGATGTTACTAGGTTGGTGAAGTCTAAATACAGACCATACAATCAGTTTGGGGTTTCTGTCCTCCTCTTTGACAGTTTGCTCTGAGTTTGGCACTCATGGTCCTGGGCCACTTTAGACAGAGTGACAGTACCCACAGATTAATCCAAGCAGGGAGTCCCATTCCTAAAAGGTTGTGTATAAGAAAGTAAAAATGTGTCTGTGAGAGAAGTAGGCAGACATACATATTGCAAAGTATAAAAGTACAAAGCAGAACAGACTGAATAAGAACAAATTGTTTTTCTAAACTAGTTTGACTGGGGGGGGGTGGGGGGAGAGGGAAGCAATACAGAGAAATTTTTGTAGTGCTACGCCCCATCAGTAAAGAAAGACAATCACAGGGCAACAGGAAAATTATTAACAGTTCAACAAAACTCTCCTTACAAAAGAAAAACATGCTAATAAACACTGATTAAATTACATTAAAAATTCCCTCTGTTTAGCTAAAACTTCAATTGGCTAAAATGACTCTGTCATCCCACTACAGTGGGATAATCAAAGTGCTCTGAATTCTGAAGAGATGCTTGAAAATAATTACAAGCTTTACTTTATGCTTCCCCCACACCATTCTTTACCCTGTGCTACCAAGCATGACATAAAATCAATTTCATGCTTCATTTTGTGATTTTCCCTCCTCCCACCAACAAAAATACAGTTATCCGAAAGTACTGAGTTCCATCTTCTTAAGCTATCTCAGACGTGAGAGATCCCACACTGCAGCATATATACACACTTAACGACATCAGCAGGCACAACTACCTCAGATCATTAAAACACAGGACAGTTCAGTGAACTCAGAAAACACTGTTCAAATCAAGAAAATCTTTTCCCAAAATCAGGGACCAGGAGTACATCATGCACCTGTGGCAACATCACCACAAATGAAGAAAGGAAGGAACAATCATTTCAAATAAGAAGTGTGTGTAGAAACGGGAGGCCAAAACAGAAGTCATGAACCCAATTCCACCTCCACCCCCAAAATGAAAAACAAACTAAAAAACTGGTGCTTCAGATAAGGGGGGCTCAGATCTCAGCCATTCCACTTTTGTTTTTTAAAAAGTAAAACAGCCCCTGGTTTTGCCTGTCGCTAGTTGAAACCCTGCAAGGTATTTTCAGAACTACTGTTCCAAGGTTTTTATATGGTCATTGTCTTCATCATGCCTTAAAAATTTAACCTCTGTGCCTCAGCTTTCCAGTCTGTAAAATGGGAATGACAACACTTACAGGGAATGACAACACTTACAATCCACATGTCTGGCCAAACTGTATTAATCACAAGACATGAGTGGGGAAGGAGCCCCTCTTTGCTCCCCAATACACTCTTCTGCTAGGGACCAGTTTAGCCTCTGGCACAAGTCAGCTCAGTGTGGGGGTTGCTGTAACTTATATTAGCTAGTAACAGACCATAAGGGACAGTCCAGGGATTGCTGGAGCACAGTAGCACTCCAGCCAGAATCCCTCCCTCGCTGGGCATACTCCAATACACTCCCTATGCTGGTGGGAGAGCCAGGAGGAAATGGTGTAGAGTTGGCTGCACTGGCTCTATATACCAGGGGAATTTCTGCTGCCTCATCAAAGCAGCTTTAGACCTTATTGTCATTGCTACAGCAGTGGGCCAGTATCGGGCCCCCAGTGCTTATCAAACATAGGACTGTTTGTACAGGGCTCTGAAATATCATCTCAACAGTGCTGCACACACTTTACAGGTTTCCTACTGATCCTAGGTGAAAAGCTGAGACAAAACTCTCTCCTATCTGACAGGAAACCTTGCGGTTACAATTGGCCGCATATGGAAGTCCTTTTCCCACCCATGCAGAATTCCATAGCTCTCTGTAGGCGTATCATCCTTTCATTTTACTAATGTTAGCTTGGTAGACAAAAGAAGGCGGACATCATCCACTGCTAAGAATCTGTTCTATTTATGCTATTATTTCACAGAAGGCTATCATACTGAGATTTATCAGCCGAAAGAACATTAATACTAATTCCATTGACCTCACAGCCAACAAAACTTACATTAATAGCTGCAATATATGTGGCTCTTTCTACATACGGAACACTAGAAGATTGTATAAAGTTAGTTACCACTTTTTAAGTGACACACAAAAGCTATTAAAATCCTCAAATGATTCCCTGTCAAATTCCCTGTGATTTATACCCCATATAAATACCTCATTGTTTTGGATTTGCATGGGTTGTAAATTAGAGCAAAATCTGGCTCATTAAGGAAAGTGTATGGATTAAAATCCAATTAGCTTCAAGAACCATGGAAGCTGTAAATATAAAGAAAAAACATTTGTTACACTGATGCTCACTAGACAGACAGCTCAACTTCTGTGCTAGATGTGTGTGTGTATATATCTCACACACACAGAGATTTTCATGCAGTTTAGTTTAATTGAGGGTTATGCTGCTGTGTTTCCTTAGCTTGCAATGAAGTAAACAATACAAAGTAAACACTTTCTAAAGTTTGTTTCCTATAATAAGTATGATTTCCCATCTTTATGTTTTTAGTATAATAAAGGCCACTCACTCCAGGTACAATCATGGTCTGTGAAGTTAGCCTAATATGGTAAAGTTCTTGAACAGTTCATTTTGCCTACTACTTTCCTGCTTTATTTCAGTCTTATTAGAAAGATGAAAATATTTTTGAGGTCACAAATAAAATTTTTTGTTGTTTAGTTATTGCAACACCAGAGCAGACAGACATTCTTTCAGATAATTAGTTTAGTATTTAATAATGTTATACAAACCCTAAACATGTATAATCTCAGCATTTCTCAAACTTTTAATATATGCCTTTATTACTCCAATAGCAAAATGGTTTGTGAATTCTGGCAGCTTCCTCATTTGTGTACTACATGACTAAAACTGACAGGTCAAAATCCTGCCCCCTGTGCACACCGCTAACATAGGAGAATTTCACAAGGATTCAGTGGAAGAGATCCTGCCACAAGAACTCAGAACAGCAGCAGCGACCCTGTGATTTGCACCCCTTTCTTCCTCCAGCCAACCGCCGCTCACAGAGAGTTCCCACACAACACAGCTCCATTTTATTCAGGGAGTTCAGACACACTAGAGAGGACTCACTGCTCAGCAGACAAATGCTGGTTCCACTGAGTTCAGCGGCTTCTACATGGTGGGATTTGGGGGGCAGCAATTCCCCATTAGTATTTTTAAAGGCGCTTAGAAAAGTAGCTTCGTTTTTGCATGGAGATACTTGCATTTCATTGGTAAGTTCAGCGACATATATTAAATAAATGTCAGCTTTAGCCTCTTGCTCTGCCAGGGGCATGGAGCACTGCAAGCACTGAGACACAGAGAGCTCCTGTGAGGGAAGGAAAGCCTTGCATTACTTAGTGGGATGAAGGAATCACAGCTAAGAAGTTGTGTTAACTGATGCCAGAGATAGTCCTGTTCAGTCTCCAGTTAGGGGGATGCTGACTGCAGTGTGGTGCTTTGAGAATAGTAAGAGGTAAAAGGAGAGATTGTGAAGGTTCTGCAAAGGTAAGATCTTCAAGAGCAGGGAGAAAACACTAGCTTCTCATTCTAGTGCGTCTTCAACATGCTTTTTCCAAGGAAAAAAGAAAAGGAGTACTTGTGGCACCTTAGAGACTAACCAATTTATTTGAGCATGAGCTTTCGTGAGCTACAGCTCACTTCATCGGATGCATACTGTGGAAACTGCAGAAGACATTATATGCACAGAGACCATAAAACAATACCTCCTCCCACCCCACTCTCCTGCTGGTAATACCTTATCTAAAGTGATCATCAAGTTGGGCCATTTCCAGCACAAATCCAGGTTTTCTCACCCTCCGCCCCACCCCCCACACAAACTCACTCTCCCGCTGGTAATAGCCCATCCAAAGTGACCACTCTCTTTAAAATGTGTATGATAATCAAGGTGGGCCATTTCCAGCACAAATCCAGGTTTTCTCACCTCCCCACCCCCCTCCAATAACCACACACACAAACTCACTCTCCTGCTGGTAATAGCTTATCCAAAGTGACCACTCTCCTCACAATGTGCATGAAAATCAAGGTGGGGCATTTCCAGCACAAATACAGGTCTTCTCACCCCCCTCAACCCCCCCCCCCCTTTTTTTTTTTTTTTTCAAAAAAACACACACAAAAACTCACTCTCCTGCTGGTAATAGCTTATCCAAAGCGACCACTCTCCCTACAACGTGCATGATAATCAAGGTGGGCCATTTCCAGCACAAATCCAGGTTTTCTCACCCCCCACCCACCCCCATACACACACAAACTCACTCTCCTGCTGGTAATAGCTCATCCAAAGTGACCACTCTCCCTACAATGTGCATGATAATCAAGGTGGGCCATTTCCAGCATAAATCCAGGTTTTCTCACCCCCCCCCCCACACAAACTCACTCTCCTGCTGGCAATAGCTCATCCAAACTGACCACTCTCCTTTCAATGTGCATGATAATCAAGGTGGGCCATTTCCAGCATAAATCCAAGTTTAACCAGAACGTCGGGGGGGGGGTAGAAAAAACAAGAGGAAATAGGTACCTTGCATAATGACTTAGCCACTCGCAGTCTCTATTTAAGCCTAAATTAATAGTATCCAATTTGCAAATGAATTCCAATTCAGCAGTTTCTCGCTGGAGTCTGGATTTGAAGTTTTTTTGTTGTAAGATAGCCACCTTCATGTCTGTGACTGCGTGACCAGAGAGATTGAAGTGTTCTCCGACTGGTTTATGAATGTTATAATTCTTGATATCTGATTTGTGTCCATTTATTCTTTTACGTAGAGACTGTCCAGTTTGACCAATGTACATGGCAGAGGGGCATTGCTGGCAGTGCAGGTGAACGAGCCTCTGATAGTGTGGCTGATGTTATTAGGCCCTTTGATGGTGTCCCCTGAATAGATATGTGGGCACAGTTGGCAACGGGCTTTGTTGCAAGGATAGGTTCCTGGGTTAGTGGTTCTGTTGTGTGGTATGTGGTTGTTGGTGAGTATTTGCTTCAGGTTGGGGGGCTGTCTGTAGGCAAGGACTGGCCTGTCTCCCAAGATTTGTGAGAGTGTTGGGTCATCCTTCAGGATAGGTTGTAGATCCTTAATAATGCGTTGGAGGGGTTTTAGTTGGGGGCTGAAGGTGACGGCTAGTGGCGTTCTGTTATTTTCTTTGTTAGGCCTGTCCTGTAGTAGGTGACTTCTGGGAACTCTTCTGGCTGGAAATGGCCCAATTTGATGATCACTTTAGATAAGCTATTACCAGCAGGAGAGTGGGGTGGGAGGAGGTATGGTTTTATGGTCTCTGTGCATATAATGTCTTCTGCAGTTTCCACAGTATGCATCCGATGAAGTGAGCTGTAGCTCACGAAAGCTCATGCTCAGATAAATTGGTTAGTCTCTAAGGTGCCACAAGTACTCCTTTTCTTTTTGCGAATACAGACTAACACGGCTGTTACTCTGAAACTTTTTCCAAGGAGTTTCATGTGGTCATTTCCTTTTCCCTTTCCACTCCCTTTCCATCTCCTACCTGACTAAAAGGCAGTTTTGTTGGGGGTTTTGTTACACCCCCCCAAATTCTATGGCAGACTGCAGTGCACAATGTAATTTTTAAAGGTATTCCATCAGCATAATATTATTATTAACATTTCTATAGTGCTATAAATGCATTAGAAACGCATACAATACAATGAGTGTAGGGAGAGAAATACAGAACTCCCTGACTGATGGCATGATGTCATCTTGATTTATTTCTTAAATAATTTAGTAGTTGATTCCATCATCCATATCATGTAGATTTATTTTTATCTGACTGCCCTGTAATTGCTGTTAGTGCAGCTAAAAAAGTCTATGCAGAAAAGCATTCAACCCCAGCAGAGAGTGTAGTATACATGAAGCATACAGTTTACTAATTAGCCTCTTCCCAAGAGGCTCTGTTTTTCTTGTAATTATATCTTTCACAAAAGGTGGGAAGCTATAATACTTTTAAAGTGAACAGATACTTGCACAGTTCTTGCAAATTTGATGAAAATCAGTTTCCTTAATTCTTCGTAAGTATGATAGAATGGCTGATTGAAAAGGAAGTTGCAGGGACATATAAATATTACGTACAAAAAGAAGACACTTTAAATCACTTTTATCTTGAAAAGAAGAGCAATATATTCCTGTAATTGGAAGGACATATAAATACAGCAAAATATACCTCTTCTTTTCCAGATAAAAGTGATTTAAAGCGTCTTTTTTTTGTATATAATATGGATATGTCCCTGCAACTTCAGATAATTGTGATTTAAAGTATCTTCTCTTTAGGACTCCAAGTTAGCAAACATTATATTGAATGTTAGATCAGCAGCAAATGAAATGCCAACAGATAATAGAAAATGGAAAGACCCAGTTCTCCTCACAGGCCTACTGAGGAATAACAGTTTCAGTGGATCATCCTCAACAGGTTCACAGGTTTAGTTCAGGATTCAGAAGGAAAAAAATGTAGATTTTTTTCACCTAAAGCTTATCTTTGTCTTTGTGGCCTAGAAATTCAATTGGATATTTTTCAAGACCAGACTCATTTGCAAGAATTCTGGTATTCCTGCCTTTGGCTAGGATGAGAATACTATAACAGAATGAATCTGAAGAAGTGGGGTTTTTTTACTTACGAAAGCTTATGCGCAAATAAATCTGTTAGTCTTTAAAATGCCACCGGACTCCTCGTTGTTTTTGTGGATACAGACTAACATGGCTACCCCTCTGATATATCTCAGAATACATTATCTGACAGCATTTCAGAACTTCTATTTCCAAAACCAGGAAGCAAATTAAAGTAAAAATTAACAAAAACAAACAGAAGTTAATCACATTCTTTGAACATTAAAACAGGTTCAGCCTGAGTTTGGGGCAAACTTTGCATTGGCTCTTATTCCAAGTGAACTGGTTCACTCAGCCATAACAGAAATTGGAGAAGAAAACTTTCTCTAAATTCCTACGGGTGACATTCCAGATTTTTAAATTAATATTTCCCTCAACACACACACCTCTGTGAAAGGTCCTGAACTGAGAAACCTGGAGACCAACCCTCTCTCTGCTCATTCACAGAGTGAATACAATACTGGCCACCGGAGTGTAAGCTTCTCTAAGGTACCCAGCTGGATCATGGAAAGACCAAACCCTGGGAGAGAGGCCATTCATGCATGGCCCCTCTGCTAAGACTAATAGTTAGTACGATAACTGTGGTTGTGATATGGACATCTATCCAATGAGACCTAGACTGAGTCCACTAAATTCATTTTACATAGATCAACAAGAAGCCTTCATGTGCTACCAAAATCTGGTCATTACCAATCTGGGGTTAATTTGAAATGAATGCCAAGACAGATAAAGAAAAAGAGAATGGAGAAAAAAAGAGAAACCTTGGAAGAAGGTGGTATAATTAACCAGTAAATTTAGAACGGACTATATCAAACTCTTCCTTCACATAATCTGAATGCACAGTTCATAAAAAAATTAATGTGTGTTGGATGGTTTCAATAAAGCATGCTTTATGATAAAAAATATCAGCACACATTTAGTTAGGATTAAATGCATTTTGTAAACAAACTTTTTTGATTCACTCTGGAATAATCATCAAAAAATATTTCCCCTTCACAGTAAGGGAGAAAGTCACGCCCCTACCCCCACACATCTCCATGCGCGGCTATACAGAGCCCAATTTCACCACATACAAGAGATGTGGAACACTCTGAACACAGTTCCACAGTTACCCATCCTGTGCAGCGGAACTATGTTTCCTCAGAAGTGGAGGCCCTCTGTTGCATCTACACTAGTGGGTGGGTTTCACACTACGTGCAATATAGTCTCTCACATAACAACTTGATCCTTTCCTAGCCCAAGCCTAGTATCACCTTATTCTTATATTCACTAGGGCAATTTTGAGAAGTACTTCTCTTTATTCCCTTTCAAAACTACAAATACCTCTGTGAGATCCCCTCTTCTTCTAGTAAAAGAACATGGTGAGATTAAGTATAGATTATTGCGGTTACCCTGTGTTGTCCTGTCCACTTGTTTTCATTACTATTTTACATACTTTTCTGAAACTATAATTATCTTCTGTCCAGGACTTGCAGCCTCTCCGTGGTAAGCGCAGTGTTTCCCTTTTCTTGTTCCTGGCCCTCTCTGTAACCAATATTCCTCATCACTGAACTGCATAAGCCACTTATCTTTCTTAGCTCTTTCTCTGCCTGAGTTGTTCTGAATTCTATTGCCCTCCTTCTTCATCCTGACATCCCTTCCCAGTTTTGTAATATCAGTAGATCACTATCAATTTACTACATATTCCATCTTCAGGACCTCATTGATACACATCGGAACCTTCTTTAAGTGACACTTTTCCCCAGAATAACTTCACTATGGGCTAAATCCTGATCTCTGAAGTCCATGGCAATTTTCTAGTGACCTCAAAGGAATCAGGATTTGGTCACATAAAGAGAGGTTCTGTATAACCATGTCTGTATTTTTCACACTACTGTGCACTGAAACAACGAGGAACTTTAATGCTACCTTACATAAATAGAATTCCAGAATGGGGCAAATCCTAAAATCCTTAGTTTGGCAAAGCTCTCATTAAAGACAATGGGGAATTTGCCCAAGAACAGATTGAGTAAGGATTTAAGGATCTGGATCAAGAATGAGGTTTCACTGTACTAACAGTGTACTCAGACTGAAAATTATTTGGGGCGGGAATTATGTAGTCTTTGTGTGTTTATAATGCCTAGCACAATGGGCCCCAATTCCTGACTGAGACCTGGAGGCACTGCTACAATACAAATAACAAAACAACAACAAAATAAATAATAATAATGAAATAAAACAAATTAGTTCTAAATTTGGCAGTCCACCAGTCACACCTTATCCTATCCCAAATTTAAAATTAATCTCTGTTTCGAAGCGTTAAGGCAATTCTTTCTCAGGTAGCTCATTCTCTTCATAGCTCCATATATACTAAGCTTAGATCCTAATACACACACTTTAAAAAAAAAACAAAAATTGCCACTTTTATTAGGTGCTTAAATATGGATATAGTTGTTTCCGTATAGGCACCTAATACTGGAAAATTTTGGTCTGTATTTGTTGTATTAATGCTTACCAAAGGTCCAAATACAGCACGTTCATGGCTATTAACTGGTTTTGTTACTTTATATTAATAAAAAGGTAATTAAGCAGCTAGAGCTATGGTTTCATATTAACAATTGCAAACCTCAGCCACACCTAGAACTGTAGTTTCAACCTATTTTATGGTAAGCATTAAATTAATTATTGTGATATTCTTTACAAGGCAAGATTCCTAGCCTGTGCCTATGGGCCAATGAAGAACAGGGCTCCATTGTGTTAGGCACTGTACAAATGCAGAGTAGTAGATGTTCCCCGCCCTGAAGAGCTTACAATCTAAACAGACAAGACAGACAGAGGGTGGGGGACTGGATATAGCACACAAGCAAAGTGAACAATATGATAGCAGCAAAAAATCATATTAAATCCATAATTTGCGGGAGGGGGAAGTTAGGAAGGGATCAGCTCAATGGAAAGGGAAGGGAAGGGAAGGGGGAGGGGAACAGGGCAGAGAAGAAGATGGTAAGAAGGGCAGGTGAGTGAAGTGGAGGTATAGAAACTGTGAGGGTGGGGGGACTGGAGCAAACAGCCAATCATCACAGGGAGGAGAAAGTAAAGTTAAAGCTGTAACAAGTTCTCTGAATGTCTGAAATGTGTTACAGTACCAATATAGGCTACATACAGAAATTGCTACAATTCCTTAGCTCAGTGAAGTGGTTCAAGCACAGATTGCTCTTCCAGATTTCTAGACCTCTGAACCCTCAAGTTTTTGTGGATTGTTGGACCATTAACTTAAAATGTATTTATCTGTGTGGTTGCAGTTCCTTTAAAAAAAATCTTAAACACATTTTAAAACATGGAATTGGTAATGGGATATTGAATCTTACAACTTCTGGATGTATTTATATTCCACCAAATCAATCTATGCTCCAACCAACCAAAAACAAAAACAAAAGAACAGGGATCAAAACCTGCAATGATCTGACAGCCTAAAAATAAACAAACCAGGGCATATATACTATCTCCCATCACTGCCTGCATGCACTAGTTTGTTTAATCGTTAGGCTGACACACAGTCACACATCATACTTTTTGTTATATTAGCAGATGGACCCTAGCTCTTTAGTGAAAATAAATCCATTACTGGATTCCAGAAACTAAGCTCTTCCAGTTGGGGTCATTGTCCAGGTAAGTCATTTCCCCCCTTCCCCTCAATTAAATAATATGGGACTTTCCCTTCAACATTAGGAACTCTTGAGTATCACCTTATGGAGCTACCTCTGCACTCTCCAAACGCCACACAACCTCAGATTCCACTGATAAACTAAGCTTTGATCCCAGAAGGTGTCAGACCCTGTGTTAAGCTCCCTGATCATCCCCCACCCACCCCTTGACATAACAGCTCCTGAAGGAGCCATACATTTGAAAGTCTCTCTTTGGGGCCTATGTTCTCCCACACTCTTGGTTCATTATTCATGGTGGAATTGGAGGATGGGGAAATGGAAATTACACTCACGTCATTGACCAATGATTACCATTTTGTGTATATGAGGCATTGGACTTGTTTAGATGGTCCACCCTTGAAGGTTAATTTATCCCAAGCCCTTCTAGAGGGCTTTTGGGGAAGGAATTTTATCCCTCTGACAGATTGCTTGTCTGATAATTTACTAGAATATTATAATCAACTATCAATACAGTGGTCCCAAGGCAGCTGCTTCCACCAGTTTGTCTTCACAGGTTGCCATGGTTTTCAGGTGACTAGTGGTAGATAATACAAGAGGGAAGACAACTATGACACATTAGCAGAAATCCCATGATGAAGCCAACCAATTGTGTCATAAGATTTTTTTAAACTCCTATTCTGTGGCTGTGCAAATGGCAAAGGAAAGTCTGATTAATCCAAGCTGCTTGGAGTAGGACTGAATTGTCTGTACCTGAAGTAGCATAGCACTATGCCAAAGGCACAAATGTGAAGTTCTCTTTTCTTGATTTTCAAGTTGCTGGGAGGAAAACTGTTCCACATCCTTCCTGCCTGGTGCAACTTTTGCTATCCCTCCTTCAAAGAGGACATGGTGGCTGCTGTCCTTTAGGAAGCACTGGTACCAGCACACCCTTTGCTCAAGAAACCCTATCTTGATCTTTGCAATATGGCCAATTATTAACTTGTTTCAATCTTCTCTTTTTGGGTAAGATTGCAAAGAACATGGCAACATAACTTCTCACAATATCTAGATGCCTCAGCATTGCCTTGCCTCTAGTCATTCTGGGTTCAGGCCTGGGTATGGTAAGCAAACCACACCTGTAACGATAGCCAATGTTTTCTTCCTGGCAATGGATGAAAATCAGCATCCATACTGATAGTTATATCAGTGGCATTTGATACCATTTATCATGAGACATTATTAACTCACTAGTGAGGCCTAGAAAGAATTAATGAGGTCAATGTTGTGTTCATGTGTTCCCTTCTTTTTGAGACCTCCCAAAGAATAGTGTTAGGTGGTTAATCTTATGCCTCAAGAGCTCTTTTTTTGAGCCCAGCATCGTGCCACCCCCTTGTTCAATGTTTATATGGGGGCTCTTAGGAAAATTAGTGAGGAAACATGGGATTGTGGTGACTTCATTACGTTGTTGATATCCAGCTCTGTGTTTCCATCTTGAGGCATTTGAACATCTTACCTAGTGGATGGTTGAGACTGAAGCCTGGATGGGAACAAGCTGGCTGAGGCTCATCCAGACAAGACCAAAGTGATATTTGTAGCTTGAGTGAGCTAATCAGAAGATATGGCAGACATTACCTCAGCCTACCGGACTGAGTGGGAGCATGTTTGCTATCTATATCCTCAGCTTCTATCAGGTGATCAGACGGCAGTTGTGGAAGAGCGCTTATTACCATCAGTTTTTAGGCAAGTGATTTTCCTTTATTTTGCAAACTAAGGAGCATTTGTCACCTTGAAATTGGGTGACGGCATGGCACTATATATGGGGCTGACTCATAAGACAATTTGGACAAGTAAGCTGGTGTGCAATATAGAAGCCCACTTGTTGACAGGCATATTACACTAACAGTACATTACACCACAGCTCTGTAACCTGTTAGTTTTCAGGTGGAGATTTTTATGCTGGTTTTGATTATAAAGACTTAAAATGGTCTGACACTTGGCTATTTCAGAGACTGTCTCTGCGCCTATGTGACACTGCCATAGTTGCAAGCAGAAGACTCTCTCAAGCTATCAGATGCCAGTTTAAAAGGCAAGGTATTTTCCATGTCTAGTCCCTGATTTAAGGATTCTCTCCCCACATTTGGCATGGAATAGATGAATTTTAAGAGCACATTACAAGATGCATCTATTTTCCAGGGTTTAGTGAGAGGGTAGAGAGGCAAGGGATGACTGTGGCCTTTGGAGAAGGTAGGGCATTTTCATTTTTGACTGACTGGTTTGTTAAGTGGTTTGGAGGAGCGAAATCAAACTGGTTTGGGCTGGCTGTTTTAATTTTTATTGTACTGTATATTTAAATATGTACATGAGCCTAAGGTTTTGGCATATATTAAAATAAATGGTAAAATAATAATAGAGTATCACCCTGTACTTGTATTGCCTCAGTTATTATTATTTTGAAGAGGAGAATGATGAATAGGTTTTTTAAAAGAACTCTTTGAAAACCACAAAATCTAGATATTCAAGATGCCTTTAAAGCCCTAGGAAAGATAAGCCAAAAGCAAAGCAAAAGTGGCTAGATAAGTAGCTCTTTAAAGGCTTGATAGTTCTTGTAAATTGCTAAACAAGAAACACCACAGACAAATGTTGTCTTGCTCTTGACACCAAATACAACATTCTAAAAAACACTGGACAGGTGGTAGCTGAAAGCACAGAACAAAACCAGAATGCATTTAATTCCTTTATTGCAGAGGCAGAGCTAAAAGCTCTGTGCTGAAAGAGAAAGATAATGTTTATTGTGCTACTACACAAGTTATTGAATGATTGTCTAAACCGAACTCAGACTGCCAGGTGGCAATTGCCAGTAAACCTGCAGGTGAACATTTCTCATTAGTTACAACCTGCAGTAGCTTTAGTTTGACACACTGAAAGTACAGCTCAACACCACAACCTAAATCAAAATGCTGTGTATGCCTTGGAAAAATAATCTTCACAATGACCCTGGTACAGATTAAAATGGTAACTACATTTGTAGTAGTTTAATTTAAAAGGATTGAATTATTTTTTCACTTTGTACAACTGAAACTTGTGCCACTGTGATAAATCAAAAGGGCCTAATTCTCCTTCTACAAGTGTAACTCAGCAATATCAACTGGAGTTAAGGCAGGAGAATCTACCCCCAAAATATTTAACAAAACAAATGTCTCTCACAATTTTTTTTTTTTGAGTATTTGTGAACTTTTAGTCATAATCCCCTTTTTCTTCCTCTATAGACTACAAAGGAGTTGCCTAAATTTCAAGCTGGGTTTGCCAATCTATAACAGTCACAAAAACACATCTTCCAGACATACTGGATGCATGGTAATTCTTGGCAAACTAACATCTCCTGTGTGGCTGGCTTAATTAATGCAGAAACAAGATTCAACATGTCAGTTCACAGTTCCTTTTAATATAAAGTGATATCTGCTGGTACGGCAGAAGGAGGAAAAATCTTCCAAGTCAAAATATTATAGCAGTAGCAACAGCAAAAAAGAAAGTTATATATATAAAAAAATCAAGCTTCAATGTCTAAGTGATTTAAGAGTAGAAGACTACAATTTTCTAACCGTTTTAATGATATCTTCAATTCAGAAGAAGCCCGCAAACTACCAATTATTTCAGTTATGGAAGATTTCCAATAAATGGTGTACACCTTTCATGGGAATGTTTTCTATAATGAAAAGAACAATGTGCCTTTGGTTTGGTTTTTTTGTTTGTTTTTTTAAATAAAAAAATGACAGATTCTCAGAACCATGAGATGAAACTGAATCATAATGTAATATGTTCAAGAGAAGTTTTCCATTCCAGACTACCAACCTCGCTCTCTATCGAGAATGTATGTTAAATACTGTAACAGCCAAAGGTTCATCTCATATTTTAAAAAAAAGTCTAGAAACATTCAATGCTTTTGGTTTTTATTTCAAACATTCACCCTTTGTGGGAAAAACCTTTTTGGATAAACTAATCTGTCTCAGGTATCCATTAGTTCCACCTACATAATTGAAGGGAAAATAGACTCTTGCTTTCTATCATATATGTACCTGGTTTATCTGAGATGCACCCCAGGAACAACAAACTTCTTGTTTCTGCTAGTGGAGAATTAATGGGCTGCTCCATGTCAAAGTCTTTACCCTTGCTATTAAAATTTTCTCAAACCCACTAGTGCAGCTGAGTCACTGTTTCTCCCCTGTGAAGATTTTCCAACTGCATGTCTATTCAGTACATACAGGGACGCTGGTGTAGATCTAGATGTAAAAGCTCTTGCAAATCAGGGTGTGATTCATAAATAAAAAAAGACCAGTTTTTCATGGGTGCATACTTACATGTGGGAGGGGTTTAAATGAATACTGATTCACATATTAGGTACAAGCAAAGGGGAACCTGTCCTTTTGTGCCAGGATTCATTTCTGAAATATATAAAAGTGGGGTACCATTCAGCAATGAATAGTAGCTTTCAAATCTGAACAGCTAAAGGGCTATGAAAAAAGTGGGATCAGAATAACTCAGTTAATACCCCGGTCACAAATGCAACGTATTTAAGCTTATGTTTCCTCAGTTACAACCAAGCGTCATACATTATCTTCTCAATACTCCTGCCCATAACTACATTAACATTAATGGAAGTTACACACTGGTATCAAGAAAGCCTACCCCAATACTACACTAAAATCCCAGCCTCTGGATGAGATTAACCCAGTTGTCCAATTACTGGATTAGAAAAGTATCCCTGTGAAATCATCCTTCTCAGCAGCATCTAGCAGCTGAAGAAAGGATTGGAGAGGAGTAAGGCTCCTTAGTGACTGACAGCAGCAGCAGCAGGTGTGTGAAGGAAATGAAAAGACAAAGTGTAGGTCACAACATCCGGTGCGTATAGGATTTACAGGATAAAAATAAAATAAAAGGAAAGTACACGAGCCAGGTTTAAAATGCTATGTCTGACATCAGAGGAATGGAGCCTGTCAGACCATCTATCAGGGGCCTGATCCTGCCTTACTGAAGTCAATGAGAGTACTGCTATTGACTTCAGCGGGAGCACGATTAGCACTAAAAGGACCTTGCGACTTGACCTGCCTCTCCTAATTTTCAGCTTCTAACATTCCTAAAGACCTGAGCACTATACTGACTTCCAGAAGCCCTTTTGCTGCTGTTTGTTTGTTTTAGAAAAATTCTTCAGATTTTAATATATATTTTAAATAAAAGTTGCGGTCATATTATTGGTTGGTACGCTGCACTAAGCATTTGCACTTAGATACTATGGTAATAGGCACATTATAAAGACCTATGGTAAAACAGACAAAATAGATAAATTAGACAGAATATACATCCTTCTTATTCCTGCTCTCTCACACAGGGGCAATCAGACTGGCGGAGGGTCCCTCCAGCCTATACTCCAGGCTGTCGGGTTTTGTGATGGGTAAAAAAATGGCAATTTCTGTGCACAGCTGAAAAACTGAGAAAACAAGGATGTACTCCATTAAAAGTAATTTGCCAACAGTTACTTCCACATCATGATATCAGAGATACTACAATAATTCTCTCTTCTAACTGTGGGGGAACAATGTCATGCTCTCATATCACTGGATAGTAATTGTTGAAATAATGTTGGCTTTTTAATGGCAATCACTGTAAAAAGATGATTGTACTGGGAAAGCTCATGCATAATTAATGTGAAATGGGCCTTTTTCATAAAAGACTGCACAATGAACGCATGAAAATTAAAGAAATGCACAGATGATTTGTGTTAAGTTGATTCTTTAAAGGGCACAACGTACCTCACAACATGTACTGCAAAGATTTGCTGAAATGGGGATTTATTTATTTTTTAAGACAACAGATTTTTAAGATCTACAGTAAATGTTACCTCTGTCTTTGTGCTACAGTTACACACTCCTTAATGGAGGTGTTTAAATTATATATTTTTAAACATGTCATTTCTTCACATTCCAGCTAAGGAATTGAACAATACAAACTGAGTGTTATTTAAATCAATCTTCTTATGTCATCCAATTATGTATTTATTCAGTCCATGGAACATAAGTGGCACTTATTTTTACTTATTCTAATCAAAGTCAAATATTTGTTCCTTCTGCAAGTAATTTATTACTAATTACAACAGACTGATGTATGACATTATGTAGAATAAAAAAAACAGGGGTAGGCAAGAATAAATGGAGTTGAAAAATAATGCTTGCAAGGACCGAGAAAAAAAAAAACCTCAGGGCGCGTGCACACATGCCCAACCCTCACGGTATATTGTTACACTTTACACACTAGCACCAGCATGTCCACAAAATAGCTGTGAGCTGGAAGAACATTCTGGTTATTAGTTGGCAGGAAGTACATGAAGAAAGCCATTGAATTTCAGTCAAGTCATCATTTCCTTCAAATACTGAGCTTCAGCCATTTTATTATCAGCACCTAGATGCTATGATGACTGACATGTTACAAGTATGACAGGTACATAGATGCCTCCTTCACAGGGACTCCACCGACTTAACTCTAAGCAGGGGTACAGTCTTCTGAGTAGCAGTCATAGAATCATAGAATATCAGGGTTGGAAGGGACCTCAGGAGGTCATCTAGTCCAACCCCCTGCTCAAAGCAGGACCAATCCCCCATTTTTTGCCCCAGATCCCTAAATGGCCCCCTCAAGGATTGAACTCACAACCCTGGGTTTAGCAGACCAATGCTCAAACCACTGAGCTATCCCTCCCCCCTAAATGTTGTGGCCTCTCCATCAGGAATTGAACCCCGGTCTCCCACGTGACAGGTGGGGATACTTACCACTATACTAATGAGGATTAATTAGTCCTTAGGCTTTAAGTGATAGAAAAAAGTCCACTGGAACCTCATGGCGTCTCTCCAGGAGGATAAGTCCAGTACTAGATTCAATAGACTAGACAGTGGAAACAGCCTTCATACTAGTGAGCGTAGCCTCTCCAGGAAATTTTACAGAGAAACCCCACACACACCCCTGTTCACATAAATTGGTTACATTTGTCTGCTGATATCTCAGGTGTCCAGGGATCATGAAGATCAGGAGAAGGGAGCAAGAAACCTCCGCTGAGCCTTTCTGTCCTACTAGTGTTGTTCCTTTCAGATGTTCCTCAAAAAAGTCTCTGCTATTCCTAGAGGATAGCTCCAATGCCAGGAGATTCTCCTCTGCTTGGGCTGGAAAGAAGGCTTGGTGCCCTGGAAGAAGACCCTTTGCAGGAGGGGGCATCCTTACTAGGCTTGGCCTTCAGTGTGGGCAGGGAGCCTCAGCAGGGCTTTTCCTTGCCCCATTGCTTATGGACATTGCCTTTGAGCGATGCGGACCGCTCACTACCCAACTCATTTCTAGAGCTGATCAAAATGTTTGTCAGGAAGTGTATTTTTATTTTGGGCATCAAATGGCTTTTCAAACTATGTGGAAATTTTTTTATTATTCAAAATTTTCCAGTATTTTATCAAAAAAACCGAAACATTTGTTTCTATTCAAATTGACAATTGTATTGCTTTGTTGTCCCTCTATCCTCTTCTTATTTTCCCCCTTTCTAGTCACAAAATGAGAGGAAAGGAGAGGACTTCCAAAGTGAAATATTTTCATTTTGATTGGAATTAAAGTGAATCAAAATGAGCATTTATATTCTGAACTGAATCAAAATGAAAAAAAAATCTTTTTTTTTAAACAAAAATACTGTGAAAAATGTTGAAGGAAACAAAATGTTTTTGTTTCCTTTTAAATTTTTCACAGGAATTAACTGCCATATTTGACCATCTCTACTCATTTCCCATAAAATAGACAACCAAATAGCCATCAGATGCACAGCAATAACTTTCATTTCCAATTTAGGCTGTACTTGAGCTAGCAGTGGAGAGATTAAAAGCTTTATATGGTCATTACCCATGAGCTAGCGCCCCAACATGTGCTTCCAGACTTGCCTCTTCTGACTTGTTTTCCCTCAATAGTTCTGTGCTTCTCCCAGTTACTTTCTTTTCACACTCTCTTTTGTGGCTCGCTCCATGGGCTTGTCTACATGGTCAGACAGTGTGCGGCAAGCTGGGGTGTAAAGTTATAGCACTAGCCAGATGTGCACTAAGGCCATGTCTACACTAACCGCCAGATCGGCGGGTAGTGATCACTCTATCGGGGATCGATTTATTGTGTCTAGTGTAGATGCAATAAATCGATCCCGATCGCTCTGCTGTTGACTCCGGAACTCCACCAGGGCGAGAGGCGGAAGCAGAGTCGATGGGGGAGCGGCGGCTGTTGATCCCGCGCAGTGAGAACATGAAGTAAGTGATTCTAAGTCGATCTAAGATACGTCGACTTCAGCTACGCTATTCTTGTAGCTGAAGTTGCATATCTTAGATCGACCCCCCCATAGTGTAGACCAGGCCTACGTTACCATGAGAAGAATGCTACTATGCACTAGAAGTTTGACTATTGCTGTTGCAAACAGCAGCAGAGGAGTGTGTTGTACATTTAGAGCCTAGCTGGCTGTGCACTAAGTGACCATGTGGACAAGCCCCATCTTTAAATGCTACCAACTGGAATGAAGTAATATTTTAAGTAAGAAGTTGGGATGAAAAGAGAAAACATTTTCCCTTCTATTAAATCACTACATACCACTTGCAGCACAGGTGCCATACCCTAGAGCAGGGGTGGGCAAACTATGGCCCAGGGGCTGCATCCGGCCCTTCAGACATTTTAATCCGGCCCTCGAGCTCCCTCCGGGGAAGATAGCCAGTGCTTGCCCTGCTCCACGTGTACCGTGGCTCCACGCGGCTCCTGGAAGCAGCGGCATGTCCCTCCTCCAGCTCCTACATGTAGGGGCAGCCAAGGGACTCCGCGCACTGCCCCCACCCCAAGCTCTGACCCCGCAGCCCCCATTGGCCGGGAACCACAGCCAATGGGAGCTGCAGGGGCGGCGCCTGCAGACGAGGCAGCATACAGAGCTGCCTGGCCACACCTCCACGTAAGGAGCTGAAGGGGGGACATGCCGCTGCTTCTGGGAGCTGCTTGAGGTAAGCACAGCCAGGAGCCTGCACCCCTGAACCCCTCCCATGCCCCTACCCCCTGCTCCAGCCCTGATCCCCCTCATGCCCTCCGAACCCCTTTGTCCCAGCCCAGAGCCCCCTCCTGCACCACAAACCCTCATCCTCAGCCCCACCCCAGAGACCGCACCCCCAGCCAGAGCCCTCACCCTGCCCCACAGCCCAACCCCCTGCCCCAGCCCAGCACCCCTTACTGCACACTGAGCTCCTCATTTCTGGACCCACCCCAGAGCCCTCACCCCCTCCTGCACACCATCCCCCAATTTCGTTAGCATTCATGGCCAGCCATACATTTCCATTCCCAGATGTGGCCCTCGGGCCAAAAAGTTTGCCCACCCCCGCCCTAGAGATTTAGATTATTTAATCTAAATATGAACATAAAAAATGAGATAGGCAAGTAATTTCAAATTCTAAAGAATCAGGTCTCATGGTACTGATAAACAGATACAAATTATATCTAACATAACAGAAGGAATCTTGAATGCTCAAGAATAAGAAACGGCTAGGAGACTGAAAGCAAAGAATAGGATGAAATGGCCAATTTTCATTATGGCAAAAGGTTCGCAGTGGGTCCTTCAAGGTTCTGTACTAGGTCCCATGTGGTTTAATATCTTTATTAATTATCTGGAAATGGTGAATAGGAAAGCAAAATTTGCAAGTGACAAAGTTATTGTGAAAAGAAAAGGAGTACTTGTGGCACCTTAGAGACTAACCAATTTATTTGAGCATGAGCTTTCGTGAGCTACAGCTCACTTCATCGGATGCATTCAGTCGAAAATACAGTGAGGAGATTTATATACACACAGAACATGAAAAGAACATGAAAAAATGGGTGTTTACAGTCTGCATGATAAACACCCATTTTTTCATGTTCTGTGTGTATATAGATCTCCTCACTGTATTTTCCACTGAATGCATCCGATGAAGTGAGCTGTAGCTCACGAAAGCTTATGCTCAAATAAATTGGTTAGTCTCTAAGGTGCCACAAGTCCTCCTTTTCTTTTTGCGAATACAGGTAACACGGCTGCTACTCTGAAAGTTATTGTGGTTAGTTATGATCAGAGAGGACTCCGAGGAACTTCAGAGACACCTAACCAACCTAAGTGAATGGGCAACAAAATTGCAAAAGAAATTCAGCATAGATAGAAGCAAAGTTATGAACATCTAAGAGAAATATTTAAATTACTTATGGACCTTACAGGGTTCTAAATTAACTGTTTCAAGTCAAGAAAGGAAAAAACGGTTGCTTACTTTCTCATAACTGTTGTTCTTCGAGATGTGTTGTTCACGTCCATTCCACATTAGGTGTGCGCGCAGCATGCACGAGCCTCAGAAACTTTTTCCCTTAGCGGTTTCCGTCGGGCCGGCAGGCCCCCTGAGTGACTCCACTGCGCCCCGCATATATACCCCCACCGGCCTGACCCCCTCCAGTTCCTTCTTGCCGGCGACTCCGACAGAGAGGTAGGAGGTGGAATGGATGTGAACAACACATCTGGAAGAACAACAGTTACGAGAAAGTAAGTAACCGTTTTTTTGTCTTCAAGTGCTTGTTCATGTCCATTCCACTTTAGGTGAATTACAAGCTTACCTCAGGAGGAGGGTAGGAGTCATGGAACAACTGCTCAGAGGACCGCTCTGCCAACTGCCACATACATCCTCTCTGGCCTGATGATTGACCGCATAGTGGGTCGTGAAGGTGTGCACAGAGGACCAGGTGGCTGCTCTGGAGATCTCCTGGATCGGGACGTGTGCCAGGAACGCCGTGGAAGTCACCTGCGCCCTGGTTGAGTGGGCCGTGACCGCCGGGGCCGGAACACCTGCAAGCTCATAGCATGCCCGGATGCACCTTCTAATCCAAGACGAAATCCGCTGCGCCGACACTGGGAAGCCTTTTAACCTCTCGGCCACAGCCACAAACAGTTGCGCGGATTTGCGAAAGAGCTTGGTGCACTCCAAATAGAACGCCAGCGCTCCACGCCCATCCAAGGTCCATATGGGGTTTCGGGAAGAACACCGGCAGACAAATGTCCTGGCCCAGATGGAATTGGGATACCACCTTAGGGAGGAACTTGGGGTGCGGCCAGAGCTGCACCTTGTCCTTGTGAAATATGTGTATGGTGGCTCAGAGGTGAGGGCCCTCAGTTCGGACACCCTTCTGGCCGAGGTAATGGCAATCAGAAACACCACCTTCCAGGAAAGGTGGAGGAGAGAACAGGTAGCGAGGTGCTCGAAAGGGCGTCCTATGAGTTTAGAAAGGACCAGGTTAAGGTTCCATGGAGGGACTGGGGGGCGGGAGTATGGGAACACCCTCTCCAACCCTTTAAGAAACCGCCCCACCATGGGGTGGGAAAACACCGAGCCCCCCGAGAACCCCGGATGGAAGGCGGAGATGGCCGTCAGGTGCACTCTGAGTGAGGACAGGGCTAGCCCTTGCTGCTTGAGGTGCAGGAGGTACTCCAGAATGGCCTGCACCGGGGCCTGGCCTGGCCACACCTGTCGGGGTTCACACCAACACGAGAACCTTTTCCACCTGGCCATTTAGGCCACCCTGGTAGAGGGCTTTCTACTGCCAAGCAGAATCTGCTGCACAGGAAGGGAGCACTGGCTCTCCAGGGCATTTAGCCACAGAGCCTCCACGCTGTCAGGTGCAGTGACTGCAGGTCGGGGTGGAGAAGCCGCCCGCCATCCTGTGTAATGAGGTCCCGGTGTAGGGGCAGGATTACTGGGGCGTCCACCGACAGCTCTCGGAGCGATGTGTACCAGTGTTGGCGGGCCCAGGCTGGGGTGATGAGGATCACCACCGCCCTGTCCCTGCACACCTTGAGCAGGACCTTGTGCACCAAGGGGAACGGGGGGAAGGCATACATCAAGCCCCCTCTCCATGAGATCGCAAATGTATCCACGAGTGAGCCCGGGCTGTGGCCCTGGAACAAGCAGAATGGCGGGCACTGGGCATTGGCCCTGGTGACAAACAGATCTACCTGGGGAAACCCCCACCTGCGGAAGACTGAAAGCACGACATCCGCCCTGAGCGTCCACTCGTGCATGCGGTACGACCTGCTGAGGGAGTCTGCCAGCTCGTTCCGCACCCCCGGGAGATAGGACGCCTCGAGGTGAATCGCATGGGCTATGCAAAGGTCCCAGAGGAGGAGAGCCTCGCGACAGAGTGGCAAGGAACGAGCTCCACCCTGCTTGTTTATATAAAACATGGCAGTAGTGTTGTCTGTCAAAACTGTCATGCTGTGACCACTCAGAGTAGCGTGAAAGGTCTGGCAGGCGAGACGAACCGCCCTGAGCTCCTTCACGTTGATATGGACCGGCCGCTCTGCTTCGGACCACAACCCCTGCGTCATGAGGTCCCACAGGTGAGCCCCCCATCCATGGTCTGACACGTCCGTCACCAGCGTCAGGTCCGGAAGTGAGGCGGCAAAGGGGATGCCTTCGCAAATGACAGGCTGGGACTGCCACCACAGCAGGGAGTCCAGCACATCCCTTGGGGCTGTCACTACCAAGTCCAGGGGGTCCCTGCCTGGGCGGTACACCTGAGTGAGCCACGCCTGCAGAGTCCTGAGTCTCAGTCTGGCATGCCTGACCACGTGCGTGCATGCTGCCATGTGGCCCAGCAGCCGCAGGCAGCACCTGGCCATTGTTGTTGGAAACTGGCACAGGGAGGCCACTGCTTGCTGGTTAGCCCGGAATCAGGATACCGGAAGGCTTGCCCTGGCCTGCACCATGTCCAGGACCGCCCCTATGAATTCCACTCTCTGCGTGGGTATGAGCGTGGACTTGGGGATGTTGACCAGGAGCCCCAGCTCGCGGAACAATTTCAGGTCCACCTGCACATGGCCCCGCATCTCCACCTCGGATCAGCCCGCCAGGAGCCAGTCGTCGAGGTACGGGCACACCCGGATTCTCTGTAAGAAGGCCGCCACCACTGCCATGCACTTCGTGAACACCCTTGGGGCCGCAGCTAGACCAAACAGGAGAACCACAAACTGATAATGTTCTCGGCCCATGGTGAAGCGTAGGAACCACCGATATGCTTGGAAAATGGTGATATGAAAGGACGCGTCCTTCATGTCGAGGGCGACATACCAGTCCCCTGGATCCAGGGAAGGGATGATGGTGCCCAGAGAGACCATTCGGAACTGGGCCTTGACCAGGAATTTGTTGAGCCCACGCAGGTCTAGGATTGGGAGAAGGCCCCCTTTGGCCTTGGGAATAAGGAAGTACTGGGAGTAGAACCCTTTTCCCCTTAGGCCATGAGGCACTGCCTCTACCGTCCCCGCCCATAGCAGAGAGCGGACTTCCTCCTCTAGGAGATGCTCATGAGAGGGGTCCCTGAAGAGGGACGGGGAAGGGGGGGGGGAAGCAGGCGAACTGCAGCAAGTACCCATTCCGCACCATGCGTAAGATCCAACGGTCCAAAGTAATGGTAGACCACGCACGGGAGAAACGGGACAGGCAGTTCAGGAAACAAAGGGATGGATCCGGTGACTGGTCTGGTACGCTGTCCTCAAGCGCACCTTCAAAAGCCTGGCTTAGTGCCCTGCTGGGGTTTGTGCTGGCCTTGGTTCTGGCCTGGCGCATTGTTATTATTTTTGTTGCGCCGTCGCCTGTTATCCCTGCCTCGCCTACGGTAAGGCTTATGCCTTTGGTGAGGCTGGTACTGGTGTTGAGGGGGAGGCTGTGGCTTAAAGGGCTTCCTCTGTGTCACCGGGGTGTGTATACCCAGCAACTTGAGCGTAGCCCGCGAGTCCTTGAGGCTATGCAGCCTCGCGTCTGTCTGATCCAAGAAGAGCCGGGACCCTTCAAAGGGGAGGTCCTGGAGCATATTCTGGACCTTGGGGGCAGGCCTGACTCCTGGAGCCACGCTGAGCACCCCATGACCACTCCTGACACGATTGTTCTAGCCGCCGTGTCTGCCGAATCCAGGGAGGCCTGGAGAGAGGTCTTGGCTACTGCCTTTCCCTCATCCACCAGGGCCGTGAACTCCTGTTGGGAACCTTGCGCGAGGTTGTCCTTAAAACTTCCCCACCGCCGCCCAGGAGTTGAAATTGTGCCTGTTGAGGATGGTCTGCTGGGTAGCAATCCTCAACTGAAGGCCCCCAGATGAGTACACCTTTCTACCAAAAAGGTCCAGGCGTTTCGCCTCCTTGGTCTTAGGGGCCAGGGCCTGCTGTCCATGGCGCTCCCTTTCGTTCACCGCCGAAACCACTAGGGAGCATGGACTCAGGTGGCAGAATAGGAACTCATAGCCCTTAGATGGAACAAAGTATTTATGCTCCACTCCTTTAGCTGTTGGCGCGCTGGAGGCTGGGGTCTGCCATATAGCCTTATAGTTAGGCTGAATGGTCTTAATGAGCAGGAGCGCTATTCTGGATGGCCCTTCAGGGCTCAAAATGTCCACCATGGGGTCCTCCTGCTCAACCATCTCCTCGGCCTGCAACCCCAAATTTTGGGCAACTCTGCGCAGCACTTCCTTGTGGGCTCTATGGTCTATTGGCGGATGGCCGGATACCTCTGTACCTGCCACCGCCTCATCGGGGGAAGACGAGGAGGTTAGCTGCTGCTCGACCCCCTCTGGTTGGTCCTCCTGCTCCCCATCTCCCGTGGCGGGGGCAGGAGTCCATGGGACAGCACTGGGCTCGGTGCCGGACTCTCCGGTCTAAGCTGGGGGGATGCTCCAGGCCTGGATACTGTTGCCTCCGGCACCGTCTGGCATCGGTGTAGGGACCAGGAGCGCTGCACCGAGTAACTTCCCCTGGACGGGGCCCCTTGGCATTCCTGATAGGCCCAGGGGGCCCAGAAGGGCCAATGGCCTGGCAGCCCCCATTGAGGTTGCCAGCTCCCCTGAGGGTCCCTACTGTCTGGGCCCTGGTGCGGGTAGCTATAGCGGCCGGAGCCGGCACCAGACTGCGGCGACACCGATCGTGAAGGCCATGGCAGTGCCAACAATCTGCGCTGGCAGGAGAATGAGTGGCTCCTGGCTGAGCAGGACTGGGAGTTGTACCGGAACCCCTGGGACCGGGACTGGTGCCGGCATTCCCTGGACCGGGACCGTCTGTGGTAGACCTCTGGTGAGGGCTGTCTCAACTCCTCCCGGTGCCGGTCTCTGGGAGGTGCCAGAAAGCAGTGTGCCCTTCCTAGTGCTTCTTCATGTTGACCCGCTGCCGGTGCCGCAACCTCCTTCTGGGCCGCTGGCAAGTGCGAGTCTGCGGAGTCAGAGATCGACCGGGACCAACTCCAGGAGCGGTGCCGGGATGGGGTCTTTGAGCGGCACACCATTGCTGGCTTACCCCTCGACGGCACCCGAGGCATGGGTGCCGGAGGGTTCTCCCCATACAGAAGGGGGCTCACCGCCAACAGCTCGATGAGGTCCTTTGTGGTCTCAAAGGTGCCAGGCGCAGAAGGCTGATCCGTTATGCCCTCAAGCCCATCGTTCGCACTGAGCTCACTTAGGTCTGGGCTCGGTAGGGCTTGTGCCGCCAGGACCGCCTGTGTCAGCACCGGTACCGTGGCCTTCCCACTCTTGTCGGTGCTCGGTGCCTTGGGAGGCGACAGTTTATGGTACTTCACTGGTGCCAGGTCTCCCGACGGCTCCGGGGCACTATGCACCGAGGAAACCTGAGCCGGCGTCGGGCACTCTGGGCCCGGCAGCTGCAATGCGGCCTCCATCAACAGTTGCTTTAGGCAAAAGTCTCTTTCTTTCCTTGTCCTTGGCTTGAACGCCTTGCAAATCCTACACCCTTCTCTGTCCCCCAGGCAACGTAGACACGAGTCGTGGGGGTCACTAACCAGCATAGGTTTGCAGCACATAGCGCAAGCCTTGAAGCCGTGGGCCTGCGGCATGCCCCACGGAGAGAGGTTGTTCAATGCCGCCGCGGACGGAAAGAAGGAACTGGAGGGGGTCGGGCCAGCAGGGGTATATATGCGGGCCACAGTGGCACCACGCGGGGAGCCCGCCGGGAGCCACGAAGGGAAAAAGTTTCCGACACTTGTACATGCAGCGCGCGCACACCTAATGTGGAATGGAAGTGAACAAGCACTCGAAGAAGAACCTGGCTTACTGTAAACAGCTCAATACAGACTTCTGCTCAATGTACAGTTACAGTCTTAAAGACTAACAAGATGTTAGGATGCATAAAAGATACGATAGAGAATACTACAGAAACTAATATTATGTGCTTATATAAATCAGTGGTGCGGCCTCATCAGGAATAGTGTGTGCAGTACTGGTCACCCAATCTCCACAAGGATATTGCAGAGCTAGAGGGGTTTCTGAAAAGAGCAACAAGAATGATCAACGGTGGGAAAAATGCTCGTATGAAGAGAGATTGAAAAGACTGGGACAGTTTACTTTAGAAAAGAGATGCATAAGAGGGGACAAGATAGAAGTAAATAAAATAATGAGTGATATAGAGAAGATAGGTTTCAGAGTAACAGCCGTGTTAGTCTGTATTCGCAAAAAGAAAAGGAGTACTTGTGGCACCTTAGAGACTAACCAATTTATTTGAGCATGAGCTTTCGTGAGCTACAGCTCACTTCATCAGATACATACCGTGGAAACGAAAGCTCATGCTCAAATAAATTGGTTAGTCTCTAAGGTGCCACAAGTACTCCTTTTCTTATAGAGAAGATAGATCAAGAACTTCTCTATTCTCCCTGTCTAATAGCACACGAACAAGGGGACAGTCAAATTAAAATGTGAGAAATTCAAAACTATTAAAGGGAATACTTTTACACTCAGCATGCAATAATACTATGGAACTTGCTGCCATAGGAAGTTGTTGAGGTGAAGAACTGAACAAGATTCAAAAAGGGATTGGACATTTATATGTGAACCAAGAAAATCCACAGTTGTCATAATGAATAACGATACATTTTTGGAAGGGATATTAAACTTTATGGCTTCGGGGTTTAAGCCAGTTTCTAACTATGAGCAGGGCTGGCTCCAAGCACTAGCTTTCCAAGCAGATGCTTGGGGCGACATTCAGAATGGGGTGGCAGTCCGTGTCCCACGGCGGCAATTCGGGGGCAGCGGCAATTCGGCGGAGACTGCTTGGGGCGACAAAATTGGTAGAGCCACCCCTGACTATGAGAGATCATGATAACAACTAATGTGGGGGAGATTAATCCATCTGCCTATTCTGGTGTTCTCATGGCTTCCTCTGAAGCACCTGGTACTAGCCACGGTCACATACAGAACACTGGGCTAAATGGATCTTGGATTGGATCCAATATGGCAATTCCTGTGTTCAAGAATTCTTTAAAAGATTGTTTAAAACAAACCCCCAAACCTTGAAGACTCAGTGGCAGTACATCAGCCAGGCAGTGAAAACCTTTCAAACTATAGTTAACTAATGTGTGTTTGCTCAGTGATTACTAGGAGAATAGGTTTTTGGTGACTGAATGGGGTCCCTCAGGTCTTTCAGGAGGGAGACCACACAAAATGCAGAGGTATGGAAGGTACTTGCCCAATGGTGCAAACAAACGGTATCACTACCTCCCCTCAAAGAGCACCCACATCAAAGCACAATGCCCTTGTTTGTTTGGTGTGCTAAGATGCAAAAACTCACTTCATTTCCAATTCTGTATTGGTGCAATCAATCAAGCCATGCTCTTAAATCTGAGAGAGTAAATGCTAGAACACACAGTACTGGAGAGGCTACGATTGCCCCAGTGGGTGATGAATGCAATGTTTAACAGTAGTGTTGTTTCAGCTAGCCTATTCATGAGAAGAGAAAGGAAACTGAAAATGCTCTTTCATATGAGATTTGCTTGAGTTGTTTACTTTCGCTATCCTAAACACAGCTCTGAAAAGGTTTTTTACATCACAGGGATTAGGGTAAAATTGAGCTTGCTGCTCCGGGGAGTCCAACTCAACCTGCCTTTGTTTAGAAAAACAAATGAAAAATGTTGTTATACAATAATAGTCAGAAGATGTGTGAGGTATGTTTACTTTGCTAATGACTGACACGAATACATGTCCCACTCCCATGTGATCATATGAGAAGAGCATTAACAAAAATGTCCCCAGTGTAAGGCTAATGGGACTACTTATGTGCAAGTTACGCACATGCATAAGTGTTTGCAGGATCCGAATCAAAGATACAGACAATGGTACTAATCAGTAAAGACTTTACCTTTTTCTATATAGTCAACTTTCCACCTACTAGCTCAAAAAGGTTTTGTATCCCATTCATTTCAATTTAATTTAAAGGGGGTTTCCTATTTTCCCCCATATATGCCTGTATTAAAAGCTGTACAGTGTTGGCTGCCATGTTCTAGATCAGTGGTTCTCAACCTTTTTCCATTTGCAGACCCCTACAAATCACTTGTCTGAATATACAGTTGAATTCTGTTCAGACAGTTTTCAGCCTAAGACTTTCGCAGATCCCTTAGACGGGGTCCACAGAACACAGGTTGTGAACGGCTGTTCTAGATAGGTAAAGAACAAGAGTTTGGTTTTTTTAAAGGTTCATTGCAAATGCAAAACATAAAACAGCCTCCTTTTAAATAGCTGAGGCTGATAGTTGAACAGGTAGCTCATAGTGAAGTTGAATGCTTCTAGCATAAAAAGTCCTTCCTGTTATAGCTCTTTTTATTCTTTTCAGGGCTACTTCTTGTTTCACATACAAACCTAAAGAGAAATTGAACTGATTTTCAGTATGATTTATTTTTAGGGGAAATAGCTTTATTCATACTTTTTCCTGCTTTAAAAAAAGGAACAGTTACTTTATCACTTTCAACTGATAAATATAAATGAAGAAACCACATGATGTATATATTATGCGGCAGAAGCTATTTCTACATCAGTTAAACTCCACTTATACCATTCATGCTTTTATTGCTAATAGTTTAACATGTTATAGAGCAGTGTACATTTGCTCACTACTTCAGTCTCTTACTTTTACAGTATGAGTGAAATTAAAACACTTTCCACTCGTGCATCATATTCAACATTTTAACCCATCAATACACAGTAAATCCAGTTCATGACACGAAGAAAATAATACTTTGTTCATATTAATGATTTGTACATATAGGACAAAGGCAGATGTGCAGAAGCAGCATGGATTCCATCTTTTCTCCTGAAACGAGTGGAAGCTCCCTCCACAAGTTTGTGGCTCTGTGAGTTCATAGGGTCATGCAGAGGCCAGAGGGGGTAGGACTGACTGATCTCTGCATTATCCCATTTAGTGTGTGGAAATGTACGGTGCAACATAATGCTGCTCCTCTCAGAAATATGAGAGTGGAAACAACCTCGATGCTTTGGAAAGTGCTCCACCCACATCTCAAGGTGGTGTTAGAAGGTAGGCATTGGTGGAGATCTCATGACAGCCCAGCCTCTAATGTCTGCACTGCTTTGTAGACCCAGGTCTGTGGAACCCAGGATTATGGACTGGGTATTTACTAGCCTGCACTTAAGCATCCACATTACACTGTAAACCTGGGCTTACAATTGCTGGACCCAGATCTCACAGATGTGCTAACATGTCCATACTGCACTACACAGACCTTCTAACTTGAGCCTGTGACCTGAGCTGCAGCCACATGCAAAACGACAGGCATTGGTCTCAAGTCACAGTGGGACTCAGGCTCTCGCCCCCCCTCCCCTTGCCTTGCAGAGTTCTAGGACTCGGGTCCCGAGTGCTCGCTGACCCAAGTCAGACTGATGTGTGTGTGGACAGAAGGGGGACTTAGGCTCAAATCTGAGTCAGACCCCAGGCTTAGTGTGCAGTGTAGATATACCCTAAGAGGGATCAAACTGTCAGACTTCCTTACCACAGTATGTACTCCATGCTGGGCAAGCCTGAAAAGACCAAAACTGCGCAACTATAACTAAGATATAGATTAGTAGGCTTTTTTTGGTTAAACAAAAAATAATAATCAGCTAAATCAAAATCTGTCAGACAAGAAAAAAATGCTAGAAAATGCAGCAGTTATATACACCCCAATTAAAAACATTTATTCTTAACACACAATATTTACGTTATAATCAAATGCTGCTTTTCTACATATCAGTTCAGACCCAAAAATCTACTTACATAGCATGAGCAGCACTGAATCATTTTTTCCCCATACCCTTTCCCCATCATCAACCAGCATTGGTGTAACTAATGCAAATATGCTAGTTCATTTGACACATAGTTCAATAAAAAAAAAAAAAAAGGAGTACTTGTGGCACCTTAGAGACTAACCAATTTATTTGAGCATAAGCTTTTGCGAGCTACAGCTCACTTCATCGGATGCATACTGTGGAAAGTGTAGAAGATCTTTTTATACACACAAAGCATGAAAAAATACCTCCCCCCACCCCACTCTCCTGCTGGTAATAGCTTATCTAAAGTGATCACTCTCCTTACAATGTGTATGATAATCAAGGTGGGCCATTTCCAGCACAAATCCAGGGTTTAACAAGAACGTCTGGGGGGGAGGGGTAGGAAAAAACAAGGGGAAATAGGTTACCTTGCATAATGACTTAGCCACTCCCAGTCTCTATTCAAGCCTAAGTTAATTGTATTTAATTTGCAAATGAATTCCAATTCAACAGTTTCTTGCTGGAGTCTGGATTTGAAATTTTTTTGTTGTAATATCGCAATTTTCATGTCTGTAATCATGTGACCAGAGAGATTGAAGTGTTCTCCGACTGGTTTATGAATGTTATAATTCTTGACATCTGATTTGTGTCCATTTATTCTTTTACGTAGAGACTGTCCAGTTTGACCAATGTACATGGCAGAGTGGCATTGCTGGCACATGATGGCATATATCACATTGGTGGATGTGCAGGTGAACTAGCCTCTGATAGTGTGGCTGATGTTATTAGGCACATTATTATATTATTATTACGTTATTATTACATACCACACAACAGAACCACTAACCACTAACCCCATTGCCAACTGTGCCCACATATCTATTCAGGGGACACCATCACAGGGCCTAATAACATCAGCCACAAGGTGCCACAAGTACTCCTTTTCTTTTTGCGAATACAGACTAACACGGCTGTTACTCTGAAACCTATTGTTCAATAGTACATATTTTAATATTAAAAACTAACACCAGAGGTTAAAAAATGTGTATCCCCTTAATAACTATTTCTAAAGATTTTACTGAATGAAAAACAAAACAGCTGTGTAATGAACTAATGTATATATGTATACATGCAGTTAAAGATACCTCTTCACTTTTTACTCCTCTCAGACTCATCCCTACTTACTTTGGTAATCAATATTTGTTAACGGCAAGTTTATTTTAACTTGCATGATCAAGTAATGCAGAACGTCAAACGTTCTTATACACTGGTTTTTCAGCTGGAATTAGATAAAGTGTTTAAAACATTGTGCAGCCTGCTCATTTGCTAAATCCTACTGAGGGTTTACATTGAACTGATCAAGTTTCTAGCCTGAGTTTACATTTCACAGGTGTTTTTAGACTGAACCTATGATCTTTCTGGTTTCAAATATCTATGCTTGGACACTAATTACTCAAACCGCACCCTTCCCTACCTTTTAGCTAATCTTGTAGATGTAAGGCTGCTTCGAGTAATTTTATTACAGCAGTGTCAATGAGGGAACCTTTCCCTGATTATAATTGTTTACTTGGTGTAACTTGCTGATTGATGTAAACGCAACAGCAGTTACAGCTAAGCACAAAGAGATTTTTTTTCTTTCTTAAAACAAACGTAGAAAATCCAACACCCTGGTTTTATCCCCAAAACCACAGAGATAAAGTAGAGTTTACTTGTGCTGTTGGATTTCCGCCCCAAACACTGTTGTCTACTTCCTACCAGATCTGCGTTTATCCAGGACAAGCCTTTTTTTAAAAATCACTCTCACAAATTATGTTGCAATTATCAGTGCATATATTTATAAAAAGTATTTCATTGACTGATTCTATAATCTACTAAAATAAATGCTTCTGCATTCTGCAGATCTGAAATGCTGGAATAAATGTAGTTATAATTTTAATGTCTTGTTTTAGCAGTTAAAGGAGACACATCTGGCAATGATCTACAAATAAATACAGTGTCTCCGTTCTTGGTTTCTCCTCCAAAACACTACCTAGAACATTTTTGCAGCATTATTCATGTAATCAGCATAATGCATTACATTGCCTTTCAAATTATTCAGAATTCTCACTTCATTCAAAAAAGAGCTTGTTTTAAGAAAAGAAAAGAAAAGAAAAGAAAAGAAAAGAAAAGAAAAGATGCCATGCCAGAAAGCTCAGTTTATTGATTCAGATCTGCTGCCAAGAGGAACAATGCAGTAAAGCAGACTTCGGCATTTCAAAAATGTTTTTACAATAAGTGCAAAGGGAAAAAAAAGAGTTATATTTACCTAAATCTAGAATTCCACAGGTGAGGCAGGAGATAAGTTATGGAATCCTTTTCCTTTAGTCCCAAAAGTTTTAGTTTAGAATGAATTCTGTTGTAATCCTTTACGGTTGTCAGGTAAAATGCCCTCCATGTCTCTGCCGTGTTTTCTTTTGCCCTTTTGCAGCAAAACTCCGTCATTTGCATAAAACCTACTTCTAGCCTATAAGAGTTTTTGAACAACTACATGTTAAATTAGCTGTCCTGACATGCTCTTGCAAGCATGACATCATAAATCTCCATAGTTACCTTAACCCCACCTGCCTGCATGCTGCCAAAGTTACCTGTCAGGTTCAGACCTACCACTTTGCTTCAACTGTACATTTTTTTAAAAGAAGCAACCCCATTTTGTAGTTATTCTGAATTTCACACCAACAGGGTTTTTTAAAAAATTAATAGAAATCTAACTTCATTTGCAAATGGATTAAATCGTTCTTCAGAAAACACTAATTGAAATGCTAGGCATTGCTATCTGCCCCTCCCTGACTAACAATGTACGTGATTAGTTAAAGAAAAATCCTACAGTGCCACATGTGTCTCAGATTGTACTCTAAAGTTACACGGAAAACTCAGCTTTTGAAAAGCTTCAACTGATATGGCTTCTACAGGTTCATTTTCTTTCTCTCTCTTTAAAAATCTTTTTACTGGTATAACTTGTAAAACAGGTTCACCTCAGGGATTTTTTTCCCTCCTCCCCTTTGAAAGAAGTTTAGCATTTTTAACCTTTTAACTGCAAATACTTTTTCATCCTCAGAGCCATTGTCCTTGTTTATATACTTTTTCCTGGCCCCTACTAACCCACAGTCACTCCCCCCAAAGCAGGCAGCAACGTAACTCAGTGGGCTCATATAGAGAGTGAGTACTCCAGTGTCATATGTTTGGCACCGCACTCTCGTTGGAGGATAAACACATGTCACTCCAGAGCTGGAGAAGGTCCGGTCCGGTCCTTTCCTTTCCAACCTTGTTGTGGACCTTTTTAGTCCCTCACTCTTATGAGCATGTAATACGGTCTCGACAAAGGCATGATACATGTAGGTATTGAAGAAGTTTCCACTTCACCTCTTTGCTCTGGTTAATATACATAAATCCTGAGCTGCAACAAATCCTGGCTACTGTACTATTCTTGAGACTATTAATAAAAGTAGTATCTAGCTCTTACATGGCTAACCATGCAAACAATTAGAATGAGACCACTCACTATTATTTGTTATTTCTATTACAGCAGAGCCCAGAGGCCCTTGTGCTAGGCACTGTACAAACAAAGACAGGCAGCCCGTCTTGGTGAGCTTTCTGTTTCAAGACAAGACACAACAAATGGGATGATAAGAGAGAGAGGAATACACAGTTACAAAGACTATGTGCATAGCTGGGAGTTTTCAAGTAATTAAAAATTATAAGATACAATTATAATGATAATTATACAATGACAAATTATAATGAACAATAGATCAGCAACCCCTCTAGCTTTTTACTTAGCCATTTTCAGGTGGTATTTTCCTGTAGACATTATGGAAGAATTTACAAAAGCAGAGCAGTGGCTTTAAAAACTGCTTCAGAGAGGGCTTTCTATGCATAAAGCCAGCATGGACGAAAGCATTAAGACACTGTGGAAAAAGCAGATGATCAGCCAAGGCTGGTATCATTCGCAAAGTCGAGGGAACAACATGACACGATCATCAAAACTCATTTTCACCTCTAATGTTTCACCATAAACTAGAGGCCAAATTCTCTATTGTACACATTGCCTGGCTGCAGTGAAGAGCGAGACAGAAGGCCCAGAAGAGAGCCAATTAAAGCCTCTTGATTATCTGACCAGTTTTATGTTGGTCATCACCCTGGTAGAGATTAGAGCAAACTAGGAGCTGCTCCAAACTCTGCCATCTGATAATGGTCCCCAACAGATCACCTACCGACTGGGAATATCTGGAGTGTAATATAGCCTAACCATATCACTTTGAGATTGGGGTTGCCAGGAACCTGGTGGTATAGTATCTGGCTAAGACTGCAAGGGACTCCCCACACACATTGGAGTGCAACAGGAGTCAAGTTGGATCATGTAAACGTTCAAAGTCTGCATAGGTGTAATAACCCATGTTGGTATTTTGTATATATAATCTATGTGTGTGTATATAGTACTTAGCTCTTATATAGCATGTGTGCACATATGTGTATGTACCTTGTAAACACACATGGTACACACACACTGAATATTTTAAAATTATAATATATACACACATATATAAAGACAAAATTGCATTATAACCTTCACTATGGAGCTGCTAACATATTCCCATTACATGCCCGCGTGCATACACAAACAAATGGTAAGGAATAACAATTAGCTCTGAATTGTGTGTCTGAGATTATAACAGACTGTTCTGATACATTTCTATTAAAAAGTCGCTTACTACCAAATAGATACTTATTTTTGCATGTTTTAATGTGGTTCTTTGTTTGGTTTATGGATGTTTAAAAAAACGAATGACGAATGGATGAGATCCCCATTCCTGAAAGCACCCAAAAAATGTGGCCTGATCCTTTGATAGTAATTTCAAGATAATTTTGTTTTAAAGTTTACCCTCATTACAGATAGTACGTATGTCTAATCATCAAAAAAATAGAAACAGGCTATATTCACATAGATTTCATTCCCCAATAAATTATCAGATATGACACATTTTAAACAAACAGCGAGAATGGTTACTGCATTCCTTCTGAAACGTGTGGGCTTCAGAGAGAGATCAAGTTACAAATTGTGTAGGGTGTCCTGCTGCGTAGGCTGTTCAAACCTAGGTTTGCAGTGTCTGCACCACTGGAACTAAATATTTACATGACTCAAAAGATCTTATCTTCGGTCTCCCCCTCCCCCTTTATTTAATTTGTATGCTATCTTTATCTACCACCCAGCACATTCCACACAACCATGAAAGTTCATGAAAGAGATAAAAAGTATAATCACTGAAAAAAATCCAAGACTTTCAAAGGAAGGAAGAGGCCTGTATAAAAATAGGGCATAAATCATACCAGTTAATGCTGAGGACATAGATAAATCTGAGCTCATTTTCTTTTCTTTTACCCACAATTTTATTTTGAAGCACTGGAAGACTATGATCCTAGATTCCTTGGAATAGATGGGGGGGGGGGAAGGATCAGAGAGAGAGAGAGAGAGAGAGAAGAGGCCTCAGTTTTCAACACAATGTGCTGACCTAAGGGAAAACCTCCAAAATGGTAGGACTTTGAAAATGTTCAGCAAGAATCTCAGATACATGAACACCCTAAACTAATAAAGAAGAGGTGGCTTATATAATAAGTACCTTCCTCATCACAGGCATACAATATGAGGGGCCTTTGAGGAAGAAGTATTCACAGATGTGAAATAAGAAATGTCTCTATATAAAACACGGACAAGCATATGAATCCATGGGAAGTCGAATCACAAAGACTACAAATATGCAGCTAAATTACTTTGATTTTTACTCTTGATTTGCTGGTAGCTAGTGCTGGAAAACCTACAAGCACTAAGAAAAAAACCTTTAAAAAAGGTGGCCTCCCATCATTTGTCAGATTGAGCACATTGGACACAATAAGAAAAGGAGTACTTGTGGCACCTTAGAGACTAACCAATTTATTTGAGCATAAGCTTTCGGGAGCTACAGCTCACTTCATTGGATGCATACGGCATCCAAGGAAGTGAGCTGTAGCTCACGAAAGCTTATGCTCAAATAAATTGGTTAGTCTCTAAGGTGCCACAAGTACTCCTTTTCTTTTTGCGAATGCAGACTAACACGGCTGTTACTCTGAAATTGGACACAATGTTTTTTTCCCCACTGAACAGTACCCTTTCTCCAGGTTTGCCAGCTTCTGAATTTTTCAGCTTACTTGGCATTTAACTACTTGGACCATAAATACAGAGTTGGGTTTTTGTTGTTTTTTTAATTAAATCATGTAGTGAAAAATTAATTATGGACCAAAATGTTTATTTTTCTGCTTTATTTACAAAGTTGAATGCTGTACTCAGCAACAGAGCACACCACTATGTCCTGAACAGTTTCATTCACTACATTCTCTGTGTTCAAAGGTCAGCATGGCAACATTTTCAACTTGTCCTGAGAAATACATCAAGATGCCACATCTTCTATGGGCCCAAAATCTGCTTCTCCCTGCTGAACAGTCACTGCATGCAGCCAAGAAACAAAGCAGTGTGAGGCACATTTCTTAGAGACCAGTACCTGCCAGTCAAGATAGTCTGAAGAATGCAGATACTTGAGGATGAATCCACCCCGTTCGTGTTAGTGGATTCAAAAGCAGAAAAGGCAGCAAATAAGTGGGTAACAGCCATAGATGCTGGAACTAGAGGTGCTGCCGCACCCCCTAGCTTGAAGTGGTTTCCATCATTTACAGGGTTTACAGTTTGGTTCAGTGACTCTCAGCACCCCCACTATAAAAATTGTTCCAGAGCCCCCGGTAACCGCTCCAGCTGAGGTAAACCTACACTGTCAACAAATGTTTTCTTTTCTGCTAAGCTTGGCTTCCCAGGTTGAAAATGTAGCTAAAGCGAACAGCTAGTCCCACATTTTTAGGCAAGATGGTTAGCTATCACCTGAAGAGGAGATAAATGTTCTCTTTGACTATTCTGGTTTCATTTTTGTCCTGCTAGACTCTAATATATAAACTCTTCAGAAAATTATTCATTTCAGTGAATGGCACAAAAATGGCATCAAATAGTCATACTCTTCCCCTTTAAAAAAATCTAAAAAACAAAACAACAAAGCCAACCCAATTACATTTGTTTAGGGTCTGCTACATTCCCATTTTTTCTAACCATTTAACATTGAATTTTATAAAAGTTAGAAATATGTTTTGTTTTTTTAAACAAAAAAACAATAAATTACTTTGTTTTCATACCTGATCTCTCAGCCTTTCTTGGTGTCCCATTATTGCTGTAGCGTGATGGGGATATTTCTGCTTCAGATGTTCCAGAAAAGCCTCTCTCTTTCTGTCCATTTCTGATGTCTGCATTCCCAGTATTTCTTTGGAACTGCGAGGTCCACCTACAGTATGTCTGCGAGGGATGTTGCGAGTAGGCTTTGGATTGGATGTATTATTGTTTCCAGTTGCAAGGAGTTCTTTAGATCGAAGACATTCTGCATCGTCTAATGATGTTACATGCAAATTGTTTTTTCCCTGGTCTGAAAAAAATAAAGAGTATAATAAGAACATAACCCCAACAGTCACATTTATAAGGAAAAAATATAGTGAGGTCAATTAAAAAAATACAGTAGTATACAATATCCTGTTCTACACCACTGATGGGGAAAGACGTGTTATTAAGCTTTAATAAAATACACAGACAGAATTGCTTATAGCAGCTGTATTATACAGTACTTAATGCCTCACAGAAAACTGATCATTTAAGAAAGATGTCCCTTTATACTATTTTCACTATTGTCTGAAGTAAAAAGAAGATAAGGCAAAGCCTTTACTCCCTAACCTTTAAAAACTAAAGGATGCTTTCCACAAGAAGAAACAGTTTTCTTCAGTATGTTCCAGTACATCTAATGAGCCTGTAACTAGTCTCCTTAGGGATACCAACTGATAAAATTCCATTGACAAAGCAGATTTGAAATCCTTAATCTTTTCAAAGTATGTTTTCCACATGCTCGGAAATGCCTATGAAATAGTAAGAGAAGCACTTGGGATTTGTTTCTGTTTTCTGACTGTAGCCAGGTTTTAAATGTCATGGATCTCACTTCGATTTTATACCTCTCTGAGACAGCAGATTGGAAAATACAGCATCGCTTTTTCAATAAACCACTCCTCGAGAAATAAAATAAAAACAAGTTTTATGTGATATAAAAGAGGAAAAAAGTCAGATAAACTTTACAACTTTAAAGTCTTCTTTAAGACATCAATGGCCATGGATACTTTCACAAAAAGACAGCTAGACACAGAGGGTATATTAGTGTTAGCTTATCTGAAGGTAACTGTGTAACATGAATCCTCCGGTGCCTGAAGAAGTGTAGGTTGGAGGTTTGTTACCTAATACCTATGAAAAAATCCCCCTCTCTTTTGTCAGCAAAGGGGAATAACAAACAGCAGCATTGAAAAGGCCTCCTAAGTCCATTTGTAGCCTTATGCACCCTTGAATGTCCTTATTAACATTAACTCTTTATGTTCATCCCTTTAAATTTCTTGCTTCATTTATTCTATATACTGCTATTTCACTAAAAGTTATTTCACTAAAAGTTCACTAAAAGCACTCCCAGTAGATCTCTAAACACATCCCTTTGCATGTTACTGTATTTTGGGAATCGATACATTCTCCCAACTTTCATAGATTCATTAATATTAAGGACAGAAGGAACTATTAGATCAACTAATTGGACTTTATGTTTTATGACCTCCTGCACACAGGTCACCCAGTTGCTCCTGATACCATTCCCACTTGTCTGACAAATCCACCATTTAGGTCCTCACCATGCAGTAAGATACACGTTGGTGGACCCCCATTGATTTCACCTTAGATTGCATGTTCTTCAGAGGAAAGGACTTTTCTGTGAGCTACCTAGCACAGTGGTTCTCAACCAGGGGGTACATCAATTCACTCATTTAGATATTTGCCTAATTTTACAACAGGTTACATAAAAAGCACTAACAAAGTCAGTACAATCTAAAATTTCAAACAGGCAAACTGAGAAAGTAAGCATTGTTTCAGTAATAGTGTGGCTGTGACACTTTTGTATTTTTATGTCTGATTTTGTAAGCAAGTAGTTTTTAAGTGAGGTGAAACTTGGGGGTATGCAAGAAAAATCAGTCTCCTGAAAGGGGTAGTACTCTGGAAAAGTGGAGAAAAAATGGTTACCTACCTTTCATAACTGTTGTTCTTCGAGATGTGTTGCTCCATGTCCATTCTAAGTAGGTGTGCGCATGCTGCATTGCAAAGTGGTTGGGAGGTTTTTCCCCTAGCAGTACCCATCGGGTCAGCTGCGGAGCCCCTGGAGTCGTGCTTTCATGGTGATGTATATAGGTCCCTGCCGATCCGCTGACTCCTCAGTTCCTTCTTGCCAAAATGCTCTGACAGAAGGAAGGCGGGTGGGTCTTGGAATGGACATGAGCAACACATCTCAAAGAACAACAGTTACAAAAGATAGGTAACCGTTTTTCCTTCTTCAAGTGCTTGCTCATGTTGATTCCAAGTCGGTGACTCCCAAGCAATTCACCCAGTCGCAGACTGCAGCACCGCTCTGCCAAATGCTGCATCGTCTCTAGCCTGCTGAGTAATGGCGTAGTTGATATAAAGGTGTGGACTGATGACCATGTTGGTGCCCTGTAGATGCCCTGAATGGGGAGCTGTGCCAGGAATGCCGCTGAGGATGCCCACATCCTTGTGGAGTGTGCGGTCAATGCTGGGGCAGGTATCTTTGCTAAATTGTAGCACGCTCTGATACAGGCCGTGATCCATGATGAGATCATTTGGGAGGACACCAGGAGCCCCCTCATCCACTTAGCAATTGCAATGAAGAGCTGTGTTGACTTTCAAAACGGCTTCATCCTTTCAATGTAAAAAGCTAACACACATCTGACATCCAGGAGTGGAGCATCCATTCCTGGTTTAACTAGCATGTGGCTTAGGGACGATCACTGGAAGAAAATGTCCTGATTTGCATGGAATTGCGAAACTATCTTTGGGAGGAAGGCCAGATGCGACAGCAACTGTACCTTGTCCTTAAAAAAAGCAGTACAAGGGGGCTTGGACGTCAAGGCCTTGAGCTCAGACACCCTCCTGGCAGAAGTTATGGCCACTAGGAATGCCACTTTCCAGGAAAGACAGAGGAGCGAGCTGCTAGGGACTCAAAAGGAGGGTCCCATCAGCCTTGAAAGCACCAGGTTGAGATCCCATGGTGGGATTGGATGTCGTACCAATCCCGTGGATCCAGGGAGGAGACAGTGGAAGCCAGGGAAACCATGCGGAACTTTATCTTCTTCCTGAATCTGTTGAGGTTTCACAGGTCTAAAATGACAGGTTTTAGAGTAACAGCCATGTCAGTCTGTATTCGCAAAAAGAAAAGGAGTACTTGTGGCACCTTAGAGACTAACCAATTTATCTGAGCATAAGCTCTTGTGAGCTACAGTTCACTTCATCGGATGCGTACTGTGGAAAATACAGAAGATGTTTGTTTTTATACACACAAATCATGAAAAAATGGGTGTTTATCACTACAAAAGGTTTTCTCTCCCCCCCCCCCCCACCCCACTCTCCTGCTGGTCTAAAATAAATCTGAGCCCACCCTTGGCCTTCGGGATTAGGAAATACTTGGAATAGAAACCCCTACCTCTGAACTCTAGAGGGACCTCCTCTACCATCCTGAGTAGTAGCAATGATTGCACCTGAGAAGAGTCTTTGAAGAGGCATGGGGAAGGAGGGTGGGAAGGTAGGAGGGAACAGAATTGGAGAGAATATCCCAATTCTACCATGCTCAAGACACTTTGGTCTGAGATGATTTGTGCCCAGGCATGGTAGAAATGGGACAGACAGTTCACAAAGGGAGGGGAAGGATCCAGGATCTGAACTAGTGCGTGACCTCTGGGCACACCCTCAAAAGCTGCTTCGCTGAACCCTGGCCCTGGTTAGAGGAGGACTGAGAGGTCCTCGATCTATTATTCCTGCCCCACTTCCTGCTGTAGTCCTGTCTAGGGGGAGCAGGGTAGAAGCGAGTGGTAGGCTGTGATGTAAAATGCTTCCTCTGGGCAGGACTGGCATATGAAGCCCCAGAGACTCCAGAGTCTCCCATGAGTCTTTCAGGCTGTAGAGCCTAGAGTCTGTTTGCTCCAAGAAAAGCCCTAAACAGTCAAAAAGCAAGTCCTGAATTGTCTGCTGGACTTTGTGCAGGAATCCCAACACCTGAAGCCATGAACTGCTTCTCATAGCAATGACTGTCGACATAGTACAGGCTGCCGAGTCCACCAAATCTAGGGAGGCTGTAAGGAGGTCCTCGCAACTACCTTGCCTTCCTCAAGGACAGCAGCAAACGCAGAGCGGAGTCTGCCAGCAGTAACTCCTTGAATTTGGACATGTTCAAAGCATTAAAAATGTACCAGCTAAGCACTGCCTGCTGGTTGGCAATGCACAGCTGGAGCCCCTTGGTAGAATACACCTTCCTACCGAAGAGATCCAGCTTCTTTGCTTCCTTGGACTTAGGAGTTCAACCCGGTTGTCCTTGCCTTTCCCTTTGTTTGGCAGCATCCACCACCAGAGTGCCCGGCTGAGGATGAGTGAACAGATACTCATACCCTTTTGAAGACACAAAGTACTTTCTCTACACCCATTTGGCAATGGGAGGGAAGAGAGGTGGGCATTTGCTACAACGTTTTCGTAGTGTTATGGATGGTCTTAATGAGGGGTCCCTCAAGGGACCTTCAGGCATGAGACTGTCAACTACGGGGTCGGTCTCCTCCGACACCTCCTCTGCCTGCATTCCCCAATTCTGTACCACCCTTCTGAGCAACTCCTGGTGGGATCTGTTGTCCAGGGCCAGCAGCGTGGTTGATGTGCCCACCACTGCTTCATCAGGGGAGGATGATGCCCGTGGTGGCACTGGGTCTTCCTGATCCTCTGGCTCGCGGGGATCCCCTCTGCACTGAACGACCTGCGTAGTGCTGGGAGCGGTGCTGGTTTCCAGGCCCATGCTCATCTCAGTACTGGCCCCGGTGCCAGGTCACACTGCGGTCTCAAAACATGCCAGCCTGCATACCCATCTCTTTGCCTTGTGGAAGTTCCCAGACTAAAGACGATGATGATGGAGGGGCCCGGGCTTCCGAAACCACTGACAAGAATCTGGACCCCGACCCTTGGGCTTGGTGATAGGCCCATGGGGTGCAGAAGGGCCATAGAGTCAGCACCTGCCACTGTGGTGGCCATGGCATCATAGACCATGGCTACCCTTCCTCTTGTCTGGAGCGATGCCGAGAATAGTGCCGGCTTTGCATAGAGGCGAATGACTCTGCCTCCAAGTATGACGAGGACTCCGACCTTGGTGCTAAGGCAGCGCGGAGCGAGATGGTGATGGGGAGCAGAGCCGAGGTGAGGGCGAGCAGTGTCGCATCATCACTGGCTTGCCCTTAGAAGGCACTGTGCCCCTTTGTGATGCTGGTGTTGGAGCTGGTGACTGTATGGGGGACTGCGCCGTTATTGCTATGAGGTCCCTAGCTGCCTCAAAGGTGTCCGGTGTAGAGGGAAGGTCTAAGTCCTCCTCCTGACAGTCCCATATCAGGGATTCCACTAGAACTGGACTCGATGGACTTCCCTGAGAGTCCAGAGTCGACGGTGCTGGCTGAGTCAGAGCCGGAGCAGGGTGTCCTGGCATGGGACACACCCTGCTGATGCCTCCTCGCTCCACTGCTCTAGTGGGAGAGCAACCTCTGTCAGTCTGTCTTTTGTGTGGGACCGGTGAATGGGAGTGGTGCCGGGCACTTGCACTGGAGGAGGTCTTTGGTGCTGGAGAATGATGGTGCAGAGGGTCTCTGGAGTAAGAGTCCTTTCTCAGCGCCATGGCCTCTCTTAGCCCTGGTCTACGCTACGAGTTTAGGTCGAATTTAGCAGCACTAGACTGATTTAACCCTGCACCCGTCCACACGATGAAGCCATTTTTGTCGACTTAAAGGGCTCTTAAAATTGATTTCTGTACTCCTCCCCGATGAGGGGATTAGTGCTGAAATCAACATCTCCGGGTCAAATTTGAGGTAGTGTGGACGCAATGTGACGGTATTGGCCTCCAGGAGCTATCCCAGAGTGCTCCATTGTGACCACTCTGGACAGCACTTTCAACTCCGATGCACTAGCCAGGTACACCGGAAAAGCACCGGAAACTTTTGAATTTCATTTCCTGTTTGGCCAGCGTTGCAAGCTCATCAGCAGAGGCGACAATGCAGTCCCAGAATCACAAAAGAGGTCCAGCATGGACCCAACAGGAGGTACTGGATCTGATCGCTGTATGGGGAGACGAATCCATGCTATCAGAACTCCATTCCAAAAGACAAAATGCCAAAATATTTGAAAAGATCTCCAAGGGCATGAAGGACAGAGGCTATAACAGGGACCCACAGCAGTGCCACGTGAAAATTAAGGAGCTCAGGCAAGCCTACCGAAAAACCAAAGAGGCAAATGGCCGCTCCGGGTCAGAGCCCCAGACATGCCGCTTCTATGATGAGCTGCATGCAATTCTAGAGGGTGCCCCATCCCTTACCCCACCACTGTCCATGGACACCTGCAATGGGGGGATGAGGATTTTGGGGATGAGGAAGATGATGATGAGGAGGATAGCACACAACAGGAAAGCAGAGAAACTGTTCTCATAGCCAGGAACTATTTATCACCCTGGAGCCAATATCCTTCCAACCCTCCTAAGGAGGGCTCCCAGACCATGAAGCCGGAGAAGGCACCTCTGGTGAGTGTACCTTTGTAAATATAATACATGGTTTAAAAGCAAGCATGTTTAATGATTAATTTGCCCTGAAGACTTGGGATGCATTCGCAGCCAGTACAGCTACTGGAAAAGTCTGTTAACGTGTCTGGGGATGGAGCGGAAATCCTCCAGGGACATTATTAAGAGGACATTCAGAGGTGGCCATTCCTGCTGGGCTGTTTTCCTGTGGCTGAAAAGAAATCATCTCCGCTTTTAGCCACGCAGTGCGGGGGGGTAGGTGTTCACGCTGAGCTGTTCGCGTTTGGCTGGCAAGGATCTTCCCTGATACTAGTCATGCGGTGGGAGGAGGGGTGAAGTGATCACCCCAGAGAATTGCGCGGAGAGGGGGGTTAGTTGAGTTTCTGCTGCACATTAACCAGAAAACCGCAGCCCCTCCTTTTAAATGGCCAACCCAACGGGTGCATGGTATGGAAAAGGAGGGTGGTGCTGTTTGAAACCATTCCCGCATGTTATGAAGGTTGAAGAAGCCGAAAGACTGTGGCTTACCATGGCTGCCTGCAAGCTGAATTCTGTTGCCCGGCCCTGCGTGTGTGATCTCTCACACCAAACTGGCAGGTTCTCAATATAAGAGGCAAAATGCGACCTTGTACCGAAAGCACATGTGCTATGTAATGTTAACAGCTTGGTTCACCATGAAAGAGTCAACCCATTGTTCTCTAAAATGTGTCTTTTTAAACACTACTCTCCCTTTTTTTCCTCCCGCAGCTGCAAATGTTTCAACGTTCCCCCTATCATCTCTGTCCCAGAGACTAGCGCAGATACGGCAGTGAAAAAAATGCACTCGTGATGAAATGTTTTCTGAGCTCATGCAGTCCTCCTGCACTTAAAGAGCTCAGCAGAATGCGTGGAGGCAAACAATGGCAGAGTCCAGGAAAGCAGAAAATGAACACGAGGACAGGAGGGACAAGCAAGACGAGAGGTTGTGGGAGCAATAGGACAGGTGGCGGCGGCGTGATGAGAGGAGGCAGGATGCAATGCTGAGGCTACTGGGGGATCAAACAGATATGCTCCGGCATCTGGTGGAGCTGCAGAAAAGGCAGCAGGAGCACAGATCGCCACTGCACCCCTGTGTAACCGCCCGCTCTCCTCCCCAAGTTCCATGTCCTCCTCACCCAGACACCCAAGAACACAGGGGTAGAGGGCCCTCCGGGCAACAAACCACTCCACCCCAGAGGACTGCCCAAGCAACAGAAAGCTGGCATTCAATAAGTTTTGAAGTGCAGTGTGGCCTTGTCCTTTCCTCCTCCCCTCATCCACCACCCCACTGGTACTTCCCTCCTCCCCGACCCCTCCTGGGCTACCTTGGCTATTATCCCCCTATTTGTGTGATGAATTAATAAAGAATGAATGATTTTGAAACAACAATGACTTTATTGCCTCTGCAAGCAATGATTGAAGGGGGGAGGGCGGTTGGCTTACGGGGAAGTAGAGTGAACCAAGGAGGCAAGTTTTTATCAAGGAGAAACAAACAGAACTGTCACACCCTAGCCTGGCCAGTCATGAAACTGGTTTTCAAAGCTTCTCTGCTGTGCTCTTCTAATCACCCTGGTATCTGGCTGCGCTTAATCAGTGGCCAGGCGATTTGCCTCAACCTCCCAGCCCGCCATAAACATCTCCCCCTTACTCTCACAGATATTGTGGCGCACACAGCAAGCAGCAATAACAATGGGAATATTGGTTTCACTGAGGTCTAACCAAGTCAGTAAACTGCGCCAGCGTGCTTTTAAACGTCCAAATGCACATTCTACCACCATTCTGCATTTGCTCAGCCTGTAGTTGAACAGCTCCTTACTACTGTCCAGGGTACCTGTGTATGGCTTCATGAGCCATGGCATTAAGGGGTAGGCTGGGTCCCCAAGGATAACTATAGGTAATTCAACTCCAACCATTATTTTCTGGTCTGGGAAGTAAGTCCCTTGCTGCAGCTGTTCAAACAGACCAAGGTTCCTGAAGATGCGAATGTCATGTACCTTTCCTGGCCATCCCACATTGATGTTGCTGAAACGTTCCTTGTGATCCACCAGTGCTTGCAGCACCATTGAGAAGTACCCCTTGTGGTTTACATACTGGCTGCCAAGGTGGTCTGGTGCCAAGATAGGGATATGGGTTCCATCTATCGCTCCACCACAGTTAGGGAATCCCATTGCAGCAAAGCTATCCACTATGACCTGCACATTTCCCAGAGTCACTACCCTTGATAGCAGCAGCTCAGTGATTGCGTTGGCTACTTGGATCACACTGGATTTGCCCACTCCAAATTGATTCCCGACTGACTGGTAGCTGTCTGGCGTTGCAAGCTTCCACAGGGCTATCGCCACTCGCTTGTGAACTGTGAGGGCTGCTCTCATCTTGGTATTCTTGCGCTTCAGGGCAGGGGAAAGCAACTCACAAAGTTTTATGAAAGTGCCCTTATGCATGCAAAAGTTTCACAGTCACTGGGAATCATCCCAGACCTGCAACACTATGCAGTCCCACCAGTCTGTGCTTGTTTCCTGGGCCCAGGACCGGCGTTCCACAGCATGAGCCTGCTCCATTGCCACCAAGGTGTCTAAATTGCCGGGGCCCGTGCTTTGAGAGAAGTCTGTGTCCATGTCCGCATCACTCTCGTCACCGCGCTGCCGTCGCCTCCTTGCCTGCTTTTGCAGGTTCTGCTTCTGCACATACTGCAGGATAATGCGCGAGGTGTTTACAATGCTCGTAACTGCTGTGGTGATCTGAGTGGGCTCCATGCTTGCCATGGTATGGTGTCTGCAGGAGAGCAGAGCTGTAGCAGAAGCGGTGGTTGACGACAGATGCCACAAGAATAGATATTTACAGAGAATGACGAGAGGAACTGCAAGGTGGATTCATAAGAGCAGGAGAGCAGAGTTGCAGCGGAAGTGGTGGAGGACGATGGTTAGTACCGCGCACATTTCCCAAGGAAGAACACACGTACCCGGGAGCCCATGACAGACAATATGAAGAAATCGCTATTGAGACAATAGCAGCAGAGCACAGTTGCAGCAGAAGTGGTGGATGATGACGGTTAGCAGTCCTACTGCACAGTCTGCCGAAAGCAGTATGGCGTCCGCACGGAAAAAAAGGTGTGAAACGATTGTCTGCCATTGCTTTTCACGGAGGGAGGGGCGACTGACGACATGTACCCAAAACCACCCATGACAATGTTTTTCCCCGTCAGGCACTCGGCGCTTAACCCAGAATTCCAATGGGCGTCGGAGACTGCAGGAACTGTGGGATAGCTACCCACAGTGCACCTCTCCGTAAGTTGATGCTAGTCACGGTAGTGAGGACGCACTCTGCCGACTTAATGCGCTTAGTATGGACATACGCAATCGACTGTACAACATCGATTTCTAAAAATTGATTTCTATAATATTGACCTAATTTCGTAGTGTAGACATACCCTTAGTGAGACTGGTGCGCTCCACAGCTCCCAGCTCCTATGCTGGCTGGGGATGACTCCACGAGGAACACTTTCAGCCTAAAGTCCCTCTCCTTCTTAGGCCTTGTCTACACTACTGCAGTAAGTCAACCTAAGTTAGGCTACTCCAGCTACGTGAATAACATAGGTGGAGTTGATGTAGCTTAGGTCAATTTACTGCAGTGTCTACATTACGCTCTCCCGTCGACTTATCTTACTCCTCTCATTCCGGTGGAGTACCAGAGTCTACCAGAGACCACTCTTCACTAGACCTGCAAAATTGACCCCCACTGCATTGATCACAGGAACGTCGATCCCTGATAAGTGTAGACATGGCCTTAGTCCTTGGGCAAAAGCCTCTACAGATTTGGCACTTCTCAGTCTGATGTGCTTCCTCCAAACACTTTAAGCAGGAGTCATGTGGGTCTCCCTTTGGCATAGGCTTCTGACAGGACCCGCATACCCTAGTCAGAAAACATGGGGGGGGGAACCCCCAACTAAAATGTATCTAAACTAACTATGAACTATTAGAACTAACTAATACTAAGTTGTCAAACTATTCACAGGTACAACAAGAAAAGTCCACTAGGAGATCGCTTGCTGTAGCAAGAGAAGAGCTGTTCCAACGACCGTCACTGGCGGTAAGACAGAAGTGCGGAGGTGGTGGGTAGGCAGGGACCCTATATACGCTGCCATGAAGGCGCGACTCCAGGGAGCGCCACAGCTGACCCGATGGGTACTGCTGAGGGGAAACCTTCCCATGACTGTGCATGTGGCACACACCTACGTGGAATTGACATGAGCAAGCACTCAAAGAAGAACCACTGATTTAGCACACTTGTGGACACTATAGTAATAACAGTGTTCTCTACTTATAGATCATTATACCTATTATAGTAGAGATAGGCCTGAAATAAAAGCCCAAATCCAAACTTTGAGAAGTATGAATTTGGCTGCTCTCTCTGTGACAGGCTGAACCTAAATCTTGAACCCAAACAGCTCCACACCCATCACCATACTCCGTGTGTCCCTAGCCTCTGTTTGCCAGAAGCTGGGAGTGGATGACAGGAGATGGATCTCTCGATGATTGTCTGTTCCGTTCATTCCCTCTGACACACCTGACATTGGCCACTGTCAGAAGACAGGATAGTGGGCTAAATGGATCACGGGTCTGACCCAGCACAGCTATTCTTATGTTCTTAATATTCCTAACCCTGGAGAAGTTTAGATCTCCATCCAAATTCAAACTTTCTCGTAAAGAGAAACACTACATAAAAGCTACAGAAAGATAACGTGCTGCAGACTCAGAACATCACACTTCTTCATAGTGATAAACATTTTTTTTTTTACCTGTCTTGCATACATGTTGGGAACTGGCAATACACTTCTTCCGTAGGAAGTCCTAGAGTTCAAAGCTAGACTTTCATACTAAATTTACCTCCTTAATGTGTTCCTTTAAATATGTGCAAAACCAAAAACACACAATCAATGCAGTTTTTAAATCTTTAGCTGATTTTGAGCAAGCCAGCATTCCTAAAGTGTCTCCAACCTCAGAACATCAGAGCTGCAGCTACACATGTTGAGATCTATTGGACAACGCAAATTTTCCATGTGTAACTTAATTACAAAAACTCCCAACCTCAATAACTTTGTGATGATGCTTTCTGAAAACTCAGGGAGAAATCCTACCATCAGATGCACTGAGATTTGTTGGAAAGAAGTGGTAAAAATGAGTATTTTGTTTGTACTAAAGAAATGTGCCTATCCCAAATGCATCAATGGTTCAAAAGGTTTTTGTAGGCTGTGCACCCACATCAGTGGATCTCCAGTAAGAGGGATAATCTGGCATTTTTAATCCATCACACTCCAAATATAGATATTATATTTCTGAACTTGTTGAAATGGAAGTGCCAGGCAAAAAGACGTTCTGTATTTCTGGTTGAACAGGGGCCATCTCAGATGACTGAGTATTAGGCATAAGCATGGCTACGTATATACCCCTCACACACAAACCCCCTAATGTAAGGGTCACAATAGCAGCTGTGAGCACTTCCTTGAGGATACAATACAGGCCTTTTCTACATTTGCTGTGGCATGTAGGGCACGTGTAGCTACATGCCACAGTGAAAAGCAGGCTGCGTTCACACTTGTCACTGTGGTGTGTAACTACACGCAGCAGTGAAAGCTCTGGCAGCAGGGAAAAGCTCCGGTAGTAAAGACTCCGGCAGCTCCCCACCTGTTGCCTCTCCCAGGCCAGAGCCTTTCCTTGCTTACAGAACCTTTCACTGCAGTGGGGAAAGGCTGTGGCTGCAGGCAGACAGTGAGAGACTACACTGCCAAAAACAGAAGTACAGACATGGGAGGCACTGCTTGGGCATGTAGAGAGCTGTGTTTCATACACACCCTAGGGTTCAGGCACGTAGGGCACTCTACTCACCTAAGCTGTCCCTCACTGTCTACACTGTTATTTATACCGATGCTATCCAGGTTTGTGGCATCTGTACTCTACACACTGCCATGAGTGTAGATCTACCTTAACGTGTACAACACAAAACACAACAGAAAGTTCATTAATTTTGTAATCCTGCTCTACATCTCATGCAAAACCTATCCATGCTCCGCACCTGAGTTCTTAAGAGATATCTAAAGATTCATCTATTAGCATGAAGAGACTCAGAAACACCAAACCAAAGTGTTTTATCATTATTTGTTATATATGAAGACTTCAAGAAGGAACCAAAAGACATGGTGCTATGTTAGCCTTTTTTTAGCCTTTAGCACTGCATGTAAGAGAAAAACACTGAATTCCTAAAATTATCCAAAATGTAACAGTTTTTCCCACACATAACTGAAAAGAAACAAATGCTAACTAATTGTTACCTTTGCTATGTCTAGGTTATGTTATTAATACATATGTTACATGACACATTCTTTTCATGGCATCGACAGACATGTAACATACTACAAAACACTGCAGTCCCTACTGCTTTCTTTTGGTGCACAATTTACATTGATTAAGAATCCGGCAAACTAATTTGGATAAAATAAGCCCCCCTCCCCCCACCTGAAATTGACCAAACTGAACTCTAACCCTTTCTGAAGCTCTGGAATGTCTGCATTACAGAGCCCCTTCTCAAATCTCCTCCTAAATGTACTTCCCTTGCACTTCTTACCTGGTGGCAGGTCACCTTGGGGGAAGGCAAGAGAAGGGATTTTGAAATACTACAATGCACACTGGGGCATTTTAGCTCCAGGTGCATGTGAAGATCACAGTATCAGAAGCAGCGGAATCCAACAGCAAGTTTCTGGATCCTGCTACTACTAAGTAGCAGAATGGGCAGGCTTTCCACACCTTAGAAATACATATGGAATGAGAGGGCATTGAGGAAAGTGTCAGCTTAACAACCATCCCCCCAGAAAACTTTCTAATGGGTAAAGGATCATCTGATTGTCCCTAGAAGACTGCATGGGTTGTAGGCAGGAGGAGGATAAATGTATCACCCCTTAAAAAGGGGTAGGTGAGAGAGAATGTTCTGAGGATGCCAGAGGTACGAATATGATAAGCCTATCATGCTCTTGAAGAGGAGACCTTTTACTTGAAAAATTAGTGGGTTGCTGGACCTTCCTCTTTAAGAAGGTCTGCTATCATGGTGGATGGAGGGAGGACGAATGGGATGTGTTGTATGACTGGATAAAGGCTTTGTGGGGACTGGGATAGTGCTCAAAAGGCTTGAAAATCTGAACTGGGTGCTTATCTGAATTAAACCCAAATTCAAAATTTTCTGAGATTCATCCATCACTACAGGAAATATAATTTAATGGAGAAAACTTACAGGAAAAATTAATTTAACTTAATTTTTGGCCTACAAGTGGTATGTCCATGATAATCCATCATGATAATCTTTTGGATTAATTGTTGTGACCTGGATCTTCCAGTTTCAGGAGCGAGTCCAGACTTACTTCGGCTTTCTACCATCACATGAATATCAGTATATTTTGCATGGATAGTATGGTAATAGCATGTTATTTCTTTTTGCAATTCAGGAACACATTTTAGTGAATGTTTTGTTCTCCATACACACAAAGGTGCGTGAATACACACACCCGAACGATATGGATGGACTATGAGTTACCCATTGCTCACATATTCGCTATGATCTGGCAGAATGTCAAACAGTGCTAATGACCACATTGGAGTTTTGTTTATTATATGCTTTTTCCGAGTATGCTACATATTCACAGATATTACTGACTTTTAATACTGTGAAATACCAAAATATATTTTCAATTGCCATTTATACCCAAACATATTATGTTTATTTTATACAAACACAGGAGCATATATGTTTCACTGAAATCTGCATGAGAAACACAATACAACATGCATGTGTATTGGAAGTGTTCAAAAAGCTACCATGATTGGTGTTCTATAAATACTTATAAGAGATAAATTTAGATTAGATATCTGTCAGGCCACCTGAATGTTTGTACAGAGTGGAATACCCTACATAAAAATTCATCAGGAAACTGTTTGCATTAGGTTTCAGACAAAATACAGTGCAATGGTAATTGTACAAATGCACCACAGCTGACCTTACATGAAAACCATGCTCGTAATTTCTTGGCTTCATTCCAAAATCAACCCACCTTGTTCCACACAAAGTAAATTCATCTCATGACAATCTACTGTAGATCTGTGTGTTCTAAAATAGGAATTGAAAAAAACCCGTAATCTCAGTACTGCTTCTATAAAATGAAGTGTTTCTCTGCTTCTGCTGTTGGAGTATAGAGAATTTAAAAGGTAGCTGATAGTATTTATCCTTCCCTAGGGAAGTAACACACTCCATATCACACTGCTTAGTGTGTCACAAAATGTGACATCAATATACACTCTGCTTTAGCTCTTAAATAAAAATCTCTCCAAAGAGAAAGTTAAACATAAAAATCCCCAAAGTATCAGGCAAGCCTTCAAAAGTCACATGCACAAGAAGCACACTTTTTATTCCCTCTACTTCTAGTTATAAAAAGCAGCAATGAGGGACGTGTTTAAATGTAACTCCATCTTTGACTGATTCTGTTACTTACCCTTCATCTGTCTGCTGTCTGTTGAACAAGCCAGGCACAGCTCAGATTTCTGGCTTTCATTTTCCTCCATTGTCCCTGCCTACTTCACAAGCTTTCCTTGAAAACTTTTAAACTGCAGGTTTAAAAACTGCCAGAAGCAGCCTCCAGGAGAAAAGAAAGAAAACTAGCCTTCTCTACAGTACAAAGTTCATTTAAAAAATGAAGTGCATTCCAGAAGTACAAGTATCCGTTATGGAATGGTGGGCAGTACTTTCAGAGGCTGCTGCTTTTGCTGCTGTTGCTGCTGGAATAGTCCCTGAACACTTCTCAGTGAGGGCCCCAACAGGTGATGGTCTTTTCTGCGGGAAGGACTCTAGCCGGCTTGTTTTCCACTGCTCCCAACTACAGATATACTGCAGCCAAGTAGCATTATGAAAGGGAACATTTCAAACAAGATTATAGGCCTGAATCTCAGCTGGAATCTGAATCCTTAGCTTTCTAAATCTCTGTCATGGGACAAAGCCATTCCACAGAATATTTTTTAAACACATAACCACTGAGCCCACAAACATCCTGATAAATGCTCCGGTGTCTTTTTTTAATGTGCAGTTTAAAAGTAATTCATTATGTAAAAACTGAGGGATTTTTTTCTGTTGAATACTTTCAAGCTGCTCAGGAACCAAGCAGAATGTAATTAAGACATATAAATCCTACATTAGTGAAACCAATAGAACTGAGTGTAAACCAGAGTGAGCAATATATAAGATGGAAATCTGGCTTAGATAGAATTTGAAGAGGAAAGTCAAAGATATACAAATAAATATCAAGTGATTATTTTTCAGTAGTTCAGAAATTAGAAGTCTGTATGAGATACAGTAGACACACTGTGTCATGAGGCAGTTATTGAGGAAGATAAAGATGTTGCATCAGTCTCCACCACAGTTAATTTTTGGGAGCATACCAAACCTGAACCTACTCTTTTAAGGTAATAAAACAGAGGTGTTGTCAGATACTGAGATGTGAAAAGACAAGGTGCTGGAACAAACTGATAAATTAAGGCACAAGTAGTCAACAGGATCAGATGGAAAATCTGTCCAAGAGTTCTGAAGGAATTTAAGAATGAATGGGGGGCTGAGGTGCTAATGAAATGCAATCTCTCAAACTCAGATACTGTCCTGGAAAAACAGAGGCTAGTTAATGTTGGAGATATCTAGGACTGATTTCTAGACACCTCATCTCAGAAAGTTTAGAGAAGAAATTGAGGTGGTTCTGAGATGGGTGATGAAAATTATGAGAGATATGGAAAAACTTCTTCATGAAAATAGATTGAAAAGACTGGGCCTATTCAGTTCACAGAGGAGACAAATAAAAGGATGGGATAAAGATATGCAAAAGAATTAATAGAACACAGAAGGTCAATCAGGGGGTCCAGTCTACTGTCTTTTGAGGAGGTATAAAGGCAAAGCCCATAAAATAAATGGTAAAACTCCCATTGATTTCAATAGGCTTTAAGTCGATGAAACGGAAAGACAAAAATGTAATAATAATAATAAAAAAGGAATTCTTAAATAAAAACCCTGGGGAACATTGCCACAATACATCATTGAGACCAACAGTTTCACAGGATTGAGAAAAGGACTGAACACTGATATGGATAGGGTGACCAGACGTCCTATTTTTAAAGGGACAGTCCTGTATTTAAGCCCTCCTGCAGGTGTTCTGACTTTTTCTTAAATATGGGCAAATTGTCCCGTATTTTCCGTCTCCCCCCAGTCAGTACTGGTGGGTCCTGCTGCTGGCCGGATCCCTGCTCGCCAGCCACCTGCCCACCAGCGGTGAATGGAGGGCTCCAGTGGCTGACAATGGGGGTGGGTGGGCGGGCAAAGCTGGGGGTGGGGCGAAGATGCAGCATGCGGGGCTGGCCACTCCCCCGGTGATCCGTCAGCACAGCCCCAATACGTGCCGGCTCTCAGCCAGCAGGGCCCCGTCTCCGTCCCATTTCTGGCCCGCACTGGCTGCGCGCTCTGAGCTGTAGTGGCTGGTGAGTGCGGGCAGGCGCCAGCCGATTATGTGTTGCCTCTGCTGCCCACCCATCAGCCCTTTACGTGCTCCCCCTCTCACTGTCTTCTCCCTGCTTTGCCCCTTCATCCCCCAGAGCCCCACTGCTCCTCCACATCCCCCCTGGTGGGACGCATCCCACTCTCAGCATTGTGTGAAGAACCAGCCCCTGGTCAGAGCACTCAGCTCACCAACAGCCTGGCTAGCAGGCCCCTTCCTTCCTGCACTGCCTCTGGCTGGGCCACCACCCCGGGAAAGCCCAATACCCTCTGGCCTGGGGTGCTGGCCAGGAGAAGCCAAGCCCTGAATGAGCCAAAACCCTGCACAGCACTGGCATGGGGAAGCTTCTCCACTCCTCAACTAAGCTCTGGAGTGGGAGGGGGGAAGCAATTTCCAACCTATTCACACCCCAAATGTGCACGCTCCACAGCAGCCCCCGGGGCAGGGGCTTAACACCCTCTTCATCCCACCCCCACCCCCGGGTCCTGCCCCCAGGGAGCACGGGGCTACTCTGTCCTCCAGACACCCTCCCCTGCTGAGCCACCTCTCCGTCTGGGTTTGCTGAAGGCCCTGCAGTCAGGTGCCCTGGGCCTTGGTGCACAATGCTGCCTTAGGGGGGCTTAACCCCTTCCTGCCTGCATTGTAGCCAGAGGCGGCTGGCTTATGTTGGTGGCCAGCAGCAGCCTGGAGGTGTTAGCTGCTCAGAACCATAGAGCTAAGGGTAGCCTAGAATTCCTCCTTACCTGTAAGGGGTTAAGAAGCTCAAATAACCTGGTTGGCACCTGACCAAAAGGACCAATGGGGAAAGAAGATACTTTCAAATCTGGGTTGGGGGGAAGGCTTTGTTTATGTGTTCCCTGGGGAAGCAGAGAAGCATCAGGTCAGAAAACTCCTTCTCCTAAAATCATCCTAAAATGAGTCTCAATATTGCAAAAAGAGTAAGTAAATAAGGCAAGGCACGTTAGATTATCTTTTGTTTTTAGATTGTGAATTTTCCCTGTGCTAAGAGGGAGGTTTATCCCTGTTTTTTTGTAACTTTGAAGTTTTGCCTAGAGGGGAATCCTCTGTTTTGAATCTGATTACCCTGTAAAGTTACCTTCCATCCTGATTTTACAGAGGTGCTTTTTTTGCTTTTTTTTCTTTATAATGAAGTTCTGTTTTTTAAGAATCTGGTTTACCTATTTGTTTGGAAGATTATTCTCAAGCCTCCTCAGGAAAGGGGGTGTACGGCTTGGGGGGATATTTTAGGGAAACAGGAATTCCAACTGGTTCTCCTGAATCTTCGTCTAACTCACTTGATGGTGACAGCAGTACCCATCCAAGGACAAGGAAGGATTTGTGCCTTGGGGAAGTTTTTAACCTAAGCTGGTAGAAATAAGCTTAGGGGTCTTTCATGTGAGTCCCCACATCTGTACCCTAGAGTTCAGAGTGGGAAGGGAACCCTGAAGCTGCCTTTCAACACTGTGTGGGCAGGAAGGGACAAGCTGCTTCCAGCCACACTGGACTTGTGGCGGGAAGAGATGAGTTCTGCAAAGACACGGGCCATGTCATCCCTTCTCCCCCTCCTCTTCCCCTGCGCCTGGAAGTAGCTCTGGGCAGAAATCTGGGAAGCACGGGGGGGGAAGGGAGGAAATGTGACCCTGCGTGCCCTCCCCTGCCAAGTGTTGCCTCGGGAAGATGTGGTGCCAGGTACCAGGAGAGGTGGCTCCATCCTGGGGGCCCAGTCAGGCATGGAGGGAGGAGCGCCAGGCAGGGAGGATCGGGTTGGTCAGTCACCCCCCGTGTGAGAAAGGTGTACATGAGTGTGTGTTTGTGGCGCCTCTCTCTGTGTGAACCTTAAAGATAAGAAGGTAAATAAAAAGAATCAAACTACGCAGTACTTCTTTTTAACAGGGGCTCAGACAACTTGATGTTAATTTGAACATTTGCACTGAAAAGTTTTGATGGATTGTCATTGAACTCACTTGAATATGAATAATTTTACCAGGTGTCCCATATTCAGCATAGGAAAATGTGGTCACCCTAGATATGGATAACTAGAAAACCAACCCACAGTTACATTAGACGGGCAAGTTCTTCCTGAATAGCCCACTTCAGGATCTGTTGCACCTTCCTCTAGGCAGCTACTACTAGTCCCTGTCAGAGAAGACAGAACAATGGAATAGATGGATCACTGCTCTGATTCAGATTAAAAATGTTTATGTTTCTACTGTGTGAACAGTGTAAACGTCAGTCATGTATGGAAAATGAATTGCCCCATTCCTACTGAAAAACAGAGAATCCTGTTCCCAAACCCAACAGATCTTGGGCACCTGGCCGAATTACAGGCTGATCTACACTGGCCCTGCATCCCTCTGCATCCCCTCCTATCACCCACTGGGAGATGAATTTTTAAAGTATCTCTCACAGGACACAGCTTCCTCTGGAACGCCCTCTTAAAGGTGATTCCTTACTGTGTGTAGATTTCCCAGACAGGACACATAGACCCAACTAGAGAACCTTCTGCAAAGTCTGAGGAAGGTGATGTGAAGGAGACTGACATCTCTACATCCCTCAAACCAGAAGAGATTTGCTTCTGGAGGTTCTCTTCTGTATGTGTATCTGGGTGAAATGGTTGAGCTCTCAATTTGGATTTTTGTACACTGAAAATTTTTAATTTTTTGAAAATTCAGCACAGAAATTAAAAGAACACAACTTCTCCACTCCCCGTATCCAATGGTCCCAGTCATAGTAAGAGAAACTCCAAATCCTTTGAGTCCATTACTATTAACAACTGAAAAATAATCAAAACCACTGTTCTTTATATGCTCTGGATTAGATCAGACACACATATTCTCTTATTAAAACTACCTACAAATATTTATTTTGTTCCTTACCAATAATTTTTACTCAGTCTTGGAAACTGGCAAAGTTCCCAGAAACTCAAAGTAGCACACAAAATGTCCATAAAGAAAAGATGGGGAAAGCAATCTAAATGTTTGTGCTGCTATTTAAGATTTCCAACATAGCATACTAATTACTCTGAATAAAATTATTCTATAGCAGCCCAGCAATTTAAAGAAAACATTTAGTGGGATGTACAGTATATATACTGTAGTATTTTTATTGACTCCAAGTTATACTCCGCCTACTCTGATTTTTGCGTAAGTTAGGCCCAAAAGTTATGGCTGTCCTAAGTAACTGTGTTTTTAAATCACATATTGAGGGTACACCTTCTGTACACAAGGAGAAGATAACAGAAGTCCAAAAGAGGCAGATAATGTGGGCAAGAGGGAAGAATTAATCAAAGCAGGCAAGTTCCACACACAGAGAATGGAAAACTTTAAGAGCATTGATCTAAACTTCAAGTTAGCAAGATGAATCTTCCAGCAAGTTAAATTGGCCCCTTGACAACATTAATATGCAGAGTTGGACCTACACAGCAAATAAGCCAAGGTCTCACTGACTTTGCAGCAGCATTACCTGGCAATCTACATATAAGGATAAGCTGTTTTGTTTTGTTTTTAAACAATCCTGCCATGTTCTAGGTACAAACAACAGACTTTCCTTCAGCTTTGGAGATGCATGTAGTCTTGTTCTAATTTACTTTTAAACAAATATATCCATTGTAATCAATACCATAAAGTTCAGCTCCACAATTTTTGAATGCATCCCCACAAAGTCGTTGTCATAAATATAAAGGGAAGGCTAACCACCTTTAAATCCCTCCTGGCCAGAGGAAAAAACCCTTTCACCTGTAAAGGGTTAAGAACCTAAAGATAACCTGGCTGGCACCTGACCAAAATGACCAATGAGGAGACAAGATACTTTCAAAGCTGGAGGGGGGGGGGGAACGAAGGGTTCTCTCTGTCCATGTGTTGCCTTTGCCGGGACCAGAGCAGGAAGGCAGGTCAGAACTCCTGTAAAGGGTTAATAAGCAATCTAGTTAGATATGCGTTAGATTCTGTTTTGTTTAAATGGCTGATAAAATAAGTTGTGCTGAATGGAATGTATATTCCGGTTTTTGTGTCTTTTTATAACTTAAGGTTTTGCCTAGAGGGGATTCTCTATGTTTTGAATCTGATTACCCTGTAAGGTATTTACCATCCTGATTTTACAGAGGTGATTCTTTTACTTTTTCTTCAATTAAAATTATTCTTCTAAGAACCTGATTGCTTTTTCATTGTTCTTAAGATCCAAGGGTTTGGGTCTGTGTTCACCTGTGCAAATTGGTGAGGATTTTTATCAAGCCTTCCCCAGGAAAGGGGGTGTAGGGCTTGGGGGGATTTGAGGGGGAAAGACGTTTCCAAGTGGGCTCTTTCCCGGTTATATTTTGTTAGACGCTTGGTGGTGGCAGCAATAAAGTCCAGGGACAAAAGGTAAAATAATTTGTATCTTGGGGAAGTTTTAGCTTAAGCTGGTAAAAATAAGCTTAGGGGGTTTTTCATGCAGGTCCCCTCATCTGTACCCTAGAGTTCAGAGTGGGGAAGGAACCTTGACGTCTTCCTCCTCAGAACCCCAGTGCAGTGAAACGCTACAGGAACTTTTTCCAGCCAATATCTGCTTTTTGGGATCAGTCCTCAAAACTCAATTACCACAGAGAAGCTTGTCATACTAAGAATAACCTTCACCATTTGTTCTTTTGTCTGCATATTTACACTGATTTCTTCACATTGGCATGTAACAATTTCAATGTTACACCTACGAGTCACCTCTCAGCATGCAGCTTATAAAATATCAAAACCAGCAGCATAAAGACCATTACCATGGACTGGACAGATTGTTATACACAATGAGCCACTCTCAAACAAATAAATTCCTGTGCAAAATGATCTTTACTGAGCACAATGTAAAATGCAGAGCACATATTAATACATTCATCATTTCCACATGTAGGCAAAACAAGGTACCCTTCACTCATATTTGAAATTTTCATTTAGGTAACACTCAGCCAAGCCAGTATCTATCTCTGTGTTCTTGTTCGCTAATATTCTACAGCAAATATAGATGCTCCATGTGGAAGTAGAGTTTTGGGCACTGTGTCAGAAATAAAACCTGCAGCCCTGCAAACTTCTGATGATATTAGGAGGATACCAAGGTAGCTGGAGAAGATGTAGAATTGGCAATTTTTATAGAGCTGTTCCAGAAAGCTGACCAGGCAGAGACCACTTGGCTGAGGTTAGTGGTGTCTGGACTAGACCTACGGGAATTTGGTGGTTTTGGGGCACAGGGATTTATGCATCTCTTTTTGAGTTTTAATTCACATGCGTTTCCAGCACCAGAGTTTTGCTTTGAGTCTGGATTGAGTCACAAATTCAAACTCATTCTAAACTGCCAAGCTTTTGCCTTTCAAACTAAAACAATGTGAAGCCTGCAGCTTTCAAATGACTTCCATCCAAAGCCCTAAATTACCTATGTCTACACTACAGTCTATGTCAGCAAAACTGTTGTCACTCAGGGGTGTGAATATTCCACCCCTTGAGCAACATAAGTTACACCGACATAAGCACTTGTGTGCACAGCGCTATGATGGCGGGAGAGCTTCTCCCACCGACATAGCTTCTGCCGCTCGCAGAGGTATTTTTTTTTATGCTGACGGGACAGCTCTCTCCCATAGAATGTCTTCACCAGACGCGCCGCAGTGGAACATTGCAGCAGCCACTGCAGCACTACACATATAGACATGGCCTTAGTTGTGCTTAAAATTCCACCCAATTCTGCCAAAAATCTAAGAAAAGGATACATTTGATTTTTCCTGGATTTCAAAGAATAAGATGTGGATAACATGTAAAATCTGAACATGCAATGATAAATTTTCAGGTTAGCAGGTGTGGTAAACTTTTAATGTAGCATGTGTGGCATTAAACACACCATTCCTGTTAAACGTGTATCTGCTATTATTAAGCCTCCAAATACAATAGCATGCTGAAAATGTACCCCTCAAACTGTTAAGTACAAACCATGTGTTATCTACGAGTAAAGAGAGCTATGAGATAAAACCATAATGGCAGATAATGATTTTGTGGTCATGTTTAAACTATTTTTGACGTATCCAATTACTATTTTTGATAGTCAAGTATTGGGGGTAGCTGTGTTAGTCTGTATCCACAAAAACAACAAGGAGTTCGGTGGCACCTTAAAGACTAACAGATTTATTTGGGCATAAGCTTTCGTGGGTAAAAAACCCACTTCTTCAGAGTTTTGATAGTGTAACTTAAATAAACTCCCCACTAGGATGATCACTAATCATAGACAAAATAATCCTGATTCATCAGTTCACATCATGCAAACAAACTTTGTTTATCTATAGGACCTACAATAAAAAGCAATTCTTTAAATTACTGTATTCCGATCTGGGGCTATCATTATAAAAAACAAAGCATGGGCCTAATTAGGAGAACAGAATATTCATCTTTAATTATATTTATATTTAGCAGTCCAGAACTTCTTTACATAAAATACTTCTATTTTAGCATGAACATAAAAGTAACAACAACAAATGCTGATGAGCTCAATTAGTAAAATGTATCTTATGCAACATTGGTTGAAGTGGTTACTTCAAAAAACTGGAGAGTTAACTATCAATAGCTATATCACAAGATATGTTGACATCACAGAGACACCTCAATTTGAGTGAAATCATGTAACTCTTGACAAATATATCGTATAATTACTCAAAATTAACTAGCACAACGTAGCATAATCTGCACTAGAGAAACCCAATCAACAGTATACCTTTCTGGGTAATTCACCACTAAATTTGAGAAATCCTGTTCTTTTACCCCTTTTGTACAACATACAAGTAACATACATTTAAACTCAACATTCAGGCAAACTAAAACATACACAGTATTTGGGTTTGAAAAGTGCCTTTCACATGTTATTTATTTCAAAGACACAAATTAAATTTGGTAAGGCCTGAATCTGTGAGAAGTCTGTGGGAGATGAGGCCAGTCACTTTGCAAGATCAGACTCTTGCTGCAGTGTTCGTCTAGGCCGTTAAACAGTCAGCAGTTGTTTCTACATAACCTTGAGGAGTTGAATAGCTGAAGAGAGATACAATTGGATACTGAACCCTTCAACTCTAGGGGACTGATAGAAATCTAGTCATTCTTGGTAGTAAACAAAAGTCATTCTTACCAGACAGATTTGGTAGATTAGATTAAATATGAGAGAAAACAACTTTCAGTAACTATAATAAACTGGACTAATTATAGAATCATTCTGCAAAAACAATGCGCATGTTAGCGCTAATTTCTACCTTTATTAATAATCTCTGCAGAAGTGCCTGGGGCTGAAAAGGCTTGGGAGTAAACTGATCACATATTCCTAGAGGTTATCTTGCCTGCTCAGTGCTGAGGCACATTGACAAGCAACATGCAGATGTTCATATGCTGTGGTACATACTCTATGGTTCGGGAATGAACTTCAGTGGCCAACACTGTCTGGACCTAATTCATTCCTAAAAAAAAATGACTGTGTTCAAGTAGTGTCCAATGCTAAAGTTATGGGAATTAGCTCACACAAGCAAAACAAAACAAAAACAAAAACAAAGTCAGTAGAAGTCTATTGACGTTAGTTCACCAACAGTATTGCAAAGGAAAATTGCTTTTTTTTGCTACTGTTTTAGATTGAACCATTTCTGGTTTTGAGGTATATTACAGATTAACAGATTTTAAGGCCAGAAGAGATCACTGTGATCATTTAGTCTGACCTTCTGCATAAAACTGGCCATAAGACTTTCCTGAATTAATTCCTGCTTCTAATTCCAGTAGGTGTGCTTGAGCTAGTGCATATATTTAAAAAGAAAAAAAAATCCAATCTTGATTTTAAAATTCACAGTAATGGAGAATTCACCACAACCCTTGTTATGTTGTTCTAATAATTAATTGCCATGTCTGTTAAAAATCTACACATTACTTCTAGTCTGAATATATCTAGGTTCAACTTCCAGCTATTGAATTGTGTTATGCCTTTGTCTGCTAGACTGAAGAGTTCTCTGTTATCAAATTTTGTTCCCGATGTAAGTACTTACAGACTGTGATGAAATCACTCCTTAACCTTCTCTTTGATAAACTAAATAGATTGAGCTCCTTGAATATTTCACTATAAGGCAAGTTTTCCAATCCTTTAATCATTCTTGTGGCTCTTTTCTGGACCCTCTCCAATTTTTCAACATCCTTCTTGATGAGAGGACATGAGAACTGGACAACAGTATTCCAGTGCCAGATACTGAGATAATATAACCCCCCTTGGATATTCACCATTACTACATCCAAGGATCACACTAGCTTTTTTTGGCAACAGCGTTACACTGGGAGCTCATTTTCAGCTGATTATCCACTATGACCCCCAAATCTTTTTCAGAGTCACAGAGTCCTGCATTCTGTATGTGTGGCCTACACTCTTTGTTCCTAGATGTTTGACTTTATTTTTGGCCATATTGAAACACGTATTGTTTGCTTGCAACCACCTTACCAAGCAATCCAGATCTCTATCAGGGATATGTCCTCTTAATTATTTATCATTCCCCCAATCTTTGTGTAATCTGCTAATTTTATCAGGAATGACAATGTTTTCTTCCATAGCATTCATAAATATATTAAATATAGTAGGGACAAGAACCGATGCCTCCAGGACCCGACTAGAAACACACCCAACTCTATGATGATTTCTTATTTACAATTACATTTTGAGATCTGTCAGTTAGCCAGCTTTTAATCCATAATATGTGTCATGTTAATTTTTTTTAACATGCTAGTTTCTTAATCAAAATGTCATGCAGTGCCAACACAAATGCCAGATTTATAATTACTTGGGACACCCATTTACCCTTTTAAAATGGCACAGCATTAGTGTTTTCAATCCCCTAGGACTTCACCAGCGTCCAAAGAGTTATCTTAAAAAAATCAACATTAAAAGTCCAGAGAGGTCCTCGGACTGCTCTTTAAAAACTCTTGGATGCAAGTTATCTAGACCCACAGATTTTAAAACATCAGACTTTAGTAGTAGTATTTTAACATCCTCCTGAGTTAATTTTGGAATAGAAAGTATTTCATCATCATCAATCACCATATAAATAGATCACTTGGCTTTTTCCCAGATACAAAACAGAAATATTTAACACTTTGGTCTTTCTGCATTATATTATTGACAATTCTAGAATTTCGATCTAATAATGCATTAATCCCATTATTAGGGTTCCTTTTGTTCCTAATATCCTCCTTACTGTACTTAGCTCAGCCAGCCATCGATTTCTCCTTGTGTCCCTTATCAATTTTCTACAGCTTTTGTCTAATTTGTATTCATTGTGATCAATTTTTCCTTTTGACCAATTTTTACCACATTATATATTTTATTGCTGCTTTCACTTCCCCTTTAAGCCCATATGATTTGTAGCCGGTTTTGGCCAGATTGGTTATATGTTCTATCAATACTGCCTATGTAATGTTGAATCTAAAATCTTTGGGTCAGAGACTCTGTCTTTAAATTACATACAGTGCTGAGTGCTCTAATGTAAATATGGTAAAGGAACCTGACCCGGTATGGGGATATATAATTTAGGGTGTGTTCAGAATGAATGCACTGTCATTGTTTTATGGAGAGGAAGTCACCCCTCCCTCTGAGAAAGTGGGAGGAGGTGACCCCTCCCCTTAGAGGGAGGGGGAATGACAATTGGAGGAGTAGAGGAGAAGAGTTGAGGGACAGAGGCAGGCAGCGGGGAGCCTGAGAAAGAGACACCCAGAGCACCAGAGTCTGTGAGTAAACGGTGAAAAAGAGGGAGTGGGTGACAGGACAGCTGGAGGGAAACCGGGACTGAGAGAAACTGAGAGTAAGTGGAGAGACTGCAACTGAGTAGGACAGACTGACGATCACAAGAGAGTTCTTTCAGTTTAAAGCTCACTGGTCAAGTCAGTCTGTGTTTCATGGCATGTTCCTGAGCATCTATTCCTGTTTGTTCCTCACCATTGGTTCCAGACGTCTCCTGTCATTGATCCATGTGGTCCCAGAGATCCGAAACAGGAGAACCAAACGCCTTCAGATCCAGTGGGTCTGGTTTAATGTGCACCCGCACAAACAGGCATCACCAGAGTCGAGGTCACCTCTTCAGGAAGTCACGATTGGGGCTCGAGGCTCAAAGACTGACTTGGGCATCAGATAGAACCCAGTGTGATGCTTGGGGAAAGAGGAAACTTGAACTAATAATAATAATCTATAAGATAATTTCCTGTACATAAAGAGATACAGATTTTTTTAGAGGACTGTGTGTAGTTTTACAGTGTGTGTGGATTTGAATTTTTTTAATTATATATATTCTTTGTATATTTAATGTTATCATAGGTAGGTGGATTCCAGTTCCACTTGTTCCAGTTTAAATAAAATCCCTGTTCTGTTATTTTTGACAACCAAATGTGTTATTTTATCTATCACTAAATAACCTTTAATCATAGTGCAACACACCCCAGCTCTCATCTGCCAAGTAAATTATACCACCACTGTGATAAGCCATTACTAAATCTTGATCAGTGGTTTGGGGACAGGCAGGCCCTCAGATGTATTTCAAATTATAACACAAGAACCCTACTCTGAGAGGTCAGTTACACAAAGGTTGTGTAACAGTTCAATAATACTTTTGAAGCCAATATTCGATAGTGCCAAACCTTCCCGTTTTTGCGCCAGTCATGGGGCTATCTGAATACATTTGTGTACCACATGAACGGAACCATATGAAGAACCAACAATTTTTTTAGAAATATTAGTATTTACTGAGGGACTGATAATATTGCAGCTGAAAACTAAAATAAAAGAATTCAAAAAAATAAGCATCCAGTATGAGCTTCTCTGCACGGTTCTGCAATGGATCTAAATCATGACCCACTACTCCTCCAGAATTTAGTTTCTTTAGAGCAGATTAGAGGCTGTCAGTTGTGCCAAATTATAAGATAGTTCTTAAAAATCACAGAAGTTAGTTATAGAAAGATATACTGGAGCACTGAATCCAACTCCCTGCTAAACCAGGCTCTAATCCAAAAACAGAGTGCATAAAGAGATACTGCACTGCAACATTTCTGCACAGAACATTCTCTGATTTTTACGCAATTGTAACATGCACTGTTATTGGCAATGAGATCATTCAACTTATCTTCCTGCTAAGGCAGGAGAAAATGAAAGGAAGATCGATCAGTTTTTTCCCATGATCATGTGTGACACTGGATCTGTAGGCAACCATAGTTGATTCACTAAGGCCTTGATCCCACAGATCATTTTGTGGAGCTCAGCAGGTTCACAAGATGGTTATGTCTTAGTACAAGTTCATGAAGAGGCTATATGTGGGTGCAAATATGGTTAAGCTCTAGGTGAAATCCACTTCACTGAATAGGAAACCCTTGCACACTAGCTCCCTTACTCACAAATGTGCACTGCAGGGGTGTCGGAACAGGGAGGGCCAGGGAGCCATGGCCCTCCCACTTTTTACTGGCCATAAGGGCAAGTGATGGGTGGGAGGAGGGTGTCTTGGGGGAAGAGGCGGTGTGGGACCGGGCTTCTGGGGAAGGGTACCCGTGGGAGCGGCACCTTGGGAGAAAGGGAGACATGAGGACAGGGGCTTGGGGGAAGGGACAGTGCAGGGGTGTGTGTCCAGTATTACATCTACTATTAAAAAGAGTGTCTAGGTAGTTCAAGATTTGATTTTATATTGTCCGTTCAAATAAAGCCTATGTACGTAGTTATCTGTACTGTTTGGTGGCCCAAGTGGAATGATTTGGTGGTCTTCTTCCAGTACTGAGAATTGAGTGGTTCTAATCCATCTCCCTGCCAAAACAGGACTGCAAGTCATAGTGCCCTCCCCAGGCAAACTTGGAGCTTCCTTCAGTTCCTTGCCAATGGGGCTTCCTTCAATTCCCTTGGAAGATATTGCACAAGTCGATACTCCTCACAATGAGGAAGATTTTCTTGATATTCAGCCTATGTTTTTTCGTGTCTGAATTTCAGGATGTGCGCCAAATTGTGTGAGGGGATTTTATGGACGGACACCTGAAACCGCTAGTGAGTAAACTGAGACCCCCAAATACTTTTGTATGAGACCGTGAGGCAGATTTTTTTCAACCCACATGTCAACCCTCATGGGTTTGAATAAAATGATGCAGCCTTAAAAACAGTAAACACTTGTGCATGCTGTTTGTTTAGTCACAGAAAAGGTTTCGGTCATCAGGAATCAGCGTTACTACTTGACCCGAACAAAAATTAACACAACTCATAGTATAACAAATGTTCTATTTCCTACTTAGCCTTATCTCCCTCAATAAGCCTGGACAACATCAACAAAGCTAAACTTTGAAGCACTGTAATAAGGCTTTTGTTTTTACGGTAAAATAGAACAAAGATAAAGTGAGATAATTAAATTACATTAATATCTTTGTAGCATAAGGCTACCCTTAATTTGGTCTTGTCTTCACGTACTTTTATGACTCTGAACTAGGATTATATTGCTGCATTGCTGCCACCACCAGGACAACACTGTACTCAAAACGCGAGAGAGCTGCAATTTCTCCAATCTTTCCCCACCCATCAGCTTAACTGAATTTTCTCTAGTTCAGTTTAAAAATACGGCAGAACCTCAGAGTTACAAATGCCTCGGGAATGGAGGTTGTTCATAACTCTGAAATGTTCACAACTCTGGACAAAACATTTTGGTGATTCTTTCAAAAGTTTAAATCTGAACATTGATTTAATACAGCTTTGAAACTTCACTATGCAGAAAAATGCTGCTTTCGCTTTTCTTTTTTAGTAGTTTATGTTTAACACAGTACTGTACTCTATTTGCTTTTTTTATTTTCCCCCCTCTCTACTGCTGCCTGATTGTATACTTCTGGTTCCAAATGAGGTGTGTGGTTAACTGGTCAGTTTGTAACTCTGGTGTTTGTAATTCTGATGTTCTACTATACACAATTCAGAACAAGTGTTAACTCCTGCTTTTGTAGACACCAACAAATGGCTGTAGAAATAAAATGACCTTTTGTTCTTGGCAGTTGCAATAAGTACAGTTTAATCAAATAAAAAGCTGTCCCTGGGTGGGAGGGAACACAGCGTGGGGTTGTTCTTGGGGGAAGCAGGGAAACGGAACTTCTAGCATTTGCAAAGTGTTTTATGTATTTTTCAACTTGCACATTTAAGGCAGGGGAAGGGAAGGTCACTTTAAAATCCATCTGCTGTATCTTCAAATTCTATTTTCCCCCAATGTAAAAGCATTTTGGTTTTGAAACATTCCCTTTTGGAAGAACTGCAAGGCTGTGGTGAGCTCTAAAGGTTCAGCTTTTGGATAATGCTAGAACAACAGGCAATTTCTGAAACACGGGCTAATTCTGGCTTTACTGATGTCAGCAAGATCTGTTTGCAAATGTACTTGGAGACATGCTCTAGTGATCAAAGGTAGTGAGTCCATCTCTATAAATTACAATTATATTTGTAAAAAATCATGACAGACTGTTTAATGCAGCTCTTACGAACAGCACATGGAGGTTATGAGATCGTCAGAAGATGGCATTTCTCTTCAGGCACAGCCTGAAGAATATCTCTTGAATTAATAAAATATAAAGTGTACTCTGATGGCCCTTCGATCTTTTTTTTAAAAAATACAAAAATAACAAAACAGAGATCAGTCATGTTCTCACTACTGTGCTAATATGCTTCCATGTTTTATCTGCCTTCTGCTTTCTAAGCACTAGGTCCACATTTTCAAGCTTTTCACCACAACCAGGAGGGCTAGAAATATACTTTGTTTTTAAATAAAAGCTGAGATCCTCATGCAATCATTTGACTCCAGGAGCTGTGACTTTAAGTAAAATTATTAACTATTGTGAGACTCATGATATGGTTAATCTAAATTATTAACTATTGTGAGACTCATGAGACTCAACAACACTGTGCTAGATTTAATGGCAGTAAGTTAGACGTTTATTTTAAGTGGTCTTTATTGTAATTTCTCTCTCATTCCTACTCGGAATGATACATTGCAAATGATAGAAAAAGAAGATAAAACTTTTGAAAGGAGATTAAAAACTAGGAGAACATGTCCTTACAGATCTGATTCCATAAGGATCCGATTCTAACCTAGTTTGGAATGTGACAGGGGTAGATTCTGGCCTCATATAAACAGATGCAGCCCTACAGGCTTTCATTTATAAAAGTTCCCTTTGTATTCTTTATAGTGCATGAACTCCATCTAAGGACAGAATGCTACTGCACCTCCTTCCTACTTGTAAATACACATAACTGATGGCTTCTCCCACATTCTGCGCCTTCAGTAAACTTCCAAAAGAAAAAAATTGCCCTTTGAACCTTCCCACTGTATAATGATGCCATCATTAAACTAGCTGATTAGTGGGAAAGCAATCACAGCTGACAATAGAGGGACTCATATTCTGTTTAAATGCTACTATCTCTGATCTTTAGGGATACCCACCTATTTTAACTAGTCAGCCCAGACATACCAAAACAGTTCAGTATTTAGAATGGTCACAATCCTTATTTTCCAATTCAATATATCAACATGAATGAATAAATTACCAGGAATTACCTCTGAAAACATTGGCATACAGCAGGGCTAGCTGGGTGGTCTTCCAAGAGTGCAGTATAGTGCTACATGGGGAAAATAAACTCAGGTCCCAAGCTCAGAATCCTACTCCCTCACCAGCTGGGACAGGAAGTACTGTGGAGGAAGCACCCTTGGCCACTTGGGGAATAGGAAGCATACTTCATACCAGGTGGTCATGGGCCCATCCATCAGCACTAAGCTGCTCTGACCAGGCTTAGAAAATGCCACTTTCCATTTTTCCTCCATTGGAAGGAAGGTTCCTATTGTATAGGGCTTTGGTGGAAAGGCAATAGGATAAAAGGGGAGGAGCGGGAAATTTAGAGGGATCCACAGAGTTCCACGAGAAGCACAGAGGATCTCCCAGGATTTGGGTCAGCAGTGGGCAACAGAATAGGTACACGGTGAATACTTTCAAAAATTTCAACACCATGCCAAAATATACCAAGTAAATATTCTTTAATCAAACTAAGCTTTAAAGTAGGATTTTTCTTACCTTGCCTATCTGTAAACTTCAATTATTATTGATTGAAATATTTTTCATCAATTTGTGAGAGTATGGTCAAATCAACATTTAACTGTCTTTTACTGATAATCGAATCCTTTTAAGCCCAACATGAATAACTGTGAATTTTAAGGCTATTAATTCATTGAGGAGGTGACATCTCAATAAACCATAAGCATAAAGTTCATCTACTTACAGACAATTTAAGAGCCTTCCATTCACCATCTATTTTTAAAGTGTGCAATATATGGATACACATTTAAACTAAGAGTGTATTTTTAAATTTTCATTTATTTTTTATCCTCTGTCCTGCTTCCTGCTTCTGCGATAATGTATCTTTGTTAATGCCTGTGCTAATAGCCATGTCATTTTAAAGTTTAAATTGCTTATGTATTAAAAAAGCTAAATCATGGGATGTTCAATGTTCTTGCAATTCAGCTTCTTTTTTAATAAAAGAAAGTCGTATAAAAAAAAAGTGAGGCAGCCACACGGGGTGGAAAGCTTTTGAAAGCTGCAGCTGCAGCTAACAGCTGATTTTTTAAAATCAGCCATTATCTTATTTTCTAACCATGTGAGCTCGGACACAGCTTTCAATAAACCACAAATTTACCCACACAGGCGCCGCCACTTATAACTCATGTTTTTTCTTGAAGGAGCTAAAATAGGAACTGTAAACACTTCTTCCTGACTCCAGAAAGCAGTATGTGATAATCCACAAAGGGGCCATTAGCACATTGCAGGTGGACAAGTGAAGCCTGATACAAGTGGAAGGGGTCAGTGTAAGATAATAAATACAATTAATCCTATTTGTGTTATTTCTACATAGCACATTGTGTCAGATAAAAAGTGACAAAACCTTAATGCAGTGCTGCCCTTGGGAGTACTTGGAACAAGCAATTCCATGGGGTCACCAAGGTAGCAGGAGAATTTAAAGTGCAAACTCTCCCATTTCTTATTCGATATGGGACAGAGCCGAAGCTCTAAAGCTCATTGTTCTCTGGCCCTGCCTTCTCTAATATCAGCACATAGGAGCACATACATTTAAAAAAACAACAACTCAAAACCCAAACAAAACACTACCATTGCACACACAATTCTCCCCCGGGGAGAGGATATGAGAGAGAGAATGAACCACATATGACAGATGTTAGCCATGTCACTTAATGCACTACTGAAAGATAGTGCACTGATGGTGGTCAGTATAAGAACCTATACAGAATAGACTAGAACCCAGTCTTGAGGAATGTACCTGGGAAGGTAACGTGTTCACTCACTGATGATTCAAATAGTCAACTCTTATTTGAGAAATCTCATCCACTCAGAAAAGGTGCCTAAAGGTAACTTCTCCTCCCCAACTCAAACTTTTAATCACAGGCATTGGACTATTCTGGGGATTGATTGGCAATAGGGCTTCCAGGTCTTTCACTTCAGAGTCATTCAAATCATAAAATCATTAAAAGGCTTCAGCCTGGTAGGTACCGGGTGTGGTAGTACATTCATAACCCTTTCATCACAGAACAATACTCCATGTTCCAAAAAGTTGGCAATTTAGATAAGCCTCTTTAAAGGTGACCAAATCTGCATTTCTGCTTTCCCACCAACCCTGCCAAAGTAAGTCAGGCAGAAGGGAAATTAAACTGATAAAATAAAATAAAAACCCCAACTTTAAAAATAAAATGGTAGTTCTTTTAAACAAACATGTTCTCAGTCTCCTGCAGGCATACAAACTCAAATGGCTTTGTGGAAATGCTGTCACCACACACAAGATTGTACTTGTAAACACTAGCATGTGTGTGACAGCATACTCCTAACCACTCACTTGCATGTGGTGTACTTTGTTTGTAAATTAAGGTGATAAGGAAACCCAACTAGCTTAAAAAGCACTTCAAACAAAAACTGCAAATCTAAAGCAGTTTACCATAGGTACTGTTCAGCAGAGATAGAGTAAATACACACACACACACACACACACACACAGAATACTCTTGTTTATCCAAAATGCTGTTATCCAAACCTCTGCATTATCTGAATCCCTTCCTCGTCTGTCACGTATCTCATGCTGGGGCATAAGAAAGAGATTCGGATAATGTGCAGTTCAGATAATACAGCAGAGACCCCGGCCAGGACTCAGAGGATGATAAGTAGCCCCCAGCTATGGTGGAGGCCACCCCATTGCTGAATGGCTCCTGGCAGCAAAGGGAGCCCTCCGCAGCCCCGCTGTCAGGGGAGTGAGGGAGCAGGGTCATGACAGAGGAACTGCAGAGGACTTCTGATCCCTGTAGGCACAGGGTGCAGAGAAGTCTGCGGTCCTGGTGGGGCAGAGCCAAGTCCTGGCCAGGGATCTCTGCTCTGCCTCACACCTTGCCCTTGCAGGACTGGGTATCACAGGCCCTGAGGCAGTGCAGGGAGCACTCCGCAGTCCTGCGGTCACAGGAGTGAATGACCCAGACAGAAAAGAGAGCCAGCCAGGACTGAGAGAAGACAAAAGAGCCCCAAGTCATAGGGGAGGCCAACCCACTGCTGAATGGCTCCTGCCCTCTCGATTATCTGAACTCCCTTACCTGAATAAATATCTTGTTGTTTTTACTGAGTAAAATCTGTGTCCCTCATGCTATTTGGATAATTGGGAGTATAATGTGTACACACACAGAGTTTCTTAAATTTGCATTGCTTGTTGAAAACTCTGTTCTAGCCTCCTCTTTTTATTTCTTGTTCCACCATGAACACACAACTAAGATGCATGCTCTTACTCTTGAAACACCATATGTTTTGTCCCTGAAATTCCCCCACGAATTAATTTGCCTTCCTATTTCCTCAGCTTATTGTAGCCAAGGATAAAATATCTCAAATATATTTAGGATATAGAGATGAAATATAAGCATTAATTAAAGTTGTAACACAGGGCCTACAGGCCTCAGGCCTATAAGATATTCAGCTTAGCCACATAAGGCCTTAGGTCCAAAACAGGCTGACGTGTAGTTCACTGAGCAATAACCCTGTATCCAAAAATTGCAAAATTCCAGTAAAAGATGTGTTAACTGCTGATGTTTCGGCCAATATGTTGCAGTGTCTCAGTTAATATCGCAAGATGATTGGTAGTAACATCTTGAGGAATTTTAACTTGACAATTTATTATGGTAACTGTTTGATGTAAATGACAATGAGTAAAAACATAACTAATGAGGTAGCCTAGGAAAAACAAGGCAACCCAAAATTAGTGGGCTGTAAAAGTACGGATAAGGAAAAAGGGGCTGGAACCCTTACGCTTGAGTCTGAGTGGAGGTAAGGATAATTCTGGATATAAGGTGTTGCCAGCCTGTGTGCTGGGGGGCAATGCACAGGGAGACACCAGAATGAGAACCCTAGGTGATGATGACAACGATGATGAAAATGAAGAGGAAGATGATTGACTGACACTCTGGGGTTCCCCAGTAGGAGATATGAGTGATGCCAGTCATAGGGCTAAACACTTTGCACCAGCTCTCTGTATGTTATTATATTTCAGTTTTTATGGCATTGTCTAGTCTATCTGCTTAGTGGATTTGTGATCAATTGCAATTGTTTCTCCTGTGCTTCTAGGGCCTCTCATTGTGATGATAGCAATAATAATATTCCTGGTTTCAGAGTAGCAGCCGTGTTAGTCTGTATTCACAAAAAGAAAAGGAGTACTTGTGGCACCTTAGAGACTAACAAATTTATTTGAGCATAAGCTTTCGTGAGAAGCTTATGCTCAAATAAATTTGTTAGTCTCTAAGGTGCCACAAGTACTCCTTTTCTTTTTAATAATATTCCTGATGCTGTAGCCCTCAGGAGACTGAACTTTTATTGACCACTAGGGTCTAAGAGATTAATCAATCAATCCATTAACTAGGCTACATTATCAAGGTTTCTAACTTACTCCCCCCTTCCCTTTTCAAGAAAGTTTTGTTAATCTAGAGGTTGTGGAAGGGCAAAGAATAATCATATTTTATTAAGCAACTATGCACAGTAAAGAAACTTTTACTAACAATTTTCAATAAATGTTATGACTGACTGACTTGAAAGAGGCCTATCCAGAATATTGGCATCAGATTTTCAAGTTCTTTAGAAAACCCTTTACACTGAATTATCAGACGTGCAGGAAGCTGATGGGAGTTTAATATCGGAGATTATGTAATGTACTTCCACCTTAATATGGAAGGCGATCAGACCAATATGGAACATTGGGGGGGGGAGGACGACCTATTGTCACCATAGACATCTTTATGTTGAAAAGACCAGCTTGGCTTAACAGTGAAATCCTAGCGGATCTTAAACATAAAAAAGAAGCTTACAAGAAGTGGAAGGTTGGACATATGACCAGGGAAGAGTATAAAAATATTGCTCGGGCATGTAGGAATGAAATCAGGAGGGCCAAATCGCACCTGGAGCTGCAGCTAGCGAGAGATGTTAAGAGTAACAAGAAGGGTTTCTTCAGGTATGTTGGCAACAAGAAGAAAGCCAAAGAAAGTGTGGGCCCCTTAATGAATGAGGGAAGCAATCTAGTGACAGAGGATGTGGAAAAAGCTAATGTACTCAATGCTTTTTTTGCCTCTGTCTTCACTAACAAGGTCAGCTCCCAGACTGCTGCGCTGGGCATCACAACATGGGGAATAGATGGCCAGCCCTCTGTGGAGAAAGAGGTGGATAGGGACTATTTAGAAAAGCTGGACGTGCACAAGTCCATGGGGCCGGACGAGTTGCATCCGAGAGTGCTAAAGGAATTGGCGGCTGTGATTGCAGAGCCATTGGCCATTATCTTTGAAAACTCGTGGCGAACGGGGGAAGTCCCGGATGACTGGAAAAAGGCTAATGTAGTGCCAATCTTAAAAAAAGGGAAGGAGGAGGATCCTGGGAACTACAGGCCAGTCAGCCTCACCTCAGTCCCTGGAAAAATCATGGAGCAGATCCTCAAAGAATCAATCCTGAAGCACTTACATGACAGGAAAGTGATCAGGAACAGTCAGCATGGATTCACCAAGGGAAGGTCATGCCTGACTAATCTAATCGCCTTCTATGATGAGATTACTGGTTCTGTGGATGAAGGGAAAGCAGTAGATATATTGTTTCTTGACTTTAGCAAAGCTTTTGACACGGTCTCCCACAGTATTCTTGTCAGCAAGTTAAAGAAGTATGGGCTGGATGAATGCACTATAAGGTGGGTAGAAAGTTGGCTAGATTGTCGGGCTCAACGGGTAGTGTTCAATGGCTCCATGTCTAGTTGGCAGCCGGTGTCAAGTGGAGTGCCCCAGGGGTCAGTCCTGGGGCCGGTTTTGTTCAATATCTTCATAAATGATCTGGAGGATGGTGTGGATTGCACTCTCAGCAAATTTGCGGATGATCCTAAACTAGGAGGAGTGGTAGATATGGTGGCAGGTAGGGATAGGATACAGAGGGACCTAGACAAATTGGAGGATTGGGCCAAAAGAAATCTGATGAGGTTCAACTAGGATAAGTGCAGGGTCCTGCACTTAGGACGGAAGAACCCAATGCACCGCTACAGACTAGGGACCGAACGGCTAGGCAGCAGTTCTGCGGAAAAGGACCTAGGGGTGACAGTGGACGAGAAGCTGGATATGAGTCAGCAGTGTGCCCTTGTTGCCAAGAAGGCCAATGGCATTTTGGGATGTATAAGTAGGGGCATAGCGAGCAGATCGAGGGACGTGATCGTCCCCCTCTATTCGACATTGGTGAGGCCTCATCTGGAGTACTGTGTCCAGTTTTGGGCCCCACACTACAAGAAGGATGTGGAGAAACTGGAAAGAGTCCAGCGAAGGGCAACAAAAATGATTAGGGGTCTGGAACACATGACTTATGAGGAGAGGCTGAGGGAACTGGGATTGTTTAGTCTGCAGAAGAGAAGAATGAGGGGGGATTTGATAGCTGCTTTCAACTACCTGAGAGGTGGTTCCAGAGAGGATGGTTCTAGACTACTCTCAGTGGTAGAAGAGGACAGGACAAGGAGTAATGGTCTCAAGTTGCAGTGGGGGAGGTTTAGGTTGGATATTAGGAAAAACTTTTTCACTAGGAGGGTGGTGAAACACTGGAATGCGTTACCTAGGGAGGTGGTAGAATCTCCTTCCTTAGAAGTTTTTAAGGTCAGGCTTGACAAAGCCCTGGCTGGGATGATTTAATTGGGGATTGGTCCTGCTTTTGAGCAGGGGATTGGACTAGATGACCTCCTGAGGTCCCTTCCAACCCTGATATTCTATGATTCTATGAATAATGGTTTCCTCAAACTAGGGAAATATGGGATCTACTGGGATAAGAACATTTGCAATCCATTTATCAGTGTGACTAAATATTGGTTTCCAAAATGCAGTGCGTATCACATCATTTTATGTGACCAAGTATCTCCACAGCACCATTTCTTTATTATCTGAAACTGAAGAAGTGTTTATGGGACTGTTCGCTGGAATATCTAAAAGCGCCAAACGGGTGCAACCGACAACCATGTAATTTTCAGAGCAGCCAAACCTGCACTCTGCTGGAGGTCACTGCATCTGAACACAGATCTGAACCAGGGGATGTGGTTACAGGAAAAAGGGGAGGTCTCGCCAAAGCAGCTTACTCGTTGTCTGCAGTACGGACAGTGCAGATATGAAGAAAATTAGAGAGCTAACATCCCCATAAGGGCTGGCTGGAAAAACTTATGCTCAGAAACATCTTCCCCCCTTGCCCCTAAGAGTTAAGGCACTATTTAATTCTGAAGGGACAGGAAGGTAGATCAGATCACTTACCCCTCAATTGGGCAATGTACTGCCCCTTGTCCTCCTCAAAACTTTCCACAGGGGTGGGGAGGTGGACAGTTTCTGGGCGGTATAAAGGCTTCTTCATGTTTTAGGGTAGAATATTAAAACAAATATTTAAAATGTTATTTTGCCCTCCACCAGACACCAGAAACATTTCCCTGTATTTTTAGACTGCAATATGATACGTTTGCTGATTCCAGCATAGATCATCTTCCTAAAGAACCATGTATACATTTGACCCTGAAAAGACCTGCATTTCTAGGGTCACACTATTTACTGTATCATGCTTTGCAACTTCCATTGCATTTCACTGCTTTAATACCAATTTGCTTTGCAGCAAACAGACACAAATCAACTTAATTCTTTTTTTAAAATATGCTTCTTTCTAGGAGGAGGAGCCCCCAGCCATCCTCTGTGTAGCTATCCAACCCAGAGCATATGCCAGGGATGCCATAAAGCAGAGAATTTACAAGGACTGTAGGACCTTCACCTCATTAGAATAGATTTCTGTTTCCAATCCAATAGCAGATGGAGCTGCAGCGTTTCAAGATTTACTCTCAGGACTTTAAAAAATGGAGCATGAAACCCACTCAAACTTCTGTGTGTAGCACTTCAGAAACTCACAGTCAGGGCTGTGCTAAATGTAAGGGGACTATTGTCCCCTTACTAACATTCAGTGGGGGTGTTTTGGTTGGCTAGCTCCCAGTACTAAAAGGGGAAGGGTCTATGGGAAATCAGGACCCTGAGTATCAATGGGGAGAGGCCAATGCTCCAGGTCAGCCTGAATGACAGGGCAGGCAGGCTAATCAGAGAGTCAGGAGGCCAGGGAGGCCCATCCTCCGTGTGAGCTGGATTTGCCTGGGTCAGACAGAGTGGGGCCAACCAAAGGAGAAAGCAGGGGCCCAAGCTAAGCTGGGGAGCAGAGCTGTGCCAGATCCAGAGGGACCAGAGAGAGAAGACCCTGTCCTGGGAGCAGAGCTGCAGCCCCAAAGCTAGAGGCACAGCCCAGAGAGAGCAGACTTGTCCTGGGAGCAGAGCTGCAGCAACCAGAGCCAAAGGGGCCAGAAAAGCAGCCCACGAAGCAGGTCAGTGCTGGGAGCAGAGTCACAGAAGCAGCCTCCAGAGCAGACCTGTCCTGGGAGCAGAGCTGCAGCAACCAGAGCCAGAGGGGCCAAAGAAGCAGCCCAGGGAGCTGGAGGCAGAGCAGCAGCAGTGCAGAGACAGAGTGGTGGAGCTGGGGCTGGAGCAGTCTGGAGCTGGGTGTGGTGAGCAGCTGGGGAGAGCAAGGGGGACCCTGGGCAGCAGGCCCAGCACAGGGAGACGCCTCAGCTAAGAGCCTCTGCAGGCCAAGCTTGGATTGTAACCCCGACAGGGCGGGGGTGACACTGGGAAGAAGGGTCCTACCACTTAGAGCCTGAGAGCATGTGGCCACCACCAGAGCAAGTGTCCAACCTACAGCACAGCCAGGGCCTGAGAAGAAGGCCTGGGACTTACAAGGAACAGACTGTGAACTGCCCTGACATTCCAGAGACACTGTTTGTGATGTTCCCTGTCACAGAGCAGATTGATGTGTTTCCTTTAACCTTTCCCATTTTTCCTTATTCTTTTTAAAATTAATTGTTGATTAAATAACTTGCATTTGCTTTAACTTGTATGTAATGGTTAGTGGGTCAAGGAAGTGCCCAGTGCAGAGAGAGTACCCCAGAGTGGGGACACCCTAGCCCCTGTCCTAGGTGACCACAGCAGGGTTGGGGGTCGAGCCCCCCAGGAATCCTGGGCCCAGCCTTGCTGGTTTATGAGAACTCTGCCAGATAGGAGAGTGGAAGGGGAGTCCTCAAGGGCAGGGAGGACACTGGGTAAAGGAAGTGGGAGCGAGGACTCAGATCCTTTCGCTAGCCCACTTCACCAGGGTAGTCCAGAAGCCAGGAAAGTTCCCCACAATAGCAAGACTATTCCCCCACGTACATAAAGGAGGTGCAGACAGTACTCCCTTCCACACTAAGGGCATGTCTACACTGCCCCAGAGTTCAGTAACTCCTCCATGTGGACACTGGAGGCATGAATTTAGAGGTCCTGAGTGCACACTGCTAATCATACCCGCTTAGTCCAGACTGCAGGGCATTGTAGATATGCCCTTAGACCCTGATTCCACAAGCTACTTCATTCAGACGGATCCCTGTACTTTCCCCCCCGAGCACAGCGGAGCCCTTTGGCCTATACAGCATATGGAATCAGAGAGGGCACTGCTCATCCAGATAACCACACCCAACCCCCCACCTCTTCCCGCCAGCTCGTGAGTTGGTTCTCTTCTCATCTCTCCGTTCATTTTCTAAAATGTATTTTGCTGCTGACATTGCCTTCTTCCTCAGACACCTTCCAGCTCCTGTATGAAAGTGGGTCACCAGAAGCTACAGTGCTTTACACATAACTGAAGAGATGATGAAAGATAAGAAGTGGCCAGGGGTTCCATGGACATTTGTAGATAAATGAAGAGGAGGAGGTGGTCACAGGTGTGGGGGAAGTTGGTTTGGGCCTTAGGGCTTGTCTTCACTGCAGTATTAGTTCAAGGTATAACTCAAATGCTGTCCCAAACTGACTCCACTCCACACACAAAAATCTCTAGCTTGAGTTAAACATTGGTGCTTTAAACATGAGCGAGCTGGCCTGTCAGGGGGCGTGGATTGAAGCTCCAGTGCTGCTGACTCTTGAGCTCATAGTGCACTGGGAACGCAGCTGCAGGCTGCAGACTTGAGTGAGTACAACTCTTCAGCTGCTGATCCAATCACTCCATGTAGCTTGACTGTTGTTTGGCTAGTTCAAGTGTATTAACTCACCCCAAATGTTGCTGTGAAGACAAGCCGGTTAGGTCATAAGTCTGGGAAAGCCAGCTTCTCTCTGCAAAAAAAGATGTTTTCTTTTGTTTTTTGACTCAGGTTAGCTAAACTGAATTAGCAAATACTGGTTAAAATAGCTGTAAAGACACAGCAACCCAGCTTTTAACTCCAGTGAGCAGCTTGAACTCAACCGTAGGCTCCCTTATAGGCTTTAACGCAAGCTGCTCACTCAGATTAAAAGCCGAATTGTCATGTCTTCATGGCTATTTTAACCAGCGTTAGCTAATTCAGTTTAGCTAAGCTGATTTAATAAAAAAAACTCCACTTTTTGCATTGAAGACATACCTTGGGGTCCACATCTGCTGTCTGCATGCTCCTGCCAAGCCTTTAGGCTAGCCATTTCATCATTTTCCCCGTACTATTTTTCACAACTACGTCTACTTTGACACTAACTCCATGCCATTTCCCCAAGGCTGACACTTAACAGATCGATACAGTTCTCTCCTGCTTTGAGGACAAAAGGATATATCTAGTCTCTACCTTAGATCTTGAAAATATAAAATACTGAAAAACCTGAAAGCAGCAGACTGTCAAAATGACTTTCCATGACACACAATAAAACCCACCACCTATCACAAGCAACTGCAGTTTAAGCAGAAAATGGTGTAAGTACCATACAAGGAGCAAAGGGAATTAATTCACATTTTATTTGATTTAATATTGATCCCTTCTCTTTTGCTGTGTACTAATCCTGATGGTATCACTCTTTAGTTCCTACCAATAAAATACACTTCTTTCACAAAAACAAACAAAAATCTCCTATCCTGGAAAGTCCCAAAGCACTCAGAGAAAACACATTGGCCTCCACCCATTGTCTGCTTTAAAGCTTCCTTTGCAGCTTCAATTTACAGCACTCTAATGGAAATAAGGGGAAAATCAGCTGAACAAAGATGTCAGATTTCAGCCATAACAATAATACTCAAAACCCACAGAGTTGTTTCAAGACCAAGAATCTTTTTGATGAATATTTCTCATCTCCAAAAACACAAAAGAAAGCTTACATAAAACTAAAGTATATTCTACCATTTCCCCCTCTGGCTATGAACGATGTAGAAAGATGGGCTGTGAACTGTATCACTGAATACCTTCTAGAAACTCAGCACCATGGCTTGTCAACTTGTGTAATGCTGCCCTCTACTGGATGGAATACATCTCAGCTTCATATGAATGTTTAGCTGTTTCCTCTTGGGGCTGGAAACATCTGCCCCCCTCCACATAAATGGGCTTTGCAGAGAGGTTATTATTTATTACTGAGACAATGTCATAGAAGTTCATGGCATTTTACAAAATCAAGTGAAGACAGAGTCCTCACTTCAAAGAGCTTAGATTGTTTAGACTGAATGACAAGTCAATAGTTCCTCTAATTGAGTTATTCAGCAATAAAAACAGATCTCCTGAAATTATGATCACAGATGACATTATTGCAGAGTTACACAAGACCGGGGGTGTCTCAAGGTACATCAAAGCAGACAGAAAAAGAGTTGGTTCCAACAAAGAGAGACAGAGACATGTTGAGCGCCAATAGCCAGTGTCCTAGAGCCGTTTCACTGCCTGTATTTGTAAACTGAGCTTTCCTATCATGTCTCTGAGAATATCCACAATCCAATAAAAAAAAATTCATCAGGAACCAACAGGAAAAATATTCTCCCAAAATATACCATCCCCACAAACCTGACCCTCCCACACTAACACATGCTCAGAAAACTTTTCTTTCTGTTTTTCAGTTTGTATGCTGTATGGAAAAAAACCCAACAACAGCAGCCTTGCACTTCATTCAGTCTAAAGGCCAACAAGCTCAAGTTCTGTCAGACCAGTAGGGGAGATGAATTCCAGAGAAAGCCAGTTTCCTGATATTTAAATCTAGGACCTGTTAACTCTACACCTTCAGCTGCTACTGCGGTGCATGGGGACAGAAGCAGTCACTCAGGTAGCCAACCACATGTGGTGCTTTATCAATCAAAGTCAACATTTTGATTTAGCAAACAGGGAGTTAGTGTAATTCCTAGAGAGCTACTGTGATATATTCCTTGTTTCCCACACCATCTAACAGCCAACCAAATTCTGTTCCAGCCCTAGTTTCCCAATGGCCTTTGGAGACAGCCCCAAATAAAATGCATTGCAATGATCTAGTCTTGAAGTCACAGAGGCTTTGAATGTTAAGGCAAGATCCTGATCAGAAAAAAATTAAAAGTTCTCAAATTTTTTCATCAGACTTGGATGACTCCTAGGCATGGCCACTCTGGGATAACTGATATGGATGTGGAATACAATAGCTCACCCTCCAATTGTCATCTTCTTGAGCAAAGAAATGTCAAAACTTCTCTAATAAGGGGGGCATGACACAACTTTAGAATACCTCCCCTCCCTGTTCCCTAGAATCCTCTGTATCTTCTCAGGTTTCAGCCTCAGCTAGCTCAACCTCATCCAACTTCCAACTGTGGCTAGGCACGAAGGGTAGAATTCACCCCTGTGCTGAAGGCCAGCACAAGACCTATGAACCACTTATGTCCAGTGATCTTAGTTACTTGGTTATGTGATTAAGGCCTTGTGTCTGGCTTCTCTACAGGGGTGAATGTCACTCTATTACAGCAGACACTTATTTGTTCTTTACTCCTGAAGGAATTCTGCGCCACGGCATAATGCAGAATTTTGCAGAAATTAATATTGGGCAAGCAGAGTTTCCTTCCCTCCCCCACCCCCAGAAATGGGCTGCAGAGATGTTGGCCACCACTAGGGGCCGCTGGACCCAGCAGAGCCCAGCTCACAAATAGAAGGCAAGGCCAGGGAGAGGGGGAGGGAACTGGAGGGTTCCCAGCAGCTGCAATTCCCAGCATGCCCTGAAGGAAGGAAGTAGCAGTGCGCAGGAAACTCCATGCAAACCCAGGACCCAGCAATTTCTCTCTCTGAACCTCTGGGCTCTAGGATGACAGGGTCTCTAAGTGTCTGGGGGTGGGGGGTGGCGCGTGCAGCTGGCCTCTTGAGTATCTGGCCCTGGGCTCTGAAGGGGAGGGGGCAGAGAAGCAGGAACTGAATTGTCATAGGGATTTCATTAACTCTCTACACCTGGGGGATTTTGTGTGTGTGTGTCTTTATTGTTACAGCGATACTTGCTGATAAGTATTTTGAAATAAATTACCAAAATAATTGAGACTGGTGTGATTATATAGTGTTATTATGATAAATGAAAATTTGCAGAATTTTAAAATACTATGTGCAGAATTTTTAATTGTTTGGTGCAGAATTCCCCCAGGAATAGTTCTCATATTCCCATTTATGATGCATATTTCATTTTCAAACACCACCCGTAATGCCCTCAATATGAACTACGAAGATCAACCTTTAAAGAGACATTCAGCTATTTTTATTACTTTCTTTGGATACTGTCATTTCCCACTGGTTGAGGGTAAAAGTTTTTAATCAAGCATCAAATATAATGGCAGATACAACATAATGCAAAAACAATTTTGAATTGCACATGAGTTATTCCTTATATATTTCATATCATGTTTTAACCTTACTCCATTTGCTTTTCAGAGCTGTGGATAAGTTTAAATCCCAAGAGCACAGTAGAGTGGCCTACGGAAGGAAAAATACTCAAGGAATTTATAACCGATAAACAGAAAAAGCTTAAACCTGGCAAAGTCTTCAGACATATTAGATAAAGGACTTAGAAAACAGATGCTCCTTCTTCCTAGCAGCCAAGATCTTCTAATATCCCAACAACTTGTTAATCAACCAACACATGGTACCACTTTGCAAAGTTATACGGGTGTGTTTTGCTATTTACATGGTCTTTTACTAAGGAACTATTGTTAAAATCCAGCCATTGATGTGGAATCGTTTGATAGTCATTTTTCATTCCCACATTTTTAAATTTATCAGGAAATGAAGAAGTGACTAGAAAAGCCATTTTGATTTTTCAAAAGATTGAAAAGTCTGTCACACATTTAGATACTTATCAAAACCACATTTTCATAGAGCTTCATACAATGCGTGAATTTAATTAAATATATTTTTATAGGAATTAGGTGATTTTTTCACCACTCAAAAGTTGCTGAAAGTACATTAGAATTCACTTCAAAACTACAACATTAAAATGTTGCTAAGAGTTTTACTGTAACCAGATAAATTAATAGTTCAGGTCAAATATCCACAATCAAGGCAAAATTTTATGTAGCTGGGTAGATGGTGCCCCATCTTTGAATACACAATAGAGGCTACATACTAAACTATGCATTTTTTGGCTTGTACTCTAAAATAATGTAAAATAAATAGCTTTTTATTTCAAATATATTTTTATAAATGTGAATTTTGAACCATTGGACTACCTATTATCCATATGGTAGACCATACTGTCTCCTGAAGAGCCATTATAGTTCATCAGCAATATGATTCTTGTAACATTCACCTAGTGAAGAAAATCATTTTTTTTAATTAATCCTAGAAATGTATTTAAATGCTAAAATAGCACTGCTTATGCTGATCTTGCCTCCCTCAACCCTCTATCTGTATAATTTACTTACCATCCATCTGTTGGACCTTAATGGCTTTCGATATTGCTGTCCGACTTCAATATAGCTCTGTTCCACATCCATTTTGTTGTATCCATATACCGCACACTTAGTAGATGGCATAATCTCTCTCTAGGGTCTAAGGTAGCTCTTTCAGCTACATTTATTTTGTTTGTTCTGCCCAGTGACTAATGAAGTAGGAGGGAAAATGCTGAGATTTTTCATTTAAAAATCACTGTGAATAATTTTAGGGGTAGGAAAAATCACCACGATGGACACCCAACCGTGGCAAGCAGAGGGGTTTTAAGCTATTTTTTTAAATTGAAAGAGCCAGAGGCTTTCATATTTTTAATGAAATCTTAGTTTAGATGTAAAAGCACAAGAACAAATCCACACAGACACACCCCTAGAACCCCGACCAGGAGTATTCTATCTGCTACCCAAGATCCATAAACCTGGAAATCCTGGATGTCCCATCATCTCAGGCATTGGCACCCTGACAGCAGGATTGTCTGGCTATGTAGACTCCCTCCTCAGGCCCTATGCTACAAGCACTCCCAGCTATCTTCGAGACACCACTGACTTCCTGAGGAAACTACAAACCATTGGTGATCTTCCAGAAAACACCATCCTGGCCACTACGGATGTAGAAGCCCTCTACACCAACATTCCACGCAAAGATGGACTACAAGCAGACAGGCACAGTATCCCTGATAATGTCACAGCAAACCTGGTGGCTGAACTTTGTGACTTTGTCCTCACCCATAACTATTTCACATTTGGGGACAATGTATATCTTCAAATCAGCAGCACTGCTATGGGTACCCGCATGGCCCCACAGTATGCCAACATTTTTATGGCTCACTTAGAACAATGCTTCCTCAGCTCTCGTCCCCTAATGCCCCTATTCTACTTGCACTACATTGATCATAGAATCATAGAATATCAGGGTTGGAAGGGACCTCAGGACGTCATCTAGTCCAACCCCCTGCTCAAAGCAGGACCAATCCCCACTTAAATCATCCCAGCCAGGGCTTTGTCAAGCCTGACCTTAAAAACTTCTAAGGAAGGAGATTCTACCACCTCCCTAGGTAACGCATTCCAGTGTTTCACCCCCTCCTAGTGAAAAAATTTTTCCTAATATCCAACCTAAACCTCCCCCACTGCAACTTGAGACCATTACTCCTTGTCCTGTCCTCTTCTACCACTGAGAATGGTCTAGAACCATCCTCTTTGGAACCACCTCTCAGGTAGTTGAAAGCAGCTATCAAATCCCCCCTCATTGTTCTCTTCTGCAGACTAAACAATCCCAGTTCCCTCAGCCTCTTCTCATAAGTCATGTGTTCCAGACCCCTAATAATTTTTGTTGCCCTCCGCTGGACGTTTTCCAATTTTTCCACATTTTTCTTGTAGTGTGGGGCCCAAAACTGGGCACAGTACTCCAGATGAGGCCTCACCAATGTCGAATAGAGGAATGATCACGTCCCTCGATCTGCTCGCTATGCCCCTACTTATACATCCCAAAATGCTATTGGCTTTCTTGGCAACAAGGGCACACTCTTGATTCATATCCAGCTTCTCATCCACTGTCACCCCTAAGTCCTTTTCCACAGAACTGCTGCCTAGCCATTCGGTCCCTAGTCTGTAGCGGTCCATTGGATTCTTCCGTCCTAAGTGCAGGACCCTGCACTTATCCTTGTTGAACCTCACCAGATTTCTTTTGGCCCAATCCTCCAATTTGTCTAGGTCCCTCTGTATCCTATCCCTACCTGCCACCGTATCTACCACTCCTCCTAGTTTAGGATCATCCGCAAATTTACTGAGAGTGCAATCCACACCATCCTCCAGATCATTTATGAAGATATTGAACAAAACCAGCCCCAGGACCAACCCTTGGGGCACTCCACTTGACACCGGCTGCCAACTAGACATGGAGCCGTTGATCACTACCGAGTGAGCCCGACAATCTAGCCAACTTTCTACCCACCTTATAGTGCATTCATCCAGCCCACAGTTCTTTAACTTGCTGACAAGAATACTGTGGGAGACCGTGTCAAAAGCTTTGCTAAAGTCAAGAAACAATACATCCACTGCTTTCCCTTCATCCACAGAACCAGTAATCTCATCATAGAAGGCGATTAGATTAATCAGGCATGACCTTCCCTTGGTGAATCCATGCTGACTGTTCCTGATCACTTTCCTCTCGTGTAAGTGCTTCAGGATAGATTCCGTGAGGACCTGCTCCATGATTTTTCCGGGGACTGAGGTGAGGCTGACTGGCCTGTAGTTCCCAGAATCCTCCTTCTTCCTTTTTTTAAAGATTGGCACTACATTAGCCTTTTTCCAGTCATCCAGGACTTTCCCCATTCGCCACGAGTTTTCAAAGATAATGGCCAATGGCTCTGCAATCACAGCCGCCAATTCCTTTAGTACTCTTGGATGCAACGCATCCGGCCCCATGGACTTGTGCACGTCCAGCTTTTCTAAATAGTCCCTAACCACCTCTTTCTCCACAGAGGGCTGGCCACCTACTCCCCATGCTGTGTTGCCCAGCGCAGCAGTCTGGGAGCTGACCTTGTTCGTGAAGACAGAGGCAAAGAAAACATTGAGTACATTAGCTTTTTCCACATCCTCTGTCACTAGGTTGCCTCCCTCATTCAGTAAGGGGCCCACACTTTCCTTGGCTTTCTTCTTGTTGCCAACATACCTGAAGAAACCCTTCTTGTTACTCTTAACATCTCTTGCTAGCTGCAGCTCCAGGTGTGATTTGGCCCTCCTGATTTCATTCCTACATGCCCGAGCAATATTTTTATACTCTTCCCTGGTCATTTGTCCAATCTTCCACTTCTTGTAAGCTTCATCATCTGGACCCATGGAAAAGAAGCCCTTGAGGAATTCCACCATGATTTCAACAATTTCCATCCCACCATCAACCTCAGCCTGGTCCAGTCCACATAAGAGATCCACTTCCTGGACACTACGGTGCTAATAAGTGATGGTCACATAAACACCACCCTATACCGGAAATCTACTGACCGCTATTCTTACCTACATGCCTCCAGCTTTCATCCAGACCACACCACACGATCTATTGTCTACAGCCAAGCTCTACAATACCACCGCATTTGCTCCAACCCCTCAGACAGAGACAAACACCTACAAGATCTCTATCAAGCGTTCTTACAACTACAGTACCCACCTGCGGAAGTGAAGAAACAGATTGACAGAGCCAGAAGAGTACCCAGAAGTGACCTACTACAGGACAGGCCCAACAAAGAAAATAACAGAAAGCCACTAGCCATCACCTTCAGCCCCCAACTAAAACCTCTCCAACGCATCATCAAGGATCTACAACCTATCCTGAAGGATGACCCATCACTCTCACAGACCTTGGGAGACAGGCCAGGCCTTGCTTACAGACAGCCCCCCAACCTGAAGCAAATACTCACCAGCAACCACACACCACACAACAAAACCACTAACCCAGGAACCTATCCTTGCAACAAAGCCTGTTGCCAACTGTGTGCACGTATCTATTCAGGGGACACCACCATAGGGCCTAATCACATCAGCCACACTATCAGAGGCTTGTTCACCTGCACATCCACCAATGTGATATATGCCATCAATGTGCTAGCAATGCCCCTCTGCCATGTACATTGGCCAAACCGGACAGTCTCTACATAAAAGAATAAATGGACACAAATCAGACGTCAAGCATTATAACATTCAAAAACCAGTCGGAGAACACGTCAATCTCTTCGGTCACTCGATTACAGACCTAAAAGTGGCAATTCTTCAACAAAAAAACTTCAAAAACAGACTCCAACGAGATACTGCTGAATTGGAATTAATTTGCAAACTGGATACAATTAACTTAGGCTTGAATAAAGACTGGGAGTGGATGTGTCATTACACAAAGTAAAACTATTTCCCCATGTTTATTCCTCACCATGTCAACTGCTGGAAATGACCCACCTTAATTATCACTACAAAAGGTTTTCCCCCCACACACCTGGTCTCCTGCTGGCAATAGCTCACCTTACCTGATCACTCTTGTTACAGTGTGTATGGTAACACCCATTGTTTCATGTTCTCTGTGTACATAAATCTCCCCACTATATTTTCCACTGAATGCATCCGATGAAGTGAGCTGTAGCTCACGAAAACTTATGGTCAAATAAATTTGTTAGTCTCTAAGGTGCCACAAGTACTCCTTTTCTTTTAAAAGCAGAGAGATTCACCAGACCTTTCACTGAAGTGAGCACACACGTAGAAATTGCCATGCACCTGCCTCAATGGGTGGGAAACTTGATGGGCCCGATAGCAACTGGGACAGCCTCAGGGTCTAGCAACTCATTCGCTGGCTTGAGGAGTAAGGAAGTCCCCCTCTTTCATTAATTTAAGCCCTAGCCCAGGCCATGTGGGGCCTCTTTTTGCTCCATTCCAGCAGCCCCACCTTGTACGAATAGCCTCAGACTGCGTTCTGGAGATGCTGCACGTCTCACCAGTCGCCTGTTTTGGGGTCAGGAAGGAATTTTTGTTTCCCATAGGGGCCAAATTGGTGCAGGCCTGCACAGATTTTTGCCATCCTCACAGCATTTAATAATTAGTGATAGTACTTGGTAAGGATGTTAGTTTGTCACAACTTGCAGCTGGTTTCCAGTGCAGTTAAAAGCCATGGCTCCAGAAGTAAAAGACTTGAGATTTTAATGATGCTCCTTGTGCTCATGGGATAGGAGAAGACCTTGTGGCCTTCACAGGTTGAGGTCCCTCCGTTTAGTACCCTCTGTCCCCCCCATGGGATTTGTGAGTGGTAGGACTCAGAAGAATGAGCCGAGTCCTACGGGTAAGTTAAATAGAGTCCCCTCCAGTTATATTTATGGTAGGAGCCCCGTAACCTATGTAGTTGAACCAATTAAAATGCCTGGTACTTGAGTCTCTGGGTGATGGGGACGTAGCACTCCTCCCCTGTGTTAAGTTTAATAAATTTGTGGCCTGCCCCTTAAAATCCATTCCTCTGTTTGTTTTCATTTGCCACTGTCTACATCAACACCTCTAATGCTGGAAATTATTGGAAACCTTTTGCTATGGTAGAATCAATCCTATGTGTTAGTTCTCATTGAGGATTAAAATACGGAACAGATTTGACATTTTTTTAAAGTCATTTTTGAGTTATAAATGGACAACTTAATGTTAGAACAATTTTCAGAAGGTGAAAAACACCAACTTTTCAAAGTCTCATAATTGGGAAATAGCATGTCCAATTTAACTCTATTTTTAATTGTTTTTTGAGCCTAAACAAAAAGAAAAGAAAAGATGTTCTTTCCATTTAGAAGGTCAAAATAAAAAGGCTGGCTAATAACTATAATTACAGCATCACTGTTGGATTGTGTCTCCTTAATGTTAAAATAATAAACATTTTCTGCAAGATTATGAAATCTAAACAAGAGTTCTAATGTAGAAGTTCTCAAACCTCCCATAACATCAACAATATCTTAATAGAGTGAGAAAGAGTACGTCTGGCTACCTATTTGCAATCTCATAACATCCCTGTAGAATTACAGCAATTACTTATATGGAAAAGTAACATTAGGAAAATACTGGATATATTTTAAGTGGTCTTTAATTCATTATTTGTTTCATCTCCATTTTTCCATCTTTTCTGGTGCACTCAGTTGGAAAAAAGGGGAATGAGCCAGCACATGGGACCAGCACATGGGACCAGCCTGTTCTCCACGGACATCCAGCAAATCCTCCACAAACTTCAGTGTGCAAGCTTCCGCTCTAATGCATCCCAGTTTTGAAACAGCAGTACAAATGAAATTAAAACATTACTAAGTATTTTTAAAATCACAGCAAACTTATTTTAGATGATAAAACTGTTGGTGCAGTAACCTTGTTTTACACCCACCTATAATAGGATGGCAGGTTTTGGAAAGTACACTTCAGTCATCCTGATGCTAGGTGGTTGTGTAACCCGCAATGGGTGTGGTGTTCTTTCCCACCTAGTGGCATCGAGACCACTTAGAGAGAGTTAAATGAGTCTCCTCTATAGCCTTGGTTAAGAGCCAGTTGGCTCCAGAGGCCCATGGTTCGATCCCACCTGCCAACAACTGGGGTCTGTCAGTGTTACACTTGCAACCCTGTATAGAGAGGTAGAAGTATTTTGCAGACAAACTCTGGTGTTAGTTCAGGTGTGTAAGTCCAAACAGCACCAATCTTGGAGAATAAAAGGGAAGCTTAACAAAGAGAAGGTTAAGGAGTGACCTGATCAATCTATAAGTATCTACATGGGGAACAAATATTTGATAATGGGCTCCTGTCTAGCAGACAAAAGTCTAATAAGAGCTTATGACTGGAAGTGGAAGCTAGACAAATACAGACTGGAAATATGGTGTAAATTTTTAACAGTGAGAGTAAATAACCATTGGAACCAAGAGTCCCGGTGGATTCTCTATCACTGGCAATTTTCAAATCAAGATTGGATGTTTTTCCAAATGACATGCTCTAGGAATTATTTAGGGGAAGTTCTATAGCCTTCGTTATACAGGAGGTCACACTAGATGATCAGAATGGACCTTTCTGGCCTTGGAATCTGTGAATATATGCAGGGGTTCTCAGGACAAATTTTTTGGTGGCCTCCGAGAGCGGCCACCAATTCTTGCTGGTGGCCGCTCTTGCACTTTTTCCTAAAACACTAAATCAGCTTTAGGAAAAACAAATAAATATGCACATACACATGTCCAAATCATAATTTATTTATTGCTGGCTAGTAAGTCCATTGTGAAAAGTGGTATTAACAAAAATACAAGTATCACTTTTCACAGCAGACTTACTCAGCCCTGGCAAGCCTAGGGACAAATTAAGCTCCGGATGGGGGATTGGGGGAGGCAGCAGAGGCCAGGGACGATGAGGATGGGTGGGTGGGGAACTAGGGAAGCAGCAGGGGACTGGAGCCTGAAGCCCCATGGCCAGGAGATGGGGCCTGGGGATGGAGCCCAAAGCCATGTTGCTGGAGCCTGGAACCTATCACCATGCAGCTGGAGCCTGAGGATGGAGCCTGAAGCCCCATGGCCAGAGCCTGCCACCTTGCCACCCCAAGGCTGAACCCCAAAGCCTGAACCCCACCGCCCCTGGGAAGATGGGGAAATCATGGGCTTCCTGCTCCTCCAGTGTTGTTCCCCAGGTGTCTCCAGAGGAGTGGGGGTGGGGCGGTGCATCCAGGAGCAACAGGAGGGGAGGGGCCGCTACTTTACCCCCTTTCCACAATCACAGCCCAGGAGGCTGTGGCTGCAAGAAAAGCCCCTGGTGGCCACATGCGGCCACGGTGGCTGCATTTGAGAAGCATTCATATAGCAACGAAGTATAATAATCCCTTCTTAGTAAAATGATTGGTTCCCATCTAAAGAAATTCCGTCATAAATCTTGTTCAATGTCCACATGAATGAACCTGTATCTGTCTAATAAATATAGCACAAATAGTCACTGACATTGGCACACATGCTACAGCAGCCTTTCAAAGCAGCTGTTTGATGTGCAAGATTAAAAAAAAGTCTTGTCAGTCATGCTTGGTTTTAGTTTACTTTGTGGTGGGAGGGGAGAAGAGAGAACTCCATTTGCTGGCTAACACATGCGAACAGTGATAAATGTCAGAGGGCAGCACACTGGCACATAAGAGCAGCTTCAATGTGTAAAATAAACACTGGCAGCTTGAAGACAATGTCAGAGGATGTTTTGATAAATTACCTGGCCTAGTTTGTTTTTTCAATCTCACTTTTTCTTATTTATTTATTCTGCTGCAACCAGAAAAGACAAAAAGATCCCCACACTCACAAAACCTTGGCACTTTCAAAATTGCAGCGAACTTATACCTCCCAGAATTTAAACTCTTTGTGGCAGACTGTGTGTGTGTGTGCGTGTGCATGTCCATTTGTGTGTAAAAGAGAGAGAGAAAGAGAAAACTTAATGACAAAGCCACAGGGATGAAAGAAAATGTCATACTGACAGGCAAGGAGGAATGCAGAACTGACTGCATGGGATTTTAGACCTGTTCTGATTTTTACCAAAGCTGTTTACCTGCTCACACTGAAAACAGTACAAATTGCTTATGCCATTAGGACAGATATTTCTGAATAAGGTCAACAATTATTTATTCATTTATCATCTTGCTAGTTTTCAATTAAGCTAAGAGAAAAGTATAGCTATGTGAACACTAACTTTAATAAGGTCTCATCCAATCAGTTACCCTGGGCTTGCTTAGAGGGATGGGTATATTGCACTAATTCTTTAACAGATATTTGAACATAACCATCTGACTCACCCAGGCACCCAAAAAGAATCTGAACAATCTAAGAAGAATGTGGATGTTCTAGGTGCAGAGTAGTGATATTACCGGTCTCCTTTCATCCTGGCTCCTGGATGCTGAAGCATATTCCAAATGTCTCAGCCAAGCACCTAGGCAGCCCGTCTTGATGTTTTACATTAAAAAATGCAGTTCATGTGCAATAGGTGTATTTTTTCATAAAATGTTACACCATTCGCAGATCCCCAAACTGTTTTTCTACTGAGTTCACTGTAATTATACACAGGATTTGTCACACCCTTGTCCCCCAAGAAAGCAGATAAATCATTTTAGATTTACAGCTCAGGCTGCTTAATTTGCAGATAAAATCAAGCTGCACAGAATCAAAAGCTACATACTGAACTGTTAATTTACTTAACTATCATCCTTCTCCAACAAATCCTTCTCCCCCAGCTATCAGCAAGAAAAAGTGAATTTCCTCCTTTTTAGACTATTCTTGACATGGACTTCAATAACTCTTCCTTTTCAAGTTAGCCTTCAACAGCAACAGGAAGCTAGTTTCAACCCTACACTCATCCACAGGCAGGAACGATACACACACACACGTACGTTTTTGGCTGCAGCTTCTTTACAAGTCAGCATAGCAACAGAACTTAAGAAAGAAGATCTCTGAGCTTTGAACAAACAGTTTCCAAAACACTTTACAACTGCAGAAGCATGAAGTTATGGCATAGTGCTCACTCTTCTTTCCTCTCAGGTCCAGAAAAGGTCTTTGTTGAGATCAGTTTTAATGAGGAAGTCAGTCTTCCCTGACCTGTGGATGCATACAACTGCACTCTTATAAATCATTCCTGATAAATAATCCAGCAACAGTTTATGGAGGGTAATAAGGGAGAGATTGCCTCACCTCCAGAATGTTAATTAAACATTAAATTAAGCCAAAATAGCTGCATCTACACTCTGTCAGCTAAAGCCTCCCACTATTGTATGAGCAACAGTGGTTAATAAACAAAGGACTCGGGTGTTTTTACCTCTGTGTACTAACCCTGCTCAAAGAAGGTCTCACTGCAGGGCAAAGCAGGAAAATATATTCCACAACCCTATTAACAGCTGGCTTTAAAATCTGAACTACACAGTCGAGAGTAGCCTTGATTTTAAGAATGCAGTGATGTGGAAACCCAGTCAATCTCTAAACAATCTACTGGACTCTTTACTGTGGGCAATATTCATCTTTATGTCTGAGCATACACAACTGTCCAGCTCTACAGGAAAACGTTTAACATTTCACATGAACTGGCAATTCATTGTGTCTAGTAACAGAAAAATAGTGGTGTCCCCCTACAAGCAATGCACATAATGATCAGCATTTTATTCTCTCTCGCCCCATTCCTCTAAATCCTCTCCTGTGTTAAAAGATGAAGGGAGCTCTGTAGGAACAAATGTCCATGAGGATCTTCTAATGGAGATGCCCCCACATTATATGGTAACTTCTCTTGTTCCCTAGCAGAGAGAGCCACAGGGCACATTTGCAAATCTGGTGTAACCCAGGAGATGGGCGAGACCATGGTCATTTGTGGAGAGGCTCTGTATCTCTGCCCTGGTATTCGCCTTTTCCAGCTCCACTAGAGCTGTGCTATGAGGGAATCAGGCCCAGCCTATATGGACCAATACATACCTTTTTTCCCCAGGGATTTTCTGCAATGTTTATCCCCCTCTGGCCTGAGCACTCCCCCTGCTACCTCTATCTTTTTCATCTCTTTCCTATGGGCATGGACCTGAGAAACATAGAGGGGCACCCAGGAGATGGGAGGGCAGATGAAGTGCCACAGCAGTAAGGAATCCATGGGGAGAAGGAGGGCACCACCTGCGAAGACAACCCTCCATATATAGATCTGTGACAGTTTGACCCACTGAACTCTAAGATACTTTGAGAACAAGCTAAATTGAAGTTGATCCCTGAATCAAAGCTTCATTCTAACAATTACTTCTTAAAATGGAAAAATGCAGAGTATATAGGCAGATGCTCACCAAGCACAGAGGCAGTGATAAACTAGAAACAGAAACATAGAGAAACAAGATATACAGGCAACCCAGAAAGAACGGCATTATCATCAATGTGACGAAGGAGAGAGAGTTGCAATTAAAAGATACTTTTTACACCATTGGGGAAAATATGAAGAAATACAGGAAAGATTCTTCCTCAAATTATCTGGCAAAATAAGAAATCTTCCACTAAAGAGCAAGGAAATAAAACTGAGCATACTTCTAGGCAAAACAAAGAGACAGCAGAAATGACTTGACAATGTGTGACAACCAGCTATCTGTTTTGCATGAATGTTACTACCAGAGGGACTCAAAGTACAAACATTCATGATACACTGAAGCCTTATCCTGGGCTGATACTTGATTGTACTTTATTTAACATTGGCAACACTTGTATCTCTCATAATCTCAATAAAATGTGGTACACATGAATTCAGATTATGACTGTTATTTCATCTGAGAAAAAGAGGTTACACCTCGGGCTAATTTGATTTCCATACTAAAATCAAGGATTTTCTAAATATTGTGATAAATGCCAACACATCTAAATCTAAGATATAGGCTGCACCTAAAATCCTATATAAAAACTGCAATTTAAAGCAGTGACAATATATTTCAATTATGTCCTTTACTAGACCCTGGCTCTACCAATCTTCTGAACTGTGCCATTAAGGTACATCAAAGGATTTATGTATTTATTTATTAATAAAAGTCATAAATAAATAAAGGGGATGTGTTCTTAGCAAGTTACCAGAAACTTAAACAGACCCATTTAGTATAATATGGGGTTTTCTGCTGTCAATAAGAAATATTCACTGAAGTCTCATAGTATTAAAGACACACTTAGATAAAGAACAAGAAAAACAGCAAAAAAGATATAAGGGCCAATGGCCAAGAAAACCTATTTTATAGTATTTACAATGCTTTTTTAGCCAGTGAGGTAAACAGAATAGAATTCTTACCTAATGGAAGACAGACTGCTACTTTCTCTGTCAGAAAGTTTACCAGTTGTTTATCTAGGAAGCAGAGGGAGAGGGGCGCGGGAAAGAGAAGGAGTTACTATACCCCGATATGGAATTATTCTTTGAAGAAGTAATTCTGCAGTCTACAAGAAACCTCAAACACTTTCACAAGTATCCTGTGCAGATTCATGTACTGTACAGGAAATGTGTAAGTATCATCGTAACGACCTACATCTATTTCAGTACATTTCAATTAATTCTTTTCTTACCTAAATGTTAATCTTCTGATAGCAGTTCATTTTTTACACTTCTGGTTTCCATCCTCCTTACAACATGCACAGCAGTATATTTATACAGCACCAAAATCTATATTTTAGACAACATGTGCTTACATATTTTATAGCATAACACAAGCAGTACTTAGATTTTGACTGTGAACCAGAGGACATACATACTGAGTGCACAGATAAGGATTCAGTATTCTACAATCTTTATGATGTCAATCGCAAGGGTCATTATCCTGGCTAAGTATACATACTCATTATTATTATTTGCTATTTGTTTATGGCAACACTCACAATGTGCTTTCTATACATTCAAGAAGGGATGGTGTCTGCTCCAAAGAGCTCCTGTCTCATACCAGACAGAGGAAGGTGGAAGGGAACAACAGGAAAGTTTTACACACATCAACTCAATTCATTGCAAATTGAATAGCAGCAATGGGTCTTTAAAAGGGATTGCTTAAATGTAGACAAAATACAGCCCTTTCAGGCAGATGAGTTCAAGGAGCTACCTTGCAAAAGAGAGCGCATGGGCGAAACTGACAAAGGGGAGGACAAGCCTGAGAACATGGGCAGACCAGTGAGGGGGAGAATGATGTAAAGCTTGACAAGGGAGGTTACAGAGAAAAGAGCTGAGACTTGTAGAGCTTTGAAGGCAGTAACAAGAAACATAGAGAACAGTGGATGGAGGAGTCAATGGAGGGATTCTGGGTGGGCAGTGACATGATCTAATTGATGGGAAAGGAAGATGTCCTGAAGATAAACATAAAGCTTAGGTCACAATTAGAACTGCACCACAAATGGAGTTTCCAATCCAGACTTCTTCGAATTTGGGGTGAAGCTTCATGAATTCCCTAATCTGACCCCGACTGTATTGTTTCAGTTTTATGATGGATTCAAAATCTGAGAGGGTTCATTTTTGATAATGCTTTGTATAATAATTGCCATTTGTTTCCAGCAGTGCCCACAATGCTTTAGACATCTTACAAACACAGAAGGAGGTACATCTGCTGCGCTGAAAAGCTGACAGTCCAAAAAATCAAAACAGAGCAAGCGATAAACATAATGATAAACATAAATGAGAAAAACATAAAAGTAACATGGTCAGTTAGGGACTTGCCATGTTCTAATAATAAACAATGTATCATTTTAATATGAAGATTATTTTATATATATTTCTCCCTGAGTATCCAACAACCTCAGTGAAATCAACCAGTTAGCTACCTGTAGGAGGCACAGTAGAAATGGGTCTTCAGGCAGGACTTGAATGCAGAAGAAAAGCGGTTCAACACAGATGTTCACAAGGATGTTCCATGTGATGAGGGAGGCATAGAAGATAGCCAAAATCTCCCAAGGTGTCCATTATTTAGTGCCAAAATTTCACAGGAGCTGTACAACCTGATTTGGGCTCAGACCCCCAAACCTATCCTTAACCTATTATGAATCTGAACCTCACTTCCTCATCCCATTGCTACTATTTATTCTATAGCACAATGGATCTGCATAGCATTTTATGGACAAAGTAAAGTGACAGGCCCCAGCCCAGAGAAGCTTACAATCAATACTAGGGCCTGCTCCTACTGTAGTAAATGGAAGTTTTTCCATTGACTTCAAAGAGAGCACGATCAAGGACTAATTTAAACTGAGGACACTGAGGATGGGCAAAAAAATGTGTGCGGGGGGGAGAGGGGAGGGAGCAGGAAGAGGATGGAAAAAAGGAAAGAAGTCACAGTAGAAGAGAGTTACAGTGAAAGTGTAACAAAGAAGTATGCCTCTGTGATGTACACAAATTGTTGGGAGAATATTTTAAATAATATGAGTATTTTAACATAATATATATTATATTAAAGGTTTGAAAGGAACAAAGACAGGCAGGAGTGGGAGGGGGAGTTAGTGGTAAAAGGCTGATCACCTGTGAGCTGTAGGTGTAGAAATTATCACTGTCACTTTAAGAGTAGATATAAGTCATGCAGGTATAGGATGAAAAAAGTAGGGGACCCTGGATTCTTGAGGCACACTAGCAAAGTGGAAAAGGAGCAGGCACAGCCCCTGAGGGAGCAGAAGCTGTGTCTGGAGCAGCAGGAGGCAATGAGTCTAAGTAGAGAACTTAAAAATCCCAGGAACCATTTGGAAAGGGATAGATAAGACAGAACATAACATAATACCACTATATAAATCTATGGTATGCCCACACCTTAAATACTGACAGAGAAGGGCAACAAAAATTATTAGGGATATGAAACGGCTTCCATATAAAGAGAGATTAAAAAGACTGGGATTGTTTAGCTTGGAAAAAGAGATGATAGAGGTCTATAAAATCTTGAATGGTGTGGAGAAAGTAAATAAGGAAGTGTTATTTACCACTTCACATAACACAAGAACTAGGGGTCAGCCAATTAAATTAATAGGCAGCAGGTTTAAAATAAACATAAGGAAGTACTTCTTCACACAACACAGTCAACATGTTGAACTCGTTGCCAGGGGATGCTGTGACAGCCAAAAGCATAACTGGGTTCAAAAAAGAATTAGATAATTTTATGGAGGATAGGTCCATCAATGGCTATTGGCCAAGATGGTCATGGATGCAACCCTGTGCTCTGGGTGTCCCGAAACCTTTGACTGCTAGAAGCTGGGACTGGATGACAGAGGATTCATCACTTGATAAATTGCCCTGTTCACCCACGCTCAAGCATCTGGCACTGGCCACTGCTGGAAGAGAGGATACTGGGCTAGATGGACCATTGGTCTGACCCAGAATGGCCATTCTTATGTTCTAAAGAAAGAGAAGAATGAGTCTAGTAGTAATTAAAATACTATATTATATTCTCAGATATACTAGGCATGTTGGAGATTAGAATTTAGTCTCCTACAGTAAAATTCTCTCTAAACCCCCATGCCTTCATAATATGCAGTGACAGGCACTCTTCTTTGCAGTTTCAGATGAAGGTCTACAAACTGAATTGGCAACATGCCTAAACGATCTTCTCTACTCTGCTGGAAAAGTAATCCCCTGGTGAAGCACAGCGGCACAAAAGTGTGGAAAGTTTGCACTGTTGCTGCCAGTGTGATAATGGTTCTGTGACAGTTAACCTCCAGTACTATTAATCTAATATCTTGTGAGACCACTAACATTAACTCTGAAAACATATGGGTCTGATCACGTTGTCTTTTTCCCTTTTTTTGTGTGCTCTACAATATTGATAATGTACTTCCATACTGGGCAATAATTTATCATCAGGGTTTTAGAAGAATAACAAAGGGAAGAAACAAATTCAGAGCCCTAGGAGGAGCAAAAGGCAAGTAGTCAGGCACTAAGGAAAAAGGAACCACAAAAATCTAAAAATAGAGGGTCCAGTAGGAAGTTCCTGTGGAGAGATTTGATCTGCTATTGTGTTCAGATCCTGGCATTACAAGTGAAGGTCTAGAAGAAGTCATCATCTTTAATACATCATCTCCTTCCTACTGTTCCTTAAAGCAAAGAAGCTGATTAAACATCCTGCCACACTCTGGTAACCCTAACAGTACATTTTTTCATTTCACACTGTAAAAGGTCAGTTACATGTTAAATTGCTCTTCTCTTTGTGAATTTACAAAACTCAGTAACAGTTGCACTTTTGGTCTTTTCAACAAACCATGAAAGCATTAAAATGTAGCATCAGACAACCAGTTACACACACACACACACGTTAGAAACAAATATTTGCCGCTCTTTAAAGAGCTTGACTTTTACATTAATTTAGTTAAGCGGCAGTTCTTCACATCTCCACACCTTTTCTTAATTTACACCCACATGGACATGAATGGAGGTGAGATCCTATTATAAATATTTAACCTGTCTTGATCTCACAGCTTTGTTAAATAGTATAAAGAGCAGATGACTTAGACAGGGATCTTAGTGATACAGTGCTACATTTCCTTCAAAATGTAATTTTAAATTTGTTTGTTGAAAAAAGTATAGGGCTTTTAAATGGAAAGATTGAAAACAATATAAATCTGAAAGCATTAAGAATTTAACTTCTATTAGCATTTATTTTCCTCTTAGAGCCAATGTTGCTCCAAACACACACATTTGTAAGCACCTAAATTACCAACTGGAAAGAAACCATTTATAAGCCGCTGCCAAGTTAAACATGCAAAAAATATATACTTTTTTTTTTTTTTTTTTTTTACATTTTATGAGAGATAAAAGTGCCAACAACTAAATACTGTAGGATCTCTGCTGCAGTGCAGTTTGTGAGATCCCTGGCACTGCTTGGTGGGCTCTTTACAGACTTTTCTGCAATTTTCTATTAAGTAGTAGTTCGACCTCATGGGGATGTTGGGGCTAGGTCATTTGTGGGTTCACATGACTCATCTGCTGGAAATAAATGGGACCCAGGCAACTCTGCAAACTCCCAGTGCAGACAGTGTGGTCCAGTGGATAGAGTACTGGACCGGAGAGTCAAGGGACCTATGCTTTATTCCTAGCTACACTACCCTCAGCAATTCACTTCAACTCACTGTCTCTCAGTTTCCCTATCTGTAAAAAGAAGGTAATTATCCTTTACCCTGCATTGTGATATATTTTGAGATGTACAGATGATCCGCACCGAGTATCATTACTTTTCGTTGTCCATCACAACTCATACACTTCACATTCAGTGACTGTGTGTGTGTGTGTGTGTGTGTGTGTGTGTGTATATTAGACATTACCTGAAACCTTGCTTTTTCTAAAATGTTTTTAACCAATTGTGGAAACTAGGGCTGTAGATTAATCGCAGTTAACTCACGTGATTAACTCAAAAAAATTAATCAAGATTAATCACACTTTTAATTGCACTGTTAAATAATAGAATACCAATTGAAATTTATTAATTATTTTTGGATTTTTTTTACATTTTCAAATATATTGATTTCAATTACAACACAGAATGCAATGGTAAGTCCTCACTTTGTATTATTATTTTTATTACAAATACTTGCACTGTAAAATGATAAACAAAAATAGTATTTTTCAATTCACCTCATACAAGTACTGAAGTGCAATTTCTTTATCGTTAAAGTGCAACTTACAAATGTAGATTTTTTTGTTACCTAACTGCACTCAAAAAACAAAAAAAATATAAAACTTCACAGTCTACGAGTCCACTCAGTCCTACTACTTGTTCAGCCAATCGCTCAGACAAACAAGTTTGCTTACATTTATGGGAAATAATGCTGCCCTCTTCTTATTTACAATGTCACCTGAAACTGAGAACAGGCATTTGCATGACACTTTTGTATCCGGCATTACAAGGTATTTATGTGCCAGATATGCTAAACATTTGTATGTTCCCTCATGCTTTGGCCACCATTCCAGAGGACATGCTTCCATACTGATGATGCTCATTAAAAAAAAAAAGTGTTAATTACATTTGTGACTGAATTCCTTGGTGAAGAATTCTGTGTCTCCTGCTCTGTTTTACCCTCATTCTGCCATATATTTCATGTTATAGCAATCTCAGATGATGACCCAGCACATGTTGTTCATTTTAAGAACACTTTCACTGCAGATCTGACAAAACGCAAAGAAGGTACCAATGTGAGATTTCTAAAGGTAGCTACAGCACTCGACCCAAGGTATAAGAATCTGAAGTGCCGTCCGAAATCTGAGAGGGATGAGGTGTGGAGCATGTTTTCAGAAGTCTTAAAAGAGCAACACTCCGATGTGGAAACTACAGAACCCGAACCACCAAAAAAGAAAAACAACCAGATGGTGGCATCTGACTCAGCTCATGAAAATGAACATGCGTCAGTCACCACAGCTTTGGATCGTTATCGAGCAGAACCTGTCATTGGCATGGACGCACGTCCTCGGAAAGGTGGTTGAAGCACGAAGGAACATATGAATCTTTAGCGCATCTGGCACCCAACAATGACATGCAAACACCCATTGTCACTTCCAGATGACATTGTAAACAAGAAGTGGACAGCACTGTCTCCTGCAAATGTAAACAAACTTGTTTGTCTGAGCAATTGCTTGAACAATAAGTAAGACTGAGTGGACTTGTAGGCACTAAAGTTTTACATTGTTTTATTTTTGACAGCAGTTATTTTTTTGTACATAATTCTACATTTGACAGGTTTCAGATGTATCCGATGAAGTGAGCTGTAGCTCACGAAAGCTTATGCTCAAATAAATTGGTTAGTCTCTAAGGTGCCACAAGTCCTCCTTTTCTTTTTGCCAATTCTACATTTGTAAATTCCACTTTTATGATAAAGAGATCACACTATATTATTTGTATTAGGTGAATTGAAAAATAATATTTCTTTTCATCCAAAATAGTTAAATAAATGGTGTTCTATTTTTCTTTAACAGTGCGATTAATCACGATTAATTTTTTTAATCGCTTGACAGCCCTAGTGGAAACACCTGCATTTTCAGATGATCATGCTGGGATGTAGTCAGAGTACATTTCAAGGAGGAAGATAAATAATAAATAGAAAAATACAACTCCATGTTCCCTCCTGCCTTTGCTGATAGAAAGCCCACTATCTATCTGGCAACAGTTCAGAGCACTTTGACTGAAACTGCTCCCAATGAAATTAGAGTTTTGTCATAATTTTCAATGGGAAGATGTTCAAGAAATGGACCTACTGCCTCAGGCCTCATGTCTGTTCCTCCCACATTCCACAGGTAGGAAGAAGTTAGCAGGCCCCTCCGTAAACCATAGCTCCGCAGCCCCTCCGCAGGCCATAAAGTTAGCAGGCCCCTCCGTAAACCATAGCTCCCCTCCGCAGGCCATAGCCTCTCCCACCTTTCCTAAGGATTCCTTTAGTGTACAAGACTCCTCAGTTGGTGCAGGGTAGGTAGTCCTTGATGCAGACCCTGGGGAGAAGGGGCATGTTGAGGTTTAGGCCAAACAAAGTGGGGGCATGGCCAGACCACAATTCCTAATGGTGGAATGGCCATTTGAGGATCAAAATAACCAGGCAAAACTTAGAGCAGTCCCAAGGCTGCCTTAAGTTGCTCTGAGGGCTGTAGCAGCTGGCACTGCAGCAGGCACCCAGCCCATGTCAGCCGCATTGAGCAAAGTGACGCTTCCTTCACTGAAAACTGTCAACTTGGAGAGCATAAGCCTGCAAGGATTCTGTAGCTCTGCTTGATGTTTTAGTAATAGGGAGGGAGGGAGAGAAAGGTTTAACCACACATTCCTTTGGAAAACTCTGAAATGATAAATTTGAGAAAATATATTTCTATATATTATATCAGAAAATTAAGCAATCATTTTCCTGCTCTTTTGGGTTTGTGGCAATATTAATCTGCTTTGAGTTAGAGCAGTTCAATGTAAGTGTTATTTGATGTTGCCCCTGGAGGAGACACTACGAAAAGCTCTAGAGTTAATGTTTGAGCTTTCTTGCAATAATACACATAAGCATCCATTAAGTGTGCAGCAGTGATGGCCGGCAGCAAAAACCCAATACAACTATGGATTTACCTCTGCTTTCCTTTAGGTAGAGCTGGAGGGCTGGGACACTTGGCCAGTATGTACAGTTCTCCCTGGCTTATGAATTTGAAAATGTTAACATAAAGTAAACCTATCTATATTCATTTCTCAATTACTTTGGTCTGTTGAACAGGGAAGATGGTAAGACAGGGATTGATGATTAGGACATCTATGTTAACAATTTCCAGCACATTTTTATTTATTACTACTCAGCTCATGCCATTATAGGGATTTTTTTTTATTTTATATTTTACTGTCAGTTTGTACTCTGAAATGCTTGGTTCTTTACTAGCTGTTTTATTAATAAATAAATAAATAAATAAATAAAATGCAAAGGATCTGACACAACAGTCCTGACTCAGGTCTGCAGACGGTGCATTTTTGACTGTTTACATTTAATCTGTCCCATCTTGTCTCCTGTCTATGTTGATTTAGTGGTATTCAGGCCCAAAGGCAGGAGCACAACCTTCCCAAATTGGCAGTAGGTATTGAAGGACTAGGTGGACTCGTTTTCATTAATGTTAGAAATCATCCAGGCTTAAGTCACATAGCCCATGTCATCTCCATCCTGTCCAATACACAGTCATCTTACTTGGTCCACCCCTGGTCCTTGGAAGAGATATGTTTGAAAAGGTCTGTTCACATGCCAAAATACATCAGTTTGAAATATATCAACATAAAGTCCACTTTTATGGTCGCACTTCCCTAACAAACTGGTCCAAGAGAAAATCCTAGACCAGTGAGCTCAGGATTACTGTATACGTCGGTGATAATGTCTTCCTATTGTTTCCCATTACTTTCTAACTGTAAATACAGAATACAGAAAACATTTAATCTCAATTCAAACTAAGTGTTTACTATTCCCTAGCATTAGGAAGTGCCCAACCCCCTGAAGACTTCAAACTAGAAATTGTCAAACATTGTAATAATAATGATAAGTACAGAACGCTATATTTGTAAGTCATTTTCAAATAGAAGCAATCTAAAACATGTATAATATCCTATGCTTTTCATAGAATCATAGCATATTTGGGTTGGAAGAGACCTCAGGAGGTCATCTAGTCCAATCCCCTGCTCAAAGCAGGACCAACACCAACTAAATCATCCCAGCCAAGGCATTGTCAAGCCAGGCCTTAAAAACCTCTAAGGAAGGAGATTCCACCACCTTCCTAGATAACCCATCCCAGTGCTTCACCACCCTCCTAGTAAACTAGCACTTCCTAATATCCAACCTAGACCTCCCCCACTGCAACTTGAGACCATTGCTTCTTGTTCTGTCATCTGCCACCACTGAGAACAGCCTAGCTCCATCCTCTTTGGAACCCCCCTTCTGGTAACTGAAAGCTGCTATCAAATCTCCCCTCACTCTTCTCTTCTGCAGACTAAATAACCCGAGTTCCCTCAGCCTCTCCTCGTAAGTCATGTGCCCCAGCCCCCTAGTCATTTTCATTGCCCTCCGCTGGACTCTCTCCAAATTGTCCACATCCCGAAACTGGACACAATACTCACAATTTTTTTCTGAATACGCCCCACAGAAATGCAGTGACCTCTGGGTTGCAATGTGGCCGCTGTTCTGTGCTAGATTCACTGTACACAGGTTTTTAGGAAGGGAAATTAATAATAATAATAAATAATTGTTATATAGCACTTTTCATTAGTAGAGCTCAATGCACTTTACAAAGCGGTTCATTATCATTATCCCCATGTTAAAGAGGCAAAGTGAAGTGAAGTGACTTGCCCAAGGTCACCTAGCAGACCAGAGGCAGAGCAGCCATGTGAAACCACAGGGGGATTTATTCGCTCTCTCTCTCTCTCACACACACACACACACACACACCCCGTATGCAACCATGTAATTACCCAGACTGGAATTAGGCCAGGAAACCAGCATTAAAGTACCATGGGAACTTTAATGAGGAGTGGTGAGGGACTCTGTTTAAGTCTGACACAAAAGGCAACTGTAGTTAAAGCAATACTATTGAATGTACAACATAGGTTAGCTAAAAAAAAGTGCAATATATGGAAGCAAAAAATTCTACTATTAGGCCCTATTTGGAGCCTCTTACCCTGGCTCATCCTGGAGTTCAAGTCCTGATAATCAATGTGCTTGAAGCTCATCCTAGTGGATAATAGAAAATTCTGCTCCATTTCCTCTGGGACTTCATGCTCATTAGTCACAGCATACCAATTAAAAGCTTTGTTAGAAAACCAGAGGAATGTGACATAGCACATGTACAGACCAGGAAGCTTCTTTCACATATAACATGGATGAATGGCTTTGTATGGAACGCCGAGCATCACATTAGTAGGTCGTGTGCATCAGCATGCAAGATCAACAAAAGAAGCACAAGAATTTTTAAGTCAGCACTCTTAGTGAGCAACTGTTCTAAATTCTGACTGATAAGAATTCAAATATTTTCCGCAGTCAACATCTTCCTTCTCGCCAAAGCAATGTTAAAGAAAACTTTAAAAAAAAATGCATTCTTATGCACATTGTCACTCATGTGATAATCCTCTAAAATTATTAAACATGACCTCTGGCTATTGACCAGATTCTTTTCTTAGCCATCAGAGGTGAAGTTGGGGTTAATGTCCCGGCAAACTGCTTATGAACTAGAACAACAACTATTTTCAAAAGGGATTATTGCCATTATAAACCACTGTCAAGTGTTTGTAACAGCAATTCTTAACTAAGAAAATAACAGGACTCAGCGTCTGTGCTCAGATCATGCAGCTAACAACTGACTCTGCCTCAATCAAAACACAGAATGGAAGACAACACACACGCAGATTTATTTTTGTAATGATTTGTGTTTGAGATCTAAACTAAAATATTTAATGTAAGACTTTAAAAATAACCATTGGCAACAGCTGCCAAAAAATTTACATTACATTTTTATGAACCCGTGGATTTTATTTCAGCATTTCCCTATAGTAAATCAGTTGCTTCCAGAGAGGTCTTAGGGTTAACATCTCTTATTGGCAATGTGCTATAAACCTTAGTGGAGGCAATAAACTCCACCTTTCAGCTTATATTTTCATTTCTACAATTCAGAGGCAGGATAATGGTGCTGTTTTGCATATTTTTATACTACAGACAGAATATTTTGTAAAATATTCCGTATGTGACAGATATCATCACAAATTATGCTCCTACACCTTGAGAGGTGCATCACAGAAATATGCACAGAATAGAAGCTGATTTTGTAGCATGAGAGGGCCTTCACACCTCTGGGGAGGGTGCAGGCAGAAAGGCTGCGCAGGGGACTCTTAGAGCTGGCTAGCGTCTAAGGAGGGTGTTGGGATTGGCAGGGGCAGGGCTCCTGGATCCACAAAACTTCCACACACAAGCTCTGGAATGGTGATGACTGCTATTCTAATCTGTTGGTTTTAAACAGGAGGCTGTAAACAGGTTTTGCTACCTCACAGCCTGCCTGAAGAATGGGGCAAAAATTCATTCCCTGCTCCAATCTTGACAGGATCCCACACTTCGAGTATGGTGCAAGTTTCACTCTTTGACTGCACTTCTCATAATCAATGCTTAACCTAGCAGCAAATTCAATCGGAACAGTGACTCTGTAGGTTAATGCAGTAGCCATTGTGTTTTCAGCAGTAGGCCACAAAGAGCCTTGGTTGTTAGTCAGTTTGATTGAGTCTGAGGATATGCCTAACTCTTTCCTCAAAAGCCTCATTTATAAATGTGCCTTAAATTGGCCTTTTTTTTTGTACCTTCTAATAACTGTGGCTGTAAATGAGAGTCCCTGGATATCCAATTTTCTGGTGCCATAATTGTAATCATTGATAGGTGTGAAACAGAAAGGTCCTGTTTAAAATATTGGGCCTGAAATGTTCACCTGGATGTAGGCAAAAAGTTATCACAATTTAATGTGAAGGGCAGTGTCTTCCACACCACAGCACACCCCTCAATGTGTAATGCCAGTATCTAAGGAGGTATTTAAACTACTCAATTCAGTCTTTACTCTGGAGCCTACATAATACCACACATCACTACAGTACCAGATACTGTTGCATTGCAAAACTTTGCTTGGCAATAACAGGGATTTCTTGACAATTTTGAATTTGACAGTCCGCTACCTCAATCCCCAAGTGTCAGAAGAACTATGCAAGGCCCACCACTAAACAAATGAAAATACAAAGGAAAGCTGCTAAACAGGCAAAGTGAGTGGCTGAAGGGGTAAACTTAACCTTCCCCTCATACCACCCCCCACAAAAAGACTTGTTTTCTCTTATTTTCTTCAGACCCAGACCTAATGAAGGTTTTTTGCCAGGAGAGGTGTGGTTTTGTGACGGTAAAAGAACAAAACTGCCTTTGCAAGAGCTAAAAACCATGACGACAAAATACCAGGTTTTTCACTTTTTGTGAATCCAAAGAAGTGTGAAGGGGCACACCATCACACTGGTCAGGAGGAGGCTAATGAGCTCTTCTGGGCCTGTGCTACCCTAACGAGATCATCTGCAAGGCCTGTTCAGTAGTAGGAGGAGCTTAAAAGGGGAAACTTACCACAGGAAAGGGTGGTGAACGATAAGAAGGCTGCTCCACCCAGAGATTGAGGGTAATTGAGGCAGTCCTATGGAGGAGACAGCTGTGGGATACACCACTGTTGGAGCCGTCCTGGCTGACAGCAATGCAATATGCCCCAGGAGGAGGAGTAGAACGTAAACCCCACAAAGGGGCAATAAACTTTGAGAGACTAATGACTGGTCTACACGACAGAGTTAGGTCTTACACTACAGAGTTAGCTGCCTTATGTCAACCTAACTCTATGTGTCTACACTATAATGTTGCTCCTGCCAATGTAAGTCATCCACTACACTGATCTAATAACTTCACCTCCACGGAAGGCGTTGTACTTCAGTTAATTATAGTGCCCATGTAGACACTGCATTGCTTACATCGCCTGTTGCTGCCTTTGACAGCCCAAGTCCCACTGCCCCAGAGCTGGTCAGTGTTGCTTGGGCTGTAAGCCCAGGGAGGGGATAGGGGGCAGGACTTGGGTTGACAGTGCCCCATAATACCCTGCTTAAGTCAGTACAAGCGCTCCTGGTGAGGATGCGCACCGCCGACAGAAGGAGTGTAGTGTGGACACAAAGAGCCAATTTAATTACTGTGATGGCTGTAGGTTGACCTAACTTAACTCAACTTAATTTTGTAGAGTAAGCCTATAAAGCCCTAAGCCTGTAAAGCTAAACAAACAGGGCTGTCTGAGAGACTGGCCCTTGTTCTAGCCGGATCCACATCTCTTGCAAGGGGAAAGGAGGAAGAAGAATCAGCCCTCTGCCTGGGTACAGTTGCCTCAGAGAGCTCCCCGAGTGTTACCACATGGGGTAGAAGAGAACATAAATGACGGAAAATAGGACCTTGGGGGATGGGTCTAGGGAGACCCCCCCACACACACAACAGGATTTGGGTTTTCTGGGATTTGGGGTTTGTTTGCTTGGTTTTTTTTGCCAGTTTTGCAGCTCTCTAACTATAAATCTATGTCCTGGTGTGGGATTGGAATATACTGCAAAGTGCTACAGTAGTGACTAACAAAAGTGTTCATAAATTGATGAGTCTGGGCCCCCAAAAATATGAGAATAAACATTAAAAATTGTATTTGCTTTTTGGTTTCTGAGCCTTTAGGCTATAGTCAGGTCACATTTTCAAGCTCTTCTCTGCAACCATGAGGGGCTAGCAACTTACTTTTATTTTTAAATGAAAGCTGTGATTCTCATGTATTCACATGACTCTAGGAATGGGGGCTTTAAGAAAACCAACACATTTTGCAAGACTCATGCTAAAAACCACAAGGGGCTCAGTATCAGAAAGTTCTCTTTATACTGACGTTTGTGAAAGAGAAAGCAATAAAAATGTACATTTTCTTTGAGTGACTGTAAAAGCCATAACACCTTGATTAGCACTTTAGTTTAACTTTCCAATGCACCAAGATGGACCAAAACCACAGTTTTTGGGTGAGCCTGATGGCAGCTAGCAGCATCTTTACTGATTTTTAAGAGGTTGCAGTGAGCCAGTTGCTGGTTAGTGCTCAGCAGAGCAAGCCACAACCAGATACTGAAAACTAAATGCATCAAAACTTTAAGAACACTAAAGACAATTTGGGTTGCACGAAAGGAACTGAAAGCAAAATTTGATGCAGAATCTTGAGGGGACTGAGTTTTCACAAAATAACATATTAATAATGTTTTCATTTTTGGTGGAACATAAGCTTTTTCATTATTTTGTTTCCTAGTGAAACAGAAAGCATCTAGCTATATTTTTAAAAGATAAGGCAAAAAATAGACTTATTTAAAAAGTGTAATAAATACTAGATTAAAAAAAGGCAGTCTAAAAAGTTGATACATACAGAAAACCAGCACTTACCAAAACACATTTTTTAAAATAAAAAATACCTGTATGTATATGTACTTATAAATAGGTTTTGGTGGTGAATTATAAATTCTATTTCAATTTACAACATACAAACTACATTTAAACTCACTTATTTACAAAACAGATTTTTGCTGCACTGTAAGATTAATTCCCCATTTCATTTACAGTAATGAAAACTCAAAGAAAATTTACTTACTTGCAATTTTGTTGTTAAAATAATGCAGAATTTCCAGTTAGTAAATAAATGTAAAGAGTTTGAGAATTTTTGTGCTTTGCTCCTCAGGTGTGTGGAATCTTTTTGGACTTCTTCACATTACGTTTCTCATCATGCCACAGTTTTAACACTAACACTTTGTGAAAGCACTGGATTTTTTTTTAAACAAACTTATCGTAAGGATGAATATTTAACCCAGCAGAATCACAGTGCCCTTTTGAACAGGTACCTTGTATTCCTAGTGACATTTATAGTCACCCAACTCGTGTTATGTTACAGCACCATGTGGACATTTGGAGCAAAACGAAACAGGCCTCTGAAGTTGTATGTGTTAAAGAAAAACGTGGAGGATTTCTTGCTGTGGACTCCCCACTGAGGCACAAATTCAAGGGGGTGTGGAATTCACTTGTTAAGGCTCTCTGTCTGCTTGTATCCACAGTACCGTGTCTAGCAATGAATGGATGAGTTGATTACTATTGCTCTTCAGATAACTTTTAATACCACCCCCATCCTTAAAAAATGCTCATAACAAATATGGATAACTGGGGAAAAATAAAGAATTAGCTTCCTCTGTCTTCTAATGTCGCTAATGGCAAGTGGATTTTTATTTTTAAGATCCCATTTAAACTCATAAGAGCAAAAGAAATGTATATATGTGTTGCATGCAGATGCTGAGCATAGCCATGTGTTTCTTTCTTCCTCTCCCGCGACCTCCCTGCCTCCGCCTCCTTAGCAAAGATAAGCAGCCTCAGGTTACATACACAGTACCTTGTAAAAGCATGGTCTGGAAAATTAAATCATGAAAGGATTAATGTATTTTTTCTCCCTTCACAAATACGTTTTTGCTTCTAGAGACTACATTTCTATTTATGAACCAAAGCCACTGGCCACTTTGGCATAGAGGAGCACCTAACATCCATACAAAACGAAAGCTACACAGTCATACTCCAGGGATACTTTATCTGCCAAAGTAACAGTAGTATGGTTGAGCTCATTGATCTAGATAAACATGCAGAAAAGCAAATAGAACAACTCCTTAAAGAAAATAAGCTTCTGAAAGGCACTGTCACATTTTTAATGATTTTTAAACTGGGTTCTTTCACTCTCTATTCTTTGTCATTCTAGTTAGGCATTTGAAAAAAAATCCCTACCGCTTTCCTTGTCCCATTTTCAAATGGTAAACACTGTTGTCCTTTTGTGTTTTGAATAGAGCGGAAATATAGGACTGTTCAACATATTAGAGACTGGAAGTGTTTGGTTTTTATCTCTGCCCTGCCCCATCTCCAAAAACCAGCCACCATCAAAAAACTCATAGGTAAATTAAATACTACTATGAGTCAGGAACAAAAAAACCCTCTCCCTACACAAGGTCTTAAACTATGTTAAACTCAAACCTGGTGCATCCCATAACTTCATGATGTGGAAAAATGGAACCAACTTCCACAGAGGGATTAGCACTCCAATTCCAAAAGGGGCTATTTTGTCTCTCTTTTCACAGTAACAGCCGTGTTAGTCTGTATTCGCAAAAAGAAAAGGAGTACTTGTGGCACCTTAGAGACTAACCAATTTATTTGAGCATAAGCTTTCGTGAGCTACAGCTCACTTCATCGGATGCATACTGTGGAAGCTGCAGAAGACATATACACAGAGACTATGAAACAACACCTCCTCCCACCCCACTCTCCTGCTGGTAATAGCTTATCTAAAGTGATCACTCTCCTTACAATGTGTATGATAATCAAGTTGGGCCATTTCCAGCACAAATCCAGGTTTTCTCACACACCCCCCTCTATTTTTTCCCCAAAAACCACACACACAAACTCACTCTCCTGCTGGTAATAGCTTATCCAAAGTGACCACTCTCCTCACAATGTGTATGAAAGTCAAGGTGGGCCATTTCCAGCACAAATCCAGGTTTTCTCACCCCCCCCCCCCACACACAGACTCACTCTCCTGCTGGTAATAGCTCATCCAAACTGACCACTCTCCTTACAATGTGTATGATAATCAAGGTGGGCCATTTCCAGCATAAATCCAAGTTTAACCAGAATGTCGGGGGGGGAGGGGGGGTAGAAAAAACAAGGGGAAATAGATACCTTGCATAATGACTTAGCCACTCCCAGTCTCTATTTAAGCCTAAATTAATAGTATCCAATTTGCAAATGAATTCCAATTCAGCAGTTTCTCGCTGGAGTCTGGATTTGAAGTTTTTTTGTTTTAAGATAGCGACCTTCATGTCTGTAATTGCGTGACCAGAGAGATTGAAGTGTTCTCCGACTGGTTTATGAATGTTATAATTCTTGACATCTGATTTGTGTCCATTTATTCTTTTACGTAGAGACTGTCCAGTTTGACCAATGTACATGGCAGAGGAGCATTGCTGGCACATGATGGCATATATCACATTGGTGGATGTGCAGGTGAACGAGCCTCTGATAGTGTGGCTGATGTTATTAGGCCCTGTGATGGTGTCCCCTGAATAGATATGTGGGCACAGTTGGCAACGGGCTTTGTTGCAAGGATAGGTTCCTGGGTTAGTGGTTCTGTTGTGTGGTATGTGGTTGTTGGTGAGTATTTGCTTCAGGTTGGGGGACTGTCTGTAGGCAAGGACTGGCCTGTCTCCCAAGATTTGTGAGAGTGTTGGGTCATCCTTCAGGATAGGTTGTAGATCCTTAATAATGCGTTGGAGGGGTTTTAGTTGGGGGCTGAAGGTAATGGCTAGTGGCGTTCTGTTATTTTCTTTGTTAGGCCTGTCCTGTAGTAGGTGACTTCTGGGAACTCTTCTGGCTCTATCAATCTGTTTCTTCACTTCCGCAGGTGGGTATTGTAGTTGTAAGAATGCTTTATAGAGCTCTTGTAGGTGTTTGTCTCTGTCTGAGGGGTTGGAGCAAATGCGGTTGTATCGCAGAGCTTGGCTGTAGACAATGGATCGTGTGGTGTGGTCAGGGTGAAAGCTGGAGGCATGTAGGTAGGAATAGCGGTCAGTAGGTTTCCAGTATAGGGTGGTGTTTATGTGACCATTGTTTATTAGCACTGTAGTATCCAGGAAGTGGATCTCTTGTGTGGACTGGACCAGGCTGAGGTTGATGGTAGGATGGAAATTGTTGAAATCATGGTGGAATTCCTCAAGGGCTTCTTTTCCATGGGTCCAGATGATGAAGATGTCATCAATATAGCGCAAGTAGAGTAGGGGCGTTAGGGAACGAGAGCTGAGGAAGCGTTGTTCTAATTCAGCCATAAAAATGTTGGCATACTGTGGGGCCATGTGGGTACCCATAGCAGTGCCGCTGATCTGAAGGTATACATTGTCCCCAAATGTAAAATGTAAATAAAAAAAAAGGGGGGGGGTGAGAAAACCTGGATTTGTGCTGGAAATGGCCCACCTTGATTATCATACACATTGTAAAGAGAGTGGTCACTTTGGATGGGCTATTACCAGCAGGAGAGTGAGTTTGGGGGGTGGGGGCGCGGAGGGTGAGAAAACCTGGATTTGTGCTGGAAATGGCCCAACTTGATTATCATACACATTGTAAGGAGAGTGATCACTTTAGATAAGCTATTACCAGCAGGAGAGTGGGGTGGGAGGAGGTATTGTTTCATGGTCTCTGTGTATATAATGTCTTCTGCAGTTTCCACAGTATGCATCCGATGAAGTGAGCTGTAGCTCACGAAAGCTTATGCTCAAATAAATTGGTTAGTCTCTAAGGTGCCACAAGTACTCCTTTTCTTTTTGTCTCTCTTGTAGACTCATAGTTTTCATGGCTATCATGTAATCCAACCTCCTGTGTAGCACAGGCCATAGAACTTCCCTAAAATAATTCCTAGAGCAGATTTTTTAGAAAAACATCCAATCTTGATTAAAAAATTGTCAGTGATGGAGAGTCTACCATGAACCTCGGTAAATTGTTCCAATGGTCAATTACCCTCACTGTTAAAAATTTATGTCTTATTTCCAGTCTGAAATTGTCTAGTTTCAACCTCCAGCCATTGGATCAGGTTATGGCTTTCTCTGCTAGACTGAAGAGCCCATTATCAAATATTTGTTCCCCATGTAGATACTTTTAAATCCTAATCAAGTCACCCATATCCTTCTCTTTGTTAAGCTAAATAGATTGAGCTCTTTGAGTCTATGTTTTCTAATCCTATAATCATTCTCATGACTCTTCTCTGAATCCTCTCCAATTTATCAATATTCTTTATGAACTGTGGACACCAGAACTGGACACAGGATTCCAGCAGTGGTTACACCAGTGCCAAATACAGAGGTACTATAACGTCTCTATTCCTACTTGAAATTCCCCTATTTATGCACCCTAAGGATCACATTAGCCCTTTTGAACACAGCAGCGCACTGGGAACTCATGTTCAAATGATTATCAATAAGGCTATGTTTTACTCACAGGTATTTTTAGTAAAAGTCATGAACAGGTCACGGGTGGTAAAAAAAAAATTCATGATCCATGACCTGTCCATGACTTTTACTATATACCCCTAACTGAAATTTGGGCCAGGGGACCGCAGGTGCTCGGGAGGGGGAGGGCTAGGGGCGGCAACAGGTGCTGTGGGGGGAGGGGTGGCCCGAGACCCCCGCTGGTGCTGGAGGAGGGGAGGGTTGGCGGGGCTGGCAGGCTCCCTTCCCGGCTCTGACCCGCATGTCCCTTTAGTAGCCTGAGCTGCCCCGAGCAAGGTGCACCGTCCGCTGCAAAAGTCACGGAGGTCACGGACTTCTGTGACAAACTCGCAGCCTTACTTATAGTTGCTGAATTAGCTGTTCAAGAACTGTTATGCACCCCATCTACCATATATTCCTTTCTAATACATACAATTAAAGGAGGGTGGTCTACAGAAAACATACAGGATAGAAAATATGTGAAAAAGGAGGTAACGAGGAAGAGAGAAGGAGAATCAGATACAATCTGGGAAAAATGAGGAAAAAGGAGAAGTTAAAATGGCAGAGAAACAAAAAAGAAAGATGCAGAAAGCTGAATGGAAAAGAGTAAAGAGGGCGAAAAGAGTTAGGAACACAAAAGAAAGAACAAAGCAGAAGTGAAGACAAATGTAAGAAAAACAAAGGAGAAGATAAGGAGACTGTTTTACAAAATTTGAACCTTTGAATCCCTCCCACAGTTTGTGACCCATCTAAAGACAAATGAAACATCATCTCAAACCTATATACATACATACTTCACTGGCATGGCCATTTTCTGACATTGGCTATTGCTACCCCTTCTGTAGAGTGTTAATGCTAATCTGATCAGAGTTAGTGACCTAGGCAATTTGCTGTGGATTTCTGTCCAGTCCTTCCCAGGACTTCCAGTAGTATATTATAGATCAAATTCTGATCTCAGTTACACTGCTGTAAGCCTGGAATAACTCATCTGAAGCAAATGCAGTTGCACTGATGTACCCAAGTTCAGAGTGATGCCTATGTATGTAGAACAGGACAATTCACTTGCAAAGAAAACGCTAGCATAAAAACAGAATAATCCAAGAAGAGGAGATGCACAGCTGGCTGATATCCCATGCAATCAGTCATAAATATTACACTCTAGTGGGAATCATTCTGCAGTAAAAAAAGATGAAAATGGCTTTGCTAAAATGCCCTAGCCCTCAAACAAAACTATGCTTAACAGTGACACTTTAATTCACTAAAATCACGCAAGGCTGTGTAAATTGCCATCATTTACCTAAAATGAACTGAATTAAAAAAAATTAACCAAATAACATTGTACTCCTGGGGAAAAAAGTATGTCTTTATCTTCTTCCACAGAGGCTTTCTACCCTATCAGCAGCAAAGGACAGACATTCTAGGAGGAAAAGCACACCACAATGCCATCAAAGTTAAAGCTGTTCCTTTCACTCACAGTTCTGACTTCTACGTTTCACAAATCAAAAAACAATTTGAGCTATTTTAGATATTGGTCTTTTCCAGATCAATGGGACTTAACTCCTTAAAGCTGAAAAAGAAAATCCAAAAAACTGCATAGCAAAAATGGCATTACAAAATACAGCCTGGGGCTGCAGATATTTTTTACGTGCATTGAAGAAAAGATTGCATTACTGAGCTAGACCAAAAGTCATTTCCAACAGTGTCCCTTCATCCTCATTTGCTCCATACATTGTTGCCATGAAAGGGATTACATTATATAGCACTGCACTAAACCCATTGATTCCCTTATTTTTTTTAAATCATGTTATAAAAATAATCAGCTCAGCTCATCATATCATTCATAGAAAGATTTATAAAAGATGCTATTCCTTTGCTCTGTTTTTTTTCTAGATGCTAATAGGACAGCAGTAAAGTTTATGTTCCCCGTAAGTTGCAAGAAAATGTATTTTGCTTCAGATACCTAACATAAAAAGTAATTGCTGTTGCAAACATATTGCAAGATGTGGTCACATTTGGCACATAGCCAAGATTTTATATGAAAAATTTAACATAATACCAGCTCCAGTGTGGTTTTTTTCCAGATGTATACTGTCAAAATCACTTGTGACAAATAATAGTCATTTGATGAATGAAGCCATAAAATGTTTAGAAATTTTAAAAGATTTTAGTTTTGTTTCAGCAAAAAATATCTGCATATTAACATACCTCACATTGTGAAGAGACTCTCCAACTAAAATGTAGAGCAGTACTCAAAATGCAATTATTTATATTTATTTTTCTTCGAGGGATGAGAAACATACAGCATTTATCTCCCCATCCTTTTTGCTCTTCCCCTTCCTCCTCTCTCTGAACACATTCATTTCTCAATTTAAATGGATATGGTCATTCTATTTACATAAATATTATTTGAGGCAATCTTGTTTCCTATTTTCTTTCTTGATTTATAGCTAGTTACATATCAGTAACTTAACTTTAAAATTTTTCAAATTAAAGTTGTCCTCTAATTTTAAGGCAACTTCTTTTGTACTAAATTTTCTGATAATTACGGTATTTAATACATAGCTCCTGGAATCTGTTTGCATGCACCAGCATGGTGACATCAGCATCACACCATGCACTGGAAGCCTATGCTGGCCCTTTTATTCCCTAAAACAGTATTTGATGCACCTGAATTGCTGATATCCAGAGATGGGAATATGACACAAGCATTTCTTTTTCAACATATTACATTTTAGTGTTTACGAATTATTTTCATTTAAAAAAAAAAAAAAAAACACCACCACCGCATAGACCCAGCCAATAACTTTGGTCTTCCCTCTGCTCCTCTTTTATAATCACCATGGCTTCAGGCTGATTTTTGCCATCTAATAAAACCCATTCAGGGCTCAAGTCTATCTTGCCCTCTCAGCCCATCTCGTATCTTTATCTGCTCGTGCTGTCCTCTGGCAGTGCAATGTGTTCAGGGGCTTGGGGTGAGGGTCGTAAACCCTTCTTTCACACTGCAGAGAAGTCTCACTTAGTCCATCTTCCTTTATGGCATTCCCTTTGTCCTCTGCTTTCTTTGAAGATGGGATCCCAACATTGCTCCTATCATGTCATGCTGTGGGTACTGGCAGACACAGAGAGAGACGTGTGTGGTTCCAAACGAATCATTTTATTAAAGATAACGCAGACATGACATGGCGAGTCAGCACTACTTCTGGATATATCATCTCATCTCCCAGCCACCTGGTAGGTCCTGGTTCTTTCCCCACCGCTCGGCTTCCTAATGGCTACAAAATACCTTCCAGCAAGTCCCAATCAACCCTGTATTCCATTAATTCCACATTAGCATCTTTCATGAGGGATGTGGCCACTGCTCCCCTCCCATCCCAACACAAGCCAATCCACCACAGCAGAAGTTGTCTTAGAGTGGCAAGTGAATCGATCAGATGCCCTTCCACTATCCAAAAAGCAATGTTGCAAGGAAGCTTGTTTCCTCTTCACTGCATCCCAGGAATATGGTTCAGAAGAAGTGCTGGATCCCACTCTTTTATCCTAGGATAGTGGTGACAAATATTCAGCCCATAGGCTGGACCTGGCCTTCCTGATATATTTTTTTGTGGCCCACATAATATTCAGGTGGTGCAGATAAACAGCTTTCATTATAGGTGGCATGGACAGCGATGCATATAGTTACGGTTGCCTGACTCTTACCAATATAAGATTCTGCTTTCAGCTTGCTTATAACTTTGTCACACCAACAACTTGGGCTGAAATTTTCTGGAGTGGGTATCTGCCTAAGGCTGATTTTTTTTACGTGTGGGGTTTTTTTTCTCCTAGAAAAAGTACTTCAGGTGTTTCTCAGAACAAGGCTGCAGAAAAATACACTATTTTATCCATGTTAAAAACCTTTTGTTTGAGAAGCTCTCATACCTCCTTGCTTTGGAAATAGGACTTAAAATTTGGTAGAGACGCCCTGTGTCAGGGATGTGTCTTTAGCTGTCCCTATGAAAATCCACCCAAATTTGGCCATGTTATGAACCTCTGAAAATGGTGGTTGGTACATGCTCAGTTGAGATGTTAGAATATGGGAGCTAAATCCTCCAAAGATTCTGTCTGCACTAACCATGCTCCATCGCAGGGCTGCAGGGAAAATTTCCCTGCAGTTGTTCCCCCAGCAGTCAGGGGCCACTGTGGCACTGGACTTGAGACATGACAGCGGGGCGACTGTCAATCTTGTTCTCTCAGTCACTCAGTGTCCAACTCCCATTGGCACCAGTAGGATGCTGGGACTGGAATGTGAAGCTGAGTGAGGCAGAACCTGGGACTGAAATGAGTTGCCAAGTGGAGAGAATGAGACTGGGATGAGGACAGACTGAAGAGGCCTGGGGACTTTAACTGTTCAAGTTCACTCACCTCTGATCCTGGAACAGAATCCAAAATTACTGAGTCGCAAGCACAAGCAACCTTAATAACGGCATTTCCGAAATTTTGAGTGCTTTGCTTGTCAACCTTCATGTCCTTTTAATGTAGTTTTTTGATGTAATGTTTGAAAGCAGTAAGCTTCTACTCTTCATAGATGCAAAGAAAACTTTCAAAATTCAGCCAGAGTAAACTGATGCAATGTTGCCTTGTTGAGTCTGCAGGCAGCCTGAACTAGCTCAGAGAGGTGTGAACTCCTTCATTCCCAGTTAATCTCATTGGACAGTCAACTCAAATGATGACAAATGAATGTCAACATTAACTATTGCATTGATGATCATTTTAGCGGATGGAATGAAAAATGGGAGAGATGTCCAGGAGGGTGGTGCAGGAAGAACTGGTGCAGGGAAGGAAATGGAAGAACAGAGGGGATGGACAAATGGATGGACATACACAGGGAAGATGGAGAGAAATGTATAAAAGAGTACAAGGACGAAAGAGAAACGAAGTACAAGAATAGTGGTGGCCCTACGTGGGGGTGGGAGTGGAGCATATTTTCCCACTGAATGATTCTGAATGTGACAATAAAGTACTTAATAATGAATACTAACTAAACAGTCACTATATTAGAGCCAGACTCTACCCTTGATCTATGTGCAAACCTCTTATCATCAGTGGAAACTCTGCTGTGGGTGAAGCAGGGCACAGAGTCCAAAATTTATCCTGTGGCCCACAGACCATAACTAAAAATGGAATTTGACCCTCTCCATTCAATGAGTTAATGCATCCCAGACCTAGGAGCAGACTTGAGGAACCTACAGCACTTTCCCAAGCAGGAGCAGTTTACAGGGAGAAAGCTGTCTGGAGAGTAGCAGGCTGGCCCAACTCTCCTATCTGGAGAGATTTCTGAGGGGAATGGCAGTTTTCAGGTCTCAGACTGCAAAGTGGTTCACAGAAGATTATTTTGTGTCTCTCTCTCTTTTTCTCATGCAGCATGGACCAGTGGTCCCAGCACCATGTACTTCTGCATTAGTTCTCAGGCATATAACCAGACAAGAACACGTTCCCATGAAGTGCATGGTTATTTTAATGTCAGTGTAATCACATTCCTTTAACAATGTTTGGGTGGCAGAAAACCGGTATTTGTTATTTCACTAGAACTGTGTTTAAAAAACAGAGATTATCCCTCCAGGGATACTCCACTGGATTTGCCTTCCTTTAAGAAATGGCACATCTGGACTACATAGATTGGCAGTGTTCCTTTAAAATAGTGTAACACAGAAAGAGTTCAAAAGATTTTCTTTGGAGCCTACTGCATTGGGAAAAAACATGAGAGGAATAACACACAGTCTTTTAAAAGGTAATATTCACAATACCACATTAAGAGGGAATCTTACATAACATACAGTTCTATGGTTAGATTCACCAAGCCACACATTTTTAAACTAATGTTAGAGACAATAAATATACCTTAAACCAGAAAGTTTTAAATTATTTTGACACCTTGAGCATGTTGATACTTTGACGGTCAACGTTATTTACTATCATTAAGTAGATATCTCCTAGACAGACACACACACATAACTGTTAGTGTTCTCACCGTAGTTCCTCTTAGAGCTCATCAGTTGCTTGGGTTCCCGCAGGCAGCGCTGAGGATGCAAACATAATTCATCGCTGCCCAAGGGATGCTATCTACGACAAGCCTTTCGATTCTTTCATTCCTCAGCCAGAGGAATTGATGTGTGCAGTCCTCAGGAGTTAGCTGCTTCATACAGAAGCACTCCCGGGCTGCTAACCTAATAGCAGCATTATAACAGTATTAATTATACAAGACAATCAGGCACTTAGGCATCCTACTAAAGACAAATAAAGAGCTTCCCAGGCTCCATGAGGCAGATGAGATTGAGAGGAAAGGGAGAAGCATAAAGGGACGTTGTTTGGAAAGTTATGTATATTGGGAGAAGCATTTTAGCAATTATTATTTTTTAAATCTTAATTCAACCATCAAGAAGTGCACATACCTCCTGGCCCCAGAAGGGACCATTCAATAGATGATATAATCAGGCCTTCTGTATATCACAGGCCATAGAATTTCACCCAGTTACCTCTCTACTGAGCCCAATAACTTGTGTTTGACTAAACCTCATCTGAGTAACATGGGAATATACCGCTGTAACATATTCTTCCCTATCTTTCAGTTTCCTGTCCCAACTCTCCATCACACCAAAAATAAGATTCTGAGATCTTTAAAGCAAGGACTGTTACTGTTTAATTGTACTATAAAGTGCCCAGCACACTTTTGGGTGCTGTAAAATCAATAACCATCATCTACAATAAACAACTTCCTATGAGGGATTAAGCTTTAGTACCAAAAGGAAAAAAGCCCTGTTTAAAGTGGATATCAGTGTCATCTGACAAATAAGATTAGTTTTTAAAGGTTGGGAATGGGTGTAACAACTTCACAGTATCCCATTCTTAGCAACATCCATCATCTTTCAAACACGTTCCCTAGGTCACCATGCTCTCTAGATTCTTAACACAAGGGTGATTCTTAAGGGCTTTCTGAGCAAAGACCACATAATAAAAAATAGTTTTATTCTGAAGAAGGTGGTTGTGAGGATGATTGAGTTTTTTGTCTATTTAAAAAACACTTGACCCAATGAACTGAGAAGTCTGTGAAAGAGGAAAGCCCAGGGCTTACACATATTTCTTGCAGTCTTTGTAGAAAATAAATAGTTGTCTTTTCTCATTACTTAGAACAACAAAGCTAACATATTTAGAAACATATTGTAGATCTATTATTGAATGAGTCTGGATTCAAATACACGGCACACACATGAAAACAAACACCTCTTCTGGGAGGGGTGAAGGTGGAATCAAATCAGATCTTTAAAAATTATTCCAGACAGATTCTGTGTGTGCTTTGGGTGCTGGATACACTAATTGCACAATACTACTGATCCAGCCCTAAATGTTAACGTTCTAACACATATTTCATGCATGATTTGCTGGGTGCAGCAACACTACATTGACTTACTCCTAAAGTATTTTATTCCCCAATTACCCTGATTCACCAGCAAACAAATCAGGCAGTACATTTTTTCCCAATATATTTTACCCAGTTTAATTAATAATAAAAATGAAATAGTCCTGCGTAAAGGCAATAGGACCATTTTTGGCTGTTGTTCCCTAGGAGCATCAGAACGCATCTATAATTTGGCAAGATAACAATCCCATTCATATTAATACTCAACCCACCTTCAGAAAGATTCAAAAGTCACTATCGGCATTTTTAAAATGTATTTGTATTGATCTTTTGCATGAATAATGTTGCAATATCCATTAAGAGAGACATTACAGTATTTTCAACACATCCTACACAAACAACTTTCTTTGCACTTTTGGGATACTTCCATCCTAGCATTATTGAAGTCATCTGTTTATATTTCCTCCATTAAAAAAATAGTAATATTGTCCACATATATCACCTTTTATACCAGGATCTCAAAACACTTTACAAGGGGGGTAAAAGATCATTATCCCCATACTAGTGATGGGGAAAACTCAGGCACAGAAGATAAGCAACTTGCCTCAACTCACACAAGTCAGTGAGTCAAGTATCAACCAGGTCTCCTAATGCCTTTTCCTTTTCCTTTCCACATATATCATCTCTCAAAGATGATTCAAGAGCCCTGCATCTTCCTAAGGAACTCCTCTCTATGTCTAGGCTGTACCCAAGAGATTATCTTGTGGCTAAACTCCCCTCCCATTCACACTCACATAACATCTCAGTAGCAACTACAGCAGTTGTTTATATGAAACTAACAAAAAAACCTTAAAATGAATCTGGCTACTTTTAATGCAATTTAGGTGCTGGAAATAAGGAGAACAAGCACCAGCTCTCTGCAGCTCACAGACCACAGTTAAAAGAAAAGGAGTACTAGTGGCACCTTAGAGACTAACCAATGTTTGGTTAGTCTCTAAGGTGCCACTAGTACTCCTTTTCTTTTTGTGAGTACAGACTAACACGGCTGTTACTCTGAGACCACAGTTAGAAATCTCTGTCCCGACGTAAGGGACCCTTCAGCCCATAAATCAGCTTCTTCAAAGTGCAAGTGCGTCCAATGCCATTTGTGCACTTTCAGATTGTGTTGTTCCCTTACTGTAGTTAGATATAATGCACCTCCTGGCAAAAGACAAGGTAGCCCAGCAAACTTTATTTGGTATCACGCTAGATCAACACCAGAGAAGTTATTCAACAGACAAGTGCTGTGGGGTGCACAGACTTTCTGTACGGATTTAAAATGATCATAACTTTTCACTATTGACTTTCCAATAACTAGGCTTGAGTTTAACAAATTACATCATTGTATCAGAGTTAATTAATACTCTTCGGAGCAGCGCAGAACAACTCAGATTGTCACAGGCGTGATATATAATTATACTTTACAGCCACTAAACAACTATTGAAAAGATTGGGGGCCACATTAGAGCTAAATTAGATTAGAGCTATAGAATGTCTAAAACTCTAACACCCTAAGCATCTGCAGGTTAAAGTGATTTTCCATACAAAAAAAAATTAAGTTAAGGAACATTAAGATTGCATGGTTAAGCACTCAATAATCAGTGCCAAAGTTAAGGTTGCCGCTATCACAGGCTGCCAATATTTTAAGAAGGGACTCCTACAAAAATGTTCTCCCAAAAATGTTAGTCTGAGGTCAAACCTGTGTACTGCATCTGGGACATCTGTGCTTACAGACAGAGAGGGAGAAAGAAGAGAGACTCTCACATGTATAAATTCCCACTCATGCTTTCAATTAGAATGTATTATCTGATATTTGAGGGATATAACTTTCCTCCAGCTCTCTTTAAATATCTACTGTTTGTTTGAAGAGGCAAATGCAAAAACCTTTAACAAACTATTAAACTAGCTCACCTCTATGAATCTTTGTTAGTTACCTTTGATGGAATAATGATTCATAACACATGCTAGAGAAGTGGTGTGAAATTTCCCACACTTCTCTTTTTAAAGTCTTCAGCTGTGAGCTGGAGACAACTTCTGTCTTTCTCTGGGGGGTGAAAGATGATCTATTGTTTTTCCAGAGGTTATTTGACTGAAAAATATAATCCATATTAAATTATGTAAAATTTACAGTAGTTATGGAATATTGAACAGGAACTATTAAACTAAGAAGAAAACTAATGAACAACAATTTCAAACCTTGGTGCCTAAAGTTAGACTCCTAAATCTACTTCAAGGCATTTAAATAAAACTGGCTCATTTCCAGAACTACTGAGTACCCATAAAGTTGTTTTGCTCCTGTAAAAAAACAAAAACAAAAAACCCACAATGCTAAACAGAAGGCGACCATTGTGTCTAACACTGACTCAGCCGGTGCTGGGTAAGCCCCACTGGAACCAAAAGGTTAACCACAAGCAGCTAACAATATTAAGCATAACTTTTCCCTGTCTACATTTACTACACAGTCGTGCTTAGCATTGGGATAGCTTTCAAGACTCCTCGGAGTTGTGTTCTAATGTGAGAAGAGGTTACTTACCTGTAACTGGGTTTTTTTTCAAGCTCTGTGGTTCCTATTTGGATTCCAAACATGGGTGTGCATACACACCATGTGCCAGAGCCAGTAGGTTTTATAGCAGTGTCCGTTGACCCGCTTGCACTGTGCTTCATCTCATGCTCCTGTCCAACGTTATATTAGGCCACGTAAGTCAACACCTCTCCAGTGCCCCTCTTACCACTGAAGAGACCAGTCCAGAGCAGAGGGGATGGAGGGTGGGTATTGGAATCCAAATAGGGACCACACACCTCGAAGAACCTCCAGTTACAGGTAAGTAACCTCTTCTTCTTCTTCTTTTTCTTCTTCGAGTGATGGTCCCTATCTGGATTCCAAAATGTGGGTGAGTAGCAAGCAGTGATCAACATGGATGTGGGTGTGAGGATATGGTTGAAAGTGCTGTCTGCGGTACAGCTCAGCCCACTGTTGTGTCCACTGTCAATGAGTGGGCAATGGCATAATGAGAGGTGAGGGTGTGTACAGAATGCCACGTTGAAATGCAACAGAAGTCCTGCCAAGAGACATCAGTGAGGCAGGCTGACATGGCTACTTGAGCCTGGGTAGAGTGCTCCATGATGACATTAGGTGGCCTCACGTTGCTGAGTGTGCAGCGTTCTTGGATGCACCCAAAGACCATTTAGAAATGAGTTCCGAGGAGAGGGCATAGTCCTTGCATCATTCGGCAATCACTAGAAAGAGTTGGGTTGAGGTGTGGAAATTGCGGATTCATTGCAGACAGAATGCCAGCACAAGTCAGAGATCTGGGGAGTCGAGGAGTCTGTTTGCAGTAGAGACGTGGGGTTTGGGGCAGAAAACTGGGAGGTGGAACTCGGACACCACCTCAGGAAGAAATTTAGGGTGTAGATGCAAGGATCTTTGTCTTTGTGAAATATGGTGTACGGGGGCTCAGCCATCATGGATGCCAGTTCACTGACCCATCTAGCTGAGGTAATGGTCACTAAGAATATTACCTTCATGGAGAGATGTGAAAGAGAGAATATCACCATGGGTTCAAAGGGTGGTTTCAACAGAGTGGTGAGAATGAGATTCAAGTCTCATGAGATTTTTGGACTGGCAGGAAGATGTGGAGCAGGCCTTTAGTAGGTACTATGGTAGGGTGTGTGAACATGGAAGGGCCATCCATTGTTGGGGAAGGGGGGAGAGGGAGGAGGAAGGCACTGAATGCTGCCAGGTGGACCTATATGGAGCTGAAGGCTAGGCCCGAAGTCTTGAGTTCAACAAGTTAGTCCAGGACGATTGATATGGATATTGTCATTGGTGGGTATTGGTGGTGGAGAGCCCAGGAAATAAAGCACTTTCATTTTGCTTGGTAGCAGGCTATGGTGTATGACCTTCTGCTTTGGGTAAGGATGCATTGCATTGGGGTGGAGCAGGTCCTGTCTATGCTTGAGCTCCATTCAAAAACCAAGATGAGGTGAAGAGAGACGGGATTGGAATGCCAGAGAAAGCCCCGGTCTTGCGTGTGGAGATGGAGCGGTATACGGGCGGACTGATTCAGGAGGTCCATGAATGTGGCCATAATGGGGCTATGAGATCACCCTCACTTGATCCTGACTACTCTTGTGGAGGACTTGCGAGAGGAGGGGAAAACAGGAAAATCCAGGGGATGAGAAGGCTATCACACTGGGAGTCTTCTCCCACTGCCCCTCTGGAGCAATAAAGTTTGTGGTTCTTGCAGGCGGCAAAAAGGTCCCAATGTAGGGTGTCCCACTCGCGGAAGAGGCATTGGAGTGTGGTGTCATGCAATTCCCATTTGTGGTTCATATAAAGAATCCTGCTGAGCGCATCTGCGAGGGAGTTTTGGGTGCCCAAGATGTATGTAGTTTGCAGCGTGACCTGGTATTTAATACACCAGTTCCACATGTGGATGAACTCTGAATAAAGGGATGGAGATCTGGCATCTCCCTGTTTGTTAATATAAACCACTGTTGCAATGTTGTCAAAGAGTAATTGGATGTGCTTCACTCAGATGAGGAAGAGGAGTGCCTGGCAGGCAAGGCAGATTGCCCTCACCTCCAGGACATATATGCGCATCCGGGCCGATTGAGGCATCCATACGCCATCTGCTGTGTGACAATCCAGGTGAGCTCCCCAACCTGTGAGGGAGGCAGCTGTTGTGATCATGTCTCATGGTGTGGGAGAAGGGAAAAGGACACCGATTAGGACCTTTGAAGGGTCAATCGACCAGTTAAAGGATGTCAACACCTGCTGTGGATCAGGACTTTGTTGTTTAGCTGGTCTGTGTTTGGTCGGTGGAAGGAGAGGAGCCAAAGTTGCAGGCAACGTGTGTGGAGGCAAATGTGTGGTGTAACTAAGGTACACACCACCATGTTGCCAGCAAGGGAGAGACAGTGGCAGACGGTGGCTCGGGGCTTGCGGTGCAGGTCCACAGTTAGGGTCGTGAGGGTGGCAAAGCAGTCCATTGGAAGGAAAGCTCATGCAGCAACAGAAACCAGCCATGCCCCAACGAAGGCAATGGTCTAGGTAGGTACAAGGACCGATTTCTCCTTGTTGATACAAATGCCAAGAGAGGCGAGGAGAGTGCAGAGTGTGAGGAGGTGGTGAGGAGATTTTGACAGAAACATGTGACAAGGATAAGGGAAGACAGCATAGCCAAGATGGTGCATGTGTTTGGCAACAATGACAAAGACTTTGGTGAAGAGTCGTGGAGCCATCGCTATGCCGAAAGGCAGGACCCTGAACTGGTAGTGGCTGGCTCCAACTCAGAACTGGAGAAACGTTCAGTGGGTCAGGTGAATATCGATATGGAAATAGGCATCTTACATGTCAAGAGCTGCGAACCAGGCTGTGCGGGGATGGGATGGGATAATCAATGAGAGCATCTCCATATGGAATTTGGACTTCCAAATAAAGCCCTCTGAGGTCCAGAATGGGATGGTGCCCTCTGCCCTTCTTCGGGGTGAGGCAGTAGGGGAAGTAGAACCCTCAGTCCCTGTAGGGAGGTGGGACTGGTTGTATGGCACCATGGAGGAGAACATTGACTTCCTTTTGGAGGGGCATCTGGGGGACATCTGGGGTTGGGGCTGGTGGTATGGAAATGGCAGGAATTCTATGGAGTATCCATGGCAAATGACCTCCAATACCCAACTATCTGTGATGATCTTGCTCCAGTTGTGGATGAATAGGGCAAGGTGGTCCCCAGAGACAGGAGCTTGGTGCGGGAGTCCTTGAGAGAGTACAAGAACTCCTCAGTCTGTGCACTAAACAGCTTTTGGGCATCAAAGGGCAGGTCCTTTACGGTGGTCTGGACCTCCTTGGGGAATGCACAGGATGAAATCCAGGAGTCCCTCTGCAACTCCACTCTAGTAGCAAGTAAGCAGGAGGCCACGGCAGTGGTGTCCACGGCAGCCTGATGTCTCACCTTGGTGGGCCTCATCGTGGAGTGCCTGGAACAGCTACTGTTGGTTCAGTGGGAAGCAATCTTTAAACTCCATGAGTTTAGTATAATTCTTGAAATACTAATATTTTGCCAGGAGAGCTTGCTAATTGGCCACCCTGAACTGGGGGCCCACAAAGGAGTAGGCCTTGTGGCTGTACAGGTCCATCTTTTCAGCTCTTTCATCCACGAGGGTGGATTTTTGAGGGTGTTGTCAGGCTTGCTATTCTGTGGCATGGATCACGAGGGAGTTTGTGGGAGGGAAACTAAAGAGAAATTCTTCATCCTTGGCAGGGGCAAAGTATGTCTCTCAGCCTATTTAGGAGTGGGGACATGGGAGGCTGAGGTGTGCCATACCGTTTGAGCCAGCTGCAAGATAACCTTGTTGATGGCAAGAGTAGTTCTCGAGGGTCCATGGCATTGGAAGATGTGCAGCAATTGGTGTTGGGAGTCCTTGACGTCCTCTAACAGGAGTGCAAGGTCCATCACCATGCACTGTAGAAGCTCTTAGTATTGGCGGTGGTCATCAGACAGGGAGAGGGAAGTTGGGATGTCACCTCAACTGGGGAGGAAAAGGCTGCCATGGGAACCAGCAGCACTGGCGGTTCCGGTTCCACTTCTCCTTCCTTCTCCTCATACATTGATGGCACTGGAGGGCACTCGGGGGACAGGTGATAGAAAGGCACAGATTGAGTGGGGCAGGTCCACTAAGGGTCCTAAGGCGGCCAATGGTAAGGGTTGCCAGCGCTAAAGGGCCGTGTGGGTAGTGGTACCACAGGTCTGCGGCAGGGTCATAAGCCAAGGGGTGAGGAGGTCAGTGTCATGAGTCCTGACTGTGGTGGGGGGCCTGGGAGAAAAAGGTCTCTGGTTCCAAGAAATGCTCAGACTTGGAGGATGGTGCCAGGAATGACAGAGCCATTGGTACCATCAGGGGCTCCAGCAGAAGCAGTAAGGGTTCATCCACTGGAGAAGAGAAGACAGAGGTGACTGGTGGTCCCAAAAGCAGGGGGGAGGTTAGGGAGAAGTAACTCCTCAGTGGACAACAGTGGGTCTATGCAGCCGGCAGTGTGAGGGACCTTGCGGGACAATCCCAAGATCCAGGTAGCAAAACTTATGTTGCCCAGGGGTGTGTTTTTTTCACATCCCTTAACGACAAATATTTTGCCAACATAAGTGCTAGTGTAAACATGACCTATGAGTCTGCCTCTATAGAGTTAAGAAAAAAATTCGTTAGAAAAATTTTTCTGTTTCAGGCAGTATAAAAAACCAGGTGCTTTTTTCAGGTAAAGTTACAAAGTAATGAGTCATTCTTAACCTAACTCTGAACTATGCCTGGTGAACATCTACTCATGTGATTTTTTTTCTTAACAATGCGTGATTTGACAAACATCCAAGGAGGAAATATTAACCTTTCTGGATTTCTCTTTCAGTCATCAAATTTGAGATTGACTATAAAAAATATAATATGTAATGACAAAGCTTTAATATCAAACAGCTTACTTTTTGAACAGCCCTCACTAGTGTCCTATGGCTGACTTCTTCATTTCATTGCCATAGGGAATAAGCATGAAACAAATTTCAGGCATATTCTTGAAAGGGAGAAGGAAATCAATACACAGAAAGTTAATAGCGGGTTTAATCATGGACTGTTTAGTCCTCTGGTTTTCACATTCCCAGAGTCAGTGAGAGTAGTGACTTAAAACTGGGGTAAATTGGTCAGAATGAGTGTAAGAGGTTAAGGTATGTAACAAAATAATTTTGCACTCAGTGGTTGTGCAAAACCAGTTTAAATTTACACCTTTTTAGTTTTCTAGGGAAAAAGCCTAAACTCAGTCCCTGGTGAAGCAGGTGCACCTCTAAATATAGGCAATGGGGCTGGATTTGGCCTAAGAGTGCTGGAAATAGTGTAGTTTAAGCTAAAGCAGAGGGCTTGCTTTATCATACACATTTCTGTCAGTGGCTGGGTCTTCTAAACCCACTTCACTTGTAAATTATGCTCATTTTGCACGCTCACTTAATGGTAAATCAGTCAGTTATTGTACTATTTTTCTACTTACAGCCTTCTCCTGACTTACTTACACCAACAGGAAACTTACACCAGAGTTTACATCATTGCTGAATTTGTCCCAGAGACTTCCACGGGAGTTGCATCTGCTTATTTCAAGCTGCACGTGGCTGCATTTAGTACATGTTCAACAATTTAATCTAAATTACAGTAGACTTTACTATCGCCACTGCTGCTGCTATCTTTCAGCTCAGTGTTACTGGGTTACTGTCTGTCTAAACAACAATTTAATGGCACAGAAAACTGTAATGCTAACGACGAATGATGGGATGTCATTTATCCCAGTGATCAAGGTTATAAAAGACCAAAAAGGAGCTGTTGTGTAGGTAATAAAAAGTAAAGACGTGACACCACATGGTATGAGCGGTGGCAGAAGAAGTGCTACCAACCCTTGTGATTTTATCACAAGTCTCATGATATTTGGTGGTTTTCACAAAGCCCCAGCTCCAGGAGTCATGTGAACACATAAGAATCTCCACTTCCATTTTAAAAAAAAGTTTCTAACCCACATGGCTACATAGAAACACTTGAAAACATGACCCAAGTGCATCCCAAAGATTAAAAAAACAGAAGGCAAATATTAAGAACCTAAAATGTTTTATTTTTCAAATCTCATGATTTTTAAGTCAATCTCATGATTTGGGGGGGCCTGATACATGATTTTTTGTATTCTTAAGGTTAGCAATACTTCAGAAACTCCTATGGCAAACTTTGCCTACTGCTATACCACAGCGGGCTGCTGTCCTGATCCAGCTTGTGAGATTTAACAAGTATGGTCAGTACTCAGCTGAGAAACTACCAAGAAAAAAAATCCCAGGTGCTGCTTTGAAACTATGGTTTTGATTCAATATGTGGCACTCTTTCTTGTAAGTCAGGACTGAATCAATGCTCCAGCATGGTATTAAGTTTGTGGGTTGTGTGTGTGTGTAGGTGGGAGAGGGTCACTGTGCTGATGGGGGTTCATCTTTCAGATGCAATGCAAAACTGGGCTCCTTAAATATCCCCACCGTGCTATTTAGAAGAATATGGTGCTAGCCATAGAGATCTGGACAAATTTTAATTTCAGTAACTAAATTCCAGGTACTGTACTCCCTACAATTTCAACTGGAAAGAGAATTTGTCTTCATGTCCTAAACACTGGTGCTTTATTGCTATGCACTGTTAAAGGACTGTCATGTTCACAACCCCCTTAACACTGCTCCCTGCATCTCTGCTTCTCGTCACTTCTAGGTTCCTCCATCTAAGGAATAAAAACCTGGGACATCTGGAATTCTGAACACACAAAACTGGACAGCTAGCAGTGTAGACTGAGCACCTGTACAGATTTCCCAGGACAGCTACCTCAAAAGACGGATGATCCTGGGAAACCTTGGACTGGTGGCAACCCTGTCATGTCCCCTTCCTGTCTCTTAAAAGTAGCAGCTCTCAGAGGCCAGTTTGCTTCTCCTTTAACCTTCCCATGAAAACATCAGCCACTGCAATTGCTCCCCTCCTGGAAAAAAACACCACAAACAACAAAAAACCTGTTGGGCCTGGAGATGCTCCCCCTCTCCTTCTATTTAAAGGAGCAGCAGCCTTGAGCTGCTCTGCTTCCTGTCTCCTCTCTCTGGTACTGAGTGTTAAGAGATGACCAGATGTCCTAGGGTTTTAGTGAAACCACACTCAGTGAAACACACACTCAGATTCACCAAGGGCTTAACTCTGCATGAAGTTCTTCAGGAACAGCTATTCTTGAACAACTCCATGTGAGGACACTTATTCAGAAACAAGATGCCTTGTTCCTGTTTATCTTAACCCAACTGACTAACAGTCCCTCCAACCAGGGCAAGCCCAGTAAACCGAGTCATCCAATTACCTTAATTACACAGTTACACAGGTTAGCTATGCACAATTTGATGATTCCTAATAACTATGGTGCAGGAGTATTGTTTTTTGTTGGGTATCTACCGTATATTTTCAGAGAATAAATACCTCCCGCCCTCCCCCCGCAAAAAAGTGATTATTACTTATTTTTTATATTTCCCAAATTCCTTCTTAGCTGATCTGGTTTCTTACCATCTCTTTTCCCTCCCAACCCAATCCTACTTATTAGTACCATTTGCTATCAAGAAGCCTTAAAATAATGGGCAACAATGTCTACTCAAGTTTATTACTGTTACATGGACAGTTAATATTTATCATAACAGCACAAATTCAGATGCCCCGCACTGCTCAGATATTCAGTTCCTTCCACACACAGTAGTTTGAGAAAAGGCTTCCTTTTGTATGATGATTTGAGATTTATATTTTCAAGTCCATGCAGTAGGGCTGCAAATGCTCTTGGGAATTAGGATTTAAAAAAATAGTTGAAGGGATTAGAATCAAAGAATTATATTTAGAGAGAATGAAAAAAATCCAAAGAGAGCAGATGTATATATATAGAAGGTGGCCATTAGCAATTCTACCAGATAAGGGAACATACAAAGAAACATTTTCCAGTTTAATTGTTAAAGGTGTTGTGGGTTGTTGTTTTTTATTATTATATTATTATTCCGGCACGCTGCCCTTTCTTCCCTCATCAAACATAGGAGCATACTTCCTAATAAATAGCCAAGGTTGCCTAATAAACAGCCAATGTGGGTTAAAGAAAACCTGTCCACTGCATAACACCTTGTTTGAGAGGTTCACAGCTTTTCAACACTACACAAGTAAAATTATCCAAAATGAACTTGACAAGTGATACTTAAAAATCCATTCCCAATTCGGGGTCCACTTCAATATCCAGTTAAGGTTTACAAAGCACTTAACATTGAGCAAACCTGAAACTCATATAGGGGAGGGAGGGGAGAGGATTCAAATCTCCAGATCCAAACTGGACCCTGTGGTTTTGGTACCAGGACAGAACCAAAATTAGGAAGGGCCTAGATTCAGGTTCAAGTCTGGAAGGAGGCTGAACTCTCAGAGAAAACATCTGAGTTTATGAGATTTCTGCCAGTTTGGGCTCAGATTTAGTGTCTCAAACCCAAAATTTATTTTAAAAGTAATCCACATTAAGGTGGTGTTTGACTGATTTCTACTATATACCCTAATACTAAAATACAGTGGACCCAATTCAGCCCTGGTAAAAGGGGATGCACCTACACAATATACAAAATTACTATAAAATTATACATAAAAATGTTGAAAACTCTATACAGAAATTATACGCACATTACATGTGTGGAAGTGATATCCATAAGCTAAATTGTAGGGCCATGTGGTAAATTTAACACACACCTTTAAATACCTCACCCACACTCTGCCCACCTACTCATCTGTCCATAATTATTCTAACATTTCAAACCTGGGACCAGTTTCAAACAGCCACATTTTTAAGATAACCAACCTACCAGAAGAATGTTACTTTCTTCTCCCCCCAAATGTGGCATTTCCATCTCTGACCCCTCCAAAATTACCTCTGCCTGATCAAGTTGTGAGGTAGCAACTGCTCTTCTACATTAAAAGGATTATGGCTTGTAAATCCAGCACCATTGGACGTTATAGAACCAGAAATGCGTGCTTTATATCATTAGGAAGGGAGACTGCTAGTTTCCCAATGGGATGCATGGCACTCTCCTTGTAGTTCTAGGAGGTCCCAAGAGAAAAGATTACAAAGTGGATATATGTTTATGGTTAAAGTAAGAGTGGATGCTTTTGTGTCTCCCCCGAGTCCTACACAGCCAGACCCCTGGTAACTAAGGACAACAATTTTAAACTTCAGTGCCTAAAGTTAGGCATCTAAATCTGTAACCTAATTTCTTCTCAGAAGTGCTGAACTCAATTTAAGAAATGTATGTATAATCTCAAAGAGAAATATGTTCTCCTTTCCCCACTTCTCTGCTTACTCCACATTTAAACCCATGCATCAATAGATATACAAATAAATTTATATTGTAGATAAAAGAATGCATTCTGCTTCAACAGCTGCTTTATGATAACTGTCTCAACTATGCGATTGGACGTTTCTTAAGTAATTTTAATAAGACTCTTCCCCAGTTCAACAGTCGGAAATGCTTTTATCTAATGGTCTTTATATTTAGATAATCAAATATCATATAGACCATTTGATCCTCTTCCAACGTTAATCTTTCTCAAATAAAATTACTGATATGGTTGTGCAAAATATGCAATTGTGTCTTGAGCAAGAAACACTTAACACTTAAACTGCAACTGTCTTTGTGTTCTGTGTTTGTGCAGCACCTAGCAGAATGGGGTCCTGGTCCAAGCCTGGAGCTGGCAGGTGCTACAGTAATACAAATAATAATCATGTTTGTTTATAGGGTACAACTCCTAGTTTTCTCACTGGTTCTTAAAATATTACCAAATCTTATATAATAATGTCTCATACTAGCTTACTTTTTAAAGATCTCTGTACAAAATTCCCAGGATAGAAGTTTATGAATAAAATAGTACATAATGGCAATAAAATGAGAGGAGAGCTAAGATGAAGTTTGGGAACTCCTGAATGTGTGTCTAGACAAGTGCTTATTAGAGGATTATCTGCATACAGTAGCTTGATTAATATTAAACAGTGTCAGAGAAACAAAAATACTGTAGGCTAAACATAAAAATTGTTGCTCCCTTATTCTTTTTGTAATGAACTTCCTCCGAAGGCTACCCTATAATCTTACATGTGTTCTGTATTTGTAGGTATATCTCTGTCATAAAATAGCGTGAAATAGAAATTCCTGACAGATGTAGAACTTGGCCTTAAAAATTTCCACAGATGTTACCTGTACATCAGAAAAGGGTAATTTTCTAATCTAGGCCAGGATTTACAATTTCTTTATAAAAATGGTAGAAAGGGGATGGTTAATTGCTAATGCACATGCACTAACTGACACTCTTATTTTGCATCCTATAAAAATGTACCAGAGAAGAAAAAAAGTGTAGTCAGTAACTTGTTCAATTTCTCGCAGAAGATGTAAATGATAGTTTTGTACCAACAGTGTGACCCTCCCTAGGCTCCTTTGGTTTAGACTCAGAATCAGAGATGGGCAAACTGGTTTTGTCTAAATGTGGACCCACTTGAACATGTGGATGCAGGAGTTTTACTCTGATGTTACTGGATTTGCATTCCAGTTAGTACAGATTACAAAACAAGATGCAGAGGAGAAAATGAGAATATGATAAAAAAAAAAAAAACCCTAGGGTAAAAAAAGGAACAGAGAGCAAATAAAAAAATATAGAGACTATGGAATAAAGAGTAACTGGATATTCAAATAGGGTTATTTTTTTCCAATAGGACTTTTAGTGAAAACAATAAGAGAAAAAAAATGTTTTCCAGTGTTTTATGTGAACTAACTTTGTGTAGTTTAAGTGCCTTTCCAGCTGTGGCATACCTTTCACTTCACTGATATTAAAGTTACACACCACAAGCCATAAAAATTCTGCAAAACTTTTTTTTTTAAACACAACCCCTTAATGCTAGTAATCATGACTAGATGGAAGGTCCAGAACATGAGCTAGACATTATTTGGTTTTAATGCAATGTTTAACATTTGTCTTTTCTCTCTCTCTCACACACACACGGGAGAAGCAGGTGATAAATTGTACAGGAATGTCACAAAATTGTAACTGTTGTAGCTGTGTTGTTGTAGCCATGTTGGTCCCAGGATACTAGAGAGAGAGACAACATGGGTGAGATAATATCTTTTATCACACCAACCTCTGTTGGTGAGAGAGACAAGCTTTTGAGCTGCCACAGAGCTATTCTTCAGGTCTGGGAACTGTACTCAGGGTGTCACAGCTAAATACAACAAACATTTTGTCTAAACCATGAGAACAGCCATGAGTACTAGGATGGCTCCCAAAACGCCAAAATCTTCATGGGTCACCTTGAGGAAGAATTTCTGGACAAATCGACCAAGGATATACCTGAGATACATTGATGATGTTTTCATCCTCTGGACAGATGACCTAAACACGCTCACAGATTTCCATGACAACTTCAGCAACCACCACCTGCCCATTAAAACTCTCTAGATATTCCCACACTGGACACCACAATCAGCTTCAGCAATGGAACCCTACATTCAACTATACACAAGAAACCCACGGATCACCACACCTACATTCACAGATATAGTACCCACTCCAGACATGCTAAGAAATCTGTTCTCTACACCCAGGTGCTCAGATATCACAGAATATACTCTGAGTACAAAGTCCAGTATATGTACCTTAACATACTCAAAACTCCTTCACCAAATAATGACACTCCCTCAGAGAAGTAGATTGCATCATGGAACAGGCCATCCAAATACCACAAGAGAACCTACTTCCATATGGAAAGAAAACCCTCCAACTGCACACCCCACAATGGAACCATACAGGATATCATTAAACAATTTCAACCCATACTTGATGGGGACCACATCTTGGAAGAAATCTTCCTTGAACCCCCTCTTCTGGCCTTCAAACACCCCCCTCTCCAAACTCATTATCAGAAGCAAACTCCCCACAGACCAGGATACACCAATTCAAAGTGACAGCAGACCCTGCCAGAAGAACAGGTGCAAAACCTGCATACATATCTCCACAGCTACAATGATCAACCACCCCACACATACACAATACAACTTCAAGATCCAAGGGTCCTACACATGCCTATCACAACATGTGGTATACCTAATCCAGTGGACTTAAATAAAAAATCCTACAGACCACAGCCTACTTCACTATACAAACCAGATTAATCCCCAGAGCAGGCCCATCCCGCACACTGAAGAAGGCCGGGGGCTGTGGAAAAAGCAGTATGTGATCATGTAATTAAAAACAGTATCAAAATGCATACACACAATGAAGGGGCACATTAAGGTTGCATAAGCAACCTTAATTCTGCAAAACATAATTCTGAATGCTTGACTTTGCAACCCTAAAATTCCTTTAACACAGGGGGTTTTGTGTGTAATTTACTAGTTTAAAAACAAACAAATAAAAAAGAAATCCCAAAAAACCTCTCCATCATGTGGCATCTATTAACATCCACAAGGTTCACCAGCAGGGTTGGAACCTTATATCCACCATACAGACCTCTGCCACATGTGCTAAAAAGGTAAGAGATCACAGTCATAGGTGGTTGTTCTCTGTGTGGATTGGCACTAGTGGGATGAGAGACACACTTTGCCAGTGGATTTCTCCGCTATTTGCTGACAGCAGAGGAATGGTGAGACTCTTGGGTTCTACTCTAAGTGGTGGATGGCAGTGTGCTCTAGTGGTCGCAGACCCATTTGCCCCCATTTTCCTGAAACTCAATCCATTCTGCCTCTAGACACTCCAACATGTCTCTGTTCCAGTCCTGCCTCCACTCTTCTACGTGTCTTGTTCCAGACCCACTTTCTTAAGAACAGCCACACTGGGTGAGACCAGTGGTCCATCTAGTCCAGTATCTGTCTTCCAACAATGATACTAGATGCTTCACAGGGAATTAACAGAACTGGGGAATTATCGAGTGATCCATCCCCTGTCATCCAGTTCCAGCTTCTAGCAGTTAGAGGTTTAGGGACACCCAAAGTATAGGGTTGCATACCTGATCATCTTGGCTAATAGTCATTGATGGACCCGTCCTCCGTGAACTTATCTAATTCTTTTTTGATCCCCGTTATACTTTTGGCCCTCACAACATCCCCTCGCAACAAGTTCCAGAGGTTGACTGTGCATTGTATGAAGAAGTACTTCCTTATGTTTGATTTAACTTGCTGCCTATTAATTTCATTGGGTGACCCCTGGCTTGTGCGTGTTATGTGAAGGTGTAAATAACACGTCCTTATTCACTTTCTCCCCAACAGTCATAATTTTATAGTCCTCTGTCATGTCCCCCCTCAGCCATCTCTTTTCCAAGCTGAAGAGTCCCAGTCTTTTTACTCTCTCCTCATAGAGGAGCTGTTCCATAACCCCAATCATTTTGTTGCCCTTCTCTGTACTTTTTCCAATTCTAATACACCTTTTCTGAGATGGGGCGACCAGAACTACACGCACTATTCAATGTGTGGGTGAACCATGGATTTATATAGAGGCATAATGATATTTTCTGTTTTATCTCTCTCTTTCCTAATGGTTCTTGGGATTTTGCAATTCTGTACTTGGACTGGTTCCCTCCTATTGCTTTTAAGCACACCATCTGCTCCCTCAGGGGAATCCTACTCTCTCTGGAGCTGATGGTTGGAGTATATTCAGGAGCTTATGCATATTCTCCTGGAGGAATTCTGCTTGGATAGCCAAGGTAGCAGACATATGCCTCAAGAGGTCTTGATTCGCCTTAAAGTCCTTGGGTACCAAGGGAGAGGAAGATTCCAGCAGAGTAGAATGCTCCAGGAAGGACGAGGAGGCAGTCTGCTGCATCAGTGATGGATCCTGTTCTTGTACCACTGCATCCAGTCAGAAGATCTGCGTAGCACCAGAGGGAACAGACTTGGGAGCCACCATCAGAATCAGTGACCATGTTCTGGAGCAGGACCTCAGGGAGACACATCTCAGGGATTCCAAGGAGGCCACTAGGCATATAGATAAGGCCTGGAGCCCACTGGCCACCAATGCCAAGAGCCTCTGTACCAACTGCGGGACAGATTTTGATCTCAGTATTGAAGTGATCCAAGGATGACCTCTAGCGCTTGTCTGGCGAGGAGTGGGAGGACAACCCCAAGGTGACTCTTAAAGAATCCTGGAGGTTCTTTGATGACAACGGGGGAGCAAGCCTTGATGGGGTAAACAACCGGTCAGATTCATCTGGAGAACAATAAGAGGTGGCATCACTGCTGAAGAGGACTGGGGAACTGGCTCTGGCAGCACCAAATGAGACATGCTTCCACATAGTGCTGAGGAAGGTGTCAGCTCCAAGGCCGGTTCCAAACTTGATGATGGGATCTGACACCAAGAAAATGGTAGTGCCGAAGGATGTCCCAGCATTGAGGGGGCTGTCGGTGCCAGGCCTGGTCTTAACTCCATAGTCTGCAGCCCAGGCAGTGTGAGCTGCTGTGCCAGTGGACCTGGCAGCTCTGAGACACAGACAGAAGATGCCAAGGGCACAACATAGGATGAGCCGGTAGACACCATAGCACTAGAAAACTCCTGAAATGGTGGCGAGCCCAGAACTGAGAGGCAAAGTAGGTCTGATGCTGCCTGGTATGCCACTGGCAAGGAGATGGTCAATGCTGGTGCCATCATCATCAGTACTGGACTCAACGGACGCCCAATGGCTGGAACTGGAGTCAACCATATAGGCACTTGGTGCTTCCTGGAAGCGGTTTGGATGGATTTGCTCCATGCCGTGTGCCAGAAGGAGTATGGTGCCAGTCAGCGCTCCTCTTAGAAGAGGCGGAGGAGTCTCTCCAAGTCCTCAAATGATCCTGGGTCATTTTATGGGACCTTTTCCTTGCCGTACCAGAGGATCTGTGGGAAATGCCAGAGCCCAAACATGAGCAGCAACATTTGTTGGGTCCCAAGGTGACCATGGATCAGACGAGGGTCTTGGTGCCAAAGTGGGCCTCATGGCCTGCTCCAGAAGATGCAGCTTCAACCACAAGTCTCTCGCCAACAACTTTCAGATGGAGCACCTGTCTTTAATGTGTCCCTTGCTGAGACACAACAAGCATCTCATGTGAGGGTTGCTGTTGGGGACAGCTCCCTACACGACAGAATACCTGAACCATCATAAGACCATCACACAGGGCAGCCAACTACTCTAGCTAACCTAACCTAACACTTAACTAGACCTAAGGTTCTACTATTACTATATTCAAGAAGGAGTTTTCAGGAACTGAGACAAATGTGTGAGGTGAAGACACCACACAGAACTCTGACTCTAGGCCATGGATGGTGAGAAGGAACTGAGGTGGTCAGGGAGGTGCCACATTTTTACGGCATGGAGACGGGCTAGGCCGCAGAGCGGGAGTGCCACCCCTATGGGTAATGCTAGGCAAAGTTTTCTGGCTCTGGTGTGCAGGGCGCACAAACGCACATAGAATACTTGGAGAACATCATCTTCCAAATCACTATGGTCCAAACTCCATAGCCTATTGGCTAACACAGCCTTGAACAGCACCAACCATATAGTCAGAGAAAATGAGCATACCACGCAGTTCCATGTACCAAACACTGGGCTCTTTCATAAGTAAGAGTAAAAGGCATTGTTATTCAATATGTTTTATAAAAAATAATTCACAGAAACATTTTGCTTAATTTAACCACATAATAAAAATTCATAAATCCATTACTTAACAGGGATTAATTCATGCTCCAGAAAACAGCAAGCGGAGTGCTATAAATACTGAAAGCACTTACAAGATTTCTACTAGGTTTGTCTTTTATAGAAATCACATCTAAAATACTAACCAGCGTGTGCAGCCATTATTATTGCAGAGCATTATGTAGCCCCACAAACATTTCAATAAAACAGGTACAAACATGCCCCAAGAGCTTCATAAAAGTCACAACCCTTAAAAGGATCTAGTTAATATGCTGTTAAGTCTGTATAACTTCCTTTCTCAAGGCACCAAATAAATGATGAACAAAGGGGACAGACTACTGTTTAAAAAACCCTAACTGTGTTTCTGTTTGCAGCACTGACTTTAAAAACAGGCAAAAGCTGTAACCTCACAGTTACATAGGACATCTGGTGGAATTTTTAAACTTTATAAAACTTTGTTGGGAAATACAGGGCGCATATTGTATCATCTACTGTAGAGCCAATGTACAGCCAGTTTAAGCAAAAAATATTGCCCCCCCCCGCACCTTAAATAAAGGTTTTAGCTCCTTACATACATCAGAAGATCAGAGAAGACTTTCCTCATTATGCACCCAAATACACAAGATGGTCTACAAGTGAAACCAGGAGTTTAAGCCCCCCCAGACACAGCTGTTACATTTGCTATTTCTGTCTTTTATCAAGTGCTTCAAACCCAATGTCCTTTCTACAGACTAACAGATCACCCATCTCACTGGATAAGATGAAGTGTCCTCGCCTCTTTTTTCATTGTGTAATAATTAGGGCTATCACAGGTAACTCACACAATTAACTCAAAAATATTAATTACGATTAAAAAATTAATCGTGATTTATCGCACTGTTAAACAATAGAATACCAATTGAAATTTATTAAATATTTTGTATGTTTTTCTACATGTTCAAATATATTGATTTTTATTACAATACAGAATACAAAGTGTACAGTGCTCACTTAATATTTTTATTACAAATATTTGTACTGTAAAAATGATAAACAAATTCACCTCATACAAGTACTGTAGTGCAATCACTTTATTGTGAAAGTGTAACTTACAAATGTAGATTTTTTTTTTGTTACATAACTGCACTCAAATACAAAACAGTATAAAACTATAGAGCAGAGGTGGGCAAACTACGGCCCTCCAGATGTTTTAATCCGGCCCTCGAGCTCCCACCGGGGAGCAGAGTCTGGGTCTTGTCCCGCTCTGGCTCTCCAGCTGGGGAGTGAGGTAGAGGGCTTGCCCCACTCCGTGCAGCTCACAGAAGCAGTGGCATGCCCCCCTCTAGCTCCTACGCATGGGGCAGCCAGGGGGAACCGCAGCCAATGGGAGCTGCAGGGGCAGTGCCTGTGGACAGGGCAGTGGGCAGAGCTACCTGGCCACAGCTCCACATAAGAGCTGGAGTGGGGACATGCCACTGCTTCTGGGAGCTGCTTGAGGTAACCGCCACCCAGAGCCTGCACCCCTGATGCCCTGTGCCCCAATCCCCTGCCCCAGCCCTGATCCCCCTCCTGCCATCCAAACCCCTCAGTCCCAGCCTGGAGCACCCTCTGGCACCCCAAACCCCACATCCTCAGCTCCACCCCAGAGCCTGCACCCCTAGCCGGAGCCCTCCCCCCCTGCACCTAACCCCCTGTCCCAGACAGGAACCCCCTCCCATACCCTGAACTCCTAATTTCTGGTCCCACCCCCAGCCAGAGCCCTCAACCCCTCCCACACCCCAACCCCCATACATTCATGGCCCGCCATACAATTTCCATACCCAGATGTGGCTCTCAAGCCAAAATGTTTGCCCATCCCTGCTTTAGAGCCTACAAGTCCACTCAGTCCTACTTCTTGTTCAGCCAATTGCTAAGACAAACAAGTTTGTTTACATTTATGGGAGATACTGTTGACTGCTTCTTATTTACAATGTCACCTGAAAGTTAGAACAGGTGTTCGCATGGCACTTTTGTAGATGGTTTTGCAAGGTATTTATGTGCCAGATATATGCCCCTTCATGCTTCGGTCACCATTCCAGAGGACATGCTTCCATGCTGATGATGTTCCTTAAAAAAATAATGCATTAATTTTAAATTTGTGACTGAACTCCTTGGGGGAGAATTGTATGTCTCCTATTCTGTTTTACCTGCATTGTGCCATATATTTCATGTTATAGCAGTCTCAAATGATGACCCAGCACACGTTCGTTTTAAGAACGCTTTCACAGCAGATTTGACAAAACATACAGAAGGTACCAATGTGAGATTTCTAAGGATAGATACAGCACTCGACTCAAGGTTTAAGAATTTGAAGTCCCTTTCAAAATCTGAGAGGGACGAGGCATGGAGAATGCTTTCAGAAGTCTTAAAAGAGCAACACTCCGATGAGGAAACTACAGAACCTAAACCACCAAAAAAGAAAATCAACCATCTGTGGTGGCATCTGACTCAGATGATGAAAATAAACATGCACTGTTCCACTCTGCTTTGGATTGTTATCAAGCAGAACTCATCATCAGTATGGAAGCATGTCTTCTGGAATGGGTGTTGAAGCATGAAGGGACATATGAATCTTTAGCGCAACTGGCACATAAATATCTTGCAATGAGAGCTTCAACAGTGCCATGCGAACGCCTATTCTCACTTTCAGGTGACATTGTAAACAAGACTTGGGCAGAATTAACTCCTGCAAATTGTAACCAAACTTGTTTGTCTGAGTGATTGGCTGAAGTAGGACTGAGTGGACTTGTAGGTTCTAAAGTTTTACATTGTTTTATTTTTGAATGCATTTATTTTTTGTACATAATTCTACATCTGTAAGTTCAACTTTCATTATAAAGAAATTGCACTACAGTACTTGTATTAGGTGAACTGAAATATACAATTTCTTTTTTTTTTACAGTGCAAATATTTGTAATCAAAATAAATATAAAGTGAGCACTGTACACTTTGTATTGTGTTGTAATTGAAATCAATATCTTTGAAAATATAGAAAACGTCCAAAAATATTTAAATGTTGTTCTATTATTCTTTAACAGTGCAATTAATCACATGATTAATCGTGCGATTAATCACAATTAATTTTTTAATCGCTTGACAGCCCTAATAATAATAAAAGTCATGTTGCAGAAAAAAAATCTTTTAAACCTTACTCAGGCAAGAACAATAGTTTGATGCCATGTGAAGTGCCTTTGATGCCGTGTGAAGTGAAACTCTACAGTTTCAAGTTACAATAGTCTGTGGATTTACTTTCTTTCTACAGGTTTTATAATGGAAAGAGCAGCAATTTCCATTATGAAGTGAAGGGGATTCTATAGTCTATACACATTAAATTATGATAATGTGTTTGTTTCCTAGTACATTTGTAAATTCATCACTGGTTATCAAAATAAAGATTAAATGTGTACTTTTCAACACAATTATAAAGATTAATATAGTAAAAACTTAGTTATAAAGACATCATAGTAACATTTCTTAAGCATATTGCTTAATAGGCCAATGAAAAATATCATAGCCTTATCAGCAATATTGCTATTGTCCTCTGAATAATTATTTCTTTACCTGTGAAAGCATTCATTTTTGAAAATGAATCCTTCTGTGCCAAGAAGCCATCTCAGACTGACTTGCTGCGACCTATAAACTGGAATTTTACCTACTATGTCAAATGACGCATTCCTGCAAGGAAACAATCAAACTACTTCAAATTTTCCGATATTATTTTATAATTCTGGTCCTTGTTGACATCATTACTTCAAGATGAAGCTTTATATTAAAGACTCACAAAAATATAAAGGTACATCTAGGCTGTAGAAAACATTCAATGATTTACTAGCCTTTGAGAAGTGTTTAAGAATATGTTTGTTATTTATTTTTAGATTGCATTTAGTAACAGTTACAGATGAATAAAAAAATAAACTTAGTGTGAGTTTTTTTAGTTTATGAACTGTTAAACATGACTGAAGAATCTGTAATTCAGAACTATATTATTTTGCACATGCACACGTACAGTGGTGTTGTGAAATAACTAGTATGTGCGTGTTTTTTAATGACTATAACTGCAGGGTCATTTATTTAGAAGAAGGAATAAATTATTACCTTTCAGAATGGAAGACCTCCGATGAACAAGCACTTCTTTGGTTTGCACCTGCTGCTGCTGCTGCTGTTTAACCAGGTTTCCTTCACTGCCGGCCCTCAAAATCTTTTCACCTAAACTAATTTTTCTCAATCTACTGTTAAAGTCTTCTTTTCTAGATGAAAGCAATTTAGATGACGTATTAACTGATAACGGTCTAGCTGTGCGAGAGGGTTTGGACATTTTGAATATGCAGAAATACTACCTGCTCCAAGAGCAAATTCTAAAAATCCTTTTCAGCTTTACTTCTCAGCAGGCAGACTCTGGAGTTACTGTATGCTGTACTCCCGGCTTTAAAATGATGTGCTGCCAGTTTGATCAGTTTTAAACAAAAGGCATTTGTGTGGTCACACAGACAATTTACCAAACCTGTGGAATGGCAAATGTGTGTTAGGATAGAACTGATGACTGTTCTCCAGTGGTGAATTCTCAAAGTAGTAGTGAAGAACAGATGCTCTGTCATGGACTGTAAAAAGCTCCTGGCATGTAGACTAGACACTGAGCAGCATTACAGTGGAACAAGAATGCCCCACCTACACAGGTAAAATAATAGAAAATAATCCAGATGTGTGGTTTATATTTCAGTGAAGTGTGTTACTGCATTCTATTTCCAGATGTTAACTTCAAACAAATACTTCCTGGGTTTAGCACATTTCTCTATCGTATACCAATAGCTGACTGTTTAAGCACTATACAGTAACTGTTCAATGTCAAGAATACTTATTTCTCCTGCCGTTAAGCATGATAGAAGCTTGAACTGGATTAAAAGATGTATATCTTCCTACCGTCATATCGACTAATTCAACAAAGTAAAAGAGGAACTGATACCAAATATCATCTTACATTTGAGTATGCTCTGGGTCCCTTATTATTAACAAACTAATGCTCACAGTGATTATTTGGTACAGTAATGTCAATACCATCACATAGAAACTGCAATGAATGGAATTCCTTCATTGAGTTAATATATATACACGCATACCCACACACACCCCCTCAAAAATGTGACCTCTTCAACACTCAGGATAACCATTTTCCTCCTTTCCTCCCCACAGAAATCATTTTATGACCTCAAGCGAAGTTATTTCAAACCTCAAATGCTGGATGTTCCCCTTTGAGACTGCCACGGGAAAATCTATATAAATGTCCTCGGCACATTCTGTATATGTGATTGGTGGCAAGGCTCAGAATGTGTGTGGTCAGATGAGCAGAAAATTGTACTCAAAACGTAAGCATAATGTAATTTTCCCAGCACTCCTCAATAACTGTAAAACCTTATCAACCAGAGAGGTCACCACAGCTGTACTACTAGAGCTACAATAAAATCTACAAGCTACATCTGAAAATCTTTTCTTCAGTGCCACAAAGAAAGCCAATAATATTCTACCTCATCAGGAACAAGAGAACTGTGGACCATATTATTACACAACTAAAACCAACATTATCTCCCCTCATGCTGCACTGCGTAAGTATTAGTGTAGAGTAAATATTTAACTAGTAAAAATAAGACAGTAATAGGAAAAAAAACTGAGTATGAAATGTGACTAAATTATTGTTGCTGGAGGAAACTTAATGTCTGTATATTCTGACTTTCTGGGAATTTAGCAGTGCAGCCTTAATGTGGTGGTAATTTTTTTGCATAGAAATTTCCTGAATCATTTTTTAAAAAGGAAAGAAAATTGTCAATTCCCACAGTAAAGGGGCATTTATGCCTCCTCAGTGAAACATTATTATTTCTCAGCACCAAACTCAGGCCCGTCGACGGGAGGGGTAAAGGGATCAATTGCCCAGGGGACCGGTGATTTAAAATGGATGAGTTAGGTACATTTTTATTAATAAAAATTAAGATTTTAAAAAAGAAAAATCTGGTTTCCTGCCGCTCTGTACAAAGCGCAGTCCCTCACTGTGACAGTAACAGTTTGCCAGAGAGCTGTCTGGCAGAGCCTCAGCAACAGCAGCCTGGGAACCGCGGAGCCTGCTGACTCCTCTGGCTGCTCCGGAGCTGCTGGGCCTGCCATGCTGGTTCTCCAGCTGCAGGGCTGAGGACAGGGAGACTTTAAAGAGGAACAAGCTCCCTCTGCACTACCAAGATTTCCTCCCCCGGGGCTGCAGCCCCTCGCCAAACACAAGCCAGCAATTTCAGCCACCCAATTGAGCCTCTCTAAGTTTGCCGAGAGGCAGCTGGATCTAGTCCCCCACACCCTTTTGCAGCTGCTAGCACTGGCTGACGAGCTGCTATCACAAGCGCAGGGCCACCTCCACTGCTTAGACAGGGAACAAGGTTCAGGTTTTCCCTCCACCTTCGCCCCTGGTTGCCTCCTCAGAGATCTTCCGGTAGATGTGGCGCACCATGCCTTCCGCCTCCTCATTGCTCTGGGTGTTGGTGTCCCACGGCACCAGCAGCACAAGCACTGTATATTTTAACTTTGCTGGGTCATATTCAGTTACCTCTTGTATATCCGTTTTGACTTGTCTTTAGATTACACATGAATCACAATTAGGTGTTTAATTAGCCTACTTGATACTTTAGGTGTTTTCTTACTTTGTGCTTCTTTAAGTGTTTTATATATTAATTAATTTCATTCTATAATGTATTTATTTAATTTAAATATAAAATTCAAAATAAATTCTACATCTTATATTTAGGGTCACAATTTGTTTAATACTGGTGCTGTAACTGGAAAAAAAAGTTAACTAGTAGTTAACACCACAACTTATGCACAATGGGTTCCAATGTGTTATCCATAGGATAAAAAGTAGTGTCCTAAACCTCAGCCATCCCTTTCTAGGGGATCCCATTGACTGTTCTGCCCTGGGGCCCAGAATTGCTGTCCGCAGGCCTGACCAAACTTGCATGAAGCACTTTATATATACAGGCAGGCAAGCAAGGTCCCCCAGCCCTGAAGAGCTCACAACCTAAACAGGCAATGCATAGATGTGGGAAGATAGCTGGGCCACATCAAGAGTGACTGATTAAATCGCAATGTGTAGCACGTATCTTGATCGTTGTAATTTGTTGGTTTACACAAGTATGTATGTATATGTATTTATATATGTATAAATACACATGCACTTTCGTTAATACAGGTGAAACAATAAGGGAGTGGGAAGACTAGGATGTAAAGACCTGGTGAAAGATGGCATTTCCAAGCATGGATTTGAAGGAAAAGATGTATGAAGTATGGCGGTTGGGTCAGAGTGGGGTTTCCAAGCATGGTGGTTCATATGTAAGAACCAAAAAAACCAAAAACCCCACAGAAATGAAGTCAGAGAATGACTAGAGTAAGTGAAGAGGATGGCAGGTAGCAAAAAGCAGAGAACTGAGAGGTGCATGGGAGCTAAATTGTACAGGGCTTGGAAAATGCTTTTAATGACTCTCTAGCACTGTGCACGGTTTTGTTTTAACAATGGATGGATCTCTGCATGTAAGAGATATTAAAAGCACAATATTATTTATACCTGATTAGAGTTGGTTAGCATTAAACAGCAAACACAATCTTACCTCTGTTTTCTGTGGAAGACGCCTATAAGGACTATGACTAAATATTACCTTTTCATGATCACTCAGTATTCTAGCCTGTTTTGCAAGTGCAATTCCTTGAAAAGTCTTCCACTAAAGCTTGCAACAAGCTTTACAAAAATCAAATATTCAATGTTTAAGAATGATTGTTAAATATTCCTGTCTTCTGTAAATTATACTGTGTTTATCTTCCCAACCACAGGGCACATGCAGTCTGAAATCCAGTTCTGTCAACATAAATGATAGTGCTTTGATTTTGGAAATAATTAATGCTGAAAATATGAACATCTATTTAGATTAATATTGGTTACTGCATACACTTAAGATTCATTAGATAATATAGACATGTTTTCCACAAAAATACAGTATTTCAGCAACACACATTTACAAAGCTTAGATCTAAGCAGCCCTCACGTTAAATTCTTTTTAGGTTACAGGTAATTTCAAAACAAAGTGAGAAAGTCCTGTATTCTAATCTTCCACCAGGAGCTAGGTTTATACCCAGTGAGGATACAGCAGTATTGTAATGATGAGAGTTGGGGATGAGCTTAAGATATTAAAAGTGAGGTCTCTAGTTGCTGTCCATGCAAGTCTCAAAGAGGACATGGCACTTTTGAAAAAGTAAGATAGCACAACGTCCTGACCAACATGCCATCTCAAAATAAAACAGGCTCTTTGGTCCAAAGCTGAGCAACCAATATTGCCAAGTACAAATTGGATACTTTGCTTAGGGCCACTGCAGCAAGTGTCTGTATGTTCATTCTCTACAGGGCACTTCAGGATATGCTGAATATTTCAGTCGCTGAGGGACAGATCTTTTAAGCTATTTAGGCACTTAAAGGTGCAGATAGGAGGCTTTTGGGATTTTCTAGCGTGCTTAGGTATCTAACTCCCATTGGGAGCAAAATATCTGGCCCAGACAGTCTGATACAGAGATTCCCCACACTTCTGCCTTGATCTCCAGTAGCACTTTATGAGCGCACACCAGCTTTCTACCTATGGTGGGAGTGGCTTCACTTCTGTCCCTTACTCCAGCTAGCCCATGACTGGGAAGGAGCTGGGGAGAGTTCCGTTCCTCCTCCCCAATGGATAACTCTTTTCCCTTTTCTCCCCTCCAGGAGGGGAGTGGAACAATGTTCTGTAAAGATCTAATATTTTTTCAGAGATCAAGATATGTCACTTACATTAACTCTGACCCTCACTTTTCTCAAATATGTAGCTGGTAGTCCCAGCTACCCATTAATGTCTCTCTCATTTCAGCCTTTCAAAAAAAATTGTAGGCTCGTCAGCTGACATCTTTATATATTGGACAAGCTGAAACCCTTAAATAAAGCTTTATCATCTCATTAATGCGCCAAGAAAGCATTTGAGAGTGTGTGGCCCAGAGTCATTTCCTTCTCCCCATTTCTTTCATTCAATGACCAATTTCTCTAAGGAGATGAGTGTTCCTTTCCAGCCCTGTCAAACTCACCTTTTCTCAGAACCCTCTCTTTCTCACTACAGGGTCTAATGAATCTCCCCAGGCATTAATCTTCTTTCATCAGCTCTCTCAGACTTTTAAAGCCCACGTTTTTTTTCTTGAACTCCTAAAAACAAAACAACCGCCGTCCCGAAATGTTTCCCTTAGACCTTAGAGTTCTAATGCAAGCTATTTATGAGGTATACATCATATTGATGTAACATACCATTAAGCAACAAAGTAGTCCAGATTGTCAGGTTTACGTGAAGTATTGTGGGAAGTTTTTTATTGCTTTAGGTCAGTGAATAAGCTCTGTCATTGCTTTACAAACACAGCAGAACTAATGACAGAGGATTACCAATGCAGCCTTTTCCTTCCAATAACCAAATGCATATAAACAAGTAGTATTTTTAGAATACAATGTACTTTCCATATACTGCTTAAAACAATGTTCTATTAGTTTCAAAATGCAACTCTTCTTTCCTGCCTAGAAAATAAATTACTTCTGAAATATGACAACAAGAATTTGCTACAAGTTAGCTAACAGAAGGCATTTTTACCATAGCATATTAAATAGGTTATTATAGCCCCATTAACTTACGTACACGTTTGTGCCCCCTGGCTTAGAAGAAACACTACTGCAGATGCTATTAATCAAAACAAAGAATTTGCAAAGTTTCCTTTTTTGGATACTCAAAGATTCAGTTTATATTAGAACATAAGGGGTGTGTGTGTGTGTGTGTAGGGGGAATAGTTCAGTCTGAATCAGAAAAATGTAGCTGAACCCAGCGGCAAAGTCTATTATCTGGCATTTTCTGGTTCTCTAGGAAATAGACTATGCAAAAATGACCCTCCTTCTCCTCTCTCCTCTCCAAACCCCAGCCAATACTTTGAGATGCATCTATCTGACGAAGTGACACAAGCACACATACGACATTACTGTCTCTGAATACATTTTTCAAAATAATGACCTGATACTAGGAGGCAGTGACAGCCAGCAATTGCTACTGAACTAAATATTGCAGGTGCTCAGAAGAATAGGCCCTATGTAAATGAAGTCTTGTCCACACAGAATTAAGTAAATAACCAGATGACATAGCATTTTCAATCAGAAATGAGAAATAAATGTATATGTTCAGAAAGAACAAGATCTATGATGAAAATAATTTCAGATGTAAATCACAAATAGGTGTAACAAAAAGCTTTAGTGTTTCAAAAAGATACATTTTCTGGTAACTGAAGCGATGTAAAATTAGTGACAAGTAACTTTTGCAGATGTTGAAGCTCTCTTAAAACTATGTGGAAGTGCTTTATTTTTCCCTATATGATTACAGAAATGGTTGTATATTATACATAATACATAAGGTCTATAATGTTCCATATATTATGGCTCATTTTAAAACATTTCACACACAAACTCAGATATTTTTCTGAGGAAAATAACCCATAGAAAAGCCAGACAGTCATTCTGTGACATCACAACTCCTCCACCCTCCCCCACAACAAAACAAAAGCCCTAATAAGGGCAAACAAGTTCTCTTTCATTTTTTCTAGCAAAATTTTCTTTGGAGTTCTGCTGTAATATAATATCTGCCTTGAAGAGGCAACAATAATTAAATCTCAGTTGCCATTTCTATCAGAAAACCCTATTTTCAGAGATTTATTACTTAGCCCTAAAAATTCAATTTCAGATTCAAGATTAAAAAAAAAAAATTAAAACAAAGATTTTTTTCTTAATTTGATTTATTTTTTGAACGTTCAGAAAATTACATAAAAGTTAACTTAATGCTTGCCAGAAGTACAAGACTTACAACCCTGAATTCTGTGCAAAAATTGGTACAGTAGTGGAAGTGGCAGTACCAATTACTCTTTATTAACCCACCACCAAGTTTCAGTCTTAACTTTGACCTGAAATATTATATCTAGAAGGTAACACTGTAGACTTGTCTCAATACTCAGCCTCTTTGGCCTGGTCTACAGTTTTTGTACCAGTATAGCTATTTCCATTAGGAGTGCGATTTTTCCCCGCAATACATTTATATTGATATAGCTTATTCCCCTTCCTACAGCTATACCATTATAAGCACATTTATATCGGTATAACTGCGTACACATTAGAGGGACTGTACCACTTTAGCCATACCAGCATAGTTAAGGCAATACAACTTTTGTGCACAGACAAAGCCTACTATATGTGACCTCTTTGGCAAGATTGCTAGTAAGATTTTCAGTTAATGCCAACTGTGATAGGAGTTTTTGTGATGGACTACCCATTTAATGGTAACTAGACAAATCACTAAAAAAGTTCACAAGGGCCATCAAATGGTAAAAGCCACTACAATAGCTGAGCACGCAATTCATAATGAATAGTTTGAGCAATCTGACCTTACTCTCTTTGTAAACTGCCCACAATCACACTGAAAAATCCACCAGTTTGTTTCTCAACTTTATTTACCAATCTCTTAAAAACTGTACTTGGGAGAATATTTGCACTTTTTGCTGTGTTAGCCGTTACATGGCATTGAAATGAGAGTAAAAGTGTTGAAATGGCAAAAATTTTAGTATAAATTATTTGTTAATCGCGGTTTTGATCAAATTAAATGAAGGAAGTTTATCACAGATCCCTATAAGGGTATTAAAATTAACTAGTGACAACTATGAGTTACTAAGTCACTAGTGATTAAATAATAGTAAATAGTATAAACAACATTACTTTGTATGCTTATGGTGCGCTTCACCTGAGGAATCTGAAAAACAAAAATTGAATTTATATTTTTAATAAAAAAGAAAACTGATAGTTTCATATATTTTCTGAAATTATATTAGATAGAATATGTCTAAACTTTTCCAATGCTATTTCTTGGGTTATTAGTCCTTAATGCCATTGGGAACTTGAAAGGGGGAGGGAGAGGAACCACAAGAAAAGCTGCACAGATGTTAGTAAAGAAAAATATTACTTTCAAAAGTCAGTCTTTTGGTGTGGCTGTGGCTTCCCATAGTTCTTCACCCACATCATTTTTAAACCACCACTCTTCAATAAAAAAATAAAACCTAACCCTGGGAAGATTTCTAACATACCACTCCTACAGTGTGAAAGACCGGACAGCTTTATGGAAAAGAACATGCCTTGGAGAAACAATCGCAGTACTCAGCAGCACAAAGAAATCTCTACACCTGGACTGGAAAGACTGTTGAGAGAGTGCTAGGGGAAGGATTGGATTTGCCAAGAAAGAGAGACAAAGCATGGCTGATAAAGTGGCTCAAGTGCAATTCTGTCCATGCAAATGATGCACTCGGGCCATTTTCACTGTTTCAGTATGCTCCTGTTTTACCCTGGTGCTCTGCTTTACCCATATGGGCAGAAGAGCTAAGTTAGGGGAATAAGTGAAATAGACCCTGTTATAAGGGCCAGCCACAGATATGCTTTTGATGGTTCCCATGAAATAGTGTCTCTGACAGCCAGCTGCTCATTGCCTCATGACTTACATTGAACCCAGTGTTCTTGCTATCCCATCAGCCTGAAGCACAACACAGCTCAGTCTATTTCATCTAATAGGATTATGAGTTACAATGTACCAAGCTCAGCAAACCTAGCCCTGGCTTAGAGCTTGTCTATACTGGCAATTTACAGCACTGCAACCTTCTCGCTATGGGGTGTGAAAAAACACCCCCCCTGAGCACAGCAAGTTTCAGCACTGTAAATTGCCAGTGTAGACAGTGCACCAGCCCTGGGATCCAGGCTCCCAGCACTGGTAGCTATGCCCCTCATGGAGGTGGGTTTTTTAGAGCGCTGGGAGAACTCTTTCCCAGTGGCTCTGCCATGACCACACAAACCATGTTAAAGCACTTTAGCATTGCCAAACTAGCCCTCAGCATGACACACATCTCTCATCTACGTCACCTCAGGAGAGACTGAAGCCAAAAATAAGCTGTAAGAAACATTGTCAACTAATCCTGAAATTTCTATTTCATAACAGCTGTGAGTTTTTGCTCTGCTGATTTGGCACATGTGTCATAACTATTAGGTATGCAGATGCATATAGGTATACACAAAAAGAAAGACACACTTCTATATTTCCATAGGACCCCTTGTAAGATGTGCTCTACATTTAAATGTGTGAAGTCTCCATCAGAAAGAAGAACACTGCACTACTTGCCATGCTTTTTCCAGATTTTTACCAAAAAAAAGCAAAGAAATCAAAGCACAGGAGTATTAATACTTAATACAGTCACTGGCTAATTAAGTTTTCCATAGAATCATAGAACTGGAAGGGACCTAGAGGTCATCTAGTTCAGTCCCCGGCAGTCAAGGCAGGACTAAGTACTATCTAGCCAGGGGTTCCTAAACTTGGTTCACAGCTTGTTCAAGGTAAGCCCCTGGCGGGCCACGAGATGCTTTGTTTACACCTGAGCATCTGCAGGCACGGCCGCTCGCAGCTCCCAGTGGCCGCAGTTTGCCGGTCCTGGCCAATGGGAGCTGCGGGAAGTGGTGGCCTGGCCTGCGTCACTTCCTGCGCCTCCCGTTGGCCTTGAATGGCAAACCGCAGCCGCTGTGAGCGGCCATACCTACGGACGCTCAGGTAAACAAACTGTCTTGCGGCCCGCCAGGGGCTTACCCTGAACAACCTGCGAACCAAGTTTGGGAACCCCTGATCTAGACCATCCCTGACAGGTGTTTGTCCAACCTGCTGTTAAAAATCCCCAATGATGGAGATTCCATAAGCTCCTGAGGCAATTTATTCCAGTGCTTAACCACTCTGACAGTCAGGAAGTTTTTCCTAATGTCCAAACTGAACTACCCTTGCTGCAGTTTAAGCCCATTACTTCTTGTCTTATTCCCAGAGGTTAAGAACAATTTTTCTCCCTCCTCCTTGTAACATATACTTGAAAACTGTTATGTACCCTCTGAGTCTTCTCTTCTCCAGACTAAACAAACGCAATTTTTTCAATCTTCCCTCATAGGTCACGTTTTCTAGACCTTTAATCATTTTTGTTGATCTTCTTTAGACTTTCTCCAATTTGTCCACATCTTTCCTGAAATGTGGCACCCAGAAGTAGACACAATACTCCAGTTGAGGTTTAATCAGAGCGGAGTAGAGCGGAAGAATTACTTCTTGTGTCTTGCTTACAATACTCCTGCTAATACATGATGATGTTTGCATTTTTTGCAACAACATTACACTGTTGACTCATATTTAGTGATCCACTATGACCCCCAGATCCCTTTCCACAGTACTCCTTCCTAGGCAATCATTCCCATTTTGTGTGTGTGCAACTGATTGTTCCTTCCTAAGTGGAGTACGTTGCATTTGTCCTTATTGAAATTCATCCTATTTACTTCAAACCATTTCTCCAGTTTGTCCAGATCATTTTGAATTTTAATCCTATCCTTCAAAGCACTTGCAACCCCGCCCAGCTTGGTATTGTCCGCAAACTTTATAAGTGTACTCTCTATGCCATTATCTAAATCATTGATGAAGATATTGAACAGAACCGATCCCTGAGGGACCCCACTTGCTATGCCCTACCAGCATGACTGTTAACCACTGATGACTACTCTGTGGGAACAATTTTCCAGTTATGCATCCACCTTATAGTAGGTCCATCTAGGTTGTATTTCCTAGATGACAAAAAAGTCATTAAGCACCTCTGTCATTTCCACAATTTCTGTTATTGTCTTTCCCCTTCATTGAGTAATGGGCCTACTCTGTCCTTGGTCTTCCTCTTGCTTTTAATGTATTTGTTGTGAATGTTTTCTTGTTACCCTTTATGTCACTAGCTAGTCTGATCTTGTTTTGTGCCAGTTCACATTCATGTCAGCTCTGTGTAATGGTGCCTCACATTGGGACAAATATTCCACCTCTGTGGTGAAAGAAAATAGCCATGAAGATTCACCATCTTGGTGGTGGGAAAAGTGGAGTTTTTCCTTTCCATGGATATGGCTATAGGGCTTGGCTCCAAATCTGGCAGATACTCAGGAATGCAAACTCCATGCATATCCCAGAGGATAGGTGAAGGATGCCAGGTTCCCCTAACACCAGCTCCCTGGTAGTGTAATTCCAGTGGAGCTGCACTAAAAAGGACATCCTCAGCAGTAGTTGCCATCAAGAGAAGTGTAGGGAACAAGCTACATAGAAAAGTTATCACAGCCTGAGGAAGTACCATCTCCCTTTCAGGATTCTCCCCTAGGAAGAATAAAGACTTCCTGGCCCCACTCCCAGCTCATCCTCCAGCTTATCCCAGCGTCCACCTCTTCTGTGGCACAGTCTTTGGCTTTAGGTAAACCCTTCACACACAACATGCACACCCCGTGCACAGGACTCTTCATAGACAGGTGTTAGGGCAACAATCCAGGCCAGAATCTTGTCAATTTCATTCTGCTGTTTCTTTCAAAAAAGTGATCTAACAGCAGCAGAGGTATTTAAATGGCCAGCAGATTCAGGAACAGAACACCTCATTAATTCATATTCAGGTGGTTTTCTTTGCAGCCACAAGGGAAACAAAACAAACAAAGAGAAAGCTTAAATTCCACAGCTAAGACTTAGCTACCCACCCACCCATAAAAAGTTTGCATGTGACTGAAATTTAAAAGTACCAACATCTTGGTAAAATAGTCTGATGCGTCTGTCCAAATGTTATGCTTTGGTTTCTTTGGACTTCCATCTTTCAGAGCAACAGAACTTATGTTTTCTTTCCCTTATTCCTATTTAAGATTGGTGTAGTCATTTTACAAATTGATTTTATTCTTTATACTATGTTGCTTAACTTAATGCAAGACATATTATGCTCCAGACTGTCTTGTAAGATAACTGATGCTAGACTAGATACGTTCTGTTGGGTAGGATACTATTAGCATCTTACTGTCCTATGGTACTGAGTGTGATGGATTGGTAATGAATTAAGCATCTATAAATAGTTGGCTGTTTGATCCCTTCTGTCTGAGCATCTTAGCGCACACTGCAATAAAGATGGTTAATCAAAAGTAAACAAAAAAATGTTCATGACAGTCCAGTTAAGATTAGCACAAATCTTTTAAAGACCAACCAATCTAAGTCTTCATGAGCATCAGCCATCTGGAAACATATTTCTTATTTTCACACTACTCATACTCGTAAAGACTGAAAGTTCAGAAACCTATAGATACTATGCAGATTACTTAATGTCATAATTTGCATAATTGATGAATACACATTACTTTATTTACATAAAATGACAGCATATGTCCTGATTACCAGAGTTTAAGCCTGATAAGGCTGCAGCATAGAATAATACAGGAATTGCTAACTTTCTGGCTGGCTATGATATCAACTTGGGTTGGCAACTAGATAACTTTGGTGGCTCCTTGAGGCTTTGCCACTGGTTATGTCTAGTCCTTGATGGGGAGGGAACACAAACTAACTAGCAATGCAGCAAAGAAAGCATGATATTCATAAGAGCTAAAATTAGATAAAGCAACTGATAGCAGCTAATACTAAAAGACAAGGATATATAAAATACTGTATTGATAGGTTTTCCTTGCAAAAAATAGTTAACTGGTCACCGTACTGACTGAAATATGTACACACTACATGTCTTTAGAAAGGGAATTAAATATCCATTTGTGAGAAGAGGATAAAACTGGGAATGACACTAGAAGAAAGGAGAGGCTGTGTGCCTGTAGTATTTGGGCATACAGTAGCTCAAACTGCTAATGAAGATAGTGCAGATTTTGATCTCTCTGGGTATTTAATTTCCTAGACAACCCCAGTTAATTGACCTTTCAGTATATGATTAAAACAAAATTGGGAGATGCAAGTAAAATAGGCTATGAAGCTTTGTATGATTGCTATACAAAGTAAATCAGAAAAGTATGCATGACTAGGAGCACAAAAGAGAACAGAAAAGGTTGGGGGAGAAGGCAGAAAAGGGGAAAGAGGACAATAACCGTGTGAAACCATAGTGTGCGGGTAGTGGACACCTGACCACAAATCAATTATAAGGGAGACTTAAACAAAAAAGATTGGAAATCGTGGTGGGTTTTTTTGTCATCTAATACACTCTTCTTAAAGAATTCCCAATTTTCATTCACATTTTTGTCTAAATTTTTCCTCCTACTCAATTTTGCTCATAATTTCCCTTACCTTTGGGAAATTTGCCCTTTTGAAGCAGCAAGTATATATACTTGGTTGGGACTGTCCTCTGTTCACACTGAACGTTATCAGATCATGATCACTCATCCTTAGGAAACCACAAACCTCCAGTCCAGTGATTAATTCACTCATTCATAATACCTTATTCCAAATGAAATTACACAGGGAATTTTGGGTGGACAGAATTTAATTATGCAAATCAGAATCTGGATGGGAGTCAGGACTTAACAACTCTACAATAGCACTTCTTGCAAGGGTATGTTTAACAATCTCAGTTGTCTGCCCATTATGCTTCTCTAATCTTGGTCCCTTCTCTATCAGAGTCACTGGACTCTCTACAGTTAGGGACATTCTTTCACTTGCACTTCCCCATCTATTTTATGATGCATCTAATTGTACTGTGTTAAATACATTGATGACATCAGCCAACAGTGACACTTCAGACAGGAGTGCTGATTTCAGACAGGTTCCCTGGGGTAGTGCTTCAACAGGTGCTGTAATGGGGACAGGAACAGCTGGTTTAGGAAGGAAAGAAGAAGAAGGAGAAAGCCAGAAAATAGAAGAGATTAGGGATGAAGATAAAAGGATGTGGGGCAAGATTTAACACACACACACACACACACGTTATATAAAATAACCAGATTTTTTTTTAAGTAGGAGGCTCTGTATTATTCAGTCTGGGAGCTCCAGAAATTATTAGAGAAATATATTTTGTGGCTATTTGAGAGATTTTTATTTGGCTTAGTTTTGGCTCCAGTTCTCAGCTGCATCCAAGCTGAGTATCCCACCACTAACACAACATAGCCCTGAAAGCCAAGGTAGTCAAACACAAGAGGCTTGCTGCAGGGTGGGGGATTTCTCTGGGAGTGTTGTGCTGGTTTAGCAGTTCCTACACTTTTTCCCCTCCACATGCCTAGCATCAAGATGAAGGACAAAAAGGGTGCAACCCAGGCTTCCCTCTACCCCTGTGATCCTGGGCTGCACCAACGGATTTGACAGTATGTATGGTGTAGAGTAGCCCCCAAGACGCTCTAATTAATTTCTAAGGACCAGCCCAGAATCAAGGGAGCATAGTGGTGGTTTAAAAGGTACCTTTACACACGTACATGTACACACACACGCACACCCCTCTCTCTCCAGTGAAGACTATTTGGCTGCAGCCAAGAATCAGGTGGTTGGTCATAGAATGTTGCCAACTGACTGAGCTTTTAATTTTGGTTATTATGAAATAACCAAGTTGAGACCTGTATTAGCAAGTGTATGCCCAGTCTGCACACACCAGACAAATTTGGCCTTGCAATATTTTATACATTTTGAAACCAATTTTAAAGGCACATTTCTTTGTAGTTAATTAATTCTATTCATTAATGAAACGGAGTATGAGTGACAGACATTTGTACCCATGACTATGTTACTATGATGAATATATATCTAAGTACACTGTCACGTGAAGTCTAATTAATGCTCAGTGTTGAGGAGAAAAACTTTCCCAGTAATGTTCCTGATAAGCACGAGTGAAAGTGCATCCTGTGGTGACTGTATATTAGGGCCTTTTCTTTTTGTTCAGCAACAATAGGTGCAACGTACTTTACTCAGCAGATTGACTTTTCTTCTGCTAGTTAACAGTAGGCTGTCAGTTAAATGTATGTCTGCATAGTTTAGGTTGCGTACAAGGAATTAAAAAAGTTGATTTATTATGTGAGAACTTTAATTGTAGATGGGTGTAGAATTCAAAGAACTGTTGATTAGATCCTAAAAAACAATGTGTTCTTAACTGGAGGGGGGAAATCCAATTCCTATTATATGCACAATGTAGCAATTAGTGTAAAAGACAGACCAATAGGTTTATATTTATTGATTGCTGTTATTCACCAAATGAAATTCAGACATTTGGATAAAGAGTATTCAGTTTTTTCTTTCCTTAATTACTGTTGGCTTACTTTTAATTAACTTCAAGTGTAGTAAGAAACAGTGGTGAATCTTTGGCGACACTATTGTTGACAGCTAACAGTGACAGAAGCTAAGCACATTCTTTGTTTCATTAAAGACATCCATCTTTATATATCATTCCTACATCATAGCAACACACAAATCAAAGATCGAGCAAATAAAAGGTGGAAAATAATCTGTTTAATTTTTAATTGAATCTATATAAACTACAGTTTTTAAAACCTTGCAGCAGCTCTCAAGCTAACTCACAGTGCACATCAGGCTCTTAAAAAAAGAGCAATGAAGTATGACAAATATGCACTGACTGTTTAGAAATATGTACAAAGATAAGGCACAAAACCTACAGTTATCAAACAGAAGAGGAAAGCTATTGACCAGGACCAACTCTTTATTCTATGTTGTGTGTCATGATTTTCAGAAATAGTTCTAGGCCCTGCCTCTGAATCTTTTGAACTGTAGTATATGTGGTAGAAAAATTAGGCACAAATTCTTATATACCCAAAACAAACTATACAAAGCCCACTTTAGACAGTGAATTAAAATAAATAAAAAGCCTTTCATCATCGATTCTGCTCCCTAAAGGTTTGTGTTAGTGTTAGAGAAGTCTAGTGTAGTAAAGTCTAGTAAAAGGCAAAACTCTCTGAACTGGTTAATTTGAAGACCCATGATATTTACAGACGCTTTATGAGATAGAACAGAAGTGGAGATGAATCATAGAATCATAGAAGATTAGGGCTGGAAGAGACCTCAGGTCGTCATCTAGTCCAACCCCCTACTCAAAGCAGGACCAACCCCAACTAAACCATGCCAGCCAGGGCTTTGCCAACCTGGGCCTTAAAAACAGTGAAGGATGGAGATTCCACCACCTCCCTAGGTAACCCATTTCAGTGCTTGACCACCCTCCTAGTGAAGGAGTGACTTTAGCCTTAATTATCTTAGATGAAGAGACTTCAGCCATAGATAAGATTTTTGCATTTACGTACGGATGCTTTCTTAAGGCTTGTCTTCACTACTGGGGTAAACTGACCTAAGTTATGCTACATAGCTGGAGTCGACATAGCTTAGGTCGACTTACCCGGTGTCTTCACTGCGCTGCGTTAACGGGAGATGCTCTCTGGCTGACTTACCTTACTTTTCTAGGACAGGTGGAGTAGTGGGGTCAACCAGACAGCACTCTGCCGCCAATTTAGTGGGTCTTCACTAGACACCCGCTGCATCAATTTATTGGACCAACTTCTGATGATGAGAAAGACAAGCTTTCAAGTTTACACAGAGCACTTCTTCAGTTCTGGGAAACAGCTGAGACACTCTGAGTAAGTTTCTCAGACCTGAAGAAGAAGAGCTCTGTGTAAGCTCGAAAGCTTGTCTCTCTCACCAACAGAAGTTGGTCCAATAAAAGATATCACCTCACTCACCCTGTGTCATAAATATAAATTTTTTCCTGGCCAGAGGAAAAACCCTTTCACCCGTAAAGGGTTAAGAAGCTAAGATAACCTCACTGGCACCTGACCAGAATGACCAATGAGGAGACAAGATACTTCAAAGCTGGAGGGGGGTGGGAAAACAAAGGGTCTTCTCTGTCTGTGTGATGCTTTTGCCGGGACCAGAGCAGGAATGCAGGACAGAACTCCTGTAAAGAGTTAGTAAGCAATCTAGTTAGATATGCATTAGATTCTGTTTTGTTTAAATGGCTAATAAAATTAGTTGTGCTGAATGGAATATATATTCCTGTTTTTGTGTCTTTTTGTAACTTAAGGCTTTGCCTAGAGGTATTCTCTATGTTTTGAATCTGATTTCCCTGTAAGGTATTTACCATCCTGATTTTACAGAGGTGATTCTTTTACTTTTTCTTTAATTAAAATTCTCTTTTAAGAACCTGATTGCTTTTTCATTGTTCTTAAGATCCAAGGGTTTGGGTCTGTGTTCACCTGTGCAAATTGGTGAGGATTTTTATCAAGCCTTCCCCAGGAAAGGGGGTGTAGTGCTTGGGGGGATTTTTGGGGGGAGACGTTTCCAAGTGGGCACTTCCCCTGTTCTTTGTGTAACACTTTGGTGGTGGCAGCTTTTAACCTAAGCTGGTAAGAATAAGCTTAGGGCGTCTTTCATGCAGGTCCCCCCATCTGTACCCTAGAGTTCAGAGTGGGGAAAGAACCTTGACACCTTGTCTCTTTAATATCCTGGGAACAACATGGCTACAACATTGCAGTTAAAGGATTCTCACTTAACTACAAAAAGCCTATTAAGGTTGTCATTTTTTAAAACAGTGTTATGTTTGGAATAAAAAAAACATACATTTTAAAATAGTTTTAAACTTCCCTATACTTTTCTTTTAAACAGTATTTTTATTCTTCTTCAGTTGTAGTTGAGAGCCTGTTTACATTCATTTTAATGAAAAACATCTTCAAATAGATTTAAAAAATAATGCTTTTCTTTAGTTGAGTGTGTGTCTATTACACCACTTCTCCTAGAACAGGATCAGATACCAAACAACAGAAGATAATTTCTTCCCACATTTTGAAGCTGTGTTTGTGGCTGTGAAGCACTCTCTGAATGTGTTGTATTTTTAGGCTGCTGATACATCTGGGCTGCTCTGAGCTCCTAGTTACCCATCATCCTTCAAGTCTGAGAAATATTTGTTAGTTTGGGATTTTGTCTCATTGAGACGTCTTCCTGAAATTTGTGGATTATTCTGAAACACACATACGCATCCACATGCTGACTAACTGAACTCAAAGCTGAAGAGACTGTGTAGGTTTTTTCCTACAAGGAATACTAGTTTAAATTAAATCCACATAAAGAGATTCGTCTGTGTAAAATAATATTGAAACAGAAGTCATAATTTTTGCTTGCAGCACAGAAGTTCAATTAAAGGGAAAAACTTTGTAACTTCTTGTGTTCAGTGATTGGATTCTGCACTCTCTAAATATTTTGTTGAGCTAACTAATGGAAGTTTTCATACTTTGTATGTGAGAGAGGGTAAGTGTGTGTGAGAGTGAGAGGCAATATTAAAAGATATGGTCAAAATATGATTATCTTCTGCCTTTGACAAAAATCAATCAAAAAGTGAGAATCTGATTCCTATATCAAAACTCACTGTGAACATCACATATATTTTGTAATTCTACTACCATGGAATTTGCTGCAGGATCCATCTCTTGTTGTAAAACTGTGCTCCAGAATTGTGCTGCACTCAAAAAATTACATTTCTTGTCTCCCTGGTTGTAAAGATGTCTTAAAAATGTGAACTAGTGTGTAAGTCAATCCAGTGTTGCCTTCCTGAGTCTATAGACAACATGAAACAATAGCTCAGAGAAGCTCAGATCTTCTTAGTAGGCTGTTCATTCTGAAACCTAATGATAGATACACATGTTGACAAATTATATCCTATAATTATTTAATTGCTGCTAATTTTATGTCAATCTCAAACTGCCTTCCCACGTATTGAAATCACATTAGTTCATACTATATAGGTACCAAAACCTTTGCCTCCTAACAATTTTAATCTGCAGCAAATTGAAAAGTGACCAACTATTTGGGGACTGCATAAAATAAAATTAATTTAATAGCAAAATAAACAACATTAGGGCTACTGTACTTATTCATTTTCATACATGGTTAAAATTAAAATGTCCATGTTTTAACTTAAATGGAGCGTCACAGAATTTGGGTCCAAGTTGCTGTTGAGTCAAACGTGCCTGCAGAATTTTGATTCTAGTATTTGATCTTTAGCTAAAAACTTTTTTTAAAAATCTAGTATCATCCTGTATATTACAGATACAAGTGTCCCATTGGGTTTGCCCATGTTGCATGTGGATTAGCCAGCTTCACAAAATACCCGATGGTACTTGCTGGTAAATCTAAGAGCAGGATCAAGACCCTAAGGATATAGCATAGAGGATTATGTTTTCCTCCCAGCATATGAGCATGACTCCCATTATTGATAATGGATGCAGTATGACCAATTAATGACTGGGTTACATCTGAAGGAAATTTAGAGGTTTTACAAGACTGCAGATTAATTCAGTTTCCTGGAGAGTCTTCACAGGGTTTGTGGGAGAAAGATTTACATTTCCTCCCATTCCCCAACCCTTCCCCCAGTCACGAGTCCAAAAACCTGGAGAGCTTTCCACAGAATCCTAGAGCAGGGAGCAGGCCAAGGATGCTGCCACAGAGGCTGATTCTCCTCTCCATGACTGGAGGCAGAGATCTGCACAATCTGTCCCGTAGTGTTTAAGGATTTTACAATGTTGTAATTATAATGGCATACTGTACAATCATCTCTTGTTATTTCACTTATATTCTAACACTTTTATCCACACTACTAGGATTAATGTTGTTATTAAAAAAAGCAGATGACCCTAAACTAACTAAATAAAAAGACTACAGATAAGAATGCAGCGTCAGTGCCATAAAGATCTATAGTATCAAGTCAGAGCAAGATCGGATGGCTGAAGACTGCCATACAGATTATGTTTCCCAGCTAAACATCTGTCTTCAATCACACAGGCTGCCCTTTCTTTCTCAGCATTATTAATCTCATGAAAGATAGTCATTCTCCTGGACTCATGCACACTCCATGTAGCTGCTCAATATCATCTCAGGTGGTCAGTTGGGTCCTGTTACACAATTGATACCATATGGGAAGTTTGGACAGACAAGTGATGTACAGTTTGGGCAAAACTAATAAACACTAACTCTACTCAGACAGTATGTTCAAACCTGAATGGTACAAAGGAAACTGTGCCATTTTAATATATTCTGTGTTGACTGAAGTGGCTTGTATGAGGCTGGGCTATGTTTCTTTGGTACTGTTTTTAATGTATGAATCATAACACAGACTCTAGAATGAAAAAGACTTGCGGCTACAGTTCAGGTAACAGACTGCTGATCTCCATGACAGACAGCAGCTTTCAATCAAGTAAATGCCTTTTGGAGAAGTTTATCTTTATTGAAAGGGAAAAATGAGCTAAATCATTTTGGGGATTATGAAAGGGAAGACCACAAAGCCTGAAACTGCAAGGAGATAAGCTCCTTCCATAAGACAAGCAGCACTTCCCAGGATCAGGCCCATAATTTGAAAGCCTCAACAGATGCGTGCGAGTGTCATGGCTGCATGCCTGCTGCTGGTCACATCTAGACCATACCAGATGCTTGGTATAGTTCAGAAATTCTAATGGAGTCAAAATAAAATTTAGAACATATTCTACAAACATGGAGAAAAAAGGAAATTGTGATATGACTGTTATTAAACAATATTTATTAAATGGTCTATATATATATATATATATATATATATATATATATATAAAACTTTCAACCATACATTCTCACTACCCTGAGTAGTTTCTGTTGGTAGAGAATAGGAATTGAAGGTGAATGGCACCATACAGGATTGGGCCCCAGACGAGGAATTTGCTCTAGGAAACTATAATGTGAGAAGTTAGTGCTTTCATCAGCTTTTCAATATGCCTGTCTCTGGCAATCACCTATGGATAGGGATCTGGAGCAGTAATGTTAAGTATTATTATTAATAATAATAATACTGTACCTACATATTATATAGCAGTTTTCACCAGTAAATCTCAAAGAGTTTTACAAAGAAGGTGGGTATTATTATTCCCATTTTACAGATGGGGAAACCGAAGCATGAAGAGGTGAAGTGACTTCTAAGGTCACCCAGCAGATCAGTGGGCAAATAAGGAACAGAACCCAGGTACCCTCAGTGCCAGTCTAGTGCTCAAAGCATGAGGTCTGATATGTAACTCAGTACACATATGGCTTGCTTAACTCAAAGTTCAGTGAAAACACAGAACCAGATAAAGACGGAATAACTTTAGTTAGAGGAAAGGCAACATATTGATAAACATCAATGGAGAGTGAGAAAGAAGAGGATGAAAAGCACTGATTGCTGCCAAATGGACCCACAGGGAACTGATAGAGTGACCTGATGTATTAAGGGTAAGCAAGTAATCCAGGAAGCCGAGATCCCAGTGGACTCTGGAGATAACTGGTTTTGTTGCTTCCATTTGGCTGAATGGCATCTCTTGGTGGAATCCTTCCTGCTCTGGCTGAAGATATGGTCAATAGCGATTAAAGCTGAGTGCTCTACATTGTATGCCCATCCAAATGCCAGGGGGCTTGAGTCGTAGTGGCCCTGGGTTGGGATGCCTGATCATGCCATTGTATCACAGATGCAGAAATGGTTGGATGTCAACAGGCAGACTTCCTCCTCAGAAAGTCCAAGAGACAGAAACGTCTTGACCAGTTAGGCATAATGAGGATGACCGGAGCCCTGTCATGATGGATCTTTCTCAGGATTTGTGATATCAATGGGATGGCAGGGAAGGCATACTTGAGGTGGTCCATCCAACTTAACAGAAAGGTGTTGCCCTTTGTGCCTTGGCGCAGAGCCACTCTGGAGCAGTAGAGGGGAATTTTTTGTTCCCTAGCAAGGCAAAGAGATATCAGTACCTGTCTGTGGTCATCCTGCACCAACAGGTCAGTTACCAAGTTGTGTTCAAAACAGGAATTGCAGCAAAAGAGTTAAGCTGGGTCAAGATGCCAGGAGATCAAGATCAGGTGCTGACTTGTACACAAGAGGCAAGTCTCAGAGTCCGGGTTGACTCAGATATGGAGCCAGTGTCTGGAGTCACAAGGCAAGGTCTGCATGGAAACAAGCATACAGTCTGCATCGTTGCTCAGAGAGCTCCCTGGGATAACTTCCCAGTTTATATACCAGCATGAGCCAATCAGTGGGCTCCGGGAAGTACTTCCTGCAGTATCTAGCTTCACAGGCTCCCCCAGTGGAAACCTGGCTGATCTTCCAGTGGCAATGTGGAAGTGTCGGCGGCCTGGACCACCCAGGTTCTAGTCCGACAGGTTCTTACAAGAGATACCAGGATGGTGTTCCCTTCTAATTAAAGTTCTCATTGAGAACAGAATCGTGAATCACACATTTGTGATCTATAGAGACTGCGTGCCTTCTAGCAAGCACTGTGTGCATGATAGATAAACTGCTGAGAGGGTTATGTGATTTCTGATACACCAGTTCCAGAGGTTGACTGTGTCTACACACAGAGGGAAGGATCTTGTACCCCCACTGGTTTATGTAGAAATTGTCTGACATATCTGATTCAGGCATATCCAGGTTGAGTGGAAGGAATGTGTTGCAAGCCCAATGGCCCACCCTTTATTCCAGTAAGTTCATATGCATCCTGGGCTCCTAAGGGATCCAGATGCCTTATGCAGTGGGATTGTCCATATGAGGTCCTCAACCTAAAAAGAAGGCATCTGTTATTATAGTCACTTCGGGTGTAAGTGTCAGGAAAGAAATTCTCACCCAGACTTTCTCTGGCTCTGTCCATCAGGCAAAAGAGGCCAAAATTTTGGTTGGGAGCATTACTTTGGAACTGATAATCTATGATGAGATTACTGGTTCTGTGGATGAAGGGAAAGCAGTGGATGTATTGTTTCTTGACTTTAGCAAAGCTTTTGACACGGTCTCCCACAGTATTCTTGTCAGCAAGTTAAAGAAGTATGGGCTGGATGAATGCACTATAAGGTGGGTAGAAAGTTGGCTAGATTGTCGGGCTCAACAGGTAGTGATCAATGGCTCCATGTCTAGATGGCAGCCGGTATCAAGTGGAGTGTCCCAAGGGTCAGTCCTGGGGCCAGTTTTGTTCAATATCTTCAAAAATGATCTGGAGGATGGTGTGGATTGCACTCTCAGCAAATTTGCGGATGATACTAAACTAGGAGGAGTGGTAGATACGGTGGCAGGTAGGGATAGGATACAGAGGGACTTAGACAAATTGGAGGATTGGGCCAAAAGAAATCTGATGAGGTTCAATAAGGATAAGTGCAGGGTCCTGCACTTAGGACGGAAGAATCCAATGCACCGCTACAGACTAGGGACCGAATGGCTAGGCAGCAGTTCTGCGGAAAAGGACCTAGGGGTGACAGTGGACGAGAAGCTGGATATGAGTCAACAGTGTGCCCCTGTTGCCAAGAAGGCCAATGGCATTTTGGGATGTATAAGTAGGAGCATAGCCAGCAGATGGAGGGATGTGATCGTTCCCCTCTATTCAACATTGGTGAGGCCTCATCTGGAGTACTGTGTCCAGTTTTGGGCCCCACACTACAAGAAGGATGTGGAAAAATTGGAGAGAGTCCAGCGAAGGGCAACAAAAATGATTAGGGGACTGGAACACATGACTTATGAGGAGAGGCTGAGGGAACTGGGATTGTTTAGTCTGCAGAAGAGAAGAATGAGGGGGGGATTTGATAGCTGCTTTCAACTACCTGAGAGGTGGTTCCAAAGAGGATGGTTCTAGACTATTCTCAGTGGTGGAAGAGGACAGGACAAGGAGTAATGGTCTCAAGTTGCAGTGGGGGAGGTTTAGGTTGGATATTAGTGGGAAAAGCTTTTTCACTAGGAGGGTGGCGAAACACTGGAATGCGTTACCTAGGGAGGTGGTAGAATCTCCTTCCTTAGAAGGCTTGACAAAGCCCTGGCTGGGATGATTTAATTGGGGATTGGTCCTGCTTTGAGCAGGGGGTTGGACTAGATGACCTCCTGAGGTCCCTTCCAACCCTGATATTCTATGATTCTATGATATTTTTTATGGTGAGTAGGTTTGTAGGCACCAGAGGCGAAGCCTGGTGAATGGTATTACATGAGTGCATGAGGCTACGTGCAATGATGAGTTGCCAAAATCTTAACAACGGGTTCCCTCCTCACCCCACAAGGGGGTCGTTACCCACCCCCACTCCCCAGGACTCCTGCCCCATCCAACCCCTCCGCGTTCCTTGACACCCCCCCCAGGACCCCTGCCCCATCCAACCCCCTCCCCTGTCCCCTGACTGCCCCCAAAACCGGGCAGGAAGGTCTCGTGGGCCACTGTAGTGTGTGCCCACCCCACCCCTAAGAGCCAGAGGCACCTGCCGAGGGGCGAGGTGGGGAGTCCTGGTGGTGCTTACCTGGGGCAGCTCCCAGGAAGCATCTGGCAGGTCCCTCTGGCTCCTAGGGGTGGGGGAGCGTAGCTATCGGGGGAGCAGCCGCTCCCCCACTGATGACATCAAAAGTGGCGCCTTAGGCGCCGACTCCCTGGGTGCTCCCACGGGGAAAATTTGAGGGTGCAGAGCACCCACTGGCAGCTCCCCGCCCCAGCTCACCTCATCTCTGCTCTGCCTCCGCCTCCTCCCCTGAACTCACCGTCCCGCTCTGCTTCTCCGCCCCCTCCCCCAGCTTACCATGAATGAGCTGTTCGGCGGGAAGTCTGGGAGGGCTGAGAAGCAGGCTGCAGCTTCCCGCTCAGGCTGAGGGTGGCGGAGGTTAGCTGGGGTGGGGAGCAGTTCCCCTGCGCGCCTCCCACCCGGGTTACCTGCTGCGGCGTGGGCGGCCTTCATCGCGCTCCCCTTCCTGGGCCTGAGCGGGAAGCTGAGGCCTGCTTCTCAGCCTGCCCCAGCTTCCCGCACGAACAGCTGATTCACGGGAAACCTGGGGGGGCGGAGAAGCAGAGCGGGGCGGTGCGTTCAGGGGAGGAGGCGGAGGCTGACCGGAGGTGAGCTAGGGCTGGAGGTGGGGAGCTGCCGATGGGTGCTCTGCACCCACCAAATTTTCCCCTTGGGTGTTCCAGGACTGGAGCACCCATGAAGTTAGCGCCTAAGGTGCCACTTTTGGCCAGTTAAATTTAGAAGCCGTTTTAGAACCGGTTGTCCCTCGCAGAACAACCGGTTCTAAAACGGCTTCTAAATTTAACAACTGGTTCTAGCGAACCAGTGCAAACTGGCTCCAGCTCACCACGGCTACGTGGCCTAGGAGTGAAAGACAGGTCCTGACTGGAGCCCAGGGTCTGAGGGTGGTCTGGTATCAGCTGGGAGAGGAGGGCCAGTGTGATTCCCACACAGATCCAGATCATCTGCTGTATGGATCCATCAGGTCCCATTAAGGATTGACAAGTGGTGATGGAGTATCCCAGGCATCAGGTACCAGTGACCCCCTGATTATCTGTATTGGAAGGAGGAGGACGGTTCCAATATCTTCCATGGTCTCCAACCAGGCTTGCTTCCCTTGAAGGGAAAGCCGCAGATCTGCATGATGAGATGCAGATCTGCATGATGAAATGAAGTTTCTGTTCTACCAGCAGTGCCATCAGTAGGATGTTCTAGGTTGTAGATGCAGTAGGCGAGGACACTCTTCCCCTCAAGGTGGTTTTCTTGGGCCGGGGGATGTCTCGAAGAAGAGCTGAGCCCAATAAACGGGGAGATTGTGGGTAGGGCAGAGCGAAGATATCCTCCAGCAAAGTAAATGCTTTGGTCCTCCCTGGTATTTGGGGACCCACTGAAGAAGGAACTGGTGGGGCCAGGTCATCTGAAGGTCTAGCGTTCGGGGGATCCCGCACACCGGAACCACTGAAAGGAGTCCCAGCATTGAACTCCCTGACAGAACCATTGGGTACCACTCCAAGAGATCAATCTCGGAGGTTCTGAAAATTCAGCCTTCCCTCTGTTGGCTTGTGTCAAGGTTCCCTCCCCACTCTGAACTCTAGAGTACAGATGTGGGGACCCACATGAAAGACCCCCTAAGCTTATTTCTACCAGCTTAGGTTAAAAACTTCCCCAAGGCACAAATCCTTCCTTGTCCTTGGATGGGTACTGCTGCCACCACCAAGTGAGTTAGACAAAGATTCAGGAAAAGGACCACTTGGAGTTCCTGTTTCCCTAAAATATTCCCCCAAACCCCTTCTCCCCCTTTCCTGGGGAGGCTTGAGAATAATATACCAACCAAATAGGTAAACCAGATTTAAAAAACAGAACTTTATTTTTAAGAAAACAAAAGTAAAAGAAGCACCTCTGTAAAATCAGGATGGAAGGTAACTTTACAGGGTAATCAGATTCAAAACACAGAGGATTCCCCTCTAGGCAAAACTTTAAAGTTACAAAACACAGGTATAAACCTCCCTCTTAGCACAGGGAAATTTCACAAGCTAAACAAAAGATAATCTAACACCTTTCCTTGCTTTACTTACAATTTTTGTAATCCTAGATCTTATTTCAGGCAGGGTTTTAAGAGATGGTTTTTCCTGCCCCTGGTCCCTCTCTGGCTCCAAGAGAACCCACACAATGAGACAAAGCCAAAACCTTCCCCCAGAGATTTGAAAGTATCTTCTCCCTTTATTGGTCCTTTTGGTCAGGTGCCAACCAGGTTATTTGAGCTTAACCCTTTACAGGTAAAGGAGGTATTTTATGCTACCCTTAGCTGAATGTTTATGACAGCTCGTTAACCTGAAAGGGAAGGCTTCTTGATTCTTACAGTTTGTGAATTTAAATATTTTAGCCTTATAGCGCTTCCCTCCCAAGTCGCCAGACAATTCAAGTGTGAACCTTAACTTTGTGTTATGCAGCTTGATCCAATCAGCTTTGAATTAGGTCATTCTTAACAAGCATCAATTTGGAAAAGTCCCATTTAAATCAGCAATGTAAAAAATATTTGGGGTTATGCATATCACACGCTGGTGTCTGTGACTACCAAAATAATCCAGATACATGAGACCACTTTCGAGGAAACTGGCATAGTCTAATCTGGCTAAAAGGTCTTTAGATGACATTATGTCAATGATTTACAGAAAGTTCAGCATAAAAAAACCTAAAAAAAAAAAGATTGAAAAACAAACCCAAGCAATAACCAGTCACTCAGCAAAATTAAAAATAAGTTCAAACTTATGATTAGTTTAATCATCTCTGTTTATTACTATTCTTGAAAACAAGGCATTTACAATAATCTTTCTATTTTGAAACTGGGCTATAAGTCAAACAGCTTATCTTCTAGAATCTTCATCTTCATACAGAAAAGTTTCTTTAAAAGCATATCAAGATGAAACCCCTTTGAAATATAACATTTAAAATTTATATAAAGGTCTGTGTACCATACAAGCTATTCCCCTCACAGTAGCATCCTGTACAATGCTATCTACCATAGACTATACCCCAAAATATGCAGTATTTAAGGTGTCCACAGCCACAAGGCTGAAGCGACACATGGACTACAGTAGCAATGGTTCAAGAGTCCATTTCCCAGATTACCCAGGGTCCACGACAGAGAGAACACTGGCAACCAACACTATCAAAACCATTCATAGGCCAGAACTCAGAGACAAAGGATTTGGTTTTACTTTCCATTTTGGCTGTGTTTGACGTGTAGCACAGAGAGAAGCATCATAGCCAAGGAGAACCTTTCTACCCTCCGCATTCCTGCCCAGGGAAGACTCCGAGCCCTTTTGAGATTTCTGAAACATCTAACAGTGTCATCTCTGTAGAAACCAGAAACCCAGGAAGCTGAGGGAAGAAGGAGGATCCTGGGAACTACAGGCCAGTAAGCCTCACTTCAGTCCCCGGAAAAATCATGGAGCAGATCCTCAAAGAATCAATTCTGAAGCACTTACATGAGAGGAAAGTGATCAGGAACAGTCAGCATGGATTCACCAAGGGAAGGTCATGCCTGACTAATCTAATCACCTTCTATGATGAGATTACTGGTTCTGTGGATGAAGGGAAAGCAGTGGATGTATTGTATCTTGACTTTAGCAAAGCTTTTGACATGGTCTCCCACAGTATTCTTGTCAGCAAGTTAAGGAAGTATGGGCTGGATGAATGCACTATAAGGTGGGTAGAAAGTTGGCTAGATTGTCGGGCTCAACGGGTAGTGATCAATGGCTCCATGTCTAGTTGGCAGCCGGTGTCAAGTGGAGTGCCCCAGGGGTTGGTCCTGGGGCCGGTTTTGTTCAATATCTTCATAAATGATCTGGAGGATGGTGTAGATTGCACTCTCAGCAAATTTGCGGATGATACCAAACTGGGAGGAGTGGTAGATACGCTGGAGGGCAGGGATAGGATACAGAGGGACCTAGACAAATTGGAGGATTGGGCCAAAAGAAATCTGATGAGGTTCAATAAGGATAAGTGCAGGGTCGTGCACTTAGGACGGAAGAACCCAATGCACCGCTACAGACTAGGGACCGAATGGCTAGGCAGCAGTTCTGCGGAAAAGGACCTAGGGGTGACAGTGGACGAGAAGCTGGATATGAGTCAGCAGTGTGCCCTTGTTGCCAAGAAGGCCAATGGCATTTTGGGATGTATAAGTAGGGGCATAGCGAGCAGATCGAGGGACGTGATCGTCCCCCTCTATTCAACATTGGTGAGGCCTCATCTGGAGTACTGTGTCCAGTTTTGGGCCCCACACTACAAGAAGGATGTGGATAAATTGGAGAGAGTCCAGCGAAGGGCAACAAAAATGATTAGGGGTCTGGAACACATGACTTATGAGGAGAGGCTGAGGGAACTGGGATTGTTTAGTCTGCAGAAGAGAAGAATGAGGGGGGATTTGATAGCTGCTTTCAACTACCTGAGAGGTAGTTCCAGAGAGGACGGTTCTAGACTATTCTCAGTGGTGGAAGAGGACAGGACAAGGAGTAATGGTCTCAAGTTGCAGTGGGGGAGGTTTAGGTTGGATATTAGGAAAACCTTTGTCACTAGGAGGGTGGTGAAACACTGGAATGCGTTGCCTAGGGAGGTGGTGGAATCTCCTGTCTTAGAAGTTTTTAAGGTCAGGCTTAACAAAGCCCTGGCTGGGATGATTTAATTGGGTATGGGTCCTGCTTTTGAGCAGGGGGTTGGACTAGATGACCTCCTGAGGTTCCTTCCAACCCTGATATTCTATGACTCTATGATTCTATAAACTCAAGATGTGGCTACCAAGAGCGGCCTAACTGCACAGACCAGAGAGCCACAAGGACAATCTGACCATTCATGTAAAAACATCCCTGTTTATTTATTTTGATATTGTGTTCTAAGCCAGTCACTGATTTCAGCGCTGCACCACCCATCGAAGACTGAACCTAAACTCAATATTTGTCTTAAAAGATTCAGGGAAAGAGCACAGGATGGTTTGTACTGGTTGTTAATGTTGGAAGGAGTAAAGTTTATGTATTGTTGTCTTGTGTTTTATTATCCTAATCCCTTTTTTCCATTGTCCCCTATACCTAATAAAGCCTCATTACTGTTTTATTACTCTGGGAATTGTGATAGCTAAGAGGTTTCCTTAGATGGAGGCACCAAGTGCCCGTCTAGCTGACCAATACACCTGAGGAGAAAAGGTAGAAGGCTAACACCATACTTCAGGGCTGGGTTACAACTGGTACCAAGACCCTTCCCTTCAAAAATAGCATCCTGCCCCTTAAAGGACTAAGCCAAGTAACCAAGTCTTCCACACATGTAGGGGGGAAAATGAGCTAGGTTTATCTTAGCCTTCCTGATAGCACTAGGAATTGTTCTAGTTGAGAAGCATCCTCCCTATCTCTCTGTTCCACTTTGACAGTGACTGGAAAGACTCATGGATGCCCCATGACTGACCCCATCTTACTCCCTTGGGGATCCCTGCAATAAGTGTAGGCAGCTGTGGGTCTTTAGTAGAGAACAGGGTTAGTTAACCCATTCCTCACTTCACCAGGACCGATATGTATCACCCTTCCACAGGCACTTAGATAAGATTTTCAAAGATGCTGAGCAATCAAAACTCTGGCTCAATGGAAGCTGCACATTCTTATCACATTAGCCAGTCAGGTCACATATTTAGAAGTGCCTAAGTACCCAGTCCTGCAAGGTTCAGGAAAAGCTTTTATTTCCATTAAGAGTGCTTAGCACTTCTTAGTGCAGGACCTATACATGGATTTAGGTACCTAAATTTAAGCAACCAAGTATGAAAATTTTGGTTTATTAAAACTATCTTGTGTCCAGTTCCTTTACTCTTTTAGTCACACACTCAATCCCTTGTTTTTAGACCCTTATCCTTTGTCAGTCATTTTTTGTACTCGTACTTTTTCATGTCATAACTATTTCTTTGTTTATACTGTGGTTTTAGTAAGTCTATTTTTATCTTGTTGACTATCTGATGTTTACAACTCCTTCACCATAAATACTGCCCCTTAAATAATCTGCTACTGAGGAAATGATTGTAAAGATTACTGCATGAGATAATGAGTTCCTTAATGAATAATCAACAGAAGCAGCACATTCATGACAAACAATAATAACCTGAAATAGGAAGAAGAAGAATTGATATTTGAACAGAAAATATATTTATATTTTAACATTATAGGGTGGGGATGTTCCTATTCTGCAAAATACTTAGTCTGAAATAATGGACAAATGCAGTGGTGAGCTGGAGCCAGTTCACACCAGTTCGCTAAAACTGGTTATTAAATTTAGAAGCCCTTTTAAAACCGGTTGTTCCGTGAGGGACAACCGGTTCTAAAAGGGCTTCTAAATTTAACTGGCCAAAAGAGGCACCTTAGACGCTGACTCCATGGGTGCTCCAGCCCTGGAACACCCAAGGGGAAAATTTGGTGGGTTCAGAGCACTCACTGGCAGCTCCCCAGCCCCAGCTCGCCTCTGCCTCCTCCCCTGAACACGACGCCCTCCCCTGCTTCTCCGCCCCCCCAGGCTTCCCGAGAAACAGCTGTTCATGCAGGAAGCCGGAGCAGGCTGAGAAGCAGGCCACGCCTTCCCGCTCAGGCCCAGGAAGGCGGAGGTGAGCTGGGGTGGGGGGGCTGCGAGGAGGGCCGCCTGCGCCACAGCAGGTAACCCGGGGTGGGGGGGCGTGCAGGGGAACCACTCCCCGCCCCAGCTCACCTCCGCCACCCTCAGCCTGAGTGGGAAGCCGCGGCCTGCTTCTCAGCCCTCCCAGGCTTCCCGCCGAAAAGCTGATTCACAGGAAGCTGGGGGGGCGCGGAGAAGCAGAGCAGGGCAGCGCGTTTAGCGGAGCAGGTGGAGCTGAGGTGAGGTGATCTGGGGCTGGGCGTGGGGTAGGGGATCTGCCAAATTTTCCCTGTGGGTGCTCCAGCCCCGGAGCACCCAGGAAGTCGGCGCCTAAAGTGCCTCTTTTGATGTGATCAGTGGGGGAGCGGCCGCTCCCCCTGCTCCCCCGCAGCTACGCTCCCCCACCCCTAGGAGCCAGAGGGACCTGCCAGATGCTTCCTGGGAGCTGCACCAGGTAAGCACCTCCAGGACTCCCCACCTCACCCCCCGGCAGGTGCCTCTGGCTCTTAGGGGCGGGGCGGGCACCCACTACAGTGGACCACAAGACCCTCTTTCCTGGTTCTGGGGGCAGTCAGGGGACGGGGAGGGGGGTGGATGGGACAGGGGTGGGCAACGACCCCCTTGGGGGGTGAGGAGCGAACCCATTGTTAAGATTTTGGCAGCTCATCACTGGACAAATGGATAAGCGTAATTCCAAATAACTACCAGTCTGTCAATCGCATACACAGCATAAGTTCTGAGGAAAAGCATAAACACAGCAGGACAAATTCTGCTGTCACATATAAAACTCTACGGGACTTTATAACATGATCACCGACTTTAATGGAGTTACATGTGTGTAGCAGAGTAGAATATGTCCAGCACACAGACCTCATCTAGAACCTGTGCTATATTCTGCATGCATCTACTGTCACAGTATAATGTACCAAAATCATCCCAGAGGAACAGGAAAATAAGTAATTGAGTAATGTCCTCCTCTCTATCAGAATGTTAATGGAGTGTGAACTATGCCAATGAAGAACATTCACTACATATTTTTACTCAACAGCAGTTCAAACTATAATACATCAGGAAATGAAAATAAGAGGTGAAGAGAACATATTTTATTACATCAACAATCTACCGTACTAATGGAATAAAAACCTTCCCTCGTAAAAACACATTAGTCTATGCTGACCACACACTTTCCCTTTTCCCAAGATTGAATTCATACACAGATGAGTCTATTTCAATGCCCACAAAATGAAGTGATACCTGAAAACAACTAGTTCTCTTCCACTGTGTTTCTAAGACTTGTTTTAAGACTTCTATTTTATGACTCTTAAGTGAAAAGTACATATCTATGGCAGATGACAAACATTCACTATATGATCTTGATCACTGTAGAAATTATATTGGACATTTATAGTCAAAAACTTTGCTAACATCTCTGCAGCACTGACATGCCTCTATTTTTCAGCAACCAGATGAATGCTATTTAGTTGCTTAATATATTACCTATAAACTAAAATTCCAAGCAGCAATAGAAAAATGAGCCATTGCAAAACATGGAAATAAGATATTAAAAATATGATAAGGACTTGAAGCTCAGATATTTCAAAAATACAACCACTGCTATATAGTTTTGGGGGCAAAATCGCTAGACCTTTAGGATATTTTTCACAAGTCTGTTGAAGATCTTTGCAGATTAGGATTACTGAAAATTTTCAGCAGAGCAGGTCCTTACAGCTGTATAAATATTAGTAGAATGTATGTGTTACTCATACTGATACACTTATTTTTTCTCTCATTTAGCCCTGGTCTACACTATGAGTTTAGGTCGAATTTAGCAGTGTTAGATCGATTTAACTCTGCACCTGTCCACACAATGAAGCCATTTTTGTCAACTTAATGGGCTCTTAAAATCAATTTCTGTACTCCTCCCCGATGAGGGGATTAGTGCTGAAATCGACATCACCGGGTCGAATTTGGGGTAGTGTGGACGCAATTCGACGGTATTGGCCTCCAGGAGCTATCCCAGAGTGTTCCATTGTGGCTGCTCTGGACAGCACTCTCAACTCGGATGCACTGGGCAGGTAGACAGGAAAACCCCCACAAAATTTTGAATTTCATTTCCTGTTTGGCCACTGTGGCAAGCTGATCTGCACAGGTGTCCGTGCAGATCTCATCAGCAGAGGTGACCACTCAGTCCCAGAATCACAAAAGAGCTCCAGCGTGGACCGAACGGGAGGTACTGGATCTGATTGCTGTATGGGGAGAAGAATCCGTGCTATCAGAACTCTGTTCCAAAAGATGAAATGCCAAAATATTTGAAAAAATCTCCAAGGGCATGAAGGACAGGGGCTATAACAGGGACCCGCAACAGTGCCGCGTGAAACTTAAGGAGCTCAGGCAAGCCTACCAAAAAACCAAAGAGGCAAATGGCCACTTCGGGTCAGAGCCCCAGGTATGCCGCTTCTATGATGAGCTGCATGCAATTCTAGGGGGTGACCTTACAACTACCCCACACCTGTACGTGGACTCCTGCAAGGGAGTCTCACGCAACAGGGATGAGGATTTTGGGGATGAGGAAGATGAGGAGGAGGGAGAGGTTGAAGATAGCACACACCAGGCAAGTGGAGAAGCCGTTCTCCCCGACAGCCAGGAACGGTTTATCACCCTGGAGCCAATACCCTCCCAAACCAGGCTCCCGGACCTTGAAGGTAGAGAAGGCACCTATGGTGAGTGTACCTTTGTAAATATAATACACAGGTTAAAAGCAAGCATGTTTAATGATTAATTTGCCCTGAAGACTTGGGATGCATTTGCAGCCAGTACAGCTACTGGAAAAGTCTGTTAACATGTCTGGGGATGGAGCAGAAATCCTCCAGGGACATCTCAATGAAGCTCTCCTGGAGGTACTCCCAAAGCCTTTGCAAAAGGTTTCTGGGGAGGGCAGCCTTATTGCGTCCTCCATGGTAGGACGCTTTACCACACCAGGCCAGTAGCACATAGTTTGGAATCATTGCATAAGAAAGCATGGCAGCGTGTGGTCCCGGTGTTTGCTGGCATTCAAGCAACATCCGTTCTTTAGCTCTCTGTGTTATCCTCAGGAGAGTAATATCATTCATGGTCACCTGGTTGAAATAGGAGAATTTTATTAAGGGGACATTCAGAGGTGGCCATTCCTGCTGGGCTGTTTGCCTGTGGCTGAAAAGAAATCATCCCCGCTGTTAGCCACACGGTGGGGGGAGGGGTGAAGCGATCATCCCAGAGAATTGGGTGTGTGTGTGTGGGGGTGGGGGGGGTTAGCTGGGATTGTGCTGCACATTAACCCGAAAACATCAGCCCCTCTTTTTAAATGGCCAATGTGTCTTTTTCAATTTTACTCTCCCTTTTTTCCTCCCGCAGCTGCAAATGTTTCAATTCTGCCACTAGCATATCCATCCCAGAGGCTAGCACAGATAAGGCGGCGAAAAAAAACACACTCATGATGAAATGTTCTCTGAGCTCATGCAGTCCTCCTGCACTGAAAGAGCCCAGCAGAATGCATGGAGGGAGACAATGTCAGAGTCCAGGTAAGCACAAAATGAACGCAAGGACAGGAGGGATGCACGAGAGGATAGATGGCTGGAGCAACAGGAAAGGTGGCATCCTGAAGAGGCAGGATGCAATGCTGAGGCTACTGGAGGACCAAACTGATATACTCAGGTGTACGGCTGAGGTGCAGAAAAGGCACAGACCACCACTGCAGCCCTGTGTAACCATCCGCCCTCCTCCCCAAGTTCCATAGCCTCCTCACCCAGATGCCCAAGAATGCGGTGGGGGGGGCACCCAACGCGGGGCCTCCGGGCACCCAACCACTCCACCCCAGAGGACTGCCCAAGCAAAAGAAAGCTGGCATTCAATAAGTTTTGAAGTGTAGTGTGGCCTTGTCCTTCCCTCCTCCCCCACCCCTCCCGGGCTACCTTGGCAGTTATCCCCCTATTTGTGTGACGAATTAATAAAGAATGCATGATTTTGAAACAACAATGACTTTACTGCCTCTGCAAGCGGTGCTTGAAGGTGGGAGGGGAGGGCGGTTGGCTTACAGGGAAGTAGAATGAACCAAGGGGGGCGGGTTTTCATCAAGGAGAAACAAACAGAACTGTCACACCGTAGCCTGGTCAGCCATGAAACTGGTTTTCAAAGCTTCTCTGATGCACAGCATGGACTGTGTGCTCTTCTAATTGCCCTGGTGCCTCGCAGCACATAATCAGCGACCAGGCGATTTGCCTCAACTTCCCACCCTGCCATAAACGTCTCCCCCTTACTCTCACAGGTATTGTGGAGCACACAGCAAGCAGTAATGACAATGGGAATATTGGTTTCGCTGAGGTCTAACAAAGTCAGTAAACTGTACCAGCGAGTTTTTAAACGTCCAAATGCACATTCTACCACCATTCTGCACTTGCTCAGCCTGTAGCTGAACAGCTCCTGACTACTGTCCAGGCTGCCTCTGTACAGCTTCATGAGCCATGGCATTAAGGGGTAGGCTGGGTCCCCAAGGATAACTATCGGCATTTCAACATCCCCAACAGTAATTTTCTGGTCTGGAAAGTAAGTCCCTTGCTGCAGCTGTTCATACAGACCAGAGTTCCTGAAGATGCGAGCATCATGTATCCCTTGTGATCCACCAGTGCTTGCAGCACCATTGAAAAATACCCCTTTCGGTTTATGTACTGGCTGCCTTGATGCTCCGGTGCCAAGATAGGGATATGCGTTCCGTCTGTCGCCCCACCACAGTTAGGAAATCCCATTGCAGCAAAGCCATCCACTATGACCTGCACATTTCCCAGAGTCACTACCCTTGATAGCAGCAGCTCAGTGATTGCGTTGACTACTTGGATCACAGCAGCCCCCACATTGGATTTGCCCACTCCAAATTGATTCCCGACTGACTGGTACCTGTCTGGCGTTGCAAGCTTCCACAGGGCTATCACCACTCGCTTGTGAACTGTGAGGGCTGCTCTCATCTTGGTATTCTTGCGCTTCAGGGCAGGGGAAAGCAAGTCACAAAGTTCCATGAAAGTGCCCTTACGCATGCAAAAGTTTCGCAGCCACTGGGAATTGTCCCAGACCTGCAACACTATGTGGTCCCACCTGTCTGTGCTTGTTTCCGGGCCCAGAATCAGCATTCCATGGCACAAGCCTGCCCCATTGCCACCAGGATGGCCAAATTGCTGGGGCCCGTGTTTTGAGAGAAGTCTGTGTCTATGTCCGCATCACTCTCGTCACCGTGCTGCCGCCGCCTCCTCACCTGCTTTTGCAGGCTCTGGTCCTGCACATACTGCATGACAATGCACGAGGTGTTTATGTGCTCATAACTGCCGTGATGATCTGAGCGGGCTCCATGCTTGCCATGGTATGGCGTCTGCAGGAGAACAGAGTTGCAGGGGAAGCGGTGGTTGGATGACCCGTTTTGCAGACCTGCTGCACCATATGCTGCCAGGACACAACAGCTGAGCGTGCTGCACGCTTGCCGTGGTATGGCAAGAGAAGAGCAGCCAAGCAGAGTTGCAGCAGAAGCGGCGGATGACGACAGTCATATAGAGGACCTGCGAGACCACCAGGAGAGCAGAGTTGCAGTGAGCAGAGAGACCTGCAGCTCCTCATAGCACCAGGAGAGCAGAGTGGCAGCGGAAGCAGTCGTTCAATGACGATGGTTTGCAGCCCTACTGCACCGTCTGCTGAAAGCAGTATGGCACCCGCATGGAAAAAAAGGTGTGAAACGATTGTCTGCCGTTGCTTTCATGGAGGGTGGGGCAACTGGTGACATGTACCCAAAACTACCCACGACAATGTTTTTGCCCCATCAGGTATTGGGAGCTCAACCCAGAATTCCAATGGGTGGCGGAGACTGCGGGAACTGTGGGATAGCTACCCACAGTGCAGCGCTCCGAAGGTCGACACTATCTCGGTTCTGTGGATGCACTCTGCCGACTTAATGCGCTTAGTGGGGACATACACAACTGACTGTATAAAATCGCTTTCTAAAAAATCGACTTCTATAAATTTGACCCAATTTCGTAGTGTAGACATCGTAGATTTCAAGACATCAATTCTGCAACAGGAACTGCAAGCTTAAACCCTTATTCTAAAAACAGAGCCCTGCTCACACTAACAGGACTCTGAGCAGAAATAAGAATCCATGCTTGTGGATCCCTTTGAAGAATTAGGACCTTTGTTTCCATTCTGCTCCCTACACACAGCACAGATAAATAGGCTCTATACGGTGAAATTCTGCAAAGCTTAAAGGGCAGAAATCCTAGCTATACTCTACCATATGCAGAGAGGTTTGACTAGTTGGTCTGCACTGTGAAGGATCCATAGGCCATGTACTTAACCCTTGCATGAAACTTCCATCCTCTCCATGGTGTACTGAGCCTCTCCTTCCTCCTTTCCCCATCACCCCAAATGAATCTTTGATTCTCCTCTCTCTCTTTCTCTACACACTCTTCATGCTTCCCCACTGACACAGTCTTTTTTCCTTCTCCTACAGATCCCTCATGTCTTCTGTACTCTCCTAACCTCTTTCTTAACTCTGTATTTCTTCTCTCTCTGTTCTCTCTTCTGCTTATTCTCACTTCCCTCAGCAAATCCAGTTCTTCCTCTCCACCTGCAGCAACTAAAGTGTTTCACTATAGGAAAAGACTTGCATGGGCCGCATGAACCAACTTTTACGATCTGGAGGACAGACACCGACATGGATTTTAAGTGGCAGACCAAAACTTTATTAAAATTTAACTGCAGAGAAGGGCACTATGTGCCCATCTCCCCATAGCAGGCATTTAGATGGATCCAGTGTGGGGTTTACAGAGATCTGTCACATAGCTCATTACTCAGGGCAGACACTCTACTGCCTACCCCTAAGATTTAGAGTGCTCTGCTGAATCCTCTCACTTTTCCCCCTGCAAAGCAGACAAAAGGTACCAAAAAGCAGTTCCTGTCTGCAAGTACTTCAGGTCTCCCCTTTCCCATAGATCTGAGGTCTACCAGAGAAATCCCACCTGATTCTCTGGCCTTTTATCTGCACTGGACACCAACTGCAAGTTGCAGAGAAGTAAGGTTCATTCAATTCCTAACATAACATTCCTAAATCCTATACCTGTTTAGCCTAAATGTGTCTCCATGATGCTACCAGGAAGGCAAAAAATCCACAAGCCCATTGCCAATTTGTCATTAGTGAGAAAAATTCCTTCCTAGCCCCTTAAAGCATGATCAGTCAGATACACAGCAAACAAAAAACACAATTCCTATACTATATAACTGTAGGCAGGGAGGGTGGGTTCAGCTAAAAATGGACAAGAGGCCTGAGAAGCCCCAGGCCAAGGTTTAAATAAATGATTGTGGGAATAAATAAATCGTCTCACATTTCTCTGGCTCACCAATGGGCAGCGGAGCAGCTGGGGGAGGAGGAACCTATCCCTGTGTACACTCCCTCTTTTATCATAAGGCTGTCTCACACTTTGCAGCTCCAATTAAGTTTCTCATCTCTTAAATCAGGGGTTGGCAATGCTACAAAGAGATAATCACTCAGTAGTTACTGCAGCCTACTGTGGGAGGCACAAGACAAGATTTCTCACTCACAAACACACATTCTCGCTACTGGTGTTAGCATGTCTTGTTTTCTTTTCTCTCTAGGTTTGGAAGGTGAACAACCCTCTGTATGAGCAGGATTACTATTCTCTTGAGTCTGTCTAATGGAGGGCCCATACCCTAGATCTCTCCCTCCACGCTCTCCCTACCACACACACGCACATTGGCAGTATAAAGGTTTTCATGTGAGACTGGGTAAGGCAAAGATATAAGTCTCACTCCCACAATGTAGCTGAATTGACAGAGCTGAATCACTATATTTAATTCCAAATAGCATGCTGCAGAGACATTTTACACACACAAAGTACAATGGAACAAATTTAAACATAATTGTATACCTCTAAGAGAAAAAGAAATGTAGAATATTAAAACTTGGGAGGTGTGTCAAAAATCCAAATATATGTGAACTTACATTTTTTTTTAAATTACAAAAATTAACTTGCAGACTCTTCTACCCTACCTATTTTATGGGCTACAAAGGAATATCAAGTTACAAGAAAATGAATTGTGTCATATGGATTAATTTAAAAAAAAACTATCCTCATGTAATACAATATTTGGCAATCTTTACAATTGGCCTTCAAAACACATATAGCAACAGCAATGGTATGTTGTGAACTTTTTAAAGTATGCTTGACTTACTTGGGATGTGCACAATGAATTTTAAACTATGCCTGAAGCCAAGCAGTTCTGGAGTACAACCAGCTCTTCTCTCTCTGCTTAATCCTATGACAACTTCTAAGGCACTGCTTTCCTGTACCCACTGTCTGAATGGGACACCATTAAGGTTCACTTAAGCTCAGAATTGAATCTAACCTAAACATTGTAAAATGTCTTTATTCCAAAAACTTGACCAACTTCTTCAAACCAAGAGCTGCAACACTGATAAAAGGAGAAGTTAGCTACCTTACATGAACTTGAGTTCTTAGAGATATTTTGTGCCTGTGGATGCTCCACCATAGCATGTGCACACACCCATGCATCCTCGACCAAAAATGCAATGCAGTGTCTGTAGGCCCATACCTGTGCAGAGCAATGCCTCCTGCCTTCAAAGAAGGGCATCTGAGAAGGGGTGGACCCACCGCCACTCAGTTCCTTCTTGACTGCGAAATACAGCTTCCACAGCCCAGGGGAAGGTGAGCAGGAGGTGGAGAGCTCATAGAGACAAAACATCTTCAAGAACTCAAGTTACCGTAAGGTAAGTAATCTGTCCCTCTTGAAGTGTAAGTTCCTATGGGTGCTCTGCTGTAGAAGACTCCTAAGCAGTAACTCAATAAGAAGGTGGCGCTAAGGAGGCAAGTCCAAGACAGTTCAGAGGACTGCATCACCAAAGCAGTACCATCCCTGGAAGCAGGCAAGATGGCATAATTCTTGACAAAGGTATGAATGGAAGACCAAGTTGCAGACCTATACCTTTCTGTTAGGGGAATGTCCTTCACTAGAGCTATAGATTCATAGATACTAAGGTCAGAAGGGACCATTATGATCATCTAGTCTGACCTCCTGCACAACGCAGGCCACAGAATCTCACCCACCCTCTCCTGCGGAAAACCTCTCACCTATGTCTGAGCTATTGAAGTCCTCAAATCGTGGTTTAAAGACTTCAAGGAGCAGAGAATCCTCCAGCAAGTGACCCGTGCCCCATGCTACAGAGGAAGGTGAAAAAACTCCAGGGCCTCTTCCAATCTGCCCTGGAGGAAAATTCCTTCCCGACCCCAAATATGGCAGTCAGCTAAACCCTGAGCATACGGGCAAGATTCTTTCTATAGATGTGGACTGACCTCAAACACAATGGGCTGCATCCCTGTGGAATAACAAACAGGTTAAAATGCAACCTGAAACCCACTTTGACAGTCTTTAGAGTGGAAACAGGTTGATCATTCATCCTCTCCACAAATTATGCAAATAGCCTAAGTGAGGCCTGGAAGCTCTGAGTCCTGCCATGGCTGAAGGCGAGAGCCCTTCTGACATCTAGTGCACGTAAGCTGGTCTCCTCTCTGGAGGCATGATGTTTTGGGTAGGATACCAGCAGGTGAATCTCTTGATTAATATGGTATTCTGAACAGACCTTCAGAAGAAAGCGAGGATGGGGATGCAATCTAACTTTGTCTTTATAAAAGGTGATATTTGGCAGGTCAGTCTTGAGGCAGAGGTGGAGAAGAGGTAGCCAATGGTTCAAAAAGGGATTTCTTCAAGCCATTGAGGTCCCACTGGCAGTCTAGATTCCATATGGGATGTGGGGGGGGGGGGGGGGAGAACAAGTTGTGTAAATCCTTAAGGAATCTAACTGTGGTAGGGTTGACAAAAACTGAGAAGCCCTCAAATGGGTGAGTGGAGGGCTGTGATGGCGCCAAATGTACTCTGAGTTCACAGATAAATCTTGCATCTTTAAATCCAACAGGTAGTCCAAGATTCGGAAAGCAGAAATTCTGAGTCTTGGGAAGAGAAGAGAACACCAGGAGCAGAAGTGTTTCCACTTCTGAAGGTAAGTTTTGCGAGTAATATGTTTCTTACTAGATAGGAGAACTGACTGGACCTTATCCAAACAAGTTAGCTCCATACTTGAGAACCATCTTGGAACCATGCTCTTGGGTTCAAGGTGGAGGCATTGGGATGGATCAGAGTCCCCGAGTTCTGTGACAGGAGAGCCTTCCTGAGAGGAAGTCAGAGAGGTTTTGCACAAAGGCCCCAGCCAAGACTGGGAACAGATTGTCTGAGGTACTGTACAAACACATGATAAGAAAGAATCCCTGTCATGAAGAATTTACAGTCTAAAAAGACAGAATATATGATGTGTGAGAAGGGAAACACACAGAGAGGTCTGACAGTCCCACAGCAGGTAAGTGCCAAAGCCAGCAATTGAACGCAAATATCCTGAGTCCCAGTTTAGGGGCCATGTCCACTTGATCACTTTGACTCTATTAATATATGGAGCATATTATTTATACAGATATACATACATTTCCAAAACTGTTTCAGTTTAGAACCCTGACCAACGGTATTCTATCTGCTACCCAAGATCCATAACCTGGAAACCCTGGGCGCCCCATCATCTCAGGCATTGGCACCCTGACAGCAGGATTGTCTGGATATGTAGACTCCCTCCTCAGGCCCTACACTACCAGCACTTCTCCCTATCTTCGAGACACCACTGACTTCCTGAGGAAACTACAATCCATTGGTGAAAATCCTGAAAACACCATCCTGGCCACTACGGATGTAGAAGCCCTTTACACCAACATTCCACACAAAGATGGACTACAAGCAGACAGGAACAGTATCCCCAATAATGTCATGGCAAACCTGGTGGCTGAACTTTGCGACTTTGTCCTCACCCACAATTATTTCCTATTTGGGGACAATGCATACCTTCAAGTCAGCGGCACTGCTATGGGGTATCCGCATGGCCTCACAGTATGCCAACATTTTTATGGCTGACTTAGAACAACACTTCCTCAGCTCTCATCCCCTAATGCCCCTACTCTATTTGCGCTACATTGATGACATCTTCATCATCTGGACCCATGGAAAAGAAGCCCTTGAGGAATTCCACCATGATTACAACAATTTCCATCCCACCATCAACCTCAGCCTGGACCAGTCCACACAAGAGATCCACTTCCTGGACACTACAGTGCTAATAAACCATGGTCACAAACACCACCCTATACCAGAAACCTACTGACTGCTACGCTATACTTACATGCCTCCAGCTTTCATCCAGACCACATCACATGATCCATGGTCTACAGCCAAGCTCTAAGATACAACCGCATTTGCTCCAACCTCTCCGACAGAGACAAACACCTACAAGATCTCTATCAAGCGTTCTTACAACTACAATACCCACCTGCTGAAGTGAAGAAACAGACTGACAGAGCCAGAAGAGTAACCAGAAGTCACCTACTATAGGACAGGCCCAACAAAGTAAGTAACAGAATGCCACTAGGCATCACCCTCAGCCCCCAACTAAAACCTCTCCAGCGCATCATCAAGGATCTACAACCTATTCTGAAGGACAACCCCTCACTCTCACAGATCTTGGCAGACAAGCCAGTCCTTGCTTACAGACAGCCCCCCAACCTGAAGCAAATACTCATCAGCAACCACACACCACACAACAAAAACACTAACCCAGGAACCTATCCTTGCAACAAAGCCCGTTGCCAACTCTGCCCACATATCTATTCAGGGGACACCATCATAGGGCCTAATCACATCAGCCACACTATCAGAGGCTCGTTTACCTGCACATCTACCAATGTGATATATGCCATCATGTGCCAGCAATGCCCCTCTGCCATGTACATTGGCCAAACCGGTCGGTTTCTACATAAAAGAATAAATGGACACAAATCAGATGTCAAGAATTATAACATTCAAAAACCAGTCAGAGAACATTTCTCAATCTCCCTGGTCACTCAGTTACAGACCTAAAAGTCCCAATACTAGAAAAAAAAACTTCAAAAACAGACTCCAATGAGAAACTGCTGAACTGGAATTAATTTGCAAACTGGACACCATTAACTTAGGCTTGAATAAAGACTGGGAGTGGATGGGTCATTACACAAAGTAAAACTATTTCCCCATGCTTATTTTCCTCCATACTGTTACTCACACCTTCTTGTCACCACTTGGAAATGGGCCATCCTGATTATCACTACAAAAGGTTTTTTTCCTCCTGTTGATAGCAGCTCACCTTAACTGACCAGTCTCGTTATAGTGGGTATGGCAACACCCATTTTTTCATGTTCTCTGTGTGTATATATATCTTCCTGTTGTATTTTCCACCGCATGCATCCGATCAAGTGGGTTTTAGCCCACGAAAGCTTATGCTCAAATACATTTATTAGTCTCCAAGGTGCCACAAGTACTCCTCGTTCAGTTTAACATGTTCCTCTCACTGATTTAATCACTATGTGGATGAAAGTCACAGTAAGCATAACACTAACAAACTATATTTATATGTAGTACTTTTGATCCTTTCTAAAAGTATTCTTCTCTGTCTTGTACCTTTGTAGAAATGTCATGTACATTTTTTCCTTGAATGCCCAACAGGAAAAGAAGTGTAAATTTATCTGCTAAAGGTGTGATCTTGTGAGGCACTGAGGAGGAGCTGACTGTAAAATACGAAGAGGAATTATAGCCAGAGTCATAGGTGACTGTGGAAATGCACTTAGTAGATGAAAACAAACAAACACACACACACAAAACAAATATCCTTTTTCCTTGTGCAAATGGAAGTCACATGCTGAGCATTTTTCAAATTTAAGTGCACCCTAACTGGCTGTATTTCAGCACAGCAGCAATAAAACAGCGGCTTGAAAGACATCATACCCACGCTTCAGCTATTTCATTTGCTAACAACTCCCCAGCTCCTTAACCAGATACAATTAACTCCTTTCCATTTTCACAAAGGGTATTGAGTCTCATAATGAAAGAGAAAACTGTCATCTCAGGACTTTTTGATTTTTCTATTGTATTTAGGCCAAATTGTTTAGTGCTCAGAGCACAGGACTGAGAATTGGAACCCCTGGGTTTTATTCCTAGCTCTACTACTGATTCAGAGTATGTCCTGTGACAAGTGTCTGAACTCCACTGTAACTTTTGACGGTGGGGGCACTTATTTTGAACCCACTCCCCACAAGAAATAAAAATATAAACCCTGGCAGAAATCTTGGGGGGGAGGGGCATGTGACCCTGCATGCTCCCCCCACACATGCCTCTTCTTCATGGTGCCTGCATTTCCCATCTGGCAAATGGAGATGATACTTATCCACTTCACTGAGGCATTGAGCGTCTTGTTTGTGAAACACCTTGAGAGTGTCATTTTGATTCCCCTTCCCCAAAAAGCTGCACCATCCCAGAGAAAACAAGGCCAGAATGCAAGAAACAGTAAAAAAAAAAAACTTCTGGGACTTTATTTAGTTTAAACTAAGGACTGATCTACTGGTAAAAAAGTTCTATATTGGCCGGGGCGGGGAGAGAGGGGTGAGGAGAATTTGTCCCAGCGAGTAGATTTTTTTTTTTAATGAAATGGTGATTTAAGCTGCTCAAAGGTCTGGAATGTAACAAGTATATGCAATGGAGATGGAGCAGTACACAGAGTGCAACTGAGGTTGCCAAAGGTGCATGATAAATATACAGCCCATGTTCTGCATGTTATCTATGCGTGTGTACACACACACACACACACTTACACTTCAAAAGCAGGTCAGATTTTAACAAAATATGCATGGTTATATCCATGCGTTCACCAGAATTACTAGTTATCTACTATTATGTTTTAAAAACGAAAAATCTTATTTTGTGCTGCATGACCTTCATGTTTAGAGTTTCTCTAACTTCTCTTTGTCGGTCAGCCCTTCAGTACATACTGCTATCTGCAACTGTTTTAATGCTTTATGGGAATATTGCTTAATGCCAATTTAAATATTTTTCTTGTTAACTGGGCTGAAAAAAAAAGCGGTGAAAAAGGCCACGAGGTAAATGAATATTAAGATTTACATCTGGTGAGAACTATTAAAAAGTTATATAAACTAAAGATGGCATAATTGTTATGTTACAGCTGCCAAGACACACAGATAAATAGTCTAAAATAGAACACAGAATTTTACAGAAACTGTATTTTATCGGATTCTGCTGAAGTCCGTAGTGACCCATGAAAATTCCTATCTTTAATATATTCTAAGGAATTTCAGATAATGATTTCCAATGAAAATTCCATAATTCTCAAGAGTATCTATAAAAATCTTCTGTATTCTAATACTTGTCAGAGTATAATTTCAGTGTGATAGAGTTCATAATGCATTATAACCTTCTAAAGTTATAATACTCTATTTTAACCTGTTAGTCCTAGATGCTTTCACCAAGCAAAGTTTGAATTACTGCGATAACCCTTTTTTCACCAGTTTTACTTTTTTCTCATTGTACACAACATTGTGAAGTGACTGGACATTAAATCCAGTTTGATTTAATTTGCATTCACTATGTACAGCATTCCAGGCTTTGTTTTTAAAAGAATATTTTATAGATGAATAATAAATAAGACGCATCAACTAAGGAGCTGTTTTAAAGTTATGTTCACTACTTATTTTTATATTGTATTTGCCATTTTTAGACCCAACCTTCATTTCTCAGTTATCTGTTACTGATGTCACCATCATGGAAGGAGCAAGCAGCTGTAAGTTTGTAAGAGATTTTTATATAGTTTTGTTTTTTGGAGTGAGTTTACTTTTCATAGATGACGCTCAGATACCACATTGCTGGGTGACTTGATAAAAACCTAGAGACAGCTGCGCCACTTAGCACTTCAGTGCAGACGCTCACGGTAGAGACAGAAAGTTTCCCCCCTGCCTGTAGTTCATCCACCTCCCAAGAGGTGATAGCTAGGTCTTCAGAAGAATTCTTCCATCGATCTAGTGCTGCCTACACTGGGGGTTAAGTAGTTATAACTACATCACTCAGGGGTGTGGATTATTCACACCGTTCAGCGATGTAACTGGGTCAACCTAACTTTTTAGTGTAGACCTGGCCACCCAGTGGCTTTCTGTAATACCCTCACATATTCTGGGAAGGCAGACGGTAGAGATGCAGATAGATTTACCAAACGGGGAGAAGAACAGGTCAGTTCTGCAACATTCACAGTGTGCGCCAGCATAGACAGGACACCACAAAGAGTGAACCAACTATACATCTATGAAAGCCTAAAGACGCCACTGCTGTGATTTATATTATGGTATGTAAACTGGTATATGCTGGTATACAAACAGATGCAGTGCAATACAGATTAATGTGTCTCACCTGTTTGCCATGTTCTCTGTGTTAAAATTATGTGATAGGGACAGAGGATGATAAACAATGAGAGTAAATCCTGTTTTTCCAATATTGTGTTGCTGGAGATGGTGGTGTTCATTTTAAGAGTTTCCTGACTATTTTATATCCTATAGGGTAAGAAATAAGAAAATTTAAAACAAATTTTAAATGTTGTGAGGGGGCAGTTGCAACTTCCTGTGCTGAAGGAATTTTTGTATTTATCTCATTCATACCTCTCTAACTATATTTTCCTTGTAGTACCCTAGGCAACAAATATTGTTTTGTTCTGCATACCATATAATTCTTAATAGATTAAGGATTTGTGGATATTTGATCATATAATCAGAAAATTATACTCCAGAAGATTCAGTGGTTAGCATATGTTAATATTAGAGGAGAATTATGGGTTACACTGTGAACTAGGTGATTCAGTTATGCATTCCAGAAATCCTCATTTAGTGTAGCTTTAGAAAATATATGCAATACATATGCCACTGTCTCTCACTGATTATGGGGTAATTTAACATGTAAATATGGATTAACCTTGATTGTAGGTACAGTACAGAAATAAATTGTGTCTCAGGTTTTGTCACAAATATGAAACAGGAGGTAGAAAATGTTTCTGAAACCTATAAAAACTCTTTACATATTAATTTCACCACTGACGTATAGGTTCTGTAAAGCCATTTACAAATTCTGTTCTTTCCTACGGGGCTTGACTACAAGGAATTTTATTAAAACTTGCATATTTCTCCAATGTTACTGGTTAAAACAAAAGAAACAGATTTTAGTCTAACCTGTGAATTCCACCAGGTATCTTGATTATGAGATTGTAGTGCCTTGGGGCAGGAACTGAGTCTTCTTTGAAATCTGATATAGAGCCAAAAGTAGTGCTGATACTTAAAGAAACAATAAGGATGAAAGTAAGAATAGAGGTCAAAGCAAGGAGGAAGGGATAGAATAGCACTTGTATTAATTAATATTGTGACCACTCTGCATTCTATAGTTTAAAATTGGAGGGGAAAAAACAGAAAAATACACCAGAATACATACAAAACCAATGATCTGATGGAGAAGGCTTGCAGGGGTTTGGCGGACTTCTTTGTTGAAAAATCTGCCACCAAATTAAAAGTTGGAGTGATTTCCTTGGCTCAGATGGAATCAACCCCTCTCTGGTTATTGCGGTCATAGAATCATAGAATATCAGGGTTGGAAGGGACCTCAGGAGGTCATCTAGTCCAACCCCCTGCTCAAAGCAGGACCAATCCCCAATTAAATCATCCCAGCCAGGGCTTTGTCAAGCCTGACCTTAAAAACTTCTAAGGAAGGAGATTCTACCACCTCCCTAGGTAACGCATTCCAGTGTTTCACCACCCTCCTAGTGAAAAAGTTTTTCCTAATATCCAACCTAAACCTCCCCCACTGCAACTTGAGACCATTACTCGTTGTCCTGTCCTCTTCTACCACTGTGAATAGTCTAGAATCATCCTCTTTGGAACCACCTCTCAGGTAGTTGAAAGCAGCTACCAAATCCCCCCTCATTCTTCTCTTCTGCAGACTAAACAACCCAGTTCCCTCAGCCTCTCCTCATAACTCATGTGTTCCAGACCCCTAATCATTTTTGTTGCCCTTCGCTGGACTCTCTCCAATTTATCCACATCCTTCTTGTAGTGTGGGGCCCAAAACTGGACACAGTACTCCAGATGAGGCCTCCCCAATGTCGAATAGAGGGGGACGATCACGTCCCTCGATCTGCTCGCTATGCCCCTACTTATACATCCCAAAATGCCATTGGCCTTCTTGGCAACAAGGGCACACTGCTGACTCATATCCAGCTTCTCGTCCACTGTCACCCCTAGGTCCTTTTCCGCAGAACTGCTGCCTAGCCATTCGGTCCCTAGTCTGTAGCTGTGCGGTCATCCTTGCCAGAAATGACTTAACCCTAAGGCTCATGAAAAATACTTCAGTAGAGCAAATTTCTTGCCTTTGGAATATATTAGATTGAGTCAGGTAGCAAATATTTTCAAAAAAAGTTTCCCCTTGACTTGCCCACAGGGTCTTAGCCTCCACAACCACCTTCTTCAAATTCAGTGTTATGCCATGCTTACAATATGCTCAGTGCACTATTCAGGAAATAAGTATAAACTTTTCCAGCAATTGCACTTAGTATAAGTATGGTTTGTCAATTGGAATTGCATCTTGCCTTGGTTATTGTTATTAGGAAGTATTTTTGTTTGAATGGGAAGACAAAGCGTCCCCTCCTCCACACACCTCCTTCCTGCAGCACATGCAGCCCTGCAACATGGAATTTAGCAGAAGGTAAAGGGGAACACTTTTGTGGGAATCCATTATTAAATTAGCATAATACTGCCCCAAACCCCATAGCAGATAGAGACCTGATGGACCTTAAACCCACAGCTTAACTGGGGAAGTCTCATTGGAAGAAAAATTAAAATACTGCAACTATGCACAGATCCCACCTTTTTAAATTTAAAATAGCTAAGTTGCAGTTTAATTAGGGACCTCAAAGAATCACATCCATCCCTTTCCAAAATTTTAAGGCTGACCATGACCTATATAGGCTATGACACCCAGTCACTTCCTGGTCAGTTATGCAGTTACAAGTCTCCCAGATGTTTGGAGTCCCACATGACTGCATAAATGGTATACACTTGAGGGAAACACCATATACAGACATGATGGGGTAGTACACAGGTTGGGGGTAATAACAGATTAGTAGATATTCAGCTTTGTATCTTTCCAGCTCCTCCTCAAACCTGATGGTGGCCATTATCACACTGCATTTAACCAGTCTAGCCCAGTTATCAGGAAGGAGAAGGAAGCATTACAGAAATCATAATCACTGTGCTAAGAATGCTGGATGGAATTATGAAACTGAAAAGAGTGGGCTAACCGTTTTTATAGTCAGAGTTTAAATGGGATGCAACCTGTCTAGTAGTTGGAGAAAGGAGCAGCCTGTCAGGAGATGGGGTTCTGTCACTGATTCTGCTATGGGCTCATTAGAATCATAGAATATCAGGAGGTCATCTAGTCCAACCCCCTGCTCAAAGAAGGTCCAATCCCCAATTTTTGCCCCAGATCCCAAACGGCCCCCTCAAGGATTGAACTCACAACCCTGGATTTAGCAGGCCAATGCTCAAACCACTGAGCTATCCCTCCCCCCTTTTCTGTCCTTGGACAAGTCACGTAACTGCTCTGTGGCTCAGTCTCCCAATCAGTGAAATCTTAATAGTAATAATAATTACCTACCTTACACAACTAAGCCACTGATGTTTCAATACCATTGTGATAGGTACCTGGAATAGAGGGATTTATGAATCACTGACATTCTCAGGTGAAAGAAGCTATGCAAATGAAAAACATTACATATATCAGGTAGGATTCAGCAGCAAAGTGAGAAAGAAAGACAGAAAGAATTCATAGTTAGACTGAAAACTCTTTGGGACAGGCACCATCTTTTTATTCTGCACATGAACATTGACTAGGAAAGTGGGGCCCCAGTCCCTGGCTAGGATCCAGGTGATAATGCAATACAAATGAATAAATAAGGAATAATAACCCTGCTTTTCAATTCCATGTCAGAAGAGTGGTGGAAGCTTTTTGCAATAGTAAAGTAAAATATTAGTTCTAATGTAGCAAAGATACCTCCCTTGAGATAGATAATGTGGATATTCACACATGCATGCAGAGCATTCTTCTAACAAAAAGAACTCAGTGTGACATTTGTCTTCTTTGTGTCTCCATGTTTGCCTGAAGGTTTTGATAATTTTTTCCACAATAACTTATCCATCTCGTCCCTGGTCAATATGATGCATCACGTTTCAATTTAGCAGATGTTTTCTCTTTTATTCTTTTCTTTAAGATTCATTATTTATTCTACATTAATCTGTATTGCACTGCATCTGCCATCTGTTAACCTAGGCACATAAAACAGCTATAATCTTCTGAATTTGTCTGAACTGTTCCTCAGAACACACTGTTTCTTGTAGCTGAATGGATTGGATCTTTCCCTTGGGCACAGATTTGGGAACCCTTAGTCAGACCGAGTAGTACTTATTTAGACAAGTATTCCTGATGAGTTTACAGTAGCTCAAAAGACTATTCAACATTAGTAGGGGTTGCAGAACTGGACCCTTAATGGAAATGTTGTTTTCATGTTTATCTTCAAGCTCCCTCAACTAAAAGGAAAAAAATCTAAAGCAGAACATCGTGAAATACTCATATTTTGTCAGGCACTCAAAAACAGCAATGATGTGCATGGCATTAATGTCTGGATGACAAATAATATAAATTAAAGCTTCTAATCTAATTGAAAAACTATTACAGTGTGGGTTGTCTGGGTTCCTAGTTTTCAAACCTTAAGAGTTCACATAACTAGAAGATTTATGAACCCCACTGGAATATCCGACCCCCAGCCAGCCAGTCTTCCTCCTCACCCCCCCACCCCCATCACCCAAATTGGCCTCCCTTCATTGCCAGAAGCTCCATGTCTTCCTATTCCCAAACACCACAACTACTATTTGCTATTTTTGTCTCCTGGGCTTGGTGGCTCAACCAATGGGTCTTTTGGAAGCATGGTGGAGAGAAGGTATCAGAACTCTGGTCTCCCATTTTATGTCAATTCCAAAAATAAGCTGGGAGAGCAGGAAGCCTAGTCCCTCTCCCCAACCATATGACTTTGGAAACCCTTCCTGTCCCACTTCATTGGCTCCTCACTAACCTGTAGGGGCAAACCCTACAAGACCTAGTGCTAAGCATAGGAGATCCTCCAGGGCTACAGAGCCACCATTCATTGAGAAGTGAAGCTCCTTAATTACTAGTGTATGGTTGCTAGGAAAACCTTGACAGGTCTCGAGCTACTGTACTAGATCTTGTGGTATGACAGCTTGCCCTGTGACTTCATGCAGTCAGATGCAGCAAGAGAGGGAGGGGTTCCTTCTCCTGTTATTATGTATAAGGTTGTTTATTAGCCCTGAGAGAGCAAACATGTCTAGCTGTCCGCAAGCCCATCCCACCCACTCACAAAGACAGCAATAGTAAATAGATAGACCTTGTGGTTTCACATGGATGATAAAGAGGAGCAAAGAGTGGGTAGGATAACCTCCTGGATGTCTTTGACCTCAAACCTCCAAGCAAACATGTAGGGTCTGGGCTGCTGCCAGATCCTCATGAACCAAAACTACAGGTTTTAGCTTCCAAACACCTTTGAAAACCAAACACTGCATGGTTCACACAGCTCTAAAGAAGAGTTTTCTCAACAGAAATTCCTAAAACGAACAGTATGCCACTAGCAACCTCTTACCATCTGGGGCATATTATATTTGTGGCTAGTGCATTTTACTGAGTGAAAACAAAATTTGTGTCACCCCAGAGGAAAAGGAGCTGAAAGTCAATTGGTAAATTCCAACTGCTGCTTTTAATACATTTGATCAGACTCACTGTTAAACACATGATGATCAGCAGAGCCCACATTCTGAATGGGAAGGCCAGGAGAAGGAAAAAAAGACATGAAGCAAAGCTCAGTGTGAAGAACTTGGCTGGGGAGGTGGGGGAAGGGGAAAATCAAAGTTAAGAGGCTATAAATGACATAATTTAAATTAAGTTTAAAAATGTTTATGATGAAGTATGGGAGACAAAAGATTCATCCCCAAAATAATCTATAAAAATCTGAACTAAAAAAAACACAAGGAGGTCTACAACCATGCAAATATATAGAATTCAATATGGCTACCCATAGCCTATTGTCTCCATCCAAAAAGACACACACAGAAAATGTGATTTCAATCTGAATACTGAAATCAAGAACTTTATCTCAAGATTTCTAGGCTAATTTCTCAAACAAAGAGGTGATGATAAGCAGTCTCTCTCACTCTCTCGGGGTGTGTGTGTACGTGCGTGCTTGTGTGCACGCATTTTCATTGTATTCCCTGAACACTAAGTGATGACTCCTTGAAAACTAAAAGTTTAAGGTTTCAATCAAAATTTAAGTTATAATTCAATCAATCATTCTTCTGTGATGCTAGAGTTGAAATATAATATATTTCAAGCCATGTCAACATTTTAAAAGCCTATTTGCATTATCAAAAAATAAATGAATTTCAGATGTTGTTTTTCACTAAGTAATCTTTTATTCAATTTTATAAAAATGAAGTCTCCAGAGAACCAAAATTGTGTTTGCTTAGTTCTCCAGTTTACAGCTACAATTTTACCTAGATAGCTGAATTTGTGTATCTGCAATTTTGCGCTGTATAAGTAAAATAATCACTATCAGAGAAATAAATCCACAACACATGTGTCAAAGTCCCTAAGTCTTTTCATAAATTAAATGCATGAATATTTCCAAAAGGTAAAACACAGCTTGAACCATCAGCTAATTAACAGAATAGTGAATAAAAACTAGTTCTATAGGCTTTGTTCCTCTGACTCAGCTGCAAACTCCAAAGAGTGTAATTGTTTATTTACCAAAGATAAACACGGTAGGCAATTGCTATCCTCATGTACTACAGAACTCCCTTACTATCAGGCTTCCTGTTACATAATCCTTATGTTTCTTGTTTTCAATTCCATTAAAATGAATCCACCTCAAAACAATCACCTTCATATAGCACACAACAACTTTATTTTTCATTAGACTTAAAACAAAGAAGAACCATCTTTGGAATGTTTCTGATAAACCTCGGCAAAACCAAGATAAGATTCCTCTGCCCAAATATTAGATCCTATCTAAACCTTCTCCAAGAATAGGAACCATTTTTTTATATAGTTCAAAGAGCATTTAGTTTTTAAAAATGCTCCTCTGTCTGCACTGGGGAATTTCCAAGGTCAATGAAGATTAAACATACTGCAAGACGAATGTGATTGGCCTTCTAAAAACTTGAGTGCAAAGGGAAGACAGTCATTCATACCCATCTTGTGTAAGTCCTGGCGTGGTCCTGTACTGAAGGCACGTATTTTAGCTTTCATGAAGACTTTCTGTTCCATCCTCCAAAATGTGAGATAGCAAATACAGTCCTTCAGAAGTCCTGTAGCAGGCTGGAATATCTAACTCCAAATGATCAAGTGCATTCAATATCATGGAAACATATAATGAAAGCAGCAAGTTTTAAGGAGGAATTTGAATGTAGAGGTGACAGTAAATTGGCATGCATGAAGTGAGAGTGCATAGAAGCGGATGTGCAAATAGTGGAAGAACCATTTTAAAATGTGACACAGTCAGGAGGATCTGTCCTCCATTTTCTATGTTTCCTTCACAAAACTGGAAAAGAAAGTCACTTGAATATGTGACTATATGAGTACACTCACAATGAAGAGTGTTAACTTGCCTCTATCACCTTTTGGTCATGAATTTTACTAATTCCTTTACAAAAAAGTAGACTCCCACCAAACAAAATTATATGGGGATGAAACAATATCAACAAGAAAAAGACTGAACAAACTTAAATTGAGTTAAATTTTTACTGTATTGGAATTGATAGAACTCACTCTAATGATGCTTCTGTATACATAAGCAGAGTTACAGGATGTACTTGTGAACTGTTCTTTCTGATTGTTCATAAAGATCATTCAAGATTGGCTCAGTCCAAAACCTGGCTAATGTAGCATTAATCTGGTGTCCCCATATCTCAAATTTCCTGGGCTCTGGCACTTTGCACCCCAGAATGCACTGAGACCACAGGATATTAGGAGATTTGAAACACGATAGGTTCACAGGGACTCCAGCAGAGCTGTAAGCTCCCAAACATCTCAAACCCTCTTTGAACTGGTTTAAAACAGGGTCCCATAATTAATCCCTGGCTCCTCTTTCCCACTGGATCGCATGCTCCCTAGCTGATTTATAAATACCACAACAGCACATCTGTCAGGGTTCCTTCCCCACTCTGAACTCTGGGGTACAGATGTGGGGACCCACATGAAAGACTCCCTAAGCTTATTTCTACCAGCTTAGATTAAAACTTCCCAAAGACACAAAATTCCTCGTATCTGGGATTCAGTATGCTGCCACCACCAAGCGATTTAACAAAGAATCAGGGAAGAGACCACTTGGAGACGTCTTCCCCCAAAATATCCCCCCAAGCCTTACACCCCCTTTCCTGGGGAGGTGTGAGAATAAATAAGATGAGCGCAGACCAGCTTTGGGTTTTTAGGACCCTAAAAACCCAATCAGATTCGTAAAAAACAGAACCTTATTAGAAGAACAAAACAAAGATAAAAGAACAACTCTGCAAGATTAGAATGGAAGATAATCTCACAGGCAGTCAGATTCAAAACATAGAGATCCCTCTAGGCAAAACCTTAAGTTACAAAAAGACACAAAAACAGGAATACACATTCCCTCCAGCACAGCAAATTTCACAAGCCAAAAACAAAAGAAAATCTAACACATTTTCTAGCTAGATTACTTACTAACTCTATAGGAGTTGGATTGCTTGCTTTCTTGATCTGTCCCCGGCAGAGGCATCACAGACAGACAGACAGACAAAGCCTTCCCACCCCCCAGATTTGAAAGTATCTTGTCCCCTTATTGGTCATTTTGGTCAGGTGCCAGCCAGGTTACTTGAGCTTCTTAACCCTTTACAAGTAAGAGGATTTTATAGTACTGTATCAGAGTTTCTTAACCCCTTCCCTTTATATTTATGACAACATCCAATAAGTGCACATAAGTTAATTCTTATATTTAAATGATTACACACTTCATAAAGGGACCATTGTGATAATTACAAAGAACAAGTCTCTTCCTCCTGGATCAAAAAACCTGTGGTAGCTTTTTTTTGGTTTTGTTTTATTTGTTTATTTATTTATCTATTTAAAGCCCAAAGGAAGAGTAAATTGGTTTTGTGGTTGTTTGTTTCCCTTCATTTGGCCATTTCATTTGCTGACCTTTTGGAAACTTGCATGTTGGGTCTCCACAACAAACACACCTTACTATTAGGCTCTGATCCTGCCCATTGGAGTGAATATCAATGCTTGCATTGACTTCAGTGGTGCAGAATCAAGCCCTAACAGTCTTTTGTACACATCAGATGTTTTTGATCATTTCATCAGATACCCCTTTTCATCAGATAACCCTTTATATTATATATATAGCTGGGGAAAAAAGAATGGAATAGTAAGAAATTACCCATCCATGACATACCTAGAAGTGGAAAAATTTTGCATAAAGATCTTATCTCCCCAACCCCACACAACTGCTTTCAGGGTTGGTACACACAGCAAAGCTCACCAGGCCAAGTCAGGAACCACATATGAAAATATGTGGCTTCAACCTCTTGTAGTTTCACGACAGGCCACATTTTCCCTTCAATATCCTCATCCATCATTTCACAGAAAACTGTTCCTGCCTAACAAAGCAAACCACCAGCTCTCCTCGAGGAATATCCCAAGTCCCTCCTGCATAATTTTTCCTGTCATGTAAAACATAAAGCATATGCTATACATTATATTAACAGTAGTCCTTGTCTAGTGAGGCTAGGCCCAAACGTTACTCTAGAGTTGACCTCAAATTGATGTATACACTTTACAGTTATACAATTAATCCAGTTATAAAGTTTAGAAGATGCATTTTTAAATAATATACTATAAACAACTGTAACAGTCAGTTTATTGACTATCAGATAAATGCACATACAGCTGGATTGGAATGCAGTCACATACACTGGCTGAATATGAGGAAAGTATTCCCAGAAGGGACAAATAATCTCCCTGATTATTGGGTGTGAATTACACTTTTCAGAGAGAGAGAGAGAGAGAGAAGATTGTCCCTGCTGCAAAGAACTTTCAATCTAACTAGCAGTAACAAGTTACAGAAAGAGAACATCAGTCAAGGGAAAGAGGAACTTTTACACAAAACAACATTATGAGATTGGATTTTTTAAAAAAGCAAAGTATACATTTAAAAAAAAATTAATTTAGTAAAACTATATTGGACTGGGGGCACTGTAGGGTCCAGACCAGAGGTGGGGCACATCCGGCCCACGGTACCCTCCTGCCCGGCACCTGAGTTCCTGGCCCGGGAGGCTAGCCCCCGGCCCCTCCCCTGCTGCTCCCCACTCCCCCGCAGCCTCAGCTCACTGCACCAGAGGCACAACGCTCTGGGCGGCGGGGCCACGAGCTGCGAGCTCCTGGGGCAGCACGGCTGCAGAGCCCGGCCTGACTCGGGGCTCTGTGCTGCGCGGTGGTGTGGCTGGCTCCAGCCGGGTGGCATGGCTGCCTGTCCTGGTGCTCTGGGCAGCGTGGCTGTAGCATTGCCAGCCACCGGTGCTCCAGGCAGCGCAGTAAGGGGGCAGGGAGCAGAGGGGGTTGGATAGAGGGCAGGGGAGTTCAGGGTGGTGGTTGGGGGCGGGGGTGTGGATAGAGGTCAGGGTAGTCAGAGGGCGGGAAACAGGGGGGTTGAATGGGGACAGAGGTCCTGGGGGAAGTCAGGAAGGAGGGGGGGCTTGGATGGGGCGGCGGGGGGCAGTCAGGGGCAAGGGGTCCAGGGGCGGTCAGGGAAAAAGAGGGGTTGGATGGTGCAAGGGTCCAGGGGGGCAGTCAGGAATGAGAGGAGGGGTTGGATAGGGTGGTGGGGGGCAGTCAGGGGCGGAAGGTCCTGGGGGGCCGTCAGGGGACAAGGAATAGTGGGGGTTGGATGGGGCAGGAGTCCTGGGGGGGCCATCAGGGGGCAAGAAGCGGGGGGTGGGGTCAGGGGCCAGGCCATGCCTGGCTGTTTGGGGAGGCACAGCCTCCCCTAACTGGTCCTCCATACAATTTCAGAAACCTGAGGTGGCCCTCAGGCCAAAAAGTTTGCCCATCTCTGCCCCAGACAGCCTACAATTCTTGCTCTACAATTCTTCTCCAAGCTGACAGCTAAAAAACTCTTTTCCGCACCTCATTCGTTCTCAGCCTCAAATTACACCTTTCATCTCAACACACACACACCTCCAATCTATACAAAACATTGCTGCTGTAATCATTTTCCTGTCACATCAGTATGATCATGCTGTGCCCCTCTTTGAATACCACCACTGACTTCTCTCACCTTCTGTATTAAATTTGTGCTTCTCCGCACAACTCCGGCTGCTTACTCTCATTTCCCCTACTTCCCCTTCCAACAACAGGCACACCGATAGAGGGAGGTGAACAGGTCATTCCCCCACCTGCCTTGCCAACATTTTAGACAAGGTTTCTTGTCTCACTACCTGCTTTTGAGAAGGTCCATTGCTCATATAAACTGCCAAATCCTGGCCAGCATAGCATAAAGGATTCCGTCCTGACTACCCTGCATTGTAATGAATGAAGTTTCTTTTGCTTCAAAGTAGCCTGTGGTTGGGGAGAAATAAAATCTTTGAAGAGGGCTGCGCTTGGGGGGACGGGGTGGTTAATTGATTCTACTTTCTGCTCCTGATGTTTATTCTTTTCTGGGATTTTCTTCCATTTAATATTTGTTTGTTTTGTTCATTCTGTGGCAAATAATAGCATCAGTTTTTGAAGGGTCTTAACATTTTAGTTCTAATAATCGGGCAGTATTACAGAAGTAGCAGATACAGTGTGTGATCTGCTTTTTTGTGTAAATTTGCCTTAAGAAAAGCTTAGAAGAAAAATCCACTACAGAACCAGCAGCATGCTAGGTGGACAGTAGTGCACAACCAGAAAGCACCAGGAAGCAGCACCTGATATTATTTGAGCACTATATAATGCAGCATGCGCACTGCATGACAACAGAAGTAATGGAAGCTTTAGATACAAACTGCAGTACTGATAGAATGGATAAGGATGAGGATGCATTTTGCAATTGGGCAACAAATTTATCTATTTAAGAACATAAGAACGGCCATACTGGGTCAGAGGACCAATGGTCCATTCAGCCCAGTATCCTGTCTCCGACGGTGACTAGTGCCAGATGCTTCAGAGGGAATGAACAGAACTGGTGACCATCAAGTGATCCATCCTGTCGCCCATTCCCAGTTTCTGGCAAACAAAGACTAGGGTCCCCTGTCTGCGCAGGTCAAAAACATCTCTCTTGTGGAAAAAGAGTGCCTGAATCATCTGGCTGTTTGTAATGTATATAAGGAGAAACTGGACCTTAATGATCATTTTTAAATACCAAAGGAGTTTGTCCAAAAAAGTGATTCCTAGCATGCTACTGTTGAAAGTGTCCAGCTAGAATTTCAGAGTATTAATGTAATAATACTTACCATTTACTGAACCTATTTTTGCTGTTTTTGCTTTGCTTTAGTATTTTTAGTATAATATATTGAAATGGCAGCCTGAATGACTAACTGCGCTGAATTGGATACTGTAATTTGCATTTGTTTTACAACGAATCAGTCCTACATGCATTACCCTTGGAAGTTTTTTATGACACAAGGTAGGTCTTCACTACTCCACACAATCATACCTTCATGCAGGGGGCCAGTATAGCACATGGTGGTTATCACTAAATCAAACAGTCAATCCTACATATACTTCTTGTAGGACTGTACGATGAAAAGTAGATCTCATACACCCTTCATATGCACAACTCCATGAATCCTTCTTGTGGGCCTTATATAGTTCCTGAGTGCAAATATTTGGCATTTTGTAAGACACTGCAGATATTTTTCAGCAAGTTTTTTAAATACCAGGAAAGGGCCATTTACTCTACAGGACAGTTATATACATTTTTTTCTTTATGCAAGGTTTTAAACCTAGTATAGAAAACTGGTAACTACCATGCTCTCTCTCTCCATCCATTCTCGCTCCCCCAAACATTTGATGTGTCGTGCCTCCATCTAGATAAGCCCTTCCCGGGCCTCCCTTGTATATCCATGCCACTCCCTGGGAACTCCCACCCATTCCTTTTCTTTTTTTTAACCAATCTACCACCTCTTCTTAATTCACACTTCTCCTTAAAACTCACTGAAACATTTTAATAACACTCCACTAAAAAGGAAGACAATTTAAAACCAACCAAACAAAAGTGGACAAGACTGGAACCTAATCTATTGTACAGCATGATTGTTTGAACTGCCTAATGATCCTTCAGATCAGGTCTTAGGAACCAACATTCCATGTTCTCTCCATGAACATTAGTGATTCTGTGATATGTCTGGTGAGAGTAGTGGCTTACCAGAGTAACCTTGGCCAAGTGTATGGGCCCTGACTGAAAAGTTTTTGGTAAGCGAGAGCCTAGCTTGGCTTAGAAACTATTAGTCTCCTAATAAAATATATTTAAATGGAGGGACTCACATTGTATTTAAAGGACAAAGTCTTTACTTACAGGCCACACACAGGAAAAGCATGCAACTTGCAAGTATAATCCTATGAGCGGAAGCAATTTCTATGATATTTGGGTAATGATGATGTAGTTTACTGTTGCCACTGCAGCAAATGCACCACTTCAGAACATTGTTAGCAGACACTAGTACAGAAACACACAGTTCCAGAGTGATCTATCAGCATCCAATGTGACAATTGGAGAAGTTATCAATAAAGGCGAGTGGAATTCTGCACATGCTCTAGACACTATTTGAAAATCTGGCAATCAGGATTTCTTCCTCTACTATTTATATTCAGTACTTTATATTCACTTATGCTAGACTAAAGAAATGGTTATTTCATAACAAGTAACATTACCTACAACAAACAAACTACATTTTTGTTTCAGTGAACCAGAAAGTAAATAGTTTTGAAATATTCATACTAAATTTAGCATTGGTTCTTGAACAAACAGAAAGGCAGATACATTGTATTCATTTTTCTCTTTGATGTTTGTTTTGATGTCTGCAGGCATCAATCTATGAGAATTCTTCATGAGCGCCCTTTTCTACTGGAAGGCAACTTTTTGTTACCTCCTCTCTAGCAGAAAGTAAAATTATATTTTCACTAACCAGCAATATTTGCTCAGTCAGCACAGTGCAGATAATAATCGACCACTGCTCAGTGACTCCCTCTATCTAGGGCTCCCGCCTCTGGTTTGATTCCTTGCTATCTGAAAGAACTCTGTCAGCCTCCTCTACTTCTCTAACTAAGGAGAAGAGTTCTTTCATAACCCGTGTTTGGAAAGCCTGCTAGGGTGAGAGACTGCACTCACCACAGACAGCAAATTAGTCAATAAATGAGGAATGTTGTTTGCAGTTTCATGCTGGTCCCAGGATATTAGAGAGACAGGGTGGGTGAGGTAATAATCTTTTATTGTACCAACTTCTGTTCGTGAAAGAGTCAAGCTTCTGTGCTTACACAGAGCTCTTCTTCAGAAGTTGGTCCAATAAAAGATATTACCTCACCCACCTTCTCTCTAATGAGTGAGGAATACAATTTGGCTTTCTGTGATTTGACCTGAAGCAGAACAGACATTGGGCTATGCATAACAGTGCTCTCCCACCACAGGCAGGAGAGCAAGTGCATGGAGCCTGAGAGCAACTGAAGGGGAAGGAGGCAAATGGGAACTTTTGATCCCTTCACCTACTTCTCTGAAGGGAGAGCTTCTCACAGAAGTCCATTTTTAAGCACCTTGCAGTTAAGGGCTGTATCCTCAGGTATCTGCACATTCAGCCGATAGTGCCTAACCTAGGGAATACTGCACAACAGCTTTGCAAGGCCTGTCCGCTGACACTTCCCTCTCTGGCTCAAGAGGTGGCTGTAGATTTAGTGGAGCAGACAATAAGTCTTATTGGACTGGGAACTTCTGTAGCACTGTAAGCCTCTGGGATAACAGATTTGACCCCTTTCGGCATGATGTATGTGGATACACTGAGGCCTTTCCTTGATACTTGGAAGAGAACAAAAGAGGATCCATTCCCCTGAAGGTGTCATCTGATCTGTCCAAGGACATCTTGGGCTTCAGAAAGGCCTTCAGGATGTCCCTGGTTTGATCCTTCCTGGTACAGAACATGGAAGTCAACTCAGAAGGGAAGACTCCTATGTTATTTAAGAAAACCATCAGAGACTGCTACAGTTAATATATTTTGAAACAAGTTGCTCTCTGAGGCTATCATCAGTCGTGCTGGATGCTAGTAAAGCTGGGGTGAGTGATTACCAGATTACTGCTTGTGGGTGAGGAAAGGGAGTGACATGTCAGCTCACAAAAGGTTCCACTGAGAACCCTAAAGTTTTAGAAGGGCAAAGCAACCTCAAAGTGATTGGAATCATAATATCCAGTTTCTTACTGTGCATTTGCATGAGAGTTTAGTCACTACAATTACGCCACGATATGCTTTCGGAACAGATGTTATTCTTATTTATCCCTGCTCACAAATAACTTTAATGTATACTATATCATAACAGTCCCGTGGAGAAATCAAAGAATATCCATTTAACTTTTTATTATTAAATATAGTGCAAAAGTGCAAGCCTCAGAACTACAGTAGCCACAAAAGAGACATACTGACATAAAAATAAGTTACTACTTTAATTCTTTTGTAGGTCATTGAACATATTAATTTTGAATCCCACAAACATGCAGAGTAAATTTTCACTACAGATTTCAGAATGTCTGCTTTTCCAATGCATTATTTTAAATGTATGCTTAGTTATTCTAATACTTTGAACCTGAAGTTCCTAGACTGTTGTTAAAAAGTACTACCTTTTACTACACTATGCTGCAATCAGAAGAAAAATCTAATTGTTTTCTTCCAACTTTTCATTCAAAAAAAATAAAAAATAAAAGCCACTACCTTTTACTTATGGAAATCAGCTGTATGAGAGTTGAAGAAACAGAAAAACTGAAGTCACTTAAAATAACAGTTTTTTTCTTTTCCACTGTTGAATTTAAATATGCAGTTTGAATATGGGATTTTATGTCACTTTGTTGGGAAAAGATGGAAAAAAACCACCTCCAAAGTTCTCCATATTCTCCCTGCTCAATGACATGGGTCATCTACTGAAAGCAATGTTGCTTCAATCATAGCCTGAGCTAGTTTCCCCCTCCCCTCCCCACACACACAAACCAATTTCTCTACCCAGTATAAATTAGATAATTAATAACCTCTTTGCATGTCAGCCAACCACAAACTGTTTATCATATATGACTCAATCCCTGAACAATTGAGTCTTTTAAAATAAGCAACCCACATTAAAGTCTGAAACCTCAAAGCATCTTGCAAAGTGATCAACTAGAAAAAAAAGTGATTAAGGTAAATGGGTTTGCATTTTTAAAAGAAAACAATATTAAAAACGCTCATGTTACAGACACCCTATACACTGCACTGATTGGACACTATGCATACTATAAATTGAAAGTCCTCTGCATGATTGCTTCAAGACAGACAGCACACATGCAAGCTTCCTTCTTACCTGTAGGCCAGCAGCTTACTCACATACGCACTCTAGGGTGCTTGCATACGCATGGTCATTATTTTGCTGTAAAATTGCTGGAAGGCTAAAGGAAATACAGAGTAATCTGAAGGACTTGAAAAAGACTCCTTTATGAAAATTTAGAACTGAAGGTCATGCCTTTTCAGACCTGTTTACAAGTGACTTTTTTAGGCCTTGATATATGTAGATTTTTTTTAAAGTCTCATGCAAAGAGTACTCTTATTTTTAAAAAGTTTTAAAACAAAGTTATTAGAGATTATTTCATCATTCATATTCTATTTATCCCACGATATAAAACAAAATTAGACCCCCATCCTACAAACTCATGCATGAATAATCCTACTGGTTTATGGATAAGGTAAGTAAATTAAACGAAGTCTCTGTTCACCAGAGGTTCCTTTAGAAACTCAGAAGGTGGAAAAGGGAAAACAAAATTATAACATTTTCTACATGAAATGCTATGCTTAAATTTTTTTAAGCCAAAACTCTATCATCAGCTATTTCCCAAAAGATCATGCGGGAAGAGAAGCAGGAGAGACTTGCAGAACACGGTGCCTGCTCTATGGAAATCCAAGCTGTTCAGAAGAAAGGTTCCTGGTCTGTCCTGATAAATGGAGTCACAGACCTTCTTAAAAAGGAGGTTTTTATTAAACAAAGCTGCTACAACTACAGACACACCTAGCCTTTCACAGTCAGCTTGAGTTCTAGCTTCATCTCCCTTGTTTACCGAGTACTACATCCTATTTGGCACGGTATACAGCACATAGAGCCACAGCGGCTGAATCATATAATTAAATACCCCAGTGGAGCTCAGGTACTGCACTGATGAGGCACCATCCCATAAGCATCTCAATGCAAAGCATTTGAAGGCAGCTCAAGCTATTGAAATCTTTCCATGTCCTGTCTACGTATTTTCTATTGTAGCCCATTTTTCAAATCTCTATCTTTATTTTATTTTTAAACATTTTTTCACACTCAATTGTTGCTGAATCACAAAGAACATTGCTAGAGTAAGTAGTATAGTGCCTTTATAAAACACATAAGAACACCACAACTAAAAGCTAAGCACTAAAAGGATGGAAGTGACCACTTAAGGTAATTTAAATATATACGCTGCTACTCTTACAGTTCATATATTCTGTTAACAATATAAAACATAATTTAACACTTCATATAGACAAATATATATCTATATCTACCTGTCTATGTATAAATGAAAACAGACACTGGGCCAGATCCTCAGCTGGCATAAATCAGCATAGCTCCATTTAAGTTAATGGAACTATGCCAGTTTAACACCATCGGAGGATCTTCCATACAGTTTGACTTGGTAGATGTCAAATTACACCTCGCATCTGCCTTTGGAGATCATATTCCCACTGAGTCAGCTTTTTACAACAAAGCTCATTATCTAGAATTCCCAATACATTGAAAAATACTACATTTCTTATTAATACTGAGCCATAAGGATGTCAAACTACTCATTCCTGTTGAGTGTGCAGGCACAGTAAATCCTATTTATGACACCAATAATGTTTGATCTTCCCCAGAAATTATCCGCATGTATTGTTAAAACACCACACTCCTGAAGAGAATGAGAATGAGCCAGATTCTGAGTGGTGATGAACACCCAGAACCTCTGCTTACGCAGGTCACTCAGGGCACATCTACAGTGCCATGGAAAATCCATTGCACCAAATCTCAGAGTCTGGGTCAACTGACTTGGGCTCACAGGGCTCGGGCTGAGGGTCTAAAAATTGCAGTGTAGACATTTGGGCTCAAGCAGGAGCCTGGGCTCAGACCCTCCCAACTCGCAGGGTCCTGGAGCTTGGGCTCAAGCAGGAGCCTGAATATCTACACTGCAATTTTATAGTCCCACAGTACAAGCACCAAGAACCCAAGTCAGCTGACCCAGGACAGCCACGGCTATGCTGTGAGTCTTTTATCTCAGTGTAGACATACACTTGGAGATTCATGCGCTCAGTAATGGCCTGACTTTGGAATCAACAGCAAAACTTCTATTGACTTCAGTGGTACAGGATTAGGCATAAGGGCTGAATCCTGCAAGGTCCTGAGCAGTCTGTCCCTGATCCAGCAAAACACTTAAGCATGCTTTAAGTATGCGAGCGCTCTTAGTAACTTATTCTTCTTCTATCATGCAGCATTAACTTCAACGGGACTACTCACATACTTGGCAGAATTTTGCTGGATCAGGACCAGATAATTATGTGCACTTTACAGGACTAATCGTTATGCTCTGGATGTGTTTATCCAATATGACCATATCAATCCATGCTGAGAAAGATTTCTATTTTTCTGGAGTTTATTTCAATACCTCTTTACATGCATTTCTAATGCATTCTTCACTGTGATATCTAACGGAGAACTTAATCACTTTATATTCTGTATGATACACATAAATACATATCACAAAACTTTGTAAATAGGAAGCTGAAGGGAAATACTAAGCTATAAGGCTCTGTCAACTTAATAAAACTGCCAAAGACGCTGATTCAGCAAGGTATCTAAGCATATGCCTAACTTTAAGTGTGGGTAGTCCCACTGACTTCGCTTCAGCTCTTCACATGCTTACGGTATGCATGTACTTAATTACTGAATCAGGGTATAAATGCCAAAAATTGGTCACATTAAAGTCAATAGCAAAACTCTCATCGACTTCAAGAGGAGCAGAATTTGCCCTAAGCACTTTTTTAGTTTTATTTTCTCCAGTTCTTTACTGTGTTCAAAACTGGGCAACTGAAGTCTATTTGAAAATGCTGTGATATTTTTCTGGTTCTTTAATTATACTTTTTGCATGAGATTGGGATTCACGAAGCCTCATGGTCCATCTTTTTCACCTAATATCAGAGGATATTTTTCACTACCATGGAGATGAGAATGACAACTTGCATAGTGTCTGGGGTGCACTGTTGCCATAATCTTACTTACGTATGTATGGTATGTAAAGCACATAAAGGACTTTATTTTTCTCTTTACAAAATGACTATTTCCTGCATTATTTTTGTGCAACATCAAGTCTGTAATAAGTAAAGATGAATAGCCGGTAGCTGTATTGAAATTAGCTCATTAACAACAACATGAACCCATTCATGAAGTGTTCTTTGATTTTTTTAAAAATCAAAGAACACTTTAAAAAAAAATCAAAGAGCACTTCATGGACGGACAATAAAAAGGCAACTTACAACTCTCTTTATGAATAGGACTCCATACCATATGTCAGCATATCAATTTTAACAAGAATACTGAGAATGTTCACTGGACTCTGGTGTCATAGCAATATTGCTCATATTAATTCAGTACTTATTATTTTTAAGCAGCCAAAACCTATACACCAGTCTGTATATAAAAAGGTAATCAAATTATCTGATCAAATGCTTTCAAAATTGTGCTAAGTAGCTTGTTCTCACTTTGGCATTGTAAAAGCTTATTAGAAAACTTATCTGAAGTACTGACCATCAGAGCTTTTTCCTCCTCAAAATGTAAAATAACTGATGTCAGCCAGAATCCTGTGAGTTTTGAATTGCTTTCAATATCTACAGACACAATAAGTATTTGTTTCACACCAGCCTAATCCAAAGTACAGAAAATACTGATGTAATTTTTAGGGCTGTCAAGCGATTAAAAAAATTAATCGTGATTAATCACACATTTAATTGCACTGTTAAACAATAACAGAATACCATTTATTTAAATATTTTGGATGTCGTCTACATTTTCAAATATATTGATTTCAATTACAAACATAGAATACAAAGTGTACAGTGCTCATTTTATATTTATTTTTGATTACAAATATTTGCACTGTAAAAAACAAAAGAAATAGTATATTTCAATTCACCTAATACAAGTACTGTAGTGCAATCTCTTTATAATGAAAGTTGAACTTACAAATGTAGAATTATGTACAAAAAATAACCGCATTCAAAAATAAAACAATGTAACACTTTAGAACCTACAAGTCCACTCAGTCCTACGTAAGCCAATCACTCAGACAAACAAGTTTGGTTACAATTTGCAGGAGATAATGCTGCCCACATCTTGTTTACAGTGTCACCTGAAAGTGAGAACAGGCATTCTCATGGCACTGTTGTAGCCAGCATCACAAGATATTTACTTGCGAGATGCGCTAAAGATTCATATGTCCCTTCATGTTTCAACCACCATTCCAGAAGTTGTGCTTCCATGCTGATGACAGGTTCTGATCGATAACAATCTAAAGCAGAACAGACCGACATATGTTCATTTTCATCCGTCTGAGTTAGATGCCACCAGCAGAAGGCTGATTTTTTTTTGTGGTGGTTTGGGTTCTGTAGTTTCCGCATTGGAGTGTTGCTCTTTTAAGACTTCTGAAAGAATTCTCCACACCTCGTCCCTCTAAGATTTTGGAAGGCACTTCAGATTCTTAAACCTTGGGTCGAGTGCTGTATCTATCCTTAGAAATCTCACATTGGTACCTTCTGTATGTTTTGTCAAATCTGCTGTGAAAGTGTTCTTAAAACAAACATATGCTGGGTCATCATCCGAGACTGCTATAACATGAAATATATGGCACAATGCAGGTAAAACAGAGCAGGAGATATACAATTCTCCCCCAAGATGTTCAGTCACAAATTTAATTAATTCATTATTTTTTAAGGAGCATCAGCAGCATGTCCTCTTTAATGGTGGCCGAAGCATGAAGGGGCATATGAATGTTTAGTATATCTGGCACATAAATACTTTGCCACACCAGCTACAAAAGTGCCATGCAAATGCCTTTTCTCACATTCATTTGACATTGTAAATAAGAAGCAGTCAGCAGTATCTCTCGTAAATGTAAACAAACTGGTTTGTCTTAGCAATTGGCTGAACAAGAAGTAGGACTGAGTGGACTTGTAGGCTCTAAAGTTTTACATTGTTTTGTTTTTGAGCGCAGTTATGGAACAAAAAAAATCTACATTTATAAGTTACACTTTCACGATAGATTGCTCTACAGTACTTGTATGAGGTGAATTGAAAAATACTATTTCTTTTGTTAATCATTTTACAGTGCAAATATTTGTAATCAAAAATAATAATGTAAAGTGAGCACTGTACACTCTGAATTCCATGTTGTAATAGAAATCAATATATTTGAAAATGTAGAAAAACATCCAAAAATATTTAATAAATTTCAATTGGTATTCTATTTTTTAACAGTTCAATTAATTGCAATTAATTTTTTTTAATCACAGTTAATTTTTTTGAGTTAACTGCTTGAGTTAATTGTGATTAAATCGACAGCCCTACTAATTTTAGAAGACATCAAAACACTTATACTTTATTGACACATTTAGGTGCAAAGTTCTGCATCCTTCATCTGGGAAAGAAAAAATAAATTGAGCGTCAAAGCCAACCTATGCTTCATGATGGTATTAAATGCTTACAAGTTTAAACATAAGGATTTCCATGGAAATAAATAAGAAAGATGAAGATCCATACAGGAAGCCTGAAAACTGGACAGACCCATCTCCAAAATACTGAAACAGAATCTATTTCACTAAACTGAATATGATAGTTTAATTAGAGAAACAAGGTGGGCAAGGCAGTATCTTTCATTGGACCACCTTCTGTTGGTGAAAGAAACAAGCTTTTGAGCTACACAGAACTCCTCCTCAGGTCTGGCAAAGGCACTCAATGCGTCACAGCTAAATACAAAGCCAAAACAGATAGTTACACTTAAGTAAAAAGAAAAGGAGTACTAGTGGCACCTTAGAGACTAACCAATTTATTTGAGCATAAGCTTTCGTGAGCTACAGCTCACTTCATCGGATACGAATATAGACTAACACGGCTGCTACTCTGAAACCTGTCATTAAACTTAAGTAGTTAGCACATATTCTAAAGGACCATTCAAGAAGAAGTGGCCAGTTAACAACCTTGTAGTCATAGGGCATGAAGAGGGGTTAGTGGGTTACAGATTGTTGTAATAAGCCATAAATTCGGTGTCTTTATTAAGACCAAGAGATTTAGTGTCTAGCAAATTTATAGGTTCATTCGAAAGTATAACATCTGGTTTCACACATATTTAGTGTATTGTGTGAGGTACATCACATATGATAGGCACAACTTCAATGATCAGCATCTATCCATTAAACTCTCACAAGAATTCTCCCACACTAGCATCAACTTCCTGGACACCAGGATCAGCTTCAACAATGGAACCCTACAGACAATTATAAGCAAGAAACCCACTGATCACCACACCTACCTTCACAGATCCAATAATCACCCCAAACACATCAAGAATTTTTTTTTTTACAGTAGGCACTCAGATACCACAGATATGCTCTCAGGAGGAAGTCTGCAGTACACACTTAAACACACTCAAAACCACCTTCACCAAACAAGGACACTCCACCAGAGAAGTAATCTCCTCATGGAACAGGCCACCCAAATACCCTGAGAGAACCTGCTGCAATACAGAAATAAAACACCCCTTGTTGTCATCTACCACCCCACACTGGAACCCATATGGCAAATCATCAAACAATTACAACCCATACTTGTTGGGGACCCATCCTGAAAAAGATTACTTACCATGTGCAGTAACTAAGGTTCTTCTGGATGGTTGTCCCTGTGGGTGCCATCAACAACTACAACCCTCAGCGGGAACCTGCACACATTCCACCTGAGCACACTCTATATCGATATGTGCAACAATTATGCCCATTATGGACATCTGCAAAGCATCAACCTGTGTGTCAGCCCACATGTTCACAGAGCATTACGCCACAGAGCAACACTTGTGTCATAAAAATAAAGGGAAGGGTAAACCCCTTTGAAATCCCTCCTGGCCAGGGGAAAGCTCCTCTCACCTGTAAAGGGTTAAGAAGCTAAAGGTAACCTCGCTGGCACCTGACCAAAATGACCAATGAGGAGACAAGATACTTTCAAAAGCTGGGAGGAGGGAGAGAAACAAAGGGTCTGTGTCAGTCTGTATGCTGTGCTTGGCCAGGGATAGACCAGGAATGGAGTCTTAGAACTTTTAGTAAGTAATCTAGCTAGGTATGTGTTAGATTATGATTTCTTTAAATGGCTGAGAAAAGAATTGTGCTGAATAGAATAACTATTTCTGTCTGTGTATCTTTTTTGTAACTTAAGGTTTTGCCTAGAGGGGTTCTCTATGTTTTTGAATCTAATTACCCTGTAAGATATCTACCATCCTGATTTTACAGGGGGGATTTCTTCATTTCTATTTACTTCTATTTTCTATTAAAAGTCTTCTTGTAAAAAACTGAATGTTTTTTCATTGTTCTCAGATCCAAGGGTTTGGGTCTGTGGTCACCTATGCAAATTGGTGAGGCTTTGTATCCAACATTTCCCAGGAAAGGGGGGGGTGCAAGTGTTGGGAGGATTGTTCATTGTTCTTAAGATCCAAGGGTCTGGGTCTGTAGTCACCTAGGCAAATTGGTGAGGCTTTTTACCAAACCTTGTCCAGGAAGTGGGGTGCAGGGTTTTGGGAAGTATTTTGGGGGGAAAGACGCGTCCAAACAGCTCTTCCCCAGTAACCAGTATTAGTTTGGTGGTGGTAGCGGCCATTCCAAGGACCACGGGTGGAATACTTTGTACCTTGGGGAAGTTTTGACCTAAGCTGGTAAAGATAAGCTTAGGAGGTTTTTCATGCAGGTCCCCACATCTGTACCCTAGAGTTCAGAGTGGGGGAGGAACCTTGACAACTTGTCATCAGATGCTCTACTTGGACTTACAGTTTTATCATCTGCCACAACTGCAATTCCAAAGCCCCTTCCTTCCACGGAGGGGCACTCCTCTACAGTCACCTAAAATGGAGCGCCCCCAGGGACACTCCTCGAAGAAGAAGAAAAGGTTACTTACCCTGTGCAATAACTGAGGTTCTTCGAGATGGTTGTTCCTGTGGTGCTCCACTACTCTTTACTTTGGAGTTCATGCTAAACACTTTGAGGTAGAAATGCTACCGGGGTGGGGGTTTTGGCACACAGCACTATGTAACCACCAGAGGCAGCGTGAAATGGTGACAGTGCATGTTTGACCCAACCAGGTACTACTACTGAAATTCTCCGATCACAGGTGCACAGACGCAGATTCACCTAAAGTGGAGCACCCACAGGGACACTCCTCGAAAAAGAATAAAACTTTCCTGAACCTTCTCTTCTTGCCTTCAAACAATCCCCCAACCTCATCATCAGAAGCAAGGTCCCCACAGACCAGGACACACCAACTCAAAGCAGCATCAGACTGCCAGAACAATAGATGCAAAGCCTCCAGATATATCTCCACTGTTACAATAATCAATACCCCCCACAATAACCTTTCGAGATCCATGGGTCCTACATATGCCTATTAAAACATGTGGTGTCCCTTAGCCAGTGCACTAAATGCTCCAATAACTGTGTGGGTAAAACCAGAAAAACACAGTGCTCTTGAATCAACTCACATGGGAAAATAATAAAAGACAAAGACACCATATCACCTGAGGATGAACACTTTTCACAAAGCAATTACTCTGTACCTGACCGATCAGTCTTCATCCTCAAAGGAAACCTGCCCAACACTTCCAGAAGACAAGCCTGGGAGTTTAGTGTCTAGCAAAGTTATGAATTTAACAATCATGGTCTAATAAAGACACTGGGTTTATGGCATGAAAAGATGGGAGTTACCTTACCAAATTAGCACTGACCCCGCACTTGGTAAGGCAACTTCCATCGTTTCATGGGCTGTGTATTTATACCTGCCTACTGTATCTTCTACTCCATGCGTCTGATGAAGTGGGTTTTAGCCCACTAAAGCTTATGCCCAGATACATTTGTTAGTTTCTAAGGTGCCACAAGGACTTCTCATTGTTGTTGTTGTTTTTAAATATACATATTTTTTAAAAACAACAATATTGGTTACTTATCCACAAACCCTCACTTTTAAAAACTGGATATAGGTGGTTCCAGACATACTCTAATAATGTTAAACTTTCATTTCCTTCAAACATAAGTATGTTTATTAGTGTTTATTAACAAAAGAAAAATTCCAACAAAAATTATACTTATTGTTTGGATGACTTATAAGAACAGCCATACTGGGTCAGACGAATGGTCCATCTAGCTCAGTATCCTGTCTTCCAATAATGGCCAGTCCCAGATGCTTCAGAGGGAGAGGCCAGGACAGGGCAATTTATTGAGTGTTCTATCCTTGACATCCAGTCCCAGCTTCTAGCACTCATATGTGTAGGGGACACCCAAAGCATGCATCAAAACACTGCATTTTTAATGCAGTATGCCCTGCAATGTTTATTCCTATTTCCACTCCTCATTGTGCCCTAGCCTGCTGCTAACCGTATAAAAGTTGGGCTCTAGCAGAGAAACCCACTTCAAAAAGAGGTGTGCCAACCAATCTGTTAAGTGACTGAAACTATAATAGTTCTCTAGTGAGAAGCTCAGAGCAAGAGAAACAAAACAAGCCCCTAATTACTTTAAGAAACCTACAGGAAAATGTGTGTGTGAGGGGGGAGACTTTTCCATTAAAAAGAAAAAGATTTATAAAAAGAAAAAAAAGTGATGAAACTATTAAACAGTTTCCTAGTTAATAGCCAGAATATATTGCACATGTGTATCCCAAAGGATACATGGGATTATGTATTTTGTGTAAATTAATTATATATCAACTACCAAGTCTGCTTAGCACATCTTTGGAAAACAGAACAATGGTATAGATGACAACTAGTAGAATTCTGGTTAAATTTTTAAACGAGCATAAAGAAATTAGCAGCCCAAACTCTACTGAATTTCAATGAAATTTGGCTGCCTAATTCTCTTCGGCTCCTCTGAACATTCCCAGCCATAACATATGTAATGTTTCTAGAATCAAACTTTAGAGACAAATATATTCATTAAAACAAGTGAATCTGAGGGCCTCCTTTGGTAACATTCAGACAAAAATTAATTATTAACATAAACTTTGCTTCATTTTGAGATATTAAAAAGAAATTTGTTAGGAAGGCAAGTAGTTACATGTTAGCACTTCAGAAGATGGAATGTTAACCAGAAAACTATGGCGCCCCAGATGAATTACTCATCAAACAGTAAAGGTATTAAAAGGAGACTGAGTCAGACAATGGTTGTTAATAAACAAGCTTGAAAATGCAGAGATTTAACCTCTGTTTGACAACAGCTTTATTTTGCTGGCTGTTTTTATAAAGCAGAAACAGTAAACATGATTGCTATTCCTTTGTCTGGGCATTAGCACTGAGACATCTTGGATAAAGTCAACAGAAAGTAGCTATGAACTAGCAAACTGTTGTGTAACTTTCAAAAGGAAGCAACTTATATGCACCAATCCTGCATTTGTGCATAGAAAATGGGGACTTGGTTGAGAAAAATCAGGTAACTAAACACCTTTAATGGCCAATTTTCACATTCAAAGTGGGATTTGCTCAGTTAATTTTGGCATCCACTCAGCCTGACACTTCAGGAATTGGCATTTACTGTGCTTTTTCATACCACAAGATGATAGCTTTTCATTGCCAACATCAGCACATACAATGAACTAAATTATATCTCCACACATGCAGATGTGTAGAAGAGATTAAAAGGGTACAGGAATTCTCTCCCACCTCCACCCTTCCAGGCCAGAACACTGGCTTCTAGTGTTGGAGAGTGGCTAGCAGTGGCATGGCCAGCATGGGATATTTGGGTGGGCCCCAACTTCAGGTGGGTGAGCAATTACGGGGTGGGCTGGGAGGGTGGGAGGGATGGAGGCCCGCCTCCCCCCACCCCCTGCAGCTGGCCTTGTCAGCAGGGGATGACAGATGGACCCTCTGGCCAGGGGGCTCCCAAGGGCCCCAGGCACGGACCCAGCTCCAGGAGACACTGTCCTCCAGCGTGCTTCCGACTCCTTTCCAGGTCCCACTGCCCCACATCGGGCCTGGCTCAGCCAGGCAGCAGGCCTACCCTTTTATTTATTTATTTTTTAAAGACCTCCTCTACCGCCGCTGGCTGCCTGCTTGCTCACCCTCTTCACGGTGACAGATTTGCCACTGGGCTAACTTGGGGCCCTGGAAAATGGGCGCTCCCATGCCCCCACCAGCTCCGCCCACAGGAGCGGGGTTGGGGCACAGGGACTTGTCCCACTCCACCTGTCCGCAGGAGCGTCAGGCGAGCAGAGCACAGCAAGCCCCCATGCCCTGACCCTGCTCCCCCGTGCCCTGAACCCACTTCCCGTCTGGAGCACCAGGACAGTGGAGCAGGGCAAGCCCCCATGCCCCAACCCTGCTCCCTGGCAGGAGTTCCAGGTGTGCGGACAGAGTGGGGCAAGCACCTGCGCCCCAACCCCGCTCCCCGGCAGGAGCACCAGGTGGGCGGACGAAGCAGGTCAAGCCTCTGTGCCCCGACCCCGCTTCCCAGCAGGAGCGTTGGGCAGGTGGGCGGAGTGGGGCAAGCAATGTGTCCAAGGCAGAGCCGGCGTTGGGCCTGGATGCTCAGTAGGTGGGCCACGCCCCATCTAAGCCCACCCGTGGCTACACCTCTGGTGGCTAGTGGCTCCAGTGAGGGCATTTCTGGATGAAGTTAGGGTAGGACACTAGAAAGGCTACGCTGTGGAAGTGCTAGCTGCACTAGTTGAACAGACATAGCAATGGATCTTCCCTTCTTTACAGCCCCCTGACACCTAGAAGAACTGTACTTCCAGGCACCTTGTGAGTGAAGCTGCTGTCACCCCCCAGTATGGGTCAAGCTAACAACACCCATAATAGTGGCAAAAATATTCAGAAACATCTGGATGCAGATATTCCAAATATGGTTCATAGATTCCAAGGCTGGAAGGGACCATTGTAATCATCTAGGCTGACCTCCTGCATCACACAGGTCATAGAACTTCCCCAAAATAATTCCTAGAGCATATCTTTCAGAAAAACATCCAGTCTTGATTTAAAAATTGCCAGTGATGGAGAATCCACCATGACCATTAATGAATTGTTCCAATGTTTAATTACTCTCACTGTTAAAAATGTATGCCTTATTCAGAGTCTGAATTTGTTTAGCTTCAACTTCTACCCATTGCATCATTTGACACTTTTGTCTGCTAGACTGAAGAGCCCATTATGAAATAATTATTCCCCATGTATGTAGTTACAGACTGAGATCAAGTCATCCTTACATTTCTCATAGGTTAGAGATGCAAGACAGCAGTATGACTTCCAGAGTGTTTTCTGTCTATTGGGAAATGAGGTTATCAGAGACTTTCCTTCACTAGGCACACTATGCATTCCAGCGTCTTGTTTATTCAGTCAACCACCTACTGAATTTAAATCCCCAAGTTTATTCTTAACCAAGAACATACGTTGGGGACAGAAAGAAAAAGACTTAATATATTTTCCATCCTTTCTGTTATTAATAGTTAACGTAAAGCCTGATGAAATTGAAGTGACCTGATATTATTTATATATAATGGACTATTTGGCTCATAATTTTCAAGGTGCTGGACACACATGTAAAAGAGCGCGACACCTGCCCCAAAGACCTTACACTCTGAAGATACCTGTAAAACAATACTACAGTATTCATCCATAACATGCCAGTTATACTATTTTAAGATGTCATGTTTCCCCCTCCCCCACAAAAGAGAGTCAGTAGCACAGCACATTATAATAAGTCTGATTTTCAGAGGTAGGCACACCTACTTTCATCTGCCATTTTGTTGCTCAGTCACCCATTTTTGTGAGATCCCTTTGTAACTCTTCCCAGTCTGCTTTGGGCTTAACTATCTCGAGTAATTTTGTATCATCTGCAAACTGTGCAGCTTCACTGTTTATCCCCTTTTTCCAGGTCATTTATGAATATATTGAACAGAGACAGGGCAAGTGACTTGCCCACAGAAGAATGTAGCTCAATCTAAATGAGAACATGTGCACACGCACACACACACACACACACACACACACACACACACACCCCTTTGCCCTAACGAACCAGTTTCCTTCAGATACAGGACTAGCTCGGATACAAATTACAAAGCATTCTATACTCTCCTTGCTTAGGAATCAAGCACTTCTCCTGTGGATCTATTTCTCTTGCAAGTTGCGTATATTTCTTGATCTTCTGATCAAACACAATCCCACAGATTGATACTAGCATGCAGTGGCTTGTACTAAGCATGTTGTGGTGTACGAGAACCAATTACAAGCAAAGAGAAACAACTCTGTTTGCAATAAAAGAACAGATCCTATGTGTAGAGCTGGAATTTAAGTGAGCCTGTTCAATAAAACGTGAGCAACCACTGTTTTCTTGCACTCCCATAGCAACAACTGAAATACTGGCAAAGGTGAAAACTGCCACAATATAAATTCTTCAAAAGTTACATACACACACACACACACACACACACACACACAATGTGGCTACATAAAGACCCCATCAATTTGATTTAAAAGAGAACAAACATACTGGTTGATTAGGATAAAAACCCATATATGTATAAATAACTGCATTGAGAAAAAGATAATTCATAATACAATAATTAAACATAATACACTTAGGTTGGGATTTTTCAGCGTCAGCTTAACACTGCTCCCACGGAAGTCAATGGTAAAGCTCCATTGGTTTCAGTGGCAAGGGAGAGTTAGGCCAACGTTGAGTGCTTTGGAAAATCCCACCCCTAGGCTCTTAATTTCTTATCTGTAAATAAGATCACCAATCCAATGCTGAGAGATTTCCTGCCCCACATCAAAACAGTAAGCAGGACAAGAGACATGTAAGAATTTGTCATTATACCTGTATCAAATACCAGCTCCCTCTCAAAACACCCTCTCAGGTGAACATTCTTTGCCCTAGAGAAAGTTGACAAAGCACAGCTTTCAAAGGGGAAAAAAACCAAAAAGAGTGTACCTGCAACTGGATTGATGGATCTCAGCAATAGAAACCAGACACCCTGAGAGTGGATTAGTCCTAGTAGTACAGATCAACTTTGGAGTCTATGTAGTACAGTACACAAAAGATTATTGGAGTAGATACAAAACTATTCAAAAAGCTGTCTCAATCCTTCTCCTATCCCTGTTTCCTAGGAAGAGGCTAAAACAGCATGCAAATTTGCCAGTTTCCATATCATACATATAGTGAAGAAAGGACTTCAAGGAGATTCTCTATCATCTCTTTTGCATCAAGGGAAAATAGATATACTAGAAGAAGAATTCATAAAGGAATTACATGTACATGTAGTGTTCACCTACTCAAGATTACTAACATGTTAGAGAGAAGGTTTGGTAAATAGCTATTTCTGAAAAGACCATGTAAGGAACATTATTAAGCCATGTATCTGACCTATATTTAACGACTCTACAGAGGAAAAAGTTATAATGGCACTGATTTTGACTCTATGATAAACCCAGTGGAATGTTTCTCTATTATAACATACATGCATGCACATTTCCTACATGGCCTGTGTACTCTGTTCTTGCATAGAAAAAAATAAAGTGATATTTACAAAGTTCTGCTTTCAGAGCACTTCACGCTTGGATCACTGCAACCTCTCTTCCACAAATCTAGTCCTTAGTTAAACCTTACATCTTTACATGTTCTTTTATCCATTTCAAATTATTATTTCCAGTATCTTCCTGAAGGATGAGTCCAAAAGAATTACCATTCATAGATTTTTTTTAATTGGATGCGGTCATGGCCGATTAGTTAAAAATGTAACCTACCAGTTTGTATTATATCAGGCACATGAATGTAATATGAATGTGTGTATCATTGTTTTCTATTATGTATCTTCTCATACATAGGCAGTACCATGAAATGTCCAAGGATCTTGTATTATTGGACATTCATGTGACACTACACCCCATATTCTTCACAGTGATATTAATGAGATATGGTTATAGCATAATTATGATGCATTTTATGCATGATAAGTCAGGTGAGGTGTCATTGGAAGTTATGATTTTCTGAATATGATTATCCTATTTGTATGAATGTATCATTTTTGTATCTGAAGTTATGAATATTGACTATGTATCGCTATTTCAAATGTAGTTACACCTGGGTAACGCCCACTAGACAAGATGCTTTCAGTCTAGATAGTGGGTGGGGAAGGGCCTATTCAGGGCAATGGGGCCTTAGAAAAAAAACAGTAGGCCTTAGGAGAAGCTTATCTCCCACCTGGGGAGCCTTCCTGAGAACACTACAGACAGCCTCCGAGTAATGGCTACTATGATTCTACAAGGACATGTGATGAGACCACCTGTCTCTAGCCTCCATCTTGAGATGTCAGTATTTTTCCACAGACTGGTCTGGGAACCAAGCTTTGGGAACATAAGCGCCCACCATAAGCAAAAGCTATATAAGGCAGGGAGTGACATCACTTGGTGTTCTTCACTTCCCACCCAAGACAACTCCTGGAAACACCTAAGGAAAAAAGACTGAACTGGGGGAAGTGCTGGACCCAGGATAAAGGGATTTCTAGTCTGTGAATGGAACCCCTGGGGATTCCAAGCTGTAAAGCAAGTGCAGCTTGCCCCTTAAGAATCTGTAGCTGGCTTGTATCATCTCTTAGGGTGAGACTCTGCTAATTCATAGCCAATCTATTTAGTATATTAAGCTTAGTTTGCGTTTTTGTTTATTTGCTAGGTAATCTCCTTTGATCTGTTTGCTATCACTTATCACTCAAAATCTGTTTTGTAGTTACTAAATTTGTTTTTGCTTTATCTAAACCAGTGAGCTGGAATGAAATGTATGGGAATCTTAGCTCAGGGGCAGAAGGCTGTTGCATATTCCTCTCCACATTGAGGGAGGGGACAAATTTTATGAGCTTATGCTGTACAATTCCCTGTGCTGCACAAGACGGTATAATTTTGGGTTTATACTTCAGAGGGGGTGTGTGCCTGAGGAGCTGGGAGTTGGCCTTAGCTGTAGCCTTCCTATGCAGGGGCTGATCAGAGAGCCTGCATGTAACTGCAGCTGGGTGTATCCCTACCTGTATGTATGTTAGTGAAAGTGCAGACTGGAGGGCTTTGCAGCTTGTCACAGTGGTACAGTGTGAGAGAGAGCCCAGGCTGGTGGATCAGGGTGCTCAGTGATATCCCAGTTCCAGGTGGCACCCCAGGGGGAATCCATCACAGTTCATATGCTCATTTCATTTATTATTATATTACTATTATTTATATTTTGCTATCACCCACATTGTGCTAGGCACTCTCTAAACATATAGGGAGAGACAATCCCCAATTAAAAACATTTTGAGCAATAAAAAAAGTGGATGATGATGGGGTAGGACAAGGATATACCACAGAAGCAGAGCAGTCAGAGTGATGCCTGGCACACATTATTATTTCCAGTGTTTTGGTGTTTTCAGGCAGCTGGGGGGTTGATTTTTATATGCATAAACTATCAAACTGCTTTTCTATCTAGTGAGTATTAGCTGTCTAATTTCTTGTAGGCGTCAAGGCAGAAGTAGATTTCAAGGAGAGATTTGCATTGGTCCAAATGCCAACAGTGAAATATTTATTCTAATTTCATACTGTACATGCCTACTTAGAGATTGGCTGAGGAAGAGTTGCCAATGGTGAATCAAAAATTTATACCTCTGCTGCATCTCTTTCAATATGAGGACTCTCCAACAGGTTACTTACTATGCAAGCATCATAACCATGTTTATGTCAGAAAGGCTGGGGAGTGTGCTTTGTTGAAAGTAACATAACTGTTTGCATGAACATTCTCTACACATAAAGAGAAAGCCGAGACTCCCTGGTGCGTTCTTTGTGAAGCCAATCTGGAGCCAGATACACTAACATTCTTCAATACGTTTCCATTTATGTACAGAAAAATGAGGAATAATCCTCCTGGTGTTTAGAATTACACAGGAAAAAGCAGATGAGAACCTCTCATAATAGAGTCAAAACAGAGCAGTAAGTAGCTGATGGAGAATGAACTAATTAATTGTTGAAAATAAATCCATTTATTCATGTCTGAATATCATTGACATCACAGCAGAATTTTCTAAAGCTTTCATGATCAATCATTAGTGATAGGGTGGAATGAAATTCCCTGAATTCCTATTCATGGTTTTGGTTTGATGGACAGCAAGGACAACAACTATCTGAATTATTGAAAGCTACAATTTTTTAGGAACTCACCTTTTAAAAATAAAGATTTGTGTGTCTTTAATAAAAACAAAATGACAAGCTTTCTGAAAAATGAAAATTTAGCTGGGCTTGCAGCTTTTTCCATTCTAGCTCTGAAGAGGAGAAGATATCCATCTAGACTTTATCCATTTGTCTCCAAGACCATCAATGGCACCATTTCACTGGAGCAAGTCAGAAAGAGGTACCTTTTACATTATTTACACTCTCTATTATGAATCAATGTCCAAAATGTACATTAAAACTAAGATAAAAAACAAGGCAGACATGATCCACCACACAAGTGAAACAATACAACAGCAGCCATCAGCAGGACATCTGTCTGCTGCACTGAAAAAATAAGCTATTGAAGCCTCCAGACAACATGAAGATTGAAGGTGACAATACAGTTTGATGGAAAAAACACATATATACAGTCTGCAAAGTGAATTTCTATTTAAATATTTAAATTAAGTTTTCCAGTGTTAAATGAAATAAAATCACTATCTAAAACATTGAAGTAGCATGGTTTCAGGGAATTTTCTGTTTATTCTGAGTGATGAATAATTAAGGTGAAAAACACAAAAGTGAGTCTAACTATAGCTAGGATGTTTGAAACCTTTAAAACATGCATGTGCACACATGCACACGAACACTAACACGCACACCCCCCAGTGATAGTGGAAAACAAGGGTTACTCAATTCTGAAACCTGTACTACTATTAATTGAAAGTGGACAGATCACGTAGACATCAAGTTGGGGGCAGAAAAACAACAATTTCTGCAAAAAATGACAGATGGGGTAAGACAGCAGGTCATGACATTGAATGCAGCAGCAAATGCTTAACCACAATGATGGTGCACGTACAAAGTCTTAACTATAAAGATAAACAAGAGCAAGGAAACGATGGAGAGAGAGAGAGAAGATGCTGCTTAAGAACTGCTAACAAGAGCTGCTGTCACAAATCATTCCCCCCAGACAATCTGTCGATGTCTGGCCATTGGAAGCTGGACACTGTCCATTCAGCTTTACCTCTGATCGTATGTAATTGCGATTCCATGTGCTTCTAACTTATGGCAATAAGGATTTTTGTGTTAATAAAAGGCTTTGTGTGTTTGAACTGTGTGTGTCAACCACTTATCAGATGGAGGTGCCGTGTCCTTGGGGAATTCCTGAGACCACATTTGCATAGTGAAACCCTTGGAAGGGTAACACGAGCAGCATGTTATGGTCTCACCAGAAAATCCCCTACAGTAAACAAAGTTACTTTTTCTTTTGCACTGCTCATTCAGTTACATTAAATAGGCAAAGTATTCATTGATCCTCTCTTTTAATCACAGAGTCCTTGAGGAACTATCAGTTTTAGCTGAGAAGTCTTATTTAAATATTTTGTAATTATTTTCAATATATTTGTCAGTATACAGTCCATTTATCCCATTGTGCTTTGTCAGCGGGAGTATTATTGTTTCCCAGGAGAATGCAAGCAGACAAGTTATGCACATGTTTATGAATTATTCATTTAAAGGCTGTACTAGTGCACACATGTGCATGCATATGTGTGTGTGTGTTGTTATGAGGGAGCCAAACAGTCATTTGCAAACAGGACTCTTGCTCCCCAGGCAAACAGAAAAATCATAACAAAAGATGACTCACTTAGATTTTCAAGATGTACTTTTAAAACTCAACAATACTCCTGATAGATTCCCTTGTTGACAAAAATAGCCCCACTGCTTATTGAAATGATCATTTTATTACTGTGTAAGCAGTAAGAGACATTACAGATAACCAATGTTGGCGAAAAGAATCTCAAACAAGCCTTTCATTATCCAAGCTAATAAAAGTCACATAAAAACAAAGAACCACTTTATACTGATGTTTTCACGTATCATCAAACCACAATGAGAATTATTTTTAATAAAGAATGTGCACTAAAGCACTCAATAACAATGTCGGCCTTATCCAGCTAATATTAAAGTTTCTCTTCTTTTAAACATAAAAACACATTTATTTGCAGGCTATCTATTTAAAATCTTCTCGCCAAGAAGATAGGGCCTGTACATTGTAATGAAAAACATTTTTTGCCTTAGGATGACATTTTTGGACATTAGAAGAGATGTTACATACTTTAGCCAACTTTCTGAGATACTGCTCATGATATTCCTTTGGAGATGTACACATCCAAAAGGACATGAGTAGTTGACTATTATTGCTGGCGTTTTTTTTAACAACATGAGTACAGATCAGCCATAATTATGCTCTTTTGAAACACTCTCACTACTGAAAAATTAACAAGAAAAGACAGAAGAGAAACCGATACAGGGATAAGAAAGAAAAAAAAGATGGGAGAAGGGGAAATATAAAGAGCAGAAGATTGAGAGAGATAAAGTACAGGAAAAAGCAGGAAAATGGGGATTAATATTGTGAAAAGAGTATTTGCATGGAAAAGAGTTATTACATGATGAAGTTTTCAATCTGTTACATATTTCTCAATGCATCTATGTTAACTCAAAAACACATTCTCTCCACTTCTCATGAGAACATCTGATCTGCCATTAAATACAAAGATAAAATCACCTGTGTGATCACTACATTTTTGTCTTTGATTCCAGAGTCAACCAATATCTACACATGAATTTTATTGCTTATGTTTCTGTTGTTATTTTTAGATGGGCATCAGTAGCAAAAGGGGCTCACTAATTCAGGAGTATGCACAACTGAGTAGAAGTTACAGAGATTCCTTGCAGGCCGAAGGACACAAAACAAATTTCAATAAAAGATTTAAAAATCCTAAAACATTTCTGAAACAGTTTTTTCTGTAAAATATTATTTACAAAGAATACAAGTTGGTGTGCTGTGGTATAGGCCTGTGTAATGGGGTGTTCACCCCACACTTGCTCTCAAAGGGTTAATGTACACCAAAGAGGGGGACAATTAACCAGCCAGGCCACAGCTGAGAGAAATCAGGTGGCTAAGCAATCCAGTGACTCAATGAGGGAGCCCAGTTGAGAAGGAATCCAGCTGAACTGGGTTTATGAAGACAAGAAACTGGCAGCAATGGGGCTGCAAGGAAGTAAGCTACAGTCACTCCCCGGGATGAGGGAGGTGTGTTTGGGGCTACAGAGACAAGTAGCCTACAGTTACACCCTGGGATGCGGGAGTTGAGAGGCTGACAAACCCAGAGCCGGGGGGAGAGCCAGAAGGTAAGGAAACGGCTCAGGGAAAGGCAATAAGGTCCAGAAAGAACAGACCTTGGCTGGTGACTAGAGGGTTCCTGAGCTGGAACCCAGAATAAAGGGTGGGCCTGGGTTCCCCTGCCAGCCACGGAGGATGTGGCACCATGGGGCAAGTGAACTTGAAGACTGCTTGGAACTGCTGGCAAGGAAAGACTTTGATACCCTGGAAGAGGAAAATGTGTATGGTGACCTGGCCAGAAGGCCCAGCCATGAAGAGGCTACAGAGCCTGGAGTGAGAGAGGGGCCACACAAAGAGACACAACAGGAGGGAGAGACCACCAGGAGAGGTATCAATCCTGAAAGGAGTTAATCCCTAGAACAGCAGGAGGGGGCACACCTAGTGGCGAGCACCCCACCCCCTGTGACAGCCTGTATTCAACTTAAACGCCTTGATAATTCTATCCCAGTTCAGGTAAGCACTTTAGTGTAGGCTTAACTGAATAGTCTATCCTATTACTCCTGGGTGAATTCTGTGCCACTGCACGCACAAAGAATTCAAGTCCCTCCACAGATTTCCTTGCTTCCCCGCAGAAAATTATGGGGAATCAAGGGGAAGTCATAAGAGTGGTCAGACACCCCTCCCCAGCAGCTCGGGTGCCTCATTTCTGGTGCCTGGAGCAGCCAGCGGAGATGTAAATCACAGCGGGGGCGGGGGGGGAGGCAGCTGGGGATGCCTATGGGCATAGTTGGAGGGAGCATTGCTCCCCAACAGAGGCGAGGTATAGAGGAGCATGTGGGGCCATGTGCCACTGCCCCTCCCCCAATTTCTGCAAGCACAGAGCTACCTGGCAGCCCTGGCTCACTGACTTTGCAGCTGGATGCGGCCTCCTGGGTCCTAGAGCCACTCAGCTTCCTCATCTGTGTGTGCCGGGCACCCTGTTTTCTGTACAACGGTGAGGGACCATGGTGAGGTGGGGCAGGGCAAGGGGGAAGGGGTAGGGACTGAAGGGGCCATTGGGAAGAGGCAGTGGGGAAGGGAAAGAGAAGGAGATGGAGAATAGGAGGGGAAGTATGAGCCTTGCATGCAGCATTCCTTCAGCAGCAGCAGCAGCTGGGACTCCCCTGTTAAGCAGGTCCATCAAACCCCCAGCCTGAGCCACATCCTCCTGCACCTGGACCACCCCAATGACCCCCCCACCCACACCAGACCCCCCACCCCACTGAGCCTCAACCAGCTGCACGTGGATCCCCACCCACCAAAGCCCCACTACCCCACCCCCTTGACCCTGCGCTGACCCCTCCATACCCAGATTCCCCCCTCTGAGCCCCTTCCTTCCATGCCTGCCCCCCACCCCGCTGAGCCCTAACCACCTTTACCTGGAACCCTCTACAGAGTCCCATTTCCACTGCACCTGGAAACGCCAAATGAGCCCCTGTTCATCCACATCCCCCACTGAGTTGCCCACGCCCAGATTGCTCCACACAGAACCCTCTCACCCACATCTGGATCTCCCCGCACTAAGCCCCCCCACACTTAGATCCTGCAGGGCTGAGCCTGCCTGCTCACACCTAGTGCACCTAGCACAGAGAGGCAGGGCCCCAGGGTGTTTCTGGGGCAGGTCTGGCCTTTGCACTGTGTCTGGGTTGGGTGCAGCCTCACCGACGAATCCCAGTCCTGGAAGGGCTAGGAGCTGGGGGATGATCTCCCACCTCTATGCAGCCAGTGGACCGTGCTCCCCACTGCCATGCTGGAGCATTCACATTTATTGATTGACAAATAAAATTTGCAGACTTTTAAAATATTGTGCACAGAATTTTTATTTTTTTTTGTCGCAGAATTCCCTCAGGAGTAATCCTATATAGGTTCTTCTACTGCCTTCATCACAATAGTATCCAAGTGCCTTCCAACAGTGCATCAAGCAACGTGTTGTGTGTGATTTGTGCTCTCTCATCCTCCCCACGGGGAAGAAATGTGTATGCAGTGTAGCTTTTTGTTTTGGTTGTGTTGTTTGTGATATTTTTTGTACTTAACTGCTGTCCTGAATAGCAATATCTTTCCAGAACCATGGCAGTCTTATGGGATTACCTGCATAAACAAACTTTAAGACTGCCACCTATGCATAATACAACCATTCTGAACTCATGCTGATCAGAACGTTACACCACCATTAATCTATCAACTATGTGTGTGCATACATACACACATAGTATTTTTAAACAAAATAATAAAACACTACCATGATTTAATTTATACCAATGCAGCATGTTAAGAATGTCCTTGAGCTTTATGGTGCGGGTATAGCTTCATGGTGTGGGTATACCTTTGAACGCGAGTTTATTGCTCTGTCGCCAAGTTCTAACAAGGTACTTGAAGGACATCCGGTTTGTTTATATTTAGTTAGCTAGTGAAATTAGTCAGACCACAGAAAGCAAGCTATGCTAGCTTTATCTTTCTGCTGCTGCTCTCTAGTGAGCAAGTTGAAAATTAAATAAAAGTTCAAATGCCCATATATTGGGTCATTTTAATTTCAGTTTTTAGTCTCGCCTAATTTTTTTTTAAATCCTCAACTTCACAATAAAACATGAAAAATGTGTCAGCACCAGATTTTTGCAATTGCTGTTTCTGAATTTACCTTTCCATAACTTCAAACATTTAGACTGGAAAATGCATTACAAAACACACTGGAACAATCATGCCTACCGAAGAGATGGACTAATTGACATCATTTTTTCCAGGGCTACTCATCTCTTTTCATTCTAAGGTATGTGCTGTGGGGAGGGGATTTTTGGATTGTTTTGGAGTGGGGTTTTTTTGTTTGTTTTGTAAATATAACCTGCTATGTACCACACTAAGTGCACACATCAAAAGAATATTTCCCATCACAAGGGACTACTCGTCCTCCTTCCTCAGAACAACATGCTAGGGGAACAGACAGAAAATTTTCAGGTATAACTGTAGAAGCTTTGAATATTTTGGTATCAACAGTCAGAGGCAGGAAAAGATGTTTTACACTAACTACAGGGGGTAAACAACATCCAGGGCATCCTCTGAAGGTTACCATATTATCACTGTTTTTTCATCCTCTGCCCCACTCTTAGCTCTTTCCCTATATCTTTCTGAGGATTAAACAGATGGTAAACAACAGCTAATGCCAGTATAACTCCCCATCTGGCTCATAGATGTATTTTTGCATAGACTCATCAGAATCCCTGTTCCATCCCAAATCCTCCATGACGCAGGTTCATCTCCATACAAATCTTCATAACATAGTTAATAAATGCAAACTACGAATACTAAGTAGCAGCTCATTTGAAACACAATAATGATTTTTAACTAACCAAAATACCAGAAGTGGGAATAGACCCAAGCCTCCTCAGGAACAGCTCCCCCATTATTTTTCTTGTTTAGATATTTGCCTTTTTTAAATAAAATCCAGTGATTTGGCATTTTCAAACAGGTCTCACAAACAAGTAAACAAACAGAAAATTGCTGATCATAAAAAGGCAAATCATTAAAAAGTGTATAAAGACAAAAGCTTATCTGAGGTACAGCTTAACTTGCTACATGAGTTATTACTGAGAGATTCCCAAAAGCAAGAGGAAGAGTGACAGGGCCAATTTTTTCTCTTCCTAATCAACAGCATTAGGGCTGTGTCAGTCAAACACCATCTTGTTCTCCTGTCAATGTCAAAGAGTAGTAGTCAGAAAATTCACAACTTGGATGATTTAATCAAAAGGTTTAAGCACTGGAATCAGTGGAATCTTAGAAGGCTGATAGATTTCTTCACATAATCTGATGTATTTTTGTCCCTAAGGCAATGGGTTAAAGAGAGGACATATTGGCATCCAAGTGAGGGCCAAGAATGCTAGTCATGAATGGTCATTAGTTCATCCAGTTAGTGCCCTCAGATCTCAGATCTTCTAGGTATTTGTGAATAACCAAACTGATAAATGTACACAAAGGCTGCAATGAAGGATAAATCTGTTAGAACACTAACTCTCTATCACATAAATGAACATAAGACATTAGAATGGCAATATAAGAGCATGAAATTAAGGTTAAATCCTGGTGGAAAGCCAACATAACCAACTGACTGGGGATTCTCCCTGCATAGGAGAATCTAAGTAGTGTACGGCTATAGCCAGCTCTGTGCCATCACCTTCCTGGCCACAGTGTAGGGTCTATTTCAGTGGGGTAGCTGGAGAACTACTGTGCTGCAGTGATCCCCAAACACTGATATGGCCCTTTCTGAGCCATATCAGCCAATGCATGTTAAAGCAGTCCTGAAATTATTCTAAGTTTCTCCTAGGGGATAGAACAGGGGCGAGCAAACTTTTTGGCCTGAGGGCTGCATCGGGTTTCAAAAATTGTATGGAGGGCTGGTTAGGGGAGGCTGTGCCTCCCCGAACAGCCAGGCGTGGCCCTGCCCCTGCTCCCTATCTGACCCCTCATGCTTCTCACCCCCTGACGCCTCCCCCCGGGATCCCTGCCCTATCCACCCCCCCTGCTCTCTGTCCCCTGACCACCCCCGGACCCCTTGCCCCAACTGCCCCCCGGCGCCCCATCCAACCCCCCTCTCCTTCCTGATTGCCTCTCCGGGACCCCTGCTCCCTGACTGCCCACAGGACCCCCGCCCCGACTGCCCCCCACCGCCCCATCCAACTCCCCCTCTCCTTCCTGACTGCCCGGGACCCCGCCCATCCAACCACCCCTTCTCCCTGACAACCCTGGAACCCCTGCCCCTATTCAACCCCCCTGTTCCCCACCCTCTGACTGCCTCAACCCCTATCCACACCCCCACCCTCTGACCACCACCCCGAGCTCCCCCACTCCCTGCCCCCTTACCGTGCTGCCTGGAGCACTGGTGGTGCTGCCCAGCTAGAGCGAGCCACGCACCGCACAGCACAGGGCACCAGGTCAGGCCGGGCTCTTCAGCTGTGCTGCCCCAGCAGCTCACAGCCCCTCCGCCCAGAGCATTGCGCCAGCAGCGCAGTAAGCTGAGGCTGCGGGGGAGGGGGAACAGCAGGGGAGGGGCCGGGGGCTAGCCTCCCGGACCAGGAGCTCAGGGGCCAGGCAGAATGGTCCCGTGGGCCAGACGTGGCCCGTAGTTTGCCCACCTCTGGGATAAAAGGAGAAAGACAGCTAGCAGAGAGAAGGGAAGGAGACCACTGAACCACTTCTGGGAGAGGAGTGTGTATGGGATACAAAGATCAGCCTTTGGATGGTTATGTGTGTCATGTGAAGACAGGCAGTAAGGAGGGAAGAAAGAGCTGGAAAGACAGCCAAAACACATGAGGGAGAGAAAAGCAGCCACAAAGGAGAGGGGTTTAGGAGAAGGAAGCAGAAAGGGGGAAGTAGCCAAAATACTAGAATGGGACAGAGTCAGAGGAAATCTCAGGGTATATGGTAAGTCATAGCTGCAGGTGGCAAAAGGTAGAAGCCATGGGGATAGAGAGGACCAACACTTTTCAAGCACTGATTTGAAAATCAGCCATGGATGTGAGGCAAACTTTTATTTTTTCTCTACATAAAATCCATCCAGAATTGAACATAACCCCTGCCAGCTTTCAGACCTCTAGCTTATTTAGAAAATTGATCTTGGCAATACTCTTCTCACCTGGACAGCTATATGTGTGAATAGTTCCTGCTCATGTGATTAACCCTACTGATTTCCATGGGATTTCTTACATGAGCAAAGTTTTACAGGCTTTAGCCCTAAATCTGTTTAACATGAGTTTTTTATTCCTCCATTTGTGCTTGCACGCTGGCTTGGAAGCACAGTGGTTTTGCTCATGAGTACTGAGCTACTGGTATGAATAATGTTTTAAGAGCACTGACATATTCACTTTGAAAAGAAACTATGTCAAGAGCCACATGAACTATGCAAACATTTGAAATGTGTTTTGGGGGACAAATTTGGGGCCTGATTGTGCAAGACTATGTGCCCTCATCTTCAATTGAAGATGTTACTTGTCACAGGTGCTGAGAGCCTCAAGGCTTTTTTTTGTTCTCTAAAATTTACAAATTTACTAAAACTCATAATTCATGACCAATCCACTGGTCCATTTGAAAACATTTTCTTAAACATGGCAACGTATTGCTTATTTTCACAATTCAATGACAAGCTACACTGCAAGCCGGGTTTCCAGTTGTCAGAACTCCCCCGCCAGAAAAATCAGAGGGTATTGTTGGCCTCTCTTTTACAAAGCTGATCATTAAAGTCTCCAGGGATTTTTCCAGCACTGCATTGTGTGCTGATCTGTGAGCGTGAGCAGAACTCGTCATTGGCCATCAGCTTCATGCTGCTCTTCAGCACAAAACTTCCAGAAAGCACCATGAAACTGATGGCCAAGGGTGCAATGATTAAGACCTGTTTTTCTCAACTCAAGACCCTTAGAACTGGAACTCTGTTTCAGTAAGCTTCTATCAATATCTGTCTACTTATACCTAAACTGGAAGTTTTAGTTACACACCACGTTCCCCACCCCCCATTCACTCCAGGGTCTATACAGGCAGAAGCCAACACAGACTGCAGCAGAAAAAACCTCAAGATAAAAAGTTTGCATGGCGGGGAAAGGGAGGGTTTAGAAGCTTCAGACACTCATATTCTTGACTGCCAGGGGATCCACAGAAAACCAACAGAGACACAGAATAAGGTAGCACTGCCCAGGAAACTGGCATCCTCGAGCAGTCAAGGAATGTGCTGATTCAGCACATCACTACTGCATTTTCCTTTGGCCAGCTTCCAATGGAATTCCAAGCAGAGATTTAAATTCTCCTCAATCAGCATCATTGGGGCTTGTTGACACAAAGAGGCACTGTGCACCTCCCTGCTTCAGAGTCTGTGAATCTGGAAGGATATATAGAAGGATTCACTAGCTAAACTATGAAGACTTAAATAGCGTTTACAGGACAGGACTAGCAATATTGCTAATCCTCGCAATATCCAGCCATTTTATACAGAATTATATGAACTACAAAATCCTCACTAGTGCCTGTGCACTCAATCTAACAATGAGTTCTGCTCATGCACACTTAGGATTGACACTTGTGAACGTGTGTCTAATGAGATAAACTCAGGAACACTATGGCTTCATGCAGTTACAATACACAATATTTTGGCACATCCCCACAGTGCATCAGAACATCACACCATGGAAAAACTGCATTCCACTACATTGATTCAAATGTGGGGTTTTTTGGAATGTAGTGTTGTAGTACGATTTTTTATATTTTGGTACCTTGCTTCCAGAAACCTGGAAAACCAAGAAACACAAGCACCTATGACAACAGACCACTTACATAGATCAAGATTGAAAAATGTACTCAGTACTAGACCAGGAACCAAAATTTCCATTTCATGGGAAATTCTGCAGTTTTGAAATTTTTGTTGCAAATCAGAATGAAAATAAAGAACTTAGAAATTTCTCACAAAACCATTTTGAAAAACATATTAATTTCAGCTCAATCAAAACATTTCATTTCAATTTTGATATTTTAAAATCTGCTGTATTTTTATGCAATATAAAATAACTTTTGAAACAGTAATTTTGATACAAAAATGTAAATGTTCTATCTTTAAAAGTTGAAATGGAACATTCTGACATTATCAAAATGCTTTAAACCCCCACAATGGAATGCTGTCAAAATCAACCAGTTCCTACAGTAAGTTTTTTGGATTTAACAAAACCATTGAAAAATTTTGGAACAATGTTCCACCAGAACACTTTTGACCAGCTCTGTCCACTACGTATCAGCATGAAGACTCAGCCCACTAGCCAGGGTGAAAAGTTTTTGGACAATCACAAATTCATAGACTTTAAGGCCAGAAGGGACCATCAGGATCATCTAGTCTGACCTGCACATTGCAGGCCACAGAACCTCACCCACCCACTCCTGTAATAGACCCTTAACCTCTGGCTGAGTTATGATCATGCCCTCCAAAGCCATATCCATGGCAATTTATAGGAATAAAGCGGTTGCATACTGTTTATTGTATAATTCCAAGTGCCTCTTTTAGCACTTTATTTTCTACTTCAACACACATGTAAAACATGTATATTTCCTAATTCTCTTAGTTCATTCATAACCTCCTGCATTTGAGTTGGGCTAAACTGCCTAAGCCATCTGGCATCATTATGATCACCCTTTGCAGAGGGAAGTCTGGCAAATCTTCCCAACCCCTTCAAAATAGGGCATGATCCACCACTGTTTCTCTGTCGAAGTTTTTGAAATGTTTTTCTAGAACAAAACAAGCCAAAAGGGTGAACCACTACTTTCAAATGAACTGCCAAAAACACAACCCACCAATTTACAGCCCCTAGTATGAACAAAACTGTATGCTTTATGAACAGTCTATACAAGCTGGGGGATGAGCGGATGAGGCAAGGGTAATGTCATCCAAAATTTATGTGACAGACTCAAAGATAACCATAATTTGTTTAATTCAACACATCTTATCCATCAAACAAAAATGTAGATCTTTATCATCCTGAAGTTTCAAAAATTATAAATTACCATGGAAGTAATAATTATGGGTTCTGTGGACACTTCTTCACATTAAACCAATATATCCAGATACATGTGCTACTGCATACATGTCAACTGTCCCTATTTAGGAGGGCCAATTCCTATTTTTCATTTACTATCCCTCCATAAAACTCTTACCCCCATGTATTTCAATGGAGGTAGGTGGTGTGTTTTCTATTTTAGAGATTTCAATTCATGGCAGGTATGTAGATGCACCACTTTCTGGTAATATAAATCTCCTTACTCCACATATTACTATTACTCAGAAGCATTATAGGGAGTTAGAGCACTTAGAAAGCTCTATTTTTGTTTAACAAGTTATAGCATTTTAGGGTATGCAGTAAATAAACGTACTCCCACATTTTTCAAGATATTTTAGAAGGAACAGGACTTAATTTCTTCAGCACAGCATTCTGACATTTCAAGAGGAAAAAAAAAACACCTCAGCATGAATATACTCAAGTTTACTTAAATGTACTTAGCATAACTTCTGAAATGTCAGATTTCTGGGATGAACAGCATGAGTACAGTTTTCACAATTTAGATTACTACAAGGAGCAGAAATACAGTAATATGAATATATGTTTTATTGTGTATCCGCAAATTCCAGCACTGTGCAGCATATTACATGTGCTGTATATGTTAATGAAACAAAAAGGAATGTTGCATACTTTCATTCAAGACATGCCAGCTGAGATGTGCTGTGCCACTACTTCTTTTGACTTGGACCACTAAACAGGTACAAGCCCTGATTAGTATGCCATAAAGTGAGAGGTACGTCATATACTTGTGTTTTGGTGGCAATATGCCACCAAAGAGCAGCACCATACTACAGTTTTAGTATTACACCCAACCTGAAAGCAGGTATTTGACATGCTTTTTATTACATGATACACAACTCAAACCCGTCTTAAGGGATCTAACCTCCTGATGACCATAAACATGACTTGACATAGAACCCAGTATATGGAGTTACTTGAATGTTTGTGATTTTGTGGCATGCAACTTGTGGAAAACACCCACAATAGAACCACCTTAAAGGGCAAAATTTAGACCTAAACTAGAAGAAAAAAAAATCTTATATAATGGAAAAATCATTTACCATACACAGCATACAACGAACCCACTTACACATACACAAAGTTCTATTTAAAAAAGTATCCCCATTAAAATAAAACCCTTTCCACTTTTTATATAAGTACCTGCAATGTTTCTTTGAACATATGGTAAAAGTGATTAACTTTATTAGCAACTATATATAAACTAAACATTTTAGCAAGAAATTGGGAGACAAGTTTCTCAAGCCTGGAAGTATCTGGGCACTGAAGCACTATCATATAGGTCTCCACAGCATTCCCTTATAAGATGATTTGTGCAAGAAATTTGTAGCAAGGGTTAAATAAAGGAGCCACTTGCTGACCTTTTGAGCAAGAGGTAAGGCATTGCACACTGCAAAGGTGGAGATATGCTAAGGATGAACAGATGCAAGGAAAAAACTTCAGTCTCTTTGTGCTTAGCCAGTACGACAATAAAAAGCTGCTTTGGAAAAGAAGGATGGGAGGCAAAGGAAGAGCCATAATGAACAAACTAGGGGTGAGGGTGAGCACAAAGACAATATATTGTTTCATTTACTGGGACAAATCTGTGTCTCTGTTGTTTTTGACTCAATTTAAATGTTTGTTTCTTAGAGCCCCTTTAGAATCAAAAGTATTTAAATTGCATCAGTCTGGCTTTGAAGTTAACACAACCTTTGCTGATGATATTGATTGCTTATCTGCAGACACTTTTCTGTAAGAGTGGCTTAGCTGAGCTACAATACATTTGGATCAATCACTTAGTTATGGAAACAGTTAGAAGGAAAGAATGAAGGACGTGATCGTTCCCCTCTATTCAACATTGGTGAGGCCTCATCTGGAGTACTGTGTCCAGTTTTGAGCCCCACACTACAAAAAGGATGTGCAAAAATTGGAAAGAGTCCAGCAGAGGGCAACAAAAATAATTAGGGGACTGGAACACATGACTTATGAGGAGAGGCTGAGGGAACTGGGATTGTTTAGTCTGTGGAAGAGAAGAATGAGGGGGGATTTGATAGCTGCTTTCAACTACCTGAAAGGGAGTTCCAAAGAGGATGGATCTAGACCGTTCTCAGTGGTAGCAGATGACAGAACGAGGAGTAAGGGTCTCAAGTTGCAGTGGGGAAGGTTTAGGTTGGATATTAGGAAATACTTTTTCACTAGGAGGGTGGTGAAACAGTGGACTGTGTTACTTAGGGAGGTGGTGGAATCTCCTTCCTTAGAAGTTTTTAAGGTCAGGTTTGACAAAGCGCTGGCTGGGATGATTTAGTTGGGGATTGGTCCTGCTTTGAGCAGGGGGTTGGACTAGATGACCTCCTGAGGTCCCTTCCAACCCTGATATTCTATGATTCTATAACATTGCACAAGTATTCCCCCCACCCAGGGAGATATTTCCCAATTCTTCCTTCAGGGTGTATAGGAGAGTAAAAAAAAAGGCAACAGATCTGGGATGAAATCTTGGCTCTACCGAAGTCAATGGAAAAAACTCCCACTGACTTCAGTAAGGTCAGGATTTCATCCCTGATCTCCAAGCCCTGTGGATACCTGGAGTGAGATTTTCACCCCTGGTTCTGGCTCCTTTACGCCAGGTAAAATGGCTGCAGTTGCATCAAGGGAGCCTAAAACCTCCATATCCTCCCAGGAGAGAATTCACCTGGTGCAGGCTCTGCAGAGACAGCCATAATGCTGCCTTCCAAGGATCCCCTCACAATCACAGGCTTAGGGGCAGTGATGGGGGTGGGAAGGGTTTGTCAGTCAGCACACAGCACTGCAGAGATTTCCAGAAGTGCTGCAGCACACAGGGCAATCCTGAGAGGCAGTTGTAATTTAGGCAGCACTGCGGGCATGTCTAAGCTACATCCAGGGCTGTAGAGCAGCCCAGAACCAGGCAGGCACTAAGGTGGCTAAAAACTACCTCAACCTCCCCTTCTCCCAGGGCTGAGAGTTCTGTGCTGCACCTCTTAGAAGTGCAGCATAGAACAATGAGGACCAGTTAAAATGGAAGGAGGATCTACTGAGGACAGAGCTATCTGTTCCTCTATACAAACTCCAGGGTCCCCTACAGCTCCCGGCAGCACACAGGGAACTGTAAATGAGGAGCAGCCCTGGCCTCCCTTTAAGGTGGTATTCCAGTGCACAGGGGACTCAGCACAAAATAAAGTATGGCGCTGGATTGCCTTTGGTGCAGTTTCAACGGGACCTGGGAGGGGTCTATTGTGTATCTTCCTGTTCCTGATCCCAGCTTTCCGCCCCATACACAGGTCTGAGAGACAGTCGAACCCTTCCCCTACTTTCTATGCAGAGAGATCTGTGTGAGAGTTCTAGAAGAATGATCACCCCCACCCAAGAAAGGATATAAGGAGTTTAGACCATGGCAATAACTGTTGTTTCATGTAAATTACAATCTTAGTTTTCAGAGGTCTGTGTTGTAACTGTAAAACTTAAAATTACTAAAAATTCTGCTGACTCTTTGATTATTTAAATGAATTATCTGTTTACATGTTGATAGATCACAGGTGTTTCAGAATTAACTACAACAACAAAATGCATTAAGGGTTACATTTTCCATGCAACTCTGGAAAATTTTACCATACAACTTCTATTAGCAATAAGGATGATTAGTAGCTAAAATCCTGTGTAATACACTGGAACTGTAACCCACAGAACTTCTTATACATGCAGTTGGATTAGCCTGTTTTATAAAACTATGAACTACCAATGGGCTGTTTGTTTTAAATTAATATTGTAGGGGGACAACTCTGAAACAATACAGGAAGTACAATAGCAGGAGAATCACACAGAGAAAAATCTTACTTTTAAAATATTTTGGTACAAGACCAACGTCTAACAAGTGAATATCTTGATATGGTACCTTAATGCTACATATGTGAACTCAAATATTCCCAGATCTACAGTACAACAGAAAACAGTTAATAGCAGCAATTGTGTACCATAAATATCTTTAGGTAATGACAAAACTTTGAGTTACAATCTTCCATGATAGAGACATACTACTTTATGATAAAACTAATTGTATCTATGGCAATAGGAATTTTAAAAAGGAAAGGGAAAACCCATAAGCTTTATGAAAGCCAACTCCTTAAAATTACTATTTGTATTACATTATCAACTTGAAGGTCCAACTGAGGTTGGGGCCCCCATTGTGCTAAGCATTGTACATACATATAGCAAGAGACAGCCTTCATCCTGAAGAGTTTACAGTATAAATTCCCAATCCAGCAAAGGGATGCTGACAGGAGTCTGCCTGCATGCTTTACTTTGCAGGACTGGGGCCTAAACAGATAAGAAGGAATAGATCTAATATTACCCTCATTTATCAGGTGGAAAATTGACACACAGAAAGATGACGTAGTTTTCCCAAGGTCACACAGTAAATCTGAGAAATGAATCCAAATCTACTGAATCTTAGTCCATTGCCATAACCACAAGACCAAACCTCCTTTTTCTTTAAATTCAGAAAACACAAATCAATCCATCGGCAACAATTATCTTAAATCCCAAGGAGTTTGTAATCCTATAGTTTCTCCTTTAAAAAGCAGAGTGCAATTCCCTTATAATATAAACGATAACTTCTACTGCTAGTGCTGGTAGTTTATTCCATATATTAACCACCATGTAAAATAATTTTACCTGAATTGCTTGTACACTACCTCCCTTCCTCAGCGCTGGTCCACAACTTTTGCTTTTCCAAATAGTTTCCTCAAACATTCTAGTCACGACAACGTGTTCCTTCCAGAAGATTTCCCCTCCCAGAAACCTATGCTACTGAGTCTCTTTCTAACTTGTAAAAGCCAAGACAAGTAATCGTGTCTTTATAGTTTATACTCCCAAACCCTGACCTATTTTGGATTCACATGCTGCACTTTCAAACGGTGTCTGTAACATGAGACTTCAAAAGTTTTGTTTGCTGCTTTTTTTAAAAAAAAAAAAAAAAGCTTGGGTACGTTAGGAAAGCCATATACATGTTATATCCTTGCAACAGCATTCCCAAGAACTAACCATTCTAATGTTGAGTAAATAACAGGCCACAAGAGTCTATGATTTACTTCAACAAAATATAAGTGTTGGTTTGTCTCTGCCTTCCACCAATTTTGTCTGGTTAATATATTTCATAGACAGTTAAGGTTTACACAGTTTTAAACATCCTCTCCCTCCAAAAATAATCTAAATGGTTTCACTGCTTGGAAAGGATTCACGAAAGTACCTGCAACCTATTTTTAATAAGCTTCCACACCTCCATTGTTTCCAGCAGCCCTGAAGATTCAACAGGAACAAAGCCTCAAGGCTAGAGATGAGCGTGTTGGTTCTGCTATGAAAAGTGTTGGCAGCATGTCAAAATTTTAATTGATTATGAATCCCTTCCTTGACCAGCATCATGCCCAGACCCATCATATAGACCCAGGGGCCCATCCCACCCCCGAGAGGCACCACATGTGGGAGCTCCTGCCCTTACTCTCAGAGGCAGGAGAAGACAGAGAGATGTGCTAGGCTTCTCTCATAAACCCGTGGGATGAAGCACACGGCCCTAGCAGCTCATCCCCAATTGAGGGCAAGATAGAGGGGAAGAGTCACCCATCCCCTCGGAGGAGTAAAGAAACAGACTGTCTGAGTCAGACCCAGTCCCACCCCAATCATCTCCTTAGACTCAGTAGCCGATTCTCCCCACCCTGGATAATTGCCTTCTCCTGCTATCAGCCAATGCAGCTAGTCCACTAGCTGAGATGGTAGTAGTCTGTGCTGCAATGTTGAAGGTTCAAAGCGAGATGGCTGATGCATGAAGGAAAGGAATTGACTATAATTGCTATAGGAGGTTTGTGTGGTTTTTTTTAACCTTTTTCTTTAGGAACAATCTAGAGATTACTACAAAAATACATTAAAACAAAAAAATCTGGTTGCAAAATCAAGCACTTGAAAGTTAAGAAATGCCATATTTATGGTTGCCTGTGCAACCTTAATTCTTTCCTCTTCTGCATATGGTTTGCAATAGAATCTAATTACTTGATGACATTTTTTCCACAAGACAACTGCCTCACTCAGTGCACAGGATGTACGGACAAAGTAGTAGTAGTAAAGGGGAATGGGCAACTATAAATATGGCATTCCCTAACTTCTACAGCCTAAATAATTTTCTTTGTTTTTTGGTATGTAATTGATATATAAACAATGAAATAGTGAACTGTTAGAGCAAACCAAATTGCAATGCATCTTTTTTTTTAACATGCTTTCCAAGCATCTCTTTTCCTCATTTTACACAAGAGCTATTTTAAGAGGTTCACAGGGATATCGAAAGCACAAACTATCTCAATACAGTGATATCATTAGAATTCTCTTCCCGGCTGAGCACTCTATCTTCAGGGTCCTGTGTATCCACAGACACAAAAAAAGAGTTTATCTGTATGTTCCATCTGTTGGAAATTAAGATGCTTAATTTTGGGGGGGCTTCTTATAAAATAAAATAGCTGAAATCGGAGAACCTAAAGATATTTTGTATCCAGTCTACAGTACCGGAACTTTTCTTGCAAAAAATAAGACATACTGCCAATGAAAAAGCTTTAAGTGCACAAGACTGTTGACTATGACAAAGACTTTCATTACAATAAAAATTAATACATGTATGAGTGTTTCACTATAGCTACTTCTATGCACATTTTGAAGTCACAGCGACTCAAAAACATGTTTATTTCTAGTGTGCAAAAAGGGTAATATATAACAAGTCATAACTTTAAAAAAACATTAATTAATAGAAAAAATATAGTCCACCCTCTAATTAATTATCCAAATTTTCAGCTAAAATGTATCTTTCCTTTTTTAAAATCAGAAGATAAAAAAATTGGGCTAATAATAGATCCTACATTTGCATCCACAATTGCATGGGCAACCACAATTGCAAAGAGCTAACAGTCTCACCACGATATGAAATCATCTTGTAAAATCACATTTTGACTGTTGGGGTTTCCTGAACAGATTTTAAACCTTTTTTCCTGTTTGAGTACTCTGTGCATTTGACTTGGCATTTGTATATAGTCAGTTTCACTGTTCACCCTCCTCAGTAATTAAATTTCCTCCTATTGTTGGTGTGGTTCTTCCACACAGCAACAGGATGAGAAAAACATTTGTAAAAAACAGGAAAAATTATTATAAACCAACAGAAATAAGCAGCTGATCTCAGAGGCACATTTAGTACCCAAAAGTACTTTTTAAACTAATTTTTTTGAGAATAGTTACATTTGCACTTCATTGTATCCCTTTAAATATTATCCACCATTCCCCTAGAGCAATTACAAGTACTGTCAGCATCTTTTCTAAACAACTCGTCCTGAACTGTGAATCCACACAAACATTCAACATCCTTTTCATCACAGAGTTCTAGTTTAGACATATGTTCATTTTGGTAAACATCCCTACATTAAATATTACTAACCTCTTATGTGGACATTTATAAAATAGTTTTTGCCAACCACAGTATATGAAGCAGACACAGCATTCCAGCTTCCCAAGCAATAACAGCCTCAAAGTTTAACCAGTCAGTAAAACTGGACTTGTCTTATATAGTCAGCACGTCTGCTTGAGGAAGATAAATGTGAATGGTTATCCTATGGCCAAATAAGTGCACACCATACTCTGCAGTGCAGCTGTCTGACAATTTCCAAATGTATAATTTACTAAGAAAACGACAGGACCATTGCAGGAATCACGAGACTATTCTGCTATATACCACAGTCACAGAATATTTCTGAAGACGCAGTGCACATCTGCTACAAAAGTACTTCTGAAATTCAACTCCTACCCTATTAATTCTTCCCCTTCAACTCCAACCCAAATCAATACTGCTTTTCCTAAAACTATGTTGACTACTCTTAATGAAGCTGTGGTTTCCTAAGTATTCTCCTATGTGATCTATTAAAACAGTTTTTAATAGTTTGCATACAATTGAACGCCTGTAATTTCCTGATGCGTCCTCGGGGCTGTTTCTTAAATACTGGCATTCTGCTGACTCTTTACAAGCCTTCAGGGATCTCTCTGAAGCTAAATAAGCTTTTTTAAAATGGTAGCCAAAGCAGTCCCCTTGGCATTTCTGGATTTAGGTTGTACATTGGCTGCTTAGTATTAATTTGGGAAGGTGAGAGCGGTGATTGTCGCTTTTATATTTTTTATCTTTCCCAATTAATCTCATTTGTAATTTAAAGGAAGTGATCCACCTCCTCAAACCTCCGTCCCTTTATTGGTAAAATAAAATAAAGACTAATATCTTTTGTTTACATTCAAATTATCCACTATTCATCTTAAGATGATAAATATTTTTCCTAAACATGTTATGAAGAATTTCTTAAACACGGCTATTATGAGTTTTGGTTCCTGCCTTACATAATTATTTTCTCTTCATCTCTTTACTTGAACTTAGCTTCAAAATATTTTAGAAAAGAAAAGCAACTAACTCCCACAGCAGTTGAGAAACCAAAAACATGACATTTTATCAAACTGATTATAGAATAATCTCTCACAAGGTTACAAGAGTGGACTCCAGTTTTCTTTTGTTTGTGTGGGTTTGTTTGATTTTTTTGTATTTCCCTCTATACAACACAAGAGGGCGTGAAACCGTTAAGAGGTAAACGGGTGGGGTCCGCGCACCCCGGTGCCGCTCTCGGGGGCCCAAGTCCTTCTGATCGAGGCACAGCCTGTGGACGGTGTGAGGCCGGTAGCGGCCCCCGGCGCGCCGGGACCGGGTCTTCTCGGAGTCGGGTTGCTTGGGAATGCAGCCCAAAGCTGGTGGTAAACTCCATCTAAGGCTAAATACTGGCACGAGACCGATAGTCAACAAGTACCGTAAGGGAAAGTTGAAAAGAACTTTGAAGAGAGAGTTCAAGAGGGCGTGAAACCGTTAAGAGGTAAACGGGTGGGGTCCGCGCACCCCGGTGCCGCTCTCGGGGGCCCAAGTCCTTCTGATCGAGGCACAGCCTGTGGACGGTGTGAGGCCGGTAGCGGCCCCCGGCGCGCCGGGACCGGGTCTTCTCGGAGTCGGGTTGCTTGGGAATGCAGCCCAAAGCTGGTGGTAAACTCCATCTAAGGCTAAATACTGGCACGAGACCGATAGTCAACAAGTACCGTAAGGGAAAGTTGAAAAGAACTTTGAAGAGAGAGTTCAAGAGGGCGTGAAACCGTTAAGAGGTAAACAGGTGGGGTCCGCGCACCCCGGTGCCGCTCTCGGGGGCCCAAGTCCTTCTGATCGAGGCACAGCCTGTGGACGGTGTGAGGCCGGTAGCGGCCCCCGGCGCACCGGGACCGGGTCTTCTCGGAGTCGGGTTGCTTGGGAATGCAGCCCAAAGCTGGTGGTAAAAATGACAGGCACTATATACACCACTATCTTGCTAACAGTACAGAACTTAGAACAGCAGTACGGCTTTTCTTCTCTTCAAATATGAAATGCAGAATTTTTCTGAGCTTCTTGGTGTTAAAAAAGAGAATTGGTGCCTCAAAATTACTAAGTAAGTTAAAATCCTGAAGGACAAATCTTTTTTGCAGGCTGATCAAAATGTTGATTATTCTTCCAATATGTACAGTATAAAATTATTACTTTTTAAAAGGACTATCTTTTATTTGCCTTAATTTGTGTATTTATTTCAAAACAACAAAGTGGAATTTATCCTGTGAGCCAGAACTTAGTTTAACTGATTAAGATCTATTTTCAGAACTACTTGATGCATGAAATAACATCCATAATGTGTAAATTTCCAGGATTTTTAGTCAATCAAACTATAGTTTGGGGCTCAAACACTGGCTCTAATTAATAGATAAAGTGTTCTGGAGGACACTGCGTTATAAGTGTTCCAGTCTGTTCATCTATGTAAATAATCATTTTAAAATAATTTCTGCACTTTTTACTTTAGCAGTAACACATGATCATAAAGAGTTAAATTCTCCACACCCACATCATAGCTGTGTGATGAGGCTATGAAGACAAAGTGCATGGTCATTCTTGGGAGAAATCCACCTGCCCCCTACAACAACTGCCCCAGCCTATGTATTAGAAAAGCTGACATAGCTCCTCGGTACCACTTGTTCAGGCTGTCGCAATTATTGAGTCAGCACTGTGAATCTTGCGACCCAAACCTTGCCCAGCACTAACCTCCATCCTGGCCTACGCAGCACACCTTGTAGCATGCAGGGGCTGTTGAAGTCTCTGCTGCAAGACTACCACTTCCCATGATTCTCCCAGAACACTCAGACCATGGGGTTTAAACTGGCCCTAATATGAATGTCACTCAAAATGACTTACCATTACCAACAACTCTGGTTCTATGGCATCTTCTCATTCAACCTGCCTGCTTCCTGTGTGCATCAGCTCACTTTAATGGCAAAATGTTTTTACTGCTTTGTAACCCTGTCAGCACTGCAGAACCAACACAGCAAAAAGAAAGCTAATCTAGCTCCTACATCACAGATTGAACCAAGGTCACAATTTTGCTTTCAAGAGCATCACTGTAACTTTGGAATTAACTCAGTGAATTTGATACATTACTACACATTTAAACTGATGTCCCAGAGTGGAATTTGGCTCAGTACTGGGCCAAATCCTGTCCTCAGTTACACACTGAAAATAGTGAGTTTCCACAGGTATAACAGAGAAAAATTTGTCCAGAGACGTTTACTATTGGAAAAAGTTATTGTTGCTCTTGCAGAAATTAATCTAGCACAACTTGACTCTGAAATCTTAGGACTGAACTGGCAGGGCTGGCATTTAACGGGGGAAAACCCTTTTTTAACTTGTAAACTGGCCAAATTTGATCTGACAGTCATTGGCAGACAATTAACATGAAACCTCATTGTATCATTTTCATTAAAACTTTTCAGAGCAGGGTCACATTTTAACTGGTATTTTTAGGACTTTAGGGACCAGTCTGGAAAATTAAATATCGACTCAGCCCTAATCAGCAAAACTGTTCATTTAATAATTTTACAACGTGTTTAAGAATAAAGAGGATACATTTGCACTAAGAGTTACACAAAGCATTATTATTGAATAGAGAATCAGTAATATAACAATTAATTTCTTTTCCCCTCAGCAAAGGGGAATATAAATTTGTATTTTCACTATGGAGTTAATTTACCTGTAACTGGAGGTTCTTGTGGTCCCTATATGTACTCCACACATGGAACAGGCATGTGCACTATGTGTCTGAGTCTAGAATTTTTTTGCAAGCAGCGTCCATTGGCCCACACATGCGCTGTAGCTCTCCTTGCATTCTGAACCAGGGGCATAAAAGGTGGTGGGCCAATGCCTCTCCAGTTTCTCAATCTTAACACAGTTCCAAAGGGATGGAGGGAGGATAGTGGAATACAGATAGGGACCACAAAAGAACTTTCACTTACACATAAGTAACCTCCATTTTTTCTTTGAGTTATGGTCCCTATGTGTATTCCATGTGATAGATTAACAGGCAAAAGTCAGACAGGAGGTGGGTGCAAGGTCACAGAAGTGATAGATGACTGTAGTGCTGCTGTCCCCACAGTTGACAATTGGACCAGAGCATAATGTCCCATGAAGATATGCAAAGAGCTCCAAGTAGCTGCCCTATATATCTCTAAGAGGAGTACATCTCAGCCAAATGCCAGGCCCTAAATTGCAGTGGTCCTGACTGGGGTGTTTGAACCTGCTCTTGTGCTGCATTAGAAAGTGTGCCAATGTGGGGATGTTCACGGGTGGGCAAACAGAGAGTTTCAGCGGACCCATTAATCAGACCTGTTTCGGCCAGTTGTGCACAATCAGGATGACTCAAGCTCTGTCTTTGCAGATTTTCCATAGAACTTGTGGTATCAATGGGATAAGAGGGAAGACATATCTTAGGCAACCCTTTCATGACACCAGTAGGGCATCTCCCATCTACCCTGGAGCACTACTAGGGAAGTTTCCTGTTCTCCCGTGAGGTGAAATATGCTGCTGATGGAGTTATGTGCTGGCTGATGCACCAATTCCCGAGAGTGACTGCCTCTATGCAGAGAGGGAGAGATTTCACTCCCTCTCGCTTGTTATATAAAATACCGTCGTCATGTTGTCTGACACTGTTTGGATATGTCTGGATCCGATGAGTGAGAGGAAGGTGTACCAGATTCAATGGACTGCCTGGAGTTCTAGTAAATTGACATGCATTCTGGACTCCCATAGGGTCTAGACGCCTTGGGCCATATGATCGTTCATGTGAGCACCCCAAGAGGTAGGTGTCAGGAATGACGGCTGCCTCAGGAGTTGCTGTGAGAAGGGTCCTCACCCAAACCTCCTCCGGTTATGTCCGCCAGCTGAGAGAGTCTAAAACTTTGAGCAAAATTGTCACCTTGCCATTAATGTTATTCTTTTCAGGCGAGTACACTGAGAGAAGTCAGGCTTGTGGGCAGCAAAGGTGAAGCCAGGAGAATGGCACCACGTATGTATGAGGCCATATGGCCACAGAGGGGAAGACAAGTTCTGACTGATGTCCTGGGTCTGATAGTGACCTGATGTATGACAGCGCGCATAGCCCAAAGCTTCTCAAGAGGTAGACAAACTCTTGCTGTAGTCAAGTCCAACATCATAGAATCATAGAATATCAGGGTTGGAAGGGACCTCAGGAGGTCATCTAGTCCAACCCCCTGCTCAAAGCAGGACCAATCCCCAACTTAATCATCCCAGCCAGGGCTCTGTCAAGCCTGACCTTAAAAACTTCTAAGGAAGGAGATTCCACCACGTCCCTAGGTAACGCATCACCCCTATCAAATTTATGAATCTCATGGGGGTCAACATGGATTTTTTTTTGGTGATTAACAGAGACACTGAGGGAAGGCAGAAGCCTGAGCAGAACACTGGTTGCCCACTGGACTTCCTTATAGCAACTGCCCATTCCAAACCAATTATCAAAGAGGAATTTATAGTCTTCCCTTACTTTTCATCCCAGCTGCCACTACTGAAAAACTTTTATAAAGACCCTAGGTGCTGTAGCTAGACTGAAAGGAAAGACTCTGAATTGGCAATGCTCTTTATTGAAGAGGAACCTCCTGTGGAGTGGGAGGATGTCTATATAAAAAATACGCATCCTTCACGTCAAGAGCCAAGAACCATGTGTCCTCCTCCTTACTAGTACTTTGAATGCTACCATAATATAAATATTTACTACTAATAAAGAGAAATTCTGAGGGGAAAAAAGTCGCATGAAAACCATAAATTTGAATGCAATAAGTCAGCAATAAGTGAAATGAATATCTGCTCAGTCCTAAACAAGGCATAGGTGTCAAATGTACAAAAGAACCATGCTTTAACAATAAATTCATTTCAACTGCCTTCACAGTCCTATATAGAAGTCCCTAAGCTTCTTTCTCCTGTAGAGAAGATACCTGCACATAGAACTCACAGAACTGTTATTGTACTGAACTCAAGTACAGCCCCCAGCTATTGTAGGCAATCAAATCACTAGGTATGAACAAAGCTGTTACATATGCAGAAAAAATATCAAAAGAATTGGACAACATAAATCACCTTCATTCTCTATTTACAGAGAATCACTCACATCCATTGTGACCTTCCACAAATTTGTTTTGCCAAGTCAGGGTTATCCAACAAGTAATCTATTCTGAACAAGCCTAACAGCAGCAGTACCTGTTTCTATAAATAGGCCTATCTGGTAAAGCAATCTAATCTTTAACCTTCCTGTGTGTTTCTGCCCAGACTGACTGGCTTCAGAACAAGTATCAGACATGATTAAAGAAACAAGGGCAGTTGAGATAATGATGAAGCATTGGAGCCTTACCCATCATTAGGGTCAACTACCTCTGTGTACCACAGAACCACTGACTGATGCTGACAGTTTTGTAACTAATCATCCTTGAAACATGTAGTGGGCTAAGTTTACAGTACAATGATAGACTATGTTAAGCATTTTAGTATAACATTTTTGTTTTATTAAAAAAAAAGTATGAAGCACTTTCTGCTTCACAAAGGAATGGTAAACACAGGGAACAAGATAACGGTTTGCCTTTTTTAAGTGGTTGAAAATTAGAGGTACAAGAAACAAAATCTTCAGTATTAGTTTTTACTATATATTTATGCATTCACAGCTTGTGCAACCCCAAAAATATGTGGAGAAAATGCTATATATTTCTAGGCATGCACACACATCGTATTTTCAATCATCAAAACTTGTCACCAGCACTGACCATTAATATGGCCATTTGGGTATTTCAATTCAGAGAGATTACATATTTTAGAATCCACTCCTAAATCTCCACCTCTCCTCTCTCCATCTACAAACAGCCAGGTACTTTACCTCATCACCTCAATGTGTACAAAGGCAGCTAGTTAGTGAAACAGCCTTTCCATGGAGGTAATACATTGGTGGTTTAGTGGTCCCTGAATTCCTACTCATCACACTCTCCTAGCATTTAACACACTTCCCAGAATCCTCTTGCAATGTAGAGGCAGCCATACTGACATTTCCTAAAATCCATTGGTCAAGCACCAGCTAAGGAGGCACTATGAGACAGCTACTTTGATATCCCAGAATGCACAGATTATGGGTACAAACAGTGTTGCCAGGAGTGTTGTGTGTGACTGGAATATGCTTCTACAAGAAAACAGCATGACTGAATGGAGTCACTGTATTAGTAAAACCCCCAAAATCAATTTCAGAAACAATTGTTTGAAATCCACAATAAAATGCCCCATAAATCCATATGAATACCTCAGAGAGGCAACTTGGAAAATACAAGTGAGAGCACTTTAGCTCGTTAATAAGTGCTCAAATGAAACTGATAAGGGTAAGTGCAACTTTTAAAATATACAGATAGCAAAATTCCTTCACAGGTTAAAAAATGACAGGTTTCAGAGTAACAGCCGTGTTAGTCTGTATTCGCAAAAAGAAAAGGAGTACTTGTGGCACCTTAGAGACTAACCAATTTATTTGAGCATAAGCTTTCGTGAGCTACAGCTCACTTCATCGGATGCATACTGTGGAAAGTGTAGAAGATCTTATTATATACACACAAAGCATGAAAAAATACCTCCCCCCACCCCACTCTCCTGCTGGTAATAGCTTATCTAAAGTGATCACTCTCCTTACAATGTGTATGATAATCAAGGTGGGCCATTTCCAGCACAAATCCAGGGTTTAACAAGAACGTCGGGGGGAGGGGGGGGAGGAAGGAAAAAACAAGGGGAAATAGGCTACTTTGCATAATGACTAAGCCGTTCCCAGTCTCTATTCAAGCCTAAGTTAATTGTATCCAATTTGCAAATGAATTCCAATTCAGCAGTTTCTCACTGGAGTCTGGATTTGAAGTTTTTTTGTTGTAAAATAGCGACTTTCATGTCTGTAATCGCGTGACCAGAGAGATTGAAGTGTTCTCCGACTGGTTTATGAATGTTATAATTCTTGACATCTGATTTGTGTCCATTTACTCTCTTACGTAGAGACTGTCCAGTTTGACCAATGTACATGGCAGAGGGGCATTGCTGGCACATGATGGCGTATATCACATTGGTGGATGTGCAGGTGAACGAGCCTCTGATAGTGTGGCTGATGTTATTAGGCCCTGTGATGGTGTCCTGGATTTGTGCTGGAAATGGCCCACCTTGATTATCATACACATTGTAAGGAGAGTGATCACTTTAGATAAGCTATTACCAGCAGGAGAGTGGGGTGGGAGGAGGTATTTTTTCATGCTTTGTGTGTATATAATAAGATCTTCTAAACTTTCCACAGTATGCATCCGATGAAGTGAGCTGTAGCTCACGAAAGCTTATGCTCAAATAAATTGGTTAGTCTCTAAGGTGCCACAAGTACTCCTTTTCTTTTAGGTTAAAAATATAGTTCTCTGTCAGCCTGTAAAATGAACCACCACCACCATCTCTGAAGAAGAAATTACCTTGCAATACCTGAATGCATTACATTTTGAAATTTATAAGCCCACTGAGCCTAAATTGCTCTGTATCTTGACAAATCTGGTATGGCATGCATATGTGTAAATGCTCTATTGGACTTTTTGACACATCTCGGTAGATACCACATACGAGATTGCAATCTAGCCCCAAATATGGAGTAGCATGTGGTTGTGTGATGCTGAAAATACAGTTACAAGTTTGAGTGTTACAATACGTACACATCAAGCATAACTATTTAAAGCAGCCCAAAATGTAAAGTTTTAAATATGGTTTGAAGGAACTGGAAAGGTGCAGAATGATGCTCGGTGAAAAAAGGCTGGTAAGGTTATGATCAGAGTCAAAACACCCCACCTAAATACAGCTGTACCATCTACTTCCTCAGGAAAAAAAGCAAATAATCATTATGTACCAAAAAAAAAAGTTAGTCCTATTTGGAAAAAGCTCTCTGTTCTATTCTCTACATCATAGAAGAAAGTAAATAAAATAAAACAAATAAAGTATCCACAGACTATGAAAAGCAACATTTATGAAATTCAAAGGATGATAATGTCCGTCCATCTTTTGTGAGGAAAGAGGTGAACAAGTCAAGGGAAACAAGTTGCAATTATAAACAGAGGAAAGAAAAAGAAAAAGCTTATAACAATGCCAGTTCCAAGTGTCAAAGTTTGACTCAGACTCACAATTTATCAGACCACTCTGTTTTATTAGCAAAGCTGCTCTGCTAATACATTTAGAAGTGAGCCCCCCGAGTGGGGCTTGTGTCTTTTAATTTATACAGTTTTTTGGAGAACAAGTTACAGAGAAGTTACAGACAAAGGAAGAAAAAGATTTTAGTCACCACCCTTCAAGATCCCTGAGACCAGTCACGTATCTTCAATTACCTGCCACCCTTAACAATCTCCTTTAACAGCTTCCAGTTAACTTAACTAATTGCCCTTCACACCTTCCATTCTGATGCCTGCTTCTTAGACGTGCTGGCTCTATCTTAATTGCTTCTCCATTCAAAAGCTAACTGTCCCTACGTGTGCTCCCTCAGATACTTTGTAACATGTTTTGGCATGCCCTCTCATATACAATGTATCCAGCATGTCCCCTTATACAACGTTATACTTATACAGTGTTTTACTTCCACACAAGACAGTGCAGACAGAGATAAAGGGAGTCAGTTGGAGCCATCTGGTGAAGATGAAACTATTTCAGAATCTGTGCTTAGCACCCTTTTCTCTAACATTCATTTTCTTCTGAAGTTCCTGTGCAGAGAACACACATCAAAACAGAAAAGTCTTGTACATTTCTCTCATATTGGCTGGAAACAAGAAAAATGTTGTTCATAAATGCTTAAAAAAACGTATTAAATATTTTCCTGCTTTAGTTTCAGTACTCAAACAAGGAAAAATTGATGACGAGTTGTAAATTATTTGATTTAGAAAAACAGGATACAACACTAAAATTATTTCCCTGTCTCTGGAATCAAAAGAGTGACCATGACATTAAATCTGCAACAGTTTTACATACACCCCTTTAGGGTTTTTTCTACCTTCTGAAACAAAACATTTTGACATAGGATCAACCTTGCTATCCAGATCCAGAGGAGCAGGAGTTTTCTACATTATCCACCACTTGTGTAGGATTTTTTCCCAGCTAGAATTCCGAAGTTCTTAGATATAATTTTGTTTCAAGTTGTTTTACATACCATACAGCCCCCTTTCTGGTTTAGAGGTCCAGTTGTTCTCTAACAATATTTTTTCCACAGTCTTAGTTATGCATCATAAAAGTATATCTTAGCATTCGGTCAATGTTTTTAATTTTTTCAACTGACGGAAAGGGAGTGGTCTAAAGTTCAAGTGAATTAATTTTTCAATAAGAAAATGTTCACTCTTTCTAAATAAAAATTATCACGCCAAGGCACTGATCTAATGTGGCATAATGAAGCAACCTTCAGCATACTTCAGCTACCTCAAATGTCAATTCTTATTCCTGGGGGAATTCTGCACCACGGTGCATGAAGTCCCCCAGAATGTGTGTCCCCCACAGAATTCATGTCCCCTGCAGATTTCTTTGCTTCCCCACAGGAAAATGACTTTTGATGGGGAAGCAAAGGGAAGCCACAAGAACGTAGCATCCAAAAGGATGTGCTCCATGAAGCCTGGCCTGAAAAAATTCATTTCCACTCAGAAATGCCCCAGGAGCAATGGCCTTTTCGCTACTCCTAAAGGCTCACAAACTAAAAGTGCACAAGCATTGCCTGCTCCTTTACAGCCTTTGGCCCCATAAAAAAAGTGTGGGCCCTGGCTATAAAAATTCAACCAGGTCTTTAAAAAGGCTGCCTCTGGAACTGGGTGGTCCATCGCAACGTATAAAAAATGGCTCCCCCCAATAACACAGCTAAGTGGTATGTGCTGACTACATCCTCCAACTACCAGCACATATAAATTGCAAAAAGCAACACCTGGCAACTACTGCCTATAAAGCCCCCCCAAATTTTATATATATAAAAATAAAGCAATGACAGGCCGCTTTTATAAAATAAATCAACACATCTGCTAAACAAAAAAAGGCATCAAAATACACCCCCACTAAAGTATACGTGCTCACCAACACCTCCGTGTGTGTTTAGAGGACCACCTACCCCAGGGTGCCCCTTAATTTGCTGTTGCACTCTCAAGCGCAAAATTTTTCGGTGCATTGGACTGCAGTTATGCAAAATATAATATTTCTAACTATGCTGTGTTTAATTTTTCATAAATTATGCCCAATATGTTTCTTCCATTAACACACACCCAAAAACAACTAACCATGTTCCAAACAAATGCCTCCTCCTTTATAGTATTGCAACACACATTTAATCTAAAAAAGCTGCCTTTGCCACAGACATCCAAATGGGGCATCTATGTCAACAAAAAAATGTGCTATGCTATGTTATTAATAAAGCTAAAAGCCATTACTGGCTAATGTATGCAATTATTGCCACCCTAACAATTTTATTTGTGCTATAAAACCAACAGTAACACTAGCCACCATAAAAACAAAACAAAACAAAAAACCTAAATGGTGACCCCGCACAACAAAAGGTTAATTTGGGGTCAAGGGGGGGAATGTCACAATATAACTCCACCCCCATGGGGACTCCTGGGTAAGCAGTTTAGCATTTGCATGTTGCTAGCGCTTGTATATGTGGTAAAATGTATTGTGGGAAGGGTTGCAGGTGTGAGTGTAGAGTGAAAGGTTCCTTTGAAGGTTACAAGAGGCCGCAGAGGGAGGAAAGGAGAAGGGACTGGGTTAACTCGATGCTCCAACTAGGTCCAAAAATAAAACACTAACTCCAGCCCAAGGCCACAGCACACAACCAACTCTTGGCTGCCTGCCAAAAAAAAATGGGGGCCTAAATTCCAACCCCAACCAGCCATTAAAAAAAAAAATCAGCTAAACAAAACTGCAAAAGCTGAAAAAACTAATAAAACAATAAAAGCCAGCGAAAAAAAAGAACACAAAACCCACAGTGTCATGTCCCTAAAGCTGGTGTGTTTTAAAAAAGCTAAAAAAGCCACAAAAGGCCAGTTTAAACTAGTACAAAAAGTACAAAAAACCAAGTCTCTAAACAAAATGCCCCCCCAAAACCCCAAAATTTAAAACCCTCCCAAAAGTTAAAGCAAATCAAAAATCAACAGCAAACCCTAAACAGCCTGTGCACAAAACAAACTCTTGTCCACCCTTCCCCCTCTTCCTCTAGCGTTACACCCAGGCTTGACCAGCCTCAGGTTGTGTTTGTGTAAGTATAAAAGTAAGTTAGGGCATGGGCACTAACACTTTCTTTCTTCCCCTGAGTAACATGGGAAGCCCCAGCACTCGCCGCTATTATTTTATTAATAAAACTTTAAAACTTAGTCACTTGGTGTGCTCCTTCATCTCCTCCCCTAACAATCCTGAGGCCTCAGCCTAATCACCTGATGCCTCAGGTAGGTTAGTAACATAAAGCTGTCACAATGTGTCCCTCCCCAGCAATATGTTTCAGGTGCCCAAGGCAGCCGTCAGAGAGATAAATCACTCTGGATCAAGGGGCGGGACGGGGGAAGACCCAGCTGGTGGCTTCTACCCTGTGCCGGGCTCAGCTGCTAGTCCCGGCTGGGCTGAGGAGGATGGGACTTTCTCTTCCCCTACACAGCATCTGGGGCTGTGTCAGACCCACCCCCAGATTTCTCCCCTAGCTGTAGGAAGCTCTGCAAACTCCCCTCCCAACACTACCTTCACCCATCACTCCTCAGATGCAGGGGGAGGGATCACTGTACAGGGAGCTGACCTCCCATCCACCCAAACCCCCCGCACCCAGACCCTCCCACCCAACCCCCCGCACCCATAACCCCCCCCATGAGTCCCACTCCCCCTGCACCTGGACCACCTCAATGAGCCACCCGCACCCGGATCCCCACCCTACCGATCCCCAACCACCTGCACCTGGATCCCCCACACTACTGAACCCCACTCTGCCAGCATCTGGACCCCCCCAGTGAGCCCCCTCACACCTAGACCCCCTTTCCGAGCTCTATCCCCACCACACTCAGGCCCACCCGCTGAGCCCCAGCCACCTTCACCTGGACACCCCTGCAGAGTTCCATTACTGTTGCACCCAGAACCCTCCAACAAGCCCCTGTGCATCCAGATCCCTCCCGCACCTGGATCCCCCACTGAGCCACCCACACCCTCTCAGCCCACACCTGGATCCCCCCACACTTGGATCCTGCCTGCTCACACCTGGTATACCTGGCATGGAGGGACAGGGCCCTGGGATGTTTCTGGGGCAGGCCTGGTCCTTGCACTGTCAGGGTTGGGTGTAGCCTCACAGCTGAGTCCGTGTCCCTGAGGGGAGCTGCACAGTGATCTCCCACCTCTGTGCAGCCAGTGGCCTGTGCTCCCCAATGCCATGCTGGAGCTTTGCAGAATTTTAAAATATTGTGTGCAGAACTTTTAATTTTTTGGTGCAGAATGCCCTCAGGATTAAATTGCATAAATGACAATGACTGCTAAAGTAGCAGCCACATTTAATTAAGAAGAACATGTACTGTCTGTATGGTTTAAAGTACTTACCCTTTTCTTCAAGCAGAATTCCAAAAATCCAAAGATTAGTTTATGGAAATGAGATAGTCATCTGAATATGTAACTTGTCATACCAATTTTACAGTTGCTGATGAGAAATAACTTGCTAAAACATTTTTGTGAGGAATTGTAATGCAGCCTGTTGGCAACTACCAGTTTTAAAAGTGACAACGCTTAAATATACTAGGCTTAAATTCCAAAGTTGCCCCAAACAAGCCCCTAATTTGCACACTGGAACATACAAATAATAAAACTCCATTTGAAAATTCATTCCCATGTGTTATAAAATAGTGGTCACATGATTTATATGAAATATATATCTGTAACATATGGAATGTAAATACTGTGTATCTGTAGAGGATTCCACAGAATTGATTATTATTACTGAAACAAATGACTAGAGTATATATTTTAGCATAGAGTAGTCATCATTTTTTTTCTTCCCACTCTTTTTGCATTTGGCTATTTGGAATCAATTTAATATAATTGTAGAAGTTCATTGATAGACTCCCTACCTTTAAAATTATGAACCTCCTACTGACATTATACACATAGTCTGTTGTGTTCTTAAGATACCATTTAACCTGAAGTCTCTACACTGCCTTTATTAAGGTATAATACAATAAACATTACAGATTAAGGCAGATTCAACATCTCACCTCAAAGAATGCTAAAGATGTTTTCATAGATATTAAGGTCAGAAGGGACCATTGTGATCATCTAGTCTGACCTCCTGCACAACGCAGGCCACAGAATTTCACCCACCCACTCCTGCGAAAAACCTCTCACCTATGTCTGAGCTATTGAAATCCTCAAATCGTGGTTTAAAGACATCAAGGAGCAGAGAATCCTCCAGCAAGTGAGCCAAGCCCCATACTACAGAGGAAGGCAAAAAACCTCCAGGGCCTCTTCCAATCTGCCCTGGAGGAAAATTCCTTCCCGACCCCAAATATGGCAATCAGCTGAACCCTGAGCATATGGGCAAGATTCACCAGCCAGATACCCAGGAAAGAATTCTCTGTAGTAACTCAGATCCCACCCCATCTAACATCGTTCAATTTCTTGACCTTAAATTACTAATACATCAAATCTCCACTAGATGCCAATATACTACAGTAGGATATGTTATTTTGTATCTTCACTAAACTATTACCTCAGATTGTTTAACTTACCTCACCAGAATTTGGGTTGCAAAACCCAAAATACATAGTTAGTTTAAAAGAAAGTTATGTCTCTACAACTTAAGAAATGTTAATCTAAACCTGAAAAAAGTGTACAAACAGCTCCTCCTAGAGTGCAAAAGTAGGAACAATTATTCAATGCATTAAAGGACTGAGCATATAAATTTTGATTTTTTTCAAAAGAGGAAATGAAATGATCACCAGGAAATATACTAATACAGCAAGGCATTTTTCAGAATACAAAACTAGATAGTCCAACAAAACTGAGAGACTAGGAGTTGATCAGTTCAGTATTACTTTGTATTTGAAGTGGAGATCTCCTTTGAAACAGTGACTATGAAGACATAGTATCTTCTTATTCTTATGCAACCAGTCATATCAGTAAACTTCAGTGACAAAATAAGTTTTTACTGATTCTCACAACTATTAGCACTGCACTGCTAACAGCCATGAGAGCGAGAGCTACATTTGATACTTTCTTGCGCCTCATCATCAGAGCTGATCAAGTTCCAATCACTTATTCTTATGTAACGCCATTGGCTTCAGTTGGTTTGCACAGGTATTGCAAAGGGCATAATATTAAGTGACTGGGATTATTACATAGATGTCAATGAGTACATAATCAGTAATAAAGATTCTGCAGGTGAAATTATATAAGTAACAAAGCAAAAACCCAGCTTGACTCTCAGATCATAGATTGAGTTTGCAGGGCTGGATGTCATAAACACACATTTTTATTTCTAACCTGAGCAAAATTTCAAATGGAAAGCATTCAGACACAGTAAGCATGAAACCCTACAATGTCATTTTTTAATCAATTTTCAGAGCAGAAAAACACTTTAAGGATATATATTTAGAAGGCATTTGAATCAAGTCACTCAAAGTCCTAAGGCGGGGGGGGAATTCAAATTATTCCATAGTAAATTATGTTCAGCGTGACACACAGTTACCAAATTATCCTTTGATGACGGTTCTGTTCTACAAGAACAAGGGAGACAGAGAAAAAGTGTACTTGTCCCAAAGCTTACATCTGAACTATAAAACAAAATCTGTTTTCAGGAGGAAAGGTATAGTGAAGCGAGAAAGGTCCTCAATGAATCTCAAGCTATTGAGGAGGTAGTGTTTCTATCTGTCTGTCACACACACAAAATATCAAGGTGAAAGACCACTTATGCAACCAGGTGGAAACAACCTCTGCAAGAGTTTAACAGTGAGGCTCAGGAACAGAAGTCCCATACACGTTTAGAAAATGCATTTTCTTTTTAATAAACAATCTTGAAGTCCCCCACAGCTATGCAGAGAAAATTATAACAGCCCTACTGGAAGGTGCAGGAGAGGATCTCATTTAAATTAACTTCCTATCTTTCAGCCAGCTCTGCAACTGTGAGCAATTATTTGAGAGTGATTATTTCTGAAGGATACCAACAGGAGGAGACATCATTGATGGAAGTCTAACCTTTCAGCCAAATAGGTTGACCTGCCATGGATGGTTCTCTACAACTCTTGGAATCGCTGAAGGATTGGCTTCTACTCTCAGGGCTTGTCCATACTTGATGCACTGCTTCAGCTGTACAGCTGTAGAGCTTCCGTGTAAACACTACCTATGCCAATGGAAGAACCACTTCTGTCAACCTAACTCTGTCTACACTGGAAGTTAGACTAGATTAACTGTGTCACTCAGGGAGTATGAGATTTTCACTCCCCTGAGTGACGTAGCTGGGTCAACCTCACTTTTTCATATAGACCAGGTTTCAGTGTTTTGGCCAATGCAGTATAATGGCCCAAGCAATTAGCCTTCTACATGCCTTATGAAACAATTCCACAACCTACCAGACATCTCACCATTTAAAAGTTCTTCCTCATTTCCCATCCACAACATAATTTTCTTTTCTTTCATTTCATTTACTCCTCATTGTAATGCAGAGATCAAACAGGGAAGGGAGGAAGGGAGAAGCTGCCACAAAAGAAGGGAAAAGAGCAGAGACAAACACCTATGTCAAGGAAGCATAGGAGACAGTTAGTAGTCACCAACAAAGAAGAAAGGAGAACTGAAGGGAGCTATCCAGGGAGAAGAGAAAGGGAAAAGGAAGGACAGCAGCCAACAAGATAGGAAGAAAGTGAAAGCAGAAGCATCAGCAGGAAATGGGATGTTGTGAGTGTAACACAGGTAGCATTTTACAATCCCTCCCGGATCCTGGATAGAAGCTACTGCTCAAATTAAGATAAAATAGTAATTCCAAATAGCAAGGGCTAAATATGAGTATGGAAGTAGTATATCAAAGCTTACATAGACTCAGGTGTATAAACCTGAGTCACTAGTGTAACACTGATGACAGAACAAGATGCTGTAAACTAAATGTTAGTACAAACAAATGCACATGATAGGTATTGTTTTTCCCACACCATGAACCACAAAGATGTAGAATAGCATGCAGAAAAGGCTCAGACACAGAGGGAAACAGAAGGGCAAAACTCAAGTATATGGAGTTTTTGTAATTAAAAATGAGTTATAAGTAAATAAAAAAGGACATCACAGATTCATATTCTGATACAAACAGAAAAAGATTCTGAGAATTTGATTCAAAGCCCAAGTAGATTCTATAGCACTCCATATAATTTTCCTAACGTTTAATTACAGCTTTCAGTAATCATATACATTAGGACTATTTCTTAACTTGAAAAAGCATATACAGTATTATGTAAGAATAAATAACTGAACATTTGACTTTTTCCTAGGATTTAAAAAAAAAAAACCACAATACCATGTAGTCTTGTACTTTTTACGCCATATAGCACATCACTTCACATTTGCATCATCATTTAGTAAATATTGCCCTAATAAATTAATAAAAATTCTCTCATAGTTGAGGCTGCACAGAAACAAAGCTGACTACCAACTCCATAGGAGCAGATTTGATAACTACTTTGTCTGTGTTTTAGAATTACTCTCAGAGCCATGTCAGAGGGTGTTTTATTATTACTTTATTGCTCACAGCCAAAGAGGTCAGTTGTAGTATTGAACTAAGAGGTCATTTACTTTATTAAAAATAATCAGTTTTAAAGACAGATAACACACAGAATGCAACCAAAGTATTTGACAGAGTCCCTTTAACATAATTACTTTTCCAGAGGCCATTTTATGCATTGTCTAGAGATCAAGTATTTAAATTTCATTTTTTAAAGAATTAACTGCATTAAGTGTTCGCAGTTCAGTGAGTAACTCACCTTTCCCCTCTGCAATACGACTCTGAAAGGGAAGCTATATGAAAACAGTTTGGGTAGCATCAGTCTCACTCCTTGTGAAAGAAAAAATAATCCTAAACTAAGCCCAGTTGCAATAAATTGCAGTTGTTGTGCCTTGTGCAGATGCAAAATGCCATCCATATTCTACCCTGAAGGTGACTGAACTTTAGTGGCTGGATAGGCTTATTTGCAATAAATATCTTTCAGAGGGTGAAAGTCACTACATAAATGTCTTAACACCCGGCTAGTATTAAAATAGTTTATATTTTACCTGGCTCCACTACAGGCCACTGAAAACACCTGACAAAATCACCTCTCTTGTCAGTCTGACCATATCACCCTACTCACCTGCTGCCCACTGTGCCAAGTATCAAGTTCAAACTCATCTTTGCTTTAAAAACTTTATATCAAGCAGCTCCCACTTACTGCTCTGACAAGGTACTCTGATCCTCCCTATGCTGGCAATGATGCCAGCCTTGTTTTCGCTTTCCTCTCCTGCTCTTCATACATATCCATGGTGCCTCTTATGCTAGGAATGCCCTTCCAAAAATCTATTAACCAATCCTCCCGTTACATCTTATTACAATTACTCCTAAAAAAAGCTCACAGTAGAATTACTTATTAAAAATAAATAGTCACACTTTAATTAAACAACAGCAGCATTTGAACCTCCAGGGCATATGCCTTCATAAACTGAGTAACAATACAATCTTATTTGTGTAACCTATGTCCTTCTTCCCCAGCCCCCATCATGTGGTGTAGTAGAGCCTTGCATATCTGTTAAGTTCATAATTTAAGGCCAGATTCGGCCACCCTTACCCCTGACGAGTAATACCTTACCTGTGCAAACAGTCCCTTTGCTTTCAATTTTGTAAAATATTCACTCAATGAACGGGTAGCAGAATCTGTCCCTTGGAAAAAGCTCTGGAGACACAAAAGCTGGAGCTCCCTATGTACAGGAGAGAGAAGGAGGCGGCCGCTGACAGGGCATTTTCCATGGGCCCTTTGTCTTTGGAATTCATGCACCACAGTGGTCCAAAATAACCCAAATCTGTTTATCTTCAGGGCACACTGCAAAATTCAGCTTTTTCAGCTGGCATCTGGGGAGGGCTCAGGTGGCCAGCTTTGGGAAACGTGAGGGTAGAGAGATTTTTATTGTATTTAAAGTATCTTTTTGCTGCCTAATAGCTGTACACATGTGGGAGCGCTCCTGTTTTGGTATTGCACGACCAGGTAGAAATCAGATATTGTCCAGATGATTCCTAATGTTAGCTGACACACTGAGCAGGGCATATACAGCATCGGTGACTTCAGGGAAGGGGAGCAGGACACAGTACAGCATGTTAATGGATTCAATCTCCCAGTTTCAACAGCAAAGCTGATGGAAACCAAAGAGGGTACAGAAGAGGACATACAATTACAGGCAGTCAAGAAAGCAATACTGGAGAGCACCCAGAAGACAAATGCTACGTACCAGTAGGAACAGAACCATATTTTCAACTTAAAGATGAGCTGAGTGTACAGGATGGAATCATATTTCAAGGACAGAGAGCTGCTGTCTCCACCTTGTTACATAGGGATGTCATGTAAAAAATACATGCTTCACACCTGGGCATTGACAACTGTCTTATATGAGCTCAAGTTGTGTTTACTGTCCAGGAATAAACACATGACTCCATTGCTTAATAGAAGGTGCAGAGGGCAAGGGGGGGAGGTCACCTGCTGGTCATGTGATAACTGCCAGCAGAAAGAGACTTTTTTTACCACATGAGCTGCCCACCCATCCACAGGGAAAGGTAGGAGCAAACTTATTTTCCTTTCATGGAAAGCAGTGCTTGGTTACAGTGGACTACTATTCAAATTTTTGAGAGGTTCATGCCCTAATTCAGGGTTGGGCAAACTATGGCCCATGGGCCGCATCTGTTCCATCAGACCATTTAATATGGCCCTCAGCTCCTCCCAGGGAGCAGGGTCAGGGGGTTGCCCTGCTCTGGTGCTCCAGCTGGGGAGCAGGGTCGGGGGCTTGCCCTGCTCCACGTGGCTCCCATGAAGCAGCCGGCATGACCCCTCTCTAGGGTGAACAGATGTCCCAATTTTATAGGGACAGTCCCAATATTTGGGGCTTTGTTTTATACAGGTGCCAATTACCCCCCACCCCCTTCCCGATTTTTCACCCTTGCTATCTGGCCACCCTACCCTCCTCCAGCTCGACCCCCCTCTGGCTCCTACGTAGTACGCGGAGGTGTGGCCAGGCGGCTCTGCGTGCTGCCCTGTCTGCAGGCGGCACCCCCGCAGCCAGGACCAGCTCTAGGCACCAGCAAAGCAAGCATGTGCTTGGGGCAGCACAATTCCAGGGGCAGCATTCTGGCCATCCCCCCCCCTTTTTTTTTTTGGGTGGCAAAAACCTAGAGCTGGCCCTGCCCACAGCTCCCTTTGGCCGCGGTTCCCAGCCAATGGGAGCTGCAGGGGTGGTGCCTGCGGATGGGGCAGCACACAGAGCTGCCGGGCTGCGCCTCAGAGCTGGAGGGAGGACATGCTTCCGGGAGCTGCTTGCGGTAAGCACCGCCCGGAACCTGCACCCCTGAGCCTCCCCCTGCAACCTAATCCCCTGCCACAGCCCTGATCTCCCTCCCGCCCACCCTCTGAACCCCTTGATCCGAGCCGAAAGCCCCTCTCTTGTACCCCTGATCCCCAGCCCTACCCCAGAGCCTGCACCCCCAGCCAGAGCCCTCACACCCCTACCCCAAACCCGCCTCCCACCCTCTGAACCCCTCAGTACCAGCCTGGAGCCCCCTCTTATTAAACTGGTATTAATATAAAGTAATCTCATTGCCACAACTTCTCAGACCTTAAGTTGAGAAGTTGTGGCAATGGGACTACTTAACCAATGAGATGCTAATCAATGTGAGAAAAGGTGTTTGTGAGTGGGCTCATTAGTTCTAGCATACTAAGAGACATGAAAACGCATCACAAAGCTACCCATGTGAGACTGGTTCTTCTAGAGCAGAGGTGGGCAAACTCCGGCCTGCGGGCCACATCTGGCCCACGGGACCATCCTGCCTGGCCCTTGAACTCCTGGCTGGGGAGGCGAGCCCCCGTCCCCTCCCCCTTTGTACCCTGAGTGGCATGGTAAGAGGGCGGCAGTGGCGCACGGGGGGGTTGGGTAGGGAGTCCCTGGGGGCAGTCAGGGGACAGGGAGCAGTTGGATGGGGAGGAGGTTCTGGGGCGATCAGGAAACGGGGGGGGTTGGATAGGGTATGGGAGTCCCAGGGGGCCTGATGGTGGGGGAGGTGGATAGGGGCCGGAGGGCAGTCAGGGGACAGCAGGGGTTGGATAGGAGGTAGGGGCACGGTTTGGGGTAGGGCGGTCAAGGTACCAGGAGCAGGGGGATTGGATGGGTCAGGGGTTCTGAGGGAGGCAGTCAGGGGGCGGGAAGTGGGAGGGGGCGGAGAAGGGCTGGGGGCCAGGCTGTTTGGGGGGCACAGCCTTCTCCACTCAGCCCTCCATACTGTTTCACACCCCGATGTGGCCCTCGGGCCAAAAAGTTTGCCCACCCCTGTTCTAGAGCTTAGAAATCGGAAGTTCTTAATGCATTATGGTAAAAAAGGATGGACTGATAACACTGGAGTCCTCTATTTAGCAACAGAACAAGAACAACATAGGCCATGGTAATATAAGAGTGCCCCAACTCTAACCTAAACCACCACATTAGGCCCAAAATGGCAGTGCAATCTCCATGCCCATTTAAATCTGTGATGTCTACTGAGAATTCCAGCAGGGATGTCAAATATGGCAATTTTTTTATAATGTGGACACATGTCCACTAGAAACTGGACTGAGACCAATAGTTCATTTTTCAGACCTCTAACTAGTTTTTTTCTGATAATGGTCTTCAGTCACTTCAGTCATGGAGTGAATTTAAATTAGTGCCCTAAAAGAAAATAATATCATTTCCTCACTATCAATCTCATCAAGACATCTAATTCTCCTCAGAGCACTATATATTTTAAAGTATAGATATCTCTATACCTCAGTCCGTTGCTAACAACACTAGGTCTTGTATTTCTTAGGAAAGATGCTAAGGAAATTGGACTCCTGATCCTCATCTTAACTATTACTGCCATATCTGCTATACACTGGACCCTTGCTAGAACGCGTGTCTATATACCGCGAATTCGGACATAACGCGGTGGCGGCCCTGGATCCCCAATTTAAGTACTGTACAGTACAATTTTTTTTTTTTTGAGTATAGACGCGATAAATCGACTGCTGAGCGCTCTCCTGTCAACTCTAGTACTCCACCAGAACGAGGAGCGCAAGCACAGTCGATGGGAGACCGTCAGCTATTCACATAGCTGAAGTTGCGTATCTTAGATTGACCCCCCCACAGTAGTGTAGACAAGCTCTAAGGCCTAGAACACCATACAAATGTAATGTAATAAAAATTTACAGGTACAGTATTTATCCTTAGGAAGATGTCAAAAATGTCGGGCAAAAGGAAGACTTACTCAGTGCAGAAGAAGTTGGACGCTATCGAACGACTTAGAAATGGCAAAACCCAGGCAAAGATTAGCCGCAATATTGGTATTAACGAGTCCACCTTTCCTGGGTGGCTAAAGAATGCTGACAAGCTCGGAAATCATATTCATAACCTGAATGAAGAGCATCGCCTTCAAAGAAAATGAGCCCGTTTAGCGAATGATGCCCATCTTGATTCTGCGGTGTACACATGGTTTGTGCAAGAACAGCAGAAAGGCATTCCGATCTCTGATCCACTTATAGCCATGCAAATGGAAAAATTCGACTGGGAACTTAATGGCAAATTCAACAATTTTAAGGCGAGTTCGCGTTGGCTATGGCGATTTCAGAAAACACACGGAATCTCTCAGATAGCAGTTTCGGAAGAAAAACGCTCAACTGACACCAACGCCAAGCAATCGTACCCTGCGAAGCTGAGGGAAATTTTACAGGCAGAGGGTTACTCGGAGGAACAGGTTTACAATGCAGACGAAACAGGAATTTATTATAAAATGTTGCCCGATAAAACACTGGCTATCAAAGGAGATGACATAAGAAAGGAGGATATAAACAGGCAAAAGATTGCCTTGCTTTATTGTTGTGTGTGAATGCAACAGACAAGCATTGTGTATTGGAAAGTCTTGCATGCCTTGATGCTTTCATCACGTAAATGTGAATTGCCTGCCGTTTTTGTACAAGAACAACAAAAATTCCTGGATGACAAGAGAGATTTTTGAACAATGGTTCTTCACTAATTTGTCCCTTCTGTGCGAAAGCATTTGCAGGCAAAACACTCAGAAGAAAAGGTTGTTCTTTTGCTAGACAACCGTCCAGCACATCCTCCGGCCAAAAGACTCAGAACCCGTGATGGTAAAATACAGGTTGAATCCTTACCTAAAAACACGACTTCCAAAATCCAACCACTTGATCAAGTGTTATTGCCATTTTTAAGCGGCACTATCAACGGAACTTGGTACAACAAATGATACAAAGCGAGTTGTCTCTCACCGATTTTCTGAAGACTATAAAAGACTTCTTTTACATTGGCGGCATTTATTACGCGCTGAAACAATAAACCACTGTTGGATGGTGGGACTGAGAGAGTCATTTGGCCACCCGCTCCTGGAAGAAAATGAAGAAAGCAGATCACAGTCTGACTAGGAATTCGACTTGGAGGGATTTACAGAGGAGGAAGTTGGAAGAACAGACATGGAGTGGATGCAGGAGCTGTGCCAGCAACTGTCCAGGCTTGGGGTAACTGTTCTGCTACAAAATGTCGAGTCCTGGACAAGAGGCGATGATGAAGCAGAAGAATTTTGTCCCGTTGCTGAAAGTCTAACGGATGACCACATTCTTCAGGCAGTACGACCAAACAACATTCCAGAAGCATTGGCCTTCGCAGTGGAAGAAGAAGAGGAAGATGAAGTGGACATCATTCCAACGTCAACTGCGACCGTAGCCGGCTTAGAGACTGCTTTGAGATGGTTTGAGATGCAAGACATTGAGCCTATAGAAGTTATGCAGCTACATAGTCTTCTGCAGTTTGCTAAGCGGAAGTGGCACAGCAGCAAGAAGCAAAAGCAACTCGCCAACTTTAAGAAAAACTAGACTAGTTTATTGTAATGTTTACTTTAAATCTCTACTAAAGCAACACTTTTTTCTCGTTTATTGTTTCCTTCAAGTAGGAGTTTATTTTCTAAGGTTTTCTATACTTTACTGATGTGACATTTACTGTATACAGTAATATCATTTTAACGCGGTCCCTGCTGTAACGCGGTACTTGGCATGGATCCCAAATCCCACATTCTAGCAAGGGTCCAGTATATATGATTTAGACTAATACTCACAGAGGAAGCCAGGTTATAGTTTTCAACAATTTACTTTTAGAATCTGGGCACTGTTCCAAAGTAATTCCCCCATTTAATATTTAATTCTTTTTTGAACATGACCTGCCCTTTAATTTTAGGAAAAACCATTTGAGTTTGTCATTCAGGTATATAAAAGTCATTTTGCTTCACAATTACCTCTCAACATTATCAGATGTGTCTTAGGGATAATTATGTTTTATGGTTATAGAAGTTAGCATCACGAGAATGCAAAAGTATTTTAAGGATAAAGTAGAGAACATATAATATACCAGAAGACACCTCTCTAAAACCAATGAAGTAAAAGAAGTCCATTCTATAAATCAAAGAAATAACTTGTCATAGAAATTATTAATCTTATAACAAATTAATGTATTAGTAAATGTACATCCAGGAAAGAACGTGTAGTGTTTCTTTATGCCAACAGACTATTTCTTGTTACATAGATTCATTTTTAAGAGCACCCCTAGATACTCACTTTCATCAATCAGACAGTAAACTCTGGAATAAAAGACCTGGATTCTGTTGAAATGGATTGCACAGCTGAATTTTGGTTTGTAACTACACAAATTAAAGTTTAGAGTTTGGTCATCCATATTATATGTATTGGCGACTTAGTGGGACACTGTGCTGAATTGAGCCCTGATTCAAGAGGGCACAACTGGCTTTACTGAAAACATGTTCATGAATATCATAGCTAAATTTAGCCCACAAGGAGTGGTGTGTACTTAATGGGTTACTAAAATCCCTGATCTAAGAAAACAGAACATTCCTTACATCATCGGCCAACTGATTACAAGAGAAAAGAAGGGAAAATACTGAAGAATATGCTGACATTTTATACATACATATATACATACTATCAGAGGGTGTCTCTTACGATGTGCCACCACATGACTAGTATGTGTGAAAGAAGAAAGTGTAGCTGTGTTTTGGTATATGTGCTGGAAACCAGAGGAATCTCTTAGCTACCCCTGCCAGTAAGAATTAAATTGCTGCTCAGAAAACGCAGTAAGAACATAAGAATAGCCATACTGGGTCAAACGAATGGTCCCTCTATCCCAGTATCCTGTCTTCCAATCTGGCCACTGCCAGATGCTTCAGAGCAAGTGAACAGAACAGAATAATTTTCTAGTGATCCATCCTCTGTTGTCCAGTCCCAATTTCTAGCAATCAGAGTTTTAAGGACACCCAGAGCCTGGGTTGCATGCATGACCACCTTGGCTAATGGCTCATGCCATCTTCCATTAATTTATCTAATTATTTTATGAACCCGGTTATATTTTTGGCATTCACAACATCCCTTGGCAATAAGTTGCACAGGCTGGCCATGTGTTGTGTGAAGAATTACTTCCTTATCTTTAAAAAAAGAAAAGGAGTACTTGTGGCACCTTAGAGACTAACCAATTTATTTGAGCATGAGCTTTCGTGAGCTACAGCTCACTTCATCAGATGCATACCGTGGAAACTGCAGCAGACTTTATATATACACAGAGAATATGAAACAATACCTCCTCCCACCCCGCTGCAGGACAGTGGGGTGGGAGGAGATATTGTTTCATATTCTCTGTGTATATATAAAGTCTGCTGCAGTTTCCACGGTATGCATCTGATGAAGTGAGCTGTAGCTCACGAAAGCTCATGCTCAAATAAATTGGTTAGTCTCTAAGGTGCCACAAGTACTCCTTTTCTTTTTGCGAATACAGACTAACATGGCTGTTACTCTGAAACCTTTCCTTATCTTTGTTTTAAACCTATTACCTTTTAATTCCATTGGGTGACCCCTGCTTTGTGTGTTATGTGATGCAGTAAATAATACTTTTTATTCACTTTCTCCACTCCACTCATAATTTTATAGATAGGTCTATCATATCACCCCTTAGTCATTTCTTTTCAAAGAACAGTCCAAGTCTTTTTAATCTCTCCTTATATAGAAGTTATTCGATACCCCTATTCATTTTTGTTGCCCATCTCTGTACCCTTTTCAACAATAATGTATCTTTTGAGATAGAGTGATCAGAACTACATGCAGTATTCAAGGTATGAGTGTACCATGGATTTATATAGTGGCATCATGATATTTTCTGTTTCATTATCTATCCTTTTCCTAATGGATCATAGCAGTCTGTTAGCATTTTTGACTGCCACTACTCACTGGGCAGATGTTTTCAGAGAACCGTTCACAAAGACCCCAAGATCTCTTTCTTGAGTGGTAATACCTAATTTAGACTCCATCATTTTGTATGCATAGATGGGATTATGTTTTCCAATGTACATTACTTTGCATTTATCAACATAGAATTTCATCTGCCTTTTTATTGCCCTGTCTCTTAGTTTTGTGAGATCCCTTTGTAACGCTGCTGGCAGCTTGGGACCTATCTTGAGTGATTTAGTATTGTTTGCAAACCTTACCACCTCACTGTTTACCCCTTTCTCCAGATCATTTATGAATATGTTGAACAAAACAGTTCCCAGTACAGACCCTAGAGGAACCCCACTATTTACCTCCCTCCATTGTGAAAGCTGACTGTTTATTCTTACCTTTTGTTTCCTATCTTTTAACCAGTTACTGATTCATGCGAGGAGCATCCCCCTTATCACATGACTTCTTATTTTGCCTAAGAGCCTTTGGTGAGAGACTTTGTCAAAGTTTTCTGAAATTCCACATACACTATGTCCATTGGATCACCCTTGTCCACGTGTTTCTTGAGCCCCTCAAAAAATCTAATATATTGGTGAGGCTTGATTTCTCTTCACAAAAAGCCATGTTGACTCTTCCCCAACAAACTGCGTTCATCTAGGTGTCTGATAAATCTGTTCTTTACTATAGTTTCAATAAATTTGCCTGGTACTGAAGTTAAGCTTACCAGCCTGTAATTGCAAGGATCGCCTCTGGAGCCTTTTTTAAAAATCTGCACCATGTTAGCTATCCTCTGTTATCTGGTACAGAGGCTGATTTAAGCAATAGGTTTCATACCAGAGTTAGTAGTTCTGGAATTTCCAAGAACTCTTGTGTGAACACCATCTGGTCCCTAAGGCTACGATTTTGTTATGGAGGCTGTGCAAGTCACAGAATCTGTGACTTCTGGAGACCTCTGACAGTTCAGCCCATGCACCTGTGAGCTGCAGGGTCCCCCACCCATGATGGCTTGAAACTGCAGAGTACCCGCCCACCTGGCAGGGTGGGGTGTGCCCTGCAGCTCCTGGCCATAGGGTGGAGTGTGCCCCACAGCTCTCAGCCACTGCGGGTCGGGAGGAAGGTGCGTGTCCCACAGCTCAAAGCCAGGGCCACCTGCAGGCAATGTGGGGACCCTGCAGCTCCCCAGTTTATCATGCATATTTTTTAGTAAAAGTCAGATAGGTCACGGGCTTCCATGAATTTTTCTTTATTACCAGTGACCTGTCTGTGACTTTAATGAAAAGTATGCATGACAAAATCTCTTAGCCTTACTTATTACTGTTCCAAAACTTCCTCTATTGACATATCAATCTGCATAGTTCCTCAGATTTTTCAGCTAAAAAGAATGGGTTAGATGTGGGAATCTCCCTCACATCCTCTGCAGTGCAGACCAACACAAAGAATTCATGTAGCTACTTCACAATGGCCATGTCTTCTTTAGCACCTCGATTGTTCAGAGGCCCCACTCATTGTTTGGCAGTCTTCCTGCTTCTGATAAACTTAAAAAAAATGTTTGCTGTTAGTTTGTGTCTTTTTCTAGTTGCTCTTCAAATTCTTTTTTGGTCTATCTAATTATACTTTTACACTTGACTTGCCAGAATTTATGCTCCTTTCTATATTCCTCAGTAGCCCTTTAAAAATTGGAAGTCTTTTTGTCTTTAATGGCCTCTTTTACTCTGTTATTTAACCATGGTGGTGTTTTTTTGCTCCTCTGTTTTTCTTTTTTTTAATTTTGGGTATACTTTTAATTTGAGGCTCTATTATGGTGATTTTTAAAAGTTTCCATGAGGCTTAGAGGCATTTCATTCTTGTGACTGTTCCTTTTAATTTCCATTTAACTAGCTTCCTCGTTTTTGTGTAGTTCCCCTTTTTGAAGTTAAATACTACTGTAGTGGGTTTCCTTGCAATTTTGCTTACTGCAAGGATGTTTAAATTTAATTACGTTATGGTCACTATTACTAAGCAATTCAGGTATATTCACCTCTTGGACCAGATCCTGTGCTCCAACTAGGACTAAATCAAGAATTGCCTCCCTCCTTATGGGTTCCAAGACTAGCTCTTCCAAGAAGCAGAAATTGATGGTGCCTAGAATTTTATGCCCGCATCCCGTCCTGAGGTGACAAGAATTCAGTCAATATGAACTCAGTCAACCATCTTAGTATTTAGATTTCTAGCATTTGTATACAAGGACATATAAAATTTTTCAGTATTTAGTTGTCTGCCTGCATGTGATGTAATTGAACGGAACTCTTTTTCATTTGACTGTTTCTCTCCAGTTCCTACATGTACTTTATCAACTTCTATCCTCTCCTCTTTACTGAGATATAGAGTATTCTCTTAATAAATCTTCTCCTAAGGCATGTGTCTGTGTGAATTGTGTGCTCCTCCGCACCTATGGCTCCCTACCCCCCAGCCCTTAGTCTAAAAACTTTTCTACAACCTTTTTAAGTTTACATGCCAATCTGGTTCTGTTTTGGTTTAGGTGAAGACCATTCTTCCTGTAGATGCTCCTCCTTTCCCAAAAGGTTCCCCAGTTCCTAATAAACCTAAATCCCTCCACCGAACACCATTACCTCATCCACACATTGAGACCCTGCTGTTCTGCCTGTCCAACTGGCCCTGTGTGTAGAACTGGAAGCATTTCAAAGAATGCTACCATGGAGGTCCTGGACTTTAAGCTCTTTCCTAGCAGCCTAAATTTGGCCTCCAGGACCTCTGCTACCTTCCCTTATGTCATTGGTACCTACATGTACCACAATCACTGGCTCCTCCTCAGCACTGCACATGAGTCTATCTAGATGTCTCAAGAGGGCCGCAACCTTCTCACCCAACAGACAAATTCACCTCTGGTTCTCCCAGTCATCACAAACCCAGCAATATATATTTCTAATATTCAAATCCCCCATTACTATTACCTGTCTCTTCCTAACAACTAGGAATCCCTGCCACAGAGGGGTATTGTCAGTGCAAGAAGATACGACATCATCTGGAATAAAGAAAAGGAGTACTTGTGGCACCTTAGAGACTAACCAATTTATTTGAGCATAAGCTTTCGTGAGCGACAGCTCACTTCATCAGATGCATACTGTGGAAAAAACAGAAGATGTTTTTATACACACAGACCATGAAAAATGGGTGTTTATCACTACAAAAGGTTTTCTTCCCCCCCCACAAAACCACTCTCCTGTTGGTAATAGCTTATCTAAAGTGATCACTCTCCTTACAACGTGTATGATAATCAAGGCGGGCCATTTCCAGCACAAATCCAGGGTTTAACAAGAACGTCTGAGGAATAGTGGGGGGGTGGGGGGGGAAGAGAGAAAACCTTTTGTAGTGATAAACACCCGTTTTTTCATGGTCTGTGTGTATAAAAACATCTTCTGTATTTTCCACAGTATGCATCCGATGAAGTGAGCTGTAGCTCACGAAAGCTTATGCTCAAATAAATTGGTTAGTCTCTAAAGTGCCACAAGTACTCCTTTTCTTTTTGCGATTACAGACTAACATGGCTGTTACTCTGAAACCTATCATCTGGAATGAGGGTCCCAATTATGGGATCATTTTCCTCTGCTCCAGTTTGATAGTCTCCTTCCCTGAGACTTTCATCCTCCTTATCAGCACAGAGGCTGTCAGACTGGAGGAGGGACTGTTTTACTGTGTCCCAGAAAGTCTTGTCTATGTACCTCCTGGTAAGGGGTAAAAGTAAGTCGAGTGACTTACTGGTATGCTGAGGCCAGCTCTGGCCCCTGGAAGGGGTGGGGCTGAGGGGGGTCACAGCCAGCCCCAGCCCACCCTGTAAGGTAAGTGCCCCCGCCTTCTCTTCTTCCCCCGCCCAACCGGGGTAGCAGCAGCAGCATCTCGGGGCTCCGGGGGTTATTTAAAGGGCCCGGGACTCCCCTGCTTCTACTGCCCCGGTCCTTTAATTAGCCACCGGAGCCTTTGGGGAGCGGCAGGGCTCCAGCGGCTATTTAAAGGACTGGGGCAGCAGAGGCAGCTGGAGCCCCAGCCCTTTAAATAGCCCCTGGAGCCCCCGCTACCCCAGGGCTCTGGGGGCTATTTAAAAGGGCCTCTGGCTCCCCCGCTTCTACCACCCTGGTCCTTTAAATAGCCCCCAAAGCCCTGCAGTAGTGGCAGCAGGGCTCCAGCGGCTATTTAAAGGGCCGGGGCAGTAGAAGCAGGGGAGCCCCGGGCCCTTTAAATAGCCACCGGAGCCCCACAGCTGCTACCCCAGGGCTCCAGCAGCGGGGCTCTGGAGGCAATCTAAAGGGCCTGGGGCTCCAGCCACTGCTGGGAGCCCCAGGCCCTTCAAACTGCCCCCTGGGGAAGCCGGTTTGTCCCAGTACGGCACACCGGCTCTTGCCTGTACGCCGTACCGGGGCATACCGGCTTCCTTTCACCTTTGCTCCTGGTCTCCCTTAGCTCCTCCAGTTCAGGCACTCTGGTCTCAAGAGCCCATACTCGGTCTCTGAGAACAAGGAGTTGCTTGCACCAAATGCATATATATATGCCACCTGCCCGCAAGGCAGATAGTCAGAAATGTGGCTTTCAGTGCAATAAATTTGCTAGCGCCCACTCTGCTGCTGGAATTTTGCCTGCATTTTTCTTTTACTCTTGCATTGTTTTTGGTTGTTTGTTCATTCTGGGGGGGGTGGGGGAGGGTTCTTTGGAAGGGGGGTGGTATTGGCCTAAATTTAGAGAATGGTTTATTAGGTGTATCTGGCTCTCATGATCCCTCTCTCAACTCCCTCACAAAACTCCCCTGTTTGCTAGCTCCTGGTTGCTTATGAGCTGGCTTTTTAAACCCCTGTTCTCCTTGAGTTAACCCTGCCCCTTAATCAAGGTATCCTAAAGGGATTAGGGATCAAAGGACGGCATTCTAGAGCAGGGGTGGGCAAACTTTTTGACCCGAGGGCCACATCTGGGTGGGGAAATTACATGCAGGGCTGGGACAGGTGATTGGGTTGCGGGAGGGAGTGCAGGAAGGGGCTCAGGGAAGGGGCTTGGGGTGCAGGAGGGGTGCGGTGGGGGCTCAAGGCTGGAGGGATACAGGGTATAGCAGGTTGCTCAGAGTAGGGGGTTGGGGTGCAGCAGGGGGTTGGGGTGTGGGGTACAGGAGGAGTTCGGGGTGTGGGGTCCGGCATGGCAGCAGCATCCACCGGGGCCACGGAAGGCTGCGGTTCCCTGTTCCCAGCCGATGGGAACTTCGGGGGAGGTACCCACAGGCAAGAGCAGCGCACGGAGCTCTCTGCCCCCTCTCCCCAAGGGGCCACAGGGATGTGGTGCAGGCCACTTCCTGGAGCAGCACGGGGCCTGCGGCATCACGGGGGTGGCACGCACACGCACACCCCCCCCACCAAACTAATAGACAAACTTATCCCAAGGGTCATGTAGTCACCCCTCCTTCACTTGGAGAATTGCCTTGCAAAACTCCCCTCTTTGTTTCTCCTGTTCTCTAGCTCCGCTGGTTGCTTATGAGCTGGCTTTTTAAACCTCTGTTCATCCTGAGTTAACCCCACCCCTCATCAAGGGATCCTAAAGGGATTAGGGATCAAAGGATGGCATCCTTCAGCCTCATTAGGAAGCTCTCAGCCTTGCCTAGCAGGCCACTAGGCTCACAACATAGGTCCCCAAATGGACCACCTATAAACTTCAATCAAGCAGGCACACAGCAAGCAAGCAATCACACATCCTAATTTTTTTTTAAAGGAGAAAACAACTCTGCTATAATGATTTTTTCTCTAGGAGGAAAATAAACCCTTACAGGAGTTAATCAGGATCACCCAATGTTCCCAGAATTGCACAACATTTTCCTTGTCCTTCACTTACAGTAACTTCCCAAAACAACTTCCAGTAAAAGCAATTTTGTTTTAATTTCTCATCCCCCTCAAACCCCAGATCAGCAGGCCTTTCTTCAGCATGAACTGAGAAGTGCTTTATATATTAACCGTATTGGAATAAGCTTTTGGTCATGCCATAAATATTAGAACATATTTGATTAAAATTTTGAAATGAAAACAAACATCAGAACAATATAAGAAAACAGTTAGTTTAGTAGACCAGAACTACATTTGGTATTTTTCAGGAAGCAGGATTACAAAACTGACATACTGTGTATAAAGAAAGATTTTTCATAATGCTTTACAATAAATTACAGTAGATGAACAGTTTATTCTAATCAGATTCCCAAATCAGGAGTATCCCCTCAGTATCTGAGATCCTTACTAGATGTTACTCCTGGGGGAATTCTGCGCCATGGCACAATGCAGAATTTGCAGAAAATTAGTTTGCAGAAAATCTGTGCAGAATTTCCTTTTTCTCTTGTAGAAATGGACTGCAGAGCCGATGGTCGCCACTAGGGGCTGCTGGACCCAGCAGAGCCCAGCTCTCCATCTCTCAAGTAGAAGGCACTGACAGGGAGAGGGGTATGGAGCTGGAGGGTTCCAGGCACATGCAGTCCCGGCATGCCCTGAAGGAAGCAGGAAATTCCATACAAGCCCAGAACCCAGCATCAGACTGATTCTCCCTCTGGAACCCTGGGCTCTAGGGGCAAAGGGGTATGGGTGTCTGGGCTCTGGGGGTGAAGGGGTGCAAGTGTCTAGGCTGGGGGTGGTCCCATGACTGGGTTCTGGGGGAGAGGAGGTGCAAGTGTCTGAGCCAGGAGGGCCCATAGCTGGACTCTGGGGGAAGGAATTGTGACTGTCTGGGCTGGGGGGTGCCCTGCAGCTGGGTTTTGGGAGGAGGGGTGTAGGTATCTGGCCCCCCAGCTAGGCTCTGGGGGAGAGCAGACAGACAAACAAGAACTGGGTTGTCATAGGGGGTTAAATCTCTAGTCCTGGGGGAATCTTTTTTGTTGTCTGTATTGTTACAGACAAAGTTACTGACAGGTATTTTGAAATAAATTACCAAAATAATTGAAAAGGAGTACTTCTTGAAACTGGCATGATTATATAGTGTTATTTTGACAAATAAAATATGCAGAGTTTTAAAATATTGTGTACAGAATTCCCCCAGGAGTATAGATGTAATCAACGTTGTAAATCTAAAATAAATTGCACTGGACAGTTTCTGCCAGCATGCTTACTGCTATGAACAGGGAGGAAAAAAGCACTTCAAAAGAGACAATTTATTCCCATTACACAGTTTTGTCATGAAAATAAGTGTCTTAATTCACTGAAAATTAAAGAGGGATGATCTCCAATACATCATTTCACATTTTTAAGATGCATAAATACAGCTTTTATAACAGGCTCATGTAGCTCACAGCTTTTATAGCATACTGCCAACTTCAAACATTCAAAAACCATGAGATTTTTAGAAAATAAATGTCAGGGGTTTTTTTTTGTTTTGTTTTGTTTTTTTTGCTTGCAGTGTTTGAGCTTTAGGGTTCATGTTTTCAAGCTTTTCTTCAAAACCATGAAGGCTAGAGAGTGACTAGTTTTTAAATCAAAGCTGAGATCCTTACATAATCACAGGACTCCAGAAGCTGGGGCTTTAGAAAAAACTCAAAATATTATAAGACGAATCATAAAATCATGACAATTGGCAACATTAGCATGCAGGGACACTCTAGACTCCTTTTCACTCCATCTCCACCCCACCACCAGCATTGGAGGGGTCTGCCTCCTCCTCTACATCAATTGCAAAGGGGTCTACTATTGCCCCCAGAAGCAGCAAGATAATAGCAACTGCACTTTACTTTGCTATCCAGAAGCCTCAAAGAACAGGTCAGCTCCTCGTACAATAGCAAACCTCTGCACATACTCCATTCCACTAAGCCTTTTGTTCTCTTACCTTTGCTACAGCTAAGTTAAGGACGACGGGGAAAGGGTGACAAACTGACTCTCTTGGAATGTAGCATTTATCCCCAGTCAGCAATTGTAGCATGAAAATTCACCATAAGCAGAGTGATACTCCAAGTTCCAATCCCTTCTCTCCATCAGACAGAGGGGGAACTGAATCCACATCTCCTAATACCCAGGTAAAGTGCCCTAACTACTAAGCTAAAGCTTATAAGGGGAGGTAGTGGGTCCTCCTCGAGTCATTTTGTAAATCCTTTGCTTGCTTTTGTAAAAGAGCCTAAAATTCAAAATCAATTTTTCATTTCCTTTCATTTGTCACCAATGACTTTTGACTTGGTGAACTCAACACGAATAGTTTCAGTTGACCTGAAACTGCATTTTGGGGCAAATAATGCATTTGTCTGAAAAACTTCTCCGAGACACACACCACACTAAAATTAGCATGGGAGAGTGGTGAATCTGGGCTTTCATCTAATGTGCTTTTCTTCAATTTAAAAAAAAAAAAAAAGTGAGAACAAGAATTTTCATGACACAAGGTAGATGAGGTAATACATTTTACCTCACCCACCTTGTGTCTCATGGCTATAACACTGCAAACAAGAACTTTCATATATTTTAGCTATAAATTTTACTACTAACAGGGCACTTAAGGTGATTTTTTGAACTTCAGTATTAATTTAATTATCTGGGTAAACAGGGATAAAAAAACCCAAACAGAATGAAGGTTCAGTATTTGGTATGGTCAGTCCAGAACCTCAGATTCATTGCCAAAGCCTTATTTCTTACAAGTCTTACTCTTACAAGTAGTGCTACTCTATCACACATCAAAATCTGAAAATATTGCTACAATATTTTGTGTATGTAAAAAACAATATACTTACCTTCCAGAAGGGTACAAAGTGTTGCTTCCCCACGCACATGCTGGCCAGCACTAAGTTAACACCTGAATAATTTGCCTAGAAATGCATTTCCCTGCATGCACACTGATTGCTCTTGGAGAAGCTTTGGAATGTGACGTGTTGCCCAGTAATGCACTTTAAGTAAAATGAAAGAAGTTGCAGGTAATATTCTGATTGCCAGCTAGTGTGAAATTTAAAATATACAAAATATACTGCTTCCTTCATTTTCTAGTTTTACAATAAAATAATGGAAATTACTGTTAGCCATTTTATTAAAGTACAAAACTGTTTAGTCCTATAAATTCTTTAAAAATACATTTACACATTGTTCTTTTACGGTTTTGATATAATGTGGTCAAAAATGAAGTGTAGTGTAGCATAGCTTATTTCTTTGACAACATAATCTTAAAAATTATCATGTGAATTTCAAAATCCTTTCTTCCTGCAGATTTTATTTAGGATTATCTTTTAGAAATCTTTTAGCAGCCAGAAATGGACAAGAGCTGTTTTATGCCAGTTATTTCAACATTCTTTGGCTACCACATGGGGCCCCTAATGACTTGTACAACTAGTAATTATTCCTTTTTTTTTTCTTTTTGGACTAGCATGGAAAACTCTCCTGTGAAGTGTCCAGCATCCTGCTAAGGTAGAGGGCTTTAAATCTGTCCTCAGATTCAAGCCTCCTGTAAAGCAGTTGACTGATGAAATTGTTTCTAATTAAAGAGCCTGTGACTGAACAACTTAGTTTAAAAGTAACATTTTCCATGCCATTCCACTTATAAGAGTCTGCAAACCTTCAGTAAAGTAAGAAATGTAAATTATTGGCTAACCCTAATTGGACCTTAAAATATTAAGTGGCTTGACAGTGTACGGCATAGTAGTGAGATGGTAATTGAAAATATTTTTAACTGTAATTGTGACTTTATATCAAAAATATATGTTCTCCTTAGAGTCAAGATTATTGTACAACTGTTCACGATATTGGGCCCAATATCACAAACACTACTGGAAATACAGTTTTTTCTACATTTTGGCTACATCTACACTGCAACCAAGGGTGTGATTTGCAGCTTGTGTTAAGGTATCCATGTTAGCTGTACTCTAGCTAGATTGCTAAAAATAGCAAGGAGGACACAGCTACACAGGCCGTGGTACAGGCCACACAAGTGAGTATATACCTGGTGGGGGCAGGCGGGCTTGTGCAGCCTTTGCTGAAGCCAGCACCACTAGAATAAAGCTAGCACAAATAAGTCTACGCGAGCTGCAATCACACCCCTGTTCCAGTGCAGATGTATCCTTAGTTCTATTGAATTTAACACAACTACACTTAGTAGTGTTTGCTAAATAAGGCCATAGATTAGTTTTAAATAAACAAGCTGTTTAAGAATGTTTAAAATAAGTTTATTTTAAACATGTGTCTGTTTTTCGTTTGGGTTTTTTTGTTTGTTTGTTTGTTTTGGTATTTTTAATATTAGCCCTTAATGAAACACAACCAAGGAAGAACCTGATTTTTAAAAAAATCGTATCAGGGACTCCCAGGAAAATCAAAGAGCACAAAAGAAGGGTAACCTTTTGGTCTAAGGATTCCTTATATTTTAAAACAAATGTAATCTCAAAAAAATCAAAAACTTCTAAACTGAAGTGCACATTTCTTCAAGGATTATAAAATAATTAGTTTCTTGACATTTAATACACTCTTATTTTATAAACCACGCATGTTGCTCTGCTTGAGGGAGTCAAAACAGCAGTCTTTCTGATAAAAAACGCAAACATCCATCCTCTTTTCTTTAGACTAGTCTTTCACTTAGCAGTGAACTCACCACAGTATCACAGATGACAAATTTTTGTTTTTGGAAAATACTTTTGAGCAATATAGGATGTTGCAACTATTAGTGTGAAAGATCAAAAACAAGAAAACAATCAGTTCCTAAATATTTTATTTTGCCTCACATCTTAGGCCATTGAGTGTTTGGAGGGGGGATATATAGCAATGATCCTTCAATTTCCCCCCACCCCTTTTTGTAGAATGACAGTCAGGCTTCGCAAAAGTCTAATACTTATAAACACTGTTCCTTCACCTCCCTTCCCCATTCACACAGTATTTATTCACTTTGCTTGTTCACTCTTTCACTTTAAATCTAATCCAATTATCCTCAGTCCTTCCCTCTCTCCTTTCTGTCTCTCCCCCCTTTCATTCACTCAGTGATGGCAATTCTTGCAATTTTATCATGAGCCTTGGGATATGTGGTGTGTTTCTTAAAGCCCCAAACTTCTGGAGCACTGTGAATATGAGAGAATCACACAAAGCTTCATTGTAAGGTCAGGGTGGCTTGCCCTTGGGCTGGAGAGCTTAGGGCTAAACCAACCCTGATTACTCACAGTCGGGGCTCCTGCTGTAATCAAGTGATTCCTGTACAAAAGGAGCCAGGATTCTATGCTAACAGGGCTGAGCTGGAGGGAGTAAAAAGGCTCCTGAGTGAGGAGTTGTCAGAGCAGGAAAAGAAGCTCACAGCAGGGAGGAAAGCTGTCCAGACAGGAAGGCCTTGGAGGATCCTGACTAAACAGGGAAGAGACTGGGAGATCGAGAAGGGGTGCAAGAAGCACTGAGACAGGAAGGTCTCAGGGTAAACTGCAGCACAGGTAAAGAGGATGGATAAAGTCCTAGCTGTTTCCGTACAGGACTCTAGGCTGGAACCCAGAACTGAGGGTGGGACTAGGTTTTTCTACCAGAGCCAGTAAAGGGAGCTGCAGGCTGAACTTTGACAACAGGCTGAGGAACAGCCCCAGAGAGAGCACAAGGATCTGTTTTGCATTAAGACACTTTTGGGACTTTTTATTTGGACAGCTGTGATCCCAAAAGGGGTGGTCTAAAGACTGTGACCTAGCTGGAGGGCTGAGTCACTGCCTGGGTCACTGGATGAGATACTGGCAGAGAAACCCCCACTGCACCAGAGTGATCATCACCAGGGGGCACTAGCTCTGCAATACCATACCTGGCCAGGAGGGGGTGCCTAGTAGCGAGTGGGGCTAGTTTTACAGTCATATACATTATACATATAAATATAACAATTTTAAAAAGTAGTTTTCTAGCCCTCATGGTTGTGTCTACAACTCTTGTTATTCCCTGCTATCTTCTTTCATTCTTCTTCTGGGTGCAACTGGAAGAAGGTAAAAAGACAAAGCTGATTAATCAAGAAAATTATAAGATGCTAAGAAACGGGCATGCAATACATGCATCTGCAATGAAGGCAGCAAACAGAATAGGGTGGGAATGGGCAGGCTAGTTCATATATATATTGTCCCAACTTCAGTACTTTTGCCTCTGTGCTTCCTAGCAAGTGCCACCATAATGCTTGGTGTAAGGATCAGGATACAGCGCTGTCAAACTTGCAGCTGAACAGGGCCCCACCACCACCAGTGACAAATGGCTAGTGTGATATTTTCTGCTCATGCAGTGGTATGACTGGTGTGGCCCATGAGCTGATTCATGCAGACTGAGCTCCATGGGGATAACTTGAGCCTTTGGGAAACCAGGATCTTTTTGTCTGTCGTTGCAGTCCTAGCTAGGGTACTCACAGGCTTCTCCAGCCCTTTGGTTTAACAGGAAGACTTCAAATCTCTCCACATGTACTCTCATCCTGTACACACACCTTATTCTCCCACATTCCTGCTTCTGTGGATTTGAACCTCTTCAACAGACAAACAAAACAGTTGGTATTAGATGGGGAGAAGTGGTAAAAGTTGCACCCTGAATATTTGTCTGCACATATGAAAGGGAGTCCCAGTAGAATGGCTTCTCAGCAGACCCACAGATATGTCTTAGCAACCCTTGAGGAGACACGTGAGAGATAACCAATTGTGACGTTTTGGTGGGGGGCTCCTTTCTAAGTAGAGGGTGCCTCTGACTTTACAGAATCTGTCAAAGAAATTAAATGCTGTACTACATTGTTATTGTTAAAACATTTCAGCTTTATCAATACTTTGATTTGAGATTTCTAACTCAGAACCTCTTTTGCAGTTTTCATAGAATGGTTAGTGAAAACATAGTATAAAATTCAAAGCAATTTATAAACTACACTTTTGAAGCTAAAAAATAATTTCCTTTGCTGATTTGAGTTACAGAGACTACGGTAAATCCTATTTCTCAGATCAAAAAAGATATGTCAGCATTAATAGGCTAAACAGATTAGCTTTTTTTAAAAACCCAAAAAACGAAAGCCTCTTCGGTAACACTGACATGCCCGGGTGCGCTGTCAGTAGCAGGGACTGAACCTTGGAATCTCTTAATACATGAGCCTCTACTGCCTATGCTTGAAGGCCCATCTTTCTTGTCTACACTCGCAGTGGCACATAAGATATGTGTAGCGCAGCTACATGCTGCAGTGAAAAGCAGGCTGCGTCCATGCTGTGGTGACGTATAGCTACACACAGCAGTGAAAGGCTCTGGCAGGGGGAGGCAGCAAGGAAAGATTCCGGCAGCTCCCCACTGTCGGAGCTTTTCCCTGCTATCTTCTTGCTGGCAGAGCCTGTTCCCGCTGCCCCTCTGCTGCCAGAGTCTTTCCCCACTGCCAGAGCCTCTCCCTGATGTAGGGAAAGACTCTGGCATTGGGACACTACACTGCTAAAAACAGCAGAGTAGATGGGGGGAGGGACTGTTTGGGCATGTGGAGAGCCATGTAGGGTAGATGAAGGTTCAGCAGTGTCTTTTCTTGCCTAATCAGTGCATCACCATTTATGATACTAATTATACTCATGCTGAGGGGAAGGGGGAGGGGTGCAACATATGTACTCTACATGCAGCCATAAGGCATGTGCAACTTAGACATACCCTTAGCCAGGGCTGTAGCAGCCTCATCAATCTCTAGTTGGCCTCGCCACCACTAGAGGGAGACAGAGTGCTACACTGAGTGGGCATGGCTTATATTCCTGTCACTCCCACCATACCAGACTGCGGTATTTAACATGCTGGGCAGAACACATTTAGCACAGCCATGAGGTGCACTGCCAGGAGAGTTTTGGATGGCATTCGGCCTCATAACTCCCCTTGGAGTTCCCCAGCTGTGCTGGGGAGGGAGAAAGGAGTAATTCTCTACAGCCTTCAGAAGGGACAGGAGTTTGGCTAGCATGTGGGGGAGGGAAAGCTGCAGCTCTACCTATTCTCTGTGGTATTAGCCTCTGTGCCATTAGGAGCTGAGATTCCCAGACAGACAGTCTGGGCAGGACGCTGTGCAGCTCTTGCTGTTATGCACAGACAGTTGGGACTACACAGCATACAGCAGAGCTGTTGCCAATCTTGGTGATTTTGGATACTTTTGAAAGGCCTTGATGGCACCAACAACAAAAATGTTTAACCAGCAACAGGTAACCTTTGGGGCTACAAATTACTTTCCTGTGGCAAAACTGGGGTGATTCTTCTTGGAGCCCGACTGCTCCTCTGTACCTGTTGATTTGCTGCCAGCAGGTGGCCTAGGGTTGCCAACTTTCTACTCACACAAAACCGAAAACCCTTGTCCCACCCCTCCTCTGATGCCCTGCTCAGGCCCCACCCTTTCTCTGAGACCCCACCCCCACTCATTCCATCCCCCCTCCCTCTGTCACTCACTCTCTCCACCGTCACTCGATCATTTTCACCAGGCTGGCTCAGGGGACTGGGGCCAGAAAAGAGGAGTTCAGAGTGCGGGAAGGGGCTCCAGGTTGGGGAGTGGAGCTAAGGGGTTCAGAATATTGGAGGGGGCTCCAGACTGAGGAAGGGGTGTGGTTTCCAGGGTGGGGCCCGAAATGAGGAGTTCAGGGTGCAGGAGGGGGCTCCGGGCTGGGGCAGGGAGGGCTCCAGCTGGGGATGTGGGCTCTGATGTGGGGCTGGGGATGAGGGATTTGGGGTGCAGGAGGGGGCTCCGGGCTAGGGCTGAGAGGGGGTTCAGAGTGCAAGAGGGGTCTCTAGGCTGGGGCAGGGGTTGGGGTACTGGGGGTGCGTGAGGGCTCTGGCTGGGGGTGCAGACTCTGGGGTGGGGATGAGGGGTTTGGGGGTAGGAGGGTGCTCCGGGCTGGGACTGAGGGGTTTGGAGAGTGGAAGGGGGAATCAGGGCTGGGGCAGGGAGTTGGGGCACAGGGGTGAGGGCTCCAGCTGGGGGTGCAGACTCTGGGGTGGGGATGAGGGGTTTGGTGTGCAGAAGGGTGCACTGGGCTGGGATTGAGGGGTTTGGAAGGCTGGAGGGGGATCAGGGCTGGGGCACTGGGTGGGGGGCAGGGGGGCAGGCTCCAGGCAGCACTTACCTCAAGCAGCTCCCGGAAGCAGGACCATGTCCCCTCTCTGGCTCCAACGTGGAGGCGCAGCCAGGCAGCTCTGCGCACTGCCCTGTCCACAGGTGCTGTCCCCGCAGCTCTCATTGGCTACGGTTCCCAGCCAATGGGAACTGCGAGGGCAGCGCTTGGGGCAGGGGCAGCATCTGGAGCCCCTGGCTGCCCCTATGCATAGGAGCCGGAGGGGGGACATGCTGGCTGCGTCCTGGGCCCATGCAGTGCGGAGTCTAGCAGGGAGCCTGCCGGCCCCACTGCACGGTGCCGCCAACTGGACAGTCAACAGCCCAGTCAGCGGTGCTGACCGGAGCCACCAGAATCCCTTTTTAACTGGGTGTTCTGGTCGAAAACTGGACACCTGGTCACCCTAAGGTGGCCTTTCAAATGAGCAGCAACCAACGCACACGTGCAACAGGACCACATCCGTCTACCCTGATTCAGGGTTGCCAATCCTCCAGGATTGGCCTGGAGTTTCCAGGAATTAAAAAATTAATCTTTAATTAAAGATTATGTCATGTGATGAAATCTCCAGGAACATGTCCAACCAAAATTGGCAACCCTAAGCAGAAGCCATGTGGCACATGTGCTGTTGGAAGGAAAGCCCCACTGGCCGCAGCACAGTGAGGCTTCCTGTTGGCCACGGGATGTATCCGACCAGGCAGAGAGGCAGCCAGTGGAGTGGCAGGGTATAATCCCAGAAGCAGCCCACAAGTGAGTGACTGTAGCTGCAGTACAGCATTGCCACCTTCAGCAACTTCTTTTGAAACAGCGAAAATTCAGGTTTTTTGAAGCAATCTGTCATTTTTAGGCTATTTTTTACATGCGGTTAGTAAAACCTTGACCTTTCAGGAGGCTGGCAACACAAGCACCTCAAGCACTCAGTGATCACTGATCACGCCACTCTCCACTCCCTTTTCAGTAAATTGCTCCCAACGGAGGAGCAACTCAGAAGCAGCCTTTATGCTGGCTTCTCAAGAGGTTGTGGGGGATAGCTGCTTCTTCCCTTTCCTTCCATTGCAATTTAGCCTGCAGCATTTCAGATAGAAGGCCTGACTCTGCAATCCTTACTTGCAATGAACAACAATAAAAGATTACTCAATATGAACAAACATTAAAGAAGCAGGCTCCTAACAACCTTCAAAGAATCTTCTAAGGTAGTCAAAATATTCATGTAGCAAACATTTATCTTCATCTTTATAAAACAAGTCCGATATGTAATATTACAATACTTTAATAGTAATATTTTATTTATCTAATTAACACCACCACCACTACCTAGCTCTTATATACCATTTTACATCATTAGGTCTCCAAGTGCTTTACAAAGAAGGTCAGTGTCATCCACATTTTACAGATGGGGGAACTTCAATCCCCCATTTTTTAAAACCTTGGCCACTTTTTTAAAATTACGGTTCCATTTACTCTGAACTACGCCAAAGACCATTGACACAATAAAGAGTCTGCTAATTCCATCTCTCAAAATGTTTATTATATTAAACAAGCACTGTGGTGCTGTATAGACCTTGAATCCCCGGAAGTACCTCTATTTTAACAGCACCTTTCCAAAAGCATGCCCATCTCCCCAAAAACAAATTTTACAAACTCTTGTTCAGTATTAATTTTGCATGCAACCAATTCTTTCAAGAAATTTACAGTGACTTGTTATAAGAATTACATTTATGAAAGATGCCTGTAAGTTTCTCCCCATTATTTCCTCCTCCACTCCTTCTGTCCCAAGATCATAAACCTCAGTTTTCCTTTCTACAGAAGCCCAGATTTTTCATTCATATTTTTAAGACAATACAACAGGGATCTCTGGCAGACACACCCTAGAGAGGTCTAGAAGACTACATAAAGGGAGTCAGGTTAAAACTTTTTGATAAATTAGTCTGAACATGAATACTCTACTAGACACACACAAATGCAAAATCCATTTAGCTTTTTGAAACTGCTAGCCCTTAATAAATTATTACTGACACTCATAGCATACTCTTATTGTTGATAAGGAAAATATGTTCTAACTTAACTAAACTAGCTTAGTGACATAGAGACAACATAAGAAATCCAATCTCTTGAAGGAACTTTTTGACTTACACGCTGGGCTAACAAAGACCTGGAAATAACTTTTCAAATATAGAATACACACACAAAACTAAATGGCTATTTTTAGGATGTACTCTCCATGCACCACATTGGAAATCTACCCCACACTTGCCCCAGAGATGTGGCATTCTACCATGAAGTAGCTAGGTCAGTTCAACACTATACTCTCACCAATGGTTGGCCTTACTTAGGCCTGGTCTACACTATAGAGTTAGTTTATGTCGACCTGACTCTGTAAGCATCTACACTAAAATGCAGCTCCCACCAATGTAACTCGCCCACTACACTGAATTAAGCATTACACCTCTCACCGAGGTGGAGTTAAGTCGATGTAGTTAGGTTGACACAGTGTCAGTGTAGACACTGCGTTGCTTATACTGACTGTTGCTACCCTTCAGAAACTGTCCCACAATGCCCCACACTGGCAGTTAAATCGGTGCAAGTGCTCCTGGTGAGGATGTGCACCTGTGACACAAGAAGCGTAGCGTGGACGTGTAAAACCAATTCAATTACTGCAGTGGCTGTACACATCGATGTAACTTAGGTCAGCTTAATTTTGTAGTGTTTCAGAGTAGCAGCCGTGTTAGTCTGTATTCGCAAAAAGAAAAAGGAGTACTTGTGGCACCTTAGAGACTAACAAATTTATTTGAGACTTGCCCTTAGTTTTACCTCATGGTAAAACTACAGTATCTTGTCTCCACCAGGATTTTACAGAAGGATAGCTAATATGTTTGTTTCATCTGTGAAGACAAAGTCTCCATTGAGGATGCTGGAACTGTGAGGCAAACTCACAGCCAAACCAGAGCTGCTCACTCAGCCGCTGCAATGAGTCAGCACTCAGCAGAGCCTGCAATGAGTCAGCCCTCAGGCTTGAAGCAGCAACCTATCACTGAACAGAGTGTGGATCAGATCACCCCAGACTCAGGTATTCCCACAACCCCAACAGAGCTGCAGATCAATATGTGCAACAGTGCTACCCAGCCAAGACCTCTTGCTGCTGCCTCTCAGTGCACCGGCCTCCAGTGACTCCCAGGCTGCTCCTTGGCCCAACCTCGCCTGAGCTCTGTTCTTGCCCTGCACTAGCCTCGCTCCAGCCTTGTCACTGACCTCCTCCAGCTTTCCCTCTGGATGCCCCCTAAACCCTCAGACTGACTATCCAGTTTTCTCCCTTTGGCGGGTATCTGGACCCTGGCTTCAGTCCCAACTTGGCTTGTCTTTGGACTCTTGGACTTTGGACACTTTGGCTTCAACCTCTGGCCTGCACCTGGACTCTGGCTGTGGTTCTGATCTTGGTTTGACTACGGACACTGATCTCACTGTTGACCCTGGCCTGTCCCCAGATCTCGATTCCAGGACCACCTTTGGCTCAGACCCAATCCTACGCCTAACTGTGACCCATGCTCCAACCACTAGGCCTGATTATTGGAGGCAGTGCCTGACAGAAAGCTGTTGTTCTTGTGCAGCAACCAGACCAACACTAGTGTTATCGCCTCTCCCCTCCCAAAAAAATCACCACCTTATCAATAGGAAGTTGGGCATCACAAGAGCAATAGTCACTAATCTGCACAGAATGAACTATTGTGCCCCTCATAAAGGATTAAAGAACTCCACTGAGAAAGAGATGGCTAGGTCAGCTCTGAATAAGTAAGAGACACAAAGACGCTCAAGGTTAATCTTAGTCAACACTGAATATTTAAATAAAAATATAATGTTGAAATGATAAAGTAGGGCTGTAAGTGAGACAGGTAGCACTTTAAATGTATTGAAATTAAGATTTAGACATAAATTTCTGCTGGTCTTCTACAAAGAACACATCTCAGCAAAGCGTCACCAAGTACAGACTCTTATAAAGGCTACTAGTTTGTGTCTCCTCCTTAGCTTTCAGTCCTTGTGAGAACTACTGGGATAGAAGCCCAATAAAAGCAAAATCAACATCAAGGTTACCATTCTGAAATGAACTCACTATTGTGCCTAAATGTTGCAACACATATGACCGTATGCTGTTCCAAGACCACTCCTGCTCAGAGCTCACTTCACCACTTTCAAAGTACAAAGTGACCAACTTAACTTGAGTAATTAAGAAATTCAAAGTTAATATTTTGAAGTAATTTCTATTTAAACAGCAAAAAAAAAAAAAAAAGGTCCAGAGAAGGACAATAAAAATAGAGGAATTGTGACAGCTCTGGAGGGGCTTCCACACAAAGAATAAAATTACCAGGATTATTTAGTTCATAAAGGAGAAGAATAAAGTGAAGATATAAAAATAGCATATAAAATACACATTGTATAGTGAAGGACCATTGAGCACTCCGAATTTACAGCAATGGCCATTATGAAATTAAAGTTTTTTTTTAAAATGCACAACATATTAAGCTGTGGAATTTAACACCTATACTCAAGACCATATTTTAGAAGGGACCACAGAAGGCTTAGACATCACAGTATCGGCAATTATTATGTAGCTAGGCTTCCCGTGACTCAGGAAGGAGCTTCCCTATAGACATAGAATCATGCAGCAGATTTTGTGCCATCCTCTGAAATATTTATTATAGGTCTGTAAATTAGTGAAGTAACTCAGCAAAAGTGATAATTATGGGGTCAGCCAATCACATCCTTTTCTCAGGGACAGCTTTATATAATCAATAGCACATAGTTAATGGAGATACCAAGAATTCTTTAAAAGCTTATGTTGTGTTTGTGCAGGAGATAAAGGTTTTGTTGCCTCTACCACAGAGTTTGCAAAATCACAAACAGCACACGGTCCCAGGTAAGAATAGCTTTAATCCAAGCTGCTTGCACCTGTGCTGAGAGGAATTTGTTTATTTATTTTGGGGATAAAATTGTTCATGTTTGAATGTTGCTTCCTGCATCCAGAGCTGCAATGCAGTGTCTCTAGGGAACAAATCCAATGTTTTCTCTGAATTTCAGCCAGTGATGCTCAAGAATGTTGAAAGAAAGCACTAGGGAAGTCCTTACTCAAGCAACTGTCATTTGAAGTTAATGACCTTGCTGGTTATATACTATAACTGACTACCTCACTTTTGGGAAAGATTACCGGGAAGTGGCCAAGCAGCTATAGCAATATTTGCAGTCTTCAGATTTCCTAGTCGATCTGGCTTTGAACCCAATTATGGGACAGAAACTAGACTAAAGGTGTTAGCTGATGATCTCCTGGCTAATGATGTGGATGTGTCCATGATGATTGTTAGATCTGCCAGCTGTCTCTGATAGAGTTGATCATGAGATGTTGTTGAAAAGGCTGTAGGCTTTAGACGGAGAGGATGGAACTGCTTTGAAGTGGCTTTTCTCCTCTGCATATGGGAGGATACAGAGGGTGATTTTGAGTGAACATTTGCCCACCTCTAAAACACTTTTATGGAGTGCTGCAGGCTTCTACTCTGTCCCTACTCACACTTAATGTGTACTTTTAGCCTCTAGGATGTTTAATAAGGGGACAGTAAGCAGACAATACTAAGTTTTACATATCCATTACGGCCAGTCCATCCGATGCAGTGGGACGAATGGCCTGTGGTCTGTTACAGAAACTGAGGCTTGAATGAAGGCCAACTGGCTCAATCTAACACAGAGAATATTTATAAGTAGGGGGAAGCAGTGAGAAGATTTGGCCAGAATTATACCAGCACCATTAACTGATGGTGAGCTGTCTTTATTTATTAATCAGGTTTGTAATTGACAGGTCTTTCTAGACCTGGGCTGCTGCTGGATGTTGTGAAGAGTGCATTTTTAAATGTGTACATTGGGGCACCAAGTGCGACATTTTGTTTTGAATGTGGTCCTTGCTATGCTTATCCATGATTTGTCACCTCAAGGTTAATGATCTATGCTCTACATAGAACCACACTTTTGGGACCATTCATAAATCGATATTAAAACTGCGTGTGGCTACCCATCTGGTAAGTGCACTTTTCATTGGAAGCATATTAACATTGTTTCTCTGGGAACTGCAATGGCTGTCTGTGGGCCTCCGGATGGAATTCAAGTTGTTGATTTTTGACCTTTAAAACCCTAAATGGTTTGGGTCAGGGTTACTCAAAGGACTGCTTCACTCCTCATTCAAGACTGTCATTATTGCTGTCTGCAATAGAATTCAGGCTGGAGCACCATCAACAACATGGGGAGCTGTCAATAGGGAGTTTTCTGTGAGGGCTGCTAGTCCTGGAATGCATTTCCGCCTTAGTCTGCCAGTGCCTGAATTTGTTAAGCTGCCAGGCATGTTCCAAGACACACCCTTTTTGCACACAGGGTTGTGAGTTCAATCCTTGAGGGGACCATTTAGGGATCTGGGGCAGAAAAGATTGGGGATTGGTCCTGCTTTGAGCAGGGGATTGGACTAGATGACCTCCTGAGGTCCCTTCCAACTCTGATATTCTATGATTCTGTAACCCCTCCCAGCTGCCTTTTTTGCTAGGTTAAACAAGCCAAGCTTTCGGAACCTCAAAGACTCAAAAGGCAGTAGTAAAGAGAACTCAACATTTTAAAAATATCTTATGAATTTTAAGTTTCACGACTTTGAGGGACCTGATTCATGAGTTTTTAATACTTCAGGTGGCAGTGTAAGCCTGAGTTATTTTCCCAACATTTGCCAGAGACTTTTAGACATAAGATTTCAGGAGAAATTAACCATTAGTATGCTTCAGCATGGCAATGCCTATGTCCATATACTTTATTTTTAATACCCTTTTTTAAGTGGCAGATTTGTATTAATAAACAAAATTCTCAAAAAATACTAGGAACGTTTTAAGGACTTTCATTCCTAACAGTAATAGGAGACATTTTCGGAGTAAAAAGAGACACCCCTCCCAAACAGCCCTCCAATTAGCACAGCACCAGACTCCAAGTTGTATCTTGTAGATTCACTTTGCATGAGTGAAAATATTTCATAGTCAACCACTAATAACAGTTCCATTAAATTCTTAACAGTTAATAAGTGTTGCATACATATCCACTAACATCAGTTTCACCAATATGCTATTGTGCCTGAAATACTGCACACGCATTCTATGTCAATGAAAATATGTCATATGCTCCCAGAGATAAGGATTCCAAAAAGCAAGAGACAAATACTACAAAAATGTATACCCTACATCAGCCACATTTGGAATCTGTTATGGAGCATTTAATCATTGACCTTTTTCGTCATTTACTATGAACTCTTTGTAGGCTCCAGTTTTATTTTCAATAAAGTGACTGTCTCAAGGAAAGGAAAAAGGGAGGAACAGGGAAAGATTCTTCAGTTTTGCTGCACAAGTACTCTTTGCTTCTTGTTTTCTCAGAATAATTGATGCAGATGTTTTTAATTCACTCTTTTTAGTCCAGTCCATGTCCATGACTAAACTTCCTGCTCTCACTCCCATTTTCTTTCTAGTTAACCATCTATTTACAATTCTGTGATCTATCATTCATTTTACAATGTACACACTGAAAAATGCCTTAGCTGTCTGTCATTTTTCCTTAGGCTAAAAATTATATTCAAGCCAGATGCAGTCCCAAATAACCAAGTCTGACTTGTTAGGAAAATATATCATCTGACTCTCAAAAGTATTTCAGTTTGCACACTACTGAACTCTTAAACTGCATGAGCATTTTTCCAATGCAGAGCATTTCTTACCACAAGTGTGGTTGTTGGGCATTCATATCCAATTGTTCTTTTGTACTTTGGAGCTGCAGGCCTGGTCCAAACACTCTAGAGAGCTTCAAGAATAGAAAGGTAACATAAAAAAAAGAGGAGAAAAGCAAGTACTATGTAAGAAACTTCTACTGAAGTCAAACTGGATCCAGTGAATCCAGGATGTGATTGTATTTCAAAGGAGCTGAAAATGTTATCACACTCAAAATAAAAATGCCATGAAAGGGCAGCATTAAAGGAACACTATTGGGCATGGACCTGCTTTGGTGATTTTCCCATATTGTAAACTTCTGCTTCAAATTCCTGCACTGAATTTTTTTTAATCTCATCTTCAGAGTAGCCCAAAATTTTTAAAACAAAACCAAAGGCATTAAACCTAGCCCCAACATAAGCAAACAGACACATTTGCACTCTCTGCTATCATAGGAAAAACAATATATTTGAAAATTGCTAGAAGTCATGAAAAAGCCCTCAGATCACATACATTTGATAAATGATAATAATTTGTAATGCAATCATCTAAAATTATGTGCTGAATAACCCAAAGCAAAGGTAAGAGCAAAAAAAGCACAAAGTTTTATAAATTTTCCTTCCAACCCCCACCACAAGTTCTCTGAAGTTCCAGCTGTCCCCTGCTCCTCTGTGACAACCCAACATGTACCATGCTCTTTTGCCTCAGCTACCAGGCTTATAAACCTAGCCTGCAGAATGGTTATGTAAATTGGGTTTTTCACATTTATGGCAAGGTTGTACACTTACCCAATTCCCTATGGGAGAATTCCATTCTCCAGTAGGATTGCCTAGTAGTTCTGACATCACAGCATGGGGCATGCTTTGGTATCAGAACAGACCAGTTGCTGGCTAAGTGTGACTTCATGAGACCTACAACAGGGAAAACTGAGTTTAGAGTCAAATTGCAGAATGCCCCTCTTACAATTGGTGTTTAGAGCTTTTCACACAGTTTTACCACCACATTTTAAAACATCATATGTTAACAATAATCAAGTTCCACTAACAATTTTTTATTTATTTCTGTCCAACCAAAAAAAAAAAAAAACTATGTTAATATTGGAAGTACATGTCAACAATTTAACAGTGAAAAACATTACCGGAATGTTGTAATATTTCCCAAACCAAACATTATAAACCCATTAGTGATATCCTGAAATAACTATGCATTATGATTAAGGCACTTTGGTATTTGTTCAGTACTTACATTAAACTTTTTTTTTTTTTAAAAGATTTTTTTTCTCCTCATTGTTTCACTACTGGGCAGAATTAAGGCTGCTTAGGCACCTTAACATGTTTGGATTTTTTAAGTGTAATTTTAACTAGGGCTGTCAAATGATAAAAAAATTAATTGTGATTAATAACAAAATTAAAAAATGAATTCCAATCAATCAAGATATTAAACAATAAAATATCATTTATTTAAATATTTTGGATGTTCTCTACATTTTTAAATATATTGATTTAAATTACAACAGAAGACAAAGTGTACAGTGCTCACTTTATTTTTTATTACAAATATTTGCACTGAAAAAAAAACCAAAAGAAATAGTATTTTTCAATTCACCTAATACAAGTACTGTAGTGCAATCTCTTTACCATGAAAGTTGAACGTACAAATGTAGAATTATGTACAAAAAATAACTGCATCAAAAATAAAACAACGAACCAACTGCTCAGATAAACAAATTTGTTTACATTTGCAGGAGATAATGCTGCCCTCTTCTTGTTTACGTCACCTGAAAGTGAGAACAGGTGTTCACATGGCACTGTTGCAGCCTGCCTTGCAAGATATTTACGTGCCTGATGCACTAAAGATTCATATGTCCCTTCATGCTTCAACCACCATTCCAGAGGACATGTGTCCATGCTGATGACTGTTTCTGCTCCATAACAATCAAAAGCAGTGCGAACCAACGCACGTTCATTTTCATCATCATCTGAGTCAGGTGCCACCAGCAAAAGGTTGATTTCTTTTTGGCTGATTCAGGTTCTGTAGTTTCCGCATCCGAGCGTTGCTCTTTTAACACTTCTGAAAGCATGCACCACACCTCGTCCCTCTCAGATTTTGGATGGCACTTCAGATTCTTAAATCTTGGGTCGAGTGCTGTAGCTATCTTTAGAAATCACACATTGGTACCTTCTTTGCATTTTGTCAAATCCACGGTGAAAGTGTTCTTAAAACAAACAACATATGTCGGGTCATCATCTGAGACTACTAAACATGAAATACATGGCAGAATATGGGTAAAGCAGAGCAGCAGACATAATTCTCCCCCAAGGAGTTCAGTCTCAAATTTTATGAACACATTTTTTAAATGAGCATCATCAGTATGGAAGCATGTCCTCTGAAATGGTGGCTGAAGCAAGAAGGGGCATACAAATGTTTAGCATATCTAGCACGTAAATACCTTGCAATGCCGGCTAAAAAAGTGCCATGTGAATGCCTGTTCTCACTTTCAGGTGACATTGTAAAGAAGCAGCAGCATTATCTCCCGTAAATGTACACAAACCTGCTTGTTTTAGCAATTGGCTAAACAAGAAGTAGGACTGAATGGATTTGTAGGCTCTAAAGATTTACATTGTTTTGTTTTTGACTACAGTTATTTTAACAAAAAAAATCTACATTTGTAAGTTGCTGATTAATTTTTTAATCATGATTAATTTTTGAGTTAATCGCGTGCATTAACAGTGATTAATCAACAGCCCTAATATTAACTCTGAATTTCCAGTGTTTGCAATGCTTGGTTCTGGGATAATTTCAACATCGCTATATTTTTCACCTCTAAATTGCTGGTATGTGCTTCCAACCTTAACTCCAATTTTATGGATTTTTGTCAGGGAATTTAGACTCTTAGATCGCTCCCCCCCAACGCAGACCAGGCCTAAGATACGCAACTTCAGCTACGAGAATAGTGTAGCTGAAGTCGACGTATCTTAGATCAACTTAGAATCACTTCCGCTGTTCCCCCGTCAACTCCGCTTCTGCCTCTCGCCCTGGTGGAGTTCCGGAGTTGACAGCAGAGCGATCGGGGATTGATTTATCGCGTCTACACTAGACACGATAAATCAATCCCAGATAAATTGATCACTACCCACTGATCCGGCGGGAAGTGTAGACATGGCCATAGACTTTAAGGTCAGAAGGGAGCATTGTGATCATCTAGTCTGACCTCCTGCACAATGCAGGCCACAGAACCTCACCCGCCCACTCCTGTAATAGACTCCTAACCTCTGACTGAATTACTGAAGTTCTCAAATCATGGTTTAAAGACTTCAAGCTACAGAGAATTCACCAATTTTCATCCTTTTTTAAGTTATTATTAATTTCATTCATGAACACTAAACAAGAAACCCAAGAATACTACCATGTGATATTTTCAATTATTTGAAAATATGAAGTATCAACCTCAAAAGCTTAAATTTAATAAAAGAGCAGATTCATCAGTACACCAAAATCAATGAAAAGTAGCCAGAGTGTACCAGTTAATCTGGGTTTACAGCTGCTTTGAACTGCCAGAGCAGTGGAAAGAAGCTGAAGCACAGTGGCGAATTGGACCTTTAATTTGCAATTGACTGATTGGTTTAGAGAGCTGTTTGTGAGATTGCCACTACGTGACTGGGGAGAGAAGGGGACAGGGAGATCCCAGTCTCTGAGGCCCAGATTTTGAAAGCTATTTAGCCATTGCTGAACTCAGGCAATGTCTACACCATGGTAAGTCGACCTACACTATGCAACTCCAGCTACGTGAATAAAGTAGCTGGAGTTGATGTTCCTTAGGTTGAGTTACAGCAGGGGGTCAACAGGAGAAACTCCCCCGTTGACTTACCTTACTCTTCTCGTCGTGGGTAGAGTACAGGGGTCAACTGGAGAGCCATCTGCTGTTGATTTGGCGGGTCTTCACCAGACCCGCTAAATCGACTGCAGGTGGATCGATCTCATATCCAGGCTGTAGTGTAGACATAGCCTGAGTGTCACAAAGCCTAAGAGGTTTAGGCACTTAGGAGTGAGATTTCCCTTTTGAAAATAAGGAAGTGAGACACACACACCCCTTCACCCCCTACATGCAGGCCGGTTTGCAAGGTTGCAGACAGAGAAAGAAATGCGGAGATCTGTCTTCCCTGCCTGCAGTCCCAGAAACCTGCCTGTCACTGTGCACAAGGACCGCACAGGAGCTCGGAGCTGTGGGCTGGGAGGGGAGAGAAGGGGATGCTGTGAGCAAGGTGGTAGTGGGAACTGGGGCTGCAGCCCAGAAGCCAGAGCTGCACGGTACTGCTCCCTGGACTGCAGGGAAGAAAGTACTGGGGCACACTTAGCCCCAACAATCAGAGAGCATAATGAGAGGGTATGGTACAGCCACAAGGGGTCCCTGCGCTTCTGCTCTGTGTAGAAAGCTCCAGCCCCTGGGCTGCAGTCCCCCCTCCCCGTAGGCACATCTGTAGGGCTGCAGCCAGAGAAGAAACATCCCAGTGCTTCCTTCCCTGGCTGCTGCCTCACAAACCTGCCTTCCACTTATTAGCAACAGCCGGACAACAGCAACTTTTTGCCGTCAACTGAGGGGTTACTAATAAGCAGAATCTATTGTTCCGGTAAATTCTCCAAAAAAAAAAAAAAGGATCATTCTGTACTCAAAGAGTAATGCTGTAAATTTGAGGCAGACATGCTGTATTTTTTCATAAAAAACAAAGGCTAAATCCCCTTTGCAGTGAAAACTGGAATTTAGATTTGACTACCACCTGCATAATATATTACGTGGATACAAACAAACTTACTCTTCTTGTTGAGAACTCATAATGGTACCTATTAAACTTTGAAAGTGACCTACAAGGGGAACCTGAAAATTGAATTAACTATAGAAACATGTGATGGAGAGGGGGAAATGCCTTTAAAAAAAAAAAAAAAGGCAAGTGGTATGATTTTTACACAAAAAGGAAGTACTTTATTTTGAAGTAACAAGTGCAATATCAGCAGTATGCTTTCCAGTAACGTTAGCATATTAACACTAACAAAGATTATCTTTGTTCCCTATTAACTTAAATTTTTTACAGATGGTTATTTATGTAAATTTAAGCACAGAGGGATAAGGTTATCTATGGTCATGTCGTAGTAGCAAACAGCTGCTACTGATTTTGGTTTTGTGTTTGCATGCTGCTCCTGAAAAAGCAACAGCTTTCAATAAATACCAGACATAACCCCAAGTGTTCAAAGTAAAATGCTAGTAGTTCTAGTACAACAAAAGTTTAGTGAATAAACAAGGCCTGCATTAAAAAACATTTTTCTAAATATATTACCAAAGCAACTAGCTTACTATTACTTCCATTGATTATCCTAAATTATTTTTAACTTATCTGAAAAAAAGCTGTGTGTTTATTTTGTGTACTACTAACCTAATTATTTCTTGTTTTAGAAATGACACGATTGCAAGGGGACAACCATGAACTTAGTTTGAACTTAAAAAAGCAGAAATGGTTATGTATTTAATGAAGCGAATCAACCTTTTGCTTTGGTGCAGTGGGGTTTATGCAGTAGCCTTTAATCTCAAAAGACAGGAGGTCAAATATACAAGCAATGGCAGAGCAAGTTTACTAGTCTCCATTTACTCTCTACCTAACCTCACAAAAATACCACACTACTTTTCAAAGTACAGAAAAGGCCAGGTCTGGAACGGAAAGGTGTTTCAAAATGAAGGAGCCCAGGGGAAGCTGTATGAAAAGTTAATGTGGTTTGGACCAATACTGTACTGTTTTAAACCATCTGCAACCTCAATGAAATCCATGGGATTGAATAGTGTATAAAATATAAGTGAGTACAGAACTTGGGCCAATCTGTCCATAATATACTTGTTTTTTTGCCAACATCATGAGCCTCCCACTTACATAATTACCGAAACTCTTAAATATATAATTCAATGTAAAAGTGTCAGTAATTATATAGATATAAATGTAACTATATGTATGTCTCAGTATATATCAGAGTGTGCGCGTGTGCGTAACAGTGCCTAGCACAATGGGGCCTAAATCTCTTTACCAGGGCCTCTAGGCGCCAATGAAATATAAGTACTAATAATAAAGCTGAGAAGAAAACTTGAAGTCAGAGAGTGCTGTCAGAAACAAAAGAATCTAGTTCCTAAAGAGTTTAAATACCTTAGGACTACTTTATAACAACATATTTACTTTTTTAAAAATTCATTCTCATGCATACATACCTCACAGGGACAGTTAAAATATCAAGCAAGCTTTTAATCACAGAAAAGGATCTGGAGTTAAAGCGCAATTTATAACAGAAATTCCAATTTTGACTGTCAGAAAAAAATGCCTTGTCTGTTTCTCTGTTCACAAACCTTATAACGAATGGAGACTATGATAATCAGATAAAGTTTCTAAAGGTTTGAAAAACATAACACAAATATAACCATGTGTGCTTATGAATTAAACCTCCAGCATTAAGGATGACCTGATTTGGGGACTTTCCTGCAGAGTCTCATTATGAATAAGAATCTTGGATAACGAAAATATGACAGCTCAGAATTTCTCTGCTAGTTTTGAAAACTGCCCTTCAGGTGAGCTGCTCATACAAAAAAATTGTATACAGAAACGCACTTCACATATAACCCCAATAAGTTTTCAAAGGCCTATAATGTCATGTCAGCTGGCTCCTGCTCCTCTGTGACAACCCATCATGTACCATGTCAAGATTCTCCAAGGGCACTCACTGACGCAGCCTGGCTAATTCCCCAGTATATTTTATCACATGACCATATCCCAATTCCAGACCCTATTTTTCTGTTTTTAAAAATTAGTTCATAGATTAAATATAATACCGAACTGGGAAGCTGACAACCCTAATAATGTTTACAGTAAAACTGTGATATTCACAGAACTTCAATTAGTAGCAGCAGTTAACAGTGCTCTTTCACCTTTTTATGGGAGCAGCATTCAGCATCACCAATCCCATGCATTCAAAATCATGAGCTTGTTTTAAAAAAAAAAGAGACATTTTAAAATACATTTTGATTTTTTAATTTGCCTTTTGGTTTCTGAGCCCTTAGGGTATACATTCAAATCATATTTTCAAGCTTTCCTTTGTTATCATGAGATCTAAAAAACTTAAAAATTAAAAAAATGAAAGTGGAGATTCTCATGTAATCACCTGACACTTTAGTTAAAACCCCAAATATTATGTGAGACGTGATAAAACCATGAGAGATGACAATACTAAGCTATCACGATATAAATCTGGGTCTCTAGATTGTAATCTTTAGACTTTAAATCAATTATGCTACTACAAAAACAAATGACCGTCTATTGCCCTCTCCCTAGATTTAGATCTACTTGCAGACAGTGATGTCTAAAAAGAAATTGTCCAACATAAGCCTCCCTCACTTTATACTGTAAATTTTCCATTCTACATCTGACTCCTCTCTAATGTATTCAACTTCCAATTTATTTAATATTTACTTATCCTTTTTCTTCTCAAACCCTAATCAACAGATTACTACTTTTTTCTTAACTAAATCCCGTATCAGCATTTTGCCATGTCACAGAGGTCCTAGTAACTATGTAGATATTTACCTCATATAATTGACTGAAATTAGGTATACATTTGTATGATGCAGGTGCAGTTAATTTTAAACACAATAAGCGGATGATGGCCAAAGAGTGTTCCAGTTTCCCTTATACAAACAGACTGTAAGAGGAAAACAAAAATATAATTATCTTAAAATCATTAAGGCTCATGATAATGTTTTAAAAGCAGATCTTGTAATCAAATCCTTTGTCTCTCAGAAAGACGGGACTTCTTCTCCAGGAGCACCTTCCTTTGTGACTATCAAGACTTCGTAGTATGTGTTCATCCTCTTAAAGGAATCTTCCCCAGTGTACGCTTTATGTGAAACAAAAAATGAGGTGGAGAGCCCAAGTCAGAAATTAAAGTCCTTTAATAAAGAAATGAGAGAGATAATCAAATGAAATTCAATTCTAAATTTTTAAGCTTCCTTTTGCACCTCAGAACACCGGCTTCTCAAAGTGTTGTGAATTTCCCTATACATTTACTGTTGGGCAATGCAGCATGTTTCCCTTCTCATACTCCATCAAGTGCACAAACATTTTAAAAATTCTCAACAAGGCTCCTAAAGAGGAAGATTGAATCACCATCGCCAACCTCGAAGGCATGAGATCTTTGTCTTGTCTGGACCAGATTGAGAATGGTGTAATTTAAGGGTCTCTCCCCCAACCCCAGGTGGCTACGGTGGGAGGAGGACTCATCACCTGATATTGTGATCCTACTGGTGGGGCTCAGGTAAGGTACTGGCCCCAGAACAGCTAGGGGAGGGTATATAAGCCTGTCCCTCTGGCCACTCCCCTCCTGAAGATTTATAGCTCCCAACCCTGGGATTAGAATGGAACCAGGTTGTTTGGTCCACTGTGGGCACTGCATTAGTGACCTTTTTGGGGACTGTGAAGGAATTTTTCCCTCAATACCAAATTGGCCAGGGTGGAGTGGATTTTCCCCACAGCAGCTCAGGGATCTGATGGGGTAGGTCAGTAGGTACAGTTCAAACCGTTTAATTTAGGAGTCAGGTGTCCCCCAGGGGAGTCTGATTCCCAGATAAACTAGAATTGGAAGTGTACTCAAGGGAAGGCATCCCTTCAAGAAGCTGGGGAAAGAGGTTGGGGTTTCTAATGTCTGGTACAGAGAGGAGATAACCCCTTTTCCCCAGCCCTTTAACCCTCATACAAGGGGAGGACAGTGAGGTCCCAGCAACAGGCTTGGGACCAAGTGCAAAGGGGTGAGGGTGGGAGAGGGGGTTGATAGCAGCATTCAAACAGGTGGAAATGATTAGGAAGGAATGACAATCTGCCTTGGGTTACTTTCAACAGTAAAATACCATTTGACAATACTGTAACCATCCCTTTTTTTATATAAAATATAAAAACATTAACTTGCAATTCTTACTGAAGTATTTTATATCTATAATAGACTTTCGTTAAATTGTTTTTTAATAAAAGGCCACCTTCATGAATTAAGTTACTATCTTTATCTTTTATATGAAATCATACAGAAAGTTAAAAAATTGGACAATCTAGTTTTTCCATTCAAAGGAAAATTTCATCAAAAATATGTCTTCCTTCAGGATTATCTCCTGCTAACATGGAAAATATCACAACCAATGGAGGAGAAAGAAAGGATAAATGGTATTACTGTTTTAATATTCACATAATCACATTTACATATCTGATTCTAAACCATCTTAAACTCAATCAATGCCCTTCACTGGTATCTGTTCAGAAATTTTAAAATGAAAGCCATAAAAATGCCTGTAACAGTAAAACTAGAAAAATTAGACGGTCGTTCATTAAAAGTTGCTAGCAACTATTCAGCCCTAATACATGCTGATGTCAGGCAGTGCAAGAAAGAGACTGCTGTTCCTGCCTCGAACATAGTGGTCCTGCTCCAAGTAGCCTTTAAAATTCCCTTGAATGCAGAAAACAATGTTGAGCTCAGATCACTGAGAAACAGTCTCATAAATAGGAGTGAAAGCCACACAGTGGTCTGTAAAGGCCAAATCCTGCTTCCTGCACGCAGCCCAAGTAAACAGGACATACACAGGGGAGGCCTGTGAGGGATGGGATGGAATGCCTACCCTATACCTCTAAGGGTAAGTACTCATTCTGCTCCCACTACTGAAGCCTCAGGGTTGCAGTAGCCTCTGACTTTGTTGGGCCCCTTCACAAGGTTGGAGAAGGTTTGAGGCCAATGGAACTACAATGTCATGAATTCCTCCCTCCATCGCCTCTGCATTCAACACTGTGTACGCTAAGGGAGCACAGCTCATCTTTGGTAAGTCGTCCACAGGCTCCTGCAATTTTCCTCCAAAACAGAACTCAACTAGTTCCACTCCCTATCTGGCCTTCTATGCACACAGATGATGGATGGGAGCAGGATTTGTCCCCTGCATGAGCAAAAGAATTTGAATTAATCCACTGTCTCACTAGAAGCCAGTGAATGGCCTGCACTATTAAGAATGATATGTAGTCTTCAGAGGTCTTGTTTCCACTGAGCAGTCAAGGCCTAGTTTTATGCTAAGTAAATATCATTAGGAGAATTAGTGCAACATTCTATAAAGCAATCAGTTACAACCAATTGCAACCACCTAACCAGGCAATTATGAAATCATAGGCTAGCAAGTCCCAGAATGTTTGTTGGAAAATATCAGTGGAAGCCTTAAGAAATTCTACACATGGTAAAAACTTACTACAATAATTGGTATATACTAACCAATAGCTTGAGGCACAATGGCTAGAACTCTTGGAAAAAGGAGAAACAGAACTACCAGGAACACAGGAAAAGCGCAATAACCTCGAACCAAAGCAAACCAAGAAGAAACAAGTCTGCATTGCCTCCGTTTTAAATTAAATGCGGACATCACACACACACACAAAAAAAAAAAAAAAAAAAATCAGAAGACCACTTGAGCTTGACACATTCATTGTACGATATGAAACATCTTAACTAAATATATGGTTTCAGACAATATACTTATAAACCTAGTATGTTATTTCACAGACTATAGTGTAAATTATAAAAATATTAATAATATTACAGCAGCATCCAGAGGATCCAGTCCAGACTGAGACTCCATTGGTAGATGCTATAAACACACTACTCCTGGGAGAAATCCTGCGTCATTGCATGTGAGCAGAATTCATGACCCCCAAAGATTTCTTTGCTTCCCCACAGAAAAATGACTTCTGATGGAGAAGCAAAGGGAAGCCTCAAGAGTGGCCACACACCCCTCCGAGGCAGTGCAGGCAGGTCACTTTGGGTGCCCATAGCAGCCATAGACAGGTAGAGACATAAATCACTGCTGAGATGGAATGGCTGGGCAGTCATGTGTGCGAGAGACACACACACACACAGTCCCTCTCCCTTGCTACTGCAGCACGCTTGGTGTGGAGGGTCAGGGCTTTGGGGTGTTTCTGGGGAGGCAGGCGTGGGGCAGGTTTTGTCCCCTCACGCAGAGCAGAATGTAGCAGCCTACCTGCTTAGTGAATTGTCCCCATTGTTCTTAGTGAATTCCCCCAGGAGTATAGAACAGGTGTAAAAATTTTAAGGCTCCTTTACTTTGCCAGAGTGGTGTAAAGGAGCCTTATTGTAAAGGACAGTGTGGCTTTATAAACGCTTATGGTGCTTTTGTGATTAGAACTGGTCTAAATTTTTGGACTGAAAATATCTCCTAACAAAATGTGCTCCATGAACTGTTTGGAGATGATCTTTCTGGGGATGGTCAGTAACCAATATAAATTGTGACTTTGAGTCCCCAGCCCTTGCTTGCTCTTCTGTTACCTAGGATATAACCCCAAGCATATGGCTGCATATATTTGTTGACTAATAACTAGAAGTAAAGGGTCAATACTAGCTACATTACTATTAGAAGAGGGGTTGGGGATTTTCTGTAATGCTTCCCACTCCCATTCTTCATCCATTGTATTGTAGTTTAAATAAATTACTGAAATAATTGAAACCAGGGTGATTATATTGTGTTATTTTAATAAATAAAATATGTAGAATTTTGTAGAATTTTAAAATAATTGTGCACAGAATTTTTAATGTTTTGGTGCAGAATTCCCCCAGGAGTAAAAGATGTACGAAGAGACTCTGACTCTCAGACTTTGTCTTAAAATCTCCCACCATTAGTAGCAATAGCAGGAATACTAGCATAGAAAGTCAGCCGGCGATCACTGGCATTTTAAAAGCCATGTCATCTACCTGCTTTGTGCAGGTATACTACTGTTCACACTCTTACTACTACTAGTGAAGCTTCACCAGTGGTAGCAACAGTGGGAAAATCAGAGAAATTCTAATGTAGACACAGCAGGATTGCCAACTTTCTGATTGCAGAAAACCGAATATCCTTTCCCTGCCCCTAGGCCCCATGCCTCACTCTCCGCCACCCTCGCTCACTTGCTCATTTTCACTGGGCTGGGGCAGAGGGTTGGGGTGAGGCAGGGGGTGAGGGCTCCGGCTGGGTGCAGGCTCTGGGGTGGTGCCAGGGATGAGGGGTTTGGGATGCAGGAAGGGGCTATGGGGTGGGGCCCAAGGGGTTTGGAGTGTTGGGACTCCAGGGACTCCAGGCTGGGGCAGGAGTTTGGGGCATGGGGGGCTGAGGGCTCTGGCTGGGGGTGTGGGCTCTGGTTGGGGCCAAGAGGACGGGGTGAGGGCTCTGGACAGCATTTACCTCAGGCGGCTCCCGCAAGCAGTGGCATGTCCCCTCTCCGGCTCCTAGACACAGCTCTGCACACTGCCCCATCTGCAAGCGCAACCCTGGCAGCTCCCATTGGCAATAGGAGCTGTGAAACTGGCACTTGGGGCACAGAGCCCCCTGGCTGCCTCTACACCTAGCTGGAGGGAGGACATGATGCTGCTTCAGGGCCACACAGAGCCACGGCAGGCAGAGAGCCTGCCTTAGCCCTGCTGCGTCGCCGACCAGACTTTTAACGGCCCAGTGAGCTGTGCTGATCAGAGCCGCCAGGGTCGCTTTTCGACCGGGCACTCTGGTCAAAAACCAGACGCCTGGCAACCCTAAGACACAGCCTAAGAGCCAGGGATTATGTCTCCAATTTCACAGAAACATAGAATATCAGGGTTGGAAGGGACCTCAGGAGGTCATCTAGTCCAACACCCTGCTTACCAATACCCAATTTTTGCCCCAGATCCCTAAATAGCCCCCTCAAGTGGCCCCCTCAATGACTGAACTCACAACCCTAGTTTAGCAGGCCAATGCTCAAACCACTGAGCTATCCCTCCCACCCAAGAGCACAGGGGGTCCTGAGCTCAATTAAGGCATATGTGAGCTACTATGTTATAATTAAATAAATAATAATAAAAGGTTGACTCCATGAACAATTATGGAAACTTTAAAGAAAAAAAATTAAAGTTTCAAGTTGTACCATAACGTGTATCGTTGTTGGAGGTAAGGGGTAACCTAAATAACTTTAAAAGTGAATATCATATTGGCATGTAGCTATATTCTGTTAACACTTTATTGCTTTGTATGAAATGAAAACTGAAAAGGAGGTTAGTAAAGCTTGGAAACTAACCTGGCACACTGTAAAATACTCTTTGTCTTCACCAAACCTTTGTCTAACCCCAAACAAACTACTGAACAGATTCTACTGGACAGCTACCAGATCACAGGCCACAAAAATGTTTAGTGGACATAACAAGCATAAGTGTTTGCAAAATTACAGCTCTGTGCAAAGCCACAAAACCCTAGACTCAATTTGTTGTTTTGTGTTAAACATTAACTTTGCTAAATGAAAAGATTGTGATTCTTTGCAAGTCTCAGAAGTATGGAAACAACGTTGCCTTTACCTAAATATCTACTACATAACAGCTGAACTTTAGTTCCATATCAGCTATTTATATCTGCTGTTCTTGGCCCCTGCTGATTTTTGTATCCTCTTGAAAGATTTGGCCAGGACCTTACCCTATTGGCAAGTGCAGAGTGGAAAGAAAATATAGCTCTTAGCCAATTATGTCTCCTTGTTGACCTTGCCACCATATATGAAGCTTGCAGAGACAGTTGTTCCTGATGACCTCACTATGAATAAAGCTTTCATTAAAACAAATGCAAATAATTAATGATTCTTGGGGGCGTTCTCCAACTTTTGATACAGTGGTATTTTAATAACATACTATAATTATCCTAAAAAAAAGTGAACTCTTTCAAAGTAACAAGATACTGTATGAGTAATATAGCCTATCAATTGTTCTCCATGTCCACTGAAAGCAGGACAAGAAGCAATGGACTTAATCTGCAGCAAGGGAGATTTAGGTTAGATATTAGGAAGAACTTTCTAACTACAAGGGTAGTTACACTCTGGAATGGGCCTCCAAGGGAGGTTGTGGAATCCCCAGCACTGGAGGTTTTAAGAACAGGTTGGACAAACACTTCCTAGGCATGGTCTAGGATGGATTTACTTGATCCTGTCACAGTGCAGGGACCTGGTCTTGATGACCTATCGAAGTCTCTTCCAGCCCTACATTTCTATGATTAAAATATATTATAACTGTAATCAATATTACTATCACATATTAAACTACAGCTTTTTGTTTTTACTCTAAACAAACCATTTTTTCCCAACTATAGCTACAACCAAAATAGTAATTATATACCACTGGACTAAAGTATACATATAATCCATCTCTGCTGATTCTGACATAATGTGATAGCTAATTCTGCATGACCTTTCACAACATACTGTAAGCTACAAAGTAATACCCAAACAGGTTTTATACGTGTTAAAGACGGAAAAGACCTATTAAATCAGAGTCATTCTCTTGCCAGACAGAACACAGGTCTTCCAAAAGAAGGTACAACACTTACTGAAGTGATATTACATTTAATCTTAGCTGACAGCCTGCTTGTTTTTTGCTTTATGTGGTCTCAAGGAAACCATGTAGAAATTTGGAATTTTTTTCCCCCCACAGAAAAGTACCCAATGCCAGCATAATGCCAAACTTCAAAATATTTGTACAAGGTTCAGTTGTATTTCTGAAGGATAAATGCTTTTGCTATTTTGTGTAACACATAGGCAAATGCTTTTAAAATCAGGAAGTAGTTACTGTATCAATGAGAAAACCCTGCTCTACTGCATTTCACTATTAAGAGCACTGTTCGACCCAGATGTTGTGCACAATTCATTAGTTTCTAGAGCAATTAATAAGTGCTGTACTATTCTGCACATTAGACCTAAATTATGCAGCAAGGCTCTTGATTTATGCAGCACAACTCCAATGAATTCTAGGGCAAATAGGGAATTATGTGGCCATGTTAATCAAGCATTAACTTGTTCAATAACCTTCAATGTTACTGAAATTCTAAAAATGCATCACAAATTGAAAAATAAATTAATGCATGTTATTTATTTGCACTATAGCAGAGGAATACCTCTGATCCCTGGATCAGGAGTTCCATAGGAGAGGAGCCCGTTTGAATTGCATGTTCAGCAATGGGAAGGTGGAGCAGGCATCAGCATTAGAGTCAGAAGGGCTGCAATACTGTGTCTGGAAAGGAAGGCTTGAAAGAGGTGCTACTTTCCAGAGCTCTGAGCTACATAAGATCAGAGCATGATTTTTGCAGAGCAAGGGGCTCCTATGCTGCACAATCCAAAGCTATACACAATAAGAGCAAGGCTTCACTCCTTCACAGGTACACAGTGAAGAACGGTGGTTGTCGTTTAGAGCATCTAAGCCCCACAAGAGTGCTTCACTTCTTTGTGCCTGCTTTCCAATTAGAAAAGAGCCATTAGACCAGTTGAGTTCATCTTTGTTTCCCTGTGTCAGAAAGAATCTCCCTCTGGCTGTCCTCTTGCACTGTCCTTTAAAGGGCAGTAGCATGGAAATAGACACAGGAAACTCACTGAGTTCCCCTATGTGGGGAAACACAGAAAAACCAGAAATGCAAAAGGCAAAGTAGTGGGCAGACAAGGCGAGCAGAGGAAAAGTGGCAGGAAAATGTCAACTTGTGTAAATTTATGCAACACAGCTTTAGATGGCATCTTAACAAAAAGATAAATTATGTGGCCATTTATGGTGTTGCATCACCCATTATACACAGGTCCCTATTGATCAAGTTTGCATGAACTCCTGTAAATTCCAACATTATAAAACCCACATTATAAACGTTATAAAACCTTTGTTAGCTTAGTATTAAAATTGCTAAAGTGTATTTCATCTCTCTCTCTCCCCCCTCAGACACACATGCATGCTAAAAAACAAAGATATCACAAATTTAAGCAACATTCACACTCAACACAATACCAACCCCCACACCTTATCCCACTGCCATCATGATACTCTCTTTAACATGTTCAATTAATTCAACAGTATTGTCACCCCAATGCTCATATAAAAATGTGATCACACTGCAACACACATCCTTACCTTCCATATAGTACTTTGTGAATTTATATATATTATATAATTATTCAGCCCTCTCATGCTCACCATATATGGAGCGGCCCCGTGTGTTTCCAATGGCTCCTGTCTGCAGGCTGTGTCAGCAAGGTTCCTGTGGAGCTGTGCTGACATTCTTGTAACCCATAATTCTCTCCTAGAATCTCTATAAGTAGAGAGGTTCCTCAGAGTGAGGGGGTTTTGCTTAAAACTGATACACAATTCAAGCTGCATTACATTTTAAGCATATTCTCCACATGGTTAGTAGGAAGATAATACATGTATCATGTTGCCCCTCCCGACCTGTTCCACACAGATCCACAACCTTCACATGACCTGTACAGGGTCCCAGGAGATAGGGGACAGTGCCATGGAGGCAGCTACCCCTTGGGTGAAATTATGCCCCGCCCACCCCGAAGTCAATACCAACACTCTCATCGACTTCACTGGGCCAGGATTTCACCCCTTGTGTACAGAAGGGGAAGACTGACATATGGATCTCAGATTAGGAGCCTGGGAAAAGTAACAGCTGGCCCTAAAATCAGTGAGAACTACATGTTGCCCTGAATCTGTATGCTGTACCACTTGTATTTACATCAGTGGGAGTTGCAGCTCCAGCTAGTTTCTGGCTCTAGGTAAATAAACACAACAGAGAATATGATTTTAGAAAAACAAAAAAGCTTCATTAGAGAGAACAGATCCCAGATTTAACAGCAAAGGTATCAAGGCTTTTCCTTATCTTTATATGCTTATTTGGTGGTTTTTCAATAGAGGGTAGTTAAATTAATTACAGTGTGAGTAAATTCCCAGAAAAAATACTAGAAGAGAAGTTAATACCAAGTCCAACTTGTAATAATTAGAAAATGGAGTTGCACAGTATATCATATAGTAATAGGTCTCAGACAACAGAATACTGTTGATATAGTGGTTGTATCCACATTCTCAGGAACAATTAAATATTAAAACTAGTATAACTCTGACTTAGAACAACGCTTCCTTAGCCCTCATCCCCTAACGCCCCTACTCTACTTGCGCTACATTGATGACATCTTCACCATCTGGACCTATGGAAAAGCAGCCCTTGAGGAATTCCACCATGATTTCAACAATTTCCATCCCACCATCAACCTCAGCCTAGACCAATCCACACAAGCGGTCCATTTACTGGACACTACTATGCCAATAAGCGATGGTCACATAACCACCACCCTATACCGGAAACCTGCTGACCGCTATACTTACTTATATGCCTCCAGCTTCCATCCAGGACACACCACACGATCCATTGTCTACAGCCAAGCTCTACGATACAACCGCATTTGCTCCAACCCCTCAGACAGAGACAAACACCTACAAGATCCCTATCAAGCGTTCTTACAACTACAATATCTACCTGCTGAAGTGAAGAAACAGATGGACAGAGCCAGAAGAGTACCCAGAAGTCACCTACTACAGGACAGGCCCAACAAAGAAAACAACAATAGAACGCCACTAGCTGTCACCTTCAGCCCCCAACTAAAACCTCTCCAGTGCATCATCAAAGATTTACAACCTATCCTAAAAAATGATCCCTCACTTTCACAGATCTTGGGAGACAGACCAGTCCTCGCTTACAGACGGCCCCCCAACCTGAAGCAAATACTCTTCAGTAACCACACAACAAAAACACTAACCCAGGAATCTATCTTTGCAACAAAGCCTGATGCCAATTCTGTCCACATATTTATTCAAGTGACACCATCATAGGACCTAATCACATTAGCCACGCCATCAGGGGTTCGTTCATCTGTACATCTACCAATGTGACATATGCTATCATGTACCAGCAATGCCCCTCTGCCATGTACATTGGCCAAACCAGACAGTCTCTACGCAAAAGAACAAATGGCCCATCTTTAAAAAACGGAAGAAGGAAGTTCCTGGGAACTACAGGCCAGTCAGCCTCACCTCAGTCCCTGGAAAAATCATGGAGCAGGTCCTCAGGGAATCAATTCTGAAGCACTTAGAGGAGAGGAAAGTGATCAGGAGCAGTCAGCATGGATTCACCAAGGGCAAGTCATGCTTGACTAATCTAATTGCCTTCTATGAAGAGATAACTGGCTCTGTGGATGAGGGGAAAGCAGTGGACATTTTTTTTCTTGACTTTAGCAAAGCTTTTGACATGGTCTCCCACAGTATTCTTGCCAGCAAGTTAAAGAAGTATGGGCTGGATGAATGGACTATATAATGGATAGAATGCTGGCTAGATTGTTGGGCTCAATGGGTAGTGATCAATGGCTCCATGTCTAGTTGGTAACAAGTGGAGTGCCCCAAGGGTCAGTCCTCGGGCCGGTTTTGTTCAATATCTTCATAAATGATCTGGAGGATGGTGTGGATTGCACCCTCAGCAAGTTTGCAGATGACACTAAACTGGGAGGAGAGGTACATACACTGGAGGGTAGGGATAGGATACAGAGGGACCTAGACAAATTAGAGGATTGGGCCAAAAGAAATCTGATGAGGTTCAACAAGGACAAGTGCAGAGTCCTGCACTTAGGATGGAAGAATCCCATGCACCGCTACAGACTAGGGACTGAATGGCTAGGCAGCAGTTCTGCAGAAAAGGACCTAGGGGTTACAGTGGACAAGAAGCTGGATATGAGTCAACAGTGTGCCCTTGTTGCCGAGAAGGCCAATGGCATTTTGGGATGTATATGTAGGGGCATTGCCAGCAGATGGAGGGACGTGATCATTCCCCTCTATTCGACATTGGTGAGGCCTCATCTGGAGTACTGTGTCCAGTTTTGGGCCCCACACTACAAGAAGGATGTGGAAAAATTGGAAAGCGTCCAGCGGAGGGCAACAAAAATTACTAGGGGACTGGAACACATGAGTTATGAGGAGAGGCTGAGGGAACTGGGATTGTTTAGTCTGCGGAAGAGAAGAATGAGGGGGGATTTGATAGCTGCTTTCAACTACCTGAAAGGGGGTTCCAAAGAGGATGGCTCTAGACTGTTCTCAGTGGTAGCTGATGACAGAACAAGGAGTAATGGTCTCAAGTTGCAGTGGGGGAGGTTTAGGTTGGATATTAGGAAAAACTTTTTCACTAGGAGGGTGATGAAACACTGGACTGCGTTACCTAGGGAGGTGGTGGAATCTCCTTCCTTAGAAGTTTTTAAGGTCAGGCTTGACAAAGCCCTGGCTGGGATGATTTAGTTGGGGATTGGTCCTGCTTTGAGGAGGGGGTTGGACTAGATGACCTCCTGAGGTCCCTTCCAACCCTGATATTCTATGATTCTATAGCACAAATCTGACATCAGGAATCATTACATTCAAAAACCGGTAGGAAAACACTTCAACCTCTCTGGTCACTCAGTAAAAGATTTAAGGGTGGCAATTTTGCAACAGAAAATTTTCAAAAACAGATTCCAATGAGAAACTGCTGAGCTTGAATTAATATGGAAACTAGATACCACTAACTTGGGTTTGAATAGAGACTGGGAGTGGCTGGGTCATTACACATATTGAATCTATTTCCCAATGTTAAGTGTCCTCACACCTTCTTGTCAACTGTCTAAATGGGCCGTCTTGATTATCACTACAAAAGTTTTTTTCTCCTGCTGATAATAGCTCATCTTAACTAATTAGCCTCTCACAGTTCGTATGGCAACTTCCACCTTCTCTGTATATGAACATATATATATTCATTCTTACTATATGTTCCATTCTATGCACCCGATGAAGTGGGCTGTAGCCCACGAAAGCTTATGCTCTAATAAATTTGTTCGTCTCTAAGGTGCCACAAGTACTCCTGTTCTTTCTACCTAAAAAGAGCATAACTCTTCCGGTCAATTGAGCCCTAAGACCCAGATCCTGCAAAGACTTACACATATGCTTAAACTTAAGCACGTTTGTAAGTCTATATAGAATCAAGACCTAAGATACTGACGTTTTTGTTCGGTTAGAGGAATGTTCATAGTTGCTGAAATCATCAGCGCACCATTTCCTGTTATCAAAGTACAACACATTTAAGGAAAGGCAATTTATTTTCTGCATAATTAAAGAACCACTGATGCCTCTTGGAAAACTGAAAATATTCTGTTTAAGGAGAGTGGATGGCTCAAAGGATTGTAGTGGGTTAAAGAGGCTTTCATCTCCAGGTTAGGGATTCAGATTCATCCCAGGCTGTTAATAAGCGAAAACAGTTACTGTCTCATGGCTGTCTGAAAGCCTAGGTGAAATGACTTGGGTGATTTCAGTTCAGTTTCCAAGAAACAGGTATGGCTATCACTCTTCTGAACAGTCTTATCAAAGAAGGAACTATCTTTTCACTGGAGCTAAATTTGAGGTGGGCCTGTAATACAATTTTTCTCCCCAAGCTTGAAATCCTGTCCACCAAGAACACAGAACTGTTTGCAGAACCTGCATTGAGGAGGGTCAGTAAGATGATTCTTTCACCCTCAAACAAGTTAACTCACTTTATTTTATGTAAAAGAGGGCTATCCTATCATCTTTGGGATATCACCAGCATTCATGGATGTAGTAATGGAGCTGGCAGCCAGAGCTGGGGTCTACGCATCTTCCAGCTTAATTTTTTTTCCCCCAATTCTTGTGAACTTTAAATTATTTTCTATCTTTTTCTCCAATTTTTTAACCACAGAATTCAGATTAATATTTCCAGGTAAATATAAACAGATGTTCAAAATAGCCTTCCATTTCATTCCCCAACATTTGCAAAGATAAAGGACATCTGGTAGAGAAGTACACAATATGACAGCACAAATCAAATTAGATTAAATTAACTAACCTAAAATTGTTCATTTTCTTGCTTAGTCCCTTCTCTTATGTCTGACCCATTCTGTACATTTCCGTACCATATTTTTTCTAATTTATGTCTACAAAATCAAAGAAAACAGTCTGTCCTCTCTCTCTCTCCTTCCTCCTTCAACAAGCTCTCTCTCCTTTCCTTTCATTCTTTCCCAAACATGTATTCCATTCCACTGGCCTCTTCCCCCATTACATTTGCTCTAAGCCCTTTCTCCTCAATTGTTCTGGTCCCCTGCATCTTTTGTTCATTGTATTATACTCTTTTGGTACTATTTGCTTCCATGTGCATTCTGTGGTCTCCTCATTGTCTTCCCCATCACTAATAATTGATAATTTTTAAATTATATAATGTTTTCGAAACTAATTAATCAACATAACACCTATCAAATAAGCAAGTTTTATCCCTGTTTTACGACAGGAAAATCAATCTAGATCATAAACTCTTCAAGAAAAGCACTCTTTCTTTCTATGTTTGTATTATAATAAATAATAATAATTTGATATAGTGCTTGTCATCGGAAGATCTCAGAGCACTTCACAAACTTTTATGTATTTATCCCCATAACAGCCTTGCGTGTGCACATACTGCCCAGAAAACTGGGGCCCCAATGTACTGTAAATAAGAAAGGTAGTGACTTAACCAAGGACAACCAGACTCAGGGTCAGAACTAGAAGTAGAGCAAGTAGAGCCTTTTGCTCTCAATTTTATGCTTAGTCCACTGAACCACACTGCTTCTTCACAACGGAGAACAGACCCCTTTTCTTGCAACCAGAGGCCTCATTAGGTGCTCAGCAGAGGAGAGAGCTAGCTCCCAGCAGAGTATGTTTGCAAAGGCCCAAGCACCATCAACAGCAACCTAGGTATTCCCACCCCCAGCAATGCCATTGCCCATGCTTTGCCTGTTATGTGGACAGAAGACTTCAGTCTCCAGGGCTGGCAAAATGGGACATTCCAGGAGCACTAAATTCACACTAAAATAAATTAAGTTGTTCTATGTAGAAACAATTCTACTTATGTCATATATTAAGTTTTCTTTAATTGCTCAGGAATCTTTTCATGAAAATAGATTTTTCATTTTTCCTGAAGTCATCTCTTCCTACCGCTTAATCCTAAAGTCATAATTAGTCACGTCTGTGACATAATAAACATTGTAAAGTCATAAACAGAATGTTATGATTTCAGGTGAGGGACACCCTAAAAGCAAGCTTGCTTTTCAGAAAAAGACCTATTTTACGAAGAGACAAGGATTAAGAGAAATGCATAATACATATAATGGCAAAGGCCCACTGACATTTGCTGGAAAACTGAAAAAATTCTAACATCTACTACTTTTTCTTGAAGGCTGTCTCAATTGTAATTTGAAATCATCTAGAACATGTAGCAAGTTTAATGTACAGCAAATTAGCAAAACAGTTTTTAAATAATTCATCAGCAGTGTAAAGTCAGGACATATTTTCAGGCATAGTAGCATTAAAAATACTCAGTGGCACGCCTAATCCTATAATTGGTAATGATCTGCTGGTAAAGTTTGGCTGAAAACCAGGAACTTTAACAGTGATCTAACATAATGTATACAAACTTTGGGCCCACTCCCAGTATGCACAGAATGCAGGATCAGACCCAACATGTCCCAGTCCTGAAGAGACTTATACAGGTGCTAAACATTAATCATGTAAGCACAGGTTCAATAAGAAAAGGAGTACTTGTTAAACCCTGGATTTGTGCTGTTTATGGCCCACCTTGATTATCATACACATTGTAAGGAGAGTGATCACTTTAGATAAGCTATTACCAGCAGGAGAGTGGGGTGGGGGGAGATATTTTTTCATGCTTTGTGTGTATAAAAAGATCTACACTTGCCACAGTATGCATCCGATGAAGTGAGCTGTAGCTCATGAAAGCTTATGCTCAAATAAATTGGTTTTCTCTAAGGTGCCACAAGTACTCCTTTTCTTTTTGCGAATACAGACTAACATGGCTGTTACTCTGAAACCTGTCACAGGTACAATGACACTAGTTTCAGGAGTACAGTCTTTGCAGGATCAGGGCTTTTATTAGGAATCCTCTTGAGGACTATATTTACTCAAAGACCAGAAAATGGAGGTAAACTAAATCTGTAATTATTTTTGATTAAGTATAAAAAGTTACAGTATTTAGCCAATGACTTCCCTAGCTTAGTCACTGGATATCAAAATGTGGCTCTTAAAGACATATCTTTGTTCTCTGGTCAAACTAATACCCAATTCTATGTGGTAGAATAACAGTCACTGTATATTATTTTACTCAGTTCATGAGGTCAGAAGAATGACAAATAATGTGGTTTTGATTCTTGTCCCTAGATGTCTCATATTGTTCAATGTTTTTATCTTAACTACTATTCTCACTACACTTTTGCTAATGAAAATATGAATACTATGTAAGTATACCTGAGGTCAGGAAAAAGTGAACCTCTTGAATGTCCTCAGATATGAGAGTAACCATCCAGTAAATAATCTGCATAATATGTAGTGTTTTTGTATAGCATTCAAAACTAGTAGTATTTTTGGAGTGTGTGTGTTGAACTATGAAGGAAAAAGTGCAAGAAAACAAGAGTTGATTCTTAAAATGCTCACACACCATACAAAGACAAAGTTGAGAACATGAAATTTAAACTATGAAAAGTAAATTTTAATATTACGTAGCACCACCCATACCCATGACTATGAATCCTAGATAAACTGTACCACACAAGGAAGGGCCCAATTCTGCTTCCATTCATGTTAATGGCAAAACTTTCATTAACTTCAATGGAAGCAGCAGAAAATTCAGTTCAATGTTAACAGTCAGTAGTAGAAGAACCTACCTCTGCCTATACAGAGAGACAGCCACTCATAAATCTGCACACCACCCTAAAGGCTTTTCCTCACTCAGAGAAACTAAATACCAAACAACCATCTAGTCAAGGCTTGATGCCGTCAAATCGTAGGGTTATTGAAAAAAGCCTTGCTCACTATTCTGAGAGCTCCTCTGAATTTCAAAATGAAGTTTGTTCCTTATGTATATATGAAAAAATATTTTATAAAAGGCAGAAGTTAGGATTACAAAGCCTTTCAACGATGGTCAATGTATGCAATACAACCTTCTTCTATACATGTAGCTGGAAAATTATTGTCATTTTTGCAACAATCTACTTTTACAAAGGAGGAAAGCCATTTAACCTTGAGTGCATGTAAAAAGCAGCCTAACTATTCAGTTCTCAGGAACAGCCTGAAAGCCTGACCACAATGACTAAATCGTTTTCAATTCTCAAGGGTAACCAATTAACTCTTTCTCAAAAAGCCTAGTTATAACTAAAGGCTACATTTCCTACCACACTCACTGGTCCCCTTCCTCAGTCAGGGAGCCAGTTGGGGAAAGCAGACTACCCTAGCCCCCTGCGGCTTCAGCTGGATCCCCTGCGGATCTCAGCACTTATCCGTGGGGCAAGCAGCAGCGCTCACTGCAGCAGGAGCCAAGGAGCGAGCACACGAGCTTTGAAGTTTTCCCCTCAGAAGTTTGGTCAACTTAGCAGCACCACTAAGCCGCAGGCAGAGGCTGAAATCTCGCCGCCTGGGACACAGCGGGGAGTCTCTGGGGTTCCAGCCACTGCTAAAGGGCTTGGCCAAAGTCAGCAGCCCAGCCCCAGGCTGAGCGGACTCCCGCACACGCGCCACGCCAACCCAGCGAGCTCGGCGGAGGAGACGCCCCTGCGGGGCTCGCCTGCCCCAGGCTCGGAGCACCCCAAGGTCACCCGCCCTAGGGACTCCCCTCACTGCTGGGTCCGGCGGAGGGGACACGCTCCTCGCGAGCCCCTCACACCGCGCTCTGCCCGGGCGGGGGATGCTCTTCCCCCTCCCGCTGTGCCCCTGCTCCCGACCCGCCAGCCCCGGCGATATGAGGAACGGGGAGGGGGACCAAGCGCAAACTTTCGGTGCCACTTACTTGGCGGCTCGCGGCTGCCTCCCCCTTCCGCGCTGGCGAGCCTCTGGGCGGGCGGCGGCTGCACTCCGGGTAGCGGGACTCCCTGCGCGGCAGACATGCCCCGGGCAGCGGAGCGGCTCCGGCTCAGGGTGCGCCACTGTCGGGGGCGGCGGCGGCGGCGCCGGCGCTGCGCGAAGGAGGGGAGCGCCCTGCTGGGAGCGGGCTGCGCGCTCCGCCTGCCCCAGCCGGTGCCAGGTCTGCAGCGAGCCCGGCAGCCCGCGTCCTTCCCTCCCCGCCGACCGACGACTTTCAATTCACCTGCAGGCGGGCCGGGCGGGAGCGGCGCGGAGCCCTCCCGGCAGGCGGCGCGGCGGGAGGGGCCGAGTGGCGAGCGCCCCGGCTGGAGGTAGCCCCGGCCGCCCCTCCTTCTTTCCCTCTCGCTTGCCGGGGCGCGCACTCCGCTCGCCCGGGCCGCTCCGCAGCTCTCCCCGGGACTGCAGTCATTGCGTCACCGCCATCCCCACCCTCACCGCGGGGGGAGCTGCCGCTGCGGGAGCCGGGGTGCTGGCTCGGGGGGGACTCCCGCTGGGGGAGCTGTGCCGGGGTAAAGGCTGGCGGGGGCCGCGGGCTCTGGCCTTGGTGTGGGGATGCCGAGCCCCCGTCAGGGGAGCGCTGCGTGGGGGGCTGATGCCCCGTGCAGGACCCGCTTCGCGCGCGGGTGGGGAGCCGGGGCTCGTTCCCTCCGAGGTGCGTCTCGGGACGCGCAGCCGGCGCAAGGGGCTGCCCCCGGGTCAGCGGCTGCCCCCGAAATCGCAGGTGTGATGAGATCGTTCGCAGCCGCGGCGAGTACCCGGGGCCCTGCTCCGCGCTCTCAGACGCCGGGCTCTTGTTCAGCCCTCGCAGGATCGGTCCCCGCGGGGTCCTACCAGGTTCTCTGGGAACAGACAAAGCCCAGAACAGTTCAAACGTTTGGCTCCCACAGGGGCCGGGTGACCGGGGGCAGCCAGTAGCTCGTGGAAAATCTCCCAGCCGTGGAGCCGCTGACAGCACTAGCTTTCACCCTGAAAAGACAGTCTGAGCAGATACGTACTTTAAGGGGTAGAAGTTTAAAGGGCCGTAAAGAGGCTCGGCCTTCGCTTCCCGTTGTGAACAGATACAGAGGGGAGGGGGGGCTTGTTTGGTCTGAGGTTTGTCTGTTTTGGGGAGAAGACAAACCTTCTCCTTCCTGCCCCCTCGCCGAGTGGCCACTGTTGGCATTTTCCATTCTGACAGGTTTCAGAGTAACAGCCGTGTTAGTCTGTATTCGCAAAAAGAAAAGGAGTACCTGTGGCACCTTAGAGACTAACCAATTTATCTGAGCATGAGCTTTCGTGAGCTACAGCTCACTTCATCAGTAGCTCACGAAAGCTCATGCTCAGATAAATTGGTTAGTCTCTAAGGTGCCACAGGTACTCCTTTTCTATTTTCCATTCTGTTAACCTTCTCGTGTGACGCAGTGCACTGGGTTGGTTTGAGGGGTTTAGTGCATGTGCGTTTACATAGCTAAGAGTTCCTCTCGGAGACTCCTTCCAAAACAAAACCAAGCCCTTTCGGGATGCCCGCGCTGGGCAGTATTCGAAAGGCCTGACTGTGCTGATGTGGAAGGCACTTGGGCAATTAAAGTTGGCACTTGGCACTCCCCTTTTTTTCCCTTGTTGTTTCAGAACAGTCTTGTGATGCCACGTGCAGAGTCCTCCGAAGCTAAGTCCCCCTGGCTGCAAAGGGCGAGGTGGCTAAGTGGGGAATGCAGGATCAGGTAATATCTCAGTTCCCATTTTCCTAACATTCTCATCTTCTCTGCCTCTCATCTTTTCTTTCAGTAGTTGCTGAACTTTGCCCTTCCTTATAGCGTGGGAACATGTGTTAATTCTGTGGGCAAGTTAATGATAGAAAGGTAAAGGAGGCTCATTTGAGTCCTAAAAATATGCAGCCATCAGAGCAGAAGCAGCCTGTCAATTTCCTTCCTCAATTACAAGGTCTGCAGTCACCTAAAAGCCCCCCTGAATTTTCCTGAAAAAAGTTCTTGCTGGTTTCCTTGTGTGCTGCTGCTGCCTACCAATACTTTAATTGCCCCCACTGTTTTGTAAATCACTCAACTAATCTTTAAAATATAAAAAAATAATTTCTTAAATCTCATGTGAACTAAATAAAGCTACACTGAGTACTTCAGGCATGTCAGTTTTATGGCCTAGATCCCTCAAACAGTTAGGCACATGTTTAATCTTAATTCCATTGGCAGTGTCTGCACTGGTAAATATATCATGTTAGAACACATTTTTTTTAACAGAAATATTAAATCATTTTTCATCTTTTGCAGATAGGCACAATTCTTGATCACCATGACAAGCTAACGTGTTTAAGTAAATCTGTCCCTGACTGCACTTTTGATAACATTTTTAAATATTACTGTCCTTGTCTACACTAAGGGCGGAATAGCATTAAATTAATTTGAACCAGTTAGTTAATGTGGTTTCTTATAGGCTGTATTTTCCCAGTGTAGACATGGCCATTTTCTTCCATGGACCAACTCACAGAAGTAAAATGAAGCATATACATGAATGTTTGCAGGATTAAAAACCTCTACGAGTAAGTAAAGTTCTGAAAAACACCTTAAGCAGGAATCACACTAAACGAGGAGTGCTGGAATAGTATAGCATCCTGGATTAATTTTAACTGCATAATCCCAGAGAAAATACTGCAAACACAAATTTGTTTACTCTGTTTTTAAAAAAATCCATGTTTACCCTTACCTGGAAAAACTGAATGTTAAGGGGTGAAGTAAATTCTCCCCATTACTTTTTGTTTTTTAAAAGCCCCTTGACATTGCCCATGGCCCACACAGTACCATATTGAATATAGATTTTTTCAAAACCAGCAATATCTCCTACAGGAGCTAAAAATTTTGTAAGTACTAATGGAGCTCTGAGGGATGAAGTGGCAGTGGTGGGTGGAGAGAAGACAGGAAATATTTAAAATCCCTAATATAAGAGTGGCAGGTTCTTTTAAAAATTTACAGACACGGCTCATGTTCTAAAATGTGGACATCTAGAAACCTTGCCTTCCATTGTAATTGGCACCCTCTGTTCCCTACCAACAAATATCTCTCAACAGACTGGACACTCTAGCCTTTTATAATATGTAGCTAATTTGTTTATATAGCTTATGACTATGCCAAAAAAGTAAAATCTATGAAATTGAATAAATTATGTTTAAACAAGAATTTAGAACTACACCAGAACATTGTTAATCTATATTTTGCTAAACTGCACATTTAATAATCCCAAAAAAATGTGATGTTTGCCCTCCACTCAGACATATCAGATATTTTAGGGACCAATCCCATTACGAGCAGTTCATTTTTGCAAAGTATGATACGCTGCATTTCGTACTATGCCAAGAAGTATTCTATTATTTCTGCTATAGTAATGCCTAGAGACTGAAACTGAGCTTGAGACTCCATTGTGCTGGCACTGTACATACACACAGTAAGAGAATTCCTGCCTGAAGAGCTAGACAGACAAAGAGTTAGAGGGGAAACAGAAGCACAGATAAGTGAAGTAACTTGTCCAAGGTCACACAGGTCAGTGGCAGAACCCAAGTCCCCTGACTCCCAGTGTAGAGCCCTATTAAATAGTCTGCACGGTCTCTAAACACAAACCAACAAACAAAACAACAATTAAGAAAATTACATGTACAAAGTACAGTTTATGATGCAGTATTTCATTTTCTTAGTGCCTACATTTGTGATGTTTTACTCTCTTCTTGGGAGATGCTAAACATACTGAACTCCCACTGACGTTAATGGAATTTGCAGGTGTTTGACATCTTGCATGATGGAGCCCAAATTCTGATCCCAATGGAGTTTTGCAAAGTACTTGTGTGGTACCTAGATTTGTCCCGTAGTTGCTGACTTGCAAAATTCATTAATTTACAATGAGCGTCCCAGACATTGGTACAAGTTAGTAAAACTGTACTGTAGATACTTATAAGAGGAATAATATTTGGATGACCAGAACCAGACAGGCCATTTAACTTAAAATAAAAATCTTTATATATATTTGTATAACTTGTACTCTGGAAGTGACAACAGCTGCACTAGTTATAAATGTTTAATTTGTGCTATAGTTCTTAATTTGAATTCACTTTAAATATAATTCTCAAGAGTATCTGTTTTGCTTTTGTTAAGTTTGTAATGCTTGCAGGGACATAGCTCCATTCAAATGAGCAGATGCGTCATGAGCAATCATTATACTGATGAAATTGGCCTACAGTGCAGAGCAGTTTTATCCCAATATCAAGACTGAGGTGAATCTGAACAGAGGTACCCTTATAAGGTATTTTTACAATGAATAAAAACATGAAATATAAACAGTAAATTAAATGGAGACAAATGTCTTCTGTTTTTTCATATTTAAGAAGATACAGGGGGTTATGTATATATAAAAAATCTACATGTGGAAACAGCTGATGAGAAATGATTCCATCTTTTTTTTAAAATGATACAGGGTGTGGCTGAGACCAAGCCTGGAAGATTCTTCCTAGAAGGAAAGTAAGTGAGTGAGTGAAACCAGGACACTATAATGGAAACATCTTCTCAGATCTAAATACAGTGTTAGCTACCATAAAGACTTAATACTCTAGCAAAGAACTTCTGTAGCTACTCCCCAGCTGCTGAGTGACCTCTACTCCCATTGATTTCAGAGTCGAAGTCTCCTTGAACCTTACAGGAAGCGCTGTGTGTGTGTGGATCATCATGCAGGGCCGGGGCATTGTAAATACACATACTTGCACCATCTTAGTTAAACCACTCCAAAATCATGTGCAGGCACTCATTTTAGTTTAGCTTAAATCTGTCCCTAATCATTTTAAGCTGAACCGAGTAAGTGTCCACCCAGCCTTTTGCCTTAACTAATCTGGTCAAAATAACCCCTTACATTAAAATGGTGCAATTCTATGTGTAGACAAGCTCTAAACTGGGACCTGCTCCTACTTCTATTGAAGTGAATGTCAAAGCTTCCAGTGAATTTACTGAAAGCAGGGTTGGAGTCCTTGCAAAGGAGTTAAGCAATACTTCTGCTCTGTTGACATGGAATTCTTCAAAAGGAATCTTCTTCTTGAAAAGCATGTCTGTATTCGATACAGCCTTTGTCAGAGAAAGAAGCTCTATATAAACTTGTACATCTGTTATGGACAGCAAGATTCTATATTGATATATAGCTATTCTCAAGGAGAGCACAGTAAGCAATAAGTTAAGAGGATTGGATACCGGTACTCACCTAAAGATCAATGTTTTTAAAAATGCTTTTTAGATGTGATATGCCCCTACTTTTTGAGGTTTGTGCTACATTAAAATTTTCCATTTATGAACCATTTCTGATTCTCAATGATCAAATGTAGAAATGGAGGAAACTATTTAGATATACTGTCCATAAAACTTCTGTATCTGGACTGCTGATTTAATGGCTCTGCTTTTGCTTTAATTAAGTTTGCACTGCATTGGAAGCAACTTAAATCATTCAGCATTTGGAAGACATGCCCAAAGGAACCCTTTTGCACTGTGGGAGAAGAGGAAGTGATGGGGAGGGTAGATGAGTACTACCAAAAGTTAAACTTTCCACACTTTGACCGTTTAAGAACAGTTTAGAAATAATATGATGGAAGACTCCCCTCACATAAGAACGGCCATACTGGGTCAGACCAAAGGTCCATCTAGCCCAGTATCCTGTCTTCCGACAGTGGCCAATGCCAGGCGCCCCAGAGGGAACGAACAGAACAGGTAATCATCAAGTGATCCATCCCCTGTCGCCCATTTGCAGCTTCTGGCAAAAAGCTGACTTTCCTCCTCCTGCTGTCCCAAAGGATTTGCTGTTACAGTAATGCTATTTTTTGTGAATCAGGACCAGAAAACACGTTTGCTCTGTTTCTGCAATTGTGCAGTACTGATCGTTCTGTGCAATGAAGAATTTGTAAGTCACCTGAATTGATTAAGTATAGTATTGCACTGCTGCAGAATTACTTAGCAAAGGCACTGTTCCCAGAAAGCACCATTTACAGCAACGCAGAGCCACTGCAACAGAACAAAAACCCTGTGGAGGTCAGGGAGCTTGGAATTCAGACTCTGAGCCAAATTTATCCCCTGGTGTAAGTCATCCTAGTTTTGCAGTCAATGGAAAATTAGTTTAGCGCTCAAAGTTTTCTCTGGTCGTAGACATTTTGGGAGGCAGAGAGGGGGATGTTTTGTTTCTTCCTTTTGAATTTCTCCCATAGATATATCCTTTTGTATTTTGTTGGACTTAACTTCAGATCTCCACAGTGAGGAAAAATTGCAGAAAAACTGTCCTTCAGTAATTCCCCAATTAATGTCTGCAACGGAGGGAGAAGAAAGGAGTACTGCAACAAACTACAGTTCATCCTAGCAACAGTCTCTCTCCTTTCAGAACACAACCCTTCACTAAAACTACTATCAGAGGAAAATAATGTAATTAAAAATGGCATATATGTAAATATTTATCTCGGGTTTATAATATCCCTCATCATCATAGTATCTAATCTCTGATGGAAATAATACCATAAGAATGCAAAATTCTCTCTATAATAAATGTAAAGGAAAACTGTCACAAATTAAGAATAACACATTTCTTTACATGTATAACACCATGGATTATTAAAACTGAAATAATTTAAAAAATAATCCAACTTCAGAGTTTATGGTATTTATCTTTTTCTGTTTTACCATGGTTGGACAAGAAAATTAGTGATCTGTTAATGGTGACCTATAAAGGGAACTAAAATAGATTTGTGTTTTGCTTCATTAGGATTTAAAGAAGAACTGGGAGGTTTTTCTGCCTTTTATAAACTTTAGGAATACCATGAATGTTGTCTCTTTTCTTTCCTGGCTTTATAGAGGTCTCCTTTAAGGATCCAGAGATGTGGATTGGGAACTTTCCTTGCTCCAATTGATAGGAGGGGAACAAAAATACTTTTTCTAACTGTTTGGCAAAACCAATTTTAGATAGTCTGAAAAAAATTACTTTCCCTTTCAATCCAGTTTCAGTTTATACCTATAATGTAATTCATTTATACCTGTAATGCAACTGGATTAATGAAAAACCCAAGCAGATTGTTATTGCATTATAGTAATGTTAATTCTGCCAAGTACTGCATATAGAAAAGCCAATTCCTTCCCCAAAGAGGTCATTTCACCTTATTTACAGTTTAACTTTCTGGTTCTCACACACGGTCAACTCACTGTTGGAGTGGCTGGGTTTTCATCTGCAAGATAGCCTTGACGCTTTAAAAATGTTTTGGTTTTGAATTATGAAAATTCTTAATTTTTTTTTTTTTTACACAAGACTAATATTTTTGGTCTGAACTACCATACTTCACAATAAGAGACAAGATGGGTGAGGGGTAATATCTTTTATTGGGCCAACTTCTATTGGTGAACGAGACCAGCTTTTGGGTTACACAGAGCTCTTCTTCAGGTCCACGGGGCTCTAAAGTTTCTCTCATTGTACCAACTTCTGGTGGTGAAAAATATATTGCCTTTTGCCCACCTTGTTGCTCTAATATGCTGGTATCAACACAGCTATGACACTGCAAACATACTTCACAATGTCCATTTAATTATTGCTGAAAGCGTAGAAAGCCAAAGCTTTTTGTTACCCTTTAGGGTGGAAAATGGAAATGGTTTAGCTTGCCAGTTAATTCTGAAATGGAATCACTAACCCAATATCCTGAAATTCTGTTCCAAGCTCAATTTAAGTAAGACTACCATTGTCTACAAAAAAAAGTGGAATTAAGTCCATAATGTATAACTGAAATGGGAAGAGTAGCAAAAGGACTTGTTTAGTCAATCAGATTTATTTAGCAAGCCATTTAAAGATTGCAGTTATCACCTACTCTTTAGGGGCAACTTGATGCCATATCCTTGTCTATACAGTACTACTAAAAATACCCATTGCTGTCAAAGTGCGTAAGTGAGCCAATGCTGAACGTTATTTAACAGCAGCTGTAGGCCAAATAGCATTCTGTAATGTGGACAAGGTGACAGAAAAAGAGGAAAGTGTTTGTTTTCTAATATAACTTGCCCAGAAACGGAGAATGGCTGAACAGCCATGTAAGACGGGCTCAAGAAGAACAATACAAAATAGACAGAGCATCTTTTCCCACCACCCACACACAAATACTACTCAGTACTTCACAGTGATCTCTCTCAGTCATCCTGCTACCAGATTTCTTGAAGGAACAGTGGCCAAACGTGGATGGTGACAGCTAGGAACCTAAATCCACATTTATGTGCCTGTTTTTAAAAAGGCCTGATTTTCAGAGGTGCGGCACACAGCTACACACATACTCTTAAGGCAATGAGAGCTGCAAGTGCTCTGGAATTTTTTTTTTTTAAGTCAGACGACAGGTTTGTTTTAGGTGCCTAAATATGGATTTAGGTATCTAACTTCAACAATCCAGTTTTAAAAATTGTAATTCAGAGTTAATATTGTGAAACCAAGGGCCCATTTTAGAAGTCTTGAAAGTAAGTTACATGCCTGCTGCATTCGTTGAAATCCATTAATGCGAATGGACAAGTTATACAAGGAAAAGCTAAGCTTTGCTGGGACCTCTCAAAGTGTTTAAGAGCCCTTCTGTGTGCTGTGGAGATGTTTGTGAACCTCTGACTTAGTATTTCAGATCCCAAGTCTCAAAGTTTACGATTAAAATAATAGATACAAATTTTATTGTCCCATCCCTACAGTGAGAAATAAAATGCAACGTACATCTTCCTTTTACCTCAAGTAACCTCTCTGCATCACCCACAGAACGAATTTGCCCTTAGTGCCAAGCACTAATTTCTCTAATCCAAAACTAAACTACAAGGGAGAATCTCTCCAAAAAGGATGCAGACAATTCAGTTCAGGTGAACAGCGATTAGTCCACAGTTTTGTTGTATTTTCCTGGACTGATGCACAAATGCCTTCCTTCCTTTCCATCCCCTCTCCTCCTCCCCACCCCAAACAGTGGTTATGAAAGTCAATGTAATTCAACCATCACATAAGGTACTTTTAAAAGTTGATTTGCCAATTCAAACTAAATATGTTAAATAGTGACTTAAGGACTTTATTAAAGTGTTCAACTACTAATCCCTCTATCTTCAAATCACTCATCGCCCACAAACCAGTGTCCTATTTTGAAACTAGTGGATTCTACATACTTTGCTATCCTAGACAAATTGGAAGATGTCTGTTCCTTGTAGCCCCTGAGTTAAGCAAACTATGGCTTATGAAACTGGATATTCCCCCCAGATAATTTTTTGTTTTATTTTTAATCTAGTATAGTCCCTTAATAGTTTAATGTAGCTGCCCCAGAATTAAAATATTCCACTGTTGGTATAAGCAGTCACTAAATATTTTGCTGTCCCTAATATTTTGTTGCTGTAGATGACTGCCCGCTTTCCCTTTATGGAAAAGGCTCCTTACATGGTATCATGACATGGACATGATAAATTATCACCCCAAACAGCTGAAGCAGTGCAAGAATTTATTTGGAGGCATGTTTAATTTTATATAATTTAGTACCTGTGAAAGGTGCCAGATTTTCAGTGTCCAGAGCTGTCACTTTCCATCCACAGAAGAGATACTGCACATTTGGAGCAATAAGAGCTCCCCAAATATGGCCCAGTGAGTGCCTCAGCCCTGACCTGGAGAGGTTACATTCAGGACTGATAACATAGTCCAGTTACCATGACTACTGAATGCTTCATCTGTCTAATAGTGCCAAGTACACCAATTAGTTCTTGTAAAAATAGTGATTTTTTTTTTTGTAGTGTGGACAACTTTCCGGAGATTTTAAGGTTAGAAGGTATCATTAATGATCACCTACTCTGACCTCCTGCATAATCCAGAGCACCGCACCCAATAATTCCTGCATAAAGCCCATAACTTCTGATTGAGCTAGAGCAGAATGCACTGAGATCAACTCATATCATAAAGACCACTGAATGACCATCAGAGAATAATGTATTTGTGAATCTACTCCAGGTCAGTAATAACAATGGTGACCTAGATATGTAATAATCCATATTCATTTCCAATCCCCAGGTCTGTTTCAGAACCTTCAGAGGCAAGTTTTAGATTATATATGTGAACCACTAGCATTTCCATTCTAAGGATTCGTACGAACATCAACAGATTCAGTAAGTGATCAAGCAGAAGCAAATTCTGGCCTTGTCTACTCCAGCCGCTTTCGGAAAACCTCCCATTACTTCACCTCCCTGATGGTACCAATGGCAGTAGCACTAATGTTTTTAACCACTGTTACATAAACCTGGCACCTAGACAGTGTGGTAAAAACACTGGTACCCGGAGAACGCTAACTCTCCAACTGTTGCTATGATCAATGCAGCTGCACCAGTGCTAGTGAAGTGGTGGTAGACTTCCCAAAGAAGGATAGTGCAGACCAAGCCTTTGCAAACAGTCAGGGCATTCTTTTGCAGAGGAGCAATTTGAGCTGGAAAATCTAGAGAGGAAAATAAAAGCATCTGAAAAAGTAAACATTATTTTGATAACTATTATAATTTTGATAAATATTTTGGTAAATATTATATCTTAATATTATAGTAAATATATTAGCATTGTCATTCCTGTATCTTGTTAGCATAAAAGGCTTTTAAAAAGCACCTTTTATCTGCTAAGTCTGTACAATTATTGGAATATGCCAGAACTCTATGAAAGAATATTGCATACACAGTAATAAGAATAACTATTACAAAATATGCTAAGAGTATTTCATTATGGGCAGAGGAAAGAATTCTTTAAAAAACTCCCACATTTTCCATTGTAATATACATTTGAGTCAGAGTTTGAAATATTCTCCATTATACACTGGTTTTAGGTTCTCTGAATTGGTTACGTCTGTAGTGTACTCCTCCAAGGATTCCAGCTGTCTGGCTGCCTACAGAGGAAAAACTGAGCTTGAAGAGTAAAAAAAGAAAAAGAAAAAAAAAAATACTAAAATTGCCTGTTTTGCTTGAAGTTTATAGTCAGGATAAACTATTTTGGTTGTGCCCAAGGCCTGCAAATAACAAAGTAAAGAGCACAATACAGAACAGAATATACCAGCAAGTACATAGCATTGTCGAAGTTCTCTTGTGCACTGGATAGAAATTCATTGTTTACATACATCAATCATGATTTGCCACAGGGTATTTCTTGAGTTACTACATATCTTTAATACAAAGGAAAAGAGAGGAAAAGAAAACAGCTATTTCTATCTGCTTATTTCTGTTTTGTTGGTTTATGACCTTTTTAAAACTAAGAATAGAGTTCAACTTGCAAAGCTTAAGTAAAGTGAACTGATTACAAACTCGCCTCCCGTTATCCAAAGTAGGGTGCTTTTAAGGTTCTCTGGACATTCTCAAATCTCATTAGCATACCACATATTCAATGATATAGCCAAATATCCTTAAGGGAATACCAATCATCATTTAAACTCCCCATTCCTTTAGAATTTTGCCATCTATTAAATGTCCAAAATCCACTGTAGTGGCGATTTCTCAGCATTATCCCTCCTGGCACTGAAAAAAAAAATATCAACCCACATAATACTGCATGAAATGAGATTCTTAAAAAAACAAACCAAGCTGTTCACACACTCTGGTCCCAGCCTATACCTATTCTGCGTATAGAGCTCTCACTGAGTCAACAGGACTTCCAAATGCAGAGTCCCTCTAGTCCTGGGGGTGTAAAGCCACTCATCATAGCATAACTAAACATGCACTTTTATTGGGGAATTATATCAGATGATACTTCTGATGTGGACACAAGATAGATAAAACAAACAGCGTGGTTGAACACAGGGTGGATTTGATTTAAATCAAATTGATTTAATTCACTAGTCAGAAAGACTCTGTTAATCATGGATTTCTATATAAAAGTGCATTCTTGTTGGTTGTTATAACCTTAATACAGATATATCAGAAAATGAATGATTGTTTGGTTATTTTATTTACCAAAGGTAATTGAAGCAGATATTTATGACGTCTTTGGGAGGTGAACTATCTCCAATTCAACAGGTTAATCATTTGGAGGATTTTCTTGCCATGCTATATTAGGAGGTGATCATCATCAGACAGACATTTAAATTATTTTATGTAATTAAAACCACGTTATGTACTCTGGGTTTTTTTCTTCAACAGCAAACATAATATTTTTATAAAACAAGCATATGAATTTTTTAATTTAGTTCAACATTCAAGTTTTTTAAAATCAGGTTTCTTTTTGTTAAAATTGTTTTTAACTGAAATAGTTAAATGAAATATTTTAAAAAACCACCAAAAATTAAATCGACTGTGTCAGCCAGGTCAACAAGAGAAACTTAAAATATTGGCTTCTGCAACTAACTCAGTCATCTTCACCTTCATTTTCCTGTTTGTTCATAATCTGGAAAAGAAAAAAAACAAGATTTCCTGCTTTTTCAGGTCCAAAACAGTTTTTCAATTTGGAATGAATTAGTCCAAAGGAAGAAAATATTCTTTCTACACTGGCAGAAGAAGCTATTGCTGTTAAAAGTGAGATCATCACGTCAGCAGTCTCTGAATCCAAGTGCTTAAGTGACTTCCACCAGTTCACTGGTGTGACTTTCTTTAAAACATCATCAGCAAACATTTATTTCTTGAATGGTTCACCCTTAGCTCTGAAGAAAGAAAAGGAGTACTTGTGGCACCTTAGAGACTAACAAATTTATTTGAGCATAAGCTTTCATGAGCTACAGCTCATTCTGCTCAAATAAATTTGTTAGTCTCTAAGGTGCCACAAGTACTTTTTTTTTTTGCTAATACAGACTAACATGGCTGCTACTCTGAAACCTTAGCTCTGAAGTTTATTATAGTTGGCATTATGGAGGGATGATTGCTGGTTGTCCATGTCATAGCCAACTCCTCTTCTTCAGCAGTGAAGGTTTGACCCCAGTACCGAGTATTGAGAATATTTGCAAGAAAATTAGCTGGAAATAGTGCTTGTTCCATTCATTTTTTTAATACTTGTAATTTAACTCTGTCATTGCATATTTCTCTTTTTAAGATCTCACTCAGTTCCTTCCAAATTTCAACAGCGTCAGCAATAAAACAGCTATTTCCCCGCATTTTGTTCAAGGCTACAGAAATAGGCTTCAGGGTACACAGCATGTGTTCAGCATTTCTCGTATGCCCAGTGTTGAGAACTTTGGCTGTGACCGTGCCATCTATTTTTTCACAATTTTGTTCACAAACTGACATCAGATTAGGCCAGTTCTCGATATCGTGCTCAAAACAGTCCACTACTGAGTTCCAGCACACCTCTTGTGGGAGAGTTAGCTTGGTTCCGCCCACTTTTTTCAGAGCAACTGCTGCAAAGTGGTTGTTACGGAAGTAATTTGCAGTTTCAACAGCATTAGCTTTATTTCTGGAACACTGAAGTCTTTGGCTAGGAGGTGCATCAAATGAGCACTGCAGTCGTATGCTATTAGCTTGGGACTCTCTTCTAAATAATCTCTTCATCTTGGATACATTTGCAGCATTGTCTGTGACCAAGCTGCATACTAGACATTTGAATTTCTTTTCAGTTTGTTATAGATTTTACTGCTACTTCTGGTAAATATTCTTCTGTGTGTGCATTTACTGATGTATCCTCATAAGTGCTGACTCCGTGGGTGCTGCAGCCCTGCAGCACCCACAGGGAAAAATTAGCTCCACACCCACCAGCAGGAATATGAACGAGAGGCTGCTAGGCAACTCTGACACCACATTCTACAAGCTATTACCCTATGATCCCACTGAGGGTTACTAAAAGAGACTGCACCATCTGCTCAAGAAACTCCCTGAAGAAGCACAGGAACAAATCTACACAGGCACACCCCTAGAGCCCTGACCAGGGGTATTCTATCTGTGACCAAGATCCATAAACCTGGGAATCCTGGATGCCCCATCATCTCAGGCATTGGCACCCTGACAGCAGGATTGTCTGGCTATGTGGACTCTCTCCTCAGGCCCTAGGCTACCAGCTATCTTTGAGACATCACTACAATCCACTGAAAAAAGAAAAAGGAGGACTTGTGGCACCTTAGAGACTTAACAAATGTATTTCAGCACAAGCTTTCATGAGCTACAGCTCACTTCATGAAGTGAGGTGTAGCTCACGAAAACTTGTGCTCAGATAAATTTGTTAATCTCTAAGGTGCCACAAGTCCTCCTTTTCTTTTTGCGGATACAGACTAATATGGCTGCTGCTCTGAAACCTACAATCCATTGGTGATCTTCCTGAAAACACCATCCGAGCCACTATGGATGTAGAAACTCTCTACACCAATATTCCACACAAAGATGGACTACAAGCCATCAGGAACAATATCCCCGATAATGTCATGGCAAACCTGGTGGCTGAACTTTGTGACTTTGTCCTCACCCACAACTAATTTAGATTTGGGGACAATTTATACCTTCAAATGAGTGGCACTGCTATGGGTACCTGCATGGCCCCACAGTATGCCAACATTTTTATGGATGACTTAGAACAATGCTTCCTCAGCTGTCATCCCCTAGTGCCTCTCCTCTATTTGCGCTACATTGATGACATCTTCATCACATGGACCCACGGGAAGGAGGCCATTGAGGGATTCCACCAGGATTTCAACAATTTCCATCCCACCATCAACCACAGCCTGGACCAGTCCACACAAGAGATCCACTTCCTGGACACTACAGTGCAAATAAGCAATGGTTACATAAACACCACCCTATACCAGAACCCTACTGACCACTATACTTACCTACTTGCCTCCAGCTTCCATCCAGGACACATCACACAATCCATTGTCTACAGCCAAGCTCTAAGATACAACCGCATTTGCTCTAATCCCTCAGGCAGAGACAAACACCTACAGGATCTCTATCAAGCATTCTTAAAACTACAGTACCCACCTGCTGAAGCGAAGAAACAGACTGACAGAGCCAGAAGGGTACCCAGAAGTCACCTACTACAGAACAAGCCCAACAAGGAAAGGAACAGAATGCCACTAGCCATCACTTACAGCCCCTAACTAAAACCTCTCCAACGCATCATCAAGGATCTACAACCTATTCTGAAGGACAATCCCACATTCTCACAGACCTTGGGAGACAGGCCAGTCCTCGCTTACAGACAGCCCCCCAACCTGAAGCAAATACTCACCAGCAACCACACACCACACAACAAAAACACTAACCCAGGAACCAATCCCTGCAACAAACCGCATTGCCAACTCTGTCCGCATATCTATTCAAGGGACATCATCATAGGACCTAATCACATCAGCCGCACCATCAGGGACTCGTTCACCTGCACATCTAGCAATGTGATATATGCCATCATGTGCCAGCAATGCCTCTCTGCCATGTACCTTGGCCAACCGGACAGTCTCTGTGCAAAAGAATAAATGGACACAAATCAGACATCAAGAATTGTAACATTCAAAAACCAGTAGGAGAACACTTCAGTCTCCCTGGACACTCAATAACAGACTTAAAAGTGGCAATTCTTCAACCGAAAAAACATCAAAACCAGATTTCAATGAGAAACTGCAGAACTGGAATTAATTTGAAACCTGGACACCATCAAAAGAGGCCTGAATAAAGACTGGGAGTGGATGGGTCACCACAAAAAGTAGTTTTCCCTCTGATATTCACCCCTTCTTGTCAACTGTTGAGAATAGGCCACTTCCACCTTTATTGAATTGTCCTCGTTAGCACTGACCCCCCACTTGGTAAGGCAATTCCCATCTTTTCATGTGCTGTAATATATATACTGCTTACTGTATTTTTCATTCCATGCATCTGATGAGTGGGTTTTAGCCCATAAAAGCTTATGCCTAAATAAATGTGTTAGTCTCTAAGGTGTTTCCAGTTCAGTACTACATCTGAGGCTACATATCTGAAACTCCACTTATTGGTCAAATTTCTTCAGTATAGATCCTCGCAAATTTCCCGCCAGGTACCAATTAACAGTAAATGTGGCAGTGGTTTCATGTGGATTACCAGACAACTTCCAGGTGGTAAAGACGTTTTGACCCTACTAACGGACTGAATTTGAGCCAGTGCCCTAGAGTTGACAGGCACTGTACATTATTACCAATTCTTTTAATATAATTATAAAGAGGACTGGGTGGTTATCAAAAATCTAGGCAATTTCTACACAGGAAGTTTTTGCATTTTGGCTTGAAGACAAAAATGTGATTTTAAGTCTCCAATCCAGGATGCAAATCAATAAAGAGATGAATGTGCTGGGGACATATTATGTGACAAATAAAGATGAATAAATAAAAATGATGGGGCTACTACTATATTTTCAGTTCTCCAGTCATCGGGTATGACCTGCCAAGTTCATGGTTTCATTAAAAAATCCTTGTGTGATGCACGGCCAGAAAGGGTTAAGCATCCTGCAAAATAAATGACTCAAATTCAACCCTTAAAGGCATATGGGGAGATAATGTTTGTGTTTCTGTGTATTTACATTTATAGGAGTAGTGGTCAACAATGTAATCAACAGTCCCTGTCTATGCTGTATTGTGATCATTCACAAAAAGAAAAGGAGTACTTGTGGCACCTTAGAGACTAGCCAATTTATTTGAGCATAAGCTTTTGTGAGCTACAGCTCACTTCATTGGTTGCAAGTTCATGAAAGCTTATGCTCAAATAAATTGGCTAGTCTCTAAGGTGCCACAAGTACTCCTTTTCTTTTTGCGATTACAGACTAACACAGCTGTTACTCTGAAACCTGTGATCATTCAGAGATCAAAAGTACATCCTAGCATTTAAATGAATTGTAAACACGGGAAATCACTGTATTCATCTCTCTTTGAAATGTACAGCAAATCATCGGTGAATGGTGGAGGAACAGGCAATTGTCTTATGTTAATTCATATAGCTAAGTACCGGTGATAGACTGCTTTATGTTAATCTGTGTGAATAATTAACAATGATGTTTAGGAAATAAGAGCCTTTTGTTCCCCGAGGGACTCCAACTTGTCAAAGAAGACCTGAAATTGTATAAAAGATCCTTGGGTCCTGATCCTTTTAAATCTCACATCTGTTTGAGGTTTCATACAGGGGAAGCCTAAGCCACAAGGACTGAGATCCCCAGTTCTGACTGGACTGCCCTGAAATATAACCATTGGACAATAATCTATTGACTATTTCTGAAAGAACTCTTTGCAACTACATACATCTCTGCTATGTATCTGCACCTCAAGAACTGAACTCATGTCTGTATGCATACTGATCTTTTAACCATACTCTCTCTTTTCTTTTTTAATAAATTTTAGTTTAGTTAATATGAACTGGCTGTAGCATGTATTTGGGTAAGATCTGGAATATTCATTAACCTGGGAGGTAATGTGTCCGATCCTTTGGTATTGGTAGAACCTTTTCTTTTATATAATGAAATAAGATTTTCAGAAATCTTCATCATATTTGACTGGGGTACCTGGATGGAGGCCTGAGGCTGGATTACTTCAAGAGAACTTTATTGTTGGCTTCTGGGCAACTAGCGAGGTAATAAAGAAGCTGTTTTATGCTGTCTTGGTAAATCTAAGTATTGAAAATATCCACCAGCTTTGGGGATTATCTGCCCCATTCTTTTCACCCTAATTGAGTGACCTCAGCTGGCCCCCACTGGGACCCCGGTCACACCTTGCTATTGGGCTTACAATTTCATGTGCCAGTTCCTTTAATGGTCTTGGATGGGAGATTATTCAGGCCCCTTGATTTGGTCACATTAAGCTGTTTGAGTTTGGCTTCCACCTTGGATGTGATAATTTCAACTTCTGTATTCTTGTTCCCATTAGCCATCCTGCCACTTCCCCCAAGCTCCTCATTACCTTTATTAAAAACCGAGGCAATTCCAAACCTCCTCCAGATTCAAATCCTTGGGTTCTTCAGTTCAATCCTCTGCCCTAATTTCCTTAATTTTTTAAAGTCTGCACTTTTAAAATCGAGGATCCTATTCACAGACATCTTTTGGTTTATCCTTCCGTTTAGTTTAAATTGAATTAACTCATGATCGCTTGAATCAAGTTTGTCCTCTATAACCAGTTCTTCTCTGAGGTCCTCACTGCTTACCAGTATTAAATCTAAAATGGCATCCCCTCCTGTGGGTTCGGTGACGATTTGTAGATAAAATCGGTCAGCTGTCACGTCTAGAAATATCTTGGTGCTACTAGTATCAGTAACACTCGTCCTCCAGTCTATACCTGGGAAATTAAAGTCTCCCATAATCACACAATTCTCGGCAGTATTTATACACAGTGATTTACCTTTTTAAACTTGACTTTCTCCACAAGGTTCCGATTCTCAAAAAGTGCCCTTTAAAGGCTGCATGTTACAAGCCTTTACAAACTGCAACACACTGCCTCCATCAGGGTGATTTTGCAAAGAATTACTAGTCAGCTAGTAACTACCAGCACAACTAGTAAGCCTTAGATGGGACAAACCATCCCAATGAGTCGAAAGAATAGTAAATATGGCAGGCGACCAGCTTGGCTTAATGGTGAAATCCTAGCGGATCTTAGACATAAAAAAGAAGCTTACAAGAAGTGGAAGGTTGGACATATGACCAGGGAAGAGTATAAAAATATTGCTCGGGCATGTAGGAATGAAATCAGGAGGGCCAAATCGCACCTGGAGCTGCAGCTAGCGAGAGATGTCAAGAGTAACAAGAAGGGTTTTTTCAGGTATGTTGGCAACAAGAAGAAAGCCAAGGAAAGTGTGGGCCCCTTACTGAATGAGGGAGGCAACCTAGTGACAGAGGATGTGGAAAAAGCTAATGTACTCAATGCTTTTTTTGCCTCTGTTTTCACTAACAAGGTCAGCTCCCAGACTGCTGCGCTGGGCATCACAAAATGGGGAAGAGATGGCCAGCCCTCTGTGGAGATAGAGGTGGTTAGGGACTATTTAGAAAAGCTGGACGTGCACAAGTCCATGGGGCCGGACGAGTTGCATCCGAGAGTGCTAAAGGAATTGGCGGCTGTGATTGCAGAGCCATTGGCCATTATCTTTGAAAACTCGTGGCGAACCGGGGAAGTCCCGGATGACTGGAAAAAGGCTAATGTAGTGCCAATCTTTAAAAAAGGGAAGAAGGAGGATCCTGGGAACTACAGGCCAGTCAGCCTCACCTCAGTCCCTGGAAAAATCATGGAGCAGGTCCTCAAAGAATCAATCCTGATGCACTTGCATGAGAGGAATGTGATCAGGAACAGCCAGCATGGATTCACCAAGGGAAGGTCATGCCTGACTAATCTAATCGCCTTTTATGATGAGATTACTGGTTCTGTGGATGAAGGGAAAGCAGTGGATGTATTGTTTCTTGACTTTAGCAAAGCTTTTGACACGGTCTCCCACAGTATTCTTGTCAGCAAGTTAAGGAAGTATGGGCTGGATGAATGCACTATAAGGTGGGTAGAAAGCTGGCTAGATTGTCGGGCTCAACGGGTAGTGATCAATGGCTCCATGTCTAGTTGGCAGCCGGTGTCAAGTGGAGTGCCCCAAGGGTCGGTCCTGGGGCCGGTTTTGTTCAATATCTTCATAAATGATCTGGAGGATGGTGTGGATTGCACTCTCAGCAAATTTGCGGATGATACTAAACTGGGAGGAGTGGTAGATACGCGGGAGGGGAGGGATAGGATACAGAAGGACCTAGACAAATTGGAGGATTGGGCCAAAAGAAATCTGATGAGGTTCAATAAGGATAAGTGCAGGGTCCTGCACTTAGGATGGAAGAATCCAATGCACCGCTACAGACTAGGGACCGAATGGCTGGCAGCAGTTCTGCGGAAAAGGACCTAGGGGTGACAGTGGACGAGAAGCTGGATATGAGTCAGCAGTGTGCCCTTGTTGCCAAGAAGGCCAATGGCATTTTGGGATGTATAAGTAGGGGCATAGCGAGCAGATTGAGGGACGTGATCGTTCCCCTCTATTCGACATTGGTGAGGCCTCATCTGGAGTACTGTGTCCAGTTTTGGGCCCCACACTACAAGAAGGATGTGGATAAATTGGAGAGAGTCCAGCGAAGGGCAACAAAAATGATTAGGGGTCTAGAACACATGACTTATGAGGAGAGGCTGAGGGAGCTGGGATTGTTTAGCCTGCAGAAGAGAAGAATGAGGGGGGATTTGATAGCTGCTTTTTTGAAAGGGGGTTCCAAAGAGGATGGCTCTAGACTGTTCTCAATGGTAGCAGATGACAGAACGAGGAGTAATGGTCTCAAGTTGCAGTGGGGGAGGTTTAGATTGGATATTAGGAAAAACTTTTTCACTAAGAGGGTGGTGAAACACTGGAATGCGTTACCTAGGGAGGTGGTAGAATCTCCTTCCTTAGAGGTTTTTAAGGTCAGGCTTGACAAAGCCCTGGCTGGGATGATTTAACTGGGAATTGGTCCTGCTTCGAGCAGGGGGTTGGACTAGATGACCTTCAGGGGTCCCTTCCAACCCTGATATTCTATGATTCTATGATTCTATGTAGCGAACTGCTCTTGCTTATTTTTGTGAATAGACATTTTAAAAGTGTAAATTGCAATTCCTGTCACAACTATCAAAAACTGGGCTTACTGGTTAGAGATTCGTGAGAGCTACAGGTAGCATTTATCACTAAGTCACCTGCAAAGTATCTGGGGCCAAATTTGGGGCCTTATTTACTGCTCTGCACTCTCCCCTGTGCAGACACAACCTAGATGATGCAAAGGTATCTTTAAGCCATATTTTTTCTCCTTCTGCAGCTGCACTTTCCAGGAGGCAAAGCACAGAATCTAGCCCCTGGACTTTTCAAGGTGATATTCCTAAAGATAGCCTGGAGATTCAGATTTATGATTGTAATGGGAAATGTTTTAAGGAAAAGTAGGAATTTCCATGATCCTGTTACCTATTCAGCAGCTCTGAATGCAGCAGAAAAATAATTAGTTTACTAACAATTACTTAATGGGGTTGTGATGGGGTTCGACTCACCACGCTAGCACCTCCTCCTGGTCATCTTGCGGATCAGCTCCACAGGTCAGTATGTCAACTCTTGGTGGTGTCTCGCCCGCCATCACTTCTGCCCCTGGACCCATGTCACTCCAAGAACCTCGGTATCCTCTTCAGGACACCACCCTCTGGCTGTGCCACATTCTGGACTCACAGTATTGCAGTCCAATGGTCCAGCCACTTCCTCAATGGCGAGTGGTGTGGGGGGGACCCAGGCCAGGGACCCTGTAGATGGCAGCCACGTGCTGTGTCCCCTCGAACCCCTCAGTCTACTTTCCTGGGCCACTTCCCCACAGCCCTAGTACCTTCTTCACCTTTATCTCAGGGCCTCAGCATGCCAGTCTTAGCAGCCAGCCAGGAGCTCTCTCTAGCTTTCCCGGTCCCTGCTGGCAACATTGCTCTGTCCAGGGTTCTGGTGCTCCTTCTTCCTGCTAGGAGCCTGTTCTTCCCTCCTTGAGCTCCAGAAGCCGCTCTGCCCTGCAGTCCTTCTTATATGGGCCTGCCCAGGCCTGACTGGCTGCTCCTCACAGCTCCTCTCGAACTGGCTGCCTCCTGTACAGCCTCCCTAGGGCTCGATTATCTCTTATGGGCCAGTGTGGGGCAGATGCCCCATCACGAGGATCTAAAATACGAATCATATCAATTCTGAACTTAAATTTCCCTTGGAAACTTTCATTGAAAAATTCATTATTGCAGATATCTGTGCCTTCCTTTAAAGATTTAGGGCTAGATCCATGAAGGGATTTAAGTGACTCACTGCCAAATCCTCCTCTGCTTGATGTGGTGCAGGGATCTGAACTCAGGTTTGCCCCCTCCCAGGTGAGTGCCCTTACTCCTGGGCTATAGGGTTATTCTCATGCTTTCCCTGACCCACTGATCATTAAGTATTTCATACAAAGTGAAACAGCTGGAACAGGCAACACTGAGGGAGTCAAACTCCTACCCTGCTCTTCTTGGGACTTCCACAAACCAGAAGGGAGACATAGTAGCAGCCAAAGTTAATCTCTTGTCCCTCCGTTGCTATATAGATGGTGACTGACAGGACAGTTGATGAGAAGCTACAGTAGGGAAAGGACAGCAGAGCTGCTGCTAGGGATGCATTGTCATGTACCCTTCCCTTTAGACCTGGTCTACACTACAAAATTAGATGCCTTGCATTGGCTTTGTTGTGCAAGGGTCTAAACTTAAATTTGTCTCCCACTGATGTAAGTGCTCCATTACAGCAACGCAGTAACACCACCTTCCTGTGCAATGTTGAGCCATGACTGATGTACTCAGATAGATGAGGCACAATTGTAGACACTGTGTGACCTATGTCGACCCTAACAGTCCTCCAGAAGCTGTCCCACAATGCCTGACACTGATCACTCTGCTCACAATTGTGAACTCCACTGTCCAGGGGTCATAGGAACAGAAACCCCACCTCTACCACCTTTAAAACCCTGCAAATTTTTGAAATGCCTTTTCCTGATTGTTCAGCTTGGTGAGCATACCTAGCAGCTGTCCACTGTTGTGTGCAATTGCCCAGCTGACCAAGCCAGCTACATGATCCAGATGCACTCTGGTTTGGAGTAGACAATAAATATTGGATCTCCTGGGACTGTGAGGAGAAGAGGCCGTGCAGGCACAGCTCCAGATCAGCCACAGAAATATGGACATCTGTGAGCAGATTGCATGGAGGATGCAAGAGAAGGGGTACAACAGGGACCAGCAGCAGTGCTATGTGAAGGCAAAGGAACTGTTGGAGGCATACCAGAAGGTCAGGGTGTTGACACACCAGTGCCAAGCTTCAGACCTGCCACTTTTACAAAGAACTACATGCCATACTTGGCAGAGACCCCACCACCACCCTGCAGACCACAGTGAATACCACCGAAGCCCAAGACACAGATCACTGGTGTGAACAGTGATGAGGAGGATGGGAGACATGCAGCCAGGGATCCATTGATGCTGTGAGCAAGGACCTTGTGTAAAACTTCAGAGGAACAAAGCTGTGAACCTTAACTTTCACTTCCTGTTGTGACGATATGATGAGGGTGTCCACCCAACACAAGGCCTGAAGGAATTAAGGTGGGTAGGTGGGCCAATTATCCACCTAAACTGCACCTGAAGGAGAAGCCAGGGAGTGAGGACTAATTAGAGATGAGGCTCAGCTGGACAGGACCAGGAGGGGCCTGTATAAAGCCCATTAGCTGAGAGTAGAGGGGGGCTGCAGAGAAAGAGGCTACAGTCACTGTTAGGGTGACAGCAGGCAAGGTAGAAAGTAGCTCAGTGATACAGCAGTAAGGGATAGAACTGTGCAGACCTTGACTCCTTGTTGTAGGGGCCCTGGGCTTGAACCCAGTGTGAGGCAGGTCTGGGTTCCCCTACCAGTCACTGGACAGTGGTGCAGTTTGGGGGCAGTGAGAGGAAAGACTGCTTGGGACAGTGGGTCCTGAGAGACTTTGATACCCCAGAAGGTAAGGACAATGGTGACTTGGCCAGTGGGCTAAGCCACAGAGTAGAGGTGCTGCAGTTCTAGACCAGCGAGAGAGGGGCCACAGGATGAGTGACTAAGGTAATGGGCTGAGTGACCACTAGACAGGGCGCAGACAATGGCAAGCTGATTCCCCAGATGAGCACAAGGAGGTGTCACTGCGCGGAGAGTGGAGCAAAGCCCCTGACAGACTATATTGACATGGTACGTCTGTTTGTTTTATCTGCAGCTGCTGCGGTTGCAGCCTTGAGGCGTTCCCCGTCCACACCCATGGAATGCCTGAGCCACATAAGGAGAAAGAAAAGGACTTGGGACGAAATGTTCAGCAAGATTCTGCAAGCCAGTGCTGCATCGGACCACAAGCAGATGGCCTGGAGGGTGAATACTGCAGATTGTATGGAGAAGGAAAGACCAGACAGAAGAAAGTCCCAACAGAAAAAGGAGAGGGAGACACTTCAGGACATAATGGGCTTCTCTAGCAGCATATACAGACGCCGCAGACTCTTGTGGACCTACAGATTCAACAATCCCAAGCTCATCTCCCTTTGCAGTACACAGAGAACTCCATTTTAGCACCTCCCGACACCCGTTCTCAATATTCCACATAGCATCAGAGGCCACATCCCTATCCTTATTACTCCACCCCAGGGGACAGTAAAGGCAACCACAGCTTCACATACAGCAACTGTGGCCTTCCACAGGTCAGTGTATGTGGAACCAAAATGGACATGAATGTTCCTTCCCCTTGTTAAGTTCGGTTCTATTAAGTTTTTAATATATTTTCTTTTAAATTGCACAGAATTTTCTTTGCACTGGTTTTGTTAGTCAATAAAATTCAATTCTTTGGAAAATAACTCACCTGTATTAGTTCCCTACATATGCTGCAGAGTGTACAGCAGTACTGAAGGCTCCCACATACAGTGTGAGACAAAACCTATAGGATCAGTGGCAAACAGTGTAATGATCATAAATGTACAGCAAGCACCATAAAATTGATAGGTACATTGACAGTGTGATATTCATATGTACACGAAGCACCACACAATTTCTAACAGGCCCCAAAACTGCAGGGTCAGTGTGATGGGGTGTGCATGCCCCGCACTGGGACGACAGAGGTCAATTCCTTTCTTTGGGCCGAGGAGGACATGTCCCCTTGACCCTGCTGGGTGTGCTCTGGCTGGAGGCCAGGTATAAAAGGGAGCAGCCCAGTTCATTTGGGGCTGACCACTGGAGAGGAAGGAGGTGTGCTGCAGGCTCCTGCAGAAGGACTGCCAGCACTTCACGATGTGGAGGCCAGCCATACGACAGCAACCCATGACCCCCAGGCTCTGGACACCATAGAGGGAGGAGAGAATGGGGGAACCATGAGAACACAAGCTGCGGAGAAGCAGGTAGGAAGTAATCTGGGGAGGTGGTGGGAGAACAAGAGACTAGCTTGACGTGGTTTGGCCGGATCTTTGATGAGCTGGTGGTGGGCAACCCCACCACTGATAGGGCCATCCATGGTTTGGGACCTGGTAGAGAGAGAGGGCCCAGGTCCCCATATCCTGGCCGCTGCCCATCATAGGGTGGTGGCCCATTTCACCAGCTCTATTGACTCTGGCTGCTAGGCCACACAGCCCTGATTGTGAGGGCAACTCTACTGACTCTGGCTGCTAGGCCACACAGTTGTGAGAGAGATGGCGGCGAGAGGGACTCTGACTGTTAGACCACCCCGGCCTGATAGAGAAGGCGAGTAGATTGCCTTTGGCTGTTATGCCACATTACTCCGAGACCCAGAGGGGTCACACAAACCGGGGGCCTATAACAACCTGTGCCCCATCCCAAAAGGGGACAGGTGTGCATGACCCGCGACAGCCAGATAGAGCACAGTCCACCACATTGCATTACTGTGGCTCACTCTTAAAGTGCTCTTTCAAGGCCTCCCTGCGCTCTATAGCTCTGCACTCAGCTCTTCTAATAGCCCTTGTGTCTGGCTGTTCAAACCCAGTAGCCAGCCACTCCACCTTCACCCTGGCTGAAATGTCCCCCCTTTACCTCGCAGATATTATCCTGGAGGCATATTATTATTACAGCAGGCAGCTATAACCATTGGAATATTTTTCTCACAGAGATCCACTCTTGTGAGTAATTAATGCCATTGTCTCTTCGAACTATCATTGTGCACCTGCTGAGCTGGTAGTAGAATATTCTCTTGGTGCTCTCGGGGTGGCCAGCATCTGGCTTCATGGGCAAGGGGTAGGCTGGGTCCCCTAGAACCATTACTGACATTTCAATATTGCCAGTAGTAATCTGCTAGTTGGGAAAGAATGTCTCTGCTTTCAGCTTTCTGAAAGACCTGACCAGCCAACATTGAAGTCAGTGAAGCATCTCTAGTGTCCCACCAATGTTTGCATAATCACAGGAAAGCAGTGCTTTCTTTTTATATACTTTGGGGCAAGGTGGGCCAGTCCCATAATAGGGATGTACATGCCATCTATTGCTCCATGGCAGTTTGGGAACCCTATTACTGCAAATCCATCTATTATGTCCTGCACATTGCCAGGAGTCACAGTCCTGTGTAGCAGAAGACAATTCATGGCCCTGCACACTTGCATGACAATGGCCCCCACAGTGGATTTTCCAACTCCAAGATGATTGCCCACTGACCGGTAGCAATCCAGCCTTGCAAGTATAAATGCAATCATCACTCACTTCTCCACTGTCAGTGCAGCTCTCATTCTGGTATCCCTGCACTGGAGGGCTGGGGCGAGCTCAGCACACAGATCCAGGAACGTGGCCTTTCACATCTGAAAGTTCTGCAGCGACTGCTCATCATCCCAAGCCTGCATTACAGTATGATCCAAGCAGGCAGCGCTCGTTTCTCAGGACCAGAAGTGGTGCTCCACCATCTGCAGTTGCTCTGTGAATGCCACCAATGACCTTGAATTGGTTTTCACTATGTCATAGAAATCTGTACTCCACAACAGCGTCATGTTCCCCACTGACCTGGTTCTTCTTGCTGCTCTGCCAGTACTAGAGGATTGTGTATCCTATGCTTGAAATGCTCATGACAGTAGTGCAGAGCTGTGCAGGTTCCATGCTGCGCTGAGCGATGGGAGACAGAAAGGAGGGCTGGGCAGGTACATGGGATTTTTTAAACAGGCACAAAAATTATCGGATATGGATGACATTATAGGATGGAGAAAGTTGCATTAAGTTGACCCCTTGCTCCCAGCCCTGAGGGACTTGTTTCTGCCCCACCATGTACTACCAATACTTCTCAAAAACAGTCCACCGGATGGTGGTGAATTCCACACTGGAATAGCGATCCACGATGCACTGCACTGTGCAGTGACACCGGCACTCCTGGTGAGCATGTGCAGTGCCAAAACAAGGGGCCAAGTATGCATGCACAAGAGCGATACACTAGCTGCGACATCTTTATGTGACATACTTTGTGTTAGCCAAAGTTTGTAGTGTAGACATGGCCATAATGATTGGGCTTGTTCAAATATTCCATTTACAAATTGCAGGGCATGCCTCAAAAAACTTCTATTTGTAATCAAATAGAAATTTTCTTCATAACACAAGTTGGGGGTCACAAGTGGGCCCTGGGCCACGGGTTGGACGCCATTGATTTACATGCTTGATGTGTGCTTGTTTCACTAGTAAGTTTCACCTCAGCGGTCTAGAAATAATTGAGTCAGTAAGTGGTTAAATTCTGAGATGGGAAAATTCATTATGCTAGTTCATCAGGGCACTACTTTAATAGGAAACTGTTTAGATACAGCACAAAAGAAAGCATTCATGGAGCAACTAGAGAACTTTCAGATATCATCATTGTCACTTTGGACCAAGCAGTCAGCCAATATTTGGGGCCTTGCCAGGTTGTTTCCTGTAGGAAGAGAAATTGATTATGCAAGTCAGGTATTTCTTTGGTGCAACCCTGTTCCTTTACAAAGCCTGTGCAGAAAGTTCTGCTTCATGAACATAAAAGAAAAACGAACAAACATCTAAGTCTTCCTTTCCAGAGAGTAACGTCCCCAAAAGATGCGTCTCAGCTTTCTCCCAGGGCCACATACCACTGCTTCTCTTGCTTTCTGCCTCACACAACTACAGCCAATCCCCTAACCACTGCATTTTGCAACTTATCACAAGGAAACCCCTCTTATTCTCCCTAGATAAGTTCTTGCTCAGGTCTTATCATTTTAAACTGGAAATAAAGCGTAATTTTTTCTATGGTGAGAGTAGTTAACCATTGGATCAATTTACCAAGGGTTGTGGTGGATTCTCCATGACAATTTTAAAGTCAAGATTGGATGTCCTTCTAAATGACCTGCTCCACGAATTATTTGGGGGAAGTTCTATGGCCTGTGCTATACAGGCGGTCAGACTCAACGATTACAAAGGTCCCCTCTGGCCTTAGAATCTCTGAGGCCCAGTGACTTGGACAGTGGCTTGTGTTTCAGCTATCACTACATAAAGGGCAATTAAATGCCCCTTCTATTTAGCCTGATTGAGTGAAGGATGATTAGGACACCCATCAACTTTAATCAGGTCTGTGACTGATGGCAGCCATTAACACCTTGCAGCATAAAAATACAGTTTGTGATGTCATATAAAGCTGACAGCATCTCAGTCAAGTGGCAGGAGTATTCATTAACTCAGCTCATTAATTCATGAGTTTACATTGTTTTAACATTTGATTAAAGTAACAATGACTCATTAAGGACATACTTCAGAAAAAGAGTTGGCTATGAATTATCATGGTCTCAGAAGGCAATTTTTAATTCAAATGATATTTCAAGATTTAATTTAGTTACTGTTTAAATGTCTACATTTCTAACTTTAGAATTACTTTTGGTTTAACTATCATTGAAAGTCCCATAACCTTTTTGATTGCTAGAGAGCTTGACTGGCAAATTAATCAAGACCTGTATTAGGCAACAATAGTTTCATATCAGTACCAAAAAGGAATAGTAAACCAATAATTTTCTCCTGGGTAATAAGACTTTGAAAATTGTCATTTGACGTAAGTTCTAGAATCCTACATAAAATCATTCATTTAAACTTTGCAAAGAATATTATAACAATCTTTAAAGACAAACAAGAAATTACCTAAAATAAAATATTTGTTTAAAATAAATTGTAGCCCCATGCAGAGTGTATTACAATAGTCAAGTCTTGAAGGCATGGATGATGGTAACAAGATCTGCATCTGAAAGATAAGGCAGTCAGATCAGATGTAGCTAACCAAACACTTGCTTGATCACAGATGCTTCAGACTAGGGTGACCAGATGTCCCTATTTGGGGCTCTTTCTTATATAGGCTCTTATTATCGCCCACCCCCTGTCCCAATTTTTCACACTTGCTGTCTGGTCACCCTAAGCCAGACCCCAGGTTATAAACTTGGTTGTCAATGGTCATTGAGTGTCCCCAATCTTAGGGGCAGATATAATCTCTACCATCTCTTTCAGCAATTGCCAATTGGAGAAGGTGGTACGTGCAACTGCGAATGTGAAGGAAGGTAATCCACAAGAAAGTCTCTGTATTTAAAATGTGATACACACTGAAAATTATTGAGATCTAGATGTTTTTATCTTTAAGCTGTTCTATTAAATAAACAAAAAACTCATTCATTGCAAAGTAAAGCCCTATGGAAGATCTTTAGAGTCCATTGGGAAAGAGTTTCTTGCTACGTCAAAAATTCTAAGTACAGCAAACCAACCTAAAGCCTCAAACATTGTAAGACAATAACAATCGACATATTTATACTGCTTTTAACATACTGCCAACATGATTTCTACATCAAGTGATAATATGGACACCAACCAGGGAGAGAAAAAGAAAGCAACCTAGAGAAACATTATGAAGAACAATAGAGAAAGAAGCCAAATCCATCAACATGACACTTGGAAGCCTGAAGAGACCAACACAAGACTAAAATAAATGGCAGAAACTGATGGATGCCTTATGCACCTGAGGATGCAGGAGAATAAAGAAAAGAAAGAAGACTTAAATAAACAGTTCTAAGTTCTTGTGTAAAAGTTGTTTCACATTTTCCAGTCTATCATAACTTGAAGGTCAGATTTTTCTGATATTTATTAACTATTTATAGGTTCTGAATCTGTTTTGACCCTTGACTCTGGCATTCAGACCCTTACTTCAGTTCTGACCTCTGGCTCTGGTCCCTGGCTCTGACTCCACTTTGACCTTGTAGGCTTGGCATTTGGACTCCAACCACTAGGCATGACTGCCTTTGACCTGGTGGCCTGACACCAGAGAACCTCCATTCTGGTGAACTTAGCATAAGATAGCAAAATGACTGCTGCATACCTATATTTTTATTTCAAAAGAGTGAATCTCTAGCCCCTCTTCTTGCAGAGAGACAGCAAGTGAGCTTAGTATAGGCCAATCATTTGGGAGGATTAGTTAATAAATAAGAGATGATTTTTCCTGTAAAAGGCCCTTTGGAGGAAGCCGAAGGCTCCTAAGATTCATGAAGGTAGATGGGTGGATTTAACTAATGTCTGAAGGCTCGTGTGATGAGTCAACAAGCCTTTCAAGGCTTGCTGGGGGTTTGCATCTCTTGCAGATTTGATACAATCTACAGGAAGGAGGGGAGTGCTCTATGCCCCCACCCCAGTTCTAACCTAGTCATCCTGCTTGTGGACCTGTTGAGGTCTTCTGTGGCTTGTACCAGTGGGACTTCTCTCTGATAAACTGGACGGAGAAGACAGAGAAGTGATATTGCTCAGAGTGTCCCATTAGCATAAGGCCTACAGAGGATGACAAGCCACTACAGGTAGTAGGGAATTGTGTAACCCGATATCTTTCATAAGACTTCTCATGGGGTTGATGCACTTACCCAGATATAGCTCTATTCTTTTTCATCTGCTCATGTCTTCAGGAGATGAGCTCCCTTCTTCCAGATCTAAGGAAGTCAAAAATTTAGAGTGTGGGAAGCACCTTGCCCACCACCCTAACCATCTTCACTCCCCAGTACCATATTATGACAATTTTGTAAAGCAAAGGAAATTTCTACACAAATCACTTCAAAGGAAAGTTGAAAGTTGTAAAGGCGTATCCACGGCTTGAGAGCATATTTCTTTCAAGAACATTAGAGCTAAAAGAAGTAAATATTAGAACCCCAGTAAAGTGAGAGTCAAGGGTGCATTTTAAAAAGGCACTCAATAGACCTTAATTCCACTCCCCTAGTACTGCACTGACATCACAGAGTAACACTTTGCACATTCAGCCTGGTCCAGTCCACACAAGAGATCCACTTCCTGGACACTACAGTGCTAATAAACCATGGTCACATAAACACCACCCTATACCGGAAACCTACTGACCGCTATTCCTACCTACATGCCTCCAGCTTTCACCCTGACCACACCACACGATCCATCGTCTACAGCCAAGCTCTGTGATACAACCGCATTTGCTCCAACCCCTCAGACAGAGACAGACACCTACAAGATCTCTATCAAGCATTCTTACAACTACAATACCCACCTGTGGAAGTGAAGAAACAGATTGATAGAGCCAGAAGAGTTCCCAGAAATCTCCTACTACAGGACAGGCCTAACAAAGAAAATAACAGAACGCCACTAGCCGTCACCTTCAGCCCCCAGCTAAAACCCTTCCAATGCATTATTAAGGATCTACAACCTATCCTGAAGGATGACCCAACACTCTCACAAATCTTGGGAGACAGGCCAGTCCTTGCCTACAGACAGCCCCCCAACCTGAAGCAAATACTCACCAACAACCACATACCACACAACAGAACCACTAACCCAGGAACCTATCCTTGCAACAAATCCCATTGCCAACTGTGCCCACATATCTATTCAGGGGACACCATCACAGGGCCTAATAACATCAGCCACACTATCAGAGGCTCGTTCACCTGCACATCCACCAATGTGATATATGCCATCATGTGCCAGCAATGCCCCTCTGCCATGTACATTGGTCAAATGTGCCAGCAATGCCCCTCTGCCATGTACATTGGTCAAACGTAAAAGAGTAAATGGACACAAATCAGATGTCAAGAATTATAACATTCATAAACCAGTCGGAGAACACTTCAATCTCTCTGGTCACGCAATTACAGACATGAAAGTCGCTATTTTACAACAAAAAAACTTCAAATCCAACTCCAGAGAGAAACTGCTGAATTGGAATTCATTTGCAAATTGGATACAATTAACTTAGGCTTGAATAGAGACTGGGAGTGGCTTAGTCATTATGCAAGGTAGCCTATTTCCCCTTGTTTTTTCCTACCCCCCCCCCCCCAGACGTTCTTGTTAAACCCTGGATTTGTGCTGGAAATGGCCCACCTTGATTATCACACACAATGTAAGGAGAGTGGTCACTTTAGATAAGCTATTACCAGCAGCAGAGTGAGTTTGTGTGGGGGGGGGGGGGGGGGAAACCTGGATTTGTGTTGGAAATGGCCCACCTTGATTATCATACACATTGTAAGGAGAGTGATCACTTTAGATAAGCTATTACCAGCAGGAGAGTGGGGTGGGAGGAGGTATTTTTTCATGCTTTGTGTGTACATAATAAGATCTTCTACACTTTCCACAGTATGCATCCGATGAAGTGAGCTGTAGCTCGCAAAAGCTTATGCTCAAATAAATTGGCTAGTCTCTAAGGTGCCACAAGTACTCCTTTTCTTTTTGCGAATACAGACTAACACGGCTGTTACTCTGAAACCAGTTTAATTTTATCACACAAACTAGAATGTCTCACTCATAACCATAGAGTGGATGGTCTGCTTTAGAGTCGTATACAGTACACATACAATAATTTGAGATTCCTTATGAGAAAAATAACATACTAAAGGCAATCGTTCACACACACACACACACACACACACTCTTCATTAAGAGCCCAATCCTGCAAGGTGCCAAAGGCACTCAGGGACAGATTTTGAAAAGTATTTTAGGCACTAACTTCCATTGATTTCAAATTTAGGCACCTAAATACTTTTACAAATCTGGCTATCAGCACCTCAGAGGTTTACAGCACCTCACAGAATAAGTCCCTATGATTCCATGTGACAGCCAATTCTCCAAAGAGCTAGCATGTCTCCATATGTACACTTCATATACCAAGATCACACATTTAATTGTTAAGTAGATGAAAAATCACCACATTTAATATCAGACTAGCACATAAAACAAAAAATACAAAATCTATGTGCTGTGATACACATTTTCAATACTCAGCATGCAAACAAAGGAAAATGGTAGGCTAGCGTATCCTTGGAGGCAGAGTTTAAGTTCGGGTTCTGCGTTTTTAAAAGGCAACCTTTACTCTACATGTCCTGGGTTTCTAACATTTGCAGTTCAGAGTCAATTACATAAAATACTGTTCTTCATAAGAAATCAATGCTGATTTTCTTTTGTGGGTGGAAATAGAAATGCCAATTCACTGTTTGGAGCAAAAATTTGTCTCCTCCTGAAGGAAATAATGGTTGGGCTTAACTTGGAAAGGCTCAGTAATATTTACAAAATAAATCAACCTGCTATGCACTGGCAGGAGAAGAGTAACTGAAGACAACAGCAATAAAGAACAGGAATAAGTGAATGAAGATGAGACCAGGTGGAACACCACATTAAATCCAGTTGAGATCTCAAAAAGATATTCCAAACAAAATATGCAAGCAACAGAAACTAGTTCAAAATACAAATGAAAAGGCAGCAAAAGTAAAGAGTCAAAGCAGAAGAGAGGGGCTGGAAAAGAAAAGATGCTCAATGACTTACTAACCCTGCCAAAGCCAGATTCTCCACTGCAATGTCATTAAGGCCACATATACTAACAATTAATCAAACAACATTAATCCTGAAAAGATCTTCATTATACAAAGCAACATATCTATAGCACTTTAACAAGCAAAACTTACACTTTTGACTTGTCTCCAGTTAATTCATTAGTGGATGGTTTTGAATGTGAAGGCTTAAAAAATGATACAAGCATTAAACAAAAAAATCGTGTAAAATACACTTTATATGTTGGACTTCAAAGTTAAAGCATGTCATCATGTGTAGAATGAAAGATTCACATTTTGTATCTTCTGTTCTGGCTATGTATTTCAGTGTGGGTGTTGCAATAGCTGCCTGCATGGATGCTAACATTATATGCAGAGAGAAGCAAACAGCTACATAGCCATTTATATGTAGATGGCTATTGTAATCATAATTTGAAAAGGTAGCTAGTAGAAGTGGAGCAAGTTTAAAAAGTTTTTTAAGCTTCTCCAACAGTTAATGACAGGGGGCCTAGGCATTTAATACAGAGAGGGGAAGGATGGGTACTTCCCTAGGACCGAGGAGATCCCTTGCTCTGCCTCCGCCTTCCTGTGTAACTCTGGGCAAGTCACTTAATCAGGCTGTGCTTCCATTTCTCCTCTGCAAAGATGGGGATAATAGCACTTTCCTACTTCACAGGATGTTGTGAAGATAAATACATTGAAGAGCATGAGGGGCTCAAATACTGTGGTAACTGGTGTCATGTAAATACCAGAGAGAGCGTCTAACTCAAGCCTTAAAGCCAAGCAAATATTTGGAACTGCCATTTTGCTTTGAATTATAGATACTGTTGTTTAACTTGTTCCCTCATGGAGTCGTTAAGTTGAGGTTATTAGGGACAATATTAATGCCTCTGGAACAGGTGGTGTGATTGTTCAGGAATACAGTGTGATTTTAGGTTAACGTTAATTTATTTTAATAAGATCTTTTAATTTTGTAAACTCATCTTGCACCCATGCTGTAAAGAGGAATTAGTTGATTATGTAGCTCTTAATTCAGATTTATGCGCTAGACATGTAGCAAAGATTAAAAACCAGTAACATTTAATATACAGGGGGAAACACCATACGCTCCTGCAGCGTGTGTATTAATATACAGTTAGTTTGCTTGTGACAGCTACCCCTAGCAAGCAAACCTTCTGCACACACCTGTCATAAACAGTCGCTTACAGCAACAATCTGGGGCGCTATTTTTTGTCTGTGATCTTTTAAGAAAAAATGTCCCAAAGTGCCAAACTAAAAACAAACAAATCAACCTAAAGTCACTATGGGCCAATACCTATATAAAGACCAATGTCTTCTGTGCCATGTTATAGCCTTCCTAATTAATCTGTTGACATTTTCATTTCATATTTTTACTACAGATGTTGTGCCTTCACCCAGCCCTATATGGCAGAGTCAGCGTATGTAACGCAGTGAGTCTAACTCAACCCTTTTTTTTCCCCCGCAGACCACTTGAAAATTGCTGAGGATCACTTAGTGATCTTTCCAAACGTTGTCTGTACCGTTAGCTAACTATTGTAAAGCACTTTGGACAAAAGCGCTGTACAAAAAAAAACCCTTAATAATAAATGTTTTTTGTTCTACAAATAAAAGCACACAACTCATATTTTAATATCAGTAGACTTACCTTTCTCATGCGATAGATGTGCCCTCTCTCCCCTGCCACGGCAGCCCCTGAGCTGGGGCTGGGAAGGAGGGCTCTCTCTCCCCGGCAGCTGCAGCCCTGGAGCTGGGGAAAGTCACCTCTTTCTCTGGCCGTGGCACCCCTGCATGTCCCAAATTCCCCCCACCCCCTCTTCTCACCCCACTGCCCCCTCCCACCTATTCCCCCCCAAGCCACCACCTCACCTTACATGTGCGTCTTCTCCAGGGTCCAGGCACCTAATTAGTGGATCCATACCTGTGCGGCTCCACTAATTAGGTGGGTGGGTCTTCATTCTCTTATGTGCGGCCACCCAGGTGCGCACCTTAGAGGGAACTATCCGCGGACCACCTGCATGGAGCTCGCAGACCCTGGTGGTCCGTGGACCACAGTTTGAGAACCTCTGGTCTAAATGACCTATCTGGCTATTAGTTTAGCAGTGACTACTGCCAGGGACTGGAGGAATTATACATAGTCATTGACTAAAAGAACATTGCTCAAGAAACCCAGACCAGCATGGTTTGATATTGTCCAGATCAGTCCCCTTTGCCATCATATCCATTGGGGGATTATTTTACATGAAGTCTCTGATAACTGCTTTTGTGGATCTTATAAGCAGAGATAAGACATTATAAAAATCCATGTGATACACATGTTAGAAGCATACAGTTTGACACTGAAAGAAAAAACTTAATGGAAGGTTTGAAATAGGAAGAAGCATTTTAAAAGGACAGTAGAATATTCCATCAGGAGCTGAGACGTTGCTCTTTGTATATTCTCAAAATCTCCAGGACTTGGCCATAACTGACCCACAGAAAAGGGGATGAGTAGTACTTGTGGCATCTTAGAGACTAACAAATTTATTTGAGCATAAGCTTTTGTGGGCTAAACCCACTTTATCAGATGCATGCAGTGGAAAATACAGTAGGAAGATATATATCTACACAGAGAACATGAAAAAATGCGTGTTGCCATGCCCACTATAATGAGAGTGATCAGTTAAGGTGAGCTATTATCTGCAGGAGGGGGAAAAAACAAGAAAACCTTTTGTAGCAATAATCAGGATGGCCCATTTCCAACAGTTGACAAGAAGGTGTGAGTAACAGTAGGGGGAAAACATAAGTATGGGGAAATAGTTTTACTTTGTGTAATGACCTATCCACTCCCAGTCTTTATTCAAGCCTAATTTAATGGTGTCCAGTTTGCAAATTAATTCCAATTCAGCAGTTTCTCGTTGGAGTCTGTTTTTGAAGTTTTTTTGTTGTAGTATTGCCACTTTTAGGTCTGTAATCGAGTGACCGGAGAGATTGAAGTGTTCTCCGACTGGTTTTTGAATGTTATAATTCTTGACGTCTGATTTGTGTCCATTTATTCTTTTACGTAGAGACTGTCCGGTTTGGCCAATGTACATGGCAGAGGGGCATTGCTGGCACATGATGGCATATATCACATTGGTGGATGTGCAGGTGAACGAGCCTCTGATAGTGTGGCTGATGTGATTAGGCCCTATGATGGTGTCCCCTGAATAGATATGTGACACAGTTGGCAATGGGCTTTGTCGCAAGGATAGGTTCCTGGGTTAGTGTTTTTGTTGTGTGGTACAGGTAAGTGAGTGTGTCTTTCCACTGTGCATCTCTGAAATGAGACACACTAACATGAGCCAGACAGAGAAGAACATGGTAATCTTTTATACTCCGCCTTGGCAATTCAGGCATCATTAACTGAAGAATTCTGCTAATGTTAAACGTTGTCTGACAGTTAGGAACTGTGTTTAAAACACTTTATTTTTCATTTTCCCCTACCCTTCTGTACCTTAAAAGAAACATCTTTTCTGTTATCCAATCTGAAATTAAACAGATTCTTCTGTCTGGAGGAAATATGGTTAGTATTTTTGAAGAGTTCATTTTCTCTTGTCTTCAATTCTGGAAGAATGAAATAGGAGATGGGGGAACTAATTGTTGAGTTGCTGGTTTGATGGGGAGAGAATACTGGGCCCAAAATTGGTCTAGCACCAAGAGAGGCACCGACAAAGAGGGAAAGAATGTTTAACCTTTTTCCTCTGTTATTCATTTCTCTGTTAGGGGAAAAAAGTCAAAGCAGCATACAGATGTACCTTCGGTATAGTGATCACACACCACACATGCTGCATGAAAGCACTGTACACTGTGAAAGATTGTGAACTATAGCTGAAGAAGTCAGGTTACAGTTCATGGTACACAACAGTTTCATGGGTAAGTCAACAACCCAGGAATCTGAGAAACAACTGAAGCATAAGGGGCATGTTTTAAAAAAATGTATCCTGACATTGCTACAGTAGGACTATCAACAAAAATGTTTGAGGCAAATCCCTTGGTCTAACTCAGTAAGAATAACTGTATAGGATCTATGCTCTAAAAGGGGCAAGTATATTTACTGTCGCTGAAGAATCTGACTTGGATAGATCTTGCCTTTTTTGCCTTTTGGGTTTTGTTGTTGAGTAAGCCAATAGTATTTCAGATTGGTGCTTGTGTTCGGCTAGAGGCATTTATCAGTATTTGTGCCTTTTCTTCCCCAGCATCTCAAACATTACTACAAAAAAACCCAAAACAAAAACATATTATGCATCAGAATTGTGGAACAGTAACTCCTCGACAGCACTGAACAAACCAAAAACCATCATTATTCTATGTTTTTAGTTTGTTGTAAAAATCAGACCTTACAAAGTTTTTCTATCTATATAGCATCTCTCTGTTCAGTTTAAATGCATGAAGTACTTAAGAATGTGTCGGGGTTTTTTTTTGCAAGACTGCCCATGAAAAAAATTAATAGTTACAATTTACTGGATAACTCCATGTCATTTAATCTAAAACTGACTAATTCAATTCCTCTGAAGTAATTGTCCTGAAACTATTACAGGAGGAATATTAAAATGCTAAAAAACATTCAACACTCTGCAAACATGACAGAATAATACAGCCTTACATTTATCAGCCATCCCTTATACTACAGAATGCTTACAAAGAACCTCACTGGTTATATAATGTCTCAGTGGATGTTTGCTTCTTTCTATAAATCTAATTAGGTTTTGATAGATGCATCCATTTTCATTGGAATTCTTTTTGGTGGATTCTAATTGGTTTTTGCTGTGGTTTGGCAGTCACATAACTAATCATATGCCTGTTTAATCCACTCATGGGTTATTTAACAAATTGTTAGCTATTTCACTGGTCACTGAAGTGTGGCTGTAACAATTCCTTTTTCCTGCTATTGGGACCATTACAACAGCCTTTGTGATTTATTTTGTGAAATAAATTTGAAATGTTGCAAAAACAACAGTACATCATCATCTTCCCTCAAATTGTAATAAGGCCAAAAGATATCCTCAAATAGTACAAGCAAAACACTGACACCTTCATTTCCAATTTATTGACAGTATTTTGACTTAATATTTTATGGCATTGGAAGTCCAGTTGCAATTAAATAGTTCTATGAACATTCAAAATAAGCACTTTAGGAGGAAAATAGGCCTAGTTATCAGATGCTTAAGCTTCATATAGTGCAGCATACTATAAAACAGCTTTAAAGCACATAAAAACATACCTTTTATGTAGCAGAAATGCTCATCTTGCTAGCTTTGCTAGGGCAGGAAGCAGAGGAGACATCTTCTGCTTGGGAACAGATCTCAACTGGGAGCCACTGAGACAGTGTTCTGCATTCTCCCTCTCCCCACAACCCCTTCAGTTTGTGGGGCCTGTTTTTCCCCCTCTTTTCCCACTGCTTCATGCTGCAGGATGGTGGAGGAAGGCGATGGGGTCACATGCTGCATTTAGGCCCAGGCTCTGGACCCATCCCACCCATTTCTGCCACCATTGGGTGGTGGGGTGGGTGACTGACTCCCATTTGTGGGAGTATAGTGTGAGGGAGATTGTTACAGTTCACTGCCTAGTTAGGACGACTATTGTGGATTTCCCGCTTCAGCCACACCCTTCTCACCATAATTCTGGTACTGGATCTCTGATGATGCCAGGGGCTTATCTGATCTCCAGTTTGGGGGTCTGAAATGATTTCTCCCATATGGCAAAACTGGCAAACTGCTGTGTGAATTATTTCACCTGACATCTGTAAAGTATTAGGGGATTAAATTACAACTGTCACAACTTCGACAGGGTCCAGTGGACTGCCTGGCATTGGTCTTGGGCATTGGTCTTGGCCACAGCCTAGCATGGTGAGAGAGATGGCTTCTACGTCTTGCTCAGCTTGCAGCTGCCATCATCTTAGCTCTTCTCTGTCTGGCTAAGAGGAGGTGAACAGGTCAGGACTATGGCTTCCAATTAAGCTTTCTGGGGAGGCCTGAGGGTATATAGGAGGCATGGCCTCATAGTGGTTTATAGTACACCAGAGGCCATTTGATGCCACTTGGAGCCACACTGGAACAACCCTGCTGGGTAGTTGGAGTGGTTACTCCAGTTAGTTAATAGTTTTAAATAAACTTGTTAAATGCAGAGGGCACCACACCATTGTGTCTGTCTCATTGTTTCAATGTCCACATAAATAAATATGGTGTTGTACATTGTAAGAATAATTATGTGAACCATAAAGTTTATGGATTAGGCATTTAACATATTGCAAAGCATGAAAATTAAAACATGTATAAAGAGTAATCAAAACCAGGTGCTTAATTTAGGTTTGGGGTATTTTTAACTGGTGCTTTCATACTACAGTGCTAGACACATTACAGTATCATACAGTAGACAGAAATCAGTGCAATAAAAATAGTCCTTTACCATACACTGTATGGGCCAATTTCTGCTTATTTTAGGGCTACCTTCATGAGTAAATTGACTAGAATACGGTTCTCTTTCCAAAGTTGGTGTTTGAGGAAATGTACAAGTTAATTGGCATAGCCTGTGGTGGTTCAACATGTAGGACTCCCCGTGATGCCCAAGGGAATTGTATGTATGCAACATGTGTAAAATACTGGTGGTCTACCAGAGTGTGCTTTTCCCTCCAACTCAGCACTAGAGTTTCCAGTGTAGTCGGCTGGATATATTTCAGCAGCACTAAACTCACCAGGCGGGTGCTACGGCATTGTGCTGCTAGAGATGCCATCTTTGAGATAAAATATAAAAACAAGGTCCTGACCACTGAATTTCATATGGCAAACTTTGCAAGAGTAAAACCTGGTTAACCCTGGTGTCTTTCCCATATTCCAGCTCAGGTAGTTCTGTCTACTTAATTGCCCCTGTTAGCTAGAGGATCCTTATTGTTGCCTTCTAAACCTATGTGTAATGTTGCTGCATTCCATTCCAGAAGTAGCATCATTTCTAATGGAAGCTGAAGTGATCCTTATGCATCTTTTAATTAAATCAAAGTAGTCAGGTTTGTAAAATGGTGTGAAAGTTTTGGATAAAAGGCATGGATATGCAAATTATTAGTTTCTGAATCAAAATGTCAAATTCCCATAATAAACTTAAGGTTGCCACAATATCCCAGGGGTTTGAGTGCCTAATACTTTTCAAGAACGTCAGAATTAAAAAAACTAACCCTAAATATTAGCAACTAAGGAAATGCAGAGTTAAAGTTACACTTCTGAAACCAATTACCAAAACTCTTCTTATTGGCTTTAGAAGTTTACAGACATACAGTAACCGTGAGTGCATATTTTTCATTAACTCGGTTCCACAAACTCAGATCTCACGCCATCACCATGTAGCTGGTGGGCCAGCAACAAATTTGATAAAGGAATTCTCAACAACACTATTAGGGAAGACAGACCCGAGCAGATTAAGCCATGTTGATAAGGTCAGTGGGCCTGAAACTTGGCTAATGATGTCATGCCCATGTCAGCTTGCATTGGCGAAACACATTGAGGATCTAGCCAAAAAAAACGGTTACTCACCCTTTTGTAACTGTTGTTCTTCGAGATGTGTTGCTCATGTCTATTCCAGTTAGGTGCGCATGCGCGCACGGATGTCGGAAACTTTTCCCCTAGCAGCTACCTGTCGGGCCAGCTGTGGAGCTCCCTGGAGTGGCGCCAATATGGTGCTCTATATATGACCCTGCTGGCCCAACCCACATTCAGTTCCTTCTTGCCGGCTACTCCGACAGAGGGAAAGGTAGGAGGGAATAGAATAGATATGAGCAACACATCTCAAAGAACAACAGTTACAAGAAGGTGAGTAACCGTTTTTCTTTGAGTGCTTGCTCATATCAATTCCAGTTAGGTGACACCCAAGTCTTACCTTGGAGGTGGGGTCGGAGTCAAGAAATTGCAGGCTGGAGAATCGCCCTGCCGAAGGCTGCATCGTCACGTGATTGGTGGACGATGACGTAGTGCGATGTGAACGTATGCACCGAAGCCCATGTGGCAGCCCTGCAGATTTCCTGGAGGGGTACATGTGCCAAGAAGGCTGCTGACGAGGCCTGAGCCCTCATGGAGTGAGCCGTGACAACAGGTGGAGAGACCTTTGCTAAGTCATAACAAGTACAAATACACGCCGTGATCCAGGAGGAAAGAGACCAGCAAACTGGGAAGAGACCAGCAAACCTTTCATCCGCTCCGCTAGAGCGATGAACTACTGAGTTGTTTTGTGGAATGGCTTTGTTCGGTCTATATAGAAGGCGGGTGCCCTTCTAACATCCAGCGAATGCAGCTGCTGCTCACGGAGGGTGGCATGAGGCTTTGGATAGAAAACCAGCAGGAAAACATCCTGGCTGACATGGAAGCGGGGCACGACTTTTGGTAGGAAGGCAGGGTGAGGCCTAAGCTGCACCTTGTCCTTATGAAAGATGATATACGGGGGCTCACATGTAAGGGCTCATAGTTCAGAAACCCGTTGTGCTGAAGTGATGGCCACTAGGAAGGCAAACTTCCAGGAGAGGTAGAGGAGCAAGCATGAAGCTAGTGGCTCAAAGGGAGGACCCATGAGATGAGACAGGACTAAATTGAGATCCCAGGCAGGGACAGGGGGCTTCATTGGGGGATGGATCTTTTCTAGTCCTTTTAGGAAATGCCTGGGTGAAATGCCGAAATAGCTGCAAGGTGAATCAGGTGCTGATTTTTCAGGTGCATCAAATAGTCCAGGATGCATGGGATTGAAGCCTGGAGTGGGAGCACCTGCCGTTGGGCATACCAGATAGAAAACCTTTTCCACTTTGCTTTGTAAGCAGTTCTGGTAGAAGTCTTGAGGCTTTCCAGGAGCACCTGACTTACCAGGTCCAAACAGGCGAGCTCTGCTTGGTTCAACCACGGATCCTCCAGGCCATGAGGTGAAGTGACTGAAGGTCCAGGTGGAGGAGGTGACTGTGATTCTGCAAGATAAGGTTGGAAGTGAGAGGTAGACGGATGGGTGACCTGATTGATAGGTCCACGAGGGTGGGATACCAGCACTGGCGAGCCCAAGCTGGGGCCACCAGGATGATGTCCGCCTTGTCCCTGCGGACCTTGAGAAGCACCTTGTGGATGAGAGGAAATGGCGGGAAGGCGTATAGTAGTTGACCGGACCATGGAATCAGGAAGGCATCTGCAATCGAGCCCGGGCTGTGACCCCGGAAAGAGCAAAAGGTTGGGCACTTCCTGTTGGCTCGCATGGTGAACAGGTCGATTCGGGGAAACCCCCAGCTCAGGAAGAGGGAGTGGATGACGTCCGGCTGAATCAGCCATTTGTGTGTGAGGAACTGCTTCCTCAAGCTGTCCGCCAGTATGTTTTGAACACCCAGCAGGTATGAGGCTTGGAGAAGGATGGAGTGGGCTAAACAAAATTCCCAAAGAAGGAGAGCTTCCTGGCAGAGAGGAGACGACCGGGCTCCGCCTTGCTTGTTTATGTAAAACATGGCCATGGTATTGTCCATCAGCACCACTACACAGTGGCCCTGCAAGCGGGACAGGAACGCCTGGCACATGAGGCAGATTGTCCTGAGCTCTTCGATGTTGATATGCAGAGCCAGTTCCTCTACTTGCCATAGGCCCCGAGTCGTCATGCTCCCGAGATGTGCTCCCCAGCCGAGCGCCGACACATTTGTTACCAATGTCAGAGTGGGCTGGGGGGGGTGGAACGGTACCCTGGCGCTTACCATGTGGGGGTCCAGCCACCATTGTAGGGAGTCAAGGGTATGTCCTGGAACGGTCAGCACCACGTTTAGACTGTTGCAACCCAGGCGATACATGGATGCAAGCCACGCCTGCGGGGGCTTGAGCAGCAACCTGGCATGTTGCACCACGTCGGTGCAGGACACCATATGGCCCAGCAGCTTGAGGCACTGTCTCACTGTGGTGGTGGGAAAGTTGCAAAGGACAGTGATTACATGCATGAGGGCTAGACAACGGGCCTCTGGGAGAAACGCTCTGGTCTGGTTTGCATCCAGGACTGACCCAATGAACTCTATTGTTCATATTAGGGTGAGAACAGACTTGTTGACATTCAGAATAATGCCTAAGCGGTTGAACGTGTCCCTGACCAACTGTACCTGTGATTCTACCTACTGGCGAGACTGGCCTCGTATGAGCCAGTCGTCTAGGTACGGGTAAACGTGCACATGATGGTGATGAAGAAAGGCTGCCACGACTGCATGCATTTGGTGAAGACGCTGGGAGCCATGCACAGGCCGAATGGGAGAGCCGTGAACTGATAATGCCTTTTGTCTACTACGAAATGGAGAAAACAGGTTGATTGAAATGTGAAAATAAGCGTCCTTCATATCGAGGGTGGTGTATCAGTCTCCCGAATCCAGGGAGGGGATGATCATGCTCAAGGAGACCATGCAGAACTTTGAGTTGACAATGTGCTTGTTGAGTTCCCTTAGGTCCAGAATGGGCTATAGACCCCCCTTTGCCTTGAGAACAAGGAAGTATCATGAGTAGAAACCTTTGCCTCTGAGCTCCTGAGGTACCTCCTCCACTGCTCCTAGAGTGAGGGGTGACTGGATCTCCTGAATCAGGAGTTGCTTGTGAGAGGGGTCTCTGAAGAGGGATGGGCAAGGGGGCTGGGAGGGCGGGAAGGAGCAGAAGAGGATAGAGTAGCCCGCCTCTACTCTGCAGAAGACCCACTGGTCCGATGTAATAAAGGACCATGCACGGTAGAAGCGGGATAGATGGTTCAGGAAGAGAGCATGACTGGCCGGGATATGAACTGGTAATCTCTTCTCGTGCACATCTTCAAAATGGGTGCTTAGGGCCCGGAGGGGGCTTGAACCGTCCCTGGCCCTGTCCAGAGGGAGGATGCTATGGTCTGCGCCTGGTGTATCTACTACTCCTGTGGGAGAAGTCCTGCCTGGGCCTAGTGGGGAAAGGCCGCTGCTGGGTGGGCTGGGGCTTAAACAGCTTTCTTTGAGTTGCTGGGGTATGCGTGCCTAGAGACTTAATTGTGTTCCTTGAATCTTTCAGGCTATGCAACCTAGAGTTGGTCTGTTCAGCGAAGAGCCCCTGACTGTCGAACGGAAGGTCTTGGATAGTTTGCTGAACTTCCGGCGGAAGACCAAAGGACTGAAGTCAGGCGTTTGGCCACATGACGATACCAGATGCCAGTGTATGCGCCACCATGTCCGCGGCATCCAGGGAGCCTTGAAGAGCAGTCCAGGCCACTAGTCTGTCCTCCTCAGCAATGGCTCCCAGTTCCTGCCAAGAATCAGATGGGAGGAGCTCCTTGAACTTTTGAATAGCAGACCAGGAATTATAGCTGTATCTGCTAAGGATCGCAAGCTGATTAGTGATCCGTAGGTAGAGGCCACAGGTAGAATAAACCTTTCTCCCAAAGAGGTCCAGATGTTTTGTGTCTTTTGATTTAGGGGCAGGCCCCTGCTGACCCTGTCTTTCTTTCTCGTTTACCACATCCACCACCAGGAAGCATGGGGCTGGGGGGGGCGGGGAAGGTATTCGTACTCCTTAGTGGGGACAAAGTACTTTCTTTTGGCCCCTTTGGCCATGGGGGGAATGGAGGCCGGAGTTTGCCAGATTGTTTTGGCATTCGACTGAATGGTCTTTATAATGGGCAGCGCCACCCTAGAGGGCCCTTCTGGTGTCAGAATGTCCACAATGGGATCCTCTTCTTCTACGACCTTCTCCACCTGGAGAGTCATGTTTAAGGCCACTTGCCGTAGGAATTCCTGTAGGACCTGATAGTCCATGGTTTGGGGGCCGGATGCAGATGTACCCGCCACCGCCTCATCAGGAGAAGATGAGAAGGAGGCAACCAGCAGGATTGGGTCCGAGATAGCCTCTTGGTCCACTGGTTCCGGTTCCTCCTGGGCACTGGGTATAGCCTCCACCGGGGGTGGGGCTGGATCCAGGGTTTGTGCGGGGTCTGGAGGAGGACGATTGATAGTTGCCTCAGGAATACAGGACCCAGAATGTGATGGCTGGGGGATGCCTGGAGGGGCGCCCTGGGCTTGGTGGTATGCCCAGGGAGTCCAGAACTGCCACTGGGGCATTGAAGCATCCCGTCCAAGACTGCCTGGACCTAATCAGGGTGCCTCCAATGCTCCCAATGCCCTACCCGACCCAAGGGAGCATGACTGGGAGCGGGACGGTCATGGAGGGGCAGTACGCTGTGCTAGGGGTGGTTCCGTGTCCCCTGACAGGTGGAATGGGTACCGGGCGGAGTGGCGAGATCCAGACTGTGATCTGCGGTGCCATTGTGGAGAGCAGTACGGGGAGATCAACCGGCACTGAGATGTTGGACTTCACTTCGGTGGAGAGCGGCCACGGGAGTGCGACCGTGACCAGTGCTGGGGAATGGTGCCATGCCGGTGAATGGGCCACGATGGAGAGCAGTGCCGCAATGGAGAGTGGTTTCACAAAGAGGTGCGGTGCCGCGATGGGCAGAGGTGCTGCTGCGCGGAACAGTCTCAGTTCAAGCGGTACCGTGAGGTCTCGGACCTTGACCTAGACCTTGAGTGGGACCACGACCTGTCAGCCGATGACCACCTTGAGTGGGAGCGGCTTCGAGGATTGGGGCTGTGAGACCAGTGCTGTGAGTGGGACCGGCGCCGCGAGTCCGATTGGCACAGAGTATGGGTGTGGTGCCGGGACTCAGAGTGGTGTGGAGATGCTGGTCTGGGGGAAGATGGCCCAAAGATTGCCGGGTTGCCTCTTGACAGTACCGGGGCTCAAGATGGTTTAGGCCTTGAGACCGGAGACTTGGATGCCGTCATCTCCCTGAGCCCTCTGGCGGCCTCAAAAGGTGTTATGTGTGGAAGGCAGCGTGACCTCCTCCACCTGCAGCTGCAGGGAGTCCGGCGGTACAGGGCTTCCTGGGGAGGCATCGGCTCATGGACGACGAGGCCTACTGGAAGGTCTGTTGGCCTTATGTCCCTGGTCCACACCGTGTCCTGTCTGGGGTGCGACTACCGCCTTGGGCCTTTGTGGGGGCTTCTCCATGGCCTGCTTCTTACGGGTGGCCGGGGAGTGAGAACAGTGCCAGGGAGAGCGCTTTTGGGCCCTGGGAGACCGCCAGGCCCTAGAGGGGCATGCAGAGTCCTTTTTCGATGCTGTAGATGGCACCGCTGGAGGAGTGCTCCGCACCGAGGTGCTCGCGGCCGAGTGTTGTGGTGGACGGAGAGCAGACTCCATGAGGAGTTGTTTGAGTCTAATGTCCCTCTCCTTTCTAGTGAGAAGTTTAAATGCTTTGAAAATCCTGTACTTATTGGTCTGATGGGCCTCTCCCAGACACCAAAGACAGGAGTCGTGGGGGTTGCCTGTTGGCATAGGCTTGCTGCAGGAGTTGCAAGGTTTGAAGCCCTGGGGACAGCATGCCCCGGAGGGCACTCATTGAAGGGGAAATGAAACCCCTTCAAGCGTCAATGACTATACTCAACACTAAAGATAACAGATAACTAACACTTAACTAACAATAGGGTAACAGAGATAAGTACAGTAGCTAGGGAGTAGTGGAGCACTTGTGAACAAGAGACCACTGTTCCAACAACTGTCACTGGCAGGGTGGTTATGTCCAAGCAAATTAGATCAGCTCCTGAAGAATTTTTCCACAGCTCACCACTAGATGTCAGAGGAGAGTTCATTCATGCTTACACATACAAATTCGCATGCTACCAAACTGCATCTTTGTGAATGGCAGAGACCTCCCTATACCTGATGCTTCCGACAAGCAATCATCTCTGAGATCCCAGTTGCCTTGCAAATGTGCCAGCTGCACTTTCTATCAAATTGTTCTTCTTTTTGGTCAATTCTTGATGAATAAATGTTTAAGGGAGTTCATTCTAGTGGCCCTCAGTCATTGCAGGATTGTTTTCCATGTAAGCAGGATTGGAAAAAGAATCCTCCCTTATTACCCATTAAGCAAATATACTTCACACTTTGCAACTATGGTGAGAGAATATTGGATCATATTCCTCTTCTTGCCAAGATCACCCCCATTGATTCTCAATAAACACAGGGCTAGATACTAGGCTGCTTCTGAGCTCTGCTTGGAATAGTTGAGGAGAGGAGGGGCAGTGGAGGGGAGCAAAGGTTACATATATAATGCCTTTCTGGGGTTTAATTGTCTAGAAATCAATTTTAAAACATATGATTAAAATAAAACCCTAGGGCAATTTACTTCTAAAGACAGCTTAGCTCACTGAGAGCACTGGAATCCAGCAGAAAGCTTGGACTCTAACAGAGCTCTTAGTGCCATTGATTATGAACAAGGAAGAGAGATCCCAGCCTGGCACCCAAATCGCAGGTTTCATTTACAATAGGGTGGGTAAACATCGATTTTTAAACCTGGATTTTATTTGAATCACATTTTTAATTTAAATTAAATATTTCTTTTTAGAATAAACCTGTTTGAAACTGACAACCTATGTTGAGGCCTAACCTTACTAGAGTCTATTAAAATCATGTAAATAAAAAATAATTTTTAAAAATATGCTGCATCAATGAGCCCTTGACACATTTTAAGGAAAGGGTGCTGCATTTTTATTACCTACAGAATCAGGGGAAAAAAACATCTTTAATTTTTGAAGTCAACTCAAGCTTTATAAATATGTCAGTGTCACATACTGCATTAAGTATATATTATTTTCAGTCTTTTCAGTGGAGTGAATGCTGGTACAGTAAAAGCTGGGTTATCCAGCACTCTACCAACCATAAAGCTCTAGAAACCAGCATTTCTGATATCTCCATTAAAAGTACGGTTGGCATGGGGCTGGCAGGCTCCCTACCTGGCTCTGCATGGCTCCCTGGAAGCGGCAACATGTCCCTGCTGCTCCTAGGAGGAAGAATGGCCACAGGGGCTCTGTGTGCTGCCCCTGCTCCACTCTGCCCTGCCCTGAGCACTGGCTCTGCAGCTCTCATTGGCCAGGAGGCTTAGTGGGATTTTCAAAAGCTCCTAAGCAGGCTACTTGCCTAACCCCCATTGAAGTCAATGGCAGTTAAGCACCTAACTTCAGGCATTTTTGAAAATCTCATTGAGCACCTATCTGAATCTTAGACAATAAAATCCCAGCCCATGATTACCAGAAACAATCCATTAATTTACTAACTACCATTAATACTTCCTTTGTTTAATAAATCTTTCAGTTCTATATGCAAAACATGTTGTGATAAACGTTTTTCTTAAGTATCCAGCACATTTAAAGCAGTTTCATTTAACTAATCAAAAACAACTTCAAAATGCTGTTCTGGGGCATTTTAATTGAATTCCAATTTCCATCCAAATTCAGTTTGATGCACTTCATGAGAAAAAAAAATCATCTAGTAAATAAGAAATGCATCATTCACCATTTTCTAACAAAAATGTAAAAATGAATAATCTGCATTTCCCCCTCACTCCCCACCCAGAGCAAGGAGAGAACCAGGAACCAGACTGTTCCTCATTCTGGGTCTCTGTTCCTTGGCCAGTGCAACTACATGCTGCCCCTTGCAAAGGCTTCGGCCAAAGCCATAATCTATTCCTTAAATGGTAACTCCTCAGTGCATGACATGTCTGTATGTTTATTGGGCAACACGGAACATGTTGTCAGTACTAATTAAATAAAATCTGATCATCCACATCAGAATGAAATAGGTGCCTATTTAAAGAATATATTGATAGACAAAAAGACTGTATAGATAATACTTAGAACAGACTCTCTCTAGTTGTCACCATAGCACCTAATCACCAGCCCAATTAGGAATACAGTGTTAATTTATATACGGTATTAGAGCTTCTTGTTATGGTCTTTGTGAATCTCTCAAGAAGGATTTAAGAATTTTGGCAATTAAACCAATGGTTCAGAAACACCAGTATGCTGAGCTGTTTGTATATTTAAATATCTGCATCTGTCAGTTCTTTAAAAAACAACCAAAAAACCCAAACCACACACCTCTGCCAGATAACTGAAAACAATTTGCAGACTATGATGCATTTTTTGAACCTGCACTTTCCTTTGCTAATTAGTGTTAAACTGTGACCCTTACTGGGCCATTTGCTAGTAGAAAAAGATTGTCATATTAAGTTATTATGAAATATAGCCTCATTCATATTCTGATTTTAGTTTGCATTCCTCCAGTGAGGCATACAAAATAGGAGTTTTCTGTGATTAAAGTGGGCACTCAGAATGCTAATGAACATTTGATTCTGCTTAGACATTTTTATAAGTCTGACATTTGGATTGCACTGACAAAAAGTTAAGCAGACAGCTGATCTCCCCTCATATCCTACCATTCAAAATAAGCAAACACATAAAGAATCGTATTGTTAAAGATTACAGCAATTATTGTTCCAGTTGTTCAGAGCCAGAAAGAGGAAAGAAGGGCAGGGTAGGGGTCACAGCAGGCATGCACGCATTCAAATTTTGTTTGATGATAAAATATTTTATGAGAATTACGGTTGTGCTGCCTACACTGGATTTGGAAGACAAAACCGTGTGGGTTACTCATTCATGCAGCAGCGTAGTATAGGAATTGAGTGAAAACACAGTCTTTTCTTTATGGAATAGAACACATGATAACCTGATGCACAACACATGAGAGCTTTTTCAGTGCAATAGTACATCACTATCACTTAAATGATTTTGCATTGGGCAAAACCAAAATCACTCAGCCTGATTCTCCCATCTCGTACTTTGTATAATCAGGCCTGCTGACAGCAATTCTGGGCCCCAGGGCAGAATAGTCAATGGGCCCCCTAGAAAGGGATGACTGAGGTTTACAACACTACTTTTTATCCTATTGATTACACATTAGAACCCACTATACATAAGTTGTGGTGTTGCTTGATGTAGTTAATTTCTTTTTTCAGTTACAGCACCAGCATTAAACAAATTGTGAGCCTAAATATAAGATGCAGAATTTGTTATTTTAAATTAAATTAAATAAATACATTATGGAATGAAATTGGAGAGAGTCCAGTGGAGGGCAACAAAATTATTAGGGGGCTGTGGCACATGACTTATAAGGAGAGGCCGAGGGAACTGGGCTTGTTTAGTCCAGTGGTTTTAAAACTTTGGGTCACAGAATGTAAGGCACTGCGTCACAGAGGCTCTAGTCAGAACCACTGACCGGGCCATTAAAAGTCCTGTCGGCAGTGCTGCCCAGCTAAGACAGGCTAGTCCTTATCTGTTCTGATACCATGCTTGCGCCCTGGAAGCTGACAGCAGCAGGTCCGGTTCCTTGGCTGGGGGGGGGGCCACAGGGCTCTGCGCACTACCCCAGTCCTGAGCACTGGCTCTGCACTCCCATTGACTGGTTCCCGGCCAATGGGAGCTGGGGGGGAGGGAGCTACTTGCACGCCTCCACCTAGGAGCTGGACCTGCAGCAGGCCGCTTCTGGGGTGCAGCACGGTTCACGGTACCAGGAAACGCAGGAAGAGCCCCTTCCTGCACCCCAAACCTCTCCTCTCCAGCCCCACCCCAGAGCCCTGACCCCCCTCCTGCATGCCAACCCCCTGCCCCAGCCCAGATCCCTCTCCCACACACTGAACCCCTCATTCCCAGCCCCACCCCAACTCCCTGCCCCAGCCCTGAGCCCCTTCCATACCCCAAACGCCTCATCCCCAGCTCCTTTGGGTCATGGGCATCAATTTTTTTCAACTGGGTCGTCAGAAAAAAGTTTGAAAACCACTAATTTAGTCTGCAGCAGAGAAGAATGGGGGCCAGGGAGGAAATTTGAAAGCAGCCTTCAACTACCTAGTATGAAATTAATTCCTTATAGGACATGAAGGATCACATACAGTACATATGCTATGGCAGAGGAAGTTGAAATAAAACATTCAACACAAATTGTCATTGCTAGGAAAAATATTGGACTTTATCTGATCTTGAGAGGAAAAGTCATTTCTATCTATGTGCTGAATGTGGGGCTTTGTATCTCTGGACAGAGACCAATGTTATCGAGAGTGATATACTGAACTGCCTGAAAACATCATTTCCAAAGATGCCTTCCTGAATATTGCTAGATATTTTTTTAAGATACAAATATGTGAAGTCACAATGGCAGTCACTGCATTGTGGGTGCACGCACGCACCGTGCTGTGCCTGCTCTGGCTGGTGCCCAGCAAGCTGCTGCCAGCTGCGCTTCTGGGCATGCTCTTCCGGCACAGCCCGGGCTTCCATATGCCCGCCTGGCTGCCTTTGCCGCTGCTGGCACCACCCTGCGTGTGCCTAAGAGCCCTGTGGCCCGCCCGGGAGATTGCCCCCTTTGCCCCCCTCCTGTTGGCAGTCCTGCGTATAATCATTTACATTGTGCAGAGTGAAAATGTTACTAAATCAGAATAGTGGTGCTTGACATATGCTTTGCTGGCACAGGTGCAAATTACTATGCAAGATGAAAAGCAGGTGAGAATCAGGCCATCCTGTTTTGCCTGTTTTTATGGCTTGAATTTTCAATTCACAGCCTACAGGAATATGGTGCATTTTACACACACCGATTTTTTGCTTCTCATGTATCACATTACCAAGATAAAATAATCTCTCCTCTCTATAGGATTCTTGACCTGGTATGGAACTCAAAGGGAATAAACTGAAATTACATTATAGAGCAACATACTATGTACAAGCGTGCATTAAGGCAACCTCAATATTGCCAAAATACAAACAAGCAGTAAACTAAAACACCCTTCTGACCTGGAATGGGCAAGGAATAGGGATGAAATCCATTCTTAGGGATAGGTGAACAGGTTGAGATGAAACAAGAACTGACCAGAAGCTTTACTCAAAGCTTAAACCAGATTGTTCAGGGTTTAAAAAAAAATTCAGATAGATTTATGTTTTAAGTGCCTTTTGCACTTCTCCTTCCAGCTGGAAGGAGAAGTACCAAAACACCTCGAGAAAAGCTATTCTTTTGTTATTTCTGACCCTGCCCGAATCAAGCAGCACCAGAATTCTTGAAAGAAAGCTGGGGTCTCATGCCAACATTTAGAGCAGAGACATTTGCATAAGTTCCACTGAGATTCAGATCTGAATTCAACTAAAGTTTGAAATTTATTCAGCACTAAGCCATATACACATAGTTTGCCTGGCTGCTGCTGTTTTACACTGGTTTTCAGTTAGAAGATGATGAATGGTATTACTTGCAAAAGAAAAAGAGGGAAAGTATTACTTAATCTTTATGTCAGGCTCAGACTTGATTTCATAGTATGGCAGTGAGGAAAAAGTCCAGTAGGGTAGTTCAACTCTGTACTTGATAAAAGTAATCATTTGCATTCAAAACAAGTGACAGAGATTGAAGTTTTATGAACGGCTATATTAGCAGGAACAAGTATTCTCTTAAATCACATATTTATAAGTGGATAACTGGATGCTAATTAGTGAACTGCTCAGTATAAAGCAAAGGTGTATATTAATGAATTGTATTATTTAGATCACAAAAAGAGTATCACTTTCTTCATTTGTCTGATTACTATGATGTTAGTGTACAGTGCAGAACTTGGTACCTCATATATGTTCCTGTGAGACAGATGTTGCTCGGGCATGTAGGAATGAAATCAGGAGGGCCAAATCGCACCTGGAGCTGCAGCTAGCGAGAGATGTCAAGAGTAACAAGAAGGGTTTCTTCAGGTATGTTGGCAACAAGAAGAAAGCCAAGGAAAGTGTGGGACCCTTACTGAATGAGGGAGGCAACCTAGTGACAGAGGATGTGGAAAAAGCTAATGTACTCAATGCTTTTTTTGCCTCTGTTTTCACTAACAAGGTCAGCTCCCAGACTGCTACGCTGGGCATCACAAAATGGGGAAGAGATGGCCAGCCCTCTGTGGAGATAGAGGTGGTTAGGGACTATTTAGAAAAGCTGGACGTGCACAAGTCCATGGGGCCGGACGAGTTGCATCCGAGAGTGCTGAAGGAATTGGCGGCTGTGATTGCAGAGCCATTGGCCATTATCTTTGAAAACTCGTGGCGAACCGGGGAAGTCCCGGATGACTGGAAAAAGGCTAATGTAGTGCCAATCTTTAAAAAAGGGAAGAAGGAGGATCCTGGGAACTACAGGCCAGTCAGCCTCACCTCAGTCCCTGGAAAAATCATGGAGCAGGTCCTCAAAGAATCAATCTTGAAGTACTTGCATGAGAGGAAAGTGATCAGGAACAGCCAGCATGGATTCACCAAGGGAAGGTCATGCCTGACTAATCTAATCGCCTTTTATGATGAGATTACTGGTTCTGTGGATGAAGGGAAAGCAGTGGATGTATTGTTTCTTGACTTTAGCAAAGCTTTTGACACGGTCTCCCACAGTATTCTTGTCAGCAAGTTAAGGAAGTATGGGCTGGATGAATGCACTATAGGGTGGGTAGAAAGCTGGCTAGATTGTCGGGCTCAACGGGTAGTGATCAATGGCTCCATGTCTAGTTGGCAGCCGGTGTCAAGTGGAGTGCCCCAGGGGTCGGTCCTGGGGCCGGTTTTGTTCAATATCTTCATAAATGATCTGGAGGATGGTGTGGATTGCACTCTCAGCAAATTTGCGGACGATACTAAACTGGGAGGAGTGGTAGATACGCTGGAGGGGAGGGATAGGATACAGAAGGACCTAGACAAATTGGAGGATTGGGCCAAAAGAAATCTGATGAGGTTCAATAAGGATAAGTGCAGGGTCCTGCACTTAGGACGGAAGAATCCAATGCACCGCTACAGACTAGGGACCGAATGGCTAGGCAGCAGTTCTGCGGAAAAGGACCTAGGGGTGACAGTGGACGAGAAGCTGGATATGAGTCAGCAGTGTGCCCTTGTTGCCAAGAAGGCCAATGGCATTTTGGGATGTATACGTAGGGGCATAGCGAGCAGATCGAGGGATGTGATCGTCCCCCTCTATTCGACATTGGTGAGGCCTCATCTGGAGTACTGTGTCCAGTTTTGGGCCCCACACTACAAGAAGGATGTGGATAAATTGGAGAGAGTCCAGCGAAGGGCAACAAAAATGATTAGGGGTCTAGAACACATGACTTATGAGGAGAGGCTGAGGGAGCTGGGATTGTTTAGCCTGCAGAAGAGAAGAATGAGGGGGGATTTGATAGCTGCTTTCAACTACCTGAAAGGGGGTTCCAAAGAGGATGGCTCTAGACTGTTCTCAATGGTAGCAGATGACAGAACGAGGAGTAATGGCCTCAAGTTGCAGTGGGGGAGGTTTAGATTGGATATTAGGAAAAACTTTTTCACTAAGAGGGTGGTGAAACACTGGAATGCGTTGCCTAGGGAGGTGGTGGAATCTCCTTCCTTGGAAGTTTTTAAGGTCAGGCTTGACAAAGCCCTGGCTGGGATGATTTAACTGGGAATTGGTCCTGCTTCGAGCAGGGGGTTGGACTAGATGACCTTCAGGGGTCCCTTCCAACCCTGATATTCTATGATTCTATGATTCTATGTATAATAGTCCAAGACAAAAACCGTACAATCTGCATGCAAATAATGGATGGACAGATATAAACTTCACTGAATGCTTTATTGGCCATCTGCCAGTTTTGAATGGCAGACTATGAACACATTTAAGAAGTAATCAAAGTCAGCATTAATGCTGCTGTCTAAACCGCTTAACTGCCTTTGATTCACTTCTCCCAGAACTACTTCTGCCTGTATCTACAGATAAACTAAAAAAAAAAAAATGGAGGTCACCGATCCTGAGAAGTCTCTTAATTATTAAGGGCTCAAGGTGTTTTATAAATGCACATTCTTCTGTGTCTGCTGCCAAATAAATGTAAATCTGTGACATCTTGTAAAAAATAAATAAACTCTGAAGGGTTCTGCTAATAATCTAAATATGGAACTGGAGATGCAGAATGAGAATGAAACTCTTAATTACTCGCCCACGCTCATACCTGCTGTAAAATCAAATCTAGCTGCAGAAGTGAACTACACTTAATCAATTGAAGTGTGAGACAAACTTGCACTTCATGTCATCTAAAACTAGAATTTAAAAAAACAAAAACAAAAAACCTTATCAATGCTATGTATGTGGACCATATATATGAGGCATAGAATTAGCAGGTTCTGCTATCCTAAATAAGACCCTCAACATTTAATTAACTATTTTACATTGCAAACATTTTAAAGTGATTGTGCATAGCTAACAGCTGATCCTGCCAAAAAGACATCCTTTCTCCATCAGGCGGGGTGGGGGAAGGAAATCACATTTCAACTCTTTAAAATAATTTTAAAAGCAGAATGTGATCATCATTAACTCACCAAAACGGAGATTCATTAAGCAGTACTGCTGACCAAAATATGCAATATCAAAACTTAGCAAGTGACTGAAGAGCTAAACTTACCAGTAGACCACAGGTCGAATTATTAGTTGCAATACACTGGTGTCAGCAGTGTATGTTCACATTACTTGTTTCTCAGTGTCCTTAGCGGTTCATTTTGGATAGAAGTAGAGAACTGTGAGCCAGTCCAATACTTCCCCTGCACCCATCCCAACCTGGTCAATAATTATGATCTATTTACCTTAAATGTGTTGTAGTCTCATGCCTTCTGGATTTTGAATATGTAGTTTTAAAGAAACTCCACCTGTTTTATTGCAATCAATTATCTGGAGTTATATATCATTTAGAAGTACTTATACTGTAGCTCGTGTCTTGTGAAAATTGTTGGTTGGAAATTACAAAATATATCCACATTTTACTAAATCTTTATTTTGAAAAAACTAATTTCAGTAATGTGCCATAACTTTTGTTGCTGCAGAGATATAACAAATTATATATGAAACCAATGGACCTAATCAAAATGATTGTCAAAATATGCTAATCAATCATTTAAATTGCACTGGGCTGCCCTAATGCCTAACCGGGTTAGTGAAATTAATTGCAACTAACCAAGTACAGGATGATGTGGGAGTCCATAGCCAGTACTATAATTTCACATACAGTATTGGCATAGTGTGGACTACTCAGTTTAAAATCGGAGCGACCATGCTAGCCCATATTATCTATACTATAAGAGCTTTGTATTATGGGCGGGTCTGGTAGTCTGACACTTCCCATTATAAGACACTGTTTTGCAGTTGCTTATAATTTTGCCAAACGTTAGCCTTTTGGGCTGAACTTTTCCATGATAGATGTCTGCCTCAAACTTTATGTTTGTGGAACGTTTCAGCCAAAATTGTGTAGCCATTAGCAGAAAAGAATGAGGCTAGGGGAAAAATAATTTGTTTTGCCCATATTAAAATTTTCCAGCAACCTTTTCTTTTAAAAGGCCTGCTGACCCCATACTTGCAAGCTGGGACTCAAAATTTGGCAGAAGCATCATGCCTTTTTTTTGTCCCCATGAAAATCCCAAATTTGACCAATTTATAAACCTTTGAAAATAGCAGTTTACATAAGAACCGCCATACTGGGTCAGACCAAAGGTCCATCTAGCCCAGTATCCTGCCTTCCCATAGTGGCCAATGCCAGGTGTCACAGAAGGCATGAACAAGACAGGTAATCATAGGGTGACCAGACGTCCCAATTTTAGGGGACTTGTCCCAGGTCCTGACCTTACATCGGTCGGGACACCCTTCGTCCCGCTATTGGGACCGATCAGACTGCAGCCGCGGCACCACTGCTCACCACTTCCTGGGGCAGCTCCTGGCCCCCGCCAGCCGGCAGGAGTGCCGTGTGCTGCAGGGGTGGAGCCTGCAGGAGCTGGGAGCGGGCAGAGAGCCCTCTGCCCCCCCACCACCACCAGACCTGACACACGACCCTAGGAGCCAGAGGGACCTGCCTGCTGGATGCTTCCCGGGATGGGAGCAGCCCCAGGCAAGCCCCGCCAGGACTCCCCACCTCGCCCCCTGGCAGGTCCCTCTAGCTCTTAGGGTGGGGGGTGCTCTGTGTGCTGCTGGCGCCTGCAAGCCTCACTCCGTGGCTCCAGCAGTTCCCACTGGCTCTTTTCCCGGCCAAGGGGAGCCACAGAGCTTGCACTTGTGGCGGGCGCAGCACGTGGAGAGTCTGGAGACTCCCCTCGCCACTCTCACCCTAGGAGCCAGAGATCTCCCAGCAGGGCTGGTGAGTGCGGCCAGGGAAGGGGGCAGGGTGTGATGGTGAGTGTGAGAGGTGTGTGGGGTGCTGGGCAGTGGGGGATGTTTGTGTGTTTTGGGGTGCTAGACAATGGGGGCCTGTTGAGGGGTGCTGGGAAGTGGGGGAGATCTGTGTGTGTCAGGGCACTGGGGGCCTGTGAGGGGTATTGTGTAGTTGTGGTGGTGGGGCTGTGGGGAAGGGCACTGGGAGGGACGGGCAATCCGTGCATATTGGGAAACTAGCGGTGGGGGGAGTTGTGTGTGGGTGCTGGGCAGCTGTGGTGGGGCTGTGGGCAGGGGAGCGCTGGGTGTGTGTGCACAGCACTGTGCATTTGTGGTGGAAGGGCTGGAGGGGGGCTCTGGACATAGTGGATCCAGGGGGCCCTGCGCAGGGGAGCAGTGTGGCACAGCATGGGCCCACCCCCAACAGGAAGGGGCATGCTGGTAGTACAGGGCCAGGCGGACCAGTGTGCCTCTGGCTCTGTCTGGGGCCGTGCACTTGTCTGTCTCTTCCCCCCCGCACCCCTCGCTTTCCCAATGTGTCCTGATATTTCACTCTTGCAATCTGGTCACCCTAGGTAATCATCAAGTGATCCATCTCCTGTCGCCCATTCCAAGATTCTGCAAAGAGAGGCTCCTGACACTGTCCCTGCCCATCTTGGCTAACAGACATTGATGGAATGGTCCTCCATTAAATTCATCTAGTTCTTTTTTGAACCCTGTTATAGACTTGGTCTTCACACCACCCTCTGGCAAAGAGTTCCACAGGTTGACTGTGTTGTGTGAAGAAGTACTTCCTTTTGTGTGTTTTAAAGCTGCTGCCTATTAATTTCATTGGGTGACCCCTAGTTCTTGTGTTATGAGAAGGAGTAAATAACACTTCCTTATTTACTTTCTCTACACCAGTCATGATTTTATAGACCTCAATCATATTCTCCCTCTAGTCATCTCTTTTCCAAGATGAAAAGTGCCAATCTTATTATTCTCTCCCCATACGGAAGCTGTTCTATATCCCTAATAATTTTTGTTGCCCTTTTCTGAACCTTTTCCACTATATATTTTTTGAGATTAGGGAGACCACATCTGCATGCAGTATTCAAGATGTGGGTGTACCATGGATTTATATAGAGGAAATATGATATTTTCTGTCTTATTATCTAGCTCTTTAACAATTCCCAACATTGTTAGCTTTTTTCACTGCAGCTGCACATGGAATGGATGTTTTTAGAGAACTATCCACAAATACTCTAAGATGTCTTTCTTGAGTGGTACCAGCTAATTTATTACCCATCATCCTATATGTATAGTTGGGATTATGTTTTCCAGTGCAAAAAGAAAAGGAGTACTTGTGGCACCTTAGAGACTAACAATTTATTTGAGCATAAGCTTTCGTGAGCTACAGCTTACTTCATCGGATGCATACTGTGGAAAGTGTAGAAGATCTTTTATACACACAAAGCATGAAAAAATACCTCCCCCGACCCCACTCTCCTGCTGGTCATAGCTTATCTAAAGTGATCACTCTCCTTACAATGTGTATAATAATCAAAGTGGGCCATTTCCAGCACAAATCCAGGTTTTCTTCCCCCCCCCCAACCCACTTTTCCAGTGCATTACTTTGCATTTAGCAACATTGAATTTCATCTGCCATTTTGTTGCCCAGTCACGCAGTTTTGTGAGACACCTTGTAGGCTTTCACAGTCTGCCTGGGACTTAACTATCTGAGTAGTTTTGTATCATCTGAAAATTTTGCCACTTCACTGTTTACCCCGTTTCCAGATTCATTTAGGAATATGTTGAATAGGACTGGTCCCAGTACAGATCACTGGGGGATACCAACTATTTAGCTCTCTCCATTCTGAAAACTGACCATTTATTCCTACCTCTTGCTTCCTGTCTTTTAACCAGTTACCAATCCATGAGAGGACCTTCCCTCTTATCCCATGACAGCTTACAAATTCTGACAGTTTGCAACTTCTTAGCAGAGACTTCAATTTTTAGTAGCTAATATCTCCAAAGATTCCATCTGTATTGAGCATGCTTGAGCCTCTGACAGCTTCTAGTGCTGATGAGACTGTGTACACTTCATCCCTACAGAGCAACTGAGTATGACTGGTTCTCTCACAGCTCCTACATGTGACAGGACTGCACACATGCGATCACCACAGAGCAAGTGAGCATGCTCCAGCCAAGAGTTACAGGTTGAAGTTGGACTTTCCCTATTATGGCTGTTCTAGGCCAGGGTGGGGCGAGATGCTGGAACTGAGAGTAGAGAACATGCCTCTCCTATGCTCTCAGGGTATCTCAACAGTGTAATAAAAGACCCAGGAGTAGCCTGTGTCAGCTGACTTGGGCTTGCAGGGCTTGGGCTGTGGCTCTATAAAACTGCAGTGTAGATGTTCAGGTTTGGGCTGGAGCCTGGGCTCTGAGATCCTCCCCCTTGCAGGATCGCAAAGCCCAGGCTCCAGCCCAAGCCCAAATGTCTACAGTGCTATTTTTAGCCCTGCAGCACAAGCCCTGCAAGCCCAAGTCAGCTGACCCAGGCTCTGAGACTCAGTGCTGTGGATATGTTAGTCACAGTGTAGATGTACCCTAAGTGACCACTCTGCGGGCACCTAGACAGTGTAGAGGAGGAAGCAGTCTGCAGAGGGGACAAAAGTTGGACCGGGGAGGGACTGGGACAAGGAACCACAGAGGATATGAGGAAGGAAGGGGAGAAAGGGAGATCAGATGAGCTGGGAAGGGGGAGTTGGGACTGGTTGGGCAAAAAGACTGGGGACAAGGAATTGGGGTGGGAGTGGGGGCGTTAGGACTGGATGGGGTAAGGGGGAAAACTGGAAGCAGAGAGGGAGATTAGGACTCAGACAGACAATGGGACCAGAGCAGGAAACTAGGTTAGGTTGAGCAAGGAGACTGACTAATCTTAGAAGCCTGAGTGGTGAATGGAAATGGGTAAACAAAGAGAATCAGACAGGCAACCTTAATTCTTGCATTTCCTAATTATTGCATGCTTTACTTTGCAAGCTTAATAATGTTCTTTTTACAGTATTATATGTGTAATAAATAGTTTATATGTACTATTGTCTTGTACTAGAATGGTCCATTCAGCAACAACATGCTTTGATTATTGCACTACAAGACACTTCAGCCAACAGACACATCTGTGTGTATTTGTAACATCCTGAATGGATTCTCATTTCTTTAAATGCATCTCAGATTTACATGGCCATCATTTTAGGTCTCGGTCTGCTCCCTCCCTATATTCCTTCTTTCCCTCCTGGTTCTGTCATCACAGTCTACCTACCCACAGATTTCCCCCACATGCTCCCTCCTGGTGCTGGGATCTTTTGTTGACAGTGGTTAGCAGTTTCTGAGAATCAAAATCAGCATCTGACAAAGTGGTGGCCACATGGGTCCTGATACCCAGCAAATGCAAGATAACCTCGGTTTATCACATTCTGAGAAATGACTGTTTAAACCACTTGTACAATTTTTGGATAAGGATGCAGGAAGAAATAAAAGCAAAGGATAAACTATAATGCAAATGTGCAGTCAGCCTCCAGGATGGGAATATCAGAAGAATGAAAGTGTCCTGGGACTAATTATTGTGAAACTGAGGATTAGCTACCTTGTTAGGTAACAATTGCATCCAACCATGTTTCAACTCAGATTTCCTATACAAAGGGTCTATGTGATGGGGTGTATCAGCCCTTTGTGGACCTCTACTGGAGACCCAGGTGCTCTGCTATGCCCTGCCCCAGAGAGCAGTGAGATGGGAGGAAAAGAACAAAGATGGGTTATCCAGGCCTGCTTAGAGAGGCCTCACTGGAAACACCATTGTGATGCTAGTGTGTGTGTGTGTGTGTAAGAAATGCTAAAAAGGTCATTGTGTGTTCAAGCCAATTCACTTGTCAGACTGGAACAAGGGGGATGTTATCACATTACATTTATATGGCCTATGCCCTGGTAAATACATTTGCAGTAAATTAATGAAAACTAGTGAAATGTTAATGGCATTGTCTTCACTTATCTATAAACCTGTTTACTATCACATTTAATTAAGTATGGGGTATACATAATGTAATCTAGATCAAAAGTGTATGCTAGTGAGAATTTACTTGATGTGGAAGCTTCATGAAAACTAATAAAAGATTGTTTGCTGTTGTTCCTCAAAGAAACCTTGTGAATGTAAATGCAGGAGGTTGTTAACTTCAAAGCAAGGGCCATTAAGCAACAGTGGGAATTCAGACTGTCTGCATTGCTTATTCTTCCTTAAATAAAGGATCAACATGGGTTAGGGGACCTGAGTGTTTGTCTTCTGGGAGCATGACCTATACACACACACACACACACACACACACACACTAGCTTAAGGGAATGATCCGGCATCTCTGGACAGATAGTTCCCCAAAACCATTTTGGGTAACCCTGAATGACTTATGGAAAACTAGCAGATATTACATCTCTGCTGTCATTTGGACAGCAGACTTAGACTCACCTGTAATGTATTTTTCCTGCTTTAGCCTCTCAATAACTCATTTCTTTTTCTTAGCTAATACATCTTTAGTTAGTTTACTAGAGAAATTGGCTACAGCATTGTCTTTGGTGAGATCAAGAGTATCCACTGACCTTGGGGTTGGGAGTAACCTAATGAGTGGTGAATTTTGGTTTTATTAACCTTTCATCATAAAGTCAAACTGGATAGTAAAGTAGGGGCTGGAGAGCCTAAGGGGGACTGTCTATGGCTCCATGGTAAGACTAATAGTGATCCAGGAGGTCACACTTGTTACTGGTTTGGTGAAATTTACTAATAGAATACACCACCAGTTTGGGGGTGCCTGCCCAGTTTTCTGACAGTCTGACCTGAGATTGGCACTCTCAGCTGTAAACTGTACCAGACACTGACAGCCATCTTGGAAGCCAGAGAGACCTGGTCCTCCAAGGGCTAGCGACAGCCAGTCAGAGTGCAGCAGGCCTTCACAGGTCAGTTCCTGGCTTGGACCAGAGGGGTGAGGAAGGGTACTCTGCTCTGACCAAAGGAGTCAGACACTCAGTGTTTATGGTGGGCTGAACAGAGATTACAGAAAGAACAACCTGAGGATGCTGGCTGTCAGGTAAGGCTTGAGATACAAGGGCCCCTAGGAAAAGGCCACAGGAAATAGTAGTGACAGATTGAGGGAAGTGGAATCTGAAGTAGTAGGTGGACCTGGGTTCCCCTACTAGCCACAGGTAAAGTGGCATAAAC